>NC_090451.1:190030120-191280120 GCF_031143425.1 Pleurodeles waltl | reverse complement strand
TGGTTTCAATCTAAAGAGAATTCAACTGACACAGATTTGCACCCCCTGAAGTCGAGCAATAGTAAATGCCATGTATATGGAATTACAGTAATCGATCCATGAGAACAGCAAGGCCCTAATTGCATCTTCACAGTCTCGACTCTTTAGTAAGGGAAGAATATTATTTGGCAGTAAAAGCTGGAAGTTACAGTATTTCCCTGCTTCAGTGATTCATCTCCTCAGGGATAGATCCTGGGCCATCAAAGCCTTTATACCTTTTCAGGGTGCATTAAACTATGTGTCATCTCCTGGTGTGCAATGGTATTGCGCCAAGGCACAAAATAAGTGTTATATGCCAATTGGCATAAAGATTTTGTTGGAAAAGGAATGTATTGTGCATACAATATTGCCAGTTTTCCCTGTACTGAGTACCCAACTATGAGTTTCTGGTGTCTTGTTTTTTTATTTTGGCCCCAGCATCTTAATAATCTAGCATGTGTGCAGAGGCCTGTATCTGCCCCTTGACATGAGTAACGTCCTGGGCCTGACCTGCAGGGTCGCACCAAGTGTGTCCTCACGGACAGATAGTGGACTTCTCTCCCAGTCAAGGGTTTAGCACACACAACAATGGTGGCAGCGTACCATGTTTTGTGAAAAGAATGTTGAGACCACACTTGACCAGACCTTTTTACCTGTGTTACTAAAGCCTAACTAGCCCAGAGTTCTACTTTAATGTGATTATTCAAACCCTACTGCTAAGATCCCAACTGTGTGTTGTGCAGCCTGGGAAGAACACTTGAAAGGAGACAAATGCCCAGACTAGTTCTGACAGCACAAATAGTGGATGCACATCTCCTGTCTGCATCTGCTGTATAAATGTGGGCCCAACTACTTTACTTTTGTTCCAGTTCTGGATCCTCTCAGACCAAGCAAGGGAGTATTCCACAGAGGACTCAGAAGACTGCTGTGTAACCCGAGCTAGTGCCTGCCTGACACCCAGCTTATTGGGCATCAGGGGATAGCATAACAATCTAACCCCTTGCTGGAAGAGCTGTATACCTGTCCGGAGGCATCTAGAAGCCTGCCTGTCTGTTGAGAGAGAGAAAGGAGCCTGCCAACCCTGCAAGAGAAATGACTGTCCAGGAGGGGTGAAGTGCAGTGGGTCCCTGGTAGTGGTGGAACTTCCAGAAGAGGAGCACTGCGAACAGTAATCTGTATAATCACATGCCAACATGCCTACAGTCTCTTTAGAATTGGTTCCTGTTGGGAACCCTGACATTGCATAAACCCAGTCAGAATCGTGGTATGTGGCCCAATTTACCTATCCATGACAATATTGCCCAAAAAAAGATCGGCCTGTGCCTGGCAGGACTGCCAGGGGGGAGTTCGGCCAGTGCTTGGTAGCACCACACGAAGGAGCTCAGCCTTTGAGTAACTGCACTGATTGCAGAGAACCTATCTGTGCAGATTCCCACCTGTTTCATGCTGGGATCAATACTTCCCGAGGATCGTCTTCCCTTCCTGCTCGCCCACTGCCAGCAACCAAAAGAGATATGCAAAAGCAGAACTGCTGAAGCCACGGCTTTAGGGGGATGCCAGCAGCCATCAAGGAGACCCCCAAGGGAGCTGCTGGTGAATGCTTCTCCTCTTACAAGAGGAAAGGAATTATTGCGCTGAGATGGAACAAAGTGCCTTTCAGGAAGGACTGTTCCACCTTGGGTAGGAAGAGCTGAGCAACTGAAGTATAGGGGAACTAAAGCTACTGAATTGTGAGAGACTAAACACAAATATCTTAAGGGGGAGATTTGCATCTGAATCCCTGGGGGAAACCATTTAGACCACTAGGGGGGGAACTGGGGAGAAAGGGCTGATAGAGGCACAGCCCTGCCCAACAACACCCAGAACAATAAAGTCTGCTTTGCCAGTGCCTGTGTTTAGTATTCCATTCTGGCTTTAAAGTACATTTTTCAAATATATAACTGGACTGGACATGTATTTATCGTGCAACTGTGTGATTGATGAGTCCTGAGCTAGAGCACCCCACATTACCTCCCTGAGATTCCTCTGACTGCTTGCCATTGCTACCACTGATAGTCAATAACTAAAGGGCTTGTA
Organism: Pleurodeles waltl; assembly: GCF_031143425.1. Taxonomy (NCBI): domain Eukaryota; kingdom Metazoa; phylum Chordata; class Amphibia; order Caudata; family Salamandridae; genus Pleurodeles; species Pleurodeles waltl. Next base: position 191,278,026 of record NC_090451.1, on the reverse strand, counting down.
TTTGGCCCAGATTGCAGAGCCACAGTGAGATGGAGCTGGAACATAAGACACAAATGATCTCAACCTCCATATCTGAGGCATATTTCCACCTTCTGACCCCTGCTCCTCTCTGGACAGGGTCTGGCAGATGTGGTATCTCAGTTGAGGGAATGGTTGGTGTAAAGTTTGCTTAATAATGCATGAGATGGACAGGATGCTCTAGCTAATAACTGGTGAGCTGGTTCAATGTGTAGATATGTGTAATGGAGGATAATGGTGCTGTGATTAGAACGTATTGTTTATAGATTGTCTGCATGTGGTTTTTGTGGGGTAATGTTTTAGGGTAGGCTATGGTCGTCATTATGACCCCGGCGGTCTCTAGACTTGGGTCATGGTCGGAACGCCGCCAAAGCGGTGGTCCGACCGCGACATTACGACTGCCGGCACTGCCACTTTTCAGCCGCTCGATGGATTACAACCCCTCTCTCCGTCTGAGTTTACACAGCGGTTTCAACGCCATGTAAAGGCTGGCAGAGACAGGGTGCTGGGGCCCCAGGGGGACCCCTGTACCTGCGGGGGCCCCCCTGGCCAGCCGACGGCCTGGCGGTGCTGGCAGTCCCAAACCGCCAGGGCAGCACTGCAAGCAGCTCTGCCCAGAGAATTACAACCCCTCTCTCAGCCAGCATTTACATGACGGTTTCACTGCCATGTAAAGGCTGGTGGAGGCAGGATGCCGGGGCTCTAGGGGGACCCCTGCACTGCCCATGCACTTGAAATGGACAGTGCGGGGGCAGTCTGGCCTGCTCCATCACGCAAATCTCTGTCTGCTTTGCAGACAGTGATTTGCGTGTCATGTGCTGGCGCACCCGTCACACAACAGCATTGCCACCGGCTCTATTATGAGCCGGTGTCAATGTTGTTGTACATTTCCCACTGGTGCAGCGGGCAGAAACTGTGTTTCTGCCCACCGACCCAATGGGAAACTCATAATAGGGCCGGTGGTAAGCAGGCCGCACTGGCGGTCTCCAGACTGCGGGACTGTGGCGGGTGGCCTTTTCCGTCCACCAAACTCGTAATTAGGGCTTATGTGTCTGCGTAGGGAATTTTTGGTACCATTGCTCTGATGTGTGTGGTGGTAGGGGTATTCCTTGTTATTTGTGCTATACTTGATTTAAGAGTGGATGTGTATGATAACTGATGGCGTATGTACTGAGAGGAGGCTATTGAGAGTCTGAGTGAAGTTGCTGGCAAGGTACACAGAAATCTCTTGGGCAAAGTGACGTGGTACTGGGAGCTTCATAGTATTTTGCCTGGAGGGAGGTTGAGTAAGCATGCTCGCTTTAAGGCATTTGTCAGATTTGTCTTCTTAAAGTGCACTGTAGAGAAAAGGATGAGCAGGTGGATGTGCAAAGAATATACATGAAGCAGCTGTGGAGTGTGGCCTTTTTGTATGTGCTAAAGGAGTGTACATTTGAGACAAGTAATCCCCACTAAGACAAATGTGTGTCAGACCTGGGAGATGTGATGTTTAGTTTGCTAATTTCAGGGTGTGTTGGGTCTGCTTTACTGTTAAATGGGTAGTTGTGAGTTGCGGGTAATAGTATATTGTTGACTGTAGTTCATTCTTGTATATAGTGAGCATACAAGGTAGAAGGGGAAGTGTGTAGTGCTTCTCAAGTATGGCACTGCAGTGCATGAGGAGGTAGGATGGTATGTTTGTCCTGAGCTATCGGAGGTTGCCTATAGGTGTGGTTGGCAGAACGAAAATGTGGTATGTGTGCAGGGTTTAGTGGATTGTGAATGTAACATTAATATGATATGATGCACAATAATATTTATTAGAGCTTCTCAAAAGGCTGTAAGGAGTAAAGAATGGTTGGCATAACCGCTTCAGTAGTGGTTACCTGTTTTTCCAAACCCAGAGACTCCGCAGGTATGTTACTCTGGACTATATAGCGCCAGTTCAATAGAAAACGAAACTAGTCAGAACACCATGCACAAGCACTCTAGAGCCAAGCTACAATTGATGTTTATTTTATTATGTTTAAACTCACCGAAGTGCTGAAGTTGTATGACATTATATATTTCGGGAATACAACAAGAATCTGCCTAGAAGTTGACAAATACATCAAAGGTACCTGAAATAAATGAAAATGTTTAAAAGTGTCTTTTTTGTTGAATTCGATGTGGAACTTGGGCTAAAAAATCCCCACTCCACATCTGTTTGGGTCTCCATTTTTGACAACTTAAAAGGGCCAATGCATATACGTTTTTCTGGTTTTCTTTCCATAATAGTAGCTTTTCATTATAATCCTTCTTTTAATGTTTAGTATGTGTTACTGAATTTTCAGTGTGATGGGACACTAATAAGTAACAAAGTCACAAAAGGAAAACAGGTAGTGTGCACTGGAGTTCCTACACAAAAATTACTCAAGATACGGTTGTGATCCTCTTTGTCTTTGGTCTCTCCAGAAGAAATAGTATCAGTAATAAAATAAATAAAAAATAGCAAAGCAATATATATATATATATATATATATATATATATATATATATATATATATATATATATTAGTCAGAGCTTTGGGTACAAGATTTGTGCCCATTTTTTAGTGTAATTTGTAATCCAGAGCAACTGCCGAGTAATTGGTGAGGCTAATAGATAAAACCTATTTTCAGAATTTTAATCAAGAAGATCCACAGCAAATTGGCTAACTTCCCTCATAATTATTTAGGGGGTTATTACAACTTTGGAGGAGGTGTTAATCCGTCCCAAAAGTGACGGTAAAGTGACGGATATACCACCAGCCGTATTACGAGTCCATTATATCCTATGGAACTCGTAATATGGCTGGTGGTATATCCGTCACATTTGGGACGGATTAACACCTCCTCCAAAGTTGTAATAACCCCTTTAATCTGTGTATTTGGAAGAACATATCACTCAATAAAAAAATATTCCTAATCTGGTTTGATGTAAATTCCAGATTTAAAAAGTTAGAGGCAAGTGTGTGAAATGCCACTGGTAAATTGTAATGTTGTTTTCCAACTTAGCTTGTTCTTCAATATGTTATGTCTCAGTTGGAATGTAGAAGCCTGGCTACTGGGCTTCGTTCTCAGAATTCTGCTCTCGGCAATTAGCTGAGATCGAGTGCTCTTGTCAGACATTTTGACCGTCACAAGTCCCTTTTTGGAATATATTGATCACACATCTTATCTTCCTTTGTTGGAATCTTACTTCATCCACTTTTCACATAATGGCGACTAGCTGTGGAGCTGAGTGGGATCCACTGAGGAACCAACTCTTTGGTTGGCTGCAGGTCTGTTTTTGAGACCCTGTGTTTACAACTCATCACTGTTTCCTTCAATCTTCAGGTGAGGTGAGGAAGGACTAGGCAAAGCCAGGAGGAGCCATTCATCAGGGGGGTTGGCATATCCAAAGAACTTCTTACTAGTGTGGAAAAGGCTGCTTTAATGAGACAGATGCATAAGCTTAAACATCATAAAATCTTGGCTTTATGCCTTACATACTAAAACAGTCTGGCCTCACTGTACATCTTAATCACTAACAAAGCCCCTCTCCTATGAAAAAACACCTCCCACGAAAACTAACCATATCAAATCACCACTCTCCTTGCTCAAACACCCCACGTCTGAAACGTGTGCATCTAGCACAGTTGCCATCCCCTTCCATTCATAAAGTAACTAGCCCCCCCAAAACTTCAACTGAGCCTCAAAATGCCATGTGTTTCTTGTAAAAACTTTAAAACTTCTGTACCAAAAAACGCTACCGGAAAAACCCACTGGAGTATTTCTGTCTCCCCCTCTTCCCCTCCCACGTCTGCAGCCGACATCCCCACAGGCACCACCAGACACCAGCATCTCAGCCACCACATTTTGAACCTGCATCAGATATAACGCCACCTCTGAAAATGGATAAGTTGATCCCGCCAGAGCCAAAAAACTCAACCATTTCGTATTTGATATCTGAGTGTTCCAAACAAACAAACCCTTCCTGCTTGCAGAACTTCCTCAATTCACTGTTACCTTTTTGTCAGTCACACCAGGTTTCGTAGCCCCCTGCCAAACTCTCCCCAACCAGGACCCTTTAATAGAAGCCAAGTCCGATTTCATATTCTTCACCAGTGCCAAACCTTTCTCTTTAACCAGATTGTGTTTTCCCAAGTCACAATGAGAACTCTGGGGCAGGGGCGTCCCACCACAAAGGAATTGAGTTTTGATAACAGTTCGTGCCAACGCATGCCATCCTTTCCAAACCATTTTAGATTCCCCCACCATATCGAAGAAGGCCCAACTGCCGACCTCCACTGCTGCAATCGGCATGCCTTGACACCCACTTCACGAAAGAGTGGCAGCAGATCCACACCTCAAAATGCTACCTAGGAAAAAAAGGAATCAAGTTAGTGTCCATCATGAAAAACCCAACCAATCGCAAGTAGCCCTGATAACAGTTAGCCAACGTCTCACATGCTTAATCTCTGGTGCAGTCCAATCCATATGTTAAACCTCCAAAACCTGTGATGCCAAAAAAAGCATGCTATCCTGATGGCAAAAAAACCTCCCCGTGTCCTCCGCCCTCCCTGGTCAAAGATAGCCACCATTCCAGAGGACAGACTTGTGCATCCAGATATGCAGTCATGGCCCCTCAGCTGCCCCTGCCGGACTGGTCAGTTTTCGACTTTGGAATCCACACTTGCACCGCCCCAACCAGTATCTTGATGTCCTGCCAATGGATTCCCTTCGGCACCTTGCTCCAAATGACTTCTGTGACCCAGAATACACCTAAAAACAGGCACACAATTACAACAGAAAAACGCAGAGACTCCCAATCATCCTGGTACACCTGTGGGATTGCACCAATCACCTCCTTTAAAATGCTTAACATAATGGCGCATCACACCCGAGCCCCAGTACCCCGTTCTCTGAACCAACTCTCCATAATCCACGTTCCCATTTCCCCCGCAGTCAGCTCATAACCCCATAACAGCTTCCCGTAGAATTCCACCCCAGACAACTTATTGGCTAATGTAACAGCAGACAGACCTTTTTCAATGAGACACATAATGAAATGTACCACATTTTTCAACGTGCGTGACCTCCATCCATGTTGCTACAACATACCACTCCCAACTGCACAAACTCATCCCACACAAGGCCGTATACCTTATGAGTAGTCTCCAACAACGACCCCAGGAAAAGTTGCATTACGGGCTCTCTCCCACAGCCCACAAGTGGTCTGGAATGGCTGTCTTCTGCTCTTCGGCCCAAGGTACAAGCCCAAGGAATCTCGTCCACTGAAAATGAGGAAGAGCGTCGGCAACCTCACAGTGAACTCCAGCAATGTGTTGTGCTTGGTAAATGACCTTCGCTCAAGCACTTCAGAACAAAGACATGCAGCAATTGCAAGACCTTAGGGTCCCATGCCAATTGGCAGTTTTCAATGTTCACCATGGACACGTTGTCCACATTGAAAAGCACTGTCCTGTTCACGAAATGATGCCCCCACAAGCAGAGTGCCACAACCTAAAAAAAGAATTCCAAAAAGGCGATACTGCGGCCCCCTTTTTTCCACCCTTCTGGCTATTCCTCCGCCCACCACTGACCTTGCCAAAACATGCCAAAACCATGGTTGCCTGCTGCATCTGAAAACAGCTTGACAGACCATTCCATCTGTTCCCCAAGGCCTGTCATAAGGACCCCATTGCATTCACATAGGAAAATCCTCCAGAGTCGTAAATCCTCCCATACCCCGGCTTTATGGAGCACCCGGTGGTGGGGGAGGGATACTCCAGACAGTGCCCACCCCAGTCTCCTGCAAAAGATCATCCCTGCTGTGACCGCCTGTACGCAAAGTTCAAATGGGCCAGGAGAACCTGAATGTCTTTTACTTGTGCCTTTTCCTAGACCAGCATCCTGTCCAGCAAATCAAGGCAGCACCACCTCTTCTCCACAGGCAGTCGCTTCTCCATCCTGACAGAATCCAATTCAGTGCCCAAAAACGTAAGCACCTGCACCGGGCCTACAGTTTTCTCTGGCACCAAAGGAACACCTAATTATTCCATCACTTCTTGAAACAATAGACTTTCTTGACAATCAGACGACTGTACTGTACCCACCATGAAGAAATCACCGAAGTAGTGTGCCATGGCTTCTTTCTCTGCCCTGTGTGAAAAGACCCTCTGCAAAAACCTGCTGAATGTCTCAAACAATGAACATGAAGAAGAACAGCCCATGGGAAGAGTCTTGTCTACAAAAAACATCCCAAACTGTATGCCCAGGAGCTCATAATCCTCCGGGTGCACGGGCAGTTAGCAGAAAGCTGACTTTGTGTCACATTTTGCCATCAATGTCCCTTGTCTCATTGCGTTCAGCAGCTGAACTGCCATATCAACTGACATGTAATGCACCCTGCTGCAGTCCTCAGGGATGAAATCATTCACTGTCAAGACTTTGGCCAGGACAGGTGATGAATCAAGCGAAACTCACCAGGATACTCCTAAATAACCACCCCAATTGGTGACACGCTCAAGTTTTCAAGGGGCCAATTGTAAAATGGCCCTTCCATCTGCCCCTCGCGTACCTCCTTCAACAGCTTATTCCACACCACAACATCATGCCCCTTCATTGACTGCAAACTGTTTGCCCATTGAAGGACCCTGGGACCCCCATAGCATAATCAGAAACCGAACTGAAACCCAGATAACAACAAATCATTTTCTTGTGATGATCCCAAGACATTCAGTCAAAAGCGCAACCTCTCCCCATTAACTGGTGTACTTGCTTTTTCTCATGGGATGTTGCCCCCCCTACCCTGCCTGTAATCCCCAGAACCACCCCAATGACTTGCCGTGGCCAAATAGCTCCCTTGTGGGCTGCCCTGGGTAAGCATATGCTTCCCCCCCACATTTTGAGCGTTCGTGGCGATATCTGCAGTATTCCTGTACTCATTGCCCCCTGTTATAGGACCAGCATGCACCTCTGCTCCCCCTTGTCCTCTACCTGCGGTACCCACCCGCGCTGCAGTGGGACACACCCAAAAGGGCTTGTAAACGACTAGCCAGCCGCTCACCGTATAGGTTGAAGGGGCTGGCCGTTTTGGTGTAATTGTCTGCAAAAACAACTCATTATCAAGTTGTCCCCAAACCCTGTCCTCCTACTCTGCGAGGCGGACTCTAAGGCCCATATTTATACTTTTTTTACGCTGCATTTGCGTCTTGTTTTGACGCAAAAGCGGAGCAAACTTACAAAATATAATTGTATTTTCTAAGTTTGCGCCGCTTTTGCGTCAAAAAATGATGCAAATGCGGAGCTAAAAAAATATAAATATGGGCCTAAATTCTTATCATAGCGCACCCATGCCCAACCCCCAAAAGTGACATTGTGCCTTCCGCACCACATTTACGCACCTTTCTGGGTACTTTTCACAATATATGCTTGCATAAATCAAAAAGGCCGCAGTCCAGTTCTCTATATTAACTGATACCTTATGTCTGCCGAACAGCTTGTATTCTTCCTCCTTTGAGCCCTCCACTCCTTCCTGTACAAAAACTTGAAAATCTTGACATACTCCCCATTCCAATTGCACTTCTTGGTAGCCAGCATCAAGTGCTCTCCTAGAGGCTTTGTGATGCCCATGTATGGGAATTTTTTTCTGCTTCACCTCTTTGCTTTTTTTTTCTCCTCCACTTCCTTCTCAACCCCCCCCCGTCGCTCAACCCCAGATCCCTGTGCCTTTTCCAGCACCTCCGCATCTATCCCCTGATCTTTTACATACTTGCCTTTCACGAAACAAAGGACCCCATCCCCTTGTGTTTGTGACATAGCCCCCACCGCTTGTACCCCCACTTCCACCTCATCCGTTGCTCATGCCTCGCTGGGCGTCTTACCTTTCCTCAAGACCGGGGCCTGCACCAAAGCCGTCCATCCCACTGCTTGTGCTTCTTGCTGCCTGTTCACCACCTATGTTGATGTAGTCACAGAAAACTGCAAAATACCGAAATACCAACACGTCACCTCCTATTAGCATCCCCCTTTTCCCACTGCACCTTCTGAGGCGCTGCCCACCATGCAGTCTCCCCACCTTCATTCTCCACAAGCTCCCCTTCTTCCAGGTCATCCTCCTCGAGGTCAGGCTCCCATTCGTGCTTCACATACGCTCCCCCACACTATGCACACACAGACAGTCATTCAGCCATCTGCATTTTTGCAAAGCCCAGGAAGGCCACCCAATAAACAGAAACATTGGATTCGGATTTTTGAGAACTACCTTGTGACCACAGATGCAGACAAATATGATGCTCCCAAAAAATTGCACTTTTATTTTATCATCCAGATCACAGAGGTCAGCAAGTTTTCAACAGCTTACTGGAGGAGTCTACAGTTCCTAGACAAGTTGGCATATCGGATGAGTATCAAGATGCTTTAGCACATTTCCAGAAACAGTACTTAGACAAACCAGTGTATTTCTGAAATGTCATACTGTTTTCAATAGAATGCAAAAAAGCCATGAGACCTTAGAAGTTTACATAGCAGTCTTACTTGTTCTGGCAGCTCCTTGTAGACTAATACGTGTGTGTGTGTATATATATATATATATATATATATATATATATATATATATATATATATGTATTACCTAGTGCCAGTCGCCACTAGGTAGTTAATTAAAGCGTTTTTTGTTTTGCTAATAACTTTGGCACCGTTTGATGAATCTTCACAAACTTTTCCAAGAAAATATGACACTCACTTCAGTGTCTGGTTGGAAAGTTTCGGGGTGCTCCATCAAGCAGAGGCAGAGAAAAAAAGGAGGGTCCCAAAACACTTTTTCCCCATGCGTTTTACAATAGGGATTTTGAACAGCAATAGCGGCCGAACCACTTGATGGACTTACACCAAATTTGGCAGAAAGGTAGCTTTTGGTTCCGAAAGCACCCTTTTAGTTATTTGGTGCAAGCCTCTTAATCAGACAATTGTCAAGGTGGAACTGCAAATCTGAAGTTCTACCTTGAAAAATTTTTTGTTTTGTTTTCAATATTTGGGGTTCGCGGGGGAGCCTCAAGGCCCCCACAGTCCCAGCCATCTCCCGTCTCCAGTGGGAGCCGGCATTGCTCCTCCAAGCAGGGGTCTGCTTTGAATAGCAGCTTCCTGCTTGGGGAAGCAATGTTTTCATCTATTTCCCTGAATGCATATTTGCGTGCAGGGAAACAGATGAAAATTCAGCAGTCTGCAGGCAGGAGTTGTGTGACAGCTCCTGCTTGCAGAAAGCAGAGTTATGTTTGCTCAAACAAAATCAAACATCTACCGCCTGAGGGTGGTCACCTTGGGAGGTAGCAGGAGTCGGCCCTGGGGGGTAGCAGTCCCCAGAGCCTTTATGACTCCATACGGGGGGGCGTGCAGCCCCCCTTCAGCGCTGAATTTATCCCCAGGGAGGTGGTGGTCCCTGGGGCTGAGTGTCCTCGACGGGCCAAGTATCTTATTTTATTTCAGACCCGGGGGTGGTCCCTGGGGGCAGGGTGGCTGCACCCCCCTCCCATTTACCACACTAATTGCCCTGGGAAGGTGGCAGTCCCCGGGGCTGCAAAGGGGCCACACAGGTCCCCTGAAAGTTAATTAAAGATGTTTTGCCCAGGGCAGGTGGCAGTCCCTGGGGTAGCAGGGGGTACATGCAGGCTCCCCACATCAACTTCAGAACTTTGCCCCGGGAACATGACGGTCCCTGGGGCTTCAGTAACCCATAGGAGGGGGGCCCGTGCACCCTCCTCCTTTTATCAGCCCCCAATTCCCCAAGGCCTGGCCCACCTGGGGGCAAAATAAAAGAAGAGCACTGGAGACTGTGCCTTTTTTTCAATCTTGGAAAAATCAACAGATTTTCCCAATATTTGTTTAAAAAAAATGCTTTTTAGCCCTGTCGGGGTCCCTGAGGGTCTCCTGCCACCAAAGCTCCGGGCTCATGGTATCCCTACCGTGGCCCCTATTCTTTTGTTTTTCTTTTTTTGTGGGACTTGGCTAAAGTTGAGTTCCAAAATAGCTGCCAACACTTCCTTGTTGAAGTGTTGACAGTCAATCAGACATCAGAACAGGGACAGTTGAATCCATGTTGGATCCTTGTTCCTAAATATCTATACTTTTTAAACTTTAATATCTTAAAAACTACTGACTGGATTTACACCAAATCACAAAAACACAATCTGAGAAACAGGTTCTAGCTTCCTGGCAAATTTGTTGTAATTCCGTTCAGTGGTTTAGGCTGTAGGCATGTCTAAAGATCATGTGGGAAAATTAATGGGGAAAAAGCTTTTTGGGACACCCCCTTTTTCTTGCCCCACAATTAACGGTTCACCCCAAAACAGTCAAGACAACAGCTGAACCGACTGAAGTATATGTTTTGAGCATTTTGTGAAGATTCCTCAAACGGCGTCAAAGTTATTAGTAATTGTTTCTCTACGAAAATACATGCACAGTTGTAAAGCTGCAAGAACTCTACACTTTTAGAAGCTATAGAGGCCCGATATGTGCTGTGAATAATAAGGTAGAGTGGCCAGTGGACAAAATAGGAAGATATGTGGTTCTTGCTACAGATGTGGTTCTAAATCTGATTTGAGAAAAACTTTGTCTTGCCCTAACAGGAAAACAATGTAGTACTTATAAGAAATTTGGCCATTTTCACTCCTTGTGTAAGAGTGGTAGAATGTCTGTGTAAAATTAATTGATTTAGAGTAAGATGGATGTTGTATTAATTGGATAAAGTAATTTTGACATTGCAGGTGAAAAACAGGTGCACGAGGAAGCAAGATCAAAGGGCCACTGTGTCAACTGAAAGTAGGCAAAGTACAAATGGAGGTTATGGTGGATTCTGGGTCTCCTATTACAGTTATTTCAGATAAAACATTTTATAAATGCTGTAGTAGACACTTTGAATTGTATAACACATATATTAACCCAGAGCAAAGCCCTTTGATGATTACAAAATTGATGTGCTTGGATGTTTTGTTGATTCTCTTGAAAGCTTAGGTAGGTAGACTGTTACTAAGATTTATGTGGCTTTGAACAGTGAAGACATTGCTGGTGGCAGGATTTAGCAAAAATGGGAATTATGTTGCCAGCGTGGAGCTTGAATTGATAAATGATGATTTGAGTGATCAGACTAGGGTGACGAAATTGCTGGAAATATTCCCAAAAGATTTTATTGAACAAGTGGGTAGGTTTTTGTGATTTGAGAACTGATTGGAGTTCAAAATCATTCCACTCCCACCGTACATCAGCTTAGACCTGTACCTTTAAGTGTCAGAGGGGATTTGAAAAATATATGAGACAAATTGCGTTTAAGAAAATAATCCAACGTGTAGACACAGTGGAATAGACTTCGCCTTTGGGAGTTACACAGAAAAAAAATCAGGTAAATCTTGTCTATGTACTGATTTATGAAGTTTAAGTAGTAACATCTTAGTGGACTGCCATCCACTACCATGAATTTACTATTTCCTAGCCAATTTTATTTGTGCCATATACTTCTCTTTGATGGATTGATGATCTGCATACCATCAGTTTCTGTTATCATCAGTGTCTCAAGAGTCAACATTGTTTGTCACACCGCTTGGTGCAGTTAAGTAGTTGCACTTAACATTTGGTTTAAACTGCAGAAAGCATGTTTCAGAAGCAAATGGATTGTCTGTTTTTGAATGTGCTAGGGGTACAGGCATTTCAGGATTGTCTCCTGATCTGTACTCAGCATCCGGAAGAGCATTATAGCATACTGGAAAAAAAAGTATCAGTGATACTTAAAGAAAGAGGAATGATCATCAGCAAAGACAAATGCAAATTGTTCATGCAAGAAGAAATAGGCCCTCATTACAACCCTGGCAGTCGGTGATAAAGCGGCGGTAATACTGCTAACAGGCCGGCGGTCAAAAAAATGGAATTATGACCATGGTGGAAACCACCAACACAGACAGCCACTTTAACACTCCGACCGCCACGGCGGTAGCAACAAACACCGCGGTGGACACTGCCAACAGACAGGCGGAAGACAATGTACCGCCCACAATATTACAAGGCACCAATCCGCCAGCTTTTCCGGGGCAGTACCAATGCCATCAAAAGCACAGCGGAAACAGTATTTGGAAGGGAAACCACTCACCTCGCGACACTCAATGAAGAACCAAGACGCCATGGAGCCGAACTACAGGTCCTGCCCATGTTGCTGTATCTATTAATACACCACAAAGTGGAAAGAAGGCGGCGGTGGCGATGACCACGGTGAGTACTGTACCTAGCGCACAGGGGAGGAGAGGAGGGAAAAGAGAGTGACACACACACGCAAAACGCAACACCCCCACCCCCCACCCACAACAACACACACACACACATATCCAATAACATCACAGATACACCCCGTCACCCCTGGAAGAACGCAAGGACCAAACGAAATGAGTGTAACTAGTGTAATATTCGAACAATCAGATAGCCCAAGAGAACAGCAAATAAGCAGTATACACAAATATTTACAGCAAGTACACAAGTCCATACACTGTCCCATGAAATGTCTGTGGACCAGTGGTCCCAAAAAGCATGGGCGAAGCCCAAACATGACACCTGCCTCAAAATGGAGAGGACACTGCAGGGGCATCAGGTTGATAAAAAACAGGCACCTCAGGGGAAAGGGGGGGGCACCTCAGCCGGATGATGGTACAACGCCACTCCTCCTCGAGGGGGCTCCATGCCCTCTGCTTGCTCCTGGGGAGTGCAAAGCCACAGTCTCTCAAGTGGGTGGTTTGCGTTACTTGATGCATTTCTCCACTGGTTCTGGAGGGGGCTTTGTGCCCAGAGTGCTTCATCCTGTCAAGGACTGTGTTAGTGGATGCTTTTCTCCACTGGTTCTAGAGGGGGCTTTGTGCCCAGAGTGCTTCCTCCTGCCAAGGACTGTGTTAGTGGATGCATTTCTCCACTGGTTCTGGAGGGGGCTTAGTGCCCAGAGTTCTTTATCCTGCCAAGGACTGTGTTAGTGGATGCTTTTCTCCACTGGTTCTGGAGGGGGATTTGTGCCCAGAGTGCTTCATCCTTCCAAGGACTGTGTTAGTGGATGCTTTTCTCCACTGGTTCTGGAGGGTGCTTTGTGCCCAGAGTGCTTCATCCTGCCAAGGACTGTGTTAGTGGATGCATTTCTCCACTGGTTCTGGAGGGGGCATTGTGCCCAGGCTGCTTCATCCTGCCAAGGACTGTGTTTAGTGGAAGCATTTCTCCACTGGTTCTGGAGGGGGCTTTGTGCCCAGTGATGCTGCACCTAGGGTGTGGCATGTTGACTTCGTCTCACCTGGGTGTCACAGCCATGCAATGTACCCGGAACAGGTAGCATGATACTCCATGGAGGCAGACCCACACTCCATCCTGTGGTGACTTAGGCTGCCAATTGCTGGTTCGTGTCAGTGCTGGAGGTGGTGTCTCAAGTGGCGTGTCCAGGGTCCAGGGCGTCACCTGCAGACTCTGAGGGCTGCACACTGGGGATGGGGCTGACATCTGACAGAGTGGCATCGGCTGTGCACGTGGCAGTGCTGATGGCGGTGCAGGCGGCGGTGGCTGCGGCAGAGATGCTGCCAGTGCTGGCCGTGTTGCAAGTGACTGTTGGGGTGGATGGAGACACCATACCGTCCCTGGCAGCCTCTGATGGCTGATCCTTGGGGAGGATGCTGCAGACTGACGTTGTGGCAGCGGCGGTGCAGGTGGCGGTAGGAGCGGCGGTGGTGACTGTGGTGCATGTGGCTGCCATCCCTGATGATTTGGTGGTCACCAGCCCCTCACCAGGTGACATCGCGCCCAGAGGTGATGTGCCCTTTGGCTTGTGGCTCTTCCCCATCTTAACAGTTGCTGCAGAGACCTTGGCACTGTCCACTCTGTGTTTGTACGAGGCCTTGCTGGGTGGGTGGTGTGACTGTCCCCTGCTGGAAGCCAGTCCCTTTTTGAGCTTTGCAGGTGGTGGAATAGGGTGGTCCTTCTTTTCTGTCGGTGGCACACTGGCAGCTGTGACGGGTGCCCTCTTTGACTGTATTGGAGTAGCAGGGACCACAGCAGATGCAGATTTGGTGTCTGAGGTGCTGGGCTGGGATCTAGACATCCTGGCCCTAGGAGAAGGATGGGGGGGAGGTGTAGGGAAGAGGTTCAGGTTAGCTAGGTAAAGTTTTTTTGACACACTGGGACGGGAAGATGGAGGGGGTTTGGGAGTAGAAGAAGAGGTAGTGGTTGTAGGAGGTTTACGTCTGCTGAGTTTGGGTGAAGGTGCATGGGTTGGAGGCTGTTGTGAGGTGGATGGGTATTGAGAGGGTGTGTGCCTGCGTTTGTGTACTTTGGGAGGAGGGCTGACAGCACACTGGGAGAGGACACAGGGGACGTGTGAATGGTAGTGGGGTGGTGAGTGCACGTGAGCTGTGTGTAGTGATGGGCGTGCTGGTAATGGAGGTAGGGGCTGAGGATGTAGTGCATGCAGGGGTGAGTGGAGACGAGACTGGGAGGGAGGTGGAGGACATGGAAGAGGGGAACACAGTGGAGACAGTGGATGTGGTGTGTCTGCATGGGTATGGTGCTTGTGTGAGTGTCTGTGGGATGTGTGGTGCTTATTTTTTCCTGAGCCACTTTTGTGTGTTGATGTGTGTGCATGCTGCTCTGATGGTGTGCTTGGGATAGACTGAGGTAGAGGGGAATGGGCCTGGGTAGTGGAAGTTGGAGGGGGAGGCTGGACACAGGGACAATGGCTACCATCAGTGCTGAGGCCAGAGCCTGAAATGCTCTCTGTTGGGCAGCCACGCCAGAATGAATGCCCTCCACGTGTGCATTTGTTTGCTGCAAATGCCTCTCGACACCCTGGATGGCATTCAGAATGGTTGACTGCCCAACAGTGAGGTATCTCAGGAGCCTCCTCACTGAGGACAGCAGGGCTAACAGGGGCAGGGCCTGAGGTGCCTGGGGCGAAGGAGATGCCCACTCTCCTGGGTGAGCGGGCACGGGAAACACGCTGAGGGGCTGCTGGATGGGCGGTGCTGGTGGGGGGTGGCGGCTGTACCTGTTGTTGCGGTGGACACAGAGGTGCCCGCTACCGCAAGGGAGCTCCCATCAGAGGAGGAGTCGCTGTCGCTGGTGTCTCCTCCTGTCCCCGTCGTGGAGCTCCCCTTGCCCTCCATCCCACTGGTGCCTTCACCCTCTGTGGATTCACCCTCCTGGGCCATGTGGGATGCAGCTCCCTCCGTCTCCGGTGCCTCTGCTCCTCCGCCAGATGATGCTAATGCACACAAGGACAGGGTGGCAAAACAAGAAGGTGGGGAAAGACAGAGGAGACACATGGTCAATGCCAGCAACACCACTACCGTTGGCGGACACAACACACAGGGAGCAGCACTATGCACAAGGCCATGCACTAGCAGTTAGTAGGAAAATCACCTGCCCATGGGGGACTATGCCTAACACCATTTGCTGCACACCTGGAACACACGGGAGCCTGACTAGTTGTAGATGCCCACTAACACTATTGGGTTTGGAGTGCCTTGGAGCCTGCCTAACAAGGGACCAACCCTACAAAGTTCACCCTGGCCTAGGGGAACCCACTGACCACATCCCCCACCCAGACACCTCGTAAAGCGCGCAGAGTCAGCTGAATGAGACTGTACTCACCTCCTTGTGGCTGCTGTGATGCCTTCAAGCGCCCATCCAACTCTGGATATGCCACCGCCAGGATCCGGAACATCAGGGGAGTCATGGTGCGACGGGCACCCCTTCCACATTGCGAGACCATCCCCAGCTGGGCCTCCACCGTCTTCTTGCTCCAGCGGCACAAGTCCTCCCATCTTTTGAGGCAGTGGGTGCTCCGTCTATGATAGACCCCCAGGGTCCGCACTTCCTTGGTGATGGCACGCCAAATACCCTTCTTCTGGTGGGCCCTGACCTAGAGGAAAGGTAAAGGATGAAAGGAAATTACTCTCCTGTCCGGACTGTCATACTCATTGCCCACCAGTTCCCACCCATGCCCTGACGCACATACACTCACCATCCTCACAATGCAGGCCTCAGCCCCCCCACATGCATCTTCCATCCACACCACTCCATACATTCATGGCCCACACATCATGTTCACAGTGTAATCACCTGTTTGTCTGGAGGACCGTAGAGTAGCGTGTACTGGGGGAGGACCCCATCCACCACTTTGTCCAACTCCTCCGTGGTGAAGGCAGGGGCCCTTTCCCCAGACACATGAGCCATTGTCGCTTCCAGACTGAGGTCACAGCAGCACTTGCAGTGTAGGTCCTCTCCTGTTGAAGGTCTGGTATCAAGTCAGTGAACAGATAGAAAATGTTGGTCACGTTCACGGCGGTGCGTACCATCACCGCTGGCGTACATCGTCATTGGCTCCTGGAACCCATAGGGCCCAATGATAACCAATGCTAAATTGCGCGGCGGTCTTCGACCGCCTACCGTGACGCTGCACAACACCAGCGCAGTTACCTCATTTCCCATTGTCCCTCCTTACAGGTTAGGCAGCCGCCATTTCAGGGGGGCACATGGCATGGCACCTAACTGCGTCACAGCACATTTTGGCAGAAATACGGACAAAGTACACCACACACGGATTTACTCACATTACTGCAAAAACACTTGTGCAACCTATGTGGTACATGACCCTCTGCTCACCATTCTCATTCCCATAAGGCACATCCGCTGGGGAAGATGAGGAGATGGCGCCATCCTCCGGTGTACAGACCCCTGGTGGATCTGTCAACAATGGAAGACAGACATATCATTATCACCTAAAGACTTGATCGTGCCACAATCCAAGAACTGTGTGCCCAATTGGAGCCAGACCTGATGTCAGCTATCTGACATCCCGCAGGAATACCCCCTCTAGTGCAGGTCCTGTCAGTGCTCCATTTCCTGGCAAGTGGCTCCTTTCAAACTATAGTGGCCATGGCATCAGAGTTGTCTCAGCCAATGTTTTCTAACGTGTTGACCAGAGTGTTGTCATCCCTGCTGAAACACATGCACAGCTACATCGTTTTCCCCCAGTTGGAGGATTTGCCCACAGTAAAAGCTGATGTCTCTGCCCTGAGACATATCTCCACATAATGGGTGCCATTGATTGTACACGTGTGGCATTTGTCGTCCCCCCCCCGCAGAAATGAACAGGTGTACAGAAATCGAAAAAGCTACCATTCTATGAATGTGCAGATGGTGTGTTTGGCAGACCAGTACATCTCTTATGTGAATGCCAAGTATCCTGGCTCTGTGCATGATGCTTACATTTTGAGGAATAGCAGCATCCCTTATGTGATGGGCCAACTCTAGCGGCACCGGGTGTGGCTAATAGGTGAGCCCAAGATCCCCACACAGTATGAATAGGTGTCTGGGTATGTGGTATTCACTAAGGGTTAGTGTCTGTCTAACAGATTTCCCTCGACATTTGCAGGTGACTCTGGTTACCCCAGCCTCTCATGGCTACTGACCCCAGTGAGGAGTGCCAGGACAAGAGCAGAGGAATGCTACAATGAGGCACATGGGCGAACTAGGCATATTATTGAGATGACTTTCGGCCTCCTGAAGGCCAGATTCCGGAGCCTCCATCTAACAGGTTGCTCCCTATACTACTCACAGAATAAGGTGTGCCAGATAATCGTGGCATGCTGCATGTTGCACAACCTGGCTTTGCAATGCCAGGTGCCTTTTCTGCAGGAGGATGGGCCTGGTGATGGTATTGTGGCAGCTGTGGAGCCTGTTGACAGTGAGGAAGAGGAGGCAGAGGAAGAAGATATTGACAACCGAAACAACATCATCATGCAGTACTTCCAGTGACACCCAGGTAAGAGACTGGCACTGCTCATCTCATATCTGACTACTGTAGGACAATCTATAAATCAGCCTCTTAACCTCTGAGTATGGACACTGACAGTTCACTTTGGCTTTCCATTTCACAGATCTGGGTACCTCATTCTACCTTCTGCTATATTTACTGCTGCCCAACAACTGTCATACATTGGTATGTGATAATGAACATTTATATTGATATTTGTGGATGAAGTTGTAATTATACATTTGTGAAAGTACAGACTGACTCCAGATTGGTTTGTAATTCAAGGGTGTTTATTTATGGGCTAATGTGTATAGGGGTATGTGGAAGGGGCTGGGGTGATGGTGGAGGAAGGTCCATAGTAGAGTCCAGTCTCTCGGTATCACAGGTGCATTGTCCAATGGGGCATAGGAAGAGGAGCAATGTCAGTTAAAGGTGGACAGGGTGACAGAGTGGGACACAAGGGTGACAATCAGGAGAGTCTTATTTCCTGGTGGGGGTCTTGGCATTGTTCTCTGTCTTCTGCCTGGATCGCAGGAACCGTTTGCGGGGTGGTTCTCCTTCTGCAGGGGGTGGGGTGCTGGTGGCCTGTTGGTCCTGTGGCATGACCTCCTGTCCACTAGCGCCGGCAGACGTGGAAGGCTGTTCATCGTTTGGGCTGGTGTCAGGGGCCTGGTGGTATGCCACTGTCTCCCTCATGGTGTTGGCCATGTCTGCCAGCACCCCTGCAATGGTGACCAGGATGGTGTTAATGGTCTTCAAGTCCTCCCTGATCCCCAGGTACTGTCCCTCCTGCAGCTGCTGGGTCTCCTGAAACTTGGCTAGTACTGTGCCCATGGTCTCCTGGGAATGGTGGTATGCTCCCATGATGTGTGAAAGTGCCTCGTGGAGGGTCGGTACCCTGGGCCTGTCCTCCCCCTGTCGCACAGCAGCCCTCCCAGCTTCCCTGTTATCCTGTGCCTCTGTCCCCTGAACCGTGTGCCCACTGCCACTGACCCCCTGATTTGCTTGGGTTAGTGGGTTTTCCTGGGGTCTCTGTAGTGGTGGACACACTGCTGATTGACGTGTCCTGGGGACAGTGGCATGGGCCTACTGGGTCGGTGCTGTGGTGGTGTTTCCTAAGGGGGGAAGTTCTGTGGTGGGTGGGGACGGTGGCAGGGGAACCGACTATCCAGCGGTCCCTGATGGGCCGGGCTGGTCATCTTGATCCAGGCATGCAGAGCTGCTTTTGTCACTGTGGGCCTCTTCTGTGGGGGGACTGGATATGACTGGCACCTCCTGTCTGGTGACGTTGTGTAGGGGTCCTGTTGGGGTATAAATGCATTGTTATTGTATCTGTGTGTGCCATCTTGTGCAATGGGTGTGTTTCCCTCTATTACTGTGCTTGCAATATCGCCTTGGCCCTTGTGTGAGTGGTGATTGTGTGCCCTGGGTGATTCTCTCCCTTGGACATGCTTTGATGATGGGTGTCCATGCAGGTCTGTGATGGGTGTTCATGCATTGGTGTAACATGCAGGGCTTGGTATTGAGATGGGTGGGTTGTGATAGTGGGGTATATGTGAGGTGGTGGAGTGATGGGTGTGAGGGCAGGGGTAGGAGTTTGTGGTGGCATGCAGGTAGGGTGGGGGATATAGTAGTAAAGATTTGACTTACCAGAGTCCAGTCCTCCTGCTACTCCTGCAAGGCCCTCAGGATGCATTATTGCCAAGACTTGCTCCTCCCATGTTGTTAGTTGTGGGGGAGGAGGTAGGGATCCACCGCCAGTCCTCTGTAGGGCTACCTGGTGTCTGGATACCATGGAACGTACCTTCCCCCGTAGGTCGTTCCACCTCTTCCTGATGTCATCCCGTGTTCTTGGATGCTGTCCCACTGCGTTGACCCTGTCGACAATTCTCCACCATATCTCCATCTTCCTACCAATGGATGTCTGTTGCTTCTGTAATCCGAATAGCTGTGGCTCTACCTGGATGATTTCCTCCACCATGACCCTGAGCTCCTCCTCAGAAAACCTTTTGTGTCTTTGCGGTGCCATGATGTGGTGTGAGTAATGTGTGAGGTGATGTGTGGGGTGGTGTTTTCGGGTGTGTGGTGTTTTGTGCGTGGATGGTGTAGGAATGATGGCGTTGTGCGCCTCTGGATGCTGGTGTGGTCTTTGCTTTTCTGTCTCACTGCTTCTTTAAAAATGTTCATTGTAAGGGGTTGTGGGTTATGTGGGTGTGTGTTTTATATTGGATTGGGTGTGGTGTGTGTATGTGTGTCAGGTGTGTGTATTTTGAATTGTCCAATGTGGTTGTGTTTTGTAAGTGTGTGTGTATTTTGAGCGTCACGGTGTGTATCGCCAATGGTTTACCGCGGTTGAATGACCGCCGTGTTGATTCGTCTGTCGTGATAGTGTGGGTGCATTCCTGTTGGCGTAACGGTGTGGGTTTTGGTACCGCCAATTTATCACTGACCTTTGGTGTGGCGGACTTGTGTGGGTGTCTGTATTGTGGAGGATTTCTCAGTGTGGGTCATAATACCCGTAGTGGATTTCCGCAGCGGACACGGTATGTTGGCGGCCGTCGGCACGGCGGTCAGCTGACTTTACCGCCAGGGTTGTAATGAGGGCCATAATGTGTTGGCGTCTGGTATTAGACCCAAATTCAGTCTCATTCAAACCATAATTAATGTGCAACCGACTTAAGACAAGGATGCTTTCAGGAGTTTTTAGGGTTAAGTGATTACTATGTGTTGTTTGTGCACAGGTATGGTTTTGTAGTACAGCTAAGATTACTGTTATAAAGGGATCTATGTTTGTCTGGTCACCACAAGTACAAGGTGCTTTTGTGAATGTCAATCAACCTGCATTAGATGGTTTTACAGTGGGCAAAAGAAGTATCATCACAATGGATTCTTACATGTCCGGTGTCGGTGCAGTTTTGCAAGAAACTGCAGTTGGCTGTGAACGTATAATTGCTTTTGCATCATGGTCATTAAGTCTATGAAAAACCATTAGAGTCATTAGCCTGTTCATTGTCAATTTAAAAATATCAAACCTATACATGGGAAGTAAGACTTGAGATCTTCACTGATCACCAACCTTTGGTTTTCCTAATAGATGGCAAAGGTGTAGGAAAACCTTCTGCAAGACTTGTGAGGCTTTTATTTAAGATACAAGAATAACATTTTACAAGTGCAGGTGGCAAGAATGTCAGGGCAGACTGTCTTTCATGAATGGCATTACCATTGGATAGTGATATAGAAGTTCTGAATGACCCTGAGTCTGTGGTTGCAGGGTTAGACACTGTTCTGGAACGTAATGGGATGGTAAGTGAGTATGAGTGAAAAGAAGCATGTGAGAAAGATAAGTTAAGTGAAGTAATGAGATACATTAAGTCTGGTTGGCCTAAAGAAATGTCCTTGAACAGTAACATACATAAGGTGATATGCCATGTGGCTCTGGAACTGTACATTTTAAATAGGATGATCATGGAACAAGATGGATTTGTTTCACCTGTTGTGTGGTGAAATTTACTGGCCAAGATAATGCATGACGGACATTTGCTAGTAACGTTAAGTTGTAAGAAACCCAAACAATACTATTGGTGGCCTTCATCAGATGGTCAAGTAGCACGCTGGGTGAGCAGTTGTTTGGAGTGTTCAGTGCTGGACAAACACTGGAAAACATCAGAAAAACCCTTTCAGCCAGTATTGTTTCCTGGAGATCCGTAGGAGAACGTTGTGCTGGACTTTGCTGGCCCTTTCAACCTTTTGGTCATCTAGTTCAAACTATATTATAGTTTTAATAGACTATTACTATAAAATGAATTAATTTTGCTTTTGTTGGTACTGCCCTGCCAATACGGAAAGTTGATTGTTTATTGTACATCTATTTATTCTATTAGAGGTGCACTAGAAGAAATTGTCACAGACAATAGCAGTTTTTATCTAAACATATGAAATGTCATGGCCAAACATGATATAAAGCAGTTACAGGTAACTTTTTATAGTCCTTCATCCACTGGTGTTGTGGAGACAGCCGGCGTTTTTTTGGAAGAAGAGGTGTAGTTGGTCATTTATTGTCTTAATGATTGTGATGAAAAGCAATTATATGTTCACAGCCATCCTCAGAAAGAAGAGGTGCAGACTGCTCTAGCGAGTGGTTTCCAGGTGGATGAATTCTTGAAACAAAAAAGGGTGGAACTACAATATTTTTAACTCTATTGAGGAAAAGGAAATCATCAACTATTCTATGTCCTAAGTGGTTAAATAAATCCATGGTAGAGGCTGATGTAAAAACACACAAATAGTGTTAATGTTAGAGTCTATGCCAAAGAGAGCACTTACAAATCACATTTTGACAATAACACAAAGATGAAAACTTTACATGTTGATGTGAGGTTTTGTGTCTTGATTAAATCTCCCAAGAAGGTGATAAAAAACGAGCCTAGGTTTTCAGAAACTGTCAAAGTCTTGATGGTGTTTAGTGTGTCAGTGTTACTTACACGTAAAGGGAGGTGGAAGAAAACACATGTTGTGCATTTAACTGATGATAAGGCAAAAATAATTAACAACCAAAAACAAACCTGCATCTTCATGGGTTCCGGAGGTGTAGATTAGTTCATAATGGGTGATAACACAGCTGACAGTAATTGTGCTCAGCGTAGTCTACAATAGCAGATTAGCAGTATAACAGATTTTTTTTTAGAAATGAGGTATACAGAATCAGAGTATTCTCAGTCACGGTTGTTAGCAGCAGAGTTGGTGTCTTTTGATTCCCAAGAAACAGATTTGCAAAACACATCTGCTGATGTTCCAGAGTCACCAGCAGCATGCAGCAATATTTCTGAATTTACAGAGTGCATGCAGTCTTCCACTAACACAGATAATTCCTTTTACATCAATGTCGATAGTGTGCACACTTTTGAATCTCATAGAAATTCAGATTGGGTACATTTCCTCCAACCTATCCAACATGTGAGTGATTTTCTCATCCAGTTTGCTCAAGCAGTCGGACATTCATGTGGCTGAATCCTGTTGTGATTAATATCCCACCCAGTGTCTCTGGTAGCACTATGGGCGGGGTGGGGGGGCGGGGGGTGTTACTCATATTTACATCCATTGCAGCTTTAGCTTGTGCCTTATGTGCAGTCAGGATTTCCTTTGTCAGCCCAGAGAATTGCTCAGCTCTCTTCGTATTGCTAAACACATCTTGATCACTCTGTGTGGTGTCTTGTCGCAGTCTCATTTCTAAAATAATACTCTGCTCTGCTTCTGTTAGATTTGCAAAGAGAGGAAACAGTAGTCCTAGCAGATACTGGCGTGCAGAAAGGCTTTTGAAGAAAAGCTTGCTGAATTCTGACCTGAGTGTTCACAGTAACCACCTTGCTGATGGAGGGTGTATCACATTGCTTATTCACATTCCTTTTTCTGATTTTGGGCCTGATTTAGATATTGCCAGACGAGTTACTCTGTCACAGCGGTGAGGGAGATTCCATCTGCCGAATTCTAAATCCCACAGGAAATAATGAGATTTAGATTTCGGTGGAGAGGATAATCGTCGCTGTTGTAACATCCACCAATATCTAAATCAGGCCCTTTGTGAGCTGTCTCTCTGCACTGTTGTGATCATCTCATAGGTAACCTTTTCAGTGCCCTTGGTGCAGGTATGAGTCTTGTCAGTTGCCTCTCTGCTGTTATTAGCATCTGGCACCCCAAGTTCAGTTTGAACTATTTCCCCCCCAAGACGTCTCAGCTGCCTTGTTGCACTGATTGCAGAATTGTATTACCTCCTAAGTTCATTAGAACCTCTTGCATATTTTCTGTGCTTTCTTCAATAGAGTGCACCACTCGGCTAGTGCTTCTACTCATTGTATAGGCCCCTGAGGTTCGGCCTTGTTTTCTGCTCCTACAGCTTTCATATTTGTAACTCCTCTCCTGTGTATCTTTAGTTCTTGTAGGATTTTAGCACAATGTTTTTCACATCAAGGGCTTCCTTTACGCCAAGTGACCTGCTGGAGTTGCCCCAAATGCCCTGGAGTGATGCTGTTCTCCATAAAATTACAAGGTAAGCCGAGAGGGTTGCATTGACGCATCCCAATCATACATATCTATAGTTCCTACTCTATGATCACCGAAATAACAGTGCAATACTTGCAAAACAGGAGACGGGCGTAACCTCAAAAGCTGGACGGTGGGAGGGTTGTAGGGAGAGCTCTCAGAGTCACCATCTCATCCATTTCCTCCATCATACCTCACACTCTGTCAGCTCCGTAGCCGGATTAGGGCGCCTGGATGCCGAAGTCTAGGGTGCTACTGATGCCAGCAGCCAATGCGTTAGTAGCCTGATGGGAGCTTCATTGGTCTCCTTGCCCCTCCGCAGTATCAGTAATGGAGCCAGCGTTGTCGGCGGACTCAGCATCCTCCAGGCATGCCTCCAGCAGCTTAGAAAGAGAGTCAGAGGGAGGAGGCTGGGAGAGGACACAGAAGGCTAGGGGCAGCACATAGTGGGTAGCATCAGACGCATTCTTTGGTTTCTAAGGAAGTTTCTAATTTATTTAATATGCCAATAACTTGATCAATCAATATGTTCTTTCCAGGGTACATACACTATGTAACTAACTATAATACGGGCACACCAGGTTCCCTATTGCTCCCTCAACCAGTGGAAATATCTTCACACAATACTGGTGAATTTTGCAGACTTCAGAGTAAAAGAAAAGATTCTGAGTAAGAAATAATTTGATATAAAAAAGTGTTCGACCAGAATCTTCTCTGATATGACCACTGACTCAGCCCGTTGACTCATAGATTTTAAAGCATTATTAACTCCCTTCTGAATGGCTGGAGTACAGACAACCATTGTTCAGCCAGCAAAATTGAAAGTGTTATAGAGAGGGTGATTTAATCTGCTGGCGAGCTTGGGGGAAATGCAAGGTTTTCTGAAGGAATTGTCTCAAGGCCCGGTAGGGTCTCAGAAGTAAACTTGTTGCCTGTTGGGTGTCAGGGGAGAGGCACTGGGAAGGGAAGGTGTGGAAGGTTTGGCACAAATACAGGATGCCCACAATTAAGTGGAACTAGGGAATCTTGGGGTCACAGCGTGTGTAAGCCTGGGAGGTGAGGGACTGAGGGGCAATTGGGGGGAAACATGAAGCTTAAGCATTTTGTATATGTTAGAAATGGGGTCTCTGGTTGGCAATCAGTTTACAGCCTGTCCAAGTAGAGACCCTCACTCTAGTCAGGGTAAGGGGGTCGCACTCCTAAGATAACCCCTGCTCACCCCCTTGGTAGCTTGGCACAAGCAGGCAGGCTTATCTCAGAGGCAGTACCCACACACAGTAATACAGCAAAAACACTACAAAAGGACACCACACCAGTTTAGAAAATTAGTCAATATTGATCTAAGTACAGAAAGACCAAAACAACAAAAATCCAACATATACAAGCAAAAATACACACTTTTAAAGGTTACATTTCAAGAAAATGCTTATAAATGCTATTATGGTGCTATCATGGCGTCATGACGGAGTCATTCCCAACAGTCCGACACCACTAGCGAGGAAGTGTGGGTTTGGTGAGGGAGTTGCACGGACCCTAGGTACAGTACCTTAGAAACAAGGCAGAGTCAAAGACATGGCACAGTGTTGGGGAGGTGAGGCGTCGCTGGAGTCGGTGCTGCGCCGGTTCTGTACTGCTACGCAGGAGATGAGGCATAGGTTCCTTACTGCTACGTAGGGGAGGTGAGATGTCGGTTCCTTATGGAGGCAAGGTGGTGTCAGCAGCGAGGCGTCGGTTCCTTACAATTCAGCTGGGTCAATGAGTCAAGCACGTCAAGACGCGATGAGGTGACTTCGCAGTGTCGCGGTCACACCACGGGGCCACAGTTGGACGTCGGTGACAGGGCACTCAGGACTCACAGTAATGTGGGACTTCAGAGGCGCTGCAGACACGTCGGGCCTGCGGTGTCATCACGGTTGTCACACTTCAGCAGGGACCACGGCTTCAGGTGCAGACAGCGGCACAGAGTCGGGCAGCGGCGCCTGTTCTGGACTTGTCCGGAATCTAGGTGCCTGGTTCTTCTTGTTTTATGCCAGATTTCACTCCAAGGGCCCAGAAACTGGAGTGGGCACCTCTTGGCAAGTCAGGGTCCTCAGCAACAGAACTCAGGGGCTCGCAGATGAAGTCTTTGATGTCCCTGAGACTTCTCAACAGAAGGCAAGCTCAGTCCTAGCCCTTGGAGAAACTTCACAAGCAGGATACACAGCAAAGTCCAGTCTTTGTCCTCTCCAAAGCATAAGCAGCAACTGCAGGCCAACCCAGCAAAGCACACACAGCAAAGGGGCAGTACTCCTCCTCACAGCTCTCAGCTGTTCTCCCTGGCAGAGTATCCTCTTGATCCAGAAGTGTTCTACAAATCTGGGGTTTTGGGTCCAATATTCATACTCATTTCTTGCCTGTCATTGTTTAACTGCTGTATTTTGGTATCTACATACGTTTTACTGCATGCAAGTTAAATGCTCATATTTTGTGTGCTTTTATTTGAGAACTGGGAAGTACCTTAATAACTTCATTACTAAGACTAAGAGTGCTGCATTCTTTGGTATTGTTTCCGCTTAGTTTAAAGTAGAGCAACACACCTGGCAAGTCTGGCAAGGACTACAATGCACATCAGAGCATTTAGGGGCAGTAAAAGTTTGCAACAATCTTCTCAAATGTTTTGACCTGCCTCAAATGTCCTGTCAAAGTCACATCATGAACCAGACCCAGTAGGAAGGTTCTGAAGCACCTAGGTACCACCAGCACTCAGCAGACTTAGGCGCACTATACAGGAGACCAATCTCCCAGTAGATCCAATGTGATCCAGACTCCTTTGCCAGCCGCCTGGTCCACAGCCTGTCGCCGCAGACCCTCGAGTGAAGGGCATGTTGTCTGCGCCTTGCAGAAGTTCTCCCTGGTGGGACCCCCCCTTCTTGCTGCCAATGGGTCAGCTCAGGCACATCCCCCAGTTCAGCCATCTGCTCCTCTGTTGGTTCCAGGGTGTCCCCCTTAGTTTCAGTCTCCTCCCGGACCATGGGAACCTCTGGGGAAGGGATCCCGCGCCCCCTGCCCCTCCTCTGCCTGGCAGGCACCTGGGACACTCTTTCTGGCTCAAGGTCATCCTGAGCACCCTTACTGGCTGCATAGACCGGGTGGTCACGCATGCCCACTCACACAGACCCACCATCTCCAAGTGTGACCTGCATTCCACTTCATGCCAAGGGGAATCCTCCAGGTCATTACCTAGCAGACAATCAACAGGCAAGGTTGGGCTCACAACTACCCTCAAGAACCAGAGACACCCTCCCATTAAAAGGGAACCTGCCCCACTTGGTACTGGCCGTCAGAGTTGTCTACAGCAACTACTTGGTGAAAGACATTGGGGACCACCTGCTCTTCAGACACCAGGTGACACGTGACAATAGTCACTCTGGCTCCTGTGTCTCTCAGAGCCTCCACCCTCTGTCCATTGATGGTCACCCACTGCCTGCACTTTCTAGTGTTCTCAAGCTCGAGGGTCCTCTGGACCATCTCACTGTCCCCTAGTGAGACATGGGCAATGTTCCCAGTAAGGTACGCGTGCGGGCGCGCACGCACCCTTCCTTCCCCCACCGCGCAGGCCCCTTTGACCAGCGCGCACGTTGTTTTCAACGTCACGTCACTGCCTGCATCATACAGGAGAGAGTATGTCAGCGCTGCGTTTTAAAAATAGAGGCAGCTCGAAAACGGGTCACTCTTTGTGGCCGACCAGGACGAAAAACAACAGTGCGTCCATCCGAGGACAGATCACTGCAGACAAAAGGAGCACCTGATTAAAGCAGGTAAATGTATTTGCATGCGTGGTCACCCTGGCAGTAAAAGTGCCGAGGGTGGGAAAGTGTGCTTGGTATAGCACACTTTCCCACCCTCGGTCTTTCACACAAGCCCTCCTCCCCTGCCGCTGATTTAAGCCGTGCTTGAACCGCTGCCAAAATAACAGGGAGAGGTGAAATGTCAGCAGGTTAACTCTCCTGACTTGAAGAGGGCCGGATTTGTAAAAGTATTTGTAAGCCCTGTAATAATTCCACAGGTAAACATTCCAAACACGGCTCTCAACGGTGGGAAGAGGCAGTCTGTGCACCATCTTGCGTTTCCTAAGGGGATTACTGTCGATGTCTAATAAACTCCCAACTTGCTCGAATTCCAAGAGCGTGTTTTCACAATTTTGTAACAGATATGGTTGATCTTTTTAATTGGCATATATTTGTGGATACTTCCCACCAGAGCACACATAACTAATGGATGTGAAGACTGCTCCAGAAGTGTTATAAATTAAACACTTCATTGATTCTCACCAAAGCAAATCTCTACATTGGTAACATTTTTCACGTTCCTACATTTAGATTTTAAGTCTTATTGGCACTTATTGAGAGAATAAAGCAATGAATTACAGGGCACATATTTTCATCTAATTTTATTAAATAGTTTTTTTATTGCAATGTATGGAATATTGTTTTCTATTTAAAGTAAAAAGATGTGTTTTAACAAAAACGATGCACTGAAGTTGATTTTTCTGTGGCCTCATTGACTTGTACAGGGTGGCAATGTAAACACTTGGGAATTGGGGTAAATACAATTAACCGAAAAATCATGTGTTTCCATGGGTTTCTTCCTCTCCAGACAGATTTCTTTTTATTACAAATGTGTTTTTATTTGCAAGCATTGGAATAAATAAGTATATTCTCAGTGCTTTGTGCTTAAAATAAGGTTTATCTCTGTAGCAGCCCAGACTTGGTAAAATCATTAATTATATAATTAATATTTTGTATTAAAAAAGGCAAACATTTAAAATAATCTTTACTTTGCGCTCCACTGCAAGAGCTGCTAAGGTGTGCATTTTCTGCCATCTTCAGCCCAGCGTCTATTCTTGTCTCATCAGATTTAACCATAGAATGGTCCCCAGATTCTATGAACTTTTCCATTCAGGCCTGCCTCCTTACAGGAAAAAATGTTTGAATTAATTTGCTTTCATGTACGTCGGGTTTCATGTACCATCTGTATTTTACAATAATATTACAACTTCACCACAGAGTATTATTACAAATTCAATGTTCCTTGTAAGGTGCGCGCGCACACCCTTCCTTCCACCACCGCGCAGGCCCCTTTTTTCAAGCGCGCACATTTTTGCAGAGTCACGTCGCTGCCTGCATCATGCGGGAGAGAGGACGTCAGCGCTGCATTTAAAAAATAGAAACAGCGCGTTCCTGCAAAATGCAGTGTCATTGGGTAACAAGGGCCACTACAACATCAGAACACCCACACAGAAAGCTGTAAAGTACAAATAATTATGTTTATGAAATGTTCAACCAGCGTGTTCAATAAAAGGGAGCATTAGCTGACATCACAATTAGAAAATAAATCCTTGGTGCAGTGGATGATAACATTCAGCCTGGCTTTGGGGATGGACTCAATAAGTAAGTATTAGCAAAATTTAAATGTAATGTTTTTTTAAAGATTATTTACATATTTGTTGGTCAGTTTAAAAACAGGTGGGTCCTTATATCTGAACTTGACAAACAGCCC
Organism: Pleurodeles waltl; assembly: GCF_031143425.1. Taxonomy (NCBI): domain Eukaryota; kingdom Metazoa; phylum Chordata; class Amphibia; order Caudata; family Salamandridae; genus Pleurodeles; species Pleurodeles waltl. The sequence goes on along the minus strand of NC_090451.1, from coordinate 191,248,631 downwards.
TAAATGTAATAATATGAACATTTGCAGGAACACAACATTAAACACTCAGGCCAAGGGTTGCTAGTGTTTCATGCAATGCAGTGCAGCATCCACATGCTGTGTTGTGCAAAGGGAAAAACACAATGAAGCTTCATATCTACAAACAATGTTCACCTTCTCATATTTCTGCACAAATTTCCCTTTGTTTGCTCCTACTTCAAATAAAACCTTAGCTTTTTTGTTTGGAAAATCCTGCTATCTTAGTAGATCATGATTTGCATCAAACCTATTGGTGTTAATGGTAATCTGCCTCAGTGTCATCTCAGAAAGCACTCCCTCGACACATCGCAAAAACAAATGTTTTTTTTTTCTGTTATGAAAAGTTCACCGTGAATTAATCTATAAGCAGATCATCACTGACTTTCTTCTATGACAACTTGTCAGGCAAACAGGTCCATCAGTGCTCATTCACTACGCTTTCATGTGACACATTTTAAAACTGGCTCTACAAACATGGCTCATTCACCTAAGCAACAATTTATCCTAGCTCCATAATGTCAAAATCAGGCGACAAGAAGTCCAGATCTAACGTCCTCTTAGTGCATCCAGTGATCCCTAATCGTGGTTATTGATCTAATTTTCTATGCACCTAACATAGGCGCATGGCTAACAACTATACAACATACATAACTCTCACCCCCATGTTTATAATCCCTGGTGGGAGTATAATTGGTTCTCCCCCACTAAATGCCTCACTCATACCGTAACACTTAAACAATGGAAAAGTAATGATCAAATTAACCAACCTAATCAACCAGATTCTTCCACCTTAGTGATGAGAGCTCCCAGGGGGCTTGGTAGCTCTCCCCACTTTCAGCTGGGGGAGGGGGAAAGACACATGTTAGACCTGACAGCCTTAGGATGGTCATCCCACAACTTTTTGCCTGCCTCCCTACACTTTTTTGACACTGTTTTTGCTGGTTTTAGTACTCTGTGAACAGAACCAGTGCTAATGTTCTTATGCTTTCTCCCTTAATCAGGGTATCTTTGGTTCATTCCCAATTGGCATATTTTATTTACCTATAAGTCCCTAGTGAAGTGCACCACATGTGCCCAGGGCCTGTAAATTAAAAAAGTAAAAGGCAGGACTCTGTTTGCGCCGAATTAGCGTGATTCTTTTTACGCTAATTCGTCACAAACTGAACTCCATACCACACTTTATTAAATCCTCTAACTTAGCAGTCAGAGCAGAAAAGTAACCATTAATCTCCAGGATAAAATAAGCAGCAAATTGTAAGAAGACATAAGCTGGCACTGGACTTCTGTCATCGAACCCACAGCAAATGTGACAAGACAACAACAAGACTTGAAGGCACCTTAATTGCTCATTCACTATCTGAATGAACAGAACACTTTTTTTTGTCAGCTTGCCAGAACGAACCAGTAGGCCTAAAAATGGCTCACCCTTATAAATCCGATTAGTCTTAGCGAGTGGCCGAGCAGATAACTTAAGGCCAGTAAAGGCTGCATCATCGAATGTCTAACGCGTGATGTAGGTTTCCAAACGGATGATAATATGGAACCAGAGTTCATCTAAACTGAAAGCCCAGGTAAGTACTCAATTGCTCTGGAACTGTCATGAATAATGTTTTTGTAACTCCTATCACCTATGCTAAATATCTTCTTTCCAATTACAGCCGGTCAACACTTGGATTTGAACGGGCAGGCGTGAGTACCACGGAAGACCAGGTAAGTCTGTAGACGGTGGGATTAAGGGTCTCTACATAAATCACGTTCATGATCCACGCCTTTGCTTCTATTACAGGTTTGTCGGACCGAGCAAGTTATAGATTTGAATGGACCGACATGTGTAGAAGCATAAGGACCAGGTAATTATTTGGTAGGTACCCCATCTGGGTCACCTGGCACATTATAATATGACAACATGCTGTAACCAACTGTTAACCATCTTTTCTTTTGCTGCAGACATCTCAGACAGTACTGGTCATAGATGAGGACAGGCAGACTGGAGTAGCAGCAGAAAGAGCAGGTTATTATTTGCTAGTTTTTCCCTATGGTGCAACTGAGACATTGAAACGTTCAGGTGCTTTAATCATTTTTTCCTCTTGTACAGGCATCTTAGACCCTGCTACACACATTTGAACAGGCACACATGAGTAGAGGCAGAAAGACAAGGTAATAATGTAGCAGATTTTCATTGTGGTGCACCTAGTACAGTGGAATATGACAACCTACTTTAACCACCTTACCCACCTCTTCTTCTGTTGCAGGCATCATCGACAGCGCTACTCATATATTACAAAAAGTGATTGGAAGATTGGAAAAGTGAGTGGAATCAGAAAAACAAGGTCATTATTTGGTAGATTTCATTTGTGATGCACCTAGTACATTATAAAAGTACAACATTCTTCAACCCTTTTTTTTCTTTTGCAGGCTTCTTAGATAGTGCTAACATTGGTTAGAAAAGGCAGACGTGACTACAAGCAGAAAGACCAGGTAATTATTTCTTAGTTTTTCTTTGTAGTACATGTGAAATACTGGAACACAAGCATGTTCTGTTACCATTGTTTTTCTTCTATTGCAGAGACCTTAGACAGTGTTACATATACAGGCAGGTGTGAGATCCAACAGAAAGGCCCAGGTAATTACTTGCTAGTCGCTACATTTTCCAAGAGATAGCTCAGTCTTGTCTGGAAGATTGCATTCAATAGCATAAAAGACAACTTTAAATAATGTTCCTCACTTTAAATAATGTCCCTCTTTTTTTTGCAGGCTTTGCGGCACAGTAGGCTCAGACTGATTGCCACCAAAATGTTCAAGCGCAAAGCTGTGACTTCTGCAGAGAGCAGTGCTTCACCATAAAAGAAGAAATGCTGTCTTGTGTTCAAAGAAGAATGGCTGAAAGAAATTGTGGAGACTGAGATACAGAAGTCCCGGAGCAAGGTTTGCGTGCAACTGGGGGAGCTATTTCTATACAATCCAGAAGTAGGCCTGAAGTATGTGCAGAACCAAAGATTGCAGGGGACTTTTCTACAGGGAATAAATGGAGTGATGGCTGGAAGCTGGACTACTTGAAATGCCATCTATGTAGCAAAGTTCATGAATCTGCTTTGGTGACACTGAGAAATAAAAGTGCTGCTGCCAGGCTGGGTTTTGGAGTGCGCACCATGCTAACAGAAACCGCCAGTGACAGAGCAAACAGACTAGAAGTGGTTGAATGGCAAAGATCCCTGCCTGAGGAGATAAAGATTCTCATCAACTATGTGTTGCTAGCAGTCAAAATGAACACGTCAATGTTATCTGTTCAAGACATCCATGACCACGTCGCATTGTATGTGAGGGAGGAGCAAGAACTATGCCTTTGAGTTTTTGGAGGCCATCAACAGCGTGATACGCTCTGACTTCATGGCAGAACTTCGCAGTGCTCGGTATCACACATTGATAATTGATGAGAGCACAGATATTTCAGATACAAAAATGCTCATCCTCTACTTCAAGTTCCGATCTGTAACATCAACAGAGCACAAAACAGTGTTTGGGGGAATTGCAACTCTGAGTGCATGCAATGCAGAGGTTATCACTATAGCTGTAAAAGACTTCTACACTGCCAATAAGCTGGATCTTATGAAAATGGTCATGTTCACATCAGATGGTGCATCAGTGATGCTGGGAAAGAACAATGGTGATGCTACCCGCTTCAAACAATCCATTCTCCATCTAGTTGAGCAGCACTGTGTTGCGCACAGAGAAGATTTGGGAGTTGACGATGCCTGGAAATAAAGTGCTGATGATCAGGGAAATGGAAACATTACTGAGGACTGTCTACACTGTGTTCTCCCACTCTCTCAAGTCCAAGCTGGATGAAATTGCTTTGGTCACTGAATGTGAAGCGATCTCCTTTCGGCCACTCAATGAGGTGCGGTGGCTTTCAAGGCATTTTGCTGTTGGTGCACTCTTGCGTAATTACGAGGTTGCTCTCAAATACTTTGATCATGAAAGAGTTGAGGAGAATTACCCAATTGCTAAATATTGCTACAAAAAACTATCTGACTCAAACTTCCACAATTCCTTTGTAGCACTAAATGACATTCTGGGTGAACTTGCATCTTTGAGCAAGTTGTTTCAGAAAAGCTCTTTGACCACTGTTGAAGCTGTACAGTATGCAAGAGCAAAAATTACCCAAATAAAGGAACAGTACTTGGGCGACACTCTCTTTTGAAGAAACACAGTAAGAGATCTGATGGCTTTGTGCAGAGAGGACCGAGAGTATGATAGTGAGCCGATGTTATCTTTCATTAAACTTCTTTGTGAGCACATGGAAAGAAGGTTCCCAGAAGATGAATTGAAGGAATGGACAAGCTTTGATTTCCATACAGTAACAACACAATCACAGTTTGATTTTGGGACTGAGAATGTACAAAGACTTGTTGAAAAGTATAAGAAGGTCTTGGTCCTGGGTGATTGTGACACCCCTGATGATGTTGTTCGGCAGTACAGAGATTATAAATATGTGGTGGCAGCGCATATAAAAAGCGGATTGTTTAGGACCTTTCAAGACATGGTGAATTTCACTCTGCGGAATGCTGCACAATATAGTGTTGTATCTCAGCTTGTTGATGTCTGTGCAACTTTCCAGGCTTCAAGTGCAGACTGCGAATGAGGATTCAGCCTTATGAACTCAATCAAGTCCAAATTAAGAAACAGACTAGAGGAGAGTCACCTAGATATGCTGATGAGGACAAAGGCTTACCTCTCAAATGGGAAAGTTGACTTAGACAGAGTTTATCAGCAGTGGAAGAATGGCAAGGACCGGCAAGAAAAACATCTAATGTTGACACCTGACTTGTCTAAACTATGATGCGGCTCCTCCTACAGTCCATGTGTGGGTGGGGTAGGAACATTTCTCAGCCTGTATCATGGCAAGGCATCATGGCATTTATCAGCAGTGTGTTCATCAAATTGTGAATGTAAACTAATTATACAACTGGCTGTATTTGATGTGCAGGGCCCTCTCCAGCACTCTGAGAGTATTCATTAAAGTTTCATAATGGTTCAACCTCCTGATTTCTGTTTTCTCTAACTAGGGTGTAGGTGGCACTTAACAGGTCATGTCCTTGGGGTGTGCAACCAGGTCACAAAACTGCCTTCATGCCAAATTGCATGGAGTAATGTTTATACAAATATCCCTTTTTTACTTTAGTGGTATGGAGAGGCTAATGCCAAAGATCTTGGTAGTTATGCGCTGCGTTTGCGTGAATGGTCAATTTCTTGGCGCACGTATCCTTGGCTGCAGCGCACAGAGACCTCACACTGCCGCACACAGTAGAAAAAAATTAGAGGGATCATTGTACATGGGTCATCTTAGTTGGCTCCCACCCTTCTCCTGGAACCAACTCCTCACCAAGCGCTACACTGGCCAAGCCCTGTGACTTATGCATCAGTGGGTGCCGGTGTCCACTTGGGAAACTTGGGATCCCTACTCAGGTGACCCTCCTGATCACATGCATAACACTTGCGGGGGCCTTCTCTGCAGGCTTCCCTGTTGAGCTCCAAGGCTGCTTCTCACCTGGGGGATGGGAATTCTTACCCTGGGAACTATGTTGGGGCCGCTTGAGAAAACTCCCCTGTTTACCCTTGCCCCCACTTCTTCTGATGGGGACCGTGCCCACCATTGGCGGAGTCTCCTCCATACCACTTGTGGACCCTGGTACTCTCTCAGCGGTCAGCTTCCTGGGCAAGCTTCCTGGGGTCAGTCAGCTTGCTATCAATCAGATGCTGGTGCAGCTCTGGAAAACAAAGGTTATACAAGTGCTCCCATGCAATCACATTATACAAACCCTCATAATCAGTTACCTTGCTGCCCTTCACCCAACCATCCAGTACTCTGCAAAAAGAATCAACACATTCTAACCAAGTTTGGAAATCCGACTTCTTTTAGGACCTAAACTTATCCTTGTACTACTCTGCGGTGAGACCATACCTGATGAGTAGGGCGTCCTTCCTGGTAGAATAGGTGAGTCCCTTGGGATACCCTAAGGCTGTCAAGGTATCCCTACCCTATGCCTCAAAGTGCTTACACAGACCTGCCCCCCAATGTACCTCAGGGACCCTGTTTATGTGGAGAGCTGACCCATACCCCTTAAACCACAAGTGTATGTCATCCTTCCTCTTATAATCCTTCACTAAATCTGTAGGAATGTGCACCCTCCTCCCAGTCTGTACTGGAAGTATGCTGCCACCATTTGTGCTGGGTTCGGGCCTGCTTGTCCTAAGGTCCAACTCCCTCATACTCAACTTGTGGGCCAAAAGCAATTTTGTTTCCTCCAGAGCAAGGGAACTTTCCCTCTCTTGATGCTTTTGCTCCATCTCAAACTTTTTGCTTTCTGCTCCCAACCTGAGCTTTTCAATTTCCAGCTTATGCTCTCTGGCCTATCGCCTTTCCTCCAGCTCCTCTAGGGACAAACCTATGTATGACACACTGCTGCCACTTTAGGATGGTATTTTCTCTACACGCAAATCCTGAGCTTCAAAGTCCCCTTGTTGGTTCTGTACCTCCACATCCTCATTCTCTGCCTCCCCGGCTTCTCTTGCTGCCCACCAAGCCCTTTGCGCCTTTTGCAGCTCCTCTTTCCTAGAGGAACTCTTCACAGGCCAATTAATATCCTTGCAGAACTGTTGCAGTTGAAGCACCATGTAGGATTTCAACTTCTCAGTCTCAAACACAACCTCTGCAACTTTACTTGTTGGTTTACCAGACAGAGACATGATTTGTGGATAACTCCAACGGTTGTCAAAAACAGAAAAGAATCAAAAAGCAGTATGTGGTTGCATAATAGTCTGCACTATGCAGTAGTGTACACCAATCACTGTATGTCAGGTACGAGAACAAGTCCTATCCTCAGCGCTGATCATAGTGTTAGAAATTGGGTCTTTAGTTGGCAGTCAGTTTACACCCTGTCCAAGTAGGGACCCTCACTCTAGTCAGGGTTAGGGTGTCACACTCCTATGATAACCCATGGTCACCCCCTTGGTAGCTTGCTACGAGCAGTCAGGCTTATCTCAGAGGCAATGCATTAAGTATGCGTACCCACACACAGCAACACAGTGAAAATACTACAAATGGACATCACACCAGTTTAGAAAAATAATCAATATTTATCTAAGTAAAACAAGACCAAAACAACAAAAATCCAACATACACAAGCAAGGATACACATTTTTAAAGGTTAAAACTCAATAAAATGCTTAGAAACACAATAGCTCCAACTGGTGCTATCTCAGCGTTGTGACAGAGTTGTTCCCAACAGTCCGACGCCACTCATGAGGGAGTCCGGCACCGGTCACGGAGACGCACCGACCCCAGGTACAGTACCTTGTAAACGAGACAGAGTCAAAGATGTTGCACGGAGTCAGGGAGGTGAGGCTTTGCCAGAGCTTCTGTGGTGTGGGTTCAATACTGCTATGCAGGGGAGGTGAGACATCAGTTCCTTACGAAGGTAGCGGAGGAGAGGCCGTGAGGCATCGGTTCCTTACGATCTGGCGGGGATGATGAGTCCAGCGGGTCAAGATGCAATGAGGCGGCTTTGCAGTGTCGTGGTCACACCACGCGGCTACAGATGCCGTGGCTGAGTCGGATGTCGGTTACACAGCACTCGGGACTCACAGTGTTGCAGGACTTCGGAGGCGCTGCAGCAACATTGGGCTAGCGGTGTTGATCGTGGTTGTCACACTTCAGGAGGGACCATGGCTTCGGTACAGGCAACGGTGCGGAGTCAGGCAGCGACGCCGGTTCCGGACTCGCCTGAAGTCAGGGTGCCTGCTGCTTCTTGTTTTATGCCAGATTTCACTCCCAAGGGCCCCAGAACTTGAGTGGACACCTCTTGGCAAGTCAGGGTCCTCAGCAAGAGAACCCAGGGGCTGGCAGGTAAAGTCTTTGATGTCCCCGAGACTTCTTAACAGGAGGGAAACTCAGTCCAGGCCCTTGGAGAAATTTCACAAGCAGGATACACGGCAAAATCCAGGCTTTGTCCTCTCCAAACCAGAAGCTGTAACTGCAGGCCAACCTAGCAAGGCACTCACAGCAAAGGGGCAGTGCTCCTCCTCACAGCTCTTCAGCTCTCCTCCTTGGCAGAGTATCCATTTGATCCAGAAGTGATCTACAAATCTGGGGTTTTGGGTCCAATATTCACAATAATTCTTGCCTTTGAAGAAGGCAAACTTCAAAAGAAAGTCTTTGTAGTGCACAAGTGCACTGGTCCCAGACACACTCTAAGGGGTTGGAGACTGCATTATGTAAGGACAGGCATAGCCCTATTAAGGTGCAAGTGTCAGCTCCTCCCACCACACTAGCCCAGGAAGACCCATCAGGATATGCATGGCACACCTCAGATCCCTTTGTGTGACTGTCTAGAGTGAATCCACAACCAACCCAACTGTCATCCTGATGCAGACATGTATTCCACAGCCAGGCAGAGGCACAGAATGGCTCAGCAAGAAAACACCCAGTTTCTATAAGTGCCATTTTCAAACACACAAGTTACAAATTACCTTCACTAAAAGCTATATTCTTAAATTGTGAGTTCAGAGACCCCAACCTCCACATCTCTATCTACTCCCAATGGGAAATTACACTTAAGAGATATGTCAAGGCAATCCTCTTGTTAACCTATGGGAGAGATAGACCTTGCAATAGTAAAAATTGAATTGGGCAGTATGTCACTATCAGAACATATAAAACACACCAGTACGTGTCCCACCTTTTACATACACTGCACCCTGTCCATGGGGCTAGTTTAAAACTGCACACATAGACACTGTAATGGCAGGTCTGAGACATGTTTACAGGGCTACTCATGTGGGTGGCACAATCAGTGCTGCAGGCCCACTAATAGCATTTGAGTTACAGGCCCTGGGCACACATGGTGCACTATACTAGGGACTTACTAGTAAATCAAATATGTCAATCATGCATAACCAGTCATAATCACAATTTACACGGGGAGCACTTGCACTTTAGCACTGATCAGCAGTTGTAAAGTGCCCAGAGTACTAAAACCAGCAAAAATGAAATACAGTACACAGTCAAAAATGCAGGAGGCAGAGGCAAAAAGACAGAGGAAACCACGCTAAGGATGCCAGTCTAACAGTATAGAAAATGGGCAGGATTTAGAGATATTCATAAAGGTTGCTCAGTTCTTCAAATTAGTGGAACCATATTACATCCTGTAAGATAGGATGAGGCAGTACGAGTTATTGTTGCACTTTAGGTATAATATCAATTAGACACTCTGGCCCTCATTATGACATTGGCGGTAAATCCCACTTACCGCCACGCTGACTGCTACCAACATACTGCCACTGCGGTGGATATCCGTTCACCATATTATCACTCACACACACAAATCTGTCACTATTCAGCCACAAACACAATTCCGCCACACCAAAGGTCAGGGATAAACTGGAGGTATCAAAACCCACACCGTTACGCCAACAGAACAACGCCCACCACATTATGACCCATGAATCACCACAGCGGACTTTTAATGGCGGTAAACCATTGGCAGTACATACCGCTGCGCTCAAAATACACACAAACCAAAATACACACAAACACACAAACAAAACAACACCACATTGGACAATTCAAACAACACACACCTGACACCCATACACACACCATACCCACACACACACACACCACTATAAAACATACACCCACACTACCCACAACCCTTTATGACTACAAACAATTGCCACAAGATAGACACCACGACCACAGACAAGATCAGAGCCAGACACACCATCACCTATACGCCACCCACGCACCTTACAACACACACTCCAACACATTACCCCACACACCCTCACCCACACTACACACACAGCACCCATGGCACCACAAAGACACCCCCGATTCTCTGAGAAGGAGCTAAGGGTCATGGTGGAGGAAATCATCAGGGTTGAGCCTCAGCTATTTGGAGCACATATGCAGCAGATATCCATTGCTAGGAAGATGGAGCTATGGTGGAGGACCGTGAACAGGGTCAACGCTGTGCGACAGCACCCCAGAACAAGGGATGATGTCAGGAAGAGGTGAAATGACCTACGGGGGAAGGTACGTTCCATTGCAGCACGACACCAACTCGCATTACAGAGCACTGGCGATGGACCCCCACAACTGACAACATGGGAGGAGCAGGTCTTGGCAATCATGCATCCTGAGGACCTGGCCAAAGTAAGAGGAGGACTACTACCCCCCTACCTGCATGCCATCATATACCCCCACCCTAACCCTCACTCCCATCACTCCACCACTTCCCACACACCCCACCATCACATCTCACTCATCCCAATGCCAAGTCCTGCATGCTCTACCAATACATGGACACCACTCACAGACCTGCATGGACACCTATCACTAAAACATGCAAACTAGAGGATCAGCTAGCCCACCACATATTAACTCACACAGGTTAAAGCTTCCAGGGCAAATACAACCAAAGAGGGCAAGCCACTGATGCACAATAAGTCACACACAGAAACAATAACACTGCATTTACATCCTCACAGGTATCCCAGCCAATGTCATCGGAGAAGTGGTGCCAGAAATGTCCAGTCCCCCACAGAAGAGGACCCACAGTGATGACAGCAACTCTGGTCGCCTGGATCTGGATGACCAACATGGCTCATCGGGGACCTCTGGACAGTTGGTTACCCAGGCACAGTCTCACACCACCACAGAGCCTCCCCCCTCAGGAAACACCACCACAGCACCCACCCAGCGTACCCATACCTCTGTCTCCAGGACACGCAGTCAGCAGTGTGTCCACCACTACAGGGCCCACAGGGCACACCTCGCACCCAAGACAATCAGGGACCTGGGGTTAGTGGCAGTGGGCACACAGTTCAGGGGACAGAGGCACAGGACAACAGGGACACTGGGAGGATTGCTGTGCACCAGGGGGAGGACAGGCCCAGGGAATAGACTCTCCAAGAGGCACTGACCGAGATCCTGGGAGCATACCAACATTCCCAGGATACGATGGGCCAGATTCTGGACAACATGCAGGAGAACAGGCGGCTACGGGAGGGTCAGTACCAGGGGACTAGCGAGGACTTGCAGATCATTAACACCGCCCTGGTCTCCATTGCAGGGGTGATGGCAGACATGGCCAACATTATGAGGGAGTCAGTCTTACAACATCGGGCCCCTGCCACTAGCCAGACATCTGAACGGCCTTCCACCTCCGCTGCTGCTAGTGGACAGGAGGCCCCGCTACAGGACCAACAGGCCACCAGCACCCCTCTCCCTGCAGAAGGAGAATCACCCCACAAACATTCCCTGTGATCCAGGCAGAAGCCGGAGACTACCGCCAAGAACCCTGCCAGGAAATTAGACTCTCCTGATTGTCACCCTTGTGTCCCACTTTGTCACCCTGTCCACCTTTAACTGTCATTGCTCCGCTTCCTATGTCCCCATGGACAATGCAGCTGTGCTACAAATAGACTGGAACTCTACCCTGGACTTTCCTCCATCATCACCCCCATCTCAATGCACTTGCCCCACTCCTCCTTATCACTTCAATAAATACCCTTTGAATCAATACAAGTATGGAGTATGTCAAATGATTTAAGTATGTATTCGTTTAACAAGGTTCAAATATTGCAAATGAACTGTACAGTAATGTTCACATAGGATAGACCTGTAGTTGGCTGCAGTGAACACACGAGGAGCGATAGTGGGGCACCAACATCTGCAAAAAGAGTTGCCAAAGGGTACATTGAGTGGGCATAGAAGTGGGAAATCACAGCCTGCCAGTGACAATGTGAAACAAAAAAATGACAGTGAAATGTGAAGTTACTCTGTCTTACCTGTGTGTCATTGGAAGTATTGTTGAAACACTGCAGTTCTGTTGTCCTCATCCTCTGCCTCCTCATCTTCACTGTCCACAGGGTCCACTGCTGCCAAACGGCCATCTCCATCCTCCTCCTCCTGCAGAAAAGTCACATGTTGTCGCAAGGCAAGATTATGCAACATGCAGCATGCCACTATTATCTGGCAGACCTTCTTGGGTGAGTAGCACAGGGATCCACCTGGTAGATGGAGGCACCGAAACCTGGCCTTCAGGAGGCCAAAGGTACGTTCAATTATCCTTCTTGTTCGCCCATGTGCCTCATTGTAACGTTCCTCTGCCCTTGTCCTGGGATTCCTCACAGGGGTCAGTAGCCATGATAGGTTGGGGTAACCTGCAAATATTGAGGGTCAACATTTAGCCACACACTATGCCATATGGCCTACACCATACCCATACACCAACATCCACTGGGTGGGAACCAAGGCTCACCTATAGTCCACACCTGGTGCCTCTGTAGTTGGCCCATCACATTTGGGATGCTGCTATTCCTCAGGATAAAGGCATCATGCACTGACCCAGGATACTTAGCATTGACGTGGGAGATGTACTGGTCCGCCAGGCACACCATCTGGACATTCAGTGAGTGAAAACTCTTTGATTTCTGAACACCTGTTAATTTTGCCGGGGGGGAGGCAAATGCAATATGTGTGCCATCAATTGCCCCAATTATGTTCAAGGTATGTCCCATTGCATAGAAGTCAGCCTTTACTGTGGCCAAATCCTCCACCTGGGGGAAAACAATGTAGCTACACATGTGTTTAATCAGGGTAGCCAACACGCTTGTCAGCACGATTGAGAACATTGGCTGTGATATTCCTGCTGCCAAGCCTACTGTTACTTGGAAAGAACCAGTTGCCAAGAAATGGAGCACAGATAGCACTTGCACAAGAGGGGGATACCAGTGGGGTGACAGATAGCAGATATCAGGTCAGGCTCCAGTTGGGCACACAGCTCCGTGATTGTGGCCCTGTCAAGTCTGTAGGTGAGGATAATGTGCCAGTCCTCCATTGTTGCAAGTCTACCAGAGGTCTGTACATGGGGGTGTGTCTCCATCTCCTATTCATCTGCAGCGGTAGCAATCTATGGGGCAAAAGAGTGAGGAGCCGGTCACAAACTGTACATTGTAGCCACAATAGTACAATGCATGATGTTAATTTGAAATGTATAAGTGGCATTTGTCCTGTATGTTCAATTGTGAACTGTGAAGCAGTTGTAATCCAGGGCCTGCCCCCACCCCCTCAATGGCGTCTGCCTGCCCTGTGTGGAGGGACAGGTGGAAGTGAAGTAATTCCGCTGACGTTGTGCGCCGTTGCGGGAGGCAGTCGGGAACTGCCGTGCAGCGTCTCTTTGGATAATATTGGGCTCTATGGGGTACAGTGGCCAATGGTGATGTACGTCGGCGGTGACGGTATGCACCTCCGCGGACATCACCGGCATTTTCTATATGTTCACTCACTTGCTACCTGACCTTCAACAGGAGAGGGCCTACACTGCATGTGCTGCTGTGGCCTGTGTCTGGAACCTACCATGGCGCGTATGACTGGGGAAAGGGCCCCTGCCTTCACCTCGGCAGAGTTGGAAAGTCTGGCGGATGGGGTTCTACCCCAGTACGGACTGCTGTATGGGCCTCCAGACCAACAGGTGAGTACACTGTGAGCACGATGCATGGGGCATAAATGCATGGAGTGGTATGTGTGAAGGCATCATGTGGGGGGGGTTGGTGGATGTCCCCTGGGTGGCTTGCAGGTTGTGTGCTGGGCCATGTCTGTGCCCAGCACACACTGGTTCTGGAGGAGGCATTGTGCCCTATGATGCAGATCCTGGGTTGAGTAGGTGTCATAACCACTGGTTCTGGAGGGGGCATCGTGCCCTGTGATGCAGATCCTGGGGAGGATTGGGTGAGTAGGTGTCATACTCACTGGTTCTGGAGGGGGCACCATGCCCCATGATGCAGATTTTGGGGAGTGCAAGGTCACAGTCTCTCAGTTGGGTGTCATACCCACAGGAGTTGCAGGGGGCAGGCCTCACAACAGCCCATGGAGGCAGGTCTATAGAATGTCCCCCGGCGGTGACGACTACTCAGTGGCGTCAGCGGTGCTGCTGCTGGTGGTGGTTGTGGGGGGAAGCTCCAGCCCATCCCCTGCAGCCTCGGACGGCTCCACAACCATGGTTGGTGGTGGGGGCTCCGACTGAGTCCCAGCACCAGGACCCCTGTCCTTCCTGTCTGCTGGTGCAGGCCCCTTGCCCTTCCTGGCAGCAGCTGGGGATGGCTCCTTGCCCTTCCTGGCAGCAGCTGGGGATGGCTCCTTGCCCTTTCTGGCAGCAGCTGGGGATGGCACCTTGCCCTTCAGGGCAGCACTTGGGGTAGGCTCCTTGACCTTCCTGGCAGCAGCTGGGGATGGCACCTTGCCCTTCAGTGCAGCAGCTGGGGAGGGCTTCTTGCCCTTCAGGTCAGCAGCTGGGGAGGATACTTGTCCTTCAGGCCAGCACTTGGGGCAGGCACCCTTTCCGTAAGGGTGCCTGGTGCCCTGGATCCTTTACCACCACAAGTTGCTGTGGACACTACTGGGCCTGTGGACTGGGTGGCTGAGGTGCTTGCCTGGGTTTTAGGCAGCCTGGCCAGACGTGAAGGATGGGGGGGACGGGGTAGGGAAGAGGTCAATGGAGGAGAGGAAAAGCTTCTTAGGGACATTTGGGCTGGAAGAGAGAGAAGGTTTGGGAGTGGAGGAAGAGGGAGTGGTTGTGGGAGGTGTCTGCTGTGTTTGGGTGCAGCTGCATGGGCTGGATGCTGTTGTGTGGTGGATGGCTGTTGGGTGTCCGAGTGCTTGCATTTGTGTACCTTGGGTGGGGGGGGGACAGACACAGTGGGAGAGGACACAGGGGACGTGTGCATGGCTGTTGTGGAGGGGTCTGCCAATGAGGTGTGTGTTCTGATAGGTGTGCTGGTGATGGCGGTAGTGGATGAGGATGTAGTGCATGCAGGTGTGAGTGTAGACGCAACTGCGAGAGAGGTGGAGAAGGAGGAGGAGGAGGGAGCCACAGTGGAGGCTGTGGATGTTGGTATATCTGCATCTGGATGGTGTTTGTGTGAGTGCCTGTGGGATGAAGTGTGGTGCTTGTGTTTGCCTGTGCCACTCTTGTGTGTTGTCTTGTGTGCATGCTGGTCTGCCTGTGTGCTTGGGATAGGTTGGGGTTGAGGGGAATGGGATTGGGAAGAGGAAGTTGGAGGGGGGAGAGTGGAAACAGGGACAATGGCTGCCATCAGAGAGGAGGCCAGTGCCTGGATTGATCTCTGTTGGACCGCCAAGCCAGTGTGAATGCCCTCCAGAAATGCATTGGTCTGTTGCATTTGGGCTGCCAGCCCCTGGATGGCATTCACAATGGTTGACTGCCCAACAGAGATGGATCGCAGGAGGTCAACAGCCTCCTCACTCAGGGCAGCAGGCTCACAGGGGCAGGGCCTGAGGTACCTGGGGGAAGGAGATGCCCACCCTCCCGGGTGAGTGGGCACGGGCACTTCGATTAGGGCCTGCTGGGAGGGCGGTGCTGGTACGGGGAGTGGCAGATGGGGTGGTCACAGAGGTGTCTGCCACAACCAGATAGCTTCCATCGGAGGAGGTATCTGTGTCCAAACTGTCCCCTCCAGTCTCCGCTGTGGTGCTCCCTCCGCCCTCCATCCCACTGGTGCCCTCACCGTCAGTGGACTCTGCCTCCTGGGTCCTGTGGGATGCAGCTCTCTCCATCGCTGGTGCCTCTGCTCCTCTGCCAGATGATGCTAATGCGCATAAGGACAGGGTGATAAAACAAAAAGGGGGGAGAGACAAAGGATACACTGGGTCATTAGCTGCACCAACACCACTGTTGGCGTACATACCACCCTCACACACAGGGAACAGGCCTACACACTATGCAATGCACCACCAGTAACAATGCTAGTCACCAGGGCATGGGGAGGGACACATACCGCCAACTGCAGCATACCTGAGACCCACACAGCCCTGCCCACTTGTGGATGCCTACAAGCTAGGTAGCAGGAATATCACATCAGAACCCTGCCCAACATGGCACCTACTCTGCAATGTCAGGCCTGGCCTAGGGGCACCCACAGACACACATCCACCACCCGGATACCACCCCACCAGGCGTAAGTTGTAATGATGGTCACTGTACTCACCCCCTTGTGGCTGCTGTGATGCCCTCAAGCGCCCATCCAGCTCCGGATAGGCCACCGCCAGTATGCTGTCCATCAGGGGGGGTCAGGGTTCGATGGGCACCCCTTCCTCGTTTGGAGGACATCCCCAGCTGGGCCTCTGCCGTCTTCCATGCCCAGTGTCTCAGGTCCTCCCACTGTTTCCGACAGTGGGTGCTCTGCCTTCCGTAGACCCCCAGGGTCCGCATGTCCTTGGTGACGGCACGCCATATACTCTTCTTCTGATGGGCGCTGACCTGCAGAGAAATACACACAGGGAAAGGTATTAGTCAGACCGTCCTGCCTGTTACACTCATGGCCCACCATATCCCTTCCCATCCCCAGTTGGATCTGCATCACAGGGCACCATGCCCCCTCCAGAACTAGTGGGTATGACATCCACTCACCCCATCCTCCCCAGGATCTGCATTACAGGGCACGATGCCCCCCTCCAGAGCCAGTGGGCAAGTCACCCACTTAAAACTGTGGCCTTGCTCTCCCCAGGACCAAGCACAGGGCATGTTGCCCTCTCCAGAGCCAGTGGTGCTGTTCCATCTGCTGGCTGAGGTGCCCCCTGTTCCCCCTGCGGTGCCTGCCTTGTTTCCAACTGATGCCCCTGCAGTGTTCTCTCCGTGTTGGTGCAGGAGACAAGTGGGGCCTTGGACTTTGTCATGTGGCCCTGTGGCCCACGCACATTGAGGACTGGGCAGTGTCCCTTGAATTGTACATATGTATATACTTTTAGATTGGATGTTCGTATTTTTACTGTATTTATATTATAATACTCACACTCATCTATTTGTGTTGTCCTTGCATTATTCCTGAGGGGTATGGGGTAAATATGTTTTATTACTGCATCTGATTGTGTGTATGGTGTTGGGGGTGGGTCGGGGTGTGTTGCGTGTGTGTGTGTCACTCTCTTTTTCCTCCCCCCTCCCCTGTGTGCTAGGCGGCTGTACTCACTGTGGTGTCTTCGCCGTCGCTGGTGTTCGTGGTGGAGCAGGACGTAAAATATCATCAGAAAGATTTGCAGCTCGGATTCTATGGAGGCGTGGTTCTTCCCTGTGTCTCCAATGGTGAGTCCTTTCCCTTCTGAGGTCCGTTTCTGCCAGGCTTTTGAGGTCGTTGGTACTGCCCCGGAATATTGACTTCCTCCTGGCTGTAGGCGGCTACCGCCGTGGTGCCTGTTGTTTCTGCCCTGTCGGTCAGTGTGGTAAAGTGGCTGTCTATCTTAGCTCTTTCCACCATGGTCATAATTTGGTGGTAGTTACCGCCAGCCTGTTTATCACCGACCGCCAGGGTTGTGATGAGGACCATTATCCCTTATATGTAATTTAGTACTGTGAGGCACTTTAGGTATAATATTTTTTGATATTAACATTGTCTCCCCATTTTACTCTCTTGAGTACTGCTCAGATTGGTCAGCTAAACTAATTTTTGAATGCGGTAGTTGACTTAGAAGTACAGAAACCAATATATTAAAGATTGCATCATTCAATGCTAATGGTCTGAACAACAGATGCAAAGCCAAAGCTATTGAGGAATGGATAAAGTGTCAGTCACTAGACATAGTTCTAGTACAGGAGACCCGGATCAGGCAGAATAATAGGCTTAATTTGGCAATGTTCAAAAGTTTGGCAGGCTTTGAATGTGTGCTCAACTGCGGCATATAAGGGGGTACCAATTTATAGTAATTAACTTTTGCAGTGGGACATTCATGCCTTTCAGATGGACACATAGGGGAGAGAGGCATGAATCAGTGGACAAACAAACAATGGAAGAGTTACTGTTGCGATGATATATACCCTTATTGAAGATAATCCTACAGACTGATTGGTGGGGGAATTTTAATTTTCTGCAAAACCCTGCGTTAGATTCTTTACCAGTAACCCATCGGCAAAACAAATCCAGAACATTTAAGATTGTAGAGGAATATAAAAACTGTTTAAATGTAAGTGACCTATGGAGGAATACATTTCGGAGCAAATACACATGTGTATCCAATAGATTTAAATGTGCAGCCAAGCTTTTCTATTTTTTAACATCTTCAGAGTATAGCCTTTATAAGTATCATCATTTAGGAAATGCTTTTTCAGATTATTTGTTGATCAAGATGCATATCTCCGTGATTAGAAAAAGCTGGGTAACATGTAGATGGTCTTTTAATAAGTTAAAGTTGGAAAATGAATCTTAGGCATCAGAAATGGAATCAAAATATTTCGATAT
This sequence comes from Pleurodeles waltl, assembly GCF_031143425.1. Classification (NCBI taxonomy): domain Eukaryota; kingdom Metazoa; phylum Chordata; class Amphibia; order Caudata; family Salamandridae; genus Pleurodeles; species Pleurodeles waltl. The sequence continues at coordinate 191,230,301 of NC_090451.1, read as the reverse complement.
TTTGAGCTTAATGTTGGAACTGTCTCCCCCGGGAATGGTATAGCAATGCCTTATATGCAGCCTCCAATGCCTAGATAATCAGCTGAGATATAGTAAGGAAAAGGGGCTATAAAGAGCTAAGCGAAGCCCTTGAACTACAGTTAAAGCACACACATGAAAGGTACATGGGTAATAAATCTACAAATACACAAGCATTTCAAAAGGCCAAGCAAGGGAGGTAGGAATATTACTATGAGTGGATTTCGCTCTCAAGTAATGCCTATAGGCAAAACCTCTATGAGGAAAGCAAGTACGTTGGGAGATTCCTAGCATAGCGGGCACAAAACATGATTAAGTCATTCAGTGATAATGAGATGAATATATGTACCACAGAAGCTAAAATCGTACAATACTTGTTTAGACAACAGTATAAAAAAATATAGGACTTTCAGCAGGAAGTGGCTGTGGACAGTGGACTAGCTGAGAGAGTTCATAGATCGTATTTCTGTTCCAAGATTAGACCCGGGACATGCTCATGCCCTAACAACATCAATCACATTAGAAGAATTGGAAGTAGTGATGAAGTCCTTAACTGGAGGGAAAGCTTGTGGGAGGATGGCATCCCAGTGGAGTTTCTTAAAAAGTCCTCACATATATTAAATTACCATATTTTGAGACTTGCAAACCACATTTTGAAGGGGGAACATTCCACCCTCATTTGATGGAACCAAGATTACTAGCTTTCTTAAAAAAAAGGTAAAGACCCAGAAAATCTAAATTTGTGTAGACCTATTAGTCTCTTAAACATGGACTATAAAATAATAATGAAATTATGTACTAACAGAATGAATAGTATGATGGATGGTTTGATAAAGAAGGATCAGAGTGGTTTATTAGCTGGCCCTTTAGTGTCTTCCAATACAAACATTTTAATTGAAGCCTTGGATCTACTTAAATGAAAACAGATCCCAACTCAGGTCTTTTTATTAGACACAGAGAAGGCATATGACCTTGTTAAGTGGGAGAACCTATTCTGTATCGTGGATGGTTTAGGTTTCCCTGCAGTGTTTATTAAAGTAATATTCAATTCATATAAATGGGCACAAGCATGCTTAATTGTGAATTCAATAGATATTGGTATATGTAAGTTTAAACGTGGGACTACGCAGTGATGTCCGCTTTTCCCATTTTATTTGCAATATTTATTGAACCTCTAGCTATCGCTATAGGAAAATATAACACAATTGACGCTCCAAAAAATGGGATGACTATGATTGAGCTATATGCTGATGATGTCACACTTGCTTTTAAAACCGGGCATAGAATTTAACAAAGAGTCTTTACCATCCACTGTCAATTTTATCGTTGGGAGAATAAAACATTAACAAGCTGAAAATAGTCATTTTACTATGCAGTTCCACTACAGACACCTTATGCACTGAACTTCAGCCATTAGTCAATCAATTGACCGCAGATGTAGATAGACTTTTTGAATTAAATGAACTCCTTTTGATAATTAAAATGAAGTCCCTATTTACAAGATGGAGCAATTTGACATTGTCTATCATGGGAAGAATTGCATTGATCCACATGTCGATTTTACTGTTGTTTAATTTTTTGATTTTCGCAAATGAAACGTCTACATTGGCACTGGGTATGTTATACAAACCGCTTAATGCAGGAGGTCTTGCGATGCCAAATGTGAAAGAATACTATTTTGAGAGCTTTGCACATTTCTTTTAACAATATAGCAACATCCAAAGATTAGGTAAGACAGTAGATATTGTATTCTAGGATTTAATGGTTAACAAATATAAAATGTATGACTTCCTATGGATGGCCAAGTTGACGAGAAGGTTTAGTATAAAGTACTGCATTTGAAGTTAAAAAGGAAAGAGCATCGTAATGCTTTACCATTACTTAATGTGTAGAAGCCTAATTATTCAGCACCCATTCAGGATACAAACGACCGTTAGCCAGCTCTTCTAGATAAACATAATATCAATTTATTAGGGATAGAATAGAAAGACATGTACATGGAGGATGCTCTGTACTAGTGTACACTCGAGCAGCCTAATACAAGGAAGTAATACATGATCTTTTATAGTATTAAACCACAAACATAATTCAACGTCTTATTGGTTCTTTGGCTTTGACGTATGATTGACGCATGACTACTTCTCCATTATGGCTGAGGTCGTTTTTCCTATCATACCATATATAGTAACAAAAAGCATAGAAAAGGATTTTACACAAGGTGGCCTACGTGCCTAATATCACATGGTCCATCTTGTGACAGAACTTGAGAACATCACGTACTCAGACTGGTACTTTCCAGAAGGGAGATTGCTTCAGCTAGCATATAATGACGAGGATCTTTCATGATGTCTGTTCAGAGGGCAAGCCTTGCAACATAATGCGTTCCTAGCAGTAGCGAATTACATTTGTAGGCCTCTTTACTTAATGATAGGCCTGTGCAGAGATTGTCATTGTGTATCACAGGGGCCACTAGGCATAGCATACCTAAGAACTGTAAAATGCGATTCCACAAATGCATATACTAGACCGGACGATATTTCATTAGAACACCAGCCGCTATTGGATAAAAATATAGTGTGCAGATGAAGAATGAATGACCATAGATATCTCAGAGAGTTTATAAAAATAGATTTATGGAAGAAAAGGATAGATATTGAACCAGATATCAGCAATGCCAAAAGCTCCATTCAATGGCCCTTTATTCAAACTCCTTATTTTTTGAAGGAACCAGACCTGAGAGATGGAAATGGAAATTAAAAGTAATACCTACAGTTGATCAGTGGAGTTCACAAATGTTGAGCGTGAGGAAGGTGAAAGACGCTATGCATTAAGGACGGGTTAATTTAGAAAGTTTTTGCAGGTCTAGGAATACTTTGTCTAGATGTACATGGATTTCTAACAGTTGTATTATAAGCAAAATAGGAAATAATAGCGTAATGTTGCAATGCTATCCGTGGGGTGGAGGGAATGTGAAGAACTTGAGCAAATTAACAATGTTATTGATCATAAATCATTTTGTGAATTCTGATTCCTTAAATGATGTGAATTATTGCAATAAACAATAATAAAGACATTCAGAATGTGGAATCAAAGCAAACTGTCAAATTGTCTTCAGCGTATAATGACTTTGTATTATATGACTTCTATGTTAAACATTTGCGGGTGGAAGATGATGTGGTAAGTTGTAATGTTGATATGCAACTTCACTTGTTCTTCACTATGTAATATGCCAATTGAATGTCGAAGCTTGGTTGCAGGGGCTTCAGTCTCAGCATTCTACTCTCTGTAGTTAGCTGAGATCGAGTGATCATGACAGGTAGCTGTCCAGTAGCGGGTCCTTTTTTGGAATAAACTCATCACATGTCTTCTCAATCTTTGTTATAATCTTAGTGCAGGTTTAGGAGAGTACGAGTGTGATCAGCTGAAATGTATGTGGTAGATATATGGGTATGATGATGCTTTTTCTCATAAATGAGGCACTGAGGAGAGGATGTGGCGTAATGGCCAAAGCTGCCAACTGCGGAACTGGGGAACCAGGTTCAATATGAATGTGTCCTTGTGTAATGTAACTGGTACTCATGTAGAGCTCACCAATACCTCCAGGTTGAGTCTGCACTATATAAAACTGCAAAAAAACATAAAACGTAAATGAAAGTGCTTCTGACAGACTGGGAGCAGTGTTAATCCCTTAAATATGTTTTATTAATTGTCAAAATCATTACTGAATAGTTAGTCAGTCAGAATATAATCAAAGAACTAATTAAACAGAACAGTTGTAGTCCAGTTTCAGTGAATAAATCAAAGTCATAAATCAGAGGTCACACCGACGTGGTGCCACCTTCTAAATGTCAGAGGAGAATGAGCCTCCCAACCCCAAGATGGGGCTTCTTTTATAATACAAAATACTATGAAAGTAATAGATACAACACACTTGTGTAAGAGTCCCACGAGTTGAACTAATCACAGTTGGGGAAGAACAATACAGCTTCTAAGTTCACATTCCCAGCATTATCCCACATATTCACATAATATAGTTCCCAACCCTGGTGTCATTCAGACAACTCGATGTTTAGAACAACTGTTGTTTCTTCATGCACAAGGACTGGTTCTCATAAAGAAGAACCATACTGTGGTCCCAATAGGTAAGACCTTGAAAAATGTACTTTCAGGGAAACAGCATACTGCAGGATTCAAACAAAAGAAACACCATTCTTTACATGGGAAAGTGATATTACGCCTCCGAATATTGTTTACAAAGTTGCATGTGCATGAACCCTCTATGTGCAGTGTGAGACAGAAATGAAAAGATGACAGTACTGAAAGATGGCTGCAAGCAGAATTAGCCGCTTTGAAACTGAGACCTGCAATGACAAATGTTAAAATGAATGCAATCATTTCAGCATACATTTTATTTATTATTAGGTCTACATTGTGATGCATTAAATAAAAAAAAAACCTTTGTCAAGTATATAATGAGGTTGCAAAGTTGGAGTATGTAGGTTCACAAAAGATGATTGTGGGGTTGTATTCATGCTGTCCATGCCTTCATGTCAGTTGCTGTCTTACTTACCTGTAACCTATGAGTAAATAGGCGTAAGGCTATACCTCGAGTGAGGTCTCACATTGTCTTCCTTTATCACAAACAGCATTAGAGCGAGACTAATTTGCAATGAGCAGCTTTGAGTTATTTAAGAGACATGTTGAAAAAAGCAAACTTGCAGGTATTATCAAACGTACCTGTGAAACAGTGCTAATGTTTACGATGACTGATCTGCACGATAGAACTAGCCAGAAATACAGCCCTGCCAAGTACCATGTATTAGGGGTTAGACTAACGCATAAGCGCACTAAAGTGAGTCACACGTATTAGGCTACCTCCTAACAGTGCAACAAGGTGCTGTAGGCAGATGACTCCAATTTACAAAACAGCCAGTGGTCTTGCCGTTCACTGCTGTCCCATTCTATAAATATGACAGGCCCAAGTCAAAGATAGGTCACTTGTTGCCAGGTGACAGCCTGGGCCCAGCTAACTTTATTTATTTATTAGATTCACAGATTATTTAAACTGCAGCATCTGCATGGCACTCACCACCACATGCATCTGGTATCATACATTAAAATGCATATTCAAATAGGGTCTGGACCCAGCCCCCCCATGGATTCAGTGCTTTTTTATAAATGAGACAGAGCATGGTAATCATCAATACAAAGATGGTGCAAAAGATAAACAGTTCAACCATGGTTCTGATATTGTGTTAGTAAACTCCTATCTGTAGCTACCTACACTGCTGAAAGCACAGTGGGAGCACCCTCTGCCAGATCTATTGGGAAAGCCCAACCCCCCATACCTGGGTAAGATGTACCAGGATGCCGATCTTGTGTGGTGCAGGCTATTGGTCCGGTGAAGGGTAGAGGTTGGATTCAGGATCAGCATCAGCCAAACTGCATTTTGCACACTGTGTGCCAAGTTGCAGGATAAGGCCAAGGGGAAGTGCTCCTCAAGCGCATATAGCTCTGAGCCCAATTTTATAATACAAGAACTCTTCGCGTCACACCGTGTCAGAGGTGCAAGCTTGACACTGTGATGTGTCTACAAATGCAGAGCTGTCTCCACAGACATTCAAAATGTTCAGGCATCATGTTCTGTGTACTCAGCCTTGGACAGAGTATACATATTAGGTGGCTTACAACGAATGAGCAACATGTGAAGTGATTTATCAGTACATTATCACAAAAACGAGAAAACCATGTTAAAGGTTACTGACAAAAGAAATGCTGAGTTAAAAATGTGCATTTAAAAATGGAGTCTCCAAGCAAGCTGCAGGAAAGTACCCTCTTTTTGGTATGGTTACCCCCATTTTTTGCCTGCTAGCAGTATGCTTTGACTGTTTTCAATGAGATCCTACTAACCAGGACTCCAGTGATTGTGCTCTCTCCCTCTAAGTTTGGTTGCCTAGGATTTTACACACCCCACAATTGGCACACGGGTGCCCCCATATCAGTCCCTTGTATATGGTACTTAGGTACCCAGGGCATTGGGGCACAAGGGGTTATCGATGGGCTGCAGTATGTATTATGCCACCCATGGGAGCCCATGCAAAGTGTGTCTGCAAGCCTTCTGTTCAAACATGTTGGAATCATACACCAATACTGTTGCCAGAATTGGTTGTATGATTCCATGTACTCTAAGGGCTCCTTAGGGGGCCCCAGCATTGCTCCTACCAGTCTTCTGGGGTTTTACGGGGAGCCCGCGCTGCTGTCACCCCTCAGACAGGTTTCGGCCCTCCTGCTGATTGACCAGCTCAGGCAGAGGATGGCAGAACAAACGATTTCCTCTTGGAGATGGAGGTAACACCCTATCCCTTGGAAATAGGTATTACATGGCTTGGGAGGGGTAGCCTTCCCAAGCCACCGGTATGCTTTGAAGGGCACATTTGGTGCCCTCCTTGCATAAACCGGTTTGCACCAGTCCCTACTCTGGCACGAAACTAGACAAAGGAAAGGGGAGTGACTAGCCCCCATGTTTATCACCACCTAAGGGGTGGTGCCCAAAGCCCTCCACGTGGCCACTTGATTCTGCCATCTTGAATCCAAGATGGGCAGAAACCCCTGGGAGCATCTGAGTGGCCCAGTCAGGTAGATGACATCACAGCCCCCTCCTGATAGGTGGTGTAACCGGGCACCTCCTGACGCCGGTTCATATGCAGATAGGACAACCGCCGAGGGATACCCCGGGGGCACCCGAGAAACTCCGGACGTGATGACGTCCAACTCCATCTGTCAGGAAGAAATACCCGACAGAGAAAACGGACGAGGAGACGACGACGCGAGGAGGAGAGAGAGAGAGACGCTGGATCGACGAGGAGCCGAGAGGAGGAACGCCGCAGGCTGCCGACCGGGAAGGGAAACCCCGCCACGAAGGAAGAGGCATTGCTGAGGAGCGGAAAGCTCAGGGAGCCTCCCACCCCTGCTCGAGAGAAGTCGGGAGATCACCTGGAAGCCGGCCGCGTCCCTGGAGGGGCGTGGCCAACCAAGGTACGCGCGTACCGACAGTGGGACTGGGGTTCCGGGTGGCTAGCTGGATTACGGGGCGTTAAGGGGAAAGGGCTGAGATCCTGCAGAGAAGGGGAGACGGTGTAAATAAGACCGAGACTAACTGACTATAATAGCACAAAGTGCCGCAAACAGGAAGCAGTGGGATAGAATAAAAGGGGAGCACGAAGAGTTCACAAAGAATAAACCACGAAGGAAAAGTAGCCCCCACCTACCTCCACTCTCACAACCCCCCCCCCTCCACGCCCTACTAACCTTAATTAACTGTGTTTAATTACTTTTTCCCCCACTTACCTGTTCCTTTCTCATTCTTTGTTTTGGGAAATCCGGTGTCACTGAGAGTCGGGAGAACGAGACCTCTCTCCAAACCGGACCAGGCTATTCCCGGAGCACCACCGAACCCTGAAAAAGAATAAAGGGATTCATATTAATTTCTTTGGAGTCTGACCACAAGACAACTTTGAAAAGTAATATAGTTGTCTAGCGCAAACGAACAGAAATAAACTCACTAACCCCATAAAAGCCGAGTCTGTCGCCTTCTTCCAATATCTCTTCAACTCGGGATAAAGAACCCGTCACAGTGGTGTCAGAAGTGGGATATTGGAACAGGCGACAGGGACTTCTAGACCATGGAAGAAAAGCCAACAATGTCCGATATGATGCAACAGTTGGCCGCAGGACAGAGGCACCTGCAAATAGTGTGGGAAGAGCAACAGAAAGAGGCTAAGTTGGAAAGAGAGGCCCTACAAAATGCCCTTAAAAGTCAGGCCACCATCATGGCCAACAACCAGTTGGTTCATGAGACCGCCATCAAAAATCTCACGGATACAATCGCTGCCACCCGAGTACACCCGAATGTGCCCAGTTCGGTCTTACAACGATATCAAGAAGGTGAAGACCCTGATGCCTTTTTCACCAATTTTGAACGGGTCGCTACTTCCGCTACCTGGCCTCTGGAGCGATGGGGCCAATATATCGCCCCCTTATTAACGGGAACTCTCCAATCTGCTTATCAAGCGGTAAACCCAGGCGGAACAACCCCGTATAGGGATATTAAAAAGAGCATCTTAGAACGGGTGGGTTTTGATTCTGAACATTATCGTGTCCGGTTTAGAAAAGCCAAGTGGGGGCCCTCCGAAAATCCCCAGGCCCTATACTTCCGGATTAAAGATCTGGGTCTCAAATGGTTAGGTCCCATAGGGACTAACCGGGAAGACATCATTGAGATCGTGCTCTTGGAACAATACCTAGACGCTCTACCCCCTAATACACGCAACTGGATCAAACAACATCCAAACCCAGATACCAATACCACCATCGAGTTAGCCTGTGCCTTTCATCGCTCCCTCGAATTCAAGATCCCACCTCCTCGATCAGCACCTAGTCCCCTGCGTCAGGGTTCTGGGGCATCCTCGTCAGTGGGGCGAAGAATCAATGAGGACATAGGGAAGACAGGAGGACTTGAACGGCCATACATACAACAACCTCAGTGTTTTAGCTGCGGAGAATGGGGGCACATAGCTCGCGGTTGCCCCCTGAAAACAGAAAAAACAGAACCCATGGAAATAGGAGTTACTAGGGGGAGAGTCTTTTATACTGGGAGAAGAGAAACCCCTTATAAAAAGAGACTGGTTATCAATGGGAAAACCACAGTGGCCCTCATCGACTCAGGGTGCAGTCAATCTGTAGTCAGGGCTGGTTTATTTGATAAACCTCACTTCACTTCAGGACTTACGGTATCAATCTGTTGTATCCATGGGGAAACCAGAGAATATCCCCTAATCTGGACAACCCTCACATGGGAAGGAAAAGAAACCCCCATAAGGGTGGGTTTAGTAGAACGGCTAGTTGAAGAAGCCATAATAGGAACTGACTTTTCGGAATTCTCGAAACTCTTGGATAGTGTTCGACAGGTCGAAGAGACGAATACCTGGTGGAAAGACGCTCCCTTTTCCAACATACCTCTGTCACCTCCGAGGGTACGACCTAAACCCTCCCGGAATGAGAAAAGAAAAATTAAGAAAGCCTACACACAAGAGAACTCAAGTCCCGCGAGGGTAATTACAAAGGCTCTTGCCCTCACCACCCTTCCCCCTTTCCGGACCTCCCAAAGAGAAGACCCCAGTTTGGTTCATGCCTGGAAGAGTGCACGACCCCGGACCCTCCAGGATAAGGGTCCCTCGTTCACCATAGTTAAGGACCTATTATATCGAGTCACTAACAAAGACCAAGAAGAAAAGAAACAATTGATAGTTCCCGAACCTTATAGGCAACAAGTCCTACACTTAGCGCACAGCCAGCCAGGGGGTGGCCACTATGGAAGGGAGAAAACAGAAGAGTATTTGTTGAGGAAATTCTATTGGCCGGGGTTTTTTTCCCAGATTAGGAGATTCTGTCAACAGTGTCCTAAATGCCAATTGATTGATCCAGGCTCGCGGAGAAAGGCCCCTTTACAACCCCTTCCCATCATTGATGTTCCCTTCTCCAGAATAGGGATGGATCTGGTTGGGCCCCTTCTGCCCTCTTCTAGAGGCTATCGTTATATATTAGTATTAGTTGATTACGCCACGAGATACCCTGAGGCTATCCCCCTCTCTAGTATTAACACTAAGAGTGTTGCCCACGCTATGATAGGGTTCTTCTCCCGAATCGGGTTTCCTCTGGAAATCTTAACGGACCAAGGTACCCAATTCATGTCCAACTTGATGACACAAATATGTCAGTTATTAGGGATTAAACAATTGCGGACGTCGGTTTATCATCCACAAACCGATGGTTTGGTGGAGAGGTACAACCGTACCCTAAAGACTCTACTAAAGAAATCTATCTCTGAGACAGGTAAAGACTGGGATAGAAAACTTCCCTTAGTATTATACGCAATTAGGACCCATGAACAAGCCTCTACGGGCATTAGTCCGTTTGAGTTGTTGTTTGGGCGACAACCCCGGACCCTACTAGATATGGCCGCTGAAATATGGGAAGAGGAAGAAGGAGAAAAGACCATTCTGAAATATGCCCGTGAGTTAAAAACCCACCTACACACAGTATGGGAAAGCGTAAGGGAACACATGGAGAGGGCCCAAGACAAACAGAAGAGGAATTATGATCGGAATACCCAATTAAGATCTTTTTCCATAGGAGATAAGGTGTTAGTGCTTCTTCCCAGTTCAGACGACAAACTGTTAGCAAAATGGCAGGGACCATACCCCATAATAGGAATTGTAACCCCCGTAACCTATAAAGTTCAGCTCAAAGATAATCCCAATAGGTCGCAGATCTTCCATGTTAATTTATTAAAGCGATGGGAAGAACCTCTGAACGACCAGAGACAAGGCTGTCTAGTTAACACCGTTAAGGAATTAGAGATAGGGTGGTGTCCCACTGATCCCCCTGGCGGGAGGGAAGTTCCTACCATAAATGCAGATATCTCAATTCACCAAAATAGACGGTTAAACAAACTCTTCGATAACCATATCCGGGTGTTCTCCTCGATGCCCGGTAGAACACGACTGGTACATCATCAAATCATCACACCACCTGGGAAGATAGTACGATTAAGGCCTTATCGTATCCCTGAAGCTAGGAAAGCCCTGGTAGAAAACGAAATCGAGAAAATGTTAGACCTAGACATCATAGAACCTTCCCAAAGTCCCTGGTGCTCGCCAGTAATATTGGTGCCCAAACCTGATGGGTCTATACGCTTTTGTATTGACTTTAGACAGGTCAATTCCATATCGCAATTTGATACGTATCCCCTTCCGAGGATAGACGAACTCCTAAAAAAGTTGGGAAAGGCTAAATATATGTCTACCCTCGACTTGACCAAAGGATACTGGCAGATCCCGCTGGCCCCCGAAGACAAAGAAAAAACGGCTTTCTCTACTCCCTCAGGATTGTATCACTTTAATGTTCTCCCTTTCGGGTTACACGGGGCACCCGCCACCTTCCAACGTCTCATTGACACTATATTACGACCTCATAACAGATACGCGGCGACCTATCTGGATGACATCGTTATTTTCAGTGAGACCTGGGAAGACCATTTGGTACACCTAGACGAAATCTTTTCGGCTTTACGGAAGGCTGGACTGACAGCCAACCCCGCCAAGAGCCGACTGGCCTTTAATGATATCTCCTACCTGGGATATCACATTGGGAAAGGCATACTTCGACCCCAAATGAATAAAATCGAAGCCATCCTGCACACCAATGCTCCCACCACGAAAAAGGAGGTTTGTTCCTTTTTAGGCCTAGTAGGTTACTATCGAAGGTTCATCCCACACTATTCCAGTTTGGCTGCCCCCCTAACCGACCTTTTAAGAAAAGGGCAGCCCAACAATATCACGAAACTAAACCCGACTCAACTTCATAGTTACCATACCTTACAAAGGTGTCTCACTACTCAACCGATTTTAAAATGCCCTGAGTTTGAAAAACCCTTTCATCTCCAGACTGATGCCTCCGACGTCGGAGTGGGAGCCGTCCTTTTTCAAAAAGATGAAAACGAAATAAGCCATCCCATCGTCTTCATCAGTCGTAAACTGTTTCCCAGAGAACAGAAGTATCCCATTATAGAGCGGGAGTGTCTTGCCATTAAGTGGGCAATCGAAGGTCTCCAATATTACCTTTTGGGCAGGCCCTTCCTGTTGTATACAGACCATGCACCCCTTACCTGGCTCTCAAGATATAAGAATACCAACAGTCGTATATTGAGATGGTTTATAGAGCTCCAACCTTTCTCCTTCCAGGTTTGCCATCTCCCTGGTGACCTTATGGGTCAGGCTGACTATTTATCCCGGTTTCCGGGTCTTGTGGGACTCGACCAGCCCCATTCATGTGAGGGGATGTGTAACCGGGCGCCTCCTGACGCCGGTTCATATGCAGATAGGACAACCGCCGAGGGATACCCCGGGGGCACCCGAGAAACTCCGGACGTGATGACGTCCAACGCCATCTGTCAGGAAGAAATACCCGACAGAGAAAACGGACGAGAAGACGACGACGCGAGGAGGAGAGAGAGAGACGCTGGATCGACGAGGAGCCGAGAGGAGGAACGCCGCAGGCCGCCGACCGGGAAGGGAAACCCCGCCACGAAGGAAGAGGCATTGCTGAGGAGCGGAAAGCTCAGGGAGCCTCCCGCCCCTGCTCGAGAGAAGTCAGGAGATCACCTGGAAGCCGGCCGCGTCCCTGGAGGGGCGTGGCCAACCAAGGTACGCGCGTACCGACAGTGGGACTGGGGTTCCGGGTGGCTAGCTGGATTACGGGGCGTTAAGGGGAAAGGGCTGAGATCCTGCAGAGAAGGGGAGACGGTGTAAATAAGACCGAGACTAACTGACTATAATAGCACAAAGTGCCGCAAACAGGAAGCAGTGGGATAGAATAAAAGGGGAGCACGAAGAGTTCACAAAGAATAAACCACGAAGGAAAAGTAGCCCCCACCTACCTCCACTCTCACAACCCCCCCCCCCTCCACGCCCTATTAACCTTAATTAACTGTGTTTAATTACTTTTTCCCCCACTTACCTGTTCCTTTCTCATTCTTTGTTTTGGGAAATCCGGTGTCACTGAGAGTCGGGAGAACGAGACCTCTCTCCAAACCGGACCAGGCTATTCCCGGAGCACCACCGAACCCTGAAAAAGAATAAAGGGATTCATATTAATTTCTTTGGAGTCTGACCACAAGACAACTTTGAAAAGTAATATAGTTGTCTAGCGCAAACGTACAGAAATAAACTCACTAACCCCATAAAAGCCGAGTCTGTCGCCTTCTTCCAATATCTCTTCAACTCGGGATAAAGAACCCGTCACAGGTGGTCACCCTGCTAGGTGACCAATCCCCTTTCTGGGCTTTTTAGGGTCTCCCTTTTGGGTGGGTCCTCAGAGTTAACGTGCAAGATTCCAGCAGAACTCCTCTGTATCATTTACTTCATCTTCTGGCCTCTGGGACTGCACCTGGACCCTCCAGAAACCAACAATCTGCAACTTCAGCGACCACTCTGCTCTGCAATATTGTTGCTCTGGCTCCTTCCAGCAACTGCAACGTTTCCCTGGCAGTGCATCCTTTCAGGGTGGTGAGTCTTCAACCTGCACAAGAAGTAAAAAGGAATCTCCCTTTGAGTGAAGGAGTCACTTCTCTGCATCTGCAGGTACCATCTGCAACGAGGACTGGCTGCGGAATCGTCTCTCCTCCGTGTAGGAGGCTGGCCTGGTTTTAGTGGGTACCTAAGGTACTTACACCTTATGCCAGGTCCAGTTTTCCCTTATTAGTGAAATGTAGGCAGGGTCTAGCAGCTTAGGCTCCCAGAGGAGGATCCCACGCCACTGGAGAACAACTCAGAGAGCTGTGCATCGCAGGATGGAGTGCTGGGGACCTGGGTTACGCTGTCCATGAAGAACTTTTAGAGGGAGTGCACAGAAGCCCAAGGAGCTGCAGAAGACGCTGTGTGCAGAGGTACTGTCGCTGCATGGGGAGGCAAGTTCTTACCTCCACCAAATTTGGACAAGTGGACCTTTGGACAGTCTGGGTCACTTCAGTTCACCACCTGTGTTCCAGGGATCACGCTCGCCGACAAGAGAGGAGTCCCAGACTACGGGTTGTCGTCGCAGAGAGGTGCCTGCTGAAGCAGGGAAGTGACTCCGTCACTCCACTGGAGATTCCTTTGGTTCTTCTGGTGCAGGGTGAAGACAGGCAGTCCTCAGAGCGTGCACACCTTGGCAACTGTTGCATTTGATGGCTGGATCTGAAGTTGCAGGTCACAGGAGTCTTCCTGGATACTTTGTTGCAGTTACAGCAGTTCCTGGAGCAGTCTGCGGTTGGCCCGACGGTCAGAAGCTGAAGCAGAGGATGCAGAGGAGTTCTGGAGGAATCTTGCAAACCGAATCTGAGGAAACACCCAGAGGAGAGACCCTAAATAGCCCTGAGAGGGGGATTGGCTACCCATACAGGTATGCACCTTTTAGGAGGGTTCTCTGATGTCACCTGCTGGCACTGGCCACTCAGAGGTCTCCAGAGGGTCCCCACACCTTTGAATCGAAGATGGATAATGCCAGGGACACTCTGGAGGAGCTCTGGGCACCACCCCTGGAGTGGTGATGGACAGGGGAGTGGTCACTCCCATTTCCTTTGTCCAGTTTTGCGCCAGAGCAGGGACTAGGGGTCCCTGAACCGGTGTAGACTGGATTATGAAAGAAGGGCACCGTTTGTGCCCTTCAAAGCATTTCCAGAGGCTCCGGGAGGATACCCCTCCCATGCCTGTAACACCTATTTTCAATGGGAGAGGGTGTAACACCCCTCTCCTAAAGGACATGCATTGTTCTGCCTTCCTGGGATTGAGCTGTTCAATCTCCAGGAGGGCAGAAATCTGTCTGTGAGGTGGCAGCAGCTGGGGCTGCAGTGGAAACCTCAGAGCGGTGGTTTGGCAGTACTGGGGGTGCATGGTGGAGCTCCCAGTGTGCTATTGCCCCCCCCCCCATAAGATCTAGATTGGGGGTTCAATTCCATAATCTTAGACACCTCACATGGCCATTTTCGGAGTTACCATTGTGAAGCTACATTTATGTATTGACGTATATGTGGTGCATGCTTATAATGGTGTCTCTGCCCTCGCGAAGTCCGAGGAATTGGCCCTGGACAATGTGGGGGCCCATTTGCTAGTACAAGGGTGCCCTCACACACAGTAACTTTGCACCTAGCCTTCAGTAAATGAAGGTTAGACATATAGGTGACTTGTAAGTTACCTGGTGCAGTGAAAAATGGCTGTGAAATAGTGTGTGCACTATTTCACTCTAGTTGCAGTGGCAGTCCTGAAGAAAGATTTGTATGAGCTCTTTATGGGTGGAAAAAGAAATGCTGCAGCCCATAAGGATATCCTGGCACCCCAATGCCCTGCTTACCTAGGTACCATATACTAGGGACTTATAGGGGAGGTCCAGTGTGCCAATCAGAATTGGAATATGGAGTCACTAAACTATAGCGACAAACTTGGTACAAAGAGAGCATAAGCACTGGAGTTCTGGTTAGCAGATCACTGTGTGATTCTTTCATGTGTGATAGTGTTGTGTGACTATAGTGGTATTGCATAAGCTTTGCATGTCTCCTAGATAATTCTTGGCTGCTCATCCACAGCTACCTCTAGAGAGCCATGGCTTCCTAAACGCTGCCTACACTTCACTAATAGGGGATACCTGGACCTTTTAATTGTCATATTTTTGAGATGTGGCTTTCTAACTAGAATAAAAATGTAAAATTAGGCTAAAATCTATTAAAGATGTTATACGTGTCAAATATAAAATGCATTTCAATAATATAAGGCAAAGAAAGCCACATCTCAAAAATATGCCAATTAAAAGCTGAGGAAACTAATAAGAGCAATTTAATTAAAAAACAAAAAGGGCAGAATCATAACCTAGGAGATTCCTGACATATTTTGATGTCCAAAGAAAATGGGATCCAAGAAGTTACCCGAAACCGCAGACGACAAATCCACAGAGGCCTGAGAAGCAAATTCCAAAGAACAGAAATGGTCAGATCCAGCCAACTCAGCCGATGCTGAAGGCAAGACAGCCAACTGTGTATCTGCATAGTTGGAGCCAGATTCCTGGAATCCAGGAGCTGATGAATCCATATCAACAGGAAGACAAGGCTCATAATATGCATTCAGAAACAAAGGCATTCTCATGGGACAAAACTAAAGGTGGGCCCTCAATGAGCTCACATGCAGATTAAGGTCCACCTGCTGAACCATTTGAGAAGCCAGACACAGGTCCAGCGCACACTCAAACGGGCACAGCTAACAGTGGAACACAGGCTGTTCACTTTGTATGCAAACTGGTCTAAATGACAGAGACCAATTCCTGGAGCAGGGACACTCCAAAGCACTGTAAGGTGCATTCACGATACAGCAGGATGTGTGGCAAATTCATTGCCATTTTGCCTTGTGGTAGTGGAACATCCATTGCGGAGCAGAACAAAAACCAAATGGTGATGATCAGGAAAAGGACAATCAGTATCCTCCAAAAACACTGGAAACCAAGGAGTGCAGAAAGTAGGGGCTCACTCCAAAAACTGTCTGAAATGTGCTCACAAACCCAGACCCAATCGGTTAAAAAAAGTGTACTGTGCCACCATAAATATCCAGTGAATCAGCTGAAAAAATGCTTGGGTACATTAAGTATATAGTAGCGACTGCATTATTGCAGAAGACCTTGCAGCCTGAAGATCAAATGTCTCTCTAGCAGATATCAAAGCAACGTCCTTCTGAATCAAAAAGGCTTTCAGTCCGCCCAGCTTATCGAAATGTATGCTAAAAATAGGGGTGAAAAAACAAATTGTACTCTACCTTACTGCATGCATGGGCAAAAATAACACATTGCTACGTCAGGTCACAACCCTGTAGACCATCACCACATATGGGACCATTCAGCGCCAAATAACTCCCATTCAAGAGCAACTGAAACACTGGACGAATCTAGGAACCTCGGGTGCCTCACAGATAACACGCTAAGTTTGCCATGGACACACTGCATGCTTCATGCAGTGTGAGCTTTTTTTTTTTTTTTTTACTTTTTTACAAAGTACTCAGTTTCACACTCATTTCCAGTAAGGAAGACTTAGGTTTCCCCATGCACACACTTGTGTACAAAACTATCCCCTATAGCTTCATATCTGCTTACTTGATAGTGTTTTAAACAGGATGTAAACTGAAATGTAGAGATTGGTAACAAGATAAATCAATGGCTCGGCCACACAGCTGATGGAATCTTGGCTACTGAAAAGGACAACTTTTCTAAAAGCTCAATGTAAAGCATGGACTAAGTTGCATCTTTTTTGCTATAACCTTCTGTATGCATGTCAAATTAAACTGCATAAACAATTCTGTTGTGTTCAGGTACTTCCAGGGCACGCAATTTGATTTTAAATCCTGAAATTTCCAACTCAATTGCATAATCGGTTTCAGCTGGTTCTGTCTATGTTGCAACAAAGACATATCATTGTGTATAATATTGAATGCATATGACATAATATTATTCAAAGAATTAATTTGAGTTGAGAGAATAGTCATACTGTTGTCTGTAACAGCCGAGGCTTTTTCCAAGTTTTCCCTATCAATCTGTCTCAATCATTCATCAGCATCTTGCTGGGAAACTTTCCAACTCTCATTATAAATGGCATATAAGAAGCATTCCTGGTGTGTTGTTCTAGAATCTAACAACATAAATCTTGTAATTCCATGTCATCAGATAGGAGACATAGGTGTTCTTTCACTGATTGTTGTAACCACTGTTGGCACAATTTCCCCACAGTGCAAGTGGTCACTACCCCTGAATGTTGTGACTGCAAGTATTGAGGGTCTGGTCTGCTAGTTTTAAAACCCAAAGTGCAGTTTAAAAAATGTGCATGAAAACCATTAGTGTTGACTGGCTACACTAACCACCTGTCTGTATCATGTCATTTAATCCATCTTCAGAATAGTTTGCAAAATGTTGCCAATTTTCAAAACGTGCAATAGAGGGAATACTACGCGTAGTCATGTCCTTTATTTTAGCCAGACCCATACATGTTGTTTGTTGCACTGTTTTGTTCAGGAAAATCATTTAGCATGGTATTATGTATGTTCTAAAAAAAGCCTCAGTACCCTGTACTTGCAAATTACCTGTTCCCCAGATAGACTTGAAATCAATATTATTTTTCTAATATTTTCAGTATTCCAGTATTCATAACCCTGTAGGGTTAATTCGGATGCAAACAAATCCAAACAAAGCAATTTAATCTGTGTAAGCAGGTTTTTATTTGCTGGTGAAGAGTAAGTTTTGTAATAATAGGAAGTCGGGTCCAACCGGTTATGTCCTGAAAGATATGCAAACTTTCTCATGTATGTTTTGAGCCTGTCTGCTGGTGGTGTCAGACAGTGTTCCTATTGTGTGTAAAAAAAAACTGCACCAGGAGAACTAGCCCTGTGCAGGTAATGGTGAACATAATGATGGTAATAAAACATTTCACCATAATTAGCAGAATTCAGATAAAAGTCTTCATTTTCAAATACAGAATAACTTTCTCATTCAGACAGCTTACTTCTCACAGTCGTCACATCGCATTCATCAGACAATAATGCCATCTAATGATATTTTAAACACATACGGTATTTGAAGAGTTTCTGTAAGACCAAAAATATCAAACAAGACCTTAGCCCATACAATTCCATCAGACACAGGAAAAGCAGAAAGGTTCACTAGGGACGGGTCTCTCTGCACCCTATGCATGGAAGAATGAGGTTTCAATACCTCGGCCACCAGTTCAGGAGCAGTGCATTCTAGGAGATGATGTCCATTCAAGATCAAGCAAAATATAGTGACAAACTCAATCCAAATTTAAAGAAAATTCAATTAAATAAAAATCCAAATGTAGGACCAAGCTGGAATCAGGTAAGTCTTTTTCAGCCAAGCAAGAAAGGCACGTAATATATGCATAGAAGCATGTGAAGAATGTGAAGAAAAAAACATTGATGTCGATAAAGTAACTAGAGGCAGTTTGTGCAAAAACAGGTACTTCACTTGGTGAAGGGGATCTGGTTGTCACTTCCAAGGGTGGTTGGTAATACACAATTTCATTGTTGGAAACTGGAGTTGAAGACTGTAAACACATCTGAAGCTTGTCCTGAGGTAGCAGTGGTAACAGGAATCAGTGGAAAATCAGTATCTTCATTCCATAGCTGGGGAGCAATATTACGTGTGTTGCTTAATTATTGTAGATTCTTTTGGAAGTATCTCATGCAGAATAGGGAGAGGAGACAGGTAACTAATCAGGAGCTCCTGTGGCCTACTGTGTAGGAATGGCCATTTGGTGCAGCTTTATCTGGTCTATTACAACAAACGATTACTTTTACAACTAGCAAGCGGTGGTAAAATTACAGTTCTTGTCCCTTGAATGCCTTGAACTGGTACCACTGCTCGGTATGATGGGATAATTATTTTTTGTTGGCAATCTTCTCATGCACTAGATCCCCAAACTTTGGAATCCAGCCAGGAGTTGTTGGTTGCTCCAGAGAGAATATTGCTAGCAGTGGTAAATCTGAAGCGCAACAATGCGAACAGGAGATGTTATTTTGTATTGACACGATCCAACTACCGGTGAGCTGTTTATTCAGAATGTCAGCACTTTGTCACACAAACAAGAATTATCCTACCTGCTCGTAGGACCAAAGAAAAGCCTACTGCTGTCAGCCCAGGAATCGGCATGAAAGCAGCAATGTCAGATGATCATCACTTCCTATAGATAATTTAGATACATTACATAGGCAGTCTATAGGAAATGTTATTACCACATTCACAGTATCTCAGTGTTATTGCATGATGTATTACATACACAGTCTATACGGAATATTATTGCCACATCCACAGTTCTCAGTGCTTTAAGCAGGCCCTAACAAGCCTTCACTACGTAATCAGGTGCTTGCTGCTCTGTGGTCACTTAGAGAGTGCAATGGAAGATGTTTTCAACCTTTGGGTCACTGAGATCATTATCCGAGACTCCTCTCTCTGTGGGTCTCCCAGCTTCCTAATCCCACCTGTTCATTGGTGACAGCTATGTTGTACTAATACATCTCCATATTGAGACTCCCTAATATTAGTACTCAGTAATCTGCAAAGTGCAGATCCTGGGAGAAATAGGTTTGGTGTGATTCTTAAACTTTCAAAGACAGCCACAGACTTAGTCTCAGCACTTATTTGTTATTCATTTTGTGGTTTTGCCCCTCACTTCAACCAGTCTTAAGCACACTGCACCCCTGTTCTGTGCCCTCTGAAATACTTTATGGTACAGGGAGTGTACAGTTAAATCTGTGGTAGTGTGGGCCTGATGATGTCAAGACTAGTCTGCCGTCACCTGGCGTCATGTGACAGTTGTCTTCTGAAGACAAACGTAGGCTTATTCGTGTGTGGGAGGTAATGAGTTGTAGGAAGCTGGCCTGGTGTGCGGTGAGCATCTGTGGTGTTATCACCTTATACCGGGTTCAGGTATCCCCTATTAGTGAGGTGTAGGTGGTGTCTAGGAAGCCAGGGCTCTCTAGAGGTAGCTGTGAATGAGCAGCCAAGACTTATCTAGGAGACTTGCATGCTTATGCAACACCACTATAGTCACACAGCACTTACACACATGAAAGCAGGGTGACCACCTATCAGGAGGGGGCTGTGACGTCACCTACCTGACCTAGACACTCAGATGTTCCCAGGGGCCTCTGCCCACGTTGGATTCAGGATGGCAAAATCAAGTGGCCACCTGGAGGAGCTCTGAGCACTACCTCCAGGGTGGTGATGGACAGGGGAGTGGTCACTCCCCTTTCCTTTGTCCAGTTTCACGCCAGAGTAGGGACCGGGGGTCCCTGGACTGGTGCCAACCAGTTTATGCAAGGAGGGCACCAAATGTGCCCTTCAAAGCATACCGTTGGCTTGTGGCGGCTACACCTCCTATGCCATGGAAAGCCTATTTCCAAGGGAGAGGGTGTTACCTTCCTCTACCACAGGAAATCCTTTGTTCTGTCTTCCTCTGTCTATGCTGGTTAAGCAGCAGGAGGGCAGAAACCTCTCTGAGGGGTGGCAGCAGCGTGGGAAAACCCTAGAAGACTGGTAGGAACAATGCTTGGGGTCCTCTAAGAAGCCCCCAGGGTGCATCGAATCATGCAACCAATACTGGCAACAGTATTGGGGTATGATTCTAACATGTTTGATACCAAACATGCCAGGTTTGAAGTTACCATTATGTAGCTGGACACAGGTAGTGACCTGTGTCCAGTTCAAGGGCAGATTGGCTTCCCCGCACTTAAGGAGTCCAATGCAATCGAGCTGCAGTTTGTAGGGGCACCTCTGCTCATGCAGAGGGTGCCCTCACACACAGGTACCTGCACCCTGCCCTCTGGGCTAGGAGGGCCTACCATAGGGGTAACTTACAACGACGCGGTGCATTGACCTGTAGTGAAAGGGTGCATGCACCTTTTCACGCAGGCTGCTATGGCAGGCCTGCAGATACATTTTGCATGGGCTCCCATGGGTGGCACAACACATGCTGCACCCAGTGGGGAACTCCTGGTGCCCCAATGCCCTGGGTACCTAAGAAGCATATACTAGGGACTTATATGGGGGTAGCAGTATGCCAATTGTGGTGTGTGCAAATTCCTAAGCAACTAAATTAAGAGGGAGAGAGCACAATCAGTGGTGTCCTGGTTAGCAGGATCCCAATGAAAACAGTCAAAACACACTGCCAGCAGGCAAGAAGTGGGGATAACCATGCCAAAATAGGGTACTTTCCTACAAGGGTAGCCACATTTTCATGCAGGCATTTAGAAAAGCAAAGGTTACAAGGGTGTTATAGTTAGGTTCTGCCTTCACTTATACAAAACCATAGAAATTAAGCAGTTATAGTTAAATCAAGTAACTATAACTCACGCCATAAGGTAACTATAACTCGTGTCCCACCATGCACAGTTTTCTCATCCATAATTGTATTGAAAATTTGGCTGTGATAATATCAATTATACCACAGAAGATATCATCAATGGTGTAATATGTGGAGTAATTAGCTGTGCATGCTGAAGGCGTGAGGTATAGTTACTTTAAGGCGTAAGTAATAGTTACTTGAATTAATCAGGGGCGGTTCCTTTGCAATGGCAAAGGACCCCCCCCCCCCCACTGGCTGAGCCAGCAGCTTAAAAATAAAACAATATTTTTATATTGTTTTATTTCTCAGCTGCTGGTTCAGCCAGCATGTGCAGGGAGAGGCGGCGATGGGTCATGGAGGTGGGGAGGAGGAGGGGTGGAATGAGTGCACTCCGTGCGCATTTCAGTTTGGCCGTACGTCCCAGCCAGGTTGGAGAAACTACACAGACTCAGCTCCACTGAGCTGCAGACCAAGCTGCTCAGACAAATCCTGACTCTGCTCTCATGCTAGGTACAGCAGGGGGAGCCTGTGCTGGTGTCCCATGGACTGCTGCAACACCAGCACCATTGGAAGAGGAGCGAGGCGGCCCGCAGTGGTGGCAGGAACAGGTGCGTTTTTATAATTAATTTTTTTGCTCCCCCAAAGGGAAAATTAATGGGGAAAGGACGTTTTGGGACCTCCCCTTTTTCTCGTCCCCCACTTGACGCATCACCCCAAAACTTTCAAGACAGCAGCTGAACTGGATGTAATATAAGTTTTGGAAATTTCATGAAAATTCGTCAGCGGCGCCAAAGTTATTGGCAAAACAAAAAACGCTCTTCCTATGGAAACTAGGTCCTAGTTATAGATCTACAAACTGGTGAGCGCCAGTAGTTTTATATATATAATGACTTTGGCTGTTGACAAAGACCGTTATGGTCGAAACGCGTCCAGGCTTGACAAGCCTTGTAGAATGGCTTTGTAAATAAATCTCGTCATTATTCAGCAATTGTTGGGAGTGCCGTTTTTCTACAATTCAAATTGAGATATTTAAATATGGGTCCTGCGCCCATAATGGTGCACCAGCTCCTTAAGGCCAGCGTTGGAAGAACAGCAGGAGCAGTTGAAATATATATCTATATATATATAAAATTCACTTTAAAAAAACAAAGGTTACAGCAACGTGATAGTTAGGCTCAAAGATTGTAAACGTACAAAACCATTTTTTTAAATATAGTTTTATAGTGCGCCAACTCGAACTAAAAGTATTGGAGCGCTTACACGAGCACCAGTCATATTACCGAAGGTTACGTTCATATTTTTAGGAACAGGTCAGAAAAGTGATATGGCCAGACTCACAGGGCCATTCAGCTGATACCACGACTCCAAGCTGGTTGCCTGGTACCAAAACGCCACATCCTCTATTACTTTATATTGACGTCACTGCTTGGTTTTACTCGAAAGAAAGTATCACTCGAAATGCCACACGTTTGTCAGTACAATGTCACTCCTAAGTCGTCTGAACGAGCAAGTGTCACACGTAAGCTATTTGTAGCTTGTCAGCAATGGATATAATGCTATTTGCCCTTTGCGATTCGGGGATAAACATAACCACTTTTACTGCTAATAATATTATTGGGCCCTCTTTTTTTAACTTTTTAATTGAAAATACACTCTCAAAAACGGGCTATCATTTCTCCCACCAAGATGGCCGTTGTGTTTACTTCCGGCTCAGGCGACGCTGTTTCCATAGTCTTTTTCCCGTTTTCTCTCACTTTGTAGCTACGGAGTTACCATCCCTACCCTACTTTCAAACCAATCAAGCGTAAAAACGGCGAGTGTGATGGTGCCAATCAGGGAGCTTGGGTAACTCAGCCACCAATCCGAGCCTTTGTTTAGACGGCACCCACTCCTCCTGTAGGAGGCCGTTGAACCCTGTCCTGTCAAGTTGACTGGCAGTCGACGTATGCGTAGGCGTCTGATTGACATCCAATCAGCAAAGGAGTAGAGGTCCCCAGGAGGCGGGGGTCTGGATCTGTGAAGGAAAGGGCGGGGTCTTGTGTCAGTTGGACTTGGTACGGCACGAGCGTTCCCTTCGGCATTTTTTGCGGTGGGGGTACGTCAACGAGGGAAGGTAAACATAGCGGCAGCGGCTCGGTGCCAGGCCCCGGGGTTCTTCGAGGAGAACCACAGCGGCAAGGACACAAGAGTCGGCTCTTTTGTCAGTGGTTTGGGAAGAACACTTCAACGGTCCTGGGGCGGTGGAAGCTTTTAGCGGCTGCGGTGAGCCCTCTGGGGACGGGACTAGCCGTTCCCGAGGGCTCTTAGGTGGCGTCCCTCTCCTTCAGTCCTGTGATGGCCACTGTACTACCACGACCCATCCAAGGCGAGCAGTGAGCGGCGAGAGGGGAAGATGCGGCCTCTTGGACCGAGCTCTTTGGACCGTTAGGCGCCGAGGGAGCTCGGGAGCCTGGACCTGACAGTCCCCGCAGCAGTGAATTGGCTGCCACACCCCCTACAGAAAGACCGAACACCCGTTCTCCCCCTGGTAATGCCCCTTCACAACCCCATCCGCTGTCGCCTAACAGCCCCGGTCCCCGAGGTCTGACAGCCCCTCTTTCATTGCCTATCCTGTACTTTTCCTTCTCCCCCTCGCATACGTACCACACCCCCCTGCAGGTGTTGTCCATTCCCCTTCTTGAAGGCAGGCTATCCCTTACCGTGAAGGCCTCTCCCGTACAGCTCTAGCCTCCGTGTTCCTTCCTCGCTCCCTTCACTATGGTGGAGAAGCAGCGCTGCCCCTTGGAGAGGGCAGCCGCCTACCGCTGGTTCTCGGAGCTGAGCCCGGCGCAGCGGGTGGAGTTCCTCTGTGGCCTGCTAGACCTGTGCTTGCCGCTGGAGCTGCGCTTCTTGGGCTGCTGCCTGGAGGACCTGGCCCGCAAGGACTATCACTCGCTCCGGGACTCTGAGATCCGCGCCAACAACCCTGCAGACCTGGCGCGCCTCACCAATCTGACGGACGAGCTGGTGCGCAGCCGGCTGCTGGTGTCCCTGGCGCTGCTGGGCTCCGAGAGCCGGGAGGCAGCCGCTGTGCTCTGCCGCACCCTCACCCACATGGACTCCATCATCAACAACTACGGCCTGCAGCTCAACGAGGCGCGCACGGCTGACGAGTTGCTGCTGCTCTTTACTATGGCCTGCAACCACCCGGCTTTCAGCTTCCACCAGCGCCAACTGCTCCGACAGGAGCTGGAGCAGCTGCAGGCCGTCATCGAGACCAGCGCCTCTCCCGGGCCGGCTAGCCCCTGTGGGCACAGTAGCCTCGGATGCCGCAAGGTGAGTAGCCGGCGACGTCTAGAGCATGTATGAACAAGTCACTGCAGTGCACGAGTTTCGGTAATGATGGTCTGCTTCGCTAGCTAACACTTGTTTTGGGACAGCTGAGCAGTGTTGATTTATTTATGATGACAAGGGTGATCTGCAGGGGAGCCGCTTACCTGCGCTTGGTACATTCCAGGGTATTTTTCACACGTGTTGGAGTTAGGTTCTATGTCGGCGAGTATCTGTTTTTATACGTACACTGCTGTTACAATACATCGTTTGTAAACCTGTTCGCGGTACACTGCTGAATCTCAGCCACTCATTCACATGGCATTGCTTCTTGCTTTTGATTAGTTAATATATGTTAGTGTTGATTATATAGCATCTATAATTTTGCATACTTTTTATATGTTTACCTATACATGCAGTATATGTGTGTCATCACATTTTATTTTACCTCGTCTTCACTAGAAAAAAAAAAACTAAGGGCATTCATATTCAAGTGTATGGTAACTATAGTTGTTCCTATGGCGCACGAATGCCAAGAATAATGCTCTGCTTTCTAGTTTCAAAGTAGGGCAGCTTGGGTGTGGGTGACTATATACCAGATGGATGGGTTAGGCATGGTTCGGGGGATCCTGATGGTGTGGTTATTCCTATGTCTTTACAGTTGGAATTGCTCTCAAGGATCAACCATCCCGCCACAAGGTATCAGTCCTCAAAGTAGCACATAAGACACGTGCCCCACCAAGAGTTTGGTGAATCTAGTGTGAACATCGGAAAAAATGGATTTTAGAGCTCCACGTTGAACAGAGGAAGCTTTATTACAGACACACTTGAGCCATGCCAGCGAAGAAAGCCCATCACAGTTAAATTTCAAACCTCGCTTTTCATCCATAAACATTCTAAAATGGATATGACCAGAAGTAGGCGATGAAACCGAGATTGATTTGAAGAAAATATATATATATGAATGAAGGATACAATGCATCTTCTGTCTAAAATAATTATGAGCATCCTTCCCACGTCTTACGTTCTCCTCCTCCCTCATTCTCCCTGCCTTCCTCCTTTTCTCCCTCTAAATCTCCTCTCCTATATTCTCTATCCTCCCTCTCTTCTCTTATTCTGGACTATGATAACTCCTTAATTTAGCATGAACGGACGCTATCAGAATATTTCTTCAAATCACTGTAAACGCACCACAACCCCCTAAAGGACTAATCTAACCTATGATTACTCATCACCTCACCTAACACAAGCTCTGAATTGTGTATATATATTAAACAATCAGATTTATAGGCTAATATACAGCTATGATTTATAAAATACATTTGAGCTTTTTGCCAATGTTATTTTTTCCCCTTAAATTGTCGAGGGCCCAGCAACTTCCCTGACAGTAACATTTTCTAAAAAAACAAAACAAGCATTGACAAAGTCAGGAGGCTGACGGCCAACACCAAACTTATTGACTTTTCCAGTGTTATTTATACCAGGTTCTTGCGGGCAGTAGGTGGGTACCAACAGCATAGGAGTGCATACTTCTTATTTGCAATTCTCTTTTTCTCATTAATAGCAACCAAAGCCACAGTATAATTTCACAGACTAACCATGTGGCATTGTACTCCACAGATTTGTCTGATAGGCATTCGTACGTACCTCTTTAAATTATGCTCACAGCCAACTCAGTCTTTTTTTTAGGACGTTATGGTGTGATGCCGTGAACTGTATTAGAGTATAAAAAATAAGGGCAGGTAACTTGTAACTAACGGATATGTGAGAAGTTTCTGTAGGTTGCAGTTGGAAACATTCACTGGGATAGCACTGTTACAAGTCAGCAAGAACTGATGTGTTCTACATTTTTTATACCAGCATACAAACACCACCACCTTCAAGGACTTGACGTGACAGCTATCTTCTACCTTTTCTGTAATAATTTGTCTATCAGACTAATCACACCTTTACTTTTTAGCAGCTTAGACTAGGAATGGTGTGTGTGTGTATTTATGTGTGTATGTAGATATATATTTTAATTTAAGTGAGTTTTTTATATAGTGCCAACAAGACCCTTTTGGGTGATAGAGCGCTTTACAGTAATAGCAAGAGGATGTTAAGAAATAAACGGTCTGCTATATACATAAAAATAGAGAAGGTAATGCTGCAAAAGTTACGCAAGCAAATAACGTCAAACTAATGGGAGTACAGAACAGGCACACATAGTCATTGAAGATGTTAGCGTGGGTAGAATCCGATGGTGGCATGGCGGTGATGGTTTGGCCACAGACAACCAGCGCAGAACTCAGAGATGTGGACGGAGTGAACAAAGGAGCCACACATATGAAAGTAAGGTTTACGCTTGAGGAGAGGGCAGTTTAGTCTCAATGTGGGAGAAGTTTGTTGGCTAGTTGAAGTTTTTCCCCTTTCCTGAAGAAGGAGGAATAGGCGTTCAGCTGGAGTAAGAGAATTCCAAATTGTGGAGTAAGTTTTCTATTTATTTAATTTTTGCGGCTTAAGTAGTTAGGAACTTGTACTTCTGGAAGTTCTGTTTCCGCCAGATAAGGTCAGTTTCTGGGAATGTAAAGCGGGATGTTGTGATGCAGCGCTTTATGGGTATCACAGACAATTTTGAAATGGATCCTGGCCTCATAGGGTAACCATTTCAGAGACTGGAGGTCACGAAATAAATATTTTTTTAGAGCCAGTAATGAGGTTTGCTGCCACGTTCAAGGTAGCCTCCAACTGAGTGAGCAATTTTGTTTTTCGAAAGTGCTTAAACCACTGTTACGAGATCTTCCATAGACAGGAAATGGTTTAGTTTCTTTATTGCATGATTTGATGGTTATGCTTTTGCATTCAGAGGGTATTGTCTAAGATTATTCCTAGGGATTTAGCAGAGTCAATGATTGAGGAGTGTACAGTTCAAAGCAGTAAGATGTGTAAGCAAGCCTTTGACATTAGGGGTGATACTGAATGGTGAGATCAGAGCCAATTCTGTTTTAAAGGCATTGAGTTTGAGGTGGCTACGAGTCAGCCAATGTTAGGTTTTTGTCAAGGTGCTATTAAGAGTACTAATGTCATTGGATGAGGTAATTTTCATATAGAGTTGTCATCTGCATACTTATGATAGGAGATGTGAGAGAGTTTGAGGATTTTGGTCGAAGGCTCCATGTATAGGTTGAACTGTGCACGAGAAAGACTGGATTCTTGTGGGACGCCTAGTGTACCTGAGGACTGAAGGGAAAGACCGTGATTGATATGGATGTTCTGAGATTTGTTGGGAAGAAAGGAGGAGAAACATTGTAAAATGATGCTGGAGAGACCCATCCTGTGTTCTAATATGTTCTAAGGGGTTTCATGATTCACAGTGTCGAAGACAGCAGATTGGTCAAGTAGGATTAGTAAGCATGATTTATTTTGATCAAGTGAACGTAGAGTGTTGTCACCAATGTGTACCAGGGCAGTTTCAGTGCCATGACCCTGATTGAAATTGCTCAAGGAGATGAAATTGCTCAAGGTGATTGCCAAGCTGTATGTGTACACATTGTGATTGGGAAGCCGTATGTGCACATATTTTTCTAGAAGTTTGGCCAAAGTTGGGATGTTGGAGATAGGACAGTGTTAGTGTCTACGCTGTTTTTAAATTTTTTTTTTAATAGGAATAACCTGTCCATGTTTTAGGGATTCGGGTATGGAGGCTTGTAAAAGTGAAGCATTGACAATCCTAGTCCATAAGGAGAAAAGGGGGTGACTGGTCTCATTGAGTAGTTTGGAGGGAAGGGGATTGTTGAGTGATTAGAGTGTTTCAGTGAACAAAGAAGATTTGAGATGTCACTTTTATCAAAGGTGTTAAAGCTTGACCAGGCAGCACTGATTTTAGGTTTGTGGGAAGAGGTTATTAGGACATCTCCTGATTAGGATTTAAAGGAGGGGGGTACATGATGAGAGTGTCAAAGCATTCTGGATTACAGTGTTGATTAGCATGGTTTTCTCAGTAAAGAAGGAGGCAAAGGTTCTGCAGTTAGGTATGGTTTTGAAGTTGGAAGATGGGGCATTGTTATCCCTGTCCATTTGTTTTTTTGGCGATTTCGAAGAAGGGTTTTTTTTTTTTTTTTTAATTCTTTTTTTCCCCCGGCTAATTGCCACATTAAGGTGATTTGGAAAAAATGCTGCTTTTGAGTTTCGAATGTGCCTGTCGTAGGTGCTCCGTCTTTTTCATAGAAGTTTGAAATTAGATTAGAAAGAGCTGGGGTGTGTCTCCATGCTCTTTCAATTAGTCTTATACCACAGCGTTACTCGCTGAGATAAAAGCTGAACCAAGGCTTGGATCTTTTGAATGGGACCCTCTTTAGTTGTACAAGGGCAATGGTATCCATGATTTTTGTCATGAAGTGGAAGTAGTATTCAGTGGTGTCATGAGCGTCATAAATTTTGCGGGACGGGTGGACAAACAAAAGACTTGCTTTTGAGGTATCTTTGTAACTTAATCGGTCTCTCTTGCGGCCAAAATCTTTTTTGCACATTTAATCTTTGTTTTTTATCTTGAAATATATTAATTAATATTGTGAGCCAACGTTTGTCACAACACATGTCGCCTACTCCTGGCCAGAATAATTAACTTTCAAAGATCAGTAATCGAAATACATTATTGATAAGCAACATCGATGTAAAGATCAAGTGTATAACGGCAGCAAAATAGCAACCATAGTTTGATCATTCATATACAATCACACGCTGTAACGTAAATAGTTAAAACGTTGAGCACAATTAGGTGTTGAATGAAATTAATAAGCTCAAAAAGACACAGAATGATAACCGTAGTGTTGGTGAACATGGCAGTAGCTCTGTGGACCACTGTTTCCATAACAGCTTGTAATTCTGTATGAATAATCACACTATGATTGCTATTTTGCTGACATCATACACCTTGATCTTTGCATTGATGTTGTCTATCAAATGTAGTTTGAAAATTGTTCTTGGAAAATGATTTATTTTGGCTTTGAGGAAGCAATGTGTGCGGTGAAACGTGTTGGCCCATGATTGTTAATCTAGTTCAAGACTGAAAATAAAGTTAAACTTTTTCCGTCCTCAAGAGAGACTTAAGAAGTTACAAAGACCTCAAAAGCAAGTCTTCTGTTTGTTCTCATTTGCGGGATTTGAGGGTTTCAATCCACATAATCTTTGAGGTTGGTGTGTTAAACTCAGAGTGAACCTCTGTATCCCTTGTAGGAAGCTGGCCTGGTGTGTGGTGAGCACCTAAGGTGTTATCACCTTATACCAGGTCCAGGTATTCTCTATTAGTGAAGTGTAGGCAGTGTCTAGGAAGCCAGGGCTCTCTAGAGGTAACTGTGGATGAGCAGCCAAAATTTCACATACGAAAGAACCACACAGTGTTACAAAAATAAAGGTGCTTCATAAGGGTAATACAAATACTAATAGGCAGTCCACCAACTGGAGGTAAGTAAACACACTATTATATACATATTATCAATCAGTAAAGAGCATAGAAAGCAATAAGCACTGGCAAAAGCAATAGAAAATAGTGAGGGCCCTAGGGGAGGGCCAAACCATATACTAAGAAAGTGGAATTTGAGATTCTGTCCCCCACCCAGGGATGTGGAATTGGTAGAGGGGAACTGGAGGAACTAGGAACCACTGGAGGTGAGTACCAGAGTGACCCCCAGTGACCAGGAGAGCAGAGGCAAGTACCTGCTTTTCACCCAAACTCAACAGGAGGACTTTGGAAGAGGATTGTGCAAAACCCAAACAAGACTGGAAGAACTCAAAAGGTGGATTCGGGCAGAAGAGGACCTGCAAATGAAGGGGACAAAAATCCAGTGTGTGATGTTGTCAGGAGCCACTACCCACCCTTCTATGGATGCAGGACTAGGTCGACGGGGGACGAAGAAGACCAGCTGTGCAGCACAGGAGATGAAGGGCAGTTCCAGAAGTGTTGCAGATGGTGTCCTACGTCGTCTGTTGGGTTGCAGTTGGTCAGTGGTGCTGGGGAACCACCAACAAGGCTTGGCAAATGCAAAAGAAGACTAGTTGCAAGGCTGAAGAGGTCCAGCAAGGCCCAGGGGACTCAACCCCTGGAGGTGAGTCTAAGCTGATC
Source organism: Pleurodeles waltl (assembly GCF_031143425.1). Taxonomy (NCBI): domain Eukaryota; kingdom Metazoa; phylum Chordata; class Amphibia; order Caudata; family Salamandridae; genus Pleurodeles; species Pleurodeles waltl. The sequence goes on along the minus strand of NC_090451.1, from coordinate 191,199,393 downwards.
TTCAGCTGTTGGAATAGGAGGCAGCCCCCCACAACAACCCACTGGCAGCAGGCAGAGCAGTCATAGAGTGGCCCTCTCAGCACACCTGAATAGGAAATCCGCGTTGCTAGAGCAGCAGAGAGGAGACTGTTCTAGGCAGAATGAAGTGCTGAGAGCAGGGCCTACAAGAAGCCTGAAGATCCCTTGAAGGAGGCACAAACAAGCCTTGGTAGCTACAAGAGTTGTGGTGCACAGGGGTACTGCCCTGCAAGGAGAGGCAAGGGCTTACAATCTCCCAAGTTGGACAGCTGGCAGAGAGGACCAAGGGCACCACTCCAGACCACCACCTGTGATGCAGGATCCACACAGCTCCGGAGGAGACCAGATCCATGCAGCCGGTCATCGTTGCAGTTGATGCCTGCAAAGGTAGGGGAGTGACTCCTTCGCTCCAAGGGAGATTCCTTTTTACTTGTTGTGCCGACTGAAGACTCACCACCCTAAGAGGATGTACTGCTGGAATCTTGCATGTTGAATCTGAGGATGCACCCAGGAGGGAGACCCTAAATAGCCCAGGAAGGGGAATTGGTCACCTAGCAGGGTGACCACGTATCAGGAGGAGGCTGTAACGTCAGCTGCCTGACCTGGCCACTCAGATGCATTCAGGGGCCTCCGCACATCTTGGATTTAAGATGGCAGAATCAAGTGGCCACCTTGAGGAGCTCTGGGCACCACCCATAAGTGGTGATGGACAGGGGAATGGTTACTTAGCTTTCTTTTGTCCAGTTTCGTGCCAGAGCGGGGACAGGGGTCCCTGGACTGGTGCAAACCGGTTTATGAAAGAAAGGAACCAAATGTGCCCTTCAAACCATGTTGGTGGCTTGGGAAGGCTACCCCTCCCAAGCCATGCAACACTTATTTCCAAGGGGAAAGGATGTTGCCTCCCTTTGTTCTGCCTTCCCCTGCCTGAGCTGGTCAAGCAGCAGGAGGGCAGATACCTGTCTGTGGGGTGGCAACAACGAAGGCTGTCTGGAAAATCCTAGATGATTGGTTGAAGAAATGCTGGCGTGGTCCTCTAAGGAGCCGTCAGAGTGCATGGAATCATACAACCAGTACTTGCAACAGTATTGAGGTATAATTCTGACATGTTTGATACCAAACATGCCCAGGCTCTGAGTTACCATTATGTACCTGGACACAGGCAGTGTGCAGTACACAGGTAAAATGGCTTCCACGTACTTAAAAAGTCCAGTTCAATGGAGCTAAAGTTCGGAGTGGCACGTCTGCTCATGCAGGAGTGCCCTCACACACGGATACCTGCACCCTGCCCTCTGGGCTAGGAGGGCCTACCACATGAAGAACCCCATGTGCCCCAATTCCCTGAGTACCCAAGTACCATATACTAGAGACTTACATGGGGGCAGCAATATGCCAATTGTGGGGTGTGCAAAGTCCTAGGCAACCAAATTTAGATGGGGAGAATACAATCACTGGGGTCCTGTTGAGCAGGGTCTCAGTGAAAACAGTCAAAACGTACTGACAGGCAAAAAAGTGGGGGTAACCACTCCAAAAAGAGTGTACTTTCCTACAGGTATTTGTGTGAGGTTCTTGTTATTAATGTACCAAAAGTTAGGGTGAGATACCCTGAAAAGGTGGGAAATGATAGTCTGAATTTTGTTTCAGCATTTATCACTTGGTACTTAGGAACAAGATTGAAAGTTGTAAGGGGGTGAGAATAACGTTATTGAATAACTGTCTCACTAGCCTATTAGGTCGAGAGGAGTGGCCAAGATTCGGTATGGAACTCCAACTAGGTTGTGGGGCCCAGGTCTGGGGACAGTGTGGCTTTTGGAAGTTAGCATGTTGAGATTCTGGAGGTGAGTTGTGTGTAGGGACCAGTAATGCTCCAGATTGGAGGTGATATGCACTAGTTTAAGGATGTCAGCCCCAATCAACTGTAATTCGGATTTTATGTTCTCAAGTAAAGAGTGTGTGTGGAGATAGCTGATCGGTTCGTGGCTGGTGGAGAAAATGCTATATGGAGATCTGGCCGAGACTGAATAGTTGTAGGTGGAGTGCGGAGGCATCGTCTTGACATTGGTAGGTTGATAGGGAGAGGAGTAAATGTTATCCTGGATGATAGGGAACTTGGTACAGGGTGCTTTGGAGGGAAGGGAAACAGTGTGGTCATAGAGTTGTTGTCGAACAGCAATGCCTGCAGTATCAGTAGAGAAAAGGATATGATGGGCTTCGATTATATCGGTGGAAGAATTGGTGTCCACCAGGGGGGAAAAGGGGAGGTGAGGGGCGTGTATGAGGTTGTCAAGTGGAGGGGAATCAGTGGGAAGTTGTGAGGGGGAAGGTGGTGGAATGGCTGAGTTTAGCTTTTGCTTGATGTGAGAGAAGATAGAAGAGAAGAGTTCAAGGTTGCAATCACAATATTGAATGACCACAGTGCCCTTGTTGGAGATGGTGATGGAGGCTTACACATTGTATAAAGGAGAGGGTACAATAGTGAGTTTATGGCAATGAGGTGTTTTCTTGGTGTTTAAGTAGAGAAGTTAACATATTCCTCCATTGAGCATGCCTATTGGTAATTAAGAGGAGGTCATTTGATAGAATATTCCTATTGTAACAGAGGTAAGGGGCTATGATGAGTTTCTTTGCTTAGGTTGAGAATTTTATGCTTTAGAATGTTTTTTTTTATTTTTGCTTTATTGGATATGGTAGGAGGGTAGTTTATTGTGAATGAGTTGTTTCCTGCCAAGGACAGAATGGGGGTTCGCCCTGTAGGCATTGATGGGACCACCAGGTGGTATACGCAGAGGAGCGCAGGGAGAGCAAGGTGGGGCCTCTTTCAAGATGGCTGCCCATAATGACTATCAACATAAACAACATATTTCAGAGATATACAAAATATTGCATTCCCTAAGTGATAACTGCTAACAATTTATTGTTAATGCTAGTTTTTAAATTGTTAGTCCTTAAGTAGTATTTTGGGGTAGAAGGATGTACCTCAGTTCTTTGTGATACCTTCCTCATAATGACTGGTTACGACATAGGTTTTGTGAGACTTTTCTTTAACCATGCTATGAATAAAAAAAAAATGTATTCACCTTTTTAGGGTCGAGCCTGTGCGTGCATGCGTCTCGCTTGTAAGACTCTGTTGTGTCTTCTTTACAGCCTCTTAATTCATCAAAAGCATACCTGGCATTATTTCCGTCTCTCTGTGTGGAGCAGGGATCAATCACTAATTGGTTCAATTTAATTACTGCCTGTCTGCTGCCCTTGACTTGATTGAGGTACTATTTTGTTCTTTTTGCCTTCTAGTGCCCCGAAAACAGAAGGCTTGTGACTGGCAAAAATGTGCCCAGCAGGGCAAACAAAACTGCAAAGTTTTTTATTTTTTAAAGCAGACTTTCTTTTCATTTTGCCAAGTCGTCTTTCCTCACTTATCACTCATGCTTTCTTTTGTTGTTGCTCGGTGGCGCTCTTACCAAAAGATGACAATTAACTTGTTCGAAATATTGCATAGTGATTGTGTTTCTTTATTATGTGTAATCTTTGAAATGATGCTTTAACACATAATCATGTAGTACACCACAATCCACCCCTCTCAAATTCGCCCCACACCAATCCACCCTACTTTACTCCACACCAATCCACCCGCCCAAATTTGTCCACTCCAACCCATCCCACTTAAGTCCTCCCAACTCACCCCAATTTAATCTGCTCCACTCCGATTCGCAATACTCTAATCTAAAACAATATACTCCACTCCAAAGCAATCTACCCCACTCCAGTTCGCCCACTCCAATCCAAAGCAATTTGTCCCACTCCAATCTAAAACAATTTGCCCCACTCCAATTCACCCCACTGTAATCCAAAACAATGTGCCCCACTCCAGTTCGACCCACCAGGGGTGTGGAATTTCATAAAGTATCTACTTGTCCATGAGACAGGTTGCTTCATAAATCTACTTGTCCAGTAAAAAGGATCCACTTGTCCCTTTGGTGCCATGTAGCGCAGTGATACATTACGGCAGCAGTCTCATTATATAGGAGCTATGTTAATAGCCTGTTGTATTATGCCAGGGCTAAAACCATAGTAGTGTTTGAATACTAGCAATTAACTTATTGTGGCACCTTTAAGGAGTCACTATTGGTTTGCTCGCGAGAACAACTTAGGCATTTACATCCTGAGGCTGGAGATGGAGGTAAACAGTAGTTCTAGGATTGAAATGCCTTTTTAAGTCTCTGCAAACTTACTAACTTGCATGTTTTAGGGGTTTTCACCTGCTCTTCTGTTATCTTTTCCCATACAGCAAAAGGTTGGAAATTTACTCCTGACAAGGCCAGAAGTAAAACTTCTTCCAGGGCTGGAAAAAGTGGTTGGAAGGAAAGTGAACTTGTAAACGCTCAACAGATTTTCGCACGAGCAAATCTCCATATACATATTTGCTTGACCTAAAATCCAGTTTACAAATGTTTTCTAGGTGTAGGATTTCCTGGCCTAATTCTGTAAATTCTTGTGAATGAATTGCATAAATCTGCACTAATGCAGGGACATATACTATGTGTGCACCTTGGGGATTTTCTTTAAAAATTGGGTCCCTAATTGGTTATCCAAGACTCTTTGTTTTTATTAAAATTCTATCTATCTATAGATTGGCTTCACTGTGAGTGACTGCATTTTGCTCTTTTATATGGAGCATTAGACACATAAAGCAGTTTTGTTCAGTAGTGCCCTGAACTACTGTGCTAAGATGTGCTTTTTGAGGCCCAAAATATTTTTGCTTTTTGCCTTTGTTTGTTATGATGTTGAGGGCCTGGCAACTTCCACAACAAAGTTTTACAGAAATCATGTCAGCTCAAGACACACATTGACAAAACCAAAAGGCTGAACACCAATGTCAGACCTATTGGCTTTGCCAATGACTGTTTATTTTCATGTTCACCATAATCTTTTCAGAGCTGGTTGCACTGATGTTTCCACTATGAATATTTTTGAGAATACCAACATACATCAGCACGTTTTACTGAACGATGCTTAAAAGAAATGGTACCTTAATTTCACAGTAGTTTAGCAAAATGTTTGTCTCCTATTTGCATTGTCTGTAACATTTAAATCAAGCAAAGAATAACCAATCTTGCTTTCAAGCTTCTGCAAATATTTGCATCAAGCCAGAGAGCATTCTGGGAGCAAAATTCGTTGCCTCATATTGTTAAACTTTGTAACCTTGCAAACATGCACACATTTTTACTGGGGCCGCTGTCAGCAGTGCAGTCCAAGCTTACATTTCCTTAAAGTGCTCACAATACTAAAGACTTTGTAATAATGAACCATGAATACAAGTTCAAACAGCATTAACATATGGACATAGATATTACTCTAGGTGCAGACAATGCCCTTCCCTGATTCATAATGTGGTACTGTAAAGGGTTTGTGCTGCAAGGGGTTGGGCCTACTTGTCCCAAGGACAAAATGAACATGAAATCTTGTTGCCCTTGACCCCAAATAATATGTCCTGGGAGTCCGGCTATAGGAATTCCACACCCCTGCCCCACTCATCACAAGCAATCTGCACCATTCCAATTCGCCCCACTCTAATCCAAAACAGTCTGCCCCACTCCAATCCAAAACAATCTGCCACACTCCAATCCGGCCCACTCTAATCTGCCCTACTCAGTCCAAAACAGTCAGCCCTAGTCCAGTCCAAAACAATCTGCCCCACTCCAATCCAAAACAATCTCCCCCACTCCAACCCGGCCCACTTCAATCCAAAGCAATCTACCTCACTCCAATCCGACCAACTCCAATCCAAAACAATCTGCCCCTGTCCAGTCCAATGAAATCCACTCCAATCCACCCCACTCCTCTACAGTACAGCCCACCTGATCCCAGTTCAGGCCACCACACTCCAGTCGAATACACCCAGCCTACCCCCTTCCAGTCTATTTCAATCTGCCCATATCCCATCTGCCCTACTCCAATCTGCCACACTTTAATCCAAAACAACCTGCCCCACTCATCCCAAACAACCCACTCCAAACCAAAACAATCTGCCCCACTCCAATCCAATCCACCTCACCCCAGTCAAACCCACTACAACCCAGTCCACCCCACACTCGTTCAATCCAGCCATGTCCAATCTACTCCTCCTCCCATACAATATACACTTCATCCCAATCTATTACACCCCAATCCACTCCAGTCCGGACCACCCCACTGTAGTCCACCCCACTCCAGTCCAACCCACCCCACTCCAAACATCCCGCCACATTCCACTCATCCCACCCTTCTCCGGCCCACCCCACTCATGTCCACCACTACCCAATTCACCTCACTCCAGTACAATTCATCCTACTCAGTCCAGTCCATATAAATCCACCCTACTGCAGTTGAATCCACCCCACTTAAGTCCAGTACACCCTTCCCCAATCCAATCCACCCCAATCCAGTCCACCCCAGCTCAATTCATTCCACCCCGTCTCACCCTAATCCACCCCACTCAGTCCAATCCACCCCACCCCAAAGTCCACTGCTACCTGATCCACCCTACTCCAGTCGAATCCACCCCACTCCAAACCACCTTAATCTATCCCACGTCAATCCAGTACAACTCTCTCCAATCAATCCACCCCTCTCAATACAATCCACATCACCCCACCCCATTTCACCCCATTCCACCTCACCTCAATGCAATCCACCCCAGTCCAACTGACCCCATTTCAATCCACTCCACCCCACTCCTCTACAGTCCATCCCAGTTCAGGCCATCACACTCCAGTCGAATCCATTCAACCTACCCCACTCCAATCCACCCCAGTTCAGTCCACCCACCCCACTACACTCCAATCCAAACCACGTCTGTGGAATCCACCCCACTCCAAACGACCACTCTACTCCAGTCCACCCACTTTGTCCCAATACATCCCACCCCATCCCAGTTCAGACTGCACCACTCCAATCCATCCAGCCCACCCCAAACCACCCACTCAAATCTAATCCACCCCTCTCCAGTCCAATCTAATCCACCCCTCTCCAGTCAAATCTAATCCACCCAACTGCAATTCAATCCACCCCATCACTCTAATCCAAACTGCCCACTCCAATCTAATACGCACCACTCAAATCCACTCCCGTCCCCTTCACCTCACCCCCCTTCAATTCACCCCATTTTACTCCAGTCCAACCCACCCACTACCTCAGTCCACTCCACCCTATTCCAATCCACCCCATTTAACTCTGACACTGAACCCTACTCCCCTCTACTCAACTCTACAACACTTCTCCCACTCCATACTGACACTTCACGCCACAGAGTTTTCGACATATTGAACAGGAGTCACACTGATGTACAACATGGCAAAACACATTGCCAAAGCCAATAGCTCTTGTATAGGTGAGACATATTGGCTTTGCCAATGCTTGTTTTGTATGTGCTGTTTACCAGTTAAAATTTACACTTTCTGTTATTTTGCCATATGAAAGTATAGTGCATGATCGAAGATATGGCATGTGTTCTTTACTGACCTCTTGGAGGGGAGAAAATAGAAATCCCTTCTTAGTCTTTGGCTGGTTTGCTGGAGCCTCCATGCAGACCTACCCTCTGTGCATCTGTGGGACTGGCCAGTGAAGCCTCTGTTTCGCAAGCTTGCCTTGCACGGAATTCCTGAGAGTCATGGGGGCTAAGCTGACATTTTGTTCATTAAATCTTGTGCATACTGGAGTGGCAGCCAGCATGGGAGTGGGTAGGGGTCAGGGGGTGGTGGGGGGGAAGAATGGGGTCCATAATCTGAGGTTGCCCAAAAAAACACTAAAGTCAGGGACATTCTAGGGTACCATTTAACAAATATTCTCTCCCTTGGATAGGTGAGATGTCCCTTATTCTGAGCTTGGCTAGTTAGTAGAACAGAAATGCCGTTGGTGCATATGAGCTGAAAAATATTTCCTTCTCGGTCTACAATTTTTTATACTGGGTTCCCTGCGTTCCTGTGATTACCTAGGGGAAGGTAAAAATTAGACTGCCCAGCAATGTACTGCAAATGCCCTAGTCGTCGTCTTTTTTTTTTTTTTTTTCTTTCTTTCTTTCTTTCCGGCATCAACATATTTCTTACAAGTTTGACTACATCAATACAAATCAGACTTGTGCTCTTAGTACAGCAATGGGATATATCTACAGTGTTGACTTTGTTAGAAATAAGCAGGTCCTATTAGCTCTGTATAAGGGTTCGACCAAGAGCGGTGGCAGTAAGGGGTGCTTCTGGCAGGTAACAGACTTGGTTGCTGCCAGCCTGGTTCTGTCCCCAGCAATAATAAATCAAATATAATTAAATGGCTAGCCTCAGTTAGTGTATTTCCTTTTCTTACTTCCGACAAATGCTTGTGACACAATACAGTACACATTTATATACATGCGACCTTGAGGGGATACTATCTTTAGGTAGTGTATACAATTGTGATCACCTCACAAGAGCAATGCCAAGAAAGTTTAATTTCGAAATTGACTACCAACCCAGATTCTTATCACCATTGATCACTTAGCGGAAAGAGAAAAGGCACACAGTAGAAGAGAAGGAATGGTATCAAGGATATAATTATTTTCTCTCCTCCTGTGTAGCAACTGACACCTTTTGATTGTAGCTCCTAAGTCTGTCCCTACCTATCCAATGGTGAGTGGTGTAGACGCCTTAAACTAAACATGCCATAAGCTACTCATCACTAAACTTGTCGAAGTGCACACTATGAAAGTCAGTTTCTATAACACTAAAAGGAGTGTTTGACAATATTGCCTCATCAGACTTCATTACTGGTGTCTCTGCATACTGTTTTGCAATGCAACATTTGTTGATAAAATGAAGGAAGGATCACTTTCAAGAATGGTGAAAGGTTTTCAGCCTCCAGCTTGTGGATTCATAAGGACAAATGCTTGTTTCAGGCCCTGAAGCCCTTATTATAATACTTGCATTGCTTTGTATTCTAAAATAACACTATTTCATAATGGTGAGGGAGGGAAAGACAGTAAAACTATTTAGCTTTACTTGTGCATTAAATAAACTCTTCACGTGTAAAAGTTATCCCAGAGTGGAATTCAGACAGTCCTAACCATCCATACCCATTTTCACTTTTTTCTCAGCTTCTGCAACTTCTTCTGTTTACATACAGGTGGAGTGAAAACACTGGGCCTGGTGGAAGTTTTTTTTTTTCTTTTACATTACCAATCCCATCAATACTTAACTAGAACGCTAATTAGTGAGTAATAAACAACTCTCAACCGACCTGTCCCAAACTGTAGTCGACCATACCTTGTTGAAATCAAAAAGGCTTTGTTTGCATTCACAGTATTTGGGAGCCTAATGTCATTGGGTATTATTTGCACATCAATACTACTTTTTATTCGTTCTACCGAACGTGAAAATAAAACATACTTATAGAGATGTATGCCATACTGCTAATAAAGTATCATACATTTGTTGCCAATACACTGTAATGCCTTTGTACCTCTTAAAACTTTTCGATGTCTGGGAAAAGGTACGACACAACATCATCCACTTAGCAGTACCTTCCAACCTGGAAGAGGGAGAAGGATTTAATCTTTCTTGCTGTGATATTCTTATGTGCAGCAAAAACTCAATACCTCCAAAGTGATTAGCTCTCATGTTTGCTCAGGGGACTCTTGAGAACCAGCATCTTACACTGGCTTTCAAGTCCACCAACCAATGCTCAGCAATGATGGACATGTGTTATTGTGCATCATGAATAGCCGGGGAAATGAAATAGGGTATGTGTAGTTGCGTGATGAATTAAACCAATATTAAGGAACAGGAACTGAGGAAGAAGGACATGTTTTTGGGTGTCCTATTTAGAAAGTTGGAAAACATAAGGTATCTGTGCTATAACTAGTAAAATGTACAATCCATCAATCAAAGCTTTTGTAAAGCGCACTACTAACCCGTGAGGGTCTCAAGGCGCTGATGGGAGGATGCTACTGATCGAATAGCCACGTCCTGAGTGAGGTGTCTCCTGAAGACAAGTAGGTCCTGTGACTGTTGTCAGTGGGTGGGAAGAGTGTTCCACGTCTCAGTGGTGAGGTGAGAGAACGATATGCTGCCGGCGGTCGTTCTGTGGATGCGTGGGATGGTGGCGAGGGCAAGGTCAGCGGAGCGAAGCTGTCGGGTCTAAGTCAGCTGTAGTAATCTAGTACTCTCTCCCTCTTAACAGTTTAAACTTTTAGTGTTAAGGGAGAAAATATTTATGTACTAAAGTAATAAAAAGCAATAGGTGCCTGCTTAGTAACATAGATTTGAATCTGATCCTATTAATATGTTTTTATAGACCACAAACACATTCATCACAAAGTACTAGGCCACTTTACCTGGCAAATTATATGCAAAGTTGTTAACGCGCATGAGTGAGTGAGAGACCTGTGGCGGATAAATGTATTGCCATGTCGAAGGAAGAAAAACAAAAGTAATAGAAAAGTTATAATCTCTACGCTTCACAGAACCCACCCCAATGCTATGCCCCTAAAGGTCCTGCAAAACGTCTGCTTACTCCTCCAATTATAAGTTCACGATAATTAATTGTTCCAACACTAAACAGCCATATCATGGATGGTGAACAGAATTAAAACGTTAAATCAGTAAGATCATGTAAAGAAGCTGGATCTCAGAAAATCCACTACTATATGAGGGTAACATATCATTAAGTAGATCAACACAAACTCTTGTGTAGATCCCAAGAGGAGAAAAGCTTGTTTGAAAGTAATTATGGTGAAAGTAACTTCGGAGTATTACAATAACAGTTTAGAAGGATGTGAACCAAAAATATTTTTACCCTTCTGGTTCACCCTAAAGCAGGAGCAACCCATAAAACCAATAGGAAATAGGAGGAATACCCAGATACATATTTTTACCTTGGCTGAAGTATGAAGATAGTATTATATGACCATCAGACTACATTGTCTTGAGTGAAGAACCAAATTGGGAAGACAGCTGCTTCGGCATGGGGAAGATTGATGTTGGCCAGTTCGTAGAAGAAAGACTTTATTCACAGAACAACAATATAAGTCAAATGTTAATCTGTGGGTAAGATGCTTAGATGACATGCTTTCTATTTGACAGTGCACTGAAATAGAACTGAAGGAATTTCTTACATGGCTTAATGTACAAGACTCCTATCTTTTTCACTTGAACGTATAGCAGGAACACAACAACCCGTTTGGATTCTAATGTAAAATCTACAGGTGGTTATAGAAGAACAACTGTATACCATAATCTAAAAACAACTGTATACCATAAAAAGATCGATATAAACCCATTGTTACATCTCACTTCATTTAATTCACATGCATTATGAGACAACTTACCTGTGGGTCAATTTTTTTAAGTTTAGAAGAAATTACAGCAGCACATATTATTTCATGAGGCAAACCGCTGTTCTCAAGTGTAAATTACTTCAGAGACAAAGTTCCTAAACAAACGGTCCACTAGGCCAACAAATAAGCCTTAAATACACCAATAGCAGCACTGCTTGAGAAATTTAACAGAATGGATGAGAAGCAAATTACATTTATCTCCACCTTTAATCGCTTAGCCAACCATGTAAAGAAAATCAATCACAGGCACTGGCAAATCTTACAAACCGAGTAGTCACAGATACTGTCTCCCATATTGCTTTCTGGCGAGCAAAAAATTTGAGGGATAAACTGGGGCATACTTGTCATCCGACAGTGGAGGAACAGACAATGTTGTGGGGCAGTGGTTTTTAGCCTGTGGTCTGGAGACCTCTGGGGATCCGCAAAGCCTATTACAGAGGTCCGTGACTCGACTGTTTAGAAAATTGAACAATATTGACATATTAATCATTTGTACATAAATAGAGAAGCAAAACACATAATTAAAATGGTAAAGCATTCTATAAATGTGAAGGAATTTGAAGGGGGCGGAGCTAACTGCCGAAAATGGCAGCGGTGTAGCGGAGCAGCTCTGGACCGGTCCGCAATTAATCCTGCCGATCCAGGTGCTGCCCCTGGCCTAACGCAGCTCCGAAACCGGCGGCAAGTGACAGGGGAACAGAGCCGACACAGAACGGAGAATAACAGCCTTCCGAGGCAGCGGGCGGCAGTGGCAAAGATGCGGTGAGCTGCAACGGTGCGGCTGCACAAAATGGTGGGCGAGCGCCGGCTCTGACAGAATAGAGGTGAGCGCCGACCGCCAGCGGTAATAACGCAAAGGAGCCCCGGGCGCTGGTGGAGGCAGGCGATGCAGGAGCCCTGTACCCTTGAGGGACGGCAACCAGAGGTGGCAGATGCGGAGGATGACGGGAAGGGCCTGAGGACTGACGGAGCTTTGTCTCCCCCACTTTACCCTGTGTAGTGGATGGGCTGATGCGGCCCGGTACAGAGCTGACAGATCTTTGACACAGACGGTGAGCTGCTGAGTCGCGGATGAGCAGGGTGGCGAGGTGCGACCTGGGCAGATGTTCTAGCGCTGGTGCCTTTGGGGCCTCCTGGGCGCAGGCGACTCTGCAAGGATGAGCACTGTGGGACTGGTCTACCGTGAACTGGCTGGGCGAGCTCCACGGCCTCCAAGAAGAGAGTAGCAGAGGTTGGAGTGGACACCGCCACAGCGGGAGTTGGAACTCCCCCCAATAGACTTTGGAGCTGGAGTGTGGTGCGGACAACCTGATCAGGGTGGACCAGACAACTGTTCAACCTCTGGGAGTCTCACGGAGACGCCTGGTGCCTGTTGAGGAATTAGCTCAAGTCACCGATGGCCCTGCGCTTTGGGTGGCCAGTTGGAATGCTGCGGCCCCTGGGTGGAGGAGAGGGGGGGCAACATTGGTGGCAAGAGGTCCCCCCCTAGATCTGAGCCTGACTTCCGTGTCCGAGCGAGCCTAATGGGTAAGCAATGCCCTAAACCACAGGAATCGCGGGCGGCTAGCCCAGACACTGAGCAAAGGGCCAAAACAATGACCCCACAGAGGGCACCCCAGGTGCAAGGCACCCTACAAAACATTCTGGAGGCAATTGAGGACTCTAAGAACACCCTACAATAAGAAATAGGGAAGGTGTCGGCGGAACTGGACCTTCTAAGAACAGACCACCTGAAGCTGGTGGAAAGAATGGACAATGCAGAGGAAGAGTTGAATGAAATGGGCACATCACATCGGGCGCAACAAACCCAACTCGCCCACCTTACAGACAGAGTGCAGAGACTGGAACATAGGGCAGAAGGCGCGGAGGGCTGCAGTTGGCGAAATAACATCCGGATTGTAGGACTACCAGAAGGAGTGGAGGGCAGTGACATGATGGCCTACCTCGAACCCTGGATGAAAGAGCTTATGGGCCCCCAACAACTCAAACTGTTCTTTGCCCTGAAGAGGGCGCACAGGGTCCCGACTAGGCCCCCCCCTGCGCTAGGAAGACCCTCCCCCGGGAAGACCCCCCCTCCCCCAGACCTGTTGTGGTCAAGTTGCTCCATTATAAGGATCGGGACTTGCTACTTCAGAGAGTGCGTGAAGAAGGCCCCTTTGACGTGGAGAACAGCAGGGTCTGTATGTACCCAGACTATACAGCAGCAGTGCAGGCCAAGAGGGCATCTTATACTGAGGTGAAGAAGGCCCTAATGACTGAAGGGATTCAATATTCTCTGCTTTTTCCTTCAAAACTGAAAATAATGTGGGATGGCCATATCCATTTCTGCCTGAGCCCAGCGGAGGCATGGTCCTGGCTTGAAACATACAGAACTGGAAAAGTTGACCGGAACCTGCTTGATCCTCCCCCAGCTAGATGCCGGAAAAAGAGACGCCGCTCCAGTGATCGGCCTCACAGGGACAAAGTGCTCAGGCCAATGAAAACACAATCCAGTCAGGGTAAATGGGCGGCGATTCAGGCGGCCGCATCTTTGGCGGAGTCACCCACATCTGATAAGGACAAAATAAGTCACACGGATGCTGGTGAGACAGAGGACTTATCAGATCATGCGTCGGTTGTGTATCCTCTTGGTGATCTACTGCACGTGACACCTCAGACAGCTGAAGACATTATTTAGCCGCTGCCGCCTTCCACCATTACATAGAATCTCCTTTATGGGAGCAGCGCCCGGAGTGCGAGTTTGGGCCTATCCAGACGTCACCGATGACCAACGCCATTGCAACCTTATAGGACGAATATACCCCCCCATTTGCCCCTGGACTACTCCAGCAGGGTGAAGACGATGGCTAGTTTTAGACTGTTAACACAGGTTTAGACAGTCGGCTTTTGCCGTTCTGCCATGGCAATGGGGAGTTGGGGATTGATAAACCCTGTTGCTGTGGGTGATGCCCAGAGTAGGGATTGGTGTGTGAGGTTGGGGGATAGGGTGTGGTGGGGCTCCGGGGGTCTCGGGGCAAGTGACATACTAATTCCCTGATGCATGCCGCAACTACTCTTAAATTGATGTCTTGGAACATTCGGGGGATGGGTAACATGTCAAAGTGCCATAGTATCCTGACATACATGAAGAGAAGGGGAATACACATTGCACTGTTACAGGAGTCTCACCTCACTAAGGTGGAGGCTAATCGCCTCCATAAACGTTGGCGGGTGCAACTGTTTGCCACACACATACTCTGCATATGCGCGTGGAGCACTAGTCTGAGTGAGTGCGGGAGTGCCATTTGAGCCAGTCTCGGTGGACATGGAAAGAAAGGGCCAGTACTGTTAGTAGAAGGCTGCTTGTACGGACGACTGATAGTACCGGGGAGCAAATATGCACCCAAACAAGATCAGTTCTCCTTCCTTCACAAGTTAACTGCCCTGCTGGTGGAACACCTGGGCAGCCCCTGTCTCCTGGGGGGGTGGCTTCAGTGCTGTCCCTGATCCCGACATAGACAGTTCTACTCCACCTCTGCGGGGGCGGCAGCAATCCGGGTGGCAAGGACTTGACGAGTTGGAGATCTGAGTAGGAGCTGGAAGATTTATGGCGGCTGCAGCACCAACACTGCAGGGAGTTCTCACATTACTCTCACATTTATCAAATACATACTAGGATTGACCATATGCTCTGTAGGGCCGGCATTAGCAGTACAGTCACACACTAGGAACACTTGGGCCGCGCGGTGTTGGATCACAGCCCACTGCTAGTGATGATGCAGACAGCTGAGCAATTACCTCCAATCCCGACGTGGCGCCTGTATCCTAGAGCCTTGGAAGACAAGGTCTTCCGCAGTGCCTTAGCGACTAAACAGACTGAGTACTTCACACTAAATAAGGAAACCGTCTCGGAAGGGAGGGTGGAATGGGAGGCTCTGATAGTGGTGATCCAGGGCCATTGCCTCAGACAAACAGTGAGAATCAGAAGGGAACTGACGGCCAAAGTCCTTCGCATAGAGGCATACCTATGTAGATGGGAGTCGGAGATGGGTGCCAAACCAGAGGCAGCTTGACAGCTCTGTAGCGCGGGAAGCACATAATGAGGCGCTAGAGCGCCTTTGCTGCCACAACTATAAAATGCACACTAATAGAATCTACGCGGAGGAGGGGAGGGCTGGGAGGCTACTGGCTTGGCTGATAAAACCGGAAAGCAAGGGTTCACCAATCACTCACCTGGCAACCCAGGACGGGACTATACTGCATGCACCGACACAAATTAATGATGAGTTTAGATCTTACTACATGACCCTATAAAGCGCACCGCTGCTAGCAGAGAGGTGTGTGCTGCATACCTACTTTGGTGGACTACAACTGCGAATGCTGCCAGTGTCGGATAGAGAACAATTGAGGGCACCGGTGATGGCACAATTGATTGTCTGCTATAAAAGACCTGGAGACGGGGAAAACCCCTGGGACTGACGGTCTCCCCCAAGGTTCGGCGGAGTACTGACGCCATGACTGCCTGAGATGTACATGGAGGCTTATGAGAAGAGGGAGTTATGTCACTCTGCTAGGGAGGCATTGGTGATACCCTTACCCAAGGGGAGGTGGGACGGGGCAACGGTTGCTGATCACTGCCCACTCTTGATGTTAAACACAGACTTCAAGATACTCAGCAAAGTGCTGGCGAACCGGCTACTCCCACATATGAGGGACCTCATCCATAAGGACCAAAACGGGTTCAACCCTACGTGAAACACATCCAGTAATTTACGATGGCTCTACATGCTGCTCTATGATGAGAAACACCCACATGACCCCACAGCTATGATAGTGTCAGTAGACCTGGAAAAGGCCTTTGACACGATACGTTGGGACTTCCTGGATACTGTGATGCAACGAATGGGCCTGGGACTTGAGTGGGTAAACTTGCTCTACACCCACCCTACAGCTAGGGCCAAAACCGGACGCACAATATCTGCCAGCTACAAAGTTCGTAGGTTGTCCAGGCAGGGCTGCCCACTCTTGCCCCTACTCTTTGCCATGGCCATAGAGCCGCTGGCTGAGATTTTCTGGAATAGGGGACAGGAGTGGGGTGTGATTAGAGGGGGTCCCACACATTATCTCACTGTACGCAGACGATCTACTTTTCTATGTGCGAGATGGGAACGTTGTGCTCCCACAGGTGCTTCATATGCTGGAGGATTTTGGTAAACGCTTTGGCTTACGGCTTAACCAACGAAAGACGTACGTATTCCCAATGCTCAAGGGAGTGGCACGTCCGCTCTCGTGCCCGGTGGATATACAATGGGCTCCCCGAATGTTTAAGTATCTGGAAATCCAGATTTATCATAATAAAAAAGACCTCCAAGAGGGTAACCTGGGGAAAGCATAATGGGCTCTGAAAACAGCTAGCTTTCTGGCGCTCCTTAAAACTACCAGTTATGGCCACGGTCCCACTTACCAAGATGGTGATGCTCCCTAGACTCCTCTACTATTTCACCAACTTGCCACTGACTGTTCTGGTGTCATGGTTTCGGACACTAGACTCTCTACAACGTGAACTGATATGGGACGTCACCTGTTGGCACTGGGGACTCTTCATCTGCCGCTTGGGGTGGGGGGGGTGGAGGGGGGGGGGGGGGGTCTTGCAGCCCCAGACTTTGAATTATACTACCTGTCAGCTGAATTACAATGGCTGGCGCAATGGCTAAATGGGCTAGACTTGGCAGAGACAACGCTGGACGGTGAAGCTGGGCAAAGGGAAGGGAGGAACTCATAGCACAACTGCTCAGGGGGAAACCAGTACTGCCCAGACCGAACATTGGTATCCACAGCTCTAGCAGCATGGCGTAGAGCCCTTCGGAGAACAGACACAACTAATCTCTATGCACCTGCACTACCCCTTGTGGGACTCCCAAGTGGTGCGGCTGGGTCCGCCTTCACAGACAACTCAAATACTGGACAGAGGCAGGGAACACTACAGTGGGCGACTGCTATCAGGGAGGGATGCTGATCCCGTTCGGGGACCTAGCAGACCAAAAGGGTCTGCCAGTCGGCCTATTCCTGACTTATGAAGCTGTAGCACGGGCCCTGAAGGAACTGTGGGGAGACGGTAGTGGTGAACTACCCGCGGCGACAGCCCTCCAGACTATGCTGGTTGTGGGTGGAGGTTCGCACCTGGTCACCTGGATTTATAAGGCATTAAATGGGATGATTGAGAGACCACTAGACAGATTGCGACTCAAATGGGATGCCGATATAGGCAGAACCATGACAGATGCCGAATGGCATAAGATTCTAGCCTCTGCACGCAGGATTTCACGTTAATACGTGACTGAAGTTCATACAGTATAACTATGTTCATAGGACCTATCTCACCCCACGCAGAATTAACTGGATCTATGGGGGGGAACGACAGGAGCATGCCCCCGATGTCGGTTGGCTGATGTGGACCTTCGCCATATGACCTGGGACTGTCCAACGCTAAGGCCCTACTGTGAAAAGGCGATTGCCTGTCTCAACACAGTTTTACATAGACAACTCGATGATGCGTCAGCGGTATGCTTGTTGGGCCTTTTTGACAAACCCTTAATTAAAAAAGTGGGGAATAGATTTGCAGACTTGGCATTAGTACTAGCGTGCAGGGAAGTGGCGATGGCCTGGAAAAACAAGTATGGACCCTGGCTGGCCACATGGGTGACAGACGTTACTTACTGCGCAAGGGCAGAGGAGAGAGTACTGGAGAGAGAGAGGAGATGAGGGGGACTGAGGCACCGATCGATCGCCCCTTTGTGGTTAGAGGTGGTGGATTCATGGGAAACGCTGGACGTCGCTGCGGACGATGGCACGGGTGGGGCCCTGACTCTGAATGGTTTGGGGATGGATGAGAGCTAGCACTGACCTAACCATGGTCGGTCTACGTTGTGTGTGGGACCTCCCCCTTGGTCTGCCCCTTCTTGTCCCTCCCCCCTCTGTGTGCCCCCTCCCCCCCCCCCAAACCTTGGATCTCTGGGGCCGGCATAGGCAACTGCACACCATGCACATGAGCTCTGGAAATCTGGGCAAGTTACTGGGTTAACTAGTTATACTGTTTTGTTTCTTTCTATTTCGTTATTGGCTTACACAAACAGGGAGGACAGGCATGCATGCCTGCAACATTATTTGGGATGATTACCAGCTCCCTATCTCGCAAATATGCAACTGAGAACCTGAGAAATCTTAAGACTTTGCCAATATGATTTTGTTTGCCAAGGAGTATATAAGATATAAGATATAGGATAGCCTGCCTGTGGTTCTGTGAAGTACGTAATGGATACTTACAGGCTGTATAACAGTGTGATGTAGAACCCCGAGTATTACGTTCTGGCAAAATAAACAAACAGATACGTACCATTTGAAATGCCAATAAACAAAATTGTAAAAAACAAATGTGAAGGAATTTTAAACTGGAGGCTAAACATTTTTTGTATCCTCAGATTAATTTGAAGGAGCAGTGCAAGTGCATCAAACAGAATAAAGTATGAATGATGAGGAGCTTCAATTGAATTTAGAAAAGATCCAACTTCCCATTATTATTAAAATGTTGATTTCTTTTTAGTATGTGAATAATAAAATGAAATTGACTATCTCTGGGAAGGTTGTGACTGTTCTAATTCTGCCCTTCAAAGAAGATGAAGAGGAGTTAGATGCTTTAGAGTGTTGTTTCCTGAAAGAGTAATAATGTTTCTGTTCTTTAAAGATCTCATGCATTTTTAACACCAGTGAAGATTCAAACAATATTTTTCCTTCAAAAGGCATCCACAGTGCTGTAGCTTTTTGTGGCACATCTGTGTGCCATTCCTTCAGAAAATAAGTTGTGACAAGCTGCAACTGAAAATCCAAAGGCAAATGCAAAAGCCTTGACAGTGTCAAATGAAATATCTCCGACAAGTTCAATATGTGTCAGAGTCTTCCAGTTAGTCAACCTAGTTCTCCTGAATTGTTTTAAAAATTCTCTTAAAGTCACTTAATAATGATTGGGAGGTATAGGCATAATATACACCAGCCTTTAAGCCAGTTGAGCTCCGGAGTACTCTTTCTTGAGGGTTCCATCAACTTTCTTGTCAGCTGGAGCCTTTAAAACATTTTCCTCTGCAACAAAGGATCTCCACACCAAACTTGCCACCACGGAGTGTAGATGAATAGAATCCAGAAGAATCTCGTCATACTCTCAAAAGGGTAAAGTTTTGCCACAAATCTTGGTTAGTTAATCTTGCCTGAATCTTTCCATTCATTCACAACAACGTCCATTACATAATAATGAATTGCCATGACTGACCTGACTGTTTCCTGAGTTGCCTAAAATGGTATTGTGAGAGTAACTAAGAGGATTTTCCGCTGTAAAGTTGATAGTCTCTTTAATATGATTCAGAATTTCGAGAGGTACATTTTTAGAAATGTACTTGCCTTTCAATTTGGGCACCAAAGCAGAAGTCATCTGAGTCCCCAGAGTTTGAAACTTTAGAATATGTGCCAACCTCCATTGAATACTTTACCTCACTCTTCTTCCCTTTCAAAGATGCCAAAGTTTCCAAAATCAGTCTGTTAATTCTCTTGTCCACCATATCCTTTTCTTAGACCTCTTAAGGGATGGAGAACGTGACCTGAACCTCCCAGATGAATTTGACGAGAAGGAAGGATAAGAAATATGCCTCCTTTTCTCAAAACGCTTCTTCATACTTTACCATTTTGACAGCAATCACACAACCAACATTAACAGTATCATAATTTACCTGCAGATGTGAAAACACTTTAAATGGTGCTGGCAGAAAAAAGTAAAACCTTCTGCATGTGCAGTGCCACTGCAGAGAATAATTAGCAAACAACTCGAGCGCTGTCTCAAATTGCAGTTTTGCAGAGCGCATCACGTCTTACAGGCTCTCCCAGAAGCCGGCCTGACTTGCAGGGCTAACTTAATCCTTGCCCGACTTTCGGGCGCACCATTACTGGCCCTGAAAAGCTGGCACAACCATGAGATATGATGTTAAAAAGATTGTGAACCCCCAAACATGTCTCTACAATGGATTACAGGCTAGTTCTCCTCAGCTGGGGAATCGCACCTTCCCTGCTCACCTGATGAGAAGCTGAGTGTTACATGTGCTCCGCTCCTGGCTTCAATGTTGTATATGCCAGCCGCGCTGGAACCCCAGCCTTTCTCATCCTTGTTCCAGTTGTAGCCAGGAAACAAAAACGGGAAATGCTGAGGGCATGCTAGTCCTTAAATGTCTCCCACCTACGATGGATGTGGTTATGGATAGCATTTCCTTTTCATGTTTCCTGTCCTGAGGTGGGGATAAACCTCATCAAGTGATGACTGGGACGAGGGACGTAGAGGTAATGACTGTATCTTAGAAACACTTGAATAATTTCTGCTGCATCCATTGATCACCAAACACATTTCTGTATAGTTTTTCTTCCATGTAAATAACATCACAGTATGTCTTAATTTGTAAGATTATTTATAGGCACATATAAATGGAAGTCTATCGGAGGCATCATTTGTTTTCATGAATGTCCATAGTAAAGTTCCAAGTTTTATATATTGAGCTGCATTGCAGCATCTAACATCCAGGAAACATTCTAGATTTTGACTACATGAACGTAAAACATGTAGCCTGATAGGCTTACAGTGAGAGTAGAGAGAAAAAGAAGCCTGTCCTTTAGAACCTGAGAGACCTCCTCTCCCATAGCACATTGTACTAGCAGTTGCCTCCCAAAGCCAATTCTTTTTTCCATCTTGTGAAAGAAGGAACGTCAAACAAATATGAGGACTTAACACCTCAATAAATCTCCAGTTCTCCAGCAGAAAATAATTATTATTTTCACTTGATGTCTCTGTTGATTGAAGTGATTCCCTGTTTCTTACTATAGTTTTTTTGAGTCAAAATGCCTTCCTCCTTCTCCAAGTACCCTTCATGTGGGAGAGGAGAGGAAGTTACAGATGTCCACAAGGTATGCGTTACCTGTGTACTTCTCATTCTGGCAAATACTTTGATATCTGTAAGAAGATTCCCAAAATAAATTTAGAACACAGAAAAGGCATCAAGCCCGGGGGTATGATGTAGGATATGCGAGCAGAAGAGGAGGAGAAAAAGAAGAAAGATGAGGCTCACAACCTGCATCAGTGAGTCTACCACTTCTTGTTGAAAACTTCTACAGAGGGAATTTTTGGAGAGGAATTCCCAAGGTCAATCAATCAATCAGTAAATTTCTAAAGCGTGCTACGTACCCGTTAGGGTTTCAAGGCGCTGAGGGGAGGGGGGGGGTGGGTGGTAGCTGCTATTGGTCGAAGAGCCAGGTCTTGAGGAGTCTCCTGAAGGTGAGGAGGTCCCGGGTCTGGCGCAGGGGGGTCGGGAGGGAGTTCCAGGTCTTGGCGGCGAGGTAGGAGAAGGATCTGCCGCCGAGGTCTTGCGTTGGAATCGGGGAACGATGGCGAGGGAGAGGTTGGCAGAGCGGAGTTGTCGGGAGGGGACGTAGAAGTTGAGTCTGTTGTTCAGGTAGGCGGGTCAGGCGTTGTGGAGGGCTTTGTGCGCGTGGGTGAGGAGTTTAAAGGTGATCCTCTTGTCCACGGGGAGCCATTGGAGGTCCTTCAGGTGGTGGGAGATGTGGCATCGGCGGGGTACGTCGAGGATCAAGTGGGCGGAGGCGTTCTGGATGCGTTGGAGTCGTTGGATGTCTTTTGCTGGGATGCCTGTGTAGAGTGCGTTGCCGTAGTCAAGTCTGCTACTGACGAGGGCCTGGGTCACAGTTTTTCTGGTTTCCGTCGGGATCCACTTGTAGATTCTACGGAGCATGCGGAGGGTGTTGAAGCAGGAGGAGGAGACTGCGTTGACCTGTTTGGACATGGTGAGAGCGGAGTCGAGGATGAAGCCAAGGTTGCGTGCGTGGTTGGCTGGTGTAGGGGGGGGGTCCCAGCGCGGTGGGCCACCAGGAGTCATCCCAGGCCGAGGGGGTGCGTCCGAGGATGAGGACCTCTGTCTTGTCGGAGTTTAATTTCAGGCGGCTGTTTCTCATCCACTCTGCGATGGATTTCAATCCCTCATGGAGGTTGGCTTTGGCGGTGTGTGGGTCATTGGTGAGGGAGAGGATGAGCTGGGTGTCGTCGGCGTAGGAGAGAATGTTGAGGTTGTGCTGACGGGCCAGTTGTGCGAGGGGTGCCATGTAGACGTTGAACAGCGTGGGGCTTAGCGAGGAGCCTTTGGGGACGCCGCAGATGAGGTTAGTGGCTTCGGAGCGGAAGGGTGGGAGTCGGACTCTCTGGGTTCTGCCGGAGAGGAATGAGGAGATCCAGTTGAGGGCTTTGTCTTGTATTCCGGCTTTGTGGAGACGTGTTAGTAGGGTGCAGTGGCAGACCGTATCGAAGGCAGCGGAGAGGTCCAGGAGGATGAGGGCTGAAGTTTTGCCGTTGTCCATTTGCTGTCTGATGTCGTCTGTGGCGGCGAGGAGCGCAGTCTCGGTGCTGTGATTGCGTCTGAAGCCGGATTGGGAGGGGTCCAGGATGGAGTTGTCCTCGAGGTAGTAGGTGAGCTGGGCGTTGACGATCTTCTCGATGACCTTCGCTGGGAAGGGGAGGAGGGAGATCGGGCGGAAGTTTTTGAGGTCGTTTAGGTCGGGCTTGGGTTTCTTGAGGAGGGCTTGGATATTGGCGTGCTTCCAGCTGTCCGGGAAAGTCGCGGTATCGAAGGATAGGTTGATGGTCTTTCGAAGTTGGGGGGCGATGGTGGAGTCGGCTTTGTTGTAGACGTGGTGTACAGGGGTGCTTTTTTCTTTTCTTGGTTGACGGTGGGCCTCTTGAGTGGTGCGAGGGTGTTGGCGCAGTTGAGGATCCACTGTTGGAGGTTGGGCAGGGGTATGAGAGGGATCCTGAGTGGATGGAGTTAATGATCTTTTAAGTTTCTGCATCATCTACGTGGGTCCAGGTGGTAAGGCGGTTGGCGTAGGAGGAGTTGTCGGGGGTGGGGACTGGCGGAGGTGTGGTGTTAAGGCTGTCGTGGATGGCGGCGATCTTCTGGTAGAAGAAGGTGGAGAGTGCGTCGCAGAGTTTCTCGGATGGTGGGACGTCGTTGACGTTGGCGCTGGGGTTGGAGAGCTCCTTCACGATGCAGAAGAGCTCCTTACTGTCGTGTACGTTGTTGTTTAGGCGTTCTGTGAAGTGGGAGCGTTTGGCGAGTCGGATTAGTTGGTGGTGCTTGCGGGTGGCTTCCTTGTGGTTTGCCAGGCTGTCGGGTGTGCGTTCGAGAAGCCATTTTTTCTTAAGTTTCTGGCAGGTGCGTTTGGAGGTGATGAGTTCGTCTGTGAACCAGGCTGCTTTTTTCTTTTCTTGGTTGACGGTGGGCCTCTTGAGTGGTGCGAGGGTGTTGGCGCAGTTGAGGATCCACTGTTGGAGGTTGATGGCGGCGGTGTCCGGGTCGGTCAGCGGGTTCTGGGCGAGGGCGCTGGTTAGTTGGTCTTCGGTGACTTTTCCCCAGCGGCAGTGCGGAGGTAGTGGGGTGCGGTGGTGCTCGGTGTGTTTCTTGAATGTGAAGTGGACGCAGTGGTGGTCGGTCCAGTGGAGTTCGGTGGTGTGGCTGAAGGAGATGTGGTTGCTTGCAGTGAAGACTGGGTCTAGCGTGTGGCCGGCGATGTGGGTGGGTGTGTTGACCAGTTGTCTGAGTCCAAGGTTGGAGAGGTTGGTGGCCAGTGATGCGGTGTTGGCGTCGTTGTTGTTCTCCAGGTGGAATTTGAGGTCTCCAAGGAGAATGTAGTCCGTAGAGGCGAGGGTGTGGGTGCTTGCGAGGTCGGCAATGGTGTCACTAAAGGGGGCTCTTGGTCCTGGAGGACGGTAGATGAGAGTTCCTCTGAGGGTTGTGTTGGGGTCCATGTAGATCCGGAAGTGAAGGTGTTCAGCTGTCTTGAGGGTGTCGTCCGTGTGGGTGTGGATCTTGAGGGTGGATTTGTGGACGATGGCTATTCCTCCTCCGATTCAGTTGGTGCGATCTCTTCTGGTGATCTTGTAGCCGTCAGGGATGGCGATGTCTGGGGCCGAGGAGTCGTTCCACCAGGTTTCGGTTAGGAAGGCTACGTCTGGGGCGGTGGTGTTGACCAGGTCCCAGAGCTCGATGGCGTGCTTTCGTGCAGAGCGTGTGTTGAGGAGAATGCAGTGGAGGTGGTTGGTGTTGGTTGTTGCTGTCTTCCTTGTTCTGTTGCAGGTGAAGTTGCAGGCTCGGCAGGAGAAGGGTCCTTTGGTGTGCTTCGGGGTGGCCTGGAAGCAGGCTGTGGAGGAGCCAGGGTTGAGGGCGAGGAGATTGCTGGCCGAGTATCGAAGTCTGGTGGTGCGGGGGCGTGCGGACCAGGGGGGGGGGGTGGCGCTGGGCGCGGTCCAGGCGCGGACGGGCACAGACGGGCTTGCCTCTGGCGCGCCAGCAGCGCGTCCGCTGCACAGACGTGCAGCGCCAGCCATTAAGAAGGGAGGGGGGAGGGAGGAGCAGCTGGGAGGTGGGAGGGAGCAGCGAATGGGGGCGCGAGAGGGGCGGGGCCGCAGGGAGGCAGGGGAAGCGGCAAGGGGGAGCGCCTAAGGGGCGAAAACCAGGCTGAAAAAGGCACAACAGTGAGAAATAAAGCACAAGTCAAAACAGTCACAAATACGGTAAATGGCACAAAGTACAAGCGGAATACAGCAATCAGAAGGGGCACAAATGGGGGCAAGAGCGCAAGGAGGCAAGGCGCTGAAAAGTAAAAACACTTACAGATATGGCGAAAGCGGCACAGTGCACACAGGTCTAGCGAAGCTTATCAGAGCCCACTAGACACCAGGGATGAGGCGCAGGAGGATGCCTGCGGGTGGAGGAGGGCCTCGAACACACTAGCAGCAGCGTGGGCGGGGGTCAGGGACACGAGACAGCAAGGTGGTGCTGCGGACGTGGGGGGCGAGCTCTAGACCAAAAACAGGTCAGAGGTCGCTCCACGTCACATCACGTAGAGACATCATCACCATTCCCAACGGCACAAGAGACTGACATCAAAGCGATTCATGTCACTGTTGAGGACAGTGGCAGAAATGGGCTCACAGTTGTCAGACGGTTCATTGACAACTCGCCAACAACTTATTATTTCCAGACCTTCTCCTTTGCCATTAAAACTGTTCCAAACATTAGCTCGATCGATGTGGAAGTACAGATTGTCATTGATTCTTTCTACATTGATGAAACTCTATTCAAAGTCTATGCATTCACATCTTGAAAAGGCAAGAATCTCATTGTCCCCATCCCCAGAGACTTCCAAGGTAGGGACACTGTCTCCTTCAACAAATCATTCAGAGTCATCTCACTGTGTCAGGGCCTCTGGTCAATTCTGTGCTCTGTTGGAAATGCAAAAAGAAGAGATTCCTGTCTCTCCTTTCGACCATTCCAGAATAGCTCTCAGGCAGAGCTGCACCTCTCTGAGGTTTGCAAAGGATTCTGAGTAACAGACCCTGGTGAGAGCCCCACGGGTCACCCCATCCTGGACTCCCCTAGGTGTGTAGTTTTAAAAAAAGAAATGCACAGGTTTGCTAGGTTTCACTAGGTGCCGGCTGAGCTAGAGGCCAAAATCCACAGCTAGGCACTTTCCAAAAAACACACCCGATTTCAATGTAAAAATGTGTTGTGTCCATGTTGCAGTTCCTGTCGCGGACACTAGGCCTACCCACAGAAGTGAGGTACCATTTTTATCGGGAGACTTGGGGGAACATAGAATAGCAGAAACAAGTGTTATTTCCCCTTGTCTATCTCTACATTATTTCCTTCTAAATGTAAGACCGTGTGTTAAAAAAAGAAGTCTGTTGGAGAAATGCCCTGTAATTCACATGCTAGTATGGGCACACGGAATTCATAGATGTGAAAATAACCACTGCTTCTCAACACCTTATCTTGTGCCCATTTTGGGAATACAAAGGTTTCCTTGAAACCTATTTTTCACTCTTTATGTTTCACCATATGAATTGCTGTATACACGGTATACAATGAAAATCCATTACAAGGTGCAGCTCATTTATTGGCTCTGGATACCTAGGGTTCTTGATGAACCTACGAGCGCTATATATTCCCGCAACCAGAAGAGTCCAGCAGACGTAACAGTATATTACATTTCAAACTCTGACATGGCAGGAAAAAGTCAAACGTGGAGAGAAATGGCTGTTGTTTTCTGCTCAATTTCATTATTTTTTTATTTTAGCTGTTACTTTCTGTAGGAAAACCTTGAAGGATCTACACAAATGACCCCCTTGCTGAATTAAGAATTTTGTTTACTTTTCAGAAATGTTTAGCCGTCCGGGATCCAGCATTGGTTTCACACCCATTTCTGTTACTAACTGGAAGGCGGCTGAAAGCACAAAAATAGTACAAATGGGGTATGTCCCAGTAAAATGCTAAAATTGTGTTGGAAAAATGTGGTTTTCTGATTCAAGTCTGCCTGTTCCTGAAAGTTGGGAAGGTGATGATTTTAGCACCGCAAAACTTTTGTTGATGCCATTTTCCAGGGGGTGGGGGGTGGGACAGACACATGTTTTCTTCTGCAGACCTTTTTTTCCATTTATTAAAAAAAAAAATGTTAGCTGTATTCTTGCTAATTTCTTGGTCTCCTTTGGGGGAGCCCACAAAATCTGGGTACCTTTAGAATCCCTAGGATGTTTGGGGGGGGGGGGGGGAAGGACGCAAATTTGGGAGAGAGGAGGAGCATGGCAGCGAAGGGGTTAAAATCCTTGCTTGCTAGTGGTCAGTCATGCCTCTTTCCCCCTCCCTCTGTGTGGGAGCAGAGACCAACTACTGTATAATTACGTTTTTTCCTGTTTACCTAGTCTGTAGGAGACTTTTTTAACTTTGTTTCCTGCTCCTGTCCAGGCCCCCCCCCATTCTTGCAGTCAGTACACTCTGCTGCTCCAGTACTGGGACCTCAGGCACAGCTCCATCTGTGCACCTGAGTTCACACACACTCAAAGCTCTCAGCTGTGCCAGGAACCTCACATACACTTTTTGCCAGAACAAACTTGTTCTTGGAGTCAGTACACTGCTGCTCCAGTACTTGGACTTCGGGCGCAGCTCCATCAGTGCACAGCAGTTCACACACTCCAAGCCCTCAGCCGTGCCAGTGCCAGGAACCCAACACACGCTGTCTGCCAGAGCACCTCATTTCTCACAGTCGGTACACTCTGCTATTCCAGTACTAGGACCTCAGCCACGGCTCAATCAGTGCACCTCAGTTCTACCCCCGCGAGGTCACTTCCGTTCCTGTACTGGGACCCCATTCACATTTCCGTTACAGCACGTCAATTCTAATATTCAGTCTCTCTGCCAAGCCAGTACCGGACCGAAAAGAGCAAAACACAGCTCAGCCAGTGCACCTCAAGTCTAACATTTGATACCCCTGTTGATGGGAACCACCACAGCTCCGCCAGAATCCATCACTTCTAACATTTAGTGCACGTTTCTTCTCAGTACTGAGGCTCACACACACGCCCTTCAGGACTCCTCACTTCTGTGGTTCAGAGGCAATGCCACTCTTATACTGGGCCCCACTCGCAGCTTCACCAGGGCACCTCCAGGCTAACACTCACTAACATAACTCACTTCTGACCTTGTGTGCCCGTTACTATTCCAGTACTCCAGCCCACATACAGTTCTGTCAGTGCACCTCAACCCTGACCTGCAGCACCCCATTATTCCAATAACAGGAATTACACAGCTCTCCGTTTCTCATTCTTCACCCGCTGCCTTTCTGTTATTCCAGCACAGGGCCGGGACGCAGCTCGGTCTATGTCCCCAAACCTGATCTAAAGCTCCCCTTTATTGCTGTATTGTGGTTCACATACAACTCTGCTAACACACCTTTCTTTCTTCCTTCCTTTCTCTGCTGTTTTTCTTATCTTTATCTGTCAATTCACGTTTTACTTTTGTGGAAGCCACAAGTTACTTGTCGGGACTCGAGGTGTCAAAGTGGTTTTCCCATTCTGTGTCTGTGGGAAATGTGTCAGTACGTACATGCCCTGGTTCTTTTGCTGCTTGTTTCGTCTCACCATCTCTTTTTTTCTCTAATGTTAATTTTTCTATTTCTTTTCACACTTCTTTCATTATTTTTTCCTCTTTGTCTTTCGTTCACTAGCTTCCTTCCCTTTCGTTACACGTTTGCTCTATTTCTTCTTAGTTCTTTTTTCTTTTTATTGTTCTTCCTCTCCCTTCTTTCTTTTATTTCTTTGCAACCCCTTTTTCTTTCTTTCTGTTGTATTCCTTTCGCTTCTCTTTTTCTGCCCCATTTGCTTTCTCTCCCGAGGCCTAGTTTTCAATGGAGCAACAGATGCAGTGGCACCGGGGCCCAGAGACCTATGGACCTCACTCAACTGTAATTACTGCTGTATTTTCCTTCCGAAATTGCAGTCAACCATTTTCTATTCTTACTCCAGGGCCCATGACACTGTTACTATGCCACTGGTCCTCTCCATCTTTACTCCCGACTCCATCTTTCCTTTTTCACCCTCCAATCCGTCCCAAGTTATATTTTTGTTATGGTGTTTTGAGCATTCCACTCTAGTGCCAAAAGTTTATTTCTGACAAAGGTTGTATGATAATTTCATATGTTTGAAGATGAAGGAAGAATGTAAATGGAAGTGCTTTAGTTAAATGGTGGGCCACTGGAATTATATGGCAGGAAAAGTAGAAATTATGAAGGAAGGTTGACAAATTTGTGGCAAGAAAATTACAGTTATGAATTTGCAGTGCCAATAGCTCTGACTCAAGAAAATGCGAGACCTATTGCATTGCAAATTCTTGTTTGTTTTTCCTATAACTTTGGTGCTGCTTGACGAATCTTAACAACATTTTCAAAACTTATTTTCAAGACAGCACATGAACCGACTGAAGTATTTCGGAATGATTAGCCAAGTGGGGGCAGAGAAAAAAGGGGGGGGGGGGTCCCAAAACGTGTTTTCACCATGCATTTTTCCATAGGGATTTTGAACACGGCTACATCCCAAACTGCTGGACGGAATTATACCAAATTTGCCAGAAAGCAACCTCTTGGTCCAGAAAGCACGCTTATTGTAAATCCGTTCAGTGGTTTTAGAGGGTATTAAAGGGCAAAAAATATAGAAATATAGGGATGCGGATCGTCCGTGGATCCAACTGTCAACCAGTAGGTGTTGGTAGACATTTTGGGACTCTTCTTCAGCCAAGTCCCAAAAAAAAAGTAAAAAAAAAAAGGGGGGGGGGGCTGGGTTGAGTCACCTTGAGCCCTCAGCCTTTTTTCTAGGAGTCCCTCAAGGACCATGCCTGGACTAACCCCCCCCCCCCCCCCCCCCCCCCCCAACCCCCCTCCCACCCAAAAAAAACCAGGAACATCCGCAGATGGATCAGCGGAATTTTCATAATTTTTTTTTCTCTTTTTTTTTAAAGGGAGGTTTCCCACCCTTTTCTATTTTGTTCCCCGGGTGGGCTTGGTCCTGGGAGCATTGGGGCCTTAAAAACAGGATGGGGTGGTGGGGGGGGGCTCCTAGGGCTTCTCCCCGGGGCAGTGAGACTGGAGTATATGAGGGGGGCCCACACAACCCCCCCTGCACCCAAGGGACCACCATCTCCTAGAGGCCAAATATGAAATGCACAGGCCCCCCTGCATTCAGTTAACCCCCCCCCCCCCCCGGGTAAAACACTAAATTGTTATGGGGGAGGCCTATATGGCCTCACCCACCACCTGGGGACCACCACCTCACCAGGGCTAAATATGAAATTAATGCGGTGGGGGTCCATGCCACTTATATAACTCCATAACTGCTGAGTTTCTCTGGCTTTGTGGGAGTAAATTCAGAACCCAGCTATAACGTCCCTGTAACCTTTTGTTTTTTTCAGTGAAAATATATATATATATATATATATATATATATATACACACACACACACATAACCTACTGGTTATGGTTAGGACTCAGTTTCCATAGGAAAAGCGTTTTGTGACTTGCCTGTAACTTTGGCGCCATGTGACATCCCCACATAATTTTCCAATACAAATGCCCTGCTATGTCTTATTGTGCATGGTAAGTTTCAAGGTGATTCGTCAAGCAGGAGCTGGGAAAAGGGGGAGGGGGTGTAAAAAAAAAGTATGTTTCCTATATTAATTCTGAAAGAGATTTGGAACATGACTACAGCCCGAACTTTTGGATGGAATTGCAGAGAATTTAGCAGAAAGGTAGCTCTTGGTCCAGAAAGCAACCTTTTTGTTATTTGGTGTACATCTGTTTAATAGTTTTAGAGACATTTAAAGAGAACTAAATGTGTTCATCTAGAGTCGCAAACACTTCACAAATCCCCCCGATCTCGTGTAGAAATCGGATTGGCTGCCAACTTTTCAACCCGGAAATTTTGGCAGCTATTTTGGGACTCAGACTCAGCTGAGCCCCAAATAGAAAGATAAAAAAGAAACTGGGGCAGTGGAGGAATACCCTGACTCCCTTAACTTTGGTGCTCCGCAGCAAAAAGTTTTAAGAAAACAAGTGCAGTCTCCTGTGCTTCTTTTCAGTTTAGCCCCCAGGTGGGCCATGTCCTAGGGGCATGGGGATATTAAAAAAGACAAAAGGGGAGCGGAGCACTGAGCTCCTCTCATATGACTCTTTAGAGTCCCAGGAACCACCACTTTCACAGGGCTTTATTAGATCATGGGAGCAGGGACAGCACAGAACCCCCTCCATTGGGGCAAGTATGAGCCTTGGGGACCACCACCTCCCTGGGGCAAGTAACATTATTAAAACTGGGGGCGCTATGTGCATCCCCATCCCGGACCATTTACGACCCAGAGGACCACCACCTCCCTGGGGCCGCCGTTGCACAAGAAAAGAGTGGGGACCGCCACCCCCAGGGCCAACTCCTGCTATTTTCCAAGGTGTTGAGAGATAGCAGTTTGCATTCGCTTGGCTGGAGCTGTCAAACTGCTCCTGCTCCCTGGAACCGGAGTTTCCCAGCCCGTTGCCATGTGGGCATGGAAACAGATTAAAGGATTGCTCCTGGATGCAGGGAGTTGCATTTTATATCAGCGTCCTGCGTGCAGGAGCAGTGTCTGCTCCTGGTAGCTAGCTGGGACTGTGGGGAACTTGAGGCTCCTTCTGCACTACCCATCAAAGCAAAAAGGGTGCCCAGGGTGGGGCCAGGGCACCCAGGCACTAGAGCCGGGGCCCCAGGTGAAGTGGACCACAGGGCCAAAAGTGACCCCCTCCCAGTTTGAATTATGTATTTAGCCCAAGGGAGGTGGTGGTCCTAGGAGCACCCATGTGGACCCCCTGGCCAAATTACAATCTAGCCCCGGGAAAGTGGTATTCCTGTGACATCTTTAAGCCCTGGAAGGGGTGCCCCCCCCCCCCTCCCCACACTTTATTAATAAAACCCTCGGGGAAGCGGTTGTCTTTGGGGCTCAAAAGAGACTGGTTAAGGGGGGTCCTCCACCCCCCCCCCCCCCCCCCAAAACCATTCAATAAACCCTGGGTAAAAGTGGGACCCTGTTCTACCACTCCCCTCCTATTTTTTTATTTTTATTGTTTTTTTTATTTTATTTTTTTAAATAAATGTCCCCCATGCTCCCAGCACCTGGCCCACTTGGGGGCTAAATTGAAAACAACTGCAGGGAGAATTCACTTGTGTTTTTCTTTTTGTTTTTTAAAATTATTATTATTATTATTTTTATTATTTTTTTAAAACCAAAACTTTATAGCAGGGAATTGCGGCCATTCCCCGTTGCGCACTGCTGAAGGCAGTGTATGGCACGGGTTTGGGTGGTTATAGGGGTTAGGCTGCAGGGCTTGGCCAAGTCCTGCGGCCAACCTGCTAAATGTGCCCAACCCCGCCCATGACCCCATTACCTCCTATAAGCATCCAAGGCCGTACGCGGCGATGGTTGGATTAAAGTAAAGTAATCAAAATTACTTACCATTGGGGAAAAAAACATAGAAATTGACTGAAAAAAACAAAGCCTACAGGGACGTTATAGTTAGGTAACAGAACTACAAAAAACTATAGAAATTCACTTCAAAAGCTAAAAGTTACAGGGATGTCGTAGTTAGATTCACATTTTACTCGCACAAAACCATAGAAATTCAGCAGTTATAAGTACTTGAGATTACCATAACTACAACTCGTGCCCTAAGGTAACTAAAACTTGTGCCCACGCCAAGCACTGCTAAAGACCCCATATATTACATCACTCATGACATCTTTGGTAACATAATTCATAATATGAATGCTACATTTCTAATAAAATTAATGAGGAGAACAAATATATATATATATTTATATTTGCAGCTGGTCCCCTTCACGAACCCCCGATACTGCTGCACAACACAGGCTCCATCCAGGCAAGGGGGTATATTTATAAAAATGTTTTCATCTTTATTGAAACAAATGCCAAAATCAGACACTTAGTGCAAAAATGTAAAATGTACACTACCAACACGTTTCGGTTAACGCCTCCAACTGGGCCTTACCAATCACAACAGTGAACAAAATCTATTGGTAACTCCTTTCTCTGTTTCATCGGCCGTTGGAGCGCTAGAGCTGTAACCCTATGTGAAGTCCGGCGTTTAATTTCCTCCATTTTCCTCTCATCCCAATTACCTTTTACTCTCTCGTCTTTTCCAACCACTGCATTTTTTTACAGTATGACAATTTTAAAATTAAAAAGGCCTGTCTAATTATATAGTGCGTAAGAGTAGTTTGATCCCACTTAATTCTGTTCAAAAGACTACTACAACATGAATTAAATAATACATTTCTCTCCATAAAATAACTCATGATCCACATCGTGTGCCACAGACAATTAATGATATCAGTAGCCATGCTATTATTACTCAAATTATTATATAGTCTCCACAGGTTGCATTGGGACCAGATTTAAAGTGCAAGTGCACGATTCCTGAGTATATATGCATGTATGAAATGATACATTTCTGATGGATACATCTACCTGTGGATTCCTCACCTTTTGAATACCCCCAATGTGCCATCATTATACGATTTATTTTTTGCTCTTTAGTTCTCCACATCGACATCACTGGAACAGCTCTGCACGTGACTCTGTCTGATGTCATTGGAGCCATAAGAAGTCCTTGCCGGCGTGCTGATGTCAGTTCCCTTTTTTCTGCGCTTTTGACGCGTAACAGTTTTTCCAACCTCTCTGTGTGGTTACACTATTTCAAGGGAATTTAGTTTCTGTGTCTCGTTAGGTAATAATGTCTCTGCCTAAGAAGTCAAACCTTGTCGGGAGTGCGAAGGCCAGATGTCTGTTATGGACCCGCACTAAGATTGTTTTTGTGCCTTAGTTCGGATCACGATGTCAGGGACTGCACTTCGTATCCAAGCATGAATCCCATGGCTCTAAAGGAGATGGAGGTGAAATTGTTCTTTGCTAAAGCTAAGAAGGGCAAGCGTGGTCGTCATAGATCCCGGCCTCGAGCGGAATCGTTGTCTCATCGTTCCTCGAGGTCTCACAAGAAGAGACGACTTTGTAGTTCACGGCTTTGGTCATTTCGAGAAGCTAGTCCTTGGCCTCTGTCTCCTGCTCTGAAGTCCCGGCGCTGATCGACTTGGGAAGTGAGTCCTTAGACTGTCTTCTTCTATGAAGTCGCCTGAAGTTTCCCCGGCGCTGTCTTTGGTAGAGATCCTGGTGTTACCTGCGACTCCGATAGTGCAGTTCTCTCTTGTTGGACCTTCTGATCAGGAGACTGAAGTGCAGGCAGTGGATCCTGTTCGACCACCTCACCACGAGCAAGAATATCCTGCTTTTCCAGCTTCAGGAACAGACCCAAAGAACTTTTTAAATGCTATGTTTAACATTTTCAACAGGGCAATGACCCCCTCTGGTGCGCTGGCTGGCCTTACAGGTGCATTGTCTTTCTCCCTGGGAGGTTTCCTGGCACCCTATAGGCAGGCTCCATTCCAGCTTTTTATACCAGTGGCTCAGTATCCCTGGCCTTTAACGGCGCCGAGAGAAAAGATACCCTTGCTGAGTGATGTTTGGCAGGATTTATCAGCGCCGGTACCAATGTTGGAAAGATCACATCTGACATCACATCACTCTACTCCTGCTCAACCGGTTCCTAGGCTAGGTTACCAGCACCGACACCGGCTTCACCGGTGCTGCAACAGACATCTTCGATGCCACTATATTCCCTTCCGACTCCGTTGGTGGAATCAAGTTTGAGATCACGAAGTGAAACCTTGAGGCCCCAGGAGGAGCAATTAGACCCTGAACTAGAAGAGGGTGAGATTCCAGTGCCATCTCAGGAATTCAAAGGCATTGAGGTGGCAAGTTGTCTGGAAACTTCCCCAGAGTGGGAGTTATCCACAGGAGGCATACCTCCGCCGGAGGATACATCTTGCCATGGGTTAATAAGGAAGGCAGCAGAGCTGTTGGACTTGCCTCTTCCCACAATGGAGTTAAAGTCTAATATACTGACAGAGGTGCTTCACTCTTGTTCGTCTCCATCAGAGCCTTTGTTGCGATTCACTGAGGCTCTGACGGAACCAGTGTTGGGTGTGTGTGGTAGAAGCCGGTATCAACTCCAGCAGTGTCAAGGTTGATTGCTAGATGATATGGGACGGCTCCAGAGGATTCTGGGTTTTTGAGTGGGTATCCGACACCAACCAGAAGGCTTGGTGGTTCATGCTTCTTGTTCTTCTAAATTTGCCCCTGGTTTTCATTTCCAACGACTCAGGCGGATAGAGAATCTAAATGGATGGAACAGCCGGCAAAGAAGATATTTTCTTCTGGTAACATGGCATTGAATTCTGTGAATGGCTTCTGTGCAGATATATACATGCTTTAATGGATTGGGCAAGGGATGTCATTCCCGAGCTTCCGCAGTATGTCCAGGGCCTTTTTGTGGCGCTTTTAAATGACAGTCAATCTGCTGCAAAACTGGTGATTCAATCAGGTCTGAGACAGCAGATTCAGTAGCTCGGTGTTCTCTTTGGATGTACAGTCCACAGTCATGGATTTGCCTTTCAACGTATCCAGACTGTTTGGGGCCAAAGCAGACTCTGCCTTGGAACGATTCAAAGAGTGCAAGGTAATAGCAAAATTGTCCCTTTCTAGA
This sequence comes from Pleurodeles waltl, assembly GCF_031143425.1. Lineage (NCBI taxonomy): Eukaryota > Metazoa > Chordata > Amphibia > Caudata > Salamandridae > Pleurodeles > Pleurodeles waltl. Next base: position 191,163,940 of record NC_090451.1, on the reverse strand, counting down.
ACCTATAAACCACTATGTCGGTTCAGGGAGTTTGGCATGGACTCCTCCTTTTGAAGGAGGCAGCATTTCTAGCAACAGCCGGCCAACCACCCCTACACATCCTATAGAGGTCGTGGTAGAGTTAAGTAACAAGATGCAGTCCACCAGCCTTCCTCCTCCTCTTCTGTTACCTCCTCTGCTAATCTTTCAGGGAATCAGCCTTAGTTCCCCCATTTTAAGCTAGCATGCTTTACCTGTGGGAGGGAGGTTGATTAATTTCCCACAAGAATAGAAGTCCATAACAGCGGACGGTTGGGTGCTAGACATTGTAGAGAATGGATATGCCCTTCCCTTCCGAGAGCTTCTCTCCACAGCAAAGGTTTTGTTTAAAAGAACATCTACTGCAACTATAGCAAGAGGTGCAAAATCTGCTGTAAAAGGGTTTAATAGAGTTGGATCCAGAGGAGGAATCGGGTCAAGGATTTTATTCAACATATTTCCTGATCCCCAAAAAGGATGGCCATTTACGGCCAGTCCTAGACATGAGTATTTTGAATTGGTTTCTCAAACAGGAAAAATTCAAACAGGAAAAATTCAGTATGCTGACCCTAGCACAAGTGCTTCTTGCGCTGGAGAAATAAGACTGGATGGTCTCCATAGACTTGCAGGATGCGTTTAAAAAAAAAACATTTATTATTTTTTATTCCCATTCTGCAGTCACCCAGGAAGCATCTCTGGTTCAAGGTAGGGGTGCAACATTACCAGTTTGCAGTCCTTCCGTTTGGTCTTACTTCTGCACCCTAGCCTTCACGAAAGTGATGGCAGTGGTTGCTGCACATCTCAGTCGGTGGGGAATACCAGTATTCCCTTACCTGAACAATTGGTTGCTCAAAGCCAAGTCTCCGGAGTTGGTGCAGCATCACTTGCATTTGACGGCTCAGCTTATGTTCAGTCTGGGTTTTTCCATCTATGTACCCAACCTGGAGTCCTCTCATCGCACCCTGTTGGTAGGGGCAGTACTGGATATCGCAGTGAATCATGCCTACCCTTCTCAGAGGATTCAAGACATTCAGGCTATAATTCTGTTGTTTCAGGATGGAACGGTTGTTCCAGTCCTAACGGTCCTACATCTGCTCAGTTTGTTAATTTCCAGTATTCTGTTGGTCACTAAACTATATTGCCCACCACCTCCGGTGACCACAGTGATAATGTATGCTTCCACTAGAGAGTGGGGAGCACATCTGGGGGATCTGGAGATCAAGGGACTTTGGTCTCCAGAAGAACAGATGTTTCACATCAATCAGTTGGAATTGCGGGCAAAACGTCTGGCTCTCAAGGGCTTCCTCCCTTCCATTCGTGGTCAGTCAGTACAAGTCTTGACAGACAACACTACTGCAATATCGTACATCAACAAACATGGAGGCGTAGGGTTGTATCTTCTCTGCAGAGACCCTCTACGACTCTGGTCCTGGGCTCAGGACCATCGGATTTGCATACTAGCAAACCATTTGGCTGGTGTTCTCAACGTACGTGCAGACAGTCTCAGCAGGCCCTTTTTAGCCAACCACAACTGGCAACTTCTTCCAGAGGTTGTTCTTCACGTCTTCCACTTATGGGGACACCTCAGATAGACCTGTTTGCCACTCACAAGAACGTGCAAAGGCCGTTGTTCTGCAGCCTCCAGGATCTGATGCAGGGAGCGCTGAGGCGCGTTTCAGTTGGACTGGCACAGCCAGTTGCTTTCCCCCCCCATACCCTTGATTCCTCTGGTTCAGAGGAAGATTCGCCAAGACTGGGCCCAAGCCATATTAATAACCCTGGATTGGCCAAGAAGGGTGTGGTACACAGACCTCCTTCAACTCTCACTGTACTCTCCACTCCGTCTCCCTCACAAGGCCGACCTTCGCTCGCAGTCGCATGAGCAGATTCTACACCACCACTTCCAGAGCCTGCACCTGCATGCCTTGAGATTGAACGGGGCAACCTGAAGACCTGTGCTCTTCCTGCTGATGGTGTGAATGGTATTCTATCGTCCAGGCGACACTACACCACAACTGTTTATGCAGGTAGGTGGGCCAACTTTGTCAAATGGTGTGAGAGCGACATGTTGACCCTTTAAAGGCCCACTTATCCAATGTTTTGAAATTTGCTATTTCGTTTGCATAACAAGGTTGTGCAGTTGCAACACTGAAGGATTATTTGTCTGCCCTGTCGGCATTTGTTTGTCTGACCAACCCTCATTGTTTAAGTCTTCTATAGTTTTAGGATTTTTTTAAAGGTTTGACTAATATGTATCTCCCCACTCCATACCTCAGTGGGGTTTAAATTTGATTTTAACGTACCTGATGGGTAGACCATTTGAGCCTTTACATAGTTGCCCGTTGAGTCTCCTTACTACAAAGACAGTATTTCTAGTGGTAATCCCGTCGGCTAGACATGTTACCGAGCTGCAAGCTCTGAGTGTTAAATCCCTGTTTACCACTTTTTATGCCAGCAAGGTGGTTCTGACAACCAGGGCGGCTTTCCTGCCAAAGGTAGTGACTTCTTTTCATTTAGGGCAGTCCATTACCCTTTAGACCTTTTAACCACCTCCCCATCCCTTTAAGAAGGAGGAAAGGCTGCATCGTCTGGATCCAAAGAGAGCGTTTAGCTTCTACATGGACAGGACAAGCAAATTTAGAACGGACGATCAGCTGTTCATTGGCTTTATAGAAAAGATAAAGGGAAAAGCCGTCCACAAAAGAACATTGTCCGGGTGGGACATCCTTTGCATCAAAATATGTTATGTTTTGGCAAAGAAGGAACCTCCTGAGGTTATAAGAGTTCATTCGACCAGAGCTAAGTCTGCTACATAAACCTTGGCTAGGGGTGTTCCTGTTGCTGATATTTTCTTGCCGGTGACTTGGGCTTCTCTCCACACTTTTGCAAAGCATTACTGCTTGGATTCAGAAGTGAGGGGGGACGGTCACTTTGCCCGTTCTGTTTTGCAGGACTTCTTGGTATAGGCTGACAGGCACCCATCTCAGAGTGCAGGACTGCTTTGGGACCCTTTTCAAAAGCTGAGGAATTCACAGGTAGATGTATCAATCAGAAGAACAGGTGACGCGTTGGGTGGTATTAAAAAGGTAAGTAATCCAAGGGTAGCTACTTTATCCACCAGAAAAAGTTGCTGAAAGTAAGTCACTCGTTCTTCTCTTCATAAAATGAATCCTGATCCACATCGCATTCAATGCACAATTAATTATATTGAACGTAATGTTATTGAAATTAATATATAGTCTGCATATATTGTAGAGTTAAAATGCAAATGCATCATTCCTGAGTATATCTGCTTGTATTATACCTATATCACATAAGCATTTAATATGAAGTTCAATAGCCAAATTCATGATGGTATCTGCATATATTAAATTTATATCCTTTTAAACACTAATAAACTGAGAGAGAAAATCAATATCATATCTGTAAGAACCTGATAATCTGCCTAAAGTGCAATAATTAACTCCAGGGTTCATATTCATAAAATATCTATGCTCTAAAGTATATAATAATTCCAAATTGTATGATATTCGGGAAGTATATAAAATACATAACTCCCAGCAATATATTAGTTATCCACTCATATAAAGTGCATATTGTGCTAAAATGCATATGATTATAAAGTGCATAATATAAAAAAAAAAAAATGCATAGCATCATGTCTGATGTTAACAAGTCTCCACTAATAAATAAAATCTCAATCCAGGTATCTTCATGTATCAAGGGTTCATAGGGTATATAATGCTCTAAAATGTGTGCTACTTTTAAGTTAGATGGTATTCCAAAAGTATATAAGCTGCATAATTCCCAATGTATGTTAATTTCCCACTCATTTGAAATACACTCTATTATTAAAAAAAGAAAATGCATAATAATATATCAGAGATCAGCAAAACACTCCACTGATACACCATAGAATCCCGATGCAAATAGCTTCATATATTCAAATTTACCAAAGTAAACTCCTCCAACAAATATTATGATAAATTAAGAATAAAGGCCACGCCACCCTGTGTGGGGGAGGGGGAGGGACAAAAAAAGGAGCTGTGTCGGGACATAATGTATTCCAATAACCTTTTACAAGTGCACATGGAGTTCAGCATCAGCGTTGTGACCCCATGGGGTTTCAGTGCCCAGTGTTATTATTAATCGTCACTCTTGCTTTCTTAGTTCTCTTTCTTAATCACCACCTCTAAAATGGGCACGTACATATTTGATCCCATAATAGCTGAATGTATCCAGGGATGGATTTTGATATTTTTCAAAATGGCAAGCCATTGGGTAGTTCTTGTCCCCATTTACAAAAGCTATCACATGTTGGAGGATCCTAATCTTCATTTTATTAATAGTGCTCCCTACATTTAGTTTATTGCAACTTCTGTCATTGTTATTGTTTTTCCTTCAAAATTCTGGTAGTCCTTGCAGTTCAATCCATATTTACATGCTTTACAAGATCTACGTTTAATGAAGCCTCTCATATTAATTGATAACTAATCATGCTTTCCAGAGTGGAAATGGCTAGATGTTAAAATGTCTCCCAATGTCCTTGCTTTTTTATGTTAATTTTTGACCCTTTTTTAACAATATATTTAAGGTGCTCATTTATGGATCTTTGTCGTTAATTCATTTTCCACCACATCAAGAAATTCACAATGGGTTTGCTCGTCAGTTGAGATTGTTGCAATTCAGCTTCTTCAAATAATCATTTAACTCGATTTCATTCCCTTCCCACAGGATAAATAAATCATCTATAAATTGAGTCCATAGGGAATTTTTGGGGATGAACCTGTTGTTCTGTTTGGTTCAGGCTGTCTCTTTCTCCCACCACCCAATAAATAAATTTGCATAGGTGGGGCAAAAGAGGTGGCCATTGCCATACCATGTTGTTGCAAATATTTACCATCAAAAATGGGAAATATTATGAATAATGCAATTCCTCAGCATTTCCTGTAACCTGTGAGTGAGGTCTAGCCATTCTAATGGGAGCTCTCTTAGGAAATATTCACACGCTTGAATTCCTTTATCATAACAAATTAAAGTACATAATGATTTAACATCAAGCGTAACCATTATGTAATCCTGTTTCCATGGGATATGATTCAATTTCTTCAGGAAGTTCGTTGATTCCTTTAGGCATGATGGGAGATTGACAACATGATCTTGTAAGAACAAATCCAAGTACTGTGAGCTTCTTTTCCAGAAAGTACTCACTAGAGCTCACAATTGGTCTTTGTGGTGAGTTTTGCACATTCTTGTGTATATTGGGGAAAATGGTGGTTAGTTATTGATGTTCTTCCCAATCTAAGAGGCTTGATTCATACCCAAATTTCAATTTTAAATGGTACTCTTTTTCCAGATCCTTCAAAGTATTCTCAGTGAGGCTAGTATAATGCACAGTGTTGCTTAACTGCCTTTTAACTTAAGATAGATACATCTTTTGATCCATCAGGACAATGTTGCCCTCTTTATCTGAGGGTTTAAATGATCAGTTCGGGATTGTTTACCAGTTCATAAATATCCTTCCAATCTGTCATTGAAAAGTTACTTTTCCTCAAAGTATTTCTCCATGTCTTACTGAACTCATTTAAATCCTCCACAACCAGTTCTTTTGTATATAGAAGATAAATCTTTTAGCTTTAATCCAGATTATAGAAATTGAGATCAAACTCTGAGAAAGTGTTTAGTGCATGATTTAATAATTGCCATGGTGCACATTCTGAATGTGAGGTCATGTAATCAAGTATGGAAGATGGCATTTTGGATTTGATTGCATGCAACCTTTGAGGAGGAATGTCCTACAAAATCGGACAAATGGATAAATGTGACCGTAATATTGAGGTGGGAAACTACAAAGGTTGAAATAAGATAGGCATTTTTTTGTTTGTTTACTGTACCATGTTGACATCAGGACCCAACACTATAGAAACCTTATCCTGGGACTCCCATTAGTATCCTATATATTCATGCAATTCAGTACAATGCACACCCCCAGCATAGACTGGCAATTGTAACCAGATTTGTCATATTTTCATCAGATATGTCCTCACAATGAGTCCTAGGGTTCTCTGTTTCCCATTCTACACCATTGCCATCCCACAGCTGTAGGAAAATGCTGATTCTGTGACTTGGCATAAAATGTGCAATGTCAAAATTGACCCAGTACTCCATAGAAACGTTAACTGTAGCAAAATGTTTGTGCTAACAGAGGGGAAACATATATTTGGTTGCCTATCTGAACAAGTACTAGAAGAAAAACTTTACATGCCCCCTAAAACTCCTAGCTCTTTTAAAAAAATCTATTTTGAAAGTTGACGGAGAATTGAGGACGATTATTGACTATTGACCTCTAAGCAAGATCACAGTCAAAAAATATTACATGTTATTTGCAGTTGTATCCGATCATTTGATTCTCAGCAGAGTAGACAAGATTGGATTTGAGACACACTTCCCACCTAGTAGAGATAATAAAATGAATATCCGCTGACATTGCCTGCTTGAATACTGTTACACTTTTGGTGCGTGCCATGCCTCTGCTGACTTCCATTATTTTGATAGTGATGTGATGCACGAGTTTCTGGTCCAACCATCTATATAGACTATATTTTCAGAATCCTGAAAAGCCCACTTCAAATCAAGTTTTGATTATTCTTTCTTGTGTTTGAAGCATGGCCTGATTAAAAAAGCAGAAAATTGTGATTTCCTGTCTTAGGTAGTGTTGATGTGCTTTATTAGATAGACTTTAATTGGTAGTCCAAGTGCATGGACAGTGCAGGGGTCCCCCAGGGCCCCCCTGCACCTGTTCTCTGCCAGCCTTTTCATGGCGGTGCTACCTCCTTGAAAAGGCCGATGGAGAAAGAGATCATAATCCCCAGGGTAGTGCAGCTTGCAGCGCTACACTGCCTTATTAGGACCGCCACCAGGGAAATGGCGGTCCCCTGGCGGCCCGACTGCCAGGGTTGTAAAATGGTGCTCGCAACATTGGCGGCGGTCCAGCTGCCATACACAAACCTGGCTGTCTAGTGACCACCAGGTTCGTAATGAGGCCCTATGTGTTCGTATTATTTTTGTCTCTATGCTCCAGAATGCACCACAATCTACCTAATCCACTCTCTTACTGAGTGGGCATGGCTCATTTGCTACACTTCCTTTTTGTGGATGCTTGGATTTTAAACATGACCCATTATGTCAGTGATGTAACATTGATGGCAGCACTCCCACTCTGAACATCGTTCCAACACCACTGGGTAGAAAGCAGGTAAACGCATTGCTGAATTGCCCATCCTGCAAACGTGGACATGATGGATAGCATTTCCTGCAGTTGACCAATTTTCACTCCCATTTTATTGACTGCATCTCACCAACAATGGCTTAGATCCCTCAGCTATTATACAACTACAAACATTATGGTGGTTGGAGGAAATTGAGCAAGAACTCTAAGCACCGGAAAAGGCATGAACAACCGCTCCAGTGTCAGCATGTTCAGATGTGGCAAAACATTTAATTGTGCAAGCAGATCCTTCAGATTTTCTATTTTCTATGTTATCTCAAAACCATGAACAAAAATAGGTAGCTGCATCGAGTGGTATATTATTTAAAAATATATATATATTCAAATGTGGGGGTTTCACATGAGAGGGACAAAACTCCAACAGGTAGACTACTTTGATTATCAGGAAGTCAGGATTGATAAGACTGCCAAATGCCTTTTAAACCTGCCCATCACTAAAAATGTATATGGATGCCTATGTACCACCACTTGCTTGTACTTTGCTTATGAAGATTAGGGTAGGCACACTGCTAGTGAATACATTTACTGGTAAATGGCATACCAGTCGTTTAAAAATCACAAAATTGCTCATTTTGCCATCACATTATTGAGGATGTACAGCACATACTATTTTTTTGCCCAGCATATGCCAAACCTAAGAGGTCCTAGCTTAGGCCAGTTTGTATTATCTTGGGCACGAGTCATTTTACTGAAGCCTATCGAATTTTAAAGACAAACTTCAGTATCCTGATCTCATTCAGTCTTTGCAGCTATTTATATGCTGTCTGGCGATTAATGAAATCATTGGGAATTTTGCTGTAGCACTTTAAACTGCTTCTTGAATTGTGTAATGTTGGTATACTCGAGAATGTACTAAAATGCATGCACTTGTCCTCATTTATCAAATTTCATTATAAAAATGTACTGTTATACGACCAAATTAAATTGTTGCTACAATGCTCTTTGTTTTAAATGAAGTATTTATTATTATTGTTTTACTATAGATTCGTTTTATGGGATTGATTTCGAAATAAACATTAATACTTATTTCAGTGTGGGCGAACTGATTTACACCGTGGCTGAAAAGGAGTGCTGATCATTTTGACTGCATTAAAAGTGGAAGCTTTACCTGCTTGTTGCTAGAAACCTAGTCACAGTGTTTTTCCAATCATCATAACTTAAACTGTGATCGCTCGGCTCAGCTGTGTATTCCAGGACTGTTACGCAAGGTCAGATAGTTACGTTGGATGTTTTGTTTTTTAGGATATTACTTTCTGATAACTGTAGGCTTTGTATAGCAAACTGAAAGGCAGACGCGTTTTCCCACTATAAATGAGGCAAGGCATCGGTTTTCTAATACTGCAAGCCCTATTCCTAGATAATAAAGTGATGATGTTGGTCCAAAACACAAGTGCTTCCTATGTATGCCATTCATCTGCCCTTGTCACGTGATGACCTACGGATGTGGGTAGTGGCCAACTAAATTCATCCATTGGCAAGGACTTCCTTGTCAAGACCGCGCAGTGTTTGTACTTGCATTGAAATTACAAGGGGCAGTACCATGATTCTGTGTTAACTGGTTACCCAGTGAGGCGAAATACAAATTCGAGGCTACCCAAAATACAGTTACACTAAATCTTGAAAGCTTCTTTTGCTTCATATATGCATTAATATGACACAGGTGCATGAGAAAATGAGGATCACTGAAAACCAAGAGCTTTCTTACAGATGATAATTTTATTAGTCACCACTGAATCAAGATGAGACAGTCTTCTTGGTGGTTTTGATAGTCTTCTTAATTGGCTCGTTTGTTCCATGTAAAATGTTAAAACTGTTTCAGTAAACCTAGCTAGGTGCAGCATCACTCTGTTTCCATCATTTCTGGTGGAAGATCACAGTTCACCTCTTGTTTTCGGAAGGGTGATTGTTCTGCCCTCCATGTACCCGTTTCACTTTCTATGATCAGATGGTCAAACGGAACACACAAATCAACTGCTAAAAATGTACCTGTGTTGTTTTTTGGCTTAATCACCTGGAACCTTGCGTGGATCTGCTCTGTCTCCCCGAGGAAGATATGACACCTCGTAAAGGCACTGAGCCTGCAAAACTCTCCATGTTTTTATTCATAGAACAATTCCTGTTCTGTGACCTGGTAATGTACATTTGGAGATACATTATCAGCATCAGACTTTTTTGCTTTATTCTACATGTGCGACTGTGCTGTAGTTATAGTCAGGGCTGACTTTACACTGAAAATTGATTCCCGCCCCCACACCCCCTAACTTTGGCACCATTTGACTTATCTTCAGAAGACTGGCATGGCAAGTTTAGTGCTAATAAAGCATGCGGAGGTCAAAAAAGTGACATTTCCCATTTAATAATGGCTTTATGTGTTTTGGTATAAATCAATTTACTAGTTTTCGAAAAAAGAAATTGCCGTTTTTTTGTAGAGGGGGTGAAAATGTTAAATGATAAATATCTTGAGCATTATTTTGTGAATTCATAATTCCACAGAGTATTCGAGAATCCATCTTAAAAAATGAGAACGGTTGGCCATTGGTTGAAGGAGCTTTTTATTAAGTCATGCATTGTGGGTTTCCGAATTTGGCTGCGGATTAGTGACTCTCGTTGGCTCATCTGAAAAGAAACATTTGTGTAGTAACAACCATTACTTAACACAATGCACCAATCACTGTGCCGGTAAAAATAACAACAAAAATGGCATATGGTGTCAAAGTAAACATAACCTGATCCCCAGTACCATGTAAACACCCCAACTGGATTTAAAGTGAGTGTTTAATAAACGTACCGGATTTGCCCTTGTGGGGTTTCAAGATTTGCAAATCCTGAAGTGAAACATGAGTCCAACGGCCACACATAGTATTTATTAGTGCAGCACAGGGCCTGATCATAGGCGGTTAAAGTGAAGTTATGGTTAGTATTGGGTGGTTAAGACACCATAGTTTGTTTAAAAAAAGAAAAAACAAAACACAGTTAAAGTGGAATTCGGTCCTGACTGAAACCCCAAAAAAGTGAAATTTGCAAGTTCTGTAGGACCTCAGTGCAGAACTTGCTCAACAGACATACAAAACAAAACGAACTTGCGCACCAACCAGAATGCTTATGACCTGTTTTATATCCTCTTTCTCTTCCTTCCTGTTGTGAAATATACCCTATATTTGCAGGTGTGTAAATCTGTACTATGAAACTGACACATCAATATCCAATTTGCAGTTGCATATTTTAGGAGCTTAAATGTTACTTAAACTTAACCCAACTTGTGGGTACATTCTATAATGAATTCCTGCAGTGCACTTATAAAAGACAGAAGATAATGTGTCCTTGTTGGCTCATGACAGCTTTTCACAGAAAATAGTTCAGAAGAAAAATCTAAACATTTTGATATTTTTCATAGTTTGATCAGGTATAATTCTGATCAATGGCCTGTCTTTTGCGCTTATCTATTGTTTCTAGCAACTGACATTGTAATGACACTACTCTACTGCATCATTATTACTGTAGAGCAGTAGTGCATTCTTATTACAGTTGTTTAGTATTGTCATAACTAAATTGTACCAAGAAAATAGGATTTGTTGCAGACATAGATATAGGCTTACTTGTAGTCTATTTAAACCTGTTTTACCTCATTGTATTCCTTGAAGACCTTGAAAATGTAATGTTTGGCAAATCTGAGTAATTATACTTTATATATTTTGCTTTTTAGGTAATTCCAAGAGTTGAAACAACAGTAAACGGTATTGGCAACAGTTTGGAGAAAGCCTTACATACATCAGCACATTCCAATGAAGAATTCTCAAACAAGAGGCATTTGAGCAAGAGTTCCAAAGGTATAGTCCAGTAATGCCACCTTTGCAAACTATGAAACAAAAGTGCATAAACTACAAAGATTAAATATGTGATTTCTTAGTTATTATCCCTATTTCTTTCAATTTATGTACAAAGTCTGCCTGGGTGTAAAGTATTTTCTTAATACATAGTTATGTAATACATCCATAATATAAACCTTTTAAAGGACCATTTTGTTGATCTGCAGTCTCCAGTCTATTTTTATCTAATTTCTTTTTTTTCTGAACTTTTCTGATTTTCGGTTCCTTCCTTCTGTCCCTCCCATGCTTACCCCCAAAGAGTTCTGATAGTGGGTTTCTCAAGGATCTTTAAGTTATTGATGCCAGGCTATACCTCAGGCAACTCTAGTAGGACAAAGAAAAGAAGGTAACTAGGAAATGAGGGACACAGGGATGGAGGTAGAGACACACCGCTCTCATCCTTGGTAAAAGCTTAAGCAGTACAATAAAATGAAATATGCGTTCCTGTGATAGAAAATTCAGGCTGCTGCTAAGTCCATTATGATCCATCCCAGAAGCAATCCATTCTGCAGAGGTTAATGATTCACAAACATGGCTAACATTATCAAAACTGTCATACGTGCAGTTGGATCACCTGTCACATATTCAGAAATTTGTTAGGGCTTCCTGCATAGCAGTGAGTATAGGTAAACCATAACATACTTCTCACTTACAGGGTCAGGTTGGAAAGTCACAAGTTTTGTCTCCTGTAGAGCAAAATATTGTAGGCAAAAACTCAAGGTACAAACTACATCACCCACACTTATAGTGCAAAGGAAAGATCAGATGTACTACCCATATCCACAAATACCCAAATTGGGTAAACATCTAAACTCAGATATTAGTCTGCTACCCAAGATCTTAAAGCATCAAAAGGCCAAAGAATTGGCAAACACTACATTACGCAAAAATAGCAATATTTGTAAGAACTTTGAGAGCAACTGGCACTGGACTGGTATGAAAACTTTTTTAAATGATGGGCTTCTCTTTCTCCCCGTTTGTCAGTTTGCAAGTGAATCAGATTCTGCACCGCCTGTTGCACTTTACTGTTCTTCTTACTGTGTAGGCATTCGTTGCTCAAGTTTAAGTTTCTTATCAATGTCTGAATTCATAAGGGAAAATGGTACTCTATATGCCATGCCTTACGAAAGTGTATTGGTTTTAAATATACATTTTATAAGGTCGTTATTGAATTTATTATCCATTGGAAATTATTTTTCTGCATCGTTGAATCTTCATTGAGTCATGAACACACACATAATTCCTCACTGTGCATTGATCCCAGAACACAATTATGTATAGTTTACTTCCAAGCATCAAAGTGGATGTTTGGAGTTATTCAGTGAAGCAGGTAAAATTATTTACCTTTCAGGAAGAAAAAGCAGATATTTGAGGTGAAAACCTCAGTACTTGCTGAGTTCCTTCTCCCATGAGCCAGAATTGAGTGCTGGTGGTGTTAGGAACAAGCTTTTTATATAAAAGCCTGTTTGCTTGTTTGTCGCTTGCTTTGCTTCCCAGAGCAGTTTCTTGTATTGCTTTCTCAGTTTAGAGAGCCCAGCTTATGCACAAGTCAGCCTCGTAATTTGATTTTGATATAAGTCTGGCAAACTCTGCTACCTTTCTTTTCTCATTGCGTAGGGAAACCGTATACCATGATTTAGTTCCCTTTTAATAAAGGGCCTTTGCTATTGTGGGGCCTGGTGGTGGTGGTGCTGGTTAGTTCGGGTTGTAAATTAGACAAAGTTAAATTATTGAACAGGTAATTATCAAGGGCCATTGTTTTTAGGCAGATAGTGTAATCTGTCTTGAATTTGTTCCGCCATTCTACAAAATGTTTTTCCACTTTTGATGACCATTTGGCACTCCTGCTCTTGAACTAACTGAGCAATCCCCCGTCTGGTTGCTTTTTAATTGATGTTCTAGCTTGAAAATTTGAAGGTGTTTTAAAGGAAGGAAGTGAGAAGAGAGTATAATCAAGTATGGCAACCCGCTTCAGACTCACGTATGTGAAGGCCACCAGCTGGTTGTACGTATTGTGGACGTACAGTGCTTGTAGGCCAATGGAGTGAAATGCTTCAATTTGCTTGTTGTGTTCAGCTGCTGCAGGTGACACTGGAGGTGAAATGTGCGAGATTAGATCTTGCAGTCTAGAGGACTCAACTTCCATTCTAAAGTGAAAGAGCAGTAGATTGAAATCTCTTGCGATGAAAAATCCTGTATCACGGTTGGGCAAGATGGTTTCTAGTAAGTATTTGCAGATACATTCCACTTTTGTTTTGAACAGTTTTCGACCCGGCTTTAGATAGATGCAGAGCAGGAAACTTTTTTGAAATGCCCAACTTGGGATCGTTGGAGATATGCCTGGCAGCCATAATCGCTTGGTGTTTATTCTTTCTGTTTTTAAGTTCATAGCTATTCGGGCACAGAAGAGGCGCAACCTCTTACTGGTCTCCCTTTGGCAGCCCTCTTGTCTGCGAGATTTCGATATAATTCATAATCAACAAGGAAGGTCGGCTCAGTTGCCCAATTCTTGATGGCAAATGAGGTCAAATTGTGACACGTGGGTGGTGGCATCTTCTTGCGTTTTTACTTCATTCCATCCAGAGGCGGACGATATTTGTGGGCACCAGGGTGCTGCCCACAACATTTTTCAAGGTATGTGTATGGTAATTTCAATGAGCAATTACCATCCACGTAAGCTTTATTTTTTATTTCATTTTTAAATTTATTTTTTAAATTAAATAATGGCTCTAAGCCTGTGCCGGGAACTGCTTAAGTGCCTGGCTGCCTCTCGCACTTGCTGTGATGAGTCAGGCAGTCAAGCTGTTTCGAATGGGACACACGCTGTAGTGAGCATGTGTCCCTCAGCATTTCCCTTTTATATTAAATGTGTGTGTGTGTATATATATATATATATATATATATATATATCTACACACACATGTATGTGTGTGTATATGGGTATGTGTGTATATATATGTATATTGTGTGTGTGTGTGTGTGTATATATATATATGTGTATATATATGTGTATATATATTCATACATACATGCACAGGGCTGACCGAGCGCCAGACTTGGTCTATAATGTGTTAGGGGGACTGAAGAGACCTCCTTTTCATGACGCCAGCAGCGTCATATATACAGGCAGTCCCGGGTGTCTCGGGCACAAGCCCTGTATTCCCGAGACTGCCTGTCAATCATTATCAAAGGATGTTGCTTGCAGCCTGTGAAGGATTGCAGGCATGTGACTCAAGGTCACAGTCACAAGACTCTGTGACCTCTCGCCATTGGCCTTTGTCTGGTTTTAACATTTGGGGGGCTTTTACTTAAGTACACCAGTTTGTATCACTATTTTGAGAGGCACTTATTAAAAATGATAATAAATGCCACTCACTATAGTGATATAAAATGCTGATGCATACAAGAGAGCACTTTTAAATATGTGAGTACAGGATGTGTGCATCCTGAACTCACATATTTAAAAGGGCTCTAGTTTCTTGTATGCTTGTAAAATGCAGGAGCGTTTCACTTTAGTATGTCAGTTTAGATCACTATATGGAGAGGCATTTATTAACAGCTTTAGTAAATGCCTCCCAATATAGTGATCTAAACTGATGTACTAAAGTGAAGCGCTCTGACATGTTAGAAGCATACCAGAGGCGCCCCACTCCTTTCAAATTCCACCAGCCGCCACTGGTTCTATCCCACTGTGTTCCAAGAGCCGAGCTTAATGTGATTGATTTTAAAGATATGAGTGATCTGCTTGATGTTTCATGTTACCGAACTCAGGAATACTGCTAAAGAGTAGTCACGACCTCTTGATTATCTGTTACCATTAGGCAAAGTTCAGGGAAACTATGACCAGTCTTCTTGCAGTTGACCCAGGGGCTTTCTCAGAAAGCAAGACCTACTTCCCTGATTTTTGTTATTAATTGGAATTTTATCTCCCTCTAGCCTTATGAACCTGATTGAACTAGTGACATTCAGAGCAATCGAAGGGACCTTGCCAGCCCACCTGACTGGCTCCCTGCCAGAATTGGTTGCCTAAAGTAACCGCATTGATACTTATGCAAGTTTTTCTTGAGAAAATGTGTCCATCAGATTAATTCAATTTGCCAATGCTTGTTCACAGTTGGATAAAAAGTGCATATTTACTGTACCTTGTAAAATGTATATCCTCTGAACCCTCCGGTGGATCTTTATTTTGTTGTCTAAAATTACATGAAAATACAGTCTATTTAGGGTCGAGCTTGCGTGGCATGCGCTTGCGCATGCGTTTCGCTTGCAAGACGCTTTAGGAGTTAGAAAAGGGCTCGGGCCCGCTTCATGTCATGTCAGTTGTCTTTCGTTGGTTCGTGGGCTTGCCTGTTAAAATCTGCTTGCTTTCATTATTGGAAGGCACGCCTACGTCATGCCTTTTCCGGTGGTTAGCCCTCCTCGAGCGCAGTGACCAAGAACTGAAAACATGCGAGGCTTGCTGTTTCCTGTCCGGTTTGTGGACTACTTTTTATCTTTTGTTCGCAGCGCAATCTCGCTTGGCAGAAGTCGAGCGCTTTGCATAACATCGACCCTGTTACATAGTTAACTGTACTTTTGCTGGTTACGTAGGTAATTGCACTTTTGCCGATAGGTTTCATTACGAGTGAACTGTAGCAGCGCTGTTTTTTTCTTTCAATGTGGAAAGAAAAATCCGTTTGGGAGTTTACAACTGCTAATAGCTGTAACTCGGAGAAATACGAGACCCTAGTGCATTGCAAATGCTTGTTTTAGGTTTGGAGCTAGCAAAAACCTCTTGATTTTTACTAAAATAATACAGGGAGTGCAGAATTATTAGGCAAGTTGTATTTTTGAGGATTAATTTTATTATTGAACAACAACCATGTTCTCAATGAACCCAAAAAACTCATTAATATCAAAGCTGAATATTTTTGGAAGTAGTTTTTAGTTTGTTTTTAGTTTTAGCTATGTTAGGGGGATATCTGTGTGTGCAGGTGACTATTACTGTGCATAATTATTAGGCAACTTAACAAAAAACAAATATATACCCATTTCAATTATTTATTATTACCAGTGAAACCAATATAACATCTCAACATTCACAAATATACATTTCTGACATTCAAAAACAAAACAAAAACAAATCAGTGACCAATATAGCCACCTTTCTTTGCAAGGACACTCAAAAGCCTGCCATCCATGGATTCTGTCAGTGTTTTGATCTGTTCACCATCAACATTGCGTGCAGCAGCAACCACAGCCTCCCAGACACTGTTCAGAGAGGTGTACTGTTTTCCCTCCTTGTAAATCTCACATTTGATGATGGACCACAGGTTCTCAATGGGGTTCAGATCAGGTGAACAAGGAGGCCATGTCATTAGATTTCCTTCTTTTATACCCTTTCTTGCCAGCCACGCTGTGGAGTACTTGGACGCGTGTGATGGAGCATTGTCCTGCATGAAAATCATGTTTTTCTTGAAGGATGCAGACTTCTTCCTGTACCACTGCTTGAAGAAGGTGTCTTCCAGGAACTGGCAGTAGGACTGGGAGTTGAGCTTGACTCCATCCTCAACCCGAAAAGGCCCCACAAGCTCATCTTTGATGATACCAGCCCAAACCAGTACTCCACCTCCACCTTGCTGGCGTCTGAGTCGGACTGGAGCTCTCTGCCCTTTACCAATCCAGCCACGGGCCCATCCATCTGGCCCATCAAGACTCACTCTCATTTCATCAGTCCATAAAACCTTAGAAAAATCAGTCTTGAGATATTTCTTGGCCCAGTCTTGACGTTTCAGCTTGTGTGTCTTGTTCAGTGGTGGTCGTCTTTCAGCCTTTCTTACCTTGGCCATGTCTCTGAGTATTGCACACCTTGTGCTTTTGGGCACTCCAGTGATGTTGCAGCTCTGAAATATGGCCAAACTGGTGGCAAGTGGCATCGTGGCAGCTGCACGCTTGACTTTTCTCAGTTCATGGGCAGTTATTTTGCGCCTTGGTTTTTCCACACGCTTCTTGCGACCCTGTTGACTATTTTGAATGAAACGCTTGATTGTTCGATGATCACGCTTCAGAAGCTTTGCAATTTTAAGAGTGCTGCATCCCTCTGCAAGATATCTCACTATTTTTGACTTTTCTGAGCCTGTCAAGTCCTTCTTTTGACCCATTTTGCCAAAGGAAAGGAAGTTGCCTAATAATTATGCACACCTGATATAGGGTGTTGATGTCATTAGACCACACCCCTTCTCATTACAGAGATGCACATCACCTAATATGCTTAATTGGTAGTAGGCTTTCGAGCCTATACAGCTTGGAGTAAGACAACATGCATAAAGAGGATGATGTGGTCAAAATACTCATTTGCCTAATAATTCTGCACTACCTGTATATGTAATCTACTTAAAGGCGCTTTCAGCTACCCCCTTCATCCATTGGTCTGTTGTTATGTCATTCGCATTTTTCTTCTACCCACAACATCATTCAGCATGGGGCAGTGGGTCAGCCTACTTAAGCCATTGGTGAACTTCACTTTGAGTGACTGCATTTTGCTGCCTCACAATGAGCACATTCACAGACAAGGTAGTCCCTTTAGTGCCACTGCTTTTGTTTTACTTTATAATTACTTTAGTTCTGCCTTTGTTTGTAGAGACTGATGGGATAGCATTATGCTTTCTAGCAAGAGGCACTTTCCTCTCTTGTGAATGCTGTTGTAAATTCCTTTTGGGGTGCCCTTTTTTAATCTGTCTAATTGTGTCCATTTGAAACTGTTCTTCTTCTACTGTGCCTGCAGTACACAAACATAAAGCTTCAATATTAAATGATGTGATTTCATAAGCACACAATTCAGAACACGTTGATTCTGGACTCCATTTCACCAAGGGCTCTTTTATTATCTTTGCCCAGGAAGAAACTGGACTTTATTGTGTTTAATTTGCAGCACTTTTTTGTTTTCTTTATTTACTTCATGCCGCCTTCTTCTTTCTTTCCTCCCTTCTTTTTTTCATTCTTTATTTCCCTTTTATTTTATTCTTCTTTATTTTGTTCTTTTTTGGTTCTTTTGTTAGCCAGTATAGTTTTGATTTTTATAAAATTGATGAGTATAATATATTTATATTATACTTAAAAGGATTTTCAGACACACATAATTCAGTTGTCTGATTGTCATTCATATTTTTCTTCCACTCGCTCAAGCATTCGTCAAGGGACAGAGCCGGACATGTTTCCCTTTCACAATGTGCACATCACCATACAAAGTAGTTCCCTTCAATGCCATGAAGCACTATGGTAATGTGTGTTTTTTTAGATCCAAAAATGTTTTTTGCCTTTAGCCAATTGTTTTTTTTTTTTTTTTTAAATTGATGAAGGCCCAGTAGCTTCCTGAACAGTAAAGATTTGCAAAAACCATGAGAAAACACCAAATAGCCAAACGACTGCCTGTCAGCAGCTCTGCCACTGCTGGTTATAAATTGGTGTTGGAATCCTTGAGTGTATAGGTTTTCTTCTGCAGTTGTTTTGGTGCTGTTTAAACGCTTACCTCTTGATCCTTTGTGTAAGCCTGACTTCTCAGAGCCATGGCTACCCAAGAGTGAGGTAAGGGTTTGACAAACGAAAACTCCTGGTTCAAAAGAGGTTGGTAAATGCATTAAATAGTGAGGTCACACAGCCGCACCATATAGTACATCCCATTTCCTCACAGTATCAGAGTTGTTTATTGTTTCCATGTTAAGCATGGACTGTGGGATTGCTTTTTCATCCTTGATAGAAGTTTCTTTAGTAACTTCTGCTTGTAGCATGCCTTCCGTCTTGTGCCCTTTATCAGATGAAGTTTGGGACGTTTTCTCACTGACTGACTCACTGATAGATAATCCACATAAATGTATGGGTGATGCCATTAATGACTAGATTTCTTTTGGTTGACTTTGAGATCGAACCGCCTTTTCCGATATGCCGGGGGCATAGAGCGGGGTCTAATTTGCAGGACCTGTGGTGTTGAATTATCAAGGTACTGACCATGGACAGATATGATAATTTCTCTTGTCTGCAGAGCTTTATTAGGTCCTGCTGCCCCTACAACCAGGCAAGCTTGAGTGATTGGATAGGTTAGTTGCCTTAATCTTTTCAGACTGATTTTAAGATGGCTAGTACTTATTCTAGCTTTGATGTAATAGACAGGCACTGGGAAGAGCATATATTTGGCACGTCCAAAGAGGCTGTTTGCACTCAATCCCCCGGATCAAAGACTGCAATTCATAAGCATAAACCCACTTTGCCTTTATAGCACTAGAATCATTATATTCAGCACTGCTGAAAATGCATACCAGTCGGTTGAGCCACGCTTTGAGTCGTGCCTGATGTTTATTTCAGAATCTGTTGGAGCATTATGCTCTCAGGGTTCATTCAAACTGAAGTAGAGAAGCTCTTTGTCAGTAAATAGACACTCTTGTTGGCATCCTGGTCTCTGGAGAAGTACTTGCTTGCTTCTTTTAGATTAATTTATTAAGAATTGAAGTATGTTGTTGGCTATGATCCCCTTGGGGATTGACCAGCTCTAGTGAAGTAGGAGCAGTTTTTGCATATGGGCCAGGCTCAAACAATTGGACATGGCCTTGGTTATTTGTCCAAGACGTGGTGGATCACCCCAGGGGGGTGAAGGTTGTTTTTGTTGGAGGCTATTTTATAGGTACTCTTTCCTATGGGATGTTTTAACCTCCTTGGATGTGACATTATTTTTTTTTATTCAGTAAATAAAATTGTGAAGCCCAGTAGTGATTTATTGTGATATTTTTTACAAAGTTTTTTTAACAAATGTTCTTTAAATGACTATCCTATTTAGAGGCCTCTTTAAGTGTAGCACCTTTATTGTGCTTGCCTCTGTATTAGTCCTCCTTCTTAACAGCTTCGTAGGGATGGAGTCACTTGTAGTACCTTGCATTGCCAGCCTTTCCTGAGATTAACCTAGCTTTTCCAGGTTAGATGCCTAGTTGATTTAGTACTGCGCTTAAATCGGGTGCCACAATTGAGTTGATAGCCTAAGCTGCTTGTAGGGTAAAAGTCCCAAGATGAGGCCCAAGATTCAGAGCCTTTGAGCCTGTAGGTTATGGTTGTTCTTGCTGCTTCAGCTGCAGATGGGTCTCCCAAAATTCCTGACATACAGGCTTGCGTACAAGTTCAAATGGTACCATGTTGCGGACACATGTTGCAAAGTAAAGGATGCAAGCACAGGTTACACAATAGCAGCTTTTTATGTAGCTATTATTTACAGTAGATGCCTTGTAGAGCAGGTCCCCGCAGAGTCCTTGCCCTCGTTGGGCAGGGGCTGGGGAAGACCTGCAGACCCAAGCTGCACCAACTCACAAGCTGATCGTTTCTGTGAATTGCTGGAGCTAATCATCCTATGCTTCCAACAACTAACACAGTTGCCACCCCTGCCACTGAATTGCACCACACTTGGTGTTTGTGGCGAGAAACTGGCAAAGAGATGATTAAAGAAGCCATATGTAATCAGGTTGACACTGGTTCTTTGCTGTCTTTTACTTTGTCTTTGAGCGTTTTGGCAGCACCATCCCGCTATTCTACACTGCTGCCCCTCACAGACCTCTAGACCCCGCCTTCATCCTAGCTCAGCGAATGAAATGTGGAATATGTTAGATAGATGGCTTGGCTGATGGTGGTCTGGGGTTAGCAGTCAACAGTCGAGGACCTGGAGATGAGCCACTACTATACGGACTGGCACCACTCTGCTGCTCGGCGTTCTGATGCTAATAGAAGTTAGGCTTGATTATAAGTGAGGGACATGTTAGTGGATGCAAACCAAGTTAATGCCAAGGTCCACACCTTTGAGGCACCCTGAATCGTCGTACAATACGTGGTGACAGGACACTCTAAATCGAGGCTTATGACGTCAAACCAGGGTGCCTAATCTGTAGCTAGAAAGCACTCTACTTTTTTTAATCACATTTTCTCCACCAGACTGAAAATGCACTACTCAACGGTACACCCAAGGACACTGACTACAGAATAATCCGTTCTTCAGACTCTTTATAGCAAGGAAGAAAATTACTCTGCCCCCTCCAAGAATAAACAGAGGAAAGGGTAGAAATGAAAAATATTGAGGATTTTCTTTGAGATGCACAACATCTCCAAAATGTTGTGCTGCAAGAGTAGCAGAAATGTACCTTATTGTCTCTCTTTCTAGATGATCCTACTTCAGTCAAACAACCTAAACCCCAGGAATAATGGGCACAGCCTCCTCAAGAAGCACCTCACTCTGAAATACCCAGAAAAACAACTTCTCAAGACAGAGTGATTATTTTCCATTTCCATGAGATGCACCCCTATTTCACATGGGAGAGCTGCAGATCTAGATAATTAAAAGCTTATTTGCCTTTGTCTGGCTCTGATTAATCATCTTACAATTCTAAGAAGTACTACAGCACATCTTCTCTTCCCAGAAGAACCTCTGTGGTGGATGACATTGATACTTTTCATGACCTAATGGCATAGGGTTCCTTAGAACTGAGTATCTAGTATGAAACTCCTCAGATTAGCTCCTCTGTGATTTTCGAGACACTTGAACACAGGGTTCTCTTCCAAGACCACTTACGTTTTCAGTACTTTGGCCGTATGCAGCAGGGATTGGCAGCAGTGCCTGGTCTTCTCTGAAGGCTTACATCCAAATCACTGCCGGCGGCCATCCCCGTTATGCACTGACAGTGGTCATTCATGCAGGGATTGGCCAAGAACAGCTGTAGAGCAAGTACGTTTTTTAAACAGGATTTGTGAATCCTGTGCTGGATTGGAGAATCTGGAGACCCGAGGAAGGGTATAATATTTACTAATCACTGGATTTGTGATTCCCTTGATAGATTACTCTCCTTTTTAATATTCCCCAGGTGTCAGACTGGATCAAGAAACTTTTCCTTAGTACCTCTGCCCACTGGAAGGTGGCACCTTGTGGCTTTCCCAGTGATACCGTTCAGTTCCAGAAGTGGCATGCGGGCCTATATAGGCACCACTCCCGCATGCTGACATCAGTTCCTTTCTTTCTGCATTACCAGATGTGAAACCAGAGCTTCTGCCTGTCTCTCAGAGACCGTTGCCTTGATTTTTCAGTTATAATTTTTTTTTCAGCGTGCAAGGATGTCACCCTCTATGACAAGAGGTTTAAAACCCTGTGTACACTGTTGCAAACAGATGTCTCTGACAGACCCTCACTAAGTATGCCTGCGGTGTCTGGGGTCGGGCCACAACTATAAGATCTTCAGTGACTGCGTGTTGATGAACCGGAAGGCCATCAGGGAACGTGAGACCAAATGTTCTCACCAACCACAAGATGCAGTTTTGGGACCTCTCCAAGTCCAAGGCTCTATTCCGGTCCTTCTCACGTTGTCGGTGGAGCTGCTATAGAGGGCAATCTTCATCATAATCCAAGTAATCTGTAAGCATAAAAAAAAACAAGAAGTTCAAGTGGAGTTCTGCTTCTTTGTGCCATTCCCGCTCTCAGACACGCACTTAGGCAGCGCTAGCCACCTTGAAGTCAGATGACTTTGGAGCTGATCTCACAGCTGGCTCCGGCACAAACTGAGTTTCCGGGACCTTCCGCCAAGCATGCCAGAGTTCGACGCACCTATGGTCCAGCTCTTCGGATCTATTCTAACTCCCTATGGTGCTCCTTTGGACCTCACTGAGTTGAAAAGCACTCCACCTGGACTAGTTTTGGCTGGTTTGCCCTCTTTGCCAGCAGGAACCTCTAAGCCACTTACGTCCTCTGCTCCAGTTACCACATTGCCATCAGCACTCAAACTCACATTAGGCCTGGATACTTTGACGCAATGCTGACCTCGCCTCCCAAGGAGGCAGATTAGGTTTTGCCTCTCCAGTGCCGTAATAACTCCAGTCCAGATATGACGGACGCTGTACCCCTGTACTGAAACTTCCACGTGGCAGGCAATATACATTGCATTCCTTCTTTGGCACCATTTCTTCCCTTCTCTTCATTTTGCAGCAGGAAGTGCAAACCCTTTCTGCCAAAGAGACTGAGAGTGCCTGCTCCAGAAGTAAGGTGTGGTAGGTATTCACACTACTTTCTGGTGCCCAAGAAGGACTGAGGCCTTTGGCCTATCCCAGATCTGCGCCAGCTGAACCCCATCCTTTGGAAGGAGAAATTCAAAAATGCTCACCCGCATGTTATTTGCTGTCTGCTGTGGACACTGGATGCTGGTGTTGGAACTGCTGTATACCTGTTTTCACACACCCTTCCTCTTTGCCCATCAGCACTTCCTGAGGCCCCAGTGGGCTGAAAATCAAGGAGGACACGATTGGGACAGAAACAAACCCCACTCACACTCCCACCCAGAGTTGACGTGGTGACTGTGGTGTCACTTCTGAGCGTGGGCAGCCACCTAGGAGAGGTGGAGGTCAGAGAGGCCTCTGGTCTCCGGCGGAGTCCCGACTCAACATTAATCTCTTGGAGCTGAGTGCCACCGGCTTGGCGCTGAAAGCCTTCCTGATGTCCATAAAATGGGAACCGGTACAGGTGCTCATGGACAATTCCACTGCCATGTGGTACCTCAACAAACAGGGTGGGTTGGGGGTCACAAATCCTGTGCCCGGAGGCCTTCTGCCTCTGGAAGTGGCTGTACCACTAAGGGATCTTCATGGTGGTGAACCACCTGGCAGGCTCATTGAATGCCAGTGTAGATGAACTCAGCTATCAGTGCCTAGCAAATCATGAGTGGCATTACACTTGGTGGTGGTGCGAAGTTTCTCCCTTAAATGGGGAGAACCTTGGCTTGATCTGTTTACCACCACCAAGAACATGCAATGTCAACACTTCTGAGTTTCCAAAGCATCTGTCACTCGGAGATGTGTTCCGCCTCATGTAGGGCTCTGGACTCCTGTACGTCTTTCTGCCGATATCACTCCTGCCCAGAGTTCTCAAGAAGAACAGACCAGACACAAGTTGTCTTAATGGCTCCAGACTGAACATCGAGAGTATGGTAACCACAACTCCTGGGCTTGAGCATCTGTCCTCCAATCAGGGTGCCCCCCGGGGAGGAGGATCTGCTGTTAAAAACAGTGAGACTGTGTTCTCCACTGCAGCCTTTACAGTCTCCACCTTCATGCGTGGAGGTTGAGCAGTGCCAGCTGAATGTCTTTGATCTCCCTCTGTAGGTACATAATGTAACCTTGGCAGTCAGCTGTTCTTCGATGAAGACTGTATACCCCTGTCGCTGGGACAAGTTTATGGTATAATGCTGCACATGCCAAATTGACCCCGCTATAGGCACACTTGTCTGATGTTCAGTTAAATAGTTTTGTCTCTTGCGTAGCAATACCTTGCTTTATGCACAGTTAAAGGTCATTAGGCCTTCCTGCTTTTGCTGATCCACCTTTCTTGTTCAAACCTCTGATGGTGATGAGGTTTTTTAAAGGATTGCAGGGTCCGTTTCACCCTTCTCCTTTTTGATTCACAAACGCATCCTCAATCTCATCCTTACCTATTTGATGTGTACATCATTGTAGCTGCTCCAGAGCTGTCCCCAACGGCTCATCACCATGAAAACAATGTTCCTAGTTACCATAACCTCAGGACAGCTTGTGAGTGAGGTTCATCCACCATACACCACCACCTTCCTATTAAGCTGGTTCTGAAAACTCTGCCATCTTTTCTGGTGAAAGTCATTATGCAGTCCCATAGGGGTCAAACCATCACCCTGCCGGCGTTCCATCCTCTGCCACACCCCTCTTAGGATAAGGTAAAACTCCATTGCTTGGATAGCAAAAGTGCATTCAGATTCGACATTGATTATACCAAAGACCACCTTGTAGTCGATCAACCCTTAGTGGGGTTTGCTGGAGTGAAAAAAAGCAAGGCTGTTCAGAAGCATAATATCTCACACTGGATCATGCCCTGCATTAAGATCTACTGTGCATAGGTAAAGAAACAGCCTCCAAAAGGACTGCATGCTCATTCTACCAGGGTGAAAGCTGTTTGAGGCTCAGCATCTAGGAGTACGGACAGTCACAAAAGCAACTGATGTCATTGTGTAGGAGTCCTGCACGTCACAAGCGTAACAACGTCTGTGCAGAGCCACACAACACCACCTCCTGGCACACAGAGGTACTATGTAAAAGTTTCTGGATCCAGTCTGACTCCTGGAGAACGTTCAGAAGGTGAGTAATCTGCTAGGTAGAGTCTCTCACAGAAAGAGCGTTGCCAAAGGTAAGTAACCTGTTCTTTAATACCAACTTGAAGCAGAGACCCCAGGGTAGGCTCACCCCGCCCCCGAGTTTCCTGATTGTTTCTACGTTTCCAGAATGGTGCCAACTGCATCATATTTATTTATTTATTTATTTGCATCTAGCTAGTCCGGTTTTCTTCACGGACTTCATGGGCATGTGTTGTGCCTGGATAAGTCAAATGCTTATTTTTGATTGCACTTATATGTTTCATTATTCTTTTTATATTTTGTGCTACTAATATAAAATTTCTGGTACAGGCATAGCGGTTTATAAACCATGACGATAATATCACTATTTCCTCCTTATGTTAAACCTTCTATTGAATATGAAGGAGATTTACGTTGGAAGGAAAATGCAGAAACATTAAACTTCACAGGACTGGATTGTTTGGAACTAAAAGAAAGAAAACTTTATAGACTACTTGCATTATGGAAACCTGAATCCCTATTCATTATGAGGTGCAATACTTTACAGCATATGAACATAATTATAATGTACAAATGTGTATTCATTTTGCAAAAACGAACTAAAACATTGAAAGGACTATTTTGTCTGAAAAGTAATTATTGAAGGATAAATGATTCACTAATCGTTCATCCATCTCTCTGGTAATTCCTACCTCCTCTTGTTCAGGTCTGTTCTTTAACCAGCACAAAGTCTTCTGTTGCTGCTGGGGTTTTCTCTGTCCAGCCATGCATTTAGAATCCCCAACATTGTTTTAGTACAGCGAGCTGAATTTTGCACCCATTCCATCAACGTTCTTGGGTCTGACTTTTCAAATGAGGGACCAGTGTAAAGTCTATGACCTCTTAAAATATATTCAGTCTCTAAATTGCGTTGCAGTGACATAATCTCCCACCACTTTGTCAATTCCGTTTTTTCAAAACTTTTAATGTTTTCTCAGCTGTTCCCACACATTGGTTTTCTTAGTTAATTTCTGTCAGCCATTCCCTTTTTTATTAATTTCTCACGGAACGAGCTCCTTTGCAGCCGGAGCCCTGTGTGCTTCTCTTTCTGGCACCATGTTAATTGAGTTGGAGAAGAAACTTGAATACTGCAGTCTGTCTTTAAAATGTTGAGAGTCAAAGCTTCCTCCTTTCGGAAATAACAGGTTCCCCCTGCTCCTCGTTACGTAAATGCTGCCCAGTGTGAACCTCCGTTTCAGCCTGTGGATAGATTCCCCATGGAGACTTCCCTTGATCATACCATCATGCGTCCTCTCACCCGAATGTCACGGATTCACTTGGTTCCAGCCGCGGGACGATGGTAGACCTCCAATCCCATCTAAGACAGTGACTGGACAAAGGCAAAATCAACCTTCATTACCCCACTGCCTCCAGGGGTAAGGGAGAATGTGATAAAAAAAAGAAAAAATGATCTTGTGTCACTGAAGCGCTGCTCAGCTGTCTCGTACACGGTCTAGTAGGATCGACTGGACCTTGTATCCTCAAAGCAGGTGTGATACGCTAAAACAACAAGAGACAATGTTACCCGTAGGGTCCCAATACAAAATGATCAATCTACTATTTACACTATTTGCACACTTACAGACTTCATAAATGTGGCATGAGAAAAATCAGATAACACTTTCAAGATTAACCTGGAGATTTTCTGGTACTTCAAAGCATACGGATTCTGACTCGAATACAACTTTAAACTCTAGAAGTTTGTCCCAAAATACTAGATAGAACTTGTCAAGAAAACACAAAGGCAAACTTTCAGGTCAGGTACACTTGAGCTCAGAGCTCTACAATGAAAACGTTCAGAGCGCTGGGCAGTGTTCCTTGTGAGATGCTTGTGTGCTTCCACCCTAACATTACCGAGCACACAATCTACATTGTAAAGCGAGCACACTTCACAAATCATGCAAGAGTCCTTTTGCAGCTGCTTTTAAAAATGTGAGCATGCACAAAAAATTAAAGGGACTTGCTAGTTAGAAAACCACAGGAAGAAGCGAAGGCAATCCAGTGTCGAGGAGCACCTCACCGTGGAAGAGGCAGTATTTGGGGGGGGGCTGCAGAGGGTAACAAGGTGCTCATTTAGTGGCTCCCGCGCATGCCACTTGATAAATTAATTTCCATGATGGGGGTGGCTGCTACAGTGGTGTACATGCAGCATTGGCATCTCTGATTGATTTATCTTTTTTATGGTTATGCACTAGTTCGCATTGTTGGCATCACGTAAGAGCTTGGTAATAATGTTTTGTCTAAAGTACTCTGGGCTTTGTGTTTACAAACAGCTGATGCTCCTGCAGGGATGGCTTATGGTGTTCTTGGTCAGCCATTCCACTGGCGGATAAAGATCAGCCTGATCATTTTAAATGAATCAGTGCAGAGGCCCAGCTGACAGAAAACATCACCTAAAATATGATAGTCTTTTCAAAAAACAAAAATCTACCGTCATTTAACACTCAGAAGCTTTGGCATTGATACGTCACATTATATCACCTCACTGAGACGCACTGATTAAAAGTACGTTTTTGAACATCATCTCAGAACCGTTTCTCCCCTGGCCCACATAACAGTGCTGTTTGTGAATTGAGACAAGTATGTGGCCGACATTCTTATAAAGAGAGCAACATTATAGTCTAATAAATCAAAGACAATATGCTTGTATGCCTCTAATGCAGAACTTACCATTTTGTAAGTGCTTTCATATGCGATAATGAAGAAAGTGGCATGTTGCTGAAATAAAATATATGCCTAAGGTCACACAGTTTGGTTATGTGGGAAAGATGGGATTAATCCCAGGTTTTCTGGCTCCACTTTGTACAAATCAAACACTTAAGAGGCACCTATTTTTTGTTCCCCTTTTTACCTAAAATGTTAATTCCTTGTTTTTAGCTGTTTTTTCCCATACTTTCCACATTGCTAATCAAGCACTGGAGAGATAGGCGGCTGTCTCCTTTCCTCATGCCAACTTATTTGTCCCATTTTGTATTGAAAGGTAACCGATAAATACCTCAGATTGTTAGCATTATTGTTAAGCTAACGACATCGTAGAATGCCCAAGAAATTCAGTTTCATTCACTGAACCGGTGGCATAGCCATTGTGGCATGTGTCCTAGTAATGGGTGATCAGGTGTCCCTTATTTGTCAGGACAGTCTCCGTTTTTCACAAGCTGACCCTGCAGATTTGGCTCATGTCCCCGTTTCGAGAAAGGGTTGACTGAAAAGAATGGGATGCATGTTTGTATGTGTTTATAAAGTAGAACTAGTTTTCAGCTGTTAGTAGAAAACAATTGAATTAGCACATTTGAAACTGGTTTTAAAAACTGCACTTTATTCACTGCTGGTGTGTGATCATGATAGAACATGATTGAGAGCTCTGTAGTTGAAGAAGAATGCAGCACCAGTTGCTCACAGTGCCTGTCAGTGGGTGCTGAATCTGTTTAGACTACATCCACTTCCAAATTTGGTCTTTACAAACCACAGAGAGTGATGGTCACATCTATGTAAATTGTAACAGTGTAAGAATGGGTAGAAAAGTTGCACAACTCTCCAAGTAAGACATCATCAAAGAGAAACAGAATGCAGCACTTGCTGCAGGTAAGTTTGTGGGTGGTGTGTGTAGAGGATGAAGTACAGAAAGTTAAAGGAAGTGTGTTCAGGAGAGAATTAAAAAACAGTGCAAAGATGAAAAATGATGTCGTATCTGCATGTGTAGGATATTCCAAAAGCTGTGGGGAGAAAAAGGATGCAAGTGTCTAACAGAGTGAGAGACTGCTGAGAAAATTGGTGTGAAGGCAGCCATTTTCAGTCACATCATCGCAACAATATAATTGTTATTCTTTTATTGGCTACAGCTAAAATACATTGGCAAAGCCAATAGGTCTGGCTTCTTTTAGCCATAGGTCCATTGTTGTGTTATGCCTGAATGTAGTAGCAGCACAATCACAAATACTGGTTAGATCTGCCACTGTGAAGCACAGGATTTGTATTCACATGTTTTCAGCCATATCTCTTCAAAAGGCTGCTTAGTTATACTTCTTTGGCCATGCCCCTTTTAGAGATTCCTCACCAATTTCTGTCCACTTAAAGTACTGCTGCACATGTGCAATACTGTGAGGACTTCCTTTGAATAGGCGCTGCAGGGAATGGTACCATAGTGTTTGTAGCCTCCTCAAAAGGCCATGACCAGAGTGTGTTCATGTCTTCTCAACTCCACCACATATGCACATAGGGTCAGGGAGACTAGTTCAAACACTCTTTAGTTACTGATTGGTGTCAGGTTCTAGGTCTGACACAAATCTGATGCCCAATTTGTACAGTGTCAAAGTCTGTCATCTTCATTTTGCTTTAACACCTATTCTGCTACAAATAAATTGAAATGCAACTGTTAATGAAATAACCTATTTTTAATTTGAAAGAGCCTTTTTCATATTTTCATCATTCCATGTGGGATATTCTAATGGATCCTATCTGGTTCAGCCCTCTTTATGAATTTCCTAGCTTGCTTAACTCTATCTCTTGTGCAACGTGAATGCCAGGAAAAAGGTGCATCACAGAAGTAGTAACAAACAATGGTTTAGAAACCTGTCTAGCGTAATAAATGCTAATAAAGAAACATGTGAGTACATGCCTGTTTGGCCTAAAGTGGAGCCCCAGGTAACCTTTGCATGTGTGGTCAATTTCATGGCTGCAGTGCTCAGAGACATTTTATTGCCCCACACAGAGGATAAAAATTAGAGGGAACATTGGCGCGGAACATTGGCGCTGGGCCTCAAGGAGATTAACACTCAAATAATGTCCAATGTCTGAGAACGTGCTGATGCCTTCAAAGGTAGTAGTCTGTGGAACAAATGCTAACCTAAGGATTAGTGTACACTAACCTGAGGGGAAGATATTTAGCCAAGACAGTACTTGAACAGGGATCCGAAAATAACAGAGAACTTGATACAAGGGACTCAGGAGGAGATGAACTTGTAGCTTTCAAAGCAAGTCACTGAAAGCATCGCAGACGCCTGGATCACAGAATCAAATCATCAGAAAGGCTTGGAAGACTAGAGCGCTGAAAGTTCCGGTGGACTTGGGAGAAGAGCACAGGGACGAAGCTTGCTCTCAACAGGAACGCAGGAAGATCCGTGTGACTTGAGGTGAGTGCATGCACAGGACTGGAATGAGGCAGAGCCCCGATGTAGGTTCAGAGAGGGTATTTATACAGGAAGCAAAGAGTAATCCAGAAAGGTACGTGACCCAACTAGAAGCGTGGAATATTCCAGTGAACCTGTGGAAAATCACGTGCTACATACAACAGCTATAAGGCCTAGTGGGTGGCAGGTGCAGATGGTAATCAACACTAATAAACAAGTACAGTTGAGCTCCAGGTGCATGATGGTACAATTCAGTGGTTCACAGTGGAAACATGACTATCCTAGATAGTCATGTGATATTTGCAGGTGAAAACTAGCCTAAACTTGCATAGTAACAGGAGGGTCAGTGGTTGAGGCTTCCTGGGAGGGAAATTATGGAGGGATCAAGACTGGAAGGTGCCACTACGGAAACACGACTGGTAGTACTCTCGGCAGGGAGGCACCACAGGGAAGGGCTACATGTGCTCGGTGAGTAAAACCTACTGCATATAGGGTACAAGATAAAGTTGTGACACAGAAGTCATCAGTGGCATCCACGATCATTTCTCCCTTTGGCCCTTTCACACGACAGCAATTCTGAGTTTATATGTGATTGTCCGTGACGGTATGTTAATTCCTGTCCCTATATTCTTACACACTCATGCTATTATTCTTCTGTCTGTGAAGGCCCTGGCAGCTCGCAATCCATCAAATCCACCATTCCCCAAACACTACTGCCTGAACCTGAGGGGATGTAGTAGGTGACTGTCATTAAGAAGCCGGCAGTACCAAAACTGGCATTGTGCTGTATCCCTGCAGGGTGAGGTGATAGTGTGTTGGGAAAGGAGGATTTTATATGTAAACACACTATACATCACACACCCTTTTTTTTTTTTTTTTTAAAGAAAGATTCAGGTGATGTTCTAGTAAGGTATGTCAATAAAAATGAGAAAACCCTAAAAAATGACTGAAACATATAAAGGTTCAAGTTAAGTGTTAAAATAAGGTAAAAAGTAATGTGTGAAAGGCAAAAAAGCCTGAAATTCAACCCCCTTCATGACCACCCAAAGCCCGCCCACTCCTTCCTCGCCCCCCCCCCCCCCCCCCCTCACAAACACTTGACGGATCACCTGAACACTTTTCAGGAAGGAGCTGAGCTGAAAGTCACTGGTTTCCTCTTGGACTAATTGAGTTGCCTTTTTTCTTTACGATAATGTCAAGAAGGTCAGATCTTTGATATCTGCAACATCTAAGATTGGAAGCAAAAAGAGACGCAGAAATTCTGAAACCTCAAAACAGCAGAGGGATGTATTCATTGCAGTTCTTTATAAGCAAAAGAGGCATCAAACACAAGTTTAGACCCATGCTGAACCTGAGAAACACAAACAACATAGAAAAAAGTGTTTTTCATCAGATAACTCCTTACATCGGTCAAATGGACTGGATTTGTTTCAGTCATGTGGGGGTTGTCTGTCCCAGTGCCTAAAATGCATATGAAATGTATAAGGTTCATAGAGGTCAACAAATCATTTAAACTCAAGAGTTTTTGATGTTTAGCTTGAAATTACCCATAGGTGCACAAAATGTATGCTAATGGTAGTGGCACATCCCTAAAATCAAGAAATCTGCCTATCCATACTTGGACGGTTCATCAAGAATTGGACTTGCTCTAACCATCTGAAATTGAACTCAAATAAAATGGAACTAGCCATCTTGCACAACAAAGTGATTCTTTGGCTCATCTGTAGTGGCCCCTAGACATGGAACCAGCATCAGAGCCCAAAACAGCTACTACACATCCTTATGGACAGTAATGTTTATGAAGGTTCAGGTTGGAAATGTGATGTCCAGATATATCTTCCTGTTAAAGTTTCTCAGGAAGGGAGCACCATTAATTCCAGTGAAAACCAGGAAAGTGTTAACTTTGGCTCCTGAACTGTCATGATTAGTCAATGCAGGTATCATTTATTTAGGTTTGCCGAATAACATTATTCATGGATTACAAGTCAGCCAGAGTAAAACAGCATTTTTTTTTAAACTACCTAGATTCACACTGGTAATTCCTGTCTCATCGCCATCCAATAAAACAGCGAGTCCAATTCAAAACCGTTTGCCTTGTATTAAAAGCTTTAAATGAAACTTCCCCCTAGTTTTTAGCCAAGAGGATAAAAAAAAATACCTCTACAGATTTTCTAAGATCCTCCCACTCTAATCTTCTGCTTGTTCCAAGATACGGAAACAAAAAAACAGAAGGTCCTAACTTTTATGTTCAAGCAGTCATTCTAGAAATCCCTTGCTAACCACCTATGCAATGAATTAACTCTTAAATTCTTGTAAACACCTGGCTTTTCAGGTAAGCATATGTCTGTTAATACCTCGTTCTCTTTTCTATATTTTGTCACCTTATAGCTAAGCACCATGAAACCTATGGGTTGTACTGGCAGTCTAAAAGAGTTAACGTAACTTAACCTTATTATTAGCCATATAGGTGGCCTGCATAAAGTTATCTTCCTCATTGAAGGCCTATCATTGAAGTTTACCTTCTCGGCTGGTGTCGGTGGCTTCATGCATTTCAATAGTTCTGAATGTAAGGTTTCACATGGAACCCCTACAAAACTGTATGGAGGACCAATAGAGTCAGTGCTCATCGAGGTGGGTAGACAAGTTGAGGCTGTCTAAAGAAGCCTTGTAATCTTTTCCATGGTGGACAGATTTGAATAATTTTATGATAAGTGGTCTCTGCAACAGTATCTTCCAAAATGCACCCTTATCACAGCTGCATCTCTCCTACGATGAGGTGCGGACTCAAACTTTGAAGGTGCTAGTTCTTAGAAAGACAAATCCGATCATATAAACATGTTGGGACTCAGAGTAGTACACAAGTAGCTTAAGATTTTTCCTCCCTCTGCTGAATGGTAATAAAGTCCTCATACACTTAGACCGATCCACTACAAGCAGAAGGAACCAGATCAATGACTCTATTCAAAGAAGATCAGAGAATATTGCTGGTTGCCAGGAACCTCTGTATCAAAGAAGTACGCTTATCTGTTGAAAATCAACAAGTGTACATGTTAAGCAGATGCATCTCAGAAGATCACAGCTTATTTCTCAATGATGAGGCACATATTCAGATGTTGGTTGATGAAGCATGAACCTCTTTGGCATAGAAGAGAGCGCAAAATGCATTTTTATTAAGAAGGCTAAAAATATTTCTTTACATTTTTCCTCCTGTACTCTTAATTCAGAAGGTGATTGCCAGTCGGGTGTCAAAAGGATTCTTACTACTCTCCTGTGGCCAAGGCAGTGGCACTTCATAGACACTTGACCACTTGGCTTCTAAGTGTATCCAGTACGACCATCTGAACCTCCCTCAATGATCCTTCTGAAAGAAGCCAAACAAACCCTCACAAGAACTTCCTATACCTTTAAGTGGAGGGTATTTTGCATAAGGTGCACTGAGAAGACACTTAACATAGTATAGAGTCAGGAAGATATTGTATTGCTTTATTTGTTATATTTAGCTTAGTCTGGATTAATGTATCTTCTATCAGAGTGCATTTGGCAGCTATGCATGTAGAAAATCTCCAGTGCAGAAATCTTTCTTTAGAACGCTATTCATGAATGATTTTTCTGGGAGAGTTGAAGTAAGTTTATCCACCAGTAAGGAATTCATCTCCTCTGAGGAAATTGAATTAATAGCAAAAACAATGGAAATGCCATTGGTGCATATGCTTGAGTGTACTCTGCATCAATTAACGTGGAAGGTACCTTTTTTTAGTAACTTTTCATTTTAGAGTAAAGAAAATTAAAGTCTTGTTGGTCTCTGGCATTCAGAATTATATAACATTGATCCTGTCCTCGGAGAATTGTACTGGGCATTCTTTGTAAGCCAGGATGAGGTTTAAAACACTCTGAATTATCTTCACGGTACCTAGTGGGAAACAAACCACTGCTCCATTACTCATAAAATTTTCTGGTATCTAGTTTGAGTATTTTTTGCTTGCTGCGCCAGACCTTTGGAAAATTCTGCCAGAAGACATCAGGCATACAGAAGACTTGCTTCTATTTTGAAAAAATATCGAAATAACTCTTGTCTGTCATCTATCTGAATACCTAATGTGCTGCTCTTAACAGTACTTATTTATTTTTACACTTGGTTGTTCTTTTGATTTCACTCTGGTTTTCAAACTTTAGAATTATGCAGGAGTTATTCCTTTTGTTACTTATCATCCTTCTGCCCCAGCTATTCAACTACTTTTTGATTCCCCCAAATGCCTCTGAAATTTCCTGATCAAACATGGTTCAAGTTTCAGTTGAGTATATGCTCTTCTAATTCACAGTACAATATCTGTCAGCTTGCTGGGTATCTGTAAAGCACACTGAAACCACATGGTTATGCTGCACAATGTCATAAATTAAATATCAGATCTCCAGATGATTAATTTCATCTGTGCAAAAATGGATGACACCCATATGCCTGTGCTCTTTATATAAATGAGATATTGATTTGCCACATCTAAGTGAGCCTGCAACGCTTGATCCCATTAGAGCACTACTACAATATTAATTGAGCAAAAAGCTTTGGTTTGTGTAGCCATAATTTTGTGTGGTGCCGCAAAGATCAGAACTTGGTGACGGTCTGCGACTAAAACTACCTAAGGCTAATAGAGAAGTTGACTTGGAAACCCATTTTATATGTTTAAAAAAAAAAAAAATGTCCCTTCCTGTTTTTTTATGGCACTTGGGCAAGTCAATAATTTAATTGGAAACGTTTCTTCTCAACTGTTAATGGTGTAGCTTTTCCTAGATTATCTCTCTAAATTATGGTTCTGCAATTAGGACACAGGAGAAAAAACAGTGGTCGACTAAAACATGAGGTTATTTGTTTTAGCAAATATTTAACTTCAGAAAGTCTGTTCCTGCCCAAGGGGGTCCACCTGGAACTCCAAATACCTTGTGCTAAGGCAAGACTGATTTAAGCGATGATTCACCACGTCTATAAAATAAAATATGCCAGCCAGGCAAGTCTCTTCTCCATGCATGAGTGGTTGCCATCACACCACCATAAAGAGTCCCATAAATGTGCTCAAAGTCAGTCCATAAATTTGATGTGCTGCCTTTGCAAATTCCATACTTACCTGTTCTGATTTAAAAAAAAAAAAAAAAAAAAAACTACTCAATGAACACTATTTAGTGGTCTACAAACAAAGGAAAGAGCTATTTATACATTAAGGTCACATACGCTGGTTTTCTTCAGATTTTATAATGCAGAATATGCATATATGTGTATTTTGCAGAAAGTATCGACCCTGAGCTATGAAATGTCATTTTTTGTTTGTTTTTTGTTTAATCTGTTTATTGAGGTTTTAACAGCATATTTTAACGTATATAAATGTACATGATATATCTAGTTAGCTTGTATGATTCAGTTTTGAGCAATAGTGTACTAAACACATTTAGACATAGCATAAGGTATATACATGCTAGGTGTGTAAAGTTCCTCTGATCCTCGTGACTAAGGAATCGGAGCCAATCATGCGGATTACATATTTGCTGTTGTTTAAAATATGGTGGCATAGGATTTAGACAATAAACTGACTTTCTTGTTTACCATTAATATTAACGTGAAATGTTGATAAGGGGGGTAAAGGAGGAGGGGGACGAGAAAACTGGTGAGAATCAACAACTGTGAACCACACCAATTCCTTGTCATTGACATATGATATTACAACATTATCCACAGTAGTAAGATATCTGACCCAAAGTGATTGAAATTACCAGGTGTGTAAGTGTTGTGTGGAGTTCCTTCTACAATACTTTCAGTGCCTAGTCTGTTGTCGGACGCTGCATTAGTGTGTCATGTGGTGATCATTCAAAATAGTGTCCCAGTGAGCTGAGATAGGATAATTTCAGAGTCCCAAATTATCTTCCCTGTGTAGCGCTCCACTCTCGGCCCGTGCCCAAGTGGAGCCATGTTTCCACTGTTCGAGGCTCAGGGGATTTCCAGCGACGCGTAGAGGCTTTTAGCCACCAGAAATTCCAGATACAAGAACTGTGTAGTGGCTCGGTTTGTTATCCCTGCAATACAGACCCACATGCAGCATGTGCAGGTCAGCATCCACCTAGTGACACTGAGGGCAGGTTGCAACCGTCCAGTGGAAATATCGGTTGATTTTAGCTGGGATCATTAAGTATGCTCTATGTATGGCATAATATTGTATATATCGAAACCTGGCATTTTGAGGGGCATATTTTGGACTTGCTAACAGTGTTGTCCAATCTCTGTTGGTACAGTGGTGTGTCACATCCATCTCCCAGTGTTGGCAAAGGGGTGTGATTGATGTTGCAGTGTGGTGTCCCAATGAGTCAGACAACCAGTATGTAAGGTAACAACCCATGCCCATCACAAGCAGATATTGCATGGTGAGATGCATTTTGGGTTCGGTAGATGTCTCACTATCTATGTCCTAGTGCCCCGATCAGGGAGTTTTATACAAGGAATTGTCCGGAGGGTAAGCTTATGTTAGCCGTTAAGGTCTCATAGGGGAGAAGGTCGCCATCGTTATGAGCTCCGAAATGTCTCAACCTGATTTCATTTCAGCAAACTCCCCTTTTAGGAATTGATAGAGGACGTGGAATTTGGAGTGATATGTGCTGTTGTAGACTTGGCCACGGACCATTTGAAATTGATGAGCCTTTTTTTTATTGTATACAACTGCACAGAATTTTGAAGGACTTTGTTTTGCATAATTTCACGTTTTGTAAGGCTATTAGTGTACTGAATTTCCACCTGCAAACTAAGATCAAAGAAATGCTGTGTAATATTGTAAAAAGGTTTTTGCAAACTGTTCTTACTTGAACCTAGTGGACTTCAATGTTCTCAAACACAATACCGTGGTATTTTCATACCAGTTATTCCATTTAATATATTTGTATGCAAATAAATGTTTTATTTATTTTATAACAACATAATGTTCTTTTACAGTGAGTTTAATTTTCAAGGCAAGAATGATCTTGATTGACTCTGGGAAGCTTTGCCAGAAGTGGCTCGCAGATCTCACAGGAAAATGTTGCATAGATGGAGTTTCCTCTGCATACTACAAGTGGTATATTCTTCTCCACATCAGGCCACCATTGTGCTTGATAGC
Source organism: Pleurodeles waltl (assembly GCF_031143425.1). NCBI lineage: Eukaryota > Metazoa > Chordata > Amphibia > Caudata > Salamandridae > Pleurodeles > Pleurodeles waltl. The sequence goes on along the minus strand of NC_090451.1, from coordinate 191,126,332 downwards.
CAGGCCTTTAAAATTATAAAGTACGACCAACAGAATCTCTTTGTCTGACTGAATCCTGCCCCTAACAAAATGGAGTTTCCGCTCTCCTCAGTAAAGCACATCAAAACTCATCACTAATCAAGTCACTTTTATCAACATTCTTTTGCTATCCGTATGCTTGTGACATAGTATTTCCACACCTAACCATCCGTAAAGCACTTTGGGACCTTAACCAGTGGTAGTATATCGCTATGTTTCTTGGGATAAGCTTTTAATTCTATTAAATGATTCAAGATAATAGAGAAAGAAGTGCTTAACAATTGTATTCCTAGTTTTCCATCTTGATGATCTTATTTGAAATCATAAAGAAAAAAAGGTTATTACACTGTTTTTCCCTTTGGAATGTTGGAAACGGATACTATATTTTTCTTGCCTCTTAAGCTCTTTGTTGAATGAGAACATACTTCACTTTATATTCCTTCTTTGTTATATAGAAGCATTCTTGAGGCAGACGTAATTACCTAAGACAATGATACAAGCGCTGTTTTATTCTGCTTTGATCTAGCACATCATATACTTTGAGACTTCAGTTAAGTAAGGCTCACTGACTTCTTTTCTAGATGCCCACTTTTAAAGTACAGTGAGGTGTGTTGTAATTCTTGACTTGTCTTCCTTTGGCCAGCAGCAAAGAACTTAAAACAGTAGAAGTGACATATCCACTATTTTACATGACCTTTATTAATAGTCAAATAATAGAGTCCCACTCTTATATCCATGAACACTTTAGCAAAAAAATAAAAAAACATTTTTCAAACAATTTTTGTCTTAAGTTTTCCTATGCATACATTTTGTAATCTAGATTAATTGCAATTTAATTTCTTTTAGTAAAGAAGCTCCCTATAAATACAAAAAATAATTTGGAACAGTGGTACATTTGTCCTGCAATAGTGATTTTGCTTTTTGTTTTAAATCAGGAACATCACAAGAAGAAGAAACGGTTATGTTGAACTAATCATTACAACTTCTCCTTTGTAGATTCAATGTTTATGGGAGCATGCACTTGATACACTTCATAAATTGAAAGCAGAAGCTGAAACATTAAAAGTTATTGATCTGGAAAAGAAGAGACTTTGGAAAACCATACTAAGCAGGAAGCTAGGGTACCAGTACCAACATATGTACTCTCTCTGAAATACCTTTCCAATATCAAGCCATGACTTCTCAGTTCCTGATCTTCTGTCATCCATACAGGTGAAGGGGGAGCATCAGATTATTATGTAGGGATGAATGTTATGTGAAATAGTTTATCCTTCAAGTTGAAGAATCTACCACAGGGCTTGTAAACAAAATAGTATTTGATTTCACATCTGCAACAACTACAGAAAGCTTAATCTTTTACAGCAGCAGCAGGAGAGCATGCTGCTTTTGCTTCAGGTAGGGGAAGGGAGTTTAGTCTTGTTACATTCCTGTTATGAAAGAGCCAAAGCAAGAACTCAGATGTCCTTGTTTGCAAAGCAAGTACCTGGATCTGAAAAGAATCTGACACTCCTCAAATTATTACTTTTCCCTCCCGCAATCCTTACTTCAAAAGGGTGGCCACACATTTGTAGGCTTTCCTGTTTTCAGTGTTTATATTTTGTGACCTTCAGTGATGTATTTCCAAACTATTTGAAATCATTATTTATCTGGGTTTATTAAGCTGTCTACACTTCAAAACAGACAACTGCATTTTTCCAGTTATTACAAAACTTGTTGTTTATTGCAATGATTGTTGTAGCACATATGTTTATTTTAAAGAAGGAGTACTGCAGAATGTGTTGTGTCATTCCCACTGGCAGTGTGTCTAATGGACTTATGGTTGACTGTAGTAAACAGTGTCAGTGTATTGAAATCTTACTCACAATCACAGACTGGCACATGGCTTCTGTCACGTCTTATTAGCTCTCACACTCAGTTTCTCAGACTCTGTCTTGCTTGCAGGATTATTAGTGGATTAAGAATGGGTTACATTCAAAGGTTTTTAATAAACACATTTCTGGAAACATTTGGAGGCTACTTCTTAATATGTCATTGTAGGGGTTAATATGTAATTGTAGGGGTAGTCAGCAGCATTGTACCTTGGAGAAGTTTAAAAAAAAAAAATTAGCCCAGATTAATTTATAGTTTTGCAATCTAAAATACATGAAATATGATTCTTTTAGCAAGTTTGAAACTGCTTTTCTGTTCTATTTGTCTCACTACGTAAGTGGTCCTGTTGTTGCTTGTACACCCGTAGATACCAGTTCACCACTCCATGGCACTGTTTAACATTTCCAAAAGGTCAAATATAATATTAATACCTCCATAGTGTCTACAGTGTAGGAAATAATTAGATTGGGCCTGAACCCATGCTTCTAAACACTGCACCTTTAATCCAAGCACACAAAAACTGGAAGAAATTAAAGGGTAAAAAACAGTTTAGTGACATCGCTTAACAGTGACATTGTGTTTGTCTCTTCAAAAACAGATACAATGGCACTTACTGTTTGTTTTGAATGGCATTGTAGTTTGTGAGTGTGCAGGTGTTTATCAGTGTTTCTATGTCATCACTGATAATGGCTATTTCCCTTCTGGTGGAGTTTTACCAATTCTTTTATGGGTATAAACATAAAACAGGTCAACGTGTGTCAGGGAGACCAGATCCTCGGGGTCTGCGCACGTTCCCAACATGTCCTCCACTAGACAGCTCCAAGACTCCGATAGATAAAATCACAGAGCCTGAGAGAGTCCAAGTGGGGGAAAAGGGGATTAGGATGGGAAAAGCAGGGAAGGAGACCTGTAGGAAGCAAAAAGGTTAAACCGCACAATATCAAGATTATATCACATTGATTTTCACTAGACTATGATTCTAAGCATTGTCATACTGTAACCATGGATAACTTAAGAAAGGGCTAATAACTAGGCCTCAAGACGTCTGGGTACCTGGGAAGGAATCAAGAATGATTAATACAACTTCTCAATTAAACTTTTCATGAAATGCCGCCAACCAACCCACCCTCACCACCGACCCCAACGACGCAGCTCTTAACCTCACAAACTGGATCTCCAACTGCGCTGACAACCTTGCTCCCCTCAAACGCACGCATCGACAGACCAACACCAAAAAACCTCTCTGGTTCTCTGACACCCTCAAAGAATCAAAGAAAACTTGTCGTGCCCTTGAGAAGGCCTGGCGCAAGGACCACACCGCTGACAACATGACCGCCCTCAAGAACGCTACACGCGAACACCACCACCTGATCCGCACTGCCAAAAGGAACTTTTTCACCGACAGACTAGACAAAAACAGCACAACAGCAGAGAACTCTTCAGCATCGTCAAAGAGCTCTCCAACCCCAGCGCCAGCGCCAACGCCGTCACGCCCTCACAGGATTTGTGCGAATCCCTCGCCACTTTCTTCCATCGCAAGATCAGCGACCTCCACGACAGCTTCGGACACCAGACCCAACCATACACCACTGAACCCGCTTCCCCGGACATCACCCTCAACAACTGGACCCACATCAACACGGAAGAAACCAAATCCATCATGAACTCTATCGACTCCGGCGCCCCTTCGGACCCCTGCCCGCACTTCATCTTTAACAAAGCCGACGACATCATCGCCCCGCACCTCCAGACCGTCATCAACTCTTCTTTTTCTTCTGCTACCTTCCCCGAATGCTGGAAGCACGCTGAAGTCAACGCCCTACTAAAGAAACCTACGGCTGACCCAAGCGACCTGAAAAACTTCCGCCCCATCTCTCTTCTACCTTTCCCAGCCAAGGTAATAGAAAAGACCGTCAACAAACAGCTGACCACCTTCCTGGAAGACAACAACCTGCTCGACCCTTCACAAACCGGATTCCGAACCAACCACAGCACGGAAACCGCCCTCATCTCAGTCACAGACGACATCAGAACCCTGATGGACAACGGTGAAACAGTCGCCCTCATTCTCCTCGACCTCTCGGCTGCCTTTGACACCGTCTGTCACCGCACCCTAATCACCCGCCTACGCTCCACCGGGATCCAAGGCCAGGCCCTGGACTGGATCGCCTCCTTCCTCGCTAACCGCTCCCAAAGAGTTTACCTCCCTCCGTTTCGCTCAGAACCCACCAAGATCATCTGCGGCGTACCTCAAGGCTCATCGCTCAGCCCGACACTCTTCAATGTCTACATGAGCCCCCTCGCCGACATCGTACGCAAGCACGACATCATCATCACCTCCTACGCCGACGACACCCAACTTGTACTCTCCCTCACCAAGGACCCCGCCAGCGCCAAGACCAACCTACAAGAGGGTATGAAGGACGTCGCAGATTGGATGAGGCTCAGCCGCCTAAAGCTGAACTCTGAAAAAACGGAAGTCCTCATCCTCGGCAACACCCCGTCCGCCTGGGACGACTCCTGGTGGCCCACGGCCCTCGGCACCGCACCGACCCCCGCAGACCACGCCCGCAACCTCGGCTTCATCTTGGACCCTCTTCTCACCATGACCAAGCAAGTCAACGCCGTGTCCTCCGCCTGCTTCCTCACTCTCCGCATGCTCCGCAAGATCTTCCGCTGGATCCCCGCCGACACCAGAAAAACCGTGACCCACGCCCTTGTCACGAGTCGCCTGGACTACGGCAATACCCTCTACGCCGGGACCACCGCCAAACTCCAAAACCGCCTGCAACGCATCCAAAACGCCTCGGCCCGCCTCATCCTCGACGTACCCCGCAACAGCCACATCTCCGCACACCTGAGACACCTGCATTGGCTCCCAGTCAGCAAAAGGATCACCTTCCGTCTTCTCACCCACGCACACAAAGCCCTCCACAACAAGGGACCGGAATACCTCAACAGACGCCTCAGCTTCTACGTCCCCACCCGCCCCCTCCGCTCCGCTGGCCTCGCACTTGCTGCCGTCCCTCGCACCCGCCGCTCCACGGCGGGTGGGAGATCTTTCTCCTTCCTGGCGGCCAAGACCTGGAACTCCCTCCCCACCAGCCTCAGGACCACCCAGGACCACTCCGCTTTCCGGAGACTCCTAAAGACTTGGCTGTTCGAGCAGCGATAACCCCCCCTTTCCCCCCTAGCGCCTTGAGACCCGCACGGGTGAGTAGCGCGCTTTATAAATGTTAATGATTTGATAAATGTTAATGAAATGTTACACATTGTCTAGGATTATAAGAACCTTCTAGAATTATGTTTTCAGAACAAACATGGTCTTTTTACATGAGGACAAAAAGTAATCTGAACATTTCCTGGAACACAATAGGAATTGTATTAAGGACTTAATATGCACATATAATGTAACATCTTGAATTTTAACGCCTAGTTTTAAATGCAGGAAATGAATCGCACACACTGCCGATTTCAACAAGGATATGTAAATGCCATGAAATGATTGCGCACTCTGCAAGCGATCTAAAACATCAGTTTTAAATGCGGGAATGAATCGCACGTCTTGCCAATTCGAATACCACCATGTAAAAGTCAAGAAATGGTCGCGCACAATGATTGTCAAAGCTTTAATGCACAGAATGAATTGCGCATCTTGCCGATTCGAATGCCACCATGTAAATGGCAAGAAATGGTAGCGCACAATGAGTATTAGGAGTTAAATGCACGGAATAAATCGCGGTCTTGACGATTCGAATGTCGATATGCAAATGTCTAGAAATGGTCACGCACACTGTTGCCGACCCGAATCTCAAAAGTCAAATGCCAAGAATGAATTGCGCGTCTTGCCGATTCAAATATCAACATGTAAGTGCCAGAAACCACAAGCACATTCATACGCACAAGGAAAAATCTTCCAACATTAAAACTAGGCCCAAAAACTCAAATGCCTTCGAAAACGGGATCGGGGGCCCAGCCCAACCTCCGTCATACCGCCCTGATCAAGGATTACCAATACAATGAAGGGCAAATGCCTCCGGAACAGGAGCTCAGGAAATTGCTGCTGCTCTGCACCGAGACCTCTGAATAGTGAGCACGTGGAGCTGGGCTGGCTCCCTTATATAGAGTCTGGCCCAGCCCACAAACCACACCCAGTCATGCTATAGAGAAAGCTTTTAAAAGGCCCTGGAAAGGGACCACACCCCGACCCACTCTGAAAGCCTGCAGCAATACATTGCAAATGAACAATATTTACAAGCACCTTGAATATAAGTCTTCAGGATTAAACTCTGCAATGCAAAAGGTTAAACAACAGCATATCAACATAATGCATGAATTACGTTATCTCATAAGTGCTGGGTTTTTGCATTCCAGTCGCCCGTAGAACGTGCACTGCCCTGATGTTAACAATGTGGACATATACCTTTGGTCCATAAGACCCACACTTTGACATTTCGGTCTCCTGAAAAATTACATGTTCTTTATGATGCAAAATCCTTATTATTGATGTAAAGTCCTGCAATTAGGTCTCGTGAAGGCGCCACTGTCCTTTCTGAAGTGTATGGGGATGGAGGCAGCACATTTGAAGAAGCAAAGCATATCCACCTACCCTTACCTGAAAAACTGGTTAATGAAAGCTTTGTGCCAACAAATAGCACAGTGACATTTGAAAACAACAGATGTACTTCTCTGACTACTTGGGCTCCAGGCTTCCTTGGAACACATCAGTAATTGATGTTCAGCATGAATACAATAAAATGTGAGCTTTTCAGAGGATAAACTATTACTTATACAAGAGAATATGCTTTGGTCAGATCATCAAATAGCACATCAAACCTATCTTGGACCCCAAGGTGTCCGACATCTCCATAGTAACTAATATGATGCTACTTATGAGGTTTGTTCAAAGTGGCTGACAGACCAGTTGACTCTATATGTTAGAAAGAATATTTGCAACTGATGGGGAAAAAAGGTTTATCTTCTATTGTAGTGGCTGCCAAAGAATCTGCAAGTCGAACTTCATTGAGACAAAGACTGACCAGCTCAGCAATACTTGACTTACCTGCTGCATTTAACACTGTCATTCATGATGTGTCAGAAAAAGGAGTAAAATAAAAAGCTTTGCAATGGCTGGCTTCTTTATTGGAAGGAAGAACACAGGCAGTTAATTTGCCCCCTTCTGTTCAGCCTTTAAAGAAGTTAAACAATGAGTGCCCCAGAGCTCACCACTAAGCCTAGCATTTGTTAATGTATATTTAAGGCAACTGGCTAAGCTTATTAGATCTGAGTGCCTAAAATTTGTGGATTATGCTGAATGTTGGTTCTCATAAATGGAGTAATGGAACAGAATGTTTCAGGAAAATCAGTGGTCCTAAGTAATTAAGCCCTCCATGACTATTAATCAGAGTTTGAAATACATGGCCACATTACAAATCCGGGCTCTTCTACGCTCATTTAATCAGATGGCGAGATACCTTTTCTGAGCTGCTCCACCTATCCTACTGATTCCAATTACTAAACAAGCTGAATGTTCCAAACTGAAAAATTCTGCACTTGTTGCTGCTGAAAGTCTGTTGATCCACCAACTTGCTGGGAGAATGTGGTCTTGCAATGTCTGCTATACATTGCACAATCTGACCTCCAGCTCTTCATTAAGGTACATTTTTCATTTCCCAGCCTTCCCATAGTTTTTTAAAATGTTGAAAGTCCATTCAGAATGGTATCTCTTCATGGGAATTTAATACTCTTAGAGTGATGGGGCCCCCTTTTGGGTCTCAACGCAGCACATTTCTGCAGCACTGATGCATATGGTATACAAAGTTCAGGGAGTGTGTTTGTGGGACCATTTGCAATTTTCCATAAAAATAGGACTCAAGTTTAAAATTCTTGCCAAACATATTCTCTTCTTTTCATGAAAATCAAATCATTATAGCTTACTTCCAGAATTTAGGCTCAGTAGATAAGAGTTGATTGCATTACTATGGGGAAATCAATAGATATCAAGAAAGTGAAACAACTTTGTAGTGTTAAGTAAAGCTGCCATAAGGAAGAATTAGGAACTTGGTAGTTGATGTATAAATCCTTAAATAGAGGCATGACAAGATCGCCTGGGCTGTTCTGTGCTCCGTTCTGTGTGCTCTTTCAAAACGGATTCAGCATTCTTTCAATGACGTGGGAGGTTCTAACTTTTGTATGGATAATTTCTGAAAATAGGCTCCCCCAGAACCTTCCAGTCACTACATTCTCTTTTACAATTATGGCCCTAACGGAATGGGCTTAGCTATTATTAAGCAGCCCATAGCAAGAGGGATTGTTTCAAGTATAATTCTTTGCTAACATTGAGTAACCAACTCCTGTTCTTCTGAGACAAAAAGCTCAATCCATAAGGGAAAAAGTCCCTACTGTGGTCAAGGTGAGAATTTTCGCAGTTTCAAACGTATGCCTAGCAACCACTTTTTCCATACCTTTGCTATTCTCATTGCCACTGTTGATAAGACAGACCAACAATGAGCAGAATAGTAAGATCATTGCTAGTCATAGACGTTTTCATGATAGAGGATGGAAATCTGCTTGCTTTTAAACCTTATTCATCATGTGAAGTTTCATTGAACAACTTCAGTCTACCCATATTATGGACAGTGTCACTATTGCCTTGTTCAAGAGGATACGCGGTCCTGCAGTTCCATTCAGAAGTCAGAAAATACTTTATTTGGTTTCCCATATTAAAAGCCATAATAATCCACATAACATTTCCATAAAAGAGAATATATAGAAAATATATATTTAAAAACACAAATATACAGCAATGTAGTTGTTGTATTAGGAGGAGACTTTTCATTTATAGCAGCGTACCCACACTGTTTGCATATCACAATAACCCTCTACAGAAATTTGGAGACCTCAAAATGGACTTCATGGGAGTGCGGTTGTTGCAAAAAAAAAAAAAAAGCAACATAAGTCTGCACTGCCTAAAAGTTGCATTTCCGTAATAGCAGTTTTCATTTATAGTTGTGGAGTTTCATAAAAATTAACAGAATAGAGAAGGTGCAGTGTACATTGTTGAGAAACACTGTCACATGGGCAATTAACCAATTTCACCTACCAAGCATTTACTAGAGGAAAAGAGATCAAACAATTAATAATATTATGTCTAAAACTAGGCAGCACTAGTCTGCGCTGGGGCTTGTAAATTTGTTCCATATAAAATTGGATATCTTTATTTGTACACAGCAAATTATAATGTTTAACACTCTCCTTTGCACATTCCTTAGTAAGCCTGTCGTCCACAGACTAGTTCAGTGCTAGTTGTTGTTAATCTCAGCCTTAGTGAAACCAAGCAGGGAGGATGGAGCGTTAAAAACAACTGGCTGTTTTTGCCAAGCTTTCAAAGAAAGCCTTGATATGGTTAAACCATGGTAGTTTCAGGGCATGATCCTGGGATATGCAGTCTGTAATTATTAGCCTATTTAGAAGTGCTCAAGTTATGACCAGATTCTGTGCCACAATGTTACAGGGCGAATCCTAATGAGATCTTCTAAAAAGGAATCCCAACTCTTTATGGCAAACTAGGTAGCTACACTATTTGGAGCTGGAATATACTTCTTTAAGCATGCATTTTCTGCAAGTTGTAACTTATCTAAGTTTACATAGCCCTATACACCAGCCCCCTGTTGTGCTAGTGAGGTACATTTTGCCTTATAGATAGTACAGAGCTCTTTTCCTGATCTGGCTGCAAATATGTTGAACCTTGCAGTAGATTTGTACATCAGCAAGGTTCTGGATGTAAGAAGTTGTTTCCATGAACCATGGTCATGAAACAGTAAACCTAGATAAAATAAGGTGAGAGGTATTGCAAGCTTAGTGCCTCCTATTATAAATTGATAAAAGTATCAGCCTTACAGCCACATTTCATAATGAAAGTTGTAGACAAGTTAACTCTTCGATCTATCTCGGCCATGTATGCCACAAAATGATTACTCAAGTTCTGTAATCCATTTGGGGCACGGGCCATAAATACTTCATCATCTGTATACAATAATATAGGTATGCCTTTTTGGCTGATCTGTGGAACATAATAACCTTTCTCTTCTAACAACAGTTCCATTCAAATTAATTGAAAGGCCAACGGCTGTCACAAAGCCCTGTGAGATACAGGCGGTGCTGCATCTCTTGCCGATGTGAAAGATTCAGTTTAACAAAGCTATTGTCTATCTGGTTTAATATTCTTTCATTTTTGTTGTATTTTCCTCATTAGCAGGATCACTGTTGATGGGAAACTATTTGAAATACTATTAGATTTTGTTTCCTTCCAAACCATTCTCTCTGAACCATCTGCCATTCTTCTTAATAGGGGAACAACATCTGTGCCTGTGGCTCCCCCAGTCAACAAAAGCTTTCCCTATATGCTTCATCTCCTTCTGACTGTTCTCAGTGCTGCTGCTAACATTTGAGAGAGTAAGGGTCCAGAAATTGTGGAACACAACAATTTCCTATTTTTACATCTTGCCCAGGATATAACCGCGGCCAGCTAAAAGTCCAGTGTTGTGTTTATAACATATTGTTGAATCCTTAATTGATTTGTTCCGATGCAGAGTCAGGCTGAATAAAGAGCTTCTTGATTTCAACTGGAATCCATCTTGACAGATGTTAAAAAATTTTGGTGACAAGTTGTCAGCCTGTTCAGCCTGTTCAGCCTGCCAGGTGACTTCGTACTCGTGGAGACTGCTTGACTATTGTGAGGCTCAGAGGTGTTTCCTGCTGTAAGTGTGATCCACGCAACGCTGGGAAGCTTACTTTACCATCTCCGTGAGGTAGCTTATTTTTTTAAAATGTGGGATCGTTTGTCCATTACGGAACAAAAAGAATGGCCCTAACCTGGCATGTGCTTTAGCTATTGGAACACCACTGCTCGCTTCACTCACAGCAAGTTTAAATTGACCCTTGTCCCAAGACTCGTGGTGTGGTGTGCACATGAGCTGAGTGCGCAAGGCTTTAAACAGCATCTCCTCGCCACGTATGCTGTGGGAAATTATTTTCTTAGGCCAGCGTCGCTCACCTGGATGGTGGGGAGCACTGTTTTCCTGATGATACTCTTGCATATGTGCACACCCCAGCTGGTCTGGTGATCTGAAATATAGGAAGCACTTCCAGCACTAATGGATCTGGATGAAGAAACAAAGAAAGGGCTATTGGGACACATTGAAAACAAAGGAAGAACCTGGGAGCACTTGCACATTCGGCTGCAGAAATAGAGAGGACTTTTGGCACACTCTGCAGTTTTGCTTTGGGTTGTATTCAGCATTGTGAACAATACTGTCCTCACCCTTTTCTTGTATGGTACAGTGTTACAGTCGTTTTCTACTTACTTATGCTTTTTTAAGAAGCTTCTTCAGTATTACCTTGGAACAAGTTGTGGTTACTACTACACCACCTTTTCTTCCTCATCAAGGGCCTCCGTCATTCAATGGCAAGATTTTTATAATTACTTGATGGCTCTAGATGGTCAAAATGTAAGTCCTGAGCGGACAAAAGGCATCCTGTTAAGTTCTGTAGGGTGTAAGGGGCCCCATGTATTTACGATTCTTCCTGAAGTGTTGCATCACAATGGTCTAAGCATACCTGATCGCTAGGAAGTGACTAAAATGAGACTAGAATGCAGATTCACCAAAGAAGCATGTAGTAATGGCAAGGTATACATTTTATATGCAACCACAGCGATCTTGAGTCAAGTTGATGAATTAGTGATGAGATTACAAGAGTTGTCAATGAAATGACAGTTTGGTGGTATGGGAGAAGAGTTGATACATGATCAATTATGGTTTGCAAGAAAGCCCACCTTGAAGGGTGCATAGTCAAAGTAGTAGAAGGATCAGAATTTGGTAGCAGATGAGAAAGAGAGGTGGTCCTGTGTCGGGAGACGAGGAAGAGATTATGGGGGTCATTCTGACCCCGGCGGTCATGGACCGCCGGGGCCAGGGTTGGCGGGAGCACCGCCAACAAGCTGGCGGTGCCCCGCAGGGCATTCTGACCGCCGCGGTCAGAAAGGGAAAACCGGCGGTCTCCCGCCGGTTTTCCGCTGCCCTGTAGAATCCTCCATGGCGGCGCAGCTCGCTGCGCCGCCATGGGGATTCTGACACCCCATACCGCCATCCTGCCGCCAGGAACAGGATGGCGGTATGGGGTGTCGTGGGGCCCCTGGGGGCCCCTGCAGTGCCCATGCCAATGGCATGGGCACTGCAGGGGCCCCCGTAAGAGGGCCCCACTTTGTATTTCAGTGTCTGCTTTGCAGACACTGAAATACGCGACGGGTGCCACTGCACCCGTCGCACCTTCCCACTCCGCCGGCTCAATTCTGAGCCGGCTTCCTAGAGGGAAGGCTGTTTTGCACTGGGCTGGCGGGCGGCCTTTTGGCGGTCGCCCGCCAGCCCAGTGCAAAACCCAAAATACCCTCAGCGGTCTTGCGACCGCGGAGCGGTATTTTGGAGGGGGGAACTCTGGCGGGGTACCTCCGCCGCCCGCCAGGGTGAGAATCACCCCCTATGTCTGTTGGAGATGTGAAGAAGTCAAACAATATTGTGAGAGCCGTGTCCAAAGGTTTTGTTAAGCAACAGAGATGTAGGGGTAATAATCAGGGTTCTAAAATTTGTCACAGGTGTGAAAGTAATTTTCATTGTGGTGATTCATAGTCTTGCTTTGCCATTGGTAACAAATGTAGGAAGTGCGGAGGCAAAGGTAATTTTGCACACGTGTGTAAAGATTTTTCCCGAATCTTGGGTGGCTCCCGTGGATGAGACTTGTAGCATAACAATGTGTGACCGGGTGTTGAGCTTGGGTGAGGATGAAGGCAATGAGAGTGGATAAAACATGGCCAAAGCTTTGTTCAATGTGTTGGGAAGAGATATTGAGTTGATGGTTGGCACAGGGTCTAAGCATACCTTAATTCCCAAGGATATGTTTTATGGGAGAATTCTTCTAAGGATAAGTTCCTTCCCAAGGATATTTGCCCAGGTGACTACGAAGGGAAGGAGATTGATATTTTGTGATATTTCAGTACCACCATTAAGTTCTTGACAAGGGAAACTGAAGAGAAAGTGTAAATTGCAGAGACTGGACCACATGTTCTTGGATGGATGCAGCAGCACAAATTGCATATTATAGTAAATCCCAGGTCTCCCATACAGGTGATGGTTGTGGAAGAGATGAATGTTGATAATTTACGGAGGGTGAAGGGAGTATTTTCAGAGGAGTTGGAAGAATTGAAGGAATATGTACATTAGATCATTGTCAAGCCAGGGATGGCAATGAAGCATAAATTGAGAACGGTCCCTTTGTTGGTCAGGGAGGAGGTTAAAAGAATGTTGAGCAAAACGATGAAGGAGGGAGTTATAGAACCCATGGAGTCTTTGAAGTGGATATCACCCGTTGTCATTTTCCAAAAGGCAGATGGCCGAGATACTGTGTTGTGTATTGTGAATCAAAATATTGTCACTGACAATTTTTCCTTACCAACTATCTGTGAATTGCTATTGTTGTTTAATGGTGGTATGTTCTTCTCAAAATTATATCTGATGAACGCTTCTCATCCAATTCGGTTACACAAAAATTCTATGAATCTTACAGCATTTGCTACCATGGAGGGCACATTTTGTTTAACTATAATGCTGTTCGGATTATCTTCAGCAGCTACGGCATTTCAACTGCTGATGTCTCCGATGTTTAAAGACTTGTCAAATGTGTTTAGTTTTTTTGTTTCAAGATGACATTGTTGCCTATGGAGCAGTGGTGGAGTAGCATAATCAAATGCTGAAACAAATTCTATACAGATTGCTAAAGGCAAGTGTTACCTTGCACAAAGAAAATGTTTTTAAACCAAAGAGATTGAATATTTGGGTCACACCAATATGAGTGAAGGGTTGAAACCAGAGAGATTGTTTGGAGGCTATTAAGTCATCCCCCTCACATCAATACAAGAACCAGTAGTTTGTGGGATTAATTTAATATTACTCGAAGTTTGTAGAGAATGTTTGCTGGCAAGACAGGAGTTAAAAATGTTAAGGAAGGGATGTGCATTCAGGTGGGTTGAAGAGCAAAAAACGTGTTTTGATTTAATCAAAAAAGAAATATGTTCTGCAGGAATTTTGGTTCTATTTAATGTTAATCTGCCTTCCATTTTGATTGTTGGTGCCAGTGCCAGTGCCACAGGAATTTGTGCTGTTTTATCTCAGTTGCACAGTGCTGTGGAGAGAACTGCAGCATTTACTTCATGTTCATTGACAGAACTTACTTGTGGGGTGTGGTCGTCAAGCTATTTATTCCTCTGGTGAAAGTTCTGACACCTGGGGGTGTGAGCAAAGGCCCTGCCAGATTGGCTAGGTTGGAGGCCAGTTTACAAGAGTTTCAGTACACCACTGAATATATTCCCAAGTGGATGGCCTCTCAACTACCATTGGATTGGTGTGTTGTGAATGGGGAGGCAGTGCTATCTAGAGAATAAAGGTGTGGTAGCGTGGTTGGAGGATGTGGTTCAGAGTGTTTTGGTGTTTACCAACAATGAGTGGTGCATGAAATGGACAAGATGCTGAAGGAGGTGTGTTGCACTGTCGTAGAAGAAGGACGCAAGGAGATTGCCGTGGTTCCATTGGTCAGGCCTTATGCCAAAATCTTGGATGAGTTATCTATGAATGGAAGAAGAGTTTTGATGAGGCATGATAGATGTTTTCCCCTGAGAATTTGAGGTGGGGATTCATACAGTTATCCCACGAGGGACTCTTGCCATTCTGATGGATACAACTACCTGTGGATTCCTCACCTCATGAATACTCCCATGGCGCCAGCATTCGACGGAAATCTTCTTACTAGTCTCTGCACGTCGACGAGGACGTCACTGTCTCGCACGCGACGCCGTCTGACGTCATACAGGCAATAAGAGGTCCTCGACGACGTGCGGACGTCAGTTCCCTTTTTTCCGTGCATTCGAAACGGTTATCTTCGAGGGAGCATCTGTTACTCTTGCGGTTACAGTGTATATCTTGCTGCGTACTTCTTCTCTGTGGAAATAATGTCGCAGAGAAAGTCTGGATTTAAGCCTTGTCGTGAGTGTGGAGGCAAGATGTCGGTGACGGATCCTCATTCCGATTGCCTTTGGTGTTTGAGCTCCGACCACGACGTCTCGACTTGTGATTCGTGTCAGCACATGAATCCGAAGGCCATTAAAGAACGCGAGGCGAAGCTGTTTATGGCCAAGTCAAAGGAGAAGCATCACAAGAAAAAGTCTTCTCCAAGACATCGGCGTCATCGAGACTCCCGGCGCCGTAGAGAATCTCGGCGTCATTCAAGGGAGGCTCGTTCCAGGTCTCCGGATCGGCGCCGGAGGACATGGGAGGTCAGCCCCACGGTGACGCCGCATCCTTCGACGCCATTGCTCTCTCCGACGTCTCCAACTTCGCCTGGACAGGCGTCGGTGATTGAGGTATTGGAGCCTCAGGTGTTTTCTCCGGCGCAGACGCCGAGGCCGGCGTCGGGGTCGCCTCCGAGTCAGGCACCCCAGTATCCGGCTTTTCCCACCCCTGGAGCCGATAGTTCCGCATTCTTGAATGCGATGTATGCCATCTTCCAACAGATGGCTCCAGGGGGTGCTCCGGCTGGGCCTTTGGCCTTTTCTTTGGGTGATCCTGCGCCTCTTCGGCCGGCACCCTTTATGCCCTTTCTCCCGTTTGGGAACGTGGGCTCGGCGCCAGTGTCGGCGCCGGTGGCCGCTCCGATGGCTTCGGAGGGATTGGCCCCAGGGATTTCCATCCCGTCGACGTCGAGATTTCGGCCTGTGACTCCGGTGGGTCCATCCGTTTCATCTGCTCTTCAGTCGGCGCCGAAGTTACCTGTGGCGCCGGATGCGGCGTCGGTGGTTTCGGAAGATCGGCGCCGATCTCCGACTTCGGCGGAGGTGTTGTCGACTCCGCGGATTGAGCAACGACTGCATTCAAGGAGGTGTGCTCTCCGGGTACTAGAGGAGCAGGAGTACCAACGAGCCCTAGAGGAAGGAGAGCTAGAGGACTCGGGTGATGGGCTGCGTGGACTGGAGTCGGCCAGTGGGCTGGACACTTCCCCTGAGTGGGACCTTTCGTCCCCGGGGGAATATACCGAGGAAGCTGCTTCCTTTCATACAGTGGTACGGAAGGCAGCTAGTTTTTTGGACCTGCCTTTGCCGGTGGTGGAGGCGAAACAAAACCTTTTGACAGAGGTGTTGCATCCGGCCTCAGCCGCGGCGGAGCCTCTATTACCTTTTAATGACGCTCTGCTGGATCCGGTTTTAGAGGTGTGGAAGAAGCCGGCATCTTCCCCAGCAGTTCACAGAGCCGTGGCCAGGAGGTATCGGACGGCTCCAACTGATCCTGGTTTCCTATCTAGGCACCCTACGCCGGAGAGCTTGGTTGTGCAGGCCTCCTGTTCGTCCAAATCAGCGCCTGGTTCTTTCCCGACGGTGCCTGGGGACAGAGACTCAAAAAAGCTAGAGGCGCAGTCGAAGAAGATTTTTTCGTCCTGCAGTCTGGCGTTAAAAGCCACTAATGCGACCTGTATCCTGGGGAGGTATATTCATGCTCTGATGGATGACATCTCCTCTTCGTTTACAGAGCTTCCCCAGGGTCTTTTGGATCTTGTCTCTGATGCCCAGGCTGCTGCGACCCAAATTATCCAGACGGGACTGGATACCACCGACTCGGTAGCCAGAGCAATGGGCACAACTGTGGTGGAAAGGAGACAGGCCTGGCTACGTAACTCGGGCTTTTCGGCAGATGTACAGTCCACATTGTTGGATCTCCCGTTTGATGGCTGATTCGGCCTTGGAACGTTTTAAGGAGAGCAGGGCCACGGCTAAGTCGTTGGGACTCCAAGCTCCTTCTTCCACGGTCTCTTCCAGATTCTTCAGGAGGTTTCGTGGATTTGGGCGTGGCTCTTCCTCCTCTTCCTTTCGGGGAAGATATCAGCAACCTGCCTCTTCCCACCCCTATAGATCTTTTAGGGGGAGGGGTAGGGTCCGCACCAGGGGAGCCTCTCAGCAGCACTCTGCCTCTTCCTCATCCTCTGGCGGGGTGCAGCAGGGGAAGCAGCCTTAGGCTTCCACCATTTCCCACTCACTCCTCTCCTGTAGGGGGAAGATTACAGCATTTTCTCACCAAATGGGAGACTGTTACGTCGGACACTTGGGTTCTCAGTGTTGTGGGAAAAGGCTACACCCTTCCCTTTCGGGAGTTTCCGCCCCTCATTCCGCCCCGCCCTTCGTATTGTTCACAAGAACACCTCCTGTTGCTAGAACAGGAGGTAGAAGTCCTCCTTTTAAAGGGCGCGGTGGAGTTGGTCCCGGAGCAGGAAAGGGGTCAAGGAGTTTACTCAAGGTATTTCCTGATTCCCAAGAAGGATGGTCGTTTGAGACCAATTCTGGACCTGAGGATCTTGAATTGGTTCCTCAAGCAGGAAAAGTTCAAGATGCTGACCCTAGCACAGGTGCTTTTGGCGTTGAACATGGAAGACTGGATGGTGTCTGTCGACTTGCAGGATGCTTACTTTCATATCCCGATACTCAAGTCACACAGGAAGTATCTCCGGTTTGTGGTGGGATCGCAACACTACCAGTTTGCGGTCCTTCCGTTTGGTCTTACTTCAGCACCTCGAGTCTTCACGAAGGTGATGTCGGTGGTTGCGGCAGAGCTCAGAAGGAAGGGGATAGCAGTATTCCCTTACTTGGACGATTGGTTGATCAAAGCCAAGTCCCCGGAGCTTGTGTTGCGTCATCTGCAGTCAACAACCCAGTTGTTGTTCGACCTGGGCTTTTCGGTGAACGAGCCCAAATCTCACCTGGAGCCCTCTCAGCGCCTCCTGTTCATAGGGGCAGTACTGGATACGACATTGGGTCGGGCCTTTCCTCCGCCTCAGCGGATTCAAGATATTCAGGATTTGGTTCCAATGTTTCGAAATGGAGCGGTAGTTCCAGTCCTCAAGGTCCTTCGTCTGCTCGGTCTTTTTGCCTCCTGCATTCTGTTGGTCACGCATGCTCGCTGGCACATGAGGGCTCTTCAGTGGTGCCTCCGAAGGCAGTGGTCTCAACACAGAGGGGATCTAGAGGGTACTGTCAAGATCTCCAGAGATGCTGCTGTGGATTTGAAGTGGTGGATTGCAAGCAACAATCTTTCACAAGGAAAACCGTTCCAGCAGTCGCCACCAGTGGCCACAGTCCTAACGGATGCTTCCACTCTAGGGTGGGGAGCTCATCTGGGGGATCTGGAGATCAAAGGTCTTTGGTCTCCAGAGGAACAGATTTTTCACATCAATCTGTTAGAGTTACGGGCTGTACGTCTGGCTCTCAAGGCCTTCCTCCCTTCCCTTCGTGGTCAGTCGGTACAGGTCCTAACGGACAATACTACCACGATGTGGTACATAAACAAGCAGGGAGGAGTGGGGTCGTACCTTCTCTGCAGAGAAGCTCTTCGACTATGGTCCTGGGCAAAGGACCATCGGATTTGCTTGATAGCAAACCATCTGGCCGGAGTCTTGAACGTGCGTGCGGACAGTCTCAGTCGCCACTTCTCGGCAGACCACGAGTGGCGTCTCCATCCAGATCAAGTCCGTTTAATCTTCCAGAAGTGGGGGTTTCCTCGGGTAGATCTGTTCGCCACTCGAGAGAACGCGCATTGTCCGTTGTTCTGCAGCCTTCAGTATCCGATGCAGGAAGCGTTGGGGGACGCGTTTCAAATGACCTGGTGCGGCCAGTTGCTTTACGCGTTTCCTCCCATACCCTTGATTCCTCGAGTATTGAGGAAGATTCGCCAAGACCGGGCTCTAGTAATCGTAATAGCTCCGGATTGGCCAAGGAGGGTGTGGTACTCCGACCTTCTCCAACTCTCAACGTGCCCGCCGCTCCGTCTCCCTTTCAGGGCAGACCTCCTCTCGCAGTCGCAGGGGCAGGTTCTACACCCCAACCTCCAGAGTCTGCACCTACATGCCTGGAGATTGAACGGGGCAACCTGAGTTCCTTCTCTCTCCCGCCTGAGGTAGTGGATGTTATATTAGCGGCCAGGCGACACTCCACTAAATCTATCTACGCTAATAGGTGGTCTAAATTTGTTGCGTGGTGTGGAGAGAGGCAGATTGATCCTTTACAAGCTCATCTATCGGACGTTTTGTCTTTTGCTCTATCTCTGGCGCAGAAAGGTTGTGCAGTGGCTACCATTAAAGGTTATTTATCGGCCTTGTCAGCCTTCATATGTCTTCCAGACCAACCATCTTTATTTAAATCCCCTATTGTTATCAGATTCTTGAAAGGTCTTCTAAATCAATATCCTCCAAAGCCATTCGTTATGCCGCAATGGGATTTGTCCTTAGTCCTGACTTTCCTTATGGGGTCCCCTTTTGAACCTATGCATTCTTGCCCCTTGAGGTATTTGTTTTTAAAAACAGTCTTCCTGATAGCTATAACATCAGCAAGGAGAGTGAGTGAGTTGCAGGCCTTATCAGTAAAACCCCCTTATACAACTTTTTATGGGGATAAGGTGGTGTTGAGGACCAAGGCTGCTTTCCTCCCGAAGGTTGTTTCACCCTTCCATTTGGCTCAGGCAATTACTTTGTCCACGTTCTATCCTCCGCCTCATCCTTCCAAAGAGGAAGAAAGACTGCACCGTCTGGATCCAAAGAGAGCGTTGAGCTTCTTTATCGATAGAACAAAGGATTTCAGGCTGGAGGATCAGCTGTTTATTGGATACGTGGGCGAGAGGAAAGGCAGTCCACAAGAGAACACTATCCAGGTGGGTTGTTCTTTGCATTAAAATATGTTACTCTTTGGCAAAGAAGGATCCTCCTGAGGGCATTAGAGCTCATTCCACCGGAGCTAAGTCGGCCACTTCGGCCTTAGCCAGAGGTGTTCCTGTGGTCGACATCTGCAAGGCCGCAACTTGGTCGTCCCTTCACACTTTTGCAAAACATTACTGTTTAGATTCTGAGGTTAGAAGGGACGGCCATTTTGCACGGTCAGTGCTGCAGGATTTCTTGGTTTGACCATTTAGGCACCCACCGCCGGGCGTGGTACTGCTTTGGGACTCTATTCATGAGGTGAGGAATCCACAGGTAGTTGTATCCATCAGAAGAACGAGTTACTTACCTTCGGTAACGACTTTTCTGGTGGATACATTAGCTACCTGTGGATTCCTCACGGTCCCACCCGCCTCCCCGTTGCCTTTATGGTCTTGCCAAGTAATCCTTGAGTGCGCTCCTCTTGATCTTTGAGGGTGCAATAAATGTATATATATAATATATTTATATATATATGGGTATATGTGTATATATCTTTATGTATATACTTGGTGTGTGTATATATTTTTAAAAGAAAGAGTTTTATATATATATATATATATATATATATATATATATATGTACATAAAAAAAAAAAAAAAAAAAAGATTTACAGTTATTCATACAATGTGGTGTATTTTTACAATATAATGGATGTTGCTTTGTTCTTTCATTGCATTGCCTGGTTGTTCTCATGCACGTAAAAAATGATTGGTACTGACGTCCGCACGTCGTCGAGGACCTCTTATTGCCTGTATGACGTCAGACGGCGTCGCGTGCGAGACAGTGACGTCCTCGTCGACGTGCAGAGACTAGTAAGAAGATTTCCGTCGAATGCTGGCGCCATGGGAGTATTCATGAGGTGAGGAATCCACAGGTAGCTAATGTATCCACCAGAAAAGTCGTTACCGAAGGTAAGTAACTCGTTCATCTGTGACAAACTGCAGGGTCAAAGAAAACTTCTGGTGATCAGGGATTGATGTTCAGACAGCCCAATGTGGGGGGGAAAGGTGCTCAGTGTTCAAGGAAAGTGAGAAGAGGCTCAAAGTTGGTTACAGTCTGCAATACGTTATTTTCAGGATCCAGGAGTAACGTGGCATAGAGTCTGTATGGATTTTATTGGTCCATTAGCAGGAATGGGTAGAGAGTGGAAGTAGAATATATAGGGTACCTGGAAGTGTTGATTGTGGAAGAGAAGTAAGAAGTAGGTGTGTGGATGGAGATGGGGAAATGAGTGGGTCGTGCAAGGAGAGAACAGAGACCACCCAAATAGCTGGACGATAATGTACAAGTATAACTTGTTCTTTACTTATCATTGCTCTGAGGTATTTACTGGTGTTTTTATGTTCTATTTTTATTTTGCAATACTATATTATCTTTTTTTGTTTTGTTGTTTTCTCGTGTGCTTTGTTTTAATGGTGAGTGGAGGAGGATATTTTGTGTATGACATATTGTAGAATCCTTAATCTGATTGTTCTAATGCAGATGTCTGAGGAGTGGGATTTTATCTGTGATAGTTACAAGCGGTGGCTGGCACAGTGAAGACACTGTGTGAGACAGGCTGAATTAAGATCTTCATTTCAACTGGAATCTGTCTATTTGACATTATTATGACATCCAGCTGTATTACAATTGTGGCCTCCTAGCACACCCAGACGTTAACTTGAGATACTGCAGGCTACTGTATCAAAACAAAAGTTCTCTCCCCTCCAGTGGCCTGCTTTTCCCTTAGCTAACTCTTTGGGGGGGGGGGGGGGGGGGGGGGGAAATGTTTGAAGCATGCACCCTCAAACCTGATGTAAATCCAGTGGTCTACAACTGAGCCCATCTCATCGGTTTGCCTTTGCTAACCCAGAATTCAACTCCTTAAAGGGCTCATCCGATGAATGATGTCACAATAGAGCATAAAAACCCCAAAAGACGTCATTCAAACATTCTTTTGTTGGTGATTCTTAGGGATGTAAAACTGGGCAAAGATAATTTATTTCCTTTTCTCTGACTGACCCCTCTAAAATCCTTTACCTGCACCTGGTCTGCTGTTGCCAGAGATCACCGTCCGCACCACTCACACTTGATGTAGCAGAAATGTTATTGCTACCTTTGATGTCACAGTATCATCTGTACGTGACAAACTTAGCATTTGTTTATTTGAAGTCCTAACATAATAATTGTAAAGTTGGGCAAAACCTTTTGACAGAGGTGTTGCATCCGGCCTCAGCCGCGGCGGAGCCTCTATTACCTTTTAATGACGCTCTGCTGGATCCGGTTTTAGAGGTGTGGAAGAAGCCGGCATCTTCCCCAGCAGTTCACAGAGCCGTGGCCAGGAGGTATCGGACGGCTCCAACTGATCCTGGTTTCCTATCTAGGCACCCTACGCCGGAGAGCTTGGTTGTGCAGGCCTCCTGTTCGTCCAAATCAGCGCCTGGTTCTTTCCCGACGGTGCCTGGGGACAGAGACTCAAAAAAGCTAGAGGCGCAGTCGAAGAAGATTTTTTCGTCCTGCAGTCTGGCGTTAAAAGCCACTAATGCGACCTGTATCCTGGGGAGGTATATTCATGCTCTGATGGATGACATCTCCTCTTCGTTTACAGAGCTTCCCCAGGGTCTTTTGGATCTTGTCTCTGATGCCCAGGCTGCTGCGACCCAAATTATCCAGACGGGACTGGATACCACCGACTCGGTAGCCAGAGCAATGGGCACAACTGTGGTGGAAAGGAGACAGGCCTGGCTACGTAACTCGGGCTTTTCGGCAGATGTACAGTCCACATTGTTGGATCTCCCGTTTGATGGCTGATTCGGCCTTGGAACGTTTTAAGGAGAGCAGGGCCACGGCTAAGTCGTTGGGACTCCAAGCTCCTTCTTCCACGGTCTCTTCCAGATTCTTCAGGAGGTTTCGTGGATTTGGGCGTGGCTCTTCCTCCTCTTCCTTTCGGGGAAGATATCAGCAACCTGCCTCTTCCCACCCCTATAGATCTTTTAGGGGGAGGGGTAGGGTCCGCACCAGGGGAGCCTCTCAGCAGCACTCTGCCTCTTCCTCATCCTCTGGCGGGGTGCAGCAGGGGAAGCAGCCTTAGGCTTCCACCATTTCCCACTCACTCCTCTCCTGTAGGGGGAAGATTACAGCATTTTCTCACCAAATGGGAGACTGTTACGTCGGACACTTGGGTTCTCAGTGTTGTGGGAAAAGGCTACACCCTTCCCTTTCGGGAGTTTCCGCCCCTCATTCCGCCCCGCCCTTCGTATTGTTCACAAGAACACCTCCTGTTGCTAGAACAGGAGGTAGAAGTCCTCCTTTTAAAGGGCGCGGTGGAGTTGGTCCCGGAGCAGGAAAGGGGTCAAGGAGTTTACTCAAGGTATTTCCTGATTCCCAAGAAGGATGGTCGTTTGAGACCAATTCTGGACCTGAGGATCTTGAATTGGTTCCTCAAGCAGGAAAAGTTCAAGATGCTGACCCTAGCACAGGTGCTTTTGGCGTTGAACATGGAAGACTGGATGGTGTCTGTCGACTTGCAGGATGCTTACTTTCATATCCCGATACTCAAGTCACACAGGAAGTATCTCCGGTTTGTGGTGGGATCGCAACACTACCAGTTTGCGGTCCTTCCGTTTGGTCTTACTTCAGCACCTCGAGTCTTCACGAAGGTGATGTCGGTGGTTGCGGCAGAGCTCAGAAGGAAGGGGATAGCAGTATTCCCTTACTTGGACGATTGGTTGATCAAAGCCAAGTCCCCGGAGCTTGTGTTGCGTCATCTGCAGTCAACAACCCAGTTGTTGTTCGACCTGGGCTTTTCGGTGAACGAGCCCAAATCTCACCTGGAGCCCTCTCAGCGCCTCCTGTTCATAGGGGCAGTACTGGATACGACATTGGGTCGGGCCTTTCCTCCGCCTCAGCGGATTCAAGATATTCAGGATTTGGTTCCAATGTTTCGAAATGGAGCGGTAGTTCCAGTCCTCAAGGTCCTTCGTCTGCTCGGTCTTTTTGCCTCCTGCATTCTGTTGGTCACGCATGCTCGCTGGCACATGAGGGCTCTTCAGTGGTGCCTCCGAAGGCAGTGGTCTCAACACAGAGGGGATCTAGAGGGTACTGTCAAGATCTCCAGAGATGCTGCTGTGGATTTGAAGTGGTGGATTGCAAGCAACAATCTTTCACAAGGAAAACCGTTCCAGCAGTCGCCACCAGTGGCCACAGTCATAACGGATGCTTCCACTCTAGGGTGGGGAGCTCATCTGGGGGATCTGGAGATCAAAGGTCTTTGGTCTCCAGAGGAACAGATTTTTCACATCAATCTGTTAGAGTTACGGGCTGTACGTCTGGCTCTCAAGGCCTTCCTCCCTTCCCTTCGTGGTCAGTCGGTACAGGTCCTAACGGACAATACTACCACGATGTGGTACATAAACAAGCAGGGAGGAGTGGGGTCGTACCTTCTCTGCAGAGAAGCTCTTCGACTATGGTCCTGGGCAAAGGACCATCGGATTTGCTTGATAGCAAACCATCTGGCCGGAGTCTTGAACGTGCGTGCGGACAGTCTCAGTCGCCACTTCTCGGCAGACCACGAGTGGCGTCTCCATCCAGATCAAGTCCGTTTAATCTTCCAGAAGTGGGGGTTTCCTCGGGTAGATCTGTTCGCCACTCGAGAGAACGCGCATTGTCCGTTGTTCTGCAGCCTTCAGTATCCGATGCAGGAAGCGTTGGGGGACGCGTTTCAAATGACCTGGTGCGGCCAGTTGCTTTACGCGTTTCCTCCCATACCCTTGATTCCTCGAGTATTGAGGAAGATTCGCCAAGACCGGGCTCTAGTAATCGTAATAGCTCCGGATTGGCCAAGGAGGGTGTGGTACTCCGACCTTCTCCAACTCTCAACGTGCCCGCCGCTCCGTCTCCCTTTCAGGGCAGACCTCCTCTCGCAGTCGCAGGGGCAGGTTCTACACCCCAACCTCCAGAGTCTGCACCTACATGCCTGGAGATTGAACGGGGCAACCTGAGTTCCTTCTCTCTCCCGCCTGAGGTAGTGGATGTTATATTAGCGGCCAGGCGACACTCCACTAAATCTATCTACGCTAATAGGTGGTCTAAATTTGTTGCGTGGTGTGGAGAGAGGCAGATTGATCCTTTACAAGCTCATCTATCGGACGTTTTGTCTTTTGCTCTATCTCTGGCGCAGAAAGGTTGTGCAGTGGCTACCATTAAAGGTTATTTATCGGCCTTGTCAGCCTTCATATGTCTTCCAGACCAACCATCTTTATTTAAATCCCCTATTGTTATCAGATTCTTGAAAGGTCTTCTAAATCAATATCCTCCAAAGCCATTCGTTATGCCGCAATGGGATTTGTCCTTAGTCCTGACTTTCCTTATGGGGTCCCCTTTTGAACCTATGCATTCTTGCCCCTTGAGGTATTTGTTTTTAAAAACAGTCTTCCTGATAGCTATAACATCAGCAAGGAGAGTGAGTGAGTTGCAGGCCTTATCAGTAAAACCCCCTTATACAACTTTTTATGGGGATAAGGTGGTGTTGAGGACCAAGGCTGCTTTCCTCCCGAAGGTTGTTTCACCCTTCCATTTGGCTCAGGCAATTACTTTGTCCACGTTCTATCCTCCGCCTCATCCTTCCAAAGAGGAAGAAAGACTGCACCGTCTGGATCCAAAGAGAGCGTTGAGCTTCTTTATCGATAGAACAAAGGATTTCAGGCTGGAGGATCAGCTGTTTATTGGATACGTGGGCGAGAGGAAAGGCAGTCCACAAGAGAACACTATCCAGGTGGGTTGTTCTTTGCATTAAAATATGTTACTCTTTGGCAAAGAAGGATCCTCCTGAGGGCATTAGAGCTCATTCCACCGGAGCTAAGTCGGCCACTTCGGCCTTAGCCAGAGGTGTTCCTGTGGTCGACATCTGCAAGGCCGCAACTTGGTCGTCCCTTCACACTTTTGCAAAACATTACTGTTTAGATTCTGAGGTTAGAAGGGACGGCCATTTTGCACGGTCAGTGCTGCAGGATTTCTTGGTTTGACCATTTAGGCACCCACCGCCGGGCGTGGTACTGCTTTGGGACTCTATTCATGAGGTGAGGAATCCACAGGTAGTTGTATCCATCAGAAGAACGAGTTACTTACCTTCGGTAACGACTTTTCTGGTGGATACATTAGCTACCTGTGGATTCCTCACGGTCCCACCCGCCTCCCCGTTGCCTTTATGGTCTTGCCAAGTAATCCTTGAGTGCGCTCCTCTTGATCTTTGAGGGTGCAATAAATGTATATATATAATATATTTATATATATATGGGTATATGTGTATATATCTTTATGTATATACTTGGTGTGTGTATATATTTTTAAAAGAAAGAGTTTTATATATATATATATATATATATATATATATGTACATAAAAAAAAAAAAAAAAAAAAGATTTACAGTTATTCATACAATGTGGTGTATTTTTACAATATAATGGATGTTGCTTTGTTCTTTCATTGCATTGCCTGGTTGTTCTCATGCACGTAAAAAATGATTGGTACTGACGTCCGCACGTCGTCGAGGACCTCTTATTGCCTGTATGACGTCAGACGGCGTCGCGTGCGAGACAGTGACGTCCTCGTCGACGTGCAGAGACTAGTAAGAAGATTTCCGTCGAATGCTGGCGCCATGGGAGTATTCATGAGGTGAGGAATCCACAGGTAGCTAATGTATCCACCAGAAAAGTCGTTACCGAAGGTAAGTAACTCGTTCATCTGTGACAAACTGCAGGGTCAAAGAAAACTTCTGGTGATCAGGGATTGATGTTCAGACAGCCCAATGTGGGGGGGAAAGGTGCTCAGTGTTCAAGGAAAGTGAGAAGAGGCTCAAAGTTGGTTACAGTCTGCAATACGTTATTTTCAGGATCCAGGAGTAACGTGGCATAGAGTCTGTATGGATTTTATTGGTCCATTAGCAGGAATGGGTAGAGAGTGGAAGTAGAATATATAGGGTACCTGGAAGTGTTGATTGTGGAAGAGAAGTAAGAAGTAGGTGTGTGGATGGAGATGGGGAAATGAGTGGGTCGTGCAAGGAGAGAACAGAGACCACCCAAATAGCTGGACGATAATGTACAAGTATAACTTGTTCTTTACTTATCATTGCTCTGAGGTATTTACTGGTGTTTTTATGTTCTATTTTTATTTTGCAATACTATATTATCTTTTTTTGTTTTGTTGTTTTCTCGTGTGCTTTGTTTTAATGGTGAGTGGAGGAGGATATTTTGTGTATGACATATTGTAGAATCCTTAATCTGATTGTTCTAATGCAGATGTCTGAGGAGTGGGATTTTATCTGTGATAGTTACAAGCGGTGGCTGGCACAGTGAAGACACTGTGTGAGACAGGCTGAATTAAGATCTTCATTTCAACTGGAATCTGTCTATTTGACATTATTATGACATCCAGCTGTATTACAATTGTGGCCTCCTAGCACACCCAGACGTTAACTTGAGATACTGCAGGCTACTGTATCAAAACAAAAGTTCTCTCCCCTCCAGTGGCCTGCTTTTCCCTTAGCTAACTCTTTGGGGGGGGGGGGGGGGGGGGGGGGGGAAATGTTTGAAGCATGCACCCTCAAACCTGATGTAAATCCAGTGGTCTACAACTGAGCCCATCTCATCGGTTTGCCTTTGCTAACCCAGAATTCAACTCCTTAAAGGGCTCATCCGATGAATGATGTCACAATAGAGCATAAAAACCCCAAAAGACGTCATTCAAACATTCTTTTGTTGGTGATTCTTAGGGATGTAAAACTGGGCAAAGATAATTTATTTCCTTTTCTCTGACTGACCCCTCTAAAATCCTTTACCTGCACCTGGTCTGCTGTTGCCAGAGATCACCGTCCGCACCACTCACACTTGATGTAGCAGAAATGTTATTGCTACCTTTGATGTCACAGTATCATCTGTACGTGACAAACTTAGCATTTGTTTATTTGAAGTCCTAACATAATAATTGTAAAGTTGGGCACTGAAAGCCTGTTAATGTGCATTCACCGTAGACTAGTGATTTTAAGTGATGTGTTATAGCCCTAAAACTTTAAGTGAAATAATTTGTTTTGATTTCATTTATTTCTTTGATATTATTCAATAGTTTATACTCAAACAGTAAGAAATTTCTAGAAAGAAATGTTTGAACTGTTACATGAAACTGTCAAATGCAGTTCTGCATTATAGCTAGTGGAATGTATTAACTGCGTTATTTCATTTTGAATGTACTGTAACATGATCAGTGACAAAGCTTAATAATGATAAATTCATAATTGAAAATGTTATATGATATAAATGAATGTATCATTTTAATTAACTTTGAGGTATGCGGAGCCCTGTTTTCGAACTACTTAGAAAAATATTTAATCATTCTTGCTTACATGACTGTCTTTCAGGTTTGTTCCTGTGAAATGCTAGCTTGTAAATAGATGTCCTATTGTTTTACCCATAGTAAGTCTGAGAAAATACCTTTGAAGATGGTACATACAGGAACCAGAGGATGTGAAAACTGCCTGAGCTTACAATTTTGTTTCAAATCGTACAGATTGTGATGTTTAGTAACTATGTAATGTTATGGTATTCTGGAACGCTAGACTGGTTCCAGTGTGGAATATGTATGTTGAAACAGACAGTTGTGGACTGCAAAGGTGGATGGGGTCTTCATTGAGAGTCTCTTAAATAAACATGAATATGCTTCTGAACTAACGAGAACGGCTGAATTCCTTGACTTTTACCTTTGCGACAAGTTAGGAACCCAAGAGACTCAAGGACTAAAGAGAACTCAACACCTACGAATTTAAATACAACAGCGTTATTCAGTATCATCATTCACACAGAAGAAAATGCCCTGAGCACCTTTCGTGGGTAGAGCTGTACGGGGTGAATGCATTTGACTGTGTCAGCATTGACCGTGATTGAGCATGTTTAATTTTAACGAGCGACACTTGAATGAATAACTAATTTTGTAACGGGCAGCCGCTCATGCTTACCGCTCTTGTGCGCCTCTCGCTCCCAGAACGTTGCTGCAAGACAATTTCTCGAAGGTTGATCTCGAGTGAGAGCCATACAGCGCACGCGACGCATAGTGATGTCGGCGCGTAATCTTTGTTTACAGTAACCATGGAGACACAACACGTTCAGCGTATGTCTCCATGACAGCGTTTCTCTTCACAATTCGGAATGATTTAAAGCTGTATTTTCTGACTTTCTCATCAGCGGTCATGTCGCCAGCAGTTAATCAACAGCAATTCTTTTAAGCTACAACGCTGCCCTGCAACTCCAAGTGTATCAAAACAACGGTGATACACTCACCTATACATTTTTTTAAAGGCATTAGTAGCGTAAAAAAAAAATGCAGAATGTTACAGCACCGTCATTCTTCTTATCTTCTCCAGGGGATCCACCGATTCTGTAATTAATCATTATGCGAGAGTTTGTGATACTTCACTCAGTGCAGAGATAAAGATCTCTCTTTTGACGCACTGTTTGGGATCGGAGGGACAAGAAGTATTTGAACATCTTACAGATCAGGAAGTTGCACATTTGAATGAATATGAAATATGTTTTAAGAAATTGGATTTGCATTACCTTCCAAAACTCAGCACTGTTTTTAGAGATATCACTTTGGATGGAGAGTGCAGCATCCGGGAGAAACTGTGGAACAATACATCACCCAATTGTGAAAACTTGCTTCCACGTGCAAGTTTGGTATGTCCCTTGAGGAAATACTGAGGGATCAGCTAATGTTTGGGTGTGCATCAGACAAAGTGTGGGAAAGTATGTGGCAAAATGATAATCCCTCATTGCAAGATGTCCTGGTTACAGCAAAAACGTTTGAACATTCCAAAGCTTGTGCTGATGTTTTGAGGAAAGATGCAATGTCAAATGACACTGGGAGCGAGAGCAGAAAAGGAAATTTAGTACAAGTAGTACAAAGTAGTAAAATGTCTAATAAGGCGTCAGACAGTTAATTCCAGTATAAAACATGTGCAAGGAAAATGTTTCAGGTGTGGTAATGATGGGCATTTTGCTTAAAAGGGATTTCCTGGGTGGAAGGCCTTTTGTAGACTTTGTGGATGGAAGGATCATGTCACCAGATGCTGCAGATCGAGAAGGATCTTAAGAAGGTGAAAGAAGTGGAAATTGATGACAATGATGAAGATGTTGAGGAAAGTTACATATTTTAAGTTAAGGTTTTTTCTAGTAATGGCCCCTTAAAGGTGGGTAAAGTAAATGAAAATCCAGTCAAGATGTTATTTGACTCTGGTGTTAAGATAACTCTTATTCCAAAAGGTTTTTATGAACAGACCCTACGTGGCCAGGTTAATTTATACAAACCAGACATTAAACCAAGAGGTTATGGGGGTGAACCTATAGATTAATTCACATACTTCTGCAGCACGATCGAGATTAAAGACATGATTATACCAGGGAAAATATGTTCAATGAAAGGAGATTCGCTCATCATTTGGCTTCACCAACGTGATCTGAACGTATATTTGGATCTCAATGCGAACCCAGTAGTGTGTGTGAGTAACAAACCTTATATCAATTCTGTATCGAGTGTGAATGTGTAGTGGGACGAAGGAATTTCCAGACATTTTCTCTAACAAGCTGGGTTGCTTTAGGAAGTATTATCATTCCATAAAGTTGAAATCTGGCTCCCTACTTAAACTAGTCAGGAATGTACCGTTGCTAGTACGAGAAAGTATGAGGATCAAGTTAAACTGATTAATGAAGGGATTAAACGAGAGGTGGACGTTACAGATTGGTTCTCTCCGGTTGTGATCTCCTGTAAGGCCAACGGGGAGGTCAGACTGTGTGTAGACTTGAGAGAACTCAAAAAGGTGGTGACTGTGGATCATTATCCACTTCCAAATATTTGCGAGATGTTCTGCTCTTGTCAGGGAGACCTGATCCTGGGGGCCTGCATACGTTCCCAACATGTCCACCACTAGACAGCTCCAAAACTCTGATAGAAATATTACAGAGCCTGAGAGGGTCCAAGCGGGGGAAAGGGGATTAGGAAAGGAACAGCTGGGAAGGAGACCTGTAGGAAGCAAAAGGTTAAACAACACAATATCAAGATATTATCACATTGATTTTCACTAGACTATGATTCTAAGCTTTGTCATACTTGAACCATGGATAACTTAAGAAAGGACTATAACTAGACCTCAAGAAGTCTGGGTACCTGGAAAGGAATCAAGAATGGTTAATACAATGTTTCATATGAACTTTTCATGAAATGTCACATACTGTCTAGGAATATAAGAACCTTCTAGAATAATGTTTCAGAACAAACATTGTATCTTTACATGAGAACAAAAGGTAATCTGAAACATTCCCTGGAAAACAATATGAATTGTAATAAGGACTTAATATGCGCAAAGAATGTAACATCTTGAATTTTGCACCTTTGCAGAAAATTGAAAGGCCCTGGATAATTGTGTGTACATTAGAAAACACTACACAACAAAGTTTTAATTGCCATGAAATGATCGCGCACACTGTAAGCGATCTGAACATCAAGGTTTAAATGCGGGAAATTAATCGCGCACACTGCCGATCCCAACAAGAATATGCAAAATGCCATGAAATGATGGCGCTAGCCTTTTCCGATCTGAACACCAAGATTCACATGTGGTAAATGAATCGCACACACTGCCGATTCAAACAAGAATATGCAAATGCCATGAAATGATCTCGCAAGCCTTTGCCGATCTGAACACCAAGATTTACATGCGGTAAATGAATCGCGCACACTGCCGATTCAAACAAGAATATGCAAATGCCATGAAATGATCGTGCAAGCCTTTGCCGATCTGAACACCAAGATCTGCATCAGAGCAATGATTTGCGTACTCTGAAAGTTTCACGAGTAGGACCCAAAACTCAAGAGACTCTTAGAATGGGGTCGGGGCCCAGCCCGACCTGCGTCTTACCACCATGCTCAAGGGTCACCGAAAGAATGCGGGCAGGCCTGGAACGTCAAGGTAGGCCTCCGGAACAGGAGCTCAGGAAAATGCTGCTGCTCTGCACCGGGACTTCTGAATAGTGAGCCCGTGGAGCTTGGCTGGCTCCCTTATATAGAATATGGCCCAGCCCACAACCACACCCAGTCATGCTGCAGAGAAAGCTTCTGGAAGGTCCTAGAAAGGGACCACACGCTAACATACTCAGTAAGTCTGCAGCAATACCTTGCAAAAGAACAGTTATTGCAAACATCATTAATAGTGTTTTTCAAGGTTAAAGTCTGCAATGCAAAAGGTTAACATACTGCATATAAACACAATGCATGAATTATGCTCTTGCATAAAGGCTGGGTTTTTGCATTTTAGTCCCCCGTAGATCGCTCACTGCCCTGATGTAGACAGCTCTCTAGATGGGGCAAAACATTTCTCCTCTCTAGAACTTGCTTCGGCATAGCATCAAGTAACTTTGCATCCACATTCTCAGGATCTAACCGCATTTGTAACGCCATTTGGTACATTTAAATTTGTGAGAATGCCTTTTGGATTAATTTCAGCTGCATCGGTATTTCAGAGAGTGATGGAGCATGTTCTTAAGGGAGTTGATGGTGTTAAGATTTACCAGGATATTGTTTTGATAGTTGGATCAGATAAGGAGCATGATGGGTGGTTAAGGGGAATTTTCACAAGGTTACGTGATGTTGGCTTGACTTTGAAAGCTGAGAAGTGTAAATCAGATGTGCAGGAGATTGAGTACTTAGGTCGTGTGGTGAGTGCTGTAGGAATCAGACCAAAACCTGATCTTGTTAACACAATTTGTATGCTTAAAACTCCACAGAATAAAGACGAATTAGTGAAGTTTATGACTGAATTTTATAATAAATTTATTCCCAGTTTAGCTGATAAAAACGTCATGGATGAGAGGAATATTGCAGAAAGGGAAAGAATTTGAGTGGACTGCAAAATGCAATGAAGAGTTCATTTTACTAAAGCAGTGTTTGAAAACTGCTACGAACCTTGGGAGTTTTGATTCCATGGATGAGTCTTGGATATTGACAGATGCGAGCTCGAAAGGGTTAGGAGTAGCTCTTATGCAGAGGAAAGATGATGTAGAGCGGACTGTTTTGTTTATTTCTCGTGCATTGAGGGGAGCAGAGTGTAATTATTCCATAGTAGAGAAAGAGGCACTTGCTGTATTTTGGGCCGTACGGAAACTGTGGAAGTTCCTGTGGGGAAAGAAGTTTGTGGTTAAAACTGATCCCAAGGTTTTCTGCAAGAACGGAAGAGATTTAGTCTCCCACAGAATACGTAAATGGGTAGTGGCGCTGCAGGAATTTAACTTTGAGGTGTCATACATACCAGGTGTTGATAACATTTTAGCAGATTGTTTTATCAAGGATAGGTAATGTAGAAAGGGAAGAATTGGTTGAAGGTGGTAGCGCTGGAGATGAAGACTTGGAAGAAGAAGTCAATGTGTGTTTGATTTCGTAAGGAATAGTCTCTGAGGAAATTTGGAGAGATAATTTAAGGAATTATTTGATCTTACAAAAGGTGATGTCTATGATTAATACCGGATGGTGTGACAAAAAAGTAAATGTGACTGTGATCTGAAAGGGTTTTGGCAGGTTAAAGATGAATTAGCAGTGGTTGATGGATTGCTTATGAGAGGTACTAAATTAGTCCCACCAATCAATGTGTGGGAAAAATTATTAAAGCACACTCATGCAAGTCATATGGGGATAGTCAAAACTAAAGAGTGAGGGAAGGTTACTGGTGTCCTGCAATGGACATGAGTATTGAGAGAATGATGAGGAACTGTATGGAATGCTCATCTTGTGATAAAGGGTTGAAATGTAGGACACAACCAATGGTGTTGAGAGAAAAAGCAAGGAATCCCTGGTCTGTTATCGCGATCAATATCATGGGACCTGTGAGGATTAATTCCTTTGATCGCTACGTGTTGGTGTGTTTGGATATCTTTTCACGCTGGCCTGAAGTTAAGATTGTTGGATCTGTGGAGTTGAAAGTAATTATTGAATTTTTGGTAGATCTGTTTGAGAAGGCAGGGTTTCCAGCATCTCTGCTCTCAGATAATGGAATGCAGTTCCCATCAAGAGTGGTAGGGACATTTCTGCAAAAAAGAGGTGTGAAACATAAGAAAGTAGCACTTTACCATCCTGAGAGCATCAGGAGGTAATTAGGAAACCGCCATAAAGAAAAAAGTAAGGGAATATCGTTTCACACCACATTCGTCTACTGGGGTATCACCCTTTCAATTATTCAGAGGAAGGAGGGCCAACACAGAAGTAATGCCTTTGTGGATGTCTGAAAAGCGAATGATGGTGGGCAATCAAGTTGAGGTGGCAGGGTATTAGAGAGTGAAAGAAAGAGAGAAGATGGTGCATAGAAATAAGTTGTATGACATGAGGAAGGCGGTTAAAGATACAGTAGTGCGTGAGGTAGACTGGGTGAAAATAAAATCTCCCAGGAAGGGGGGGGGGAGAGGGGGGAGGGGGGGGACTCTCTAAATGCAGTCAACCTTTCAAGGTGATCAAGGTTTTTAAAAATGCGATAAAGCTGAGTGGCCATAGGTTTTGGAATCTGAATAGGGTAGCAAAATTTACACCATTGTCTGACGAGGGGTGGTTAAACGATGATACACAGAAAGATGGTCTCATGGGGAAGTGTAGGCCTCAATGGAAAAAAATAGACCCATTTATTTGCAAGACTATGTAAAATAGAAAAAAAACTTATGGATGTTCAAGTTTGCAATGAAATCAATTTTTGTTAGCGTATAAGGAATAGGAGATTTATTGGTATGTTCAGTTGTGTTATTTTCCTTGTTTTGTAATGGGTTGTCTGGGTAGGAAATGCAAACTGTATATTGTGATTGGGAGGTGGTGTGGTGTTTAGTATCTAGGTAATTGTTCTGGTATTCTGGAAAGCTGGGTTGGTTCCAGTGTGGAATGTGTATGTTGAAACAGACAGTTGTGGACCGCAAGGGTGGATGGAGTCTTCATTGAGAGTCTCTTAAATAAACATAAATATATTTCTGAACTAAGATGAGCTAAGATGGATGCCTTTCCCATGTCGGTATTGGAAGTCTTTCCGGATGTTTCAAGTGAAAATCATGCGATGGACTTTGGATAGTGTAGTCTTCTGATTGATATCATGCAACTGATGGACGAATCATCAGTGACTTTGGACTTAAATATACCGTTCCTCAGTTGGATTGGAAACATTCTTCTTTCCCTTCCATTTAGGGGAACTTCCCTTGGACTCTGAGAGGTGCAGACCTCTGCCCTTACTCTTTTCCATTGCTTTGCTGAGACTTAGAATTTCCTCGTGACCCTAGAAGAAGCCTCTTGACCACGCTTCCGAAATGCTAACCCCTTTCCTTTTTAGTTAGTCAACCTTGGATCTTTTGCCCCAGATGTTTTTCCAAATACATTTTGTCCTAGCTTTTCCTATTAACTTTTTGCCCTCATGTGTTTTAGCCCAGCACATGTAAACCTGAAACTTTGTCCAAGCTAGCTAACATAGATGATCCTTAAATTGCCTTCATGCTTAAAAGAATTGGCAGCCCTTGTTTATAGAGCAGCAAATAATTTTGTTGCTATTCTGTATTGCTGTTATTGAGTGTTTAGTCCTTTTGATGTTAGTTCACCTAAATCTTTTCTAGCACCTTGGACAACCCAGGGTGATTCTGTATCTTTATAGCTTTGTCTTGAGAGTTGTCAACATAACTCTTAAGTCTAAGCTTGTAATAAAACCCATTAACTTAATTCCTGATTGGAGTTTTTCTTGGCTGGCCAAATGAGTCATTCTGTAATCATAGATATATGTTTTCGTTTTGATGACCAACCTTTCTACCCCTTAAGCAAGAAAACGAGATACTCTGTCCTAGGTGAATTCTGAGAGCAGCAAGAAGGCAGTAGATATAAATTGATATTCTCCTCCGGTTGGGAACTGCCCTCATCTGTTAATAGTAAGTCCAACCGCCATCAGAAATTAAAGCAGGCCCATATCAAGCCCTCATTCTGCTGTCATAACTGTAGTTTGTTGCATCTCAAGATGGAATGAAGCTTTTACACGAAGTGTTGCATTTTTCTTTATAGCTGTTATGATAAGGCGAGCATAACGTAACATCTAGCTGTCTAAAGATCTTCCACATTCTTTTCCCCATCCATATATATCCCGATGAATGTATGACAGAACGACGAATCCTGGAACCACGCGTTGTTACTATGAATGCCTTTACTACGCATGCCTTAAAGTTTTTTCGTTGTAAAGGCATGCCTAGTAAAGGCATGTGTGGGACGGAATGCGTGGTTCCAGCATACGACCCCCCTCCAGACTGCCCTAATGCCCAGACGTACCCTACCCCTGAAACGAAAACTACCCTGACCCCCATCCCGCCCCTAAACACTAAAACAACCCGACCCCTCCACACGCAACTAAAACTACCCCGACTGCCACCCCTAAAGCTAAAACTACCCCGACCCCCACCCCTTAAAACTAAAACTACCGACTCTAAAACTACCCAGGCCCCCTCACCCTGCCCTAAAACTACCCCGACCATCCACCCGCTAATACTAAAACAACTCGACCATCCTGCACCTAAAAACTAAAACTACCCCGACCCTCCAAGCCACCCCTAAAACTAACCCGACCCCCCCACCCCTAAAACTAATTACCCTGACCCCTAAAAAACAGAACTACCCCATCCCCCACCCCTAAAAACTAAACTACGCCACCCCAAAAAACTAACCCCCCCAACCCTGCCCCAGCCCCACTTAACCTGCCCACCTCCTCTCCCGATGCTGGCTCTCTTTTTCTGTGCATTAACCACACATGTGCGTTGTTCAGCACATGCGTGGTTGAGGCACAGAAAAACGAAGTTGTTGTTCACGACTTTGTTGTTCCGGAATCGTGCTTCCGGATGTTTCCCTATCCCGAATATAGAACATAGAATGCTTTCCTAAAAACATAAGCGAGACAGAGATTCTGCATGATGCTATTTGCTACACTATACCACACAATCCCCCCCCTTGTTTATATTTTTTATTATATTTGTCTGTCTGTCTGTCTGTCTGTCTGTCTGTCTGTCTGTCTGTCTGTCTGTCTGTCTGTCTTTCTTCCTTCATGGGCACCGAAAAGGCCGCACACCAAAGTGGCATTCTTTGTTTCATATAAACGGCTGCTGGTGGCTGTGACCTGCACCGACCCCTAGAGGTGGAAGAAGCTGGGTTATATCGGGATCTCTTTATGATATATATATATATATATATATATATATATATATATATATATATATATATATATATATATATATATTACAGTTTAAAACTAAATCTAAGCAAAATGCAATACAAAAAGAAAAAATTACATTTGCAAATAAACATATCTAGTATTGTTGGTTTTGTGACAATTCTACCTTTTGAGATTTTAAACACACTTCTTTCCTGACATTCTGTACAATCTTTACAATTTTGTTTATCTTTCCTCACGAGTATTTTGTTGATCTACATGAACAAATTCTCCCTTAGCACTTGCACAATCAGCTACACATTCCTCAGAACCATTGTATGGAACTAATTAATTTCCCAGGAGAGTGAATACTTTGACTTAACCACCAGTAATTACTGACATCAGTTTTTTTTAAATTTTATTGTGTTTCTATCAATCACAGTTCATGCTCATGCAGGACAACTTAAATTCCACACTTCCTCATTTTCCAAAACAGCTGTTTTACTACCTTTTTTGGTTCAATAAATTTGCTTTCTCCTTTTGCAACTTTCCTGGTAGACTTCACACGTACCCATTGACTAGCACATAACTTCACTTGTTTCGTACCATGTTTATAATCGTAATACAAATAATTTTTCTTTTGTGAATCCATGATACATTTTTCTTACTTCTTGGATATCACACGCTATCATTTCACTTTTCTTCATCCATCCAGAATTGACTTTAGAGTATGGTACTCTGCCCATTATGTCCACAGCACCTCTTCCCAAGGAAAGTTTGGACAACCTAAGGACCCCAGTGGGGGCTTGAATGTTTTTTGGGCTTTGTCAGCTGTTTCACACTTTGCACATAATCTGACAAATCTTTCGATCTCCACATCCACTTTGGACCACCAGTGCAACTCTTCCAATCTTTGTTTAGTACGTGCGATACCAGAATGATCTTCATGACACAGATTGATGATTGTTTTTGTTTTTTTTTAACTCTTGGGCAGAACTATTTTCTCACCTCTTAACGCAAAAGAGTCATCAATACTCACTTCATCATGGACTTGCCAAAATCCTCTGTATTCTTCTTTCAAACCTTTTTTCCCCACAGTACCCCACCAATTGACTATTTTTTCTTTTACTTCTTTCAAAATGTCATCCTTGCTCTCTCAGCTTCCATCCGTTCCTTAGGGTCAAAACCATTTTGGGACGCATTTGTTTGGGAAATATTTTATACCAAAACCGCATTCCATGAATTCCTGTCAATCTAAGTTGGAGGCAGCAATATTCTCCAAAACAAAAATCAGCAGAAAGTTTTTTTTTGCACCCGGTACATACTGAATGTCATACCTATAATCCTGCAATCACATGGAAAGCCCAGCTGTGACCCTCAAAAGTCCTTCTGTTGTCAACAGTTTTGTCTAAGGTCTGTGGCCGCTGCATAGAATGAATTTCCTTCCCCACAAAAATGTTGTAAAACGGCCACACACATGCCAAAGTTTCTCTTTCAATGACCCAGTATTTTTCCTCTGTGGATGTAAGTGAGCATGAGGCAAATGCAATTACTACTTCCTTTACATTCACATCCATCTGGGTAAGGACATCCCCCAAACCCTTTACCACTAGCATATCTGATAACAATAGTACTCACATTAGGATCAACCCCTTGTAACTTTCATTCTTTGGAAATGGCATTTTTGATATCCACAAACGACGTTGACATAAGTCACTTTTGTTTTTAAAAGAGAACTCATATCATGAGTTTTTTTTTTCTTGGATTCTGTTCACAAGGTTTGCATAAAACAACACTAGACTTAAGAAAGACCTACGGTCATCTTTTGATTTAGGTGAGTGTGCATCTATTATGGCTCCCACTAACTTCTTTAAGGTTTCATTCAAATTCAACTTGCTTCATGACCCAGATATGTAACCATCCTTTCAGGAAACTAGCATTTTGATATTTCTGCAGTTAATCCTTTAGCCAATAAAATATTCATCACTTTTCTTAATCTGTCATCATGACTTTGTTTGTAACTATCAATCACTAGGACGTAATGCCTGAAAAATTCAGCTTCTCTCGTAGGGGATTTCCATGTATAGTCATAAGCACTGAATAGTTCTGCGCGCCTGCGGGGACCCCGGAGCACTGTTGTGAAGTATATTCTTAAGTGCAATTATCAGCCCTTTGAAAAAAAAGGTCTGTGAAAAACACTTAAGAATAACAATGTGCAGCCTATGTGAACAGCTACACAGGCCAAATTGTTAAAAGAAAAAACAGTTGTAGTGTAAATTCACGTTTAAACATCTATTTATTCTATAAATATATTAACAAATACATTCTCATATTTTATTTACACCTCTCAGAATGAAAATAGAGCTGTGCCTTTAAGAAAGTAAAGTCTTCCTGTTTCCCATGGAAATCCCCTGCGAGAGAAGGAATGGTTTCTTACCTGTAACTCCAGTTCTCTCGTAGGGGTATTTCCATGATAGTCATAAGCAACCCTCCCTCCTCCCTGGTGGAGTTGACATAGAATATGAATATTATCGAGGTTGGTACTCCAACAAATGTTTTGTTTCTTCATGTCAGGTTACAAGCCTCCAAAAAAGAACTGAGGCAACTGCCTTTTGCTGTGCATGATGGGAAACAGGAAGACTTTACTTTCTTAAAGGCACAGCTCTATTTTCATTCTGTATAATGGCAGCCTATGGGCTACACTGCCCTGCATTGTTTTATTCTCATGAGAGGTGTAAATAAAATATGAGAATGTATTTGTTAATATATTTATAGAATAAATAGATGTTTAAACGTGAATTTACACTACAACTGTTTTTTCTTTTAACAATTTGGCCTGTGTAGCTGTTCACATAGGCTGCACATTGTTATTCTTAAGTGTTTTTCACAGACCTTTTTTTTCAAAGGGCTGATAATTGCACTTAAGAATATACTTCACAACAGTGCTCCGGGGTCCCCGCAGGCGCGCGGAACTATTCAGTGCTTATGACTATCATGGAAATACCCCTACGAGAGAACTGGAGTTACAGGTAAGAAACCATTCCTTCCGGCATATCACCAAACAGTTCCGTCCTAAGCCTTTGGAACACAGCAGCGACAAAAGATAAACCGAAAGGCATGTGCCGGAACTGGAAGAACCAAATGGTATACAGAATGCTGTTAGCTTTCTACTAGAAGGATTCAAGAAGAATTGGTGATATTCCAAAGAGAGGTCTGTAGTGGAGAACCATTTGGAATTCCTGGTCACTAAAAGCCTTTAATCAATTCTTGCAGTGGTTTCTTGAGCTCCAACCTTACACCATCTCTAATAATTAAAGGTATATTGCGTACTTTGTTAATTTTGGGGGGGGGGGACTGACGCTTTCACTCTGATCTTGAGTGAAACCTTGGGGTTTCCCAATTTTACCTTAAACACTTCAGAAAATTCCTTTAGGACCAACACTTGCTCAGGGCTGTTGGGATCCAGGACAATATGTAATGCTCTTTGGTCTTTCCACCCTAAAACTGTCAGGACTTCTGCTGCTCCATACAATTTGCAAGTAGCTGTTCTACCCCTGAACTAAAAAGCAAGTAACCTAAATCCCAACATGTCAATTTTTTCACCGGCGAAACTCTCAGGGTTAACATCTGTAGGTTTTAAATGGGAACCAGTATTATCTACAAAATTATCTTCTTACACAGAACAAGCTATAATAGTAAAAAGAGAGCCGGAATCAGCTGCCACCTGTAACGGAATACCACCAAATGTTATAAAACATAATGGTCTGTTTCAATATTCACATTTAACAAAACATTCTTATTACTACTACTTTTCTTTAAAACTGAATCACCTTAAACGTCATCAAATTCACTCCCTGAAGAATCAGAACCATTTTCAGTAGGACAAGCTATCCTATTTTTCTTTTTATCCATTTTTCCTACAAACCCTTGCAAAATGTCCCACAATTCCACTTTCAAGAAACTTTGCTGTTTTTGAAGGGCACTTGTCAAACCTTGCTGTTTTTGCTGTACTCCAACAACGGAAACACATAAAGCCAGAAACACCTGATTGGTTATTTCATTGCTTTCGCACAACTTTGTTGTGCTTAGGATGAACACTTGCATTCTTGAAGGAAATCCCTTTTACTTTTTTCCTTCGGAGATTTTATTTACAGTTGAGCAGTCAGATGACTGAGTCACTGTTTTGACACACCTCTCAACATTTTTGCATTTTTGACTAATGCTATGATGTCTTTAACCCCTTTGCTGCCAGGCATTTTCCCCTCCTATGCCGAGCCATTTTTTGGCTATTTGGGGCAGTTCGCGCCTAAGCCCTCATAACTTTTTGTTCACATAAGCTACCCACGCCAAATTTGCGTCCTTTTTTTCCCCCAACATCCTAGGGATTCTAGAGGTACCCAGACTTTGTGGGTTTCCCTGAAGGAGACGAAGAAATTAGCCAAAATACAGCGAAAATCTCTTTTGTTTAAAAAAAATAAATATGGGAAAAAGGGCTGCAGAAGAAGGCGTGTGTTTTTTTCCCCTGAAAATGGCATCAACAAAGGGTTTGCAGTGGTAAAATCACCATCTTCCTAGCTTTCAGGAACAGGCAGACTTGAATTCGAAAATCCCATTTTTCAACAGAATTTTGACATTTTACTGGGACATACCCCATTTTTACTATTTTTTGTGCTTTCAGCCTCCTTCCAGTTAGTGACCGAAATGGGTGAGAAACCAATGCTGGATCCCAGAAAGCTAATTTTTTCTGAAAAGTAGACAAACTTCTGATCAGGGGTCATTTGTGTTGATCCTACAAGGGTTTCCTACAGAAAATAACAGCTGAAATAAAAGAATATTGAAATTGAGGTGAAAATAACTGCCATTTTTCTCCACGTTTTACTCTAACTTTTTCCTGCAATGTCAGATTTTTTTAATCAATATACCGTTACGTCAGCTGGACTCTTCTGGTTACAGGGAGGTATAGGGCTTATAGGTTCATCAAGATCCCTGGGTACCCAGAGCCAGTAAATGAGCTGCACCTTGCAATGAGTTTTCATTCTATACCGGGTGTACAGCAATTCATTTGATGAAATATAAAAAGTGAAAAATAGGTATCAAGAAAACCTTTATATTTCCAAAATGGCCACAAGATACGGTGCTGAGAAGCAGTGGTTATTTGCACAATTCTGAATTCCGCGGTGCCCATACTAGCATGTGAATTACAGGGTATTTCTCAAATAGACGTCTAGGAAAAAATGCAGCAAAAGACAAGGGGCAATAACACTTGTTTTGCTATTCTGTGTTCCACCAAGTCTCCCGATAAAAATGGTAGCTCACTTGCGAGGGTAGGCCCCAAAACACAACGTGGACACATCACATTTTCACAAAGAAAACAGAGCTGTTTTTTTGCAAAGTGCCTAGCTGTGGATTTTGGCTTCTGGCTCAGCCGGCACGTAGGGAAACCTACCAAACCTGCACAGTTTTGAAAACAAGGCACCTAGGGGAATCCAAGATGGGGTGACTTGTGGGGCTCTGACCAGGTTCTGTTACCCACAATCCTTTGCAAAGCTAAAAATTTGGCCAAAAAAACACTTTTTCCTCTAATTTCGGTGACGGAAAGTTCTGGAATCAGAGAGGAGCCACAAATTTCCTTCCACCCAGCGTTCCCCCAAGTCTCCCGATAAAAATGGTACCTCACTTTTGTGTGTAGGCCTACTGCCCGCGAAAGGAAATGCCCCAAAACGCTATCTGGACACATCAAAATGATCAAATACAAAACTACCTGGGTTTTTTTTTGGGGGTGGGGGGGGATGTTTGGGGGACACCTGCATTTTTGGTCCTGGGCTCAGCAGCCATCTAATGAAACCTACCAAACCCAGACACCCTAGGGAGTCCAGGGAGGTGTGACTTGCGTGGATCCCCCATTGTTTTCTTTCCCAGAATCCTCAGCAAACCTCAGATTTAGCTAAAACATCACATTTTCCCCACATTTCTGTGTGGGATCACTGCACCGGGGTAAATTTCATACCACCTAACGTTCCCCTCAGTCTCCCGGTAAAAATGATACTTCATTTGTGTAGGTGAGCCAAGTGCTTGTGACAGGGAAGAGCCAAAACATGTCGAAATTGAGGGGGAACCAAAGCAGGTCCAAAAGGGCAGTTTGGAAAAAAACAAAACATTTTTAGGCTGACAAGTGCAGCAGAATTTTTATCGGTATAAATGAGACAATGCTGGGTAGTAGGAATTTTGTGGATTCATGCAGATTCCGGAAGGTTCCATCACAAAAACGTGGGAAAAATGTGTGATTTCCAGCAAGGCTGGAGGTTTGCAGGGCATTGTGGGTAAGAAAATTGTGTGGGGTGCATGTGAAACACACCACCCTGGAATCACCCAGATGTTAAGTTTTCAGATGTGTCTAGGTTTTTTGGAATTTTCTACATGGCAGCGTCCCAAAGTCCATAAAGTGGAGCCCTCACCATTCCAAGTGGGACGAATTTGAGAGTTAGCCAAGCTCTCATGGCCCGAATGTAAAACCAAAACCCCAAATAATCAAATGTCTTCTTGCTTGCTGTGGGATAAAATGTTTTAGAGTGCGGGGGAGAGCTGAAAGACTGTTACCCCCTTCAGTTGGGGTGGGGGCATAACCAGGCCCATACTGGTTGGTAGACACCACCCCACAATTTTTTTTATTTTTTTTTATTCCCTGGCATCTAGTAGACTTTCTGTCCCCCGGGGTGTTGATCTGGAGTAATTGCCCAATCTGCCCACTGGTGGACAGAACACCTTTGGCCCCATTTACTTAGGGTTGGGGTATGGCCATACCCCCACCCTCTTATTTTGAGGAAAAAAACTTCCTTGGTCTCTGGTGGGCTTTCTCCCCCCCTGGGGGCAGATGGGCCTTCCACAAATAGGCCAATCTGCCCCCAAGGGGGGCAGATATGGCCAACAGTAATGTGACCCCATGGGGAGCGACCCTTACACAAGGGGCTGCCCCCCTAAAGAAAACACACACACACACACACCAATCTCTGGTGCCTTGGTTTTGGGGGGGGGGGGAGGGGGGAGGAAATGGTATTCTCCGTTTAACCACTACGCCCATGAGATGTCACACGCTTGAGTCCATGTGTAAAGTCTGCTACAAATCAGCTTTTACTATTTGGGTTTTTGGTGAGGTACTGCTTGTGAACCAGGAGGGTTGGGCTGACAGCTGCGAATTGTAGGATTGGCTTAGTCACCTACAAACAAAAGTTCTGTCATCCCTGAACCAGCAGTCTTGCCTAGAGCAAGAGTCCAACTAGAACAGCAGTTGCTTGCTGAGCAAATAACGGATGCGCTAATGCTAAATAAAATTGCTGAAAATGTTTAATCTTTACCCATATGATTCTTCTGCACATCTGAACACCTGTTGTAATTATAATTGGTGTTCATGAGGCAGGGTTTTCTGCTTTCTGTAACAAGGCAGGTGCGTAGCCAAAAACAGGGCACAGCACTTATGTCCTTATGGGGTTGGAACACACCCCTTGTCGTAAAAATTGTGTTGTATCTCATAATAGAATAAAGCTTGTACATAAAGTGTTTCATTACTGTAATTTATTGTCGTTATGATAAGGCATGCATAGCGTAATATCCAGCCCACAACAGATCCTCAGCATACTTTTTCGCATCCATATATATCCCACAAGGGGAAACATAGAATGCTTCCTGGAAAATAAACAAGATGGACCTTCTGCATTCATCGTGATGCTGCATGCTACACTAGATTACATAGTTCTGCTGTTACCTGCAGCTCTTTTCCAGCAGTAATAGGCCTCATTGGCCTGTATGCATGTGCTGCTTGCACTACCTCCAGGCTACTCGCCATGCCTGCCTCTGGATGTTGTAATGCAGCTAAGAAATACAGGTTTGTGTTTCTAGC
This sequence comes from Pleurodeles waltl, assembly GCF_031143425.1. Taxonomy (NCBI): domain Eukaryota; kingdom Metazoa; phylum Chordata; class Amphibia; order Caudata; family Salamandridae; genus Pleurodeles; species Pleurodeles waltl. The sequence goes on along the minus strand of NC_090451.1, from coordinate 191,081,498 downwards.
TTTTCCAGTGAAGACTAGAACATCCTCCGAAAGGACTTGCTTACCAAGTAGGACATCTCACCGTAGAAACTACTTGTTGATGCCTGCTTCCATAGTCCTAGTATTTAATTGGAGGTTTTGCGAAATCACGTTGAAGACTTTGTGAAAGAACAGAATTGTGAAATTTCACTTTTCATTAAAGTGTACTCACTACCACCCTCACAAACCGAACACGAATGACTGCTAGCACAGACTTAACATTCATCTCTTACTAGAGGTTGTGTAAGCAAATTGTGTGGAATTGTAATCTTTTAGCTATTTGGTGAAATGTTTGATCCTGTGCAATATAAAACAAATGTGTATTTCTATTGATTTAGTTCAACTTTGGAATCGGGTATACATGATAAAGAGTTACAAAATGTCAATTCAAGCATGTTTATTATTATCTTAAATAGATGATGAAAAGCCATCTGTTTTGCATAATTTGCCACATTGTTTCTGAATGAGTCATGCTATATTTGTCATTGTGGTTCTCTGGGGATGGTTTGTGGAACTCTTAAAACCGACTATCCGAATAAATTAGGTAAAAATGTGGTTAGGCCTTGCCAGTGAAGATGCTGACTTTACATTCTGAGGTGCGATCATTAAATATTAACTTCGAAAGAAAAAATGAGTTTCTGAGGCGGTAGTTTGTGGCATTTTTAGGGCTTTCATCAGTTTCACGTTTTCTCAAAGTCTGAAACAACAGGTTATTGACATGGTCCCATCCAAAAGGTTGTCATATGATGTAGCACATTAGCTGTCTTTTGCCAGAAAGTAGACAGATTTGTTTTTTTTAATTGTTCTAATATTGTACTTATTAGTGCAATCATGATTCAGAGAATTAACTGAAGAGGACATCCTTTCTCTGCCAGAAGTTTCCGAAGTAGATTTTTTTCAGTTGAAGTCCCACTTTATCTTAATTGTTGGATTGCTGGGCATTAAAGTAATTATTTACAACCTGGTTAGTCAGAATTTTCATTTGTGGTTTCTGCTACATTAGCTATCAGGAAACCACTTTTGAGATTGTAGCACAGTAGATGCTTAACATATGTCAGCCAATCTTTGCTAAAACTAAATCCAGCTATCATTTGGTTCACATACCCAAATTCTAGCTTAATCTGGACCTGCAAGGCGTTCCCTGGAAGGTGAAACAGTAACCTGAACACCTTTCCAATTATCCTGTTCAGAATGACAGTATCTCTACCTCGTAGAGCTTCACTACCGTAAGTAATACTGGGTATTAATTTAGCAGCACCTATTTGCAGTATAGGCTGGTAGCTGGGACCATCTAATGATCTTTGCAAGGTGCGGAAAGCTAGCAACAACGCATTCTCTTTCCGCTGTAAATCCTGTTTATGGAAAATAAAAGAACCCCTCTCATCGAATAGTACACCCAGGTGTCTGTATGTTTTAAACTTGTTCTAATTCTAGCCCTTGAAAATGCCATTTGGACTTTTTATTTATTTTTTTACTTACTTCCATAATTTTGGTTTTCTTATTTATTAACATTCCATTTTCGCCGGCAAATTCAGCTAATTTAGAGATCAATCTCTGCAATCCAATTTTGGTTTGGCTTAAGAGGATTGAGTCTTCCGCATAAAGCAGGTTTGATATAAATAAATTTCCAATCTTTGGGGGGTGCGCATTAACCTCATTTAGCTTATTAGACAGATCTTATAGAGAGATTAAAAAGATATGGCACAAGAACACAACCCCGTTTAAGGCCTTGGTTAGTCTCAATTTTCCTTAATAGTGAAGAGCCATGCCCTACCTTTACTCTAACTCATGTGTCTGTGTATAACATCTGTATGGCTCTTAACAATCGAGCAGGTATGCCCCAGGAGGTTAACTTTCTCCATGAAAGATTGCATTGTACCAGGTCAAAGGCAGATTTAAAATCCTTAAAGCACAAATACAGGAATTGAGTTCTATGCTTTCATTTATGTATTATAGTAGACAAAGATAGTATATTGAGTGCTGTTCCTGGCCCTTTAATAAGCCCAGATTAGTGTACCGGGATGATATTGTTTTCAGTTGCCCAGCACTGAAGCTCCTCTAAAAGTGACCCCGCATAGTATTTTGCTTCAGAGTCCGTCAGAGTAATTTGATGATAGTTCTCGGCATGGAGAGATTTCCACCTTTAAATATCGGGTGAATTATTGTGCCCTTCCAAGAGTTAGGGATAGTTTCAAGCTCTAACGAATTGTTAAACACAGCAACTAGCCTCTGTGCCCAGAAACTCAGGTTGTTTTATGTAAGGAATTTGGGATCCCGTTTGGGCCTGGAGCCCCTGCCTGCCTGCTCTTTTTAATCAGCCTAGTAACCTGAGCCACTGAGAATGTTAATTCAGTAGCTCCAGGTTGTCATTAATGGGCCATATTGGTGTCCTTTCCTGGGCTCGAGTCCCCCCTGGGCTTCCCGTATTAGTATCCTCTATTTTGGGTTCATTAAAATGTTGAATCAAAAAAGTAACCCAAGAAGATTCCGCAATGTCTGTTCTTGTCAGAATCATAGGGGTTCTGTTTAGATTGTTTACCATTTTCCAAAACCCCCTGTGAATTGCTTTTTTTTTTTACTTGGGAATAATGCTTTTACCTAAATGTTGTGCCTTATCTGTACCTTGGGTTCCCAAATCTGCTTCCCATAGGTGTTATTAATGATTTTTAGCTCGTTTTTGGTTTGATAATCTGTTGGGTACTTCCTGGCAAGTCTTAACAATTAGTTCCTCTTCCTTCTTATTAAAGTTATGGAAGCAGAAATTTTTATTTTAGATTTATTTTTTACTTTATCAAGTGCGTAGCGCTGGCATGGGTTTTGAGACTTTCCAGTAAGAAATCTATTGAGAATTTATCTAGAAAAGAAAACTATATGGCTATTGGGACATCAATTTCCACGCTCCTACATTTGTTATACAGTGCCATAGAGTTTACACCTATAATGTCAGTTGAGTCATCATGCCATCAAAGTTTCTTATAATTAGTAGAGTTGATATCCCCAGGTAGGGTAGCTACAGGTTTGTGTAAAGGAATGTGATAATTTAACTCCATTCTCTGCTGACAGTGATCACTCTTATCTGTCTTTGGTAAATGATAGTCATTTAGTTTAAGAGCGATAAAGAAGCTACTGTGTAATAAATTATTGATTGAGTTCCGGAAGCGTAACAAGTTGCTGAAGGGGGGTGTCTTGTTGAAATCTCCTATTCAAAAGTCTGAGACCAAGAGCCTCCAAACGTTTAACGAAGGCATCTGTTATAGCGGTCCCTGTAGTCCATGTTGATTGTTGTGGGACTGCCCACATAAGATCCTGATGCACAATCTGATCCTCCCTTTCGTAAGCTTGCAGTAATGTCATATTGAAATCACCTCTTATTAGCAACTCTGGCGCGTCAGGATCTCTCAAGCATGTTAAAATTATTTCTATCAATTTAGAAGACATTTAATTTCCTAGAGTGGGCATCTGGGTGAATGTAGACGTTGATGAGTAGAAGCGGCCTCCCTAACTTTTTATGCCAGTCTTGCACTTTTGGTACCAAAAGATCAGCGTTTTCCTCTTATTTGTATGCAGGGTGTTCTTAGCCCTGCTGAGTTAAATGTCGCTAGACCCACTTTTGGATGGACACATTTTTTTTTACTTTTGTGCACGGGAGAAGAAGTCCAGATAGCCATTGATTGTAAAAGGCTTGGTAGCCCATGTCTCAAGTAGCTGTACGATCTGGCAATCGTTAAATAGGTATGTCAAATCCTTTAGTTGATTATTTGCACAGATCCCATTTATGTTCCAAGAACAGATTTTAAGAGATTTTTGATGGGGTCTTGCCTTTTCTGAACCCAATGGAGAAGTGAGTGGCTGTCAGGGGCTCCTATCTTTATGAAGAGCAGCTGATAGCCATCCTAAATTTAATGGCTGAAAAAGATGCCTATTGTGTGATGTTTGGCTTGTGGAATGGTGAGCAGGAGGAGTTGAGTATCCAATTGCAGTTCTAAGAATTGAGAAAGGTTGATGTGGTCCATCCATTCTTTTTTGTTTTGGTGATCTATTGTAAATTTTCCAAGGGGTCAGGGTAACCAATTTGCTGGGGTATAGTTAGCACGTTCCCCATTTTAAAAAGGAATCTTTTTAATTAAAAACCTTGCTTACCAGCTGAGGTGACGCCCAAGTCACCAGGGTAGATTCGTGGCAATTACCTTTTTCCACCACAGCCCCAGTCAGGAATTCTATTGAATCGATGTGATTGGTCTGGATGTTCTCTAGAGATGGAATTGCTCTTAAAAGTTTTAATATGTTGCTGCGATTGAGTATGTCGTGCAGACCCCTGGAATGGAATTGCGGGGAAACAATTATTATATCCCACCCTATGAGGGCCACCTATAGGCGCAATCTGATTAACTTCAAGGGATAGGCCAAAATGTTCCTTTTTCGTGTTCCATGGGATAATCTCCTTATCAGTCTCACCGGTTCTCTTAAATTTAGCCGATCATCTGGCCTACTTATGAAAAGTGGCATCAAGGGAGTTGGGGGGCATCATTAACACCAATTCACTGGGACTTTGGCCCAGCAGTATCCGTTTGTTTCCCTTGCCCTCAGGGGCATCGACTGTGAGCACTAATTGTACGGAAACATTTTCTGCTAATGTTTGACTTGTTTTCCTATCTTGCACTTCTAAATGCCTAAGATCTTTCTCAGCCCCTTGATTATTACCTTTCTTGAAAGCACTTAACCTTTTTGAGTCTTACGTTCCAGAAATTCTTTAACTTTTCTAGTACGTAAGTGTTCTTTAACCTCAGGTTCCCCTTGACATTGGGGAACATAAAGACCGTGGCTTTTCTTTTGAGTGTTAAACAGCGGAAACCGATTTGTAGCTATAGGGCTACGATCGTTGTTGGTAGTTAACCCTTGGCTTTTACCATTCTCGTTCCCAGTGGCAGAGACCTTTATACTACTGGACACCATATCGAGGGCGGCCTCTGGAACACCCTTCATCTTTTTCCTGGCTTTTCGTTGTTTTTTCCTTTTGCATTTTAGTCACGGGCATAGTTGATTGTTTAAGCTGATCATTTAATAGATTAGTTGATAGCAGTGATGATGATAGTGAAGATTAAATCTTTTTAACTAACTTTCCTGTATTGTGAACCGTCTCTTTCACTGGTACTTCTGATCCGCAAGCGTCATAATTACAAATGAACACCTCATTCCCACTTCGTTCTTTGATACCTCCTTGTATACCCAGTGCTATCAACATCACCAGTCAGGCGACCCGTATGTGAAAGGGTGCTATCCCCTGGATGGGGATTTAAGGGGGACTCGTTATCCTTGTTTTTTATGATGTTAAGGTTCTCCTTAAAGCCATCCATCATGGAATTTATGACCTCTGGAAGTGAAACAAGCTTATTAATTGCTGGACTGCATGTGCGGTCCAACTCCCTTAATTATGCATAGTTTGGTGCCTTTTTGATCAGGAGATTAAGGTCTGCCAGCTTTTGGTCAGTCCCTTATACGGATTGGGCCCTAACATTTAGTAAATCCACCTGCACGTTCATTTTTGTAGACTGATAGGACAGAGCTTCAAGAGTTAGTTGCGAGGTTATGTAGAAAATGTCCCACATGAAGCTATGATCTATTTTCCAAGATGGGCTTTGTAATAACTGGGAGTTCTCGGTTTCCCCCATCTGACTAGGGTGATCCGGTAATTGAGCTTTCAGTGGGCCGCAACTGTTGAGAGCCTTCTGTCCATCAGTGAGGCGGCGATACTCCTATTTCTGAAAAGTCTCTAAGAGTTTTTCCAGGTGAAAGTGTAGAGGCAATTGGAGGTGGAGATAATGATCTTAAAGTAAGTAGTTCTAAGTCAGTAATGGAGCCCCAAGCGTTGTCTTTATCTTCCAATATGTCGACCATGTTATCAGGAGTACATTTCACCAACTCCTCCTTCCACCTCCGACCTAGCCCCCTTTTCATACCCAAAGCTGCTTTCACTTTTTATTGGGGAAATAGAGTTAGGGAGAGCTGATTGATCTTTAGGATTGGAAAAGATTGCTTCGACTGGGTCCTTTGAAAAGTCAAATTTATGGGGAATTTTTACTGACTTTTTGAACATTCTTGCAATTGGGGAAATTAAAGTCAGATGCTCCTCTTTCTTTTTGAATCTCATGGTCATTGCAGGTTTCAGGGATGGAGATGACTGTTTCCTCTTATTACTCTTAGTTTGTGGCTAATTTACCCTTTCATTCCCTGAAAGCATCTTCTCGGATAAGGGGTTTTTGCTCCTAGAGACCACCACTTCTAGAGCACTTAAAATTTTGAGACGCGCTGTCACACCTCGACAGCCGAGGGGCACGAGCATGTGATCGAAAATCTTCTCAGGTGAGAGGTATTAGATCCAGAGAGCTGTTATGCAGAGACCACCATCCCTGTCACACCTTAAGTTTTGTAACACTCCGCCACTCCTCGGCGACCGAGGGGCACAAGCACGCGATCAAGGTGTTGGGATCACTAGTTTTTTGAATGTCAGAAATAAATTCCACTTTGATGCCACTTTGATTGAAGAGGGTGAAGAAATTGTCTCCAAGAAACCTGTGCAGACATTTTCAGGCTCTTTCCTCCTCCAGGGGCTAGGGTAGGGCAGATGCAAATCTGGAGTCTGAAGAGGGTCTCTGAGGACCTCTTGAAAGAAGTCTCAGCAAAAAGGCCAGAAACAGAAAAGGCACTACCAAGTAGTTGAACAAGCAGCACCCGTCCTAGCAAACTAGCTAGTGCAATGGTCCATTAGTGGTGCTTGTGGATAGTGGGCCGGGGCAGGGCCCCTTCAAAGCTTTGGGCAATCGCCTAGTTTGCCCAAGTCTTAAAATGGTTTTACAGTTGGTTCATCCGTCTATTGAGCTTAGCACCGAATCCACATATTGCCTTGAGCAGCAGCAACTCTTCTGCTTTCCCCTCGCATCGGACACACTTTTAGTATCTAAATAAATGCCCAGTCAAAGCAATCTTGAGGGTATGCCATTGGCTCCCATGCAATGTGAGACACCAATGTAAGAATCTTCATCTTGACAACAACGCACTGTACACAATGCTCCTCTGGTCTTCTTCCCTCGATCAACAGGTTCTGCAAAAACACTTTGCACCAGTTCTGCCTCGTATGAGATGCTGAGCCTTTCAAGATATGGCGGTCAATTATTATTGTGATTACTTGACTGCTGTTGAGTCAGCGGCAGACCCCTCTCCCTTCCCTACCCATGGCGGACAGTGGTTACGGTTGCTTTCGCTTCTGGGTTGTCATCTGGGAGAGGTGAAGATCAGAAGCCTCTGGTCTTTGGTGGAGTCCTGCCTCCATTGCAGCCTTCCAGAGCTGAGGGCCATCCGCTTGGCGTTAAAAGCGTACCTTCCATCCATCAAAGGGATACTAGTACATGTGTTCATGGACACCGCCATGTGGTACTGCAACAGACTGGGTGTGATGGTGTCACGGACCCTGTGCCAGGCGGTCTTGTGCCTCTGGAAATGACTGGACCCATAAAGATTTTCCTGGTCATGAAGCACTCTTTGACTGCCACAAGAACAAACTCCACCTTCGCTGCCTGGTGGATCACGAAGGGCAGCTGCATATGGAGGTGGCACAAAGTCTCTTCCACGAATGGGGAGAATCTTGGCTCTATCTGTTCATGTTGGAGATTCCAAGGCATCTCTCACTTGGAGACAATTTCCGCCTCATGTGGATCTCAGGACTGTTGTATGCCTTCCCACCTATACCACACCTGCCCCAAGTTCTCAGGAATATTAGGACAGACCGGGTCCAAGTCATTCTAATGGCTCTGTTGTGGGCACAGTGAGTATGGTATCCAGAACTCCTAGACTTCTGCTTCTGTCCTCTGATCTGGTTGGAGTCCCCCATCCTTCAGGACAGACCGGGCCTAAGCCATCCTATTGGCTCTGTCTGGGGCCCTAGAGAGTATGGTATCCAGAACTCCTAGGCTTTGGCATCTGTCCTCTGATCTGCACCCCAGCCTTTGCAATCTCCTCCTTCAAGCATGGAGATTGAGTGGCAACAGCTGAATGCCTTTGGCCTTCCTCTGGAGGTAGGTGATGTCATTTTCGCAGCCAGTTGTCCCTCGATGAAAACTGCATTCACTTGTCGGCGAAACAAATTTGTGGTTTGGAGTGACTCTCACCATATTGACCACTTCCAGGCCAAAATGTCTCATATTTTATTGTTTACGCTTTCTCTTGCTAAGCAAGGCCTTGCCCTGGGCACAGTTAAAGGTTATCTTTCTGCCGGTTGGCCTTCTTACAGTTGCCTGATCAGCCCTCTTCATTTAACTTGGAATTAGTTTCCCTGTCAGTTTGGAGAAAAGAGTGACGAAGGGCATGAGGATCTAAAGGGAAATTAGGTTGAATGCTAGGAATATTGAAGGAGCCAAAATCAAAGGTTTTATATCAAGCAGAAGAAGATATAATAAACTTCAGATTAATAGAGGATCAGAAAAGTAATGTGAAAAAAACACAAAGTGGTAAGTGAAAACACACTTACCTGCTTTGTGCTGTTTCTTTCCAAGGTATGCTTTTCACAGAGGCAAACTGGAAGTGGCAAGGCAAAGTGGATGTTGTAAGAGACTTCACAGGAAGAAAATTGTGAAAAATATGTGCATTCACTTATCTAATTGAATTTAAAAATGTACACTGTAAAAGAAAAAGTAAATTCTTAGTAAATACATTTTGTAGGTGGCTGAACCAATATCGTAGCACCAAGAAACAATCTTTTTATTTATTTAATTTTTTATACTTTTATCTTTTGAGTGAGCTGGGATCCTCCCCGCAGTCTTGTAGTGAAGAAACATTGTTCAATTTAAGTAATGTTTCTCTCTTGTGTATCTTCCGGAATACTACCATTTAGGATTCCTATTAATGTTTTTGCGTACATTTTTGGATTTTGTTTAATACTTAATTTTTCTGAACTCTATTTTTCATCAATGAATAGCCACACACCAGTATTTTTAAATCCATATCATCGGCTGAGTAGTTAAATGAAAATCTTGGCATTTAAATTCTTGTTAATCAGCATGCCATGCAGGTAGTGCTCTTAACCTTTAAGTAGCCAGCACACCTACATTTTGCAAGGTCAGTTAAGTCATCATCAGTCATTCTAACAATGTGGTTTGCTTTTGTTAGCTGGCACATATTGCTAATTCCACAGATTGTTGTTTCTAGACCTCATGTAGCACAGTTTCCTTAAAATAGGGCAGTTTGAGCTGTAATTCAGTACAGATCCATTCTGGTTGTTTAAACTATCTGATGCACAGTTCTCAGTGCAGATTTCTCACCTTAAGAATATCCATAACTGCCAAACTGGATCTGGAGAAATCTACAGCCATCATCCGTGCACACTGACGATGTCATGTGGCTCTGCCGTGACTCCTTACTGCCCCCGATGTGACAAAGTATGACTGTGCTCAGATCTCAGTTCCTTTCTTTCTGTGCCCTTTGACCAGAATCTGAAGCTCCGTCCTGACTTTGTCAGTCTATCCAATGATTTCCAAATCTCAACGGCAGAGTGCTAGGAAACAATGTCTCCACCGAAAATGGCATGACTCATGCAGTGGCAAGATTACAGGAAGCAGATGACAGTTCTGGATCCACATAGTGTTGGTCATGCTTGGGATCTGGCCACTTAAGTTATGCGGCAAGTGAGCCCTTAAGCACCCAAAGATGATTCTACAGCAGAAAGCACAGCTCTACGTTACAGAACAAAGAAGAGCTCACATTTGAAGGGCAGACCCTGCTCCCACTTCAAGTCGTCACCCTTCTCTTGAAACTACTCACACGAAAAGTCCGCTTCCTGGTAAAAGTCTTCTTGTAAATCTAAGTGTAGACATAAGTGCAACAAGGGCAAATTGGGCTCAGTCCCACCACACTGCTCTAAGCCTAGCAAGAAGGTGCAAGGACATTAAGCTAGAGAGAGCACTCTTGTCAGTCAAATCTGTCTCAGCCCACAGTTGATCCTTGAGCACTCTGAATTTCCTAGATCATCTTCAACCCCACACCATATAGCAGCCTTCAGATGGGCAATGCTGGATATTTTTAGTTTGGTTCTGGCTCTGTGTCATACCTTTGGGCTCAACAGAGACACAGGAGTCTTCAGTTGATCTTCAAGATAACAAAAGCCCAACCAGTTGTTATACAGCCTGATTCTAATCCAAGACCCCTGTATAGTACCAGTACTATTATGGGCCAGAGGTTCTCTTTGGATCTGATTCTGACCCAGTGAAGGATGCACTTAATGTCCTTCAGCACACTGATTAAGATGGAGAAAACTTACTTTTCACTTATTATACTAATTGTGCCTTGTAGTTAAATCTCCAAAATAACAGAGGGTTAGACTGATCTCCTGAAACATGATCTAGTCACTACATGAACCGCCAGTGGAAGATGATGCCTTGTTTGCAGTGGTGGTTAAGAGGGCAGATGCTGCTTGCAGTTCCCTATTATTAAAACAGTGACAAAAGTGTTGATTGAGATTTTTCAACCAGGGTCTGCTTCGTCTGAGCTATTATTGCCTTTTAATGCAGCTAGTTAGTCACCCTGTGACTAGGCGATGCAGACTGGTTTTCACTGACCCAACGTTAACCAAATATCCTACACTAGAAAACCTGACAAGTCAGGTCAATCTCAGTGCCTTTCTGACCAATACTCTGGATAGGGAATAAAAAGAATTGATGCCTTTGGAAAGAGAATGTTTTCCTTAACTTACTTCGCCCACGGGTCCATTAATGCAGTTTGTCTCCTGGGATGGTACACACATACATTGTGGGATATGGCTAGTACAATCTTGCTGGCTGTCTCTAAGGACCTCAGGCCTCTGTAGTCCCAATGATATGTGATGATCAGAATGCTGCTAAATATGTGCTCTGAGCTGATATGGACATTACTGATTGCGTAGGTGGAGCTGTCAGTACCAGTTGTGCTCAGGCAGCCCGCTTGGATGACAGCAGCTCTGTTTTCAGGGGATGTACAAGTGTCTTTAATGGACATGTCTGTTAATGGCTCCTGGCTGATTAGGTGCTAAAGTAATTTACAGTCAGTCTCATCACACCTATGTTCTTTGGGCTGTTACTACCAGCTTAGCAGTTTCTGTTCCAAGACTGAAAGCTTAGTTGCTACCTCACAGAGCGAGCTAATAGACTGTGCTAGCCTTCTCGACCTGTACTACAACAAACAAACTTGGCCATTGGAGACCAAGGGTGTGGTAACACCAGAAGCCCTTGCACCAGCTGGAGTATCACTCTTCCAGTTCCTCCTCCTTCAGCTTCAGGGGCAATCAAGTATCTTTAGTTTGCCCACAGACCTGTGCATTGCTGTTGGCTGTTTGGAGTTACAACACACAACTTCTTCCCTGGCTAGAAATTCACCTCATAAGACAGGGGAGTGTTTCAAATTGTTCACTCACTTCCTTTCATTTCTTCCCCACCCTGCCTCTGTCCTACGCAGATCTACTTTCAGAGGAGCACTCCACAATCCTGATGCAGGAACTCATTGTTGTGTTGTCCGTAGATGTCAAGCAAAGAACATTAAACCTGAGGCGGAAGGGTGCTATTCACCCTACTTCCTCATTCAGAGTAAGGACCAAGGCCTCAGACTCATCTTGGATCTCTGCCCTTTCTATATACTTGTCCTGAGTCCCACCAACTTAATTCGCAATTCAAAGTTGGCTAGTCAGTTGCTCTGACAGGGTATTTTTCTGTTAACCCCTCTAAAAGATCCAGTCTGGCACCTAGGGCCATTCCATTTCTGAAGGTAAGAAATTTGTCCTTTCTGCATAATTAATCTTAGAGTATTCTCTTTTTGAAATTATGCTGCATATTAGAGTTTACTCAGTGCGCACTGTGACCAACCATTTGCTAATGAACCAATTTTAGGTTTATAAAAAAAATATTTAAAAAACTTCTTTTGAAAACTGACACATCAGAGTAAGTTCTTGCTTGTTTGTTTGCAACAATCGTGACCTCTTTGTTTTTTTCTTTAAATGTAATTTTGATATGGAGAGGTTGTATTTGTTAATGTGATTCTTGGTTGTAAAACATAATTGTGCATATATAACATATTAACATGAATATTTATTTCCTCAGTGAATGTTGAAAAGATTATACCAAAGGGAATACCTCACAAAAAGAATGATAGAACTCATGATTGTTCATTTGAGGTAAGCCATAGTTTCTCCTACTATAATTATAGATCTACCATACTATTAAAATAAGGTATATTTATAAAGGGGTTTTGGTCTAGAATTAAGAACAGCTGTTTTCCTTTTATGATGTAACGTTAAATATGTACTTGTATAATCATTAAAACATTTCTATCCCCAAAACACTTGTTTGCTTCACTGCATGATGTTGGTTACCATTGTGCTGGTATGGCGATCACTTTTGGGACAAAGCCTGGATGGCGACCAAATCACTGAGAGACAAGATTCAGGGAAATCTATGATATCATAGGTGTCACACTGGGGGTGAAAAGTGTACACGTGAGTTTATTTGAAATGCTGTGATATTTACATTGAGAGACCATGTTAAACCTTTTACAACTTTGCCTACTGAATTGGACAGCTTCCAAAGAGTATCTGCTTTTAAGGTAAATTAAAATGTAGGTCAGAAAAAGCTTGTTCTTAGCATGACCACATGGGAGAGGATGGAGGTGAGAGCTATAGTTAATATTCCACTGCCAGGGTTTGAGATACTGGTGCATAACAGTGGTTAGGGTTCTGGATATGTTTATGCAGAGAAAGCTGTCCTGGGCTAATAAGGGTGATAAAGATGAGCCTTAGCAGATGGATCGGACAAGTTGTGGCTAGAGAGAATTGCAGTGCTAAAATACTGTGGTTCTTCCACAGCTGCTTAGCTTTTTACAGGCTTTACCGACTCAAAGAAAATTGTGGAACAATTATAATAGGCATTCCTTTTTGCACATTTTTTATCTGTAAAGCACTGAGTAACCTTCGCTAGATCAAGAAAGATTTATGAAGATTGGACACTTATTTGAGGCTGTTCTGGCATGTATATCCAATGACCACAGAGAGAACTGGCTTGCACGTCAGAGCCCTAAACCTCTTAAACAGATTGTAATTTTGCGTGTAAATGCTGGAATCGCCACAAGTACTGCATTGGAAGGATCCCTTTTGAAATGGAGGGAGGTGAATAAGACCTAATTGTGAAAACCTTAAGAGCGTGTATGTCTGCTAGTAAGCCTGTATTACTTTTTTTTTTTTTTTTTTTATAGAGAGAAGGTTGTGCTTGGACTGCACCCTTTCCTCCTTATCCTCCTTACTTAAAATAGTTATGGTTCTACTTGAAACAATTGTACATTTACAGAATGTTTTGAAAACCTGTCCACTCCAGTGAAGCAAACTTTGCATACTGTGGTCATGAAATGGGCTTTTAGCTGTTACTTACAGAGAACACTATATTTGAGTCACTCTTGTCAGTTACTTCATATTCTGAAGGTAAACTGGGTAAGTGCAAGAACAATGGGCCCTAATGGTGTAATTCTAGCAAAATATTCATAATTAAATGGTTATATAATATACAAATAAAATGCAAAAATTTAATAGACGGAGTGGATGCTTGTAATAAATGTGCTTAATGATCTTTGAAGTTTGATACACATGTGTGATAAAAGTGAGCAAAGTGCGTATCAAAGCAGGAAGGAACATCACGGTCGGTGAATTATAGTGTACAATGGAATGCAGCTGCATGCAAGTCGATAAAGTTTTGATCCTATTGTGAATACAGGATCATCATCAGAAATCTGTCAAATATGGACCTGACAGAACGCTGTAAAAGGAGAGAAACAGGAATCCTTATCTGATATATTAAGAACAATATACATACATACATGAAGGAAGGGGTTTTGTGAGCTACTCGTTTCCTCAAGTCACAAAGCACACTATAATAGAAAAGGAATTGGGTGTAAGGTGCTGGTCTCAATTATGGAAAGGGGAGTAAAAAAGAATGATAAAAGCTCACCGAAACTTCAAAATAAGCAACAGTGAGACACAGTTCATGAAGAACATCAATCCTGTAGAAAACTGATTATTTGTTCTCCTTTTTGACCACAACACTAGCTCAAAAGTTCTTCCGCCTTGAGTGACTTTTGCAGCTTGCATACCATGTTTTTTTATAACTATTACTGTCTCATTGGTCATTTGTTCTTGGATATTTTGTTTATATACTTCCATTAACAGATACAACCAAAAAAATAATAATTATCTTTTAATTTGGACAGTTGACTTTTCGTTCTGGTTTAAGTGTTCAGTGAGCCTCCCTCACATTCACAGAAATAATAGCTGTCTATGAATTTAACAAAGATAGCAATGGCACAAAACTGCAGCTACATATTATCACCTTTTTTATTGACATTGATTCTTTAGGGACTAAACGCAAGTAAGTTATTATTTGAGATCTGTTTGTTCATGGTATTTTTAGATGATTACGTTTTGTCTCTTAGTAGTTGACTCTCATTTTTCTTCTTTCTTAATTCTTGGGGTTGGGATATCGTAGCAGGGCTCTTCTCTCCACTGAGAGCAAACATCATCAAAAATGCATCAACAAATAATCAAGGAGCTTCTACCCTTTTCTGTGGGGATTCAATGCACGTCATGTGCCTATTTTTTGGTTTTTATTGTTTGCTGTATCTTTTATCTTTTCTTATCCCTGTACTGTCCCAGTGAGCCATTCCCAGATTTAATTTATTTAGGTTGTGACTTCCATTTTTCTGTTGTGTTGATGATGAGGAAATGTTTGTGCTGTTACATAGTGACTTGTGTTTGAGGAAATATCTTAATACTATTTGTAGTATCTTCATCCTCTGTATAAATGGCTTTGGGCAATATTCCTTACTGATCAGCTTCCATGGCATAGATCTGCAGCAGCCCCTCCATTGCAGGTCTATTTGATCTCCACCTCTTTTGATAGAGAACTCACAGTTTGGCTGCTGTGAATGCCCTATGTATGGATGCAGCCTCTCAAATATCCCTGTAGAAAAGTGATTTCTTGGGGTAAGCCTTGCAAGATGTTTGGGCTGTTATCTTTTTTTCTCTCCAAGAATGTGCATTTATTTCTGTTTTGTAGCTCCTTTTTGTTATGGGCGAGCACAGAGTGCTCCATCCATTCTGTAATCTCTCTTTGGGCTTGAAACCACACCCATGCCACGTCAGTCACTTACATTGGTTGTGGGCTTGCCTTTTAAAATCCACTTGCTTTCATTTGTGAAAGGCATGCATACGTCATGCCTTTTCCGGTGTTTAGCCCACCTACATAGCACCGGTAAAGTACCAAAAACATACGAGGCTCGATGTTTTCAGCCTGGAGTCCGGACTACTTTATCTGTTTATTTTCCACACAGCGCGATCGCGCTGCATTTTACATAGCGCGATCGCACTGAGTTTTTGTTTGCTTTACAACACTAATAGCTCTAGCTCTAACTCAAACAAATGCGAGACCTGTTGCATTGAAAATGCTTGTTTCTCTTTCTAGCGGGAGAGACCAAGTTGCATTCATTAAATATATAATTTTTTCTTTCTTTCTTTTTTTTTTTTTTTTTTTTTCATTTAACCCCTTCACTGCCAGGCCTTTCCACTCAGGGGCATGGCCTTTTTTTTGGCTATTTGGGCTAGTTCGTGCTTAGGCCCTCATAACTTTTTGTCCACTTAAGGCACCCACGCCAAATTTGCATACTTTTTTTCCCAAACATCCTAGGGATTCTAGAGGTACCCAGAGTTTGTAGGTTCCCCTGAAGGAGACCAAGAAATTAGCCAAAATACAGCGAAAATGTCAGGGTTTATTTTCAGAAAAATTGGGAAAAGGGCTGCAGAAGAAGGCTTGTGGTTTTTTTCCCTGAAAATGGCATCAACAAAGGGTTTGCGGTGCTAACACCATCATCCCAGCTTTCAGGAACAGGCAGACCTAAATCAGAAAAACACATTTTTTCACACAATTTTGGCACTTTAGTGGGACATACCCCATTTTTACTATTTTTTGTGCTTTCAGCCTCCTTCCAGTTATTGACCGAAATGGGTGCAAAACCAATGCTGGATCCCAGACAGCTAAACAGTTCTGGAAAGGAGACAAAATTCTGAATTCAGCAAGGGGTTATTTGTGTAAATCCTACAAGGGTTTCCTACAGAAAATAACAGCTGAACTAAAAAAATATATATATTGAAATTGAGTTGGAAAAAAACAGCCATTTTTCTCCACGTTTTACTCTGTAACTTTTTCCTGCAATATCAGATTTTTTTAAAGCAATATACCGTTACGTCTGCTGGACTCTACTGGTTGCAGGGATATGTAGGGCTTGTAGGTTCATCAAGAACCCTAGGTACCCAGAGCCAATAAATGAGCTGCACCTTGCAATGGGTTTTCGTTCTATACCGGGTATACAGCAATTCATTTGCTGAAATATAAAGAGTTGGATGACCTGCGGTTTTGGTCCTGGGATCAGCAGCCACCTAGGGAAACCTACCAAACCCAGACATTTCTGAAAACTAGACAACCGAGAGAGTCCAGGGAGGTGTGACTTGCGTTGATCCCCTAGTGTTTTCGTACCCAGAATCCTCAGCAAACCTCAATTTTAGCTAAAAACAAAAAAATCACATTTTTCCCACATTTCTGTGTGGGATCACTGCACCGGGGCAAATGTCCTATCACCCAAAGTTCCCCTCAGTCTCCTGGTAAAAATGATACCTCACTTGTGTAGGTGTGGCCCAAGTGCCTGTGACAGGGAAGAGCCAAAAACATGTCGAAATTGAGGGTGAACCAAAGTGGGTCCAGAAGGGCAGTTTGAAAAAGAAAAAAAAAAAACATTTTTGGACTGACAAGTGGGGCAAAATATTTATTGGTGTAGATGAGACAATGCTGGATGGTAGGATTTTTGTGGATTCCTGCAGATTCCGGTAGGTTTCATCACAAAAATGTGTGATTTCCAGCAAAGTTGGAGGTTTGCAGGGCATTGTGGGTAAGAAAATGGTGCGGGTGCGGGTGCATGTGAAGCACACCACCTTGGAATCACCCAGATGTTTAGTTTTCAGATGTGTCTAGGTCTTGTGGATTTTTCTACATGGCAGCGTCCCAAAGTCTAAAAAGTGCAGCCCTCACCATTCCAAGTGGGACGATTTTGAGAGTTACCAAGCTCTCATGGCCCAAATGTAAAACCAAAATCCAAAATAATCAAATGTCCTCTTGCTTGCCATGGGAATAAGATGTTTTAGTGTGGGGGAGAGCTTAAAGACCGTTATCCCCTTCCGTTGGAGCGGGGGCGTAATAATGCCCATACTGGTTGGTAGCCACCACCACACTATTTATTTATTTTAATTCCTCGCCTGTAAATGTTTTGCCCCCTTAGGGAGCGGCCCTTGCCCAAGGTGCCGCTCCCCTCATTCAATAATACTTTAAAAAAAAAAAAAAAAAAATCCCTGGTGTCTAGTGGTTTCTGCCCCCCTTGGGGGCAGATTGGCCTAATAAAAATAGGCTGGCCTAAGAGTAATTTTGCCCGCCCACCCCCCCCCCCCTTCAACCCAGGGAGCGACCCCTGCCTAAGCCCCCCATCCCCCAGGAGAGCGACCCTTGCCTAAGAGGTCGCTCCCCACATATAAAAACAGAGCAAAAAAGATTTATCCCTTGTGTCTAGGGGTTTCTGCCCAGAGGGAGATGGACCTAATTATCATAGGCTGATGTGCCCTTGGGGGGGGGGGGGGGTTGCGCAGGGCAGGGCAGAAAAGGCCTAAAAATACTTGTCCCCCCTGTGGAGCGGCCCTTGCCCAAGGGGCCGCTTCCCTCATTCAATTACAGGAAAAAAAACTCCCTGGTGTCTAGTGGGCATTTCTGCTGCCTGATCGCATCGCGATTCAGCAGCAGAAATGCTGAGAAAGACATCAAAGGAAAAGAAAGGCCCTTCCTTTCCTTTGATGCCTTTCTCGGCCCCTCCAAGTGATCGGAGTAGAAATGCAAAAGCATTTCTCCTCCGATTGCTGCTGGAAGCTGAGCTTCCAGTGTGGAGGGACAGGCCTCTGATGAGGTCAGTGCACAATCGCACGCTGACGTCATTAGACACTACAGGAGCGGATCTTGGGGGGGGGGGGGGGGTTGTGAGGCCCCATTGGGGGTGGGGGGGGGCTAGCGCTCACCCCGAGGCCCCCTACTTGGACTTAACCATTACATCCTGGGCACCCGAGCGGTGCTGCCCAGGATGTAACTGTTACGTCCAGGGCATCCAAGGGGTTAAAATGCTGGTAGATAATATTGATCAAGTTGTTTCTAACTGTAGTTTTTAGGTTAATACTTAGTGAACCGTTTTCTGACTGCTCATTCTTAGCCTTAAAGCTTCTTAATCTGGAGCTATTGGCTTTTGTCCCTCACTGCCCTTTCCCATGTGGTCTTGGTCATGATAAAACTGCGGTTTTGTGCGCTTGTGTTAACAAGCTTTTCTGTAGTTTACTTAGAGCTATATAATAAATTAAACAAAGACAGATACAAATTTTTTATTAATGTGTTGATGTTTCCTTCCAATAAGGGTTAGTTATTAGAGCCTGGTTCATGCACTCTAGTGTCACGTCCGCTCTATAGGAATATATTTTTGAGTACACATTGTGCTTGTGAGTGGTGAAGGTGTTGAATGCTTAGAATTGACCCTTATCTTTTTCACCACTGCTTAGTGCTTTGCTTAAATCTTGATTGCCTTTTATGGGGCTATTTTGCTTTTGCTCACAGGGGGCAGTTTCAGTCATTGTAGTACGTTCTTGAACAGTTAAGGATGCAGTCTTCGAATAGCGTTGCTTATTAGTAACCTGGCTCTTTTGAGTTCTGTGGACTGACTGTGCATTATCTGCCCGTTCACCATCTCTCAACCTATGATTCATTAGTACTCGCTCCCCTCTACATTGTTAAATCCTGAGACTGCTTCATCTAATATCTCTGTTATATTTAGATCATTGTCAGTCTCAATGATTTCTCCTCTGTCACAGGTCCTTAAGTTCTTCTCAGGCTTAAGATTTTCTCAGTTCTGCAACACAGAATTGTCATTGATAGTCCTAAATGCTTGACTTTTTCTCACTGTAGTGCGCAGACTACAGAACGCCTTTTCTCATAGTCTGCTTCCATGGAAACAGCACTAAATAATGTCTCTGTCCATAAATGTAATGATGTAAATATGTGACAGAAGCCTTTCAAAGGTATCATTTTTCCTGAATGTGCTTATAAAGTAGTCATATTGGTTTGATAAAACTGCAGCATCTAAAATGCAAGAATTCCAATTTACAGTATGTACATGAGGGTGAAAATGCAGCCAGATAGGCTTACGTTGCAGGCAAAGGTAACTAGCATTTGCAATTCAATGGGTCTCGCATTTGCTTGAGTTAAAGCTATTAGCGTTGTAAATTCTAATTGGACTTTTCTTGCTACTTCAATTGAAAATGTAAAGTAAAACAGTTGGCATAAGCGAGCCGATTCAAAGTGCCATGGCTGCCATGAGTGCGAAGGAGAGACACAAAAAGAAAAAGAAGTTTGCTCGCAGTCAAACGTATCGGCAATCGTGCAAATATCCATGTAACAGGCAGTCTGCAAGGTGGTAGCAAAACCGCCCCAAGGAGTGATGAACGTAAAGCATATACCAATGATGATAAAGGATTTTGAAAGGCACACCCACGAACAGGTGAAAGCGCTGGGTATGCGGTGGGTGGGGTTAAACGCCCACAATACTTACAAAAGGTCAAAACGCTTGCACGCTCAACCTAAAAAGGGGCCTGGCTCTTTAGCAACCTGGGGAGGCACCCTTTCTCACCATTCATTGTACTGGCAGTTGCCTCCCAGGACTAGTTCATTTTTCTGGCTTGTGAGAGAAGGATCTATAATCAACTGTGAGGATTTTATACCTCTTTTTTACGGTCCGAAAAATACAGTATTTCCCTCGATATCTAGAAATACCCAGACTTGAGTGCAGCTTTTGCCAGCACTTTCTGACTTCATTTGTTAGTCAAAATGCTCTCATTCTAACACTAGCTAGCCCATATTATGGGAGAAAAAATCAGATACTGATGCTTACAAGCTTTTTGTAGTCTGCCTTCCTGCCTCGTACTCAAGGAATGTGACATTTGTGTATGGGGAAAAAAGTCAAAGAGAACTTTAAAGGAAAGAGAGGACATCAGCCTGAGAGGCATGCTTGAAAATAGGAGAGCTGAGGAAGAAAAAGAGAAGACTAGAAAGTTTTACATCTCAGCTTGCCTTATCAAGTCTGCCTCCTTCTGACAAGGTCTCCTGCAGAGGGAGATCCAGGGAGAGAAAATCAAGTGGTCAAGAAAGACATCACCACCATTGCCATTGAAAAATGATTTCTGATGGATACAACTACCTGTGGATTCCTCACCTAATGAATACTCCCACGGCGCCAGCATTCGACGGAAATCTTCTTCCTAGCTTCTGCACGTCGACGAGGACGTCACATTTGCCCACGCGACACCGTCTGACGTCATACAGGCAATAAGAGGTCCTCACCGACGTCAGTTCCCTTTTTTCCGTGCGTTCGAAACGGTTATCTTCGAGGGAGCTACTGTTGCTTTCGAAGTTACAGTGTGTTTTTCTGCATCGTGTTTTTCTCTGCGGTTACTATGTCTCAGAGGAAGTCTGGTTTCAAGCCCTGTCGGGAGTGTGGGGGCAAGATGTCCGTTACTGACCCACATTCAGACTGCTTATGGTGCTTAAGCTCCGACCACGACGTCGCAACATGTGATTCATGTCAACACATGAATCCGAAAGCCCTAAAAGAGCGAGAAGCCAAGCTCTTCATGGCGAAGTCAAAAAGGAAGGAGAAGAAACATCATAGGCAGTCCTCCTCGCCGAGGTCTCATCGGCGTCATCGAGACTCCCGGCGCCGTAGGGATTCACGGCGCCATTCCAGCCAGGAGAGGTCTCGATCGAGGTCGCCTTCGGCTCGTCGTCGAAAGACTTGGGAGGTCAGTCCCACAGTCACTCCACATCCATCGATGCCGTTGCCTTCTCCGGCTTCGCCGACTTCGCCTGGGCAGACATCTTCAGTGATTGAAGTGACGCAGCCTCAGGTGTTCTCTCCGGCGTTGGGGTCGCCTTCGATCCAGGCACTCCAGTATCCGGCTTTTCCTGCCCCTGGGGCCGATAATTCCGCATTTCTGAATGCGATGTTTACCATCTTCCAGCAGATGGCTCCAGGCGGTGCTCCGACCGGTCCTTCGGGGCCGTTGGCTTTCACCTTGGGTGCTCCGGCGCCGCTACGGCCAGCACCCTTCATGCCCTTTCTCCTCTTGGGGAATGGGGGCTCGGCGCCGGTGTCGGCTCCGGTGTCCGATCCGGTGGCTCCAGAGGTTTCGGCCCCGGAGGTTTCCATCCCGTCGACTTTGGGGTTTTGGCCAGTGACCCCAACAGGACCATCTGAGACTCTGAGACGAACCTCTCTTCATCCGGCTCCGAGCTCGGCGTCGAAGCTTCTTGTGGTGCCGGACATGGCGTCGGATGGATCCGGCGATCGGCGTCGTTCCTCGAATTCGGCAGATGCCATGTCGACGCCGCGTATTGAAGAGAGGCTACATTCTAGGAGACGTGCTCTCCGTCTCTTGGAGGAACAAGAATACCAACGGGTCTTGGAGGAAGGAGAAATTGAGGATTCTGGCGAGGGTCTTCATGGACTGGATACAGCTAGTGGGCTGGATACTTCCCCTGAGTGGGACTTGTCATCTCCAGGGGAGTATACTGAGGAGGCAGCCACTTTTCACGCTGTAGTAAGAAAGGCAGCTAAATTCCTCGAACTGCCTTTGCCGGTAGCGGAGGCGAAACAGAATTTATTAACTGAGGTCCTACATCCGGCCTCTACTGCAGCAGAGCCTCTTTTACCATTCAACGAGGCTTTGCTTGATCCGGTATTGGAGGTTTGGAAGAAGCCGGTATCTTCCTCTGCGGTTCATAGGGCTGTGGCCAGGAGGTATCGGGCTGCACCATCTGACCCTGGCTTTCTGTCCAGACACCCTACGCCGGAGAGCTTGGTGGTCCAGGCTTCCTGTTCTTCTAGATCTGCGCCTGGATCTTTTCTGACGGTGCCAGGGGACAGAGACTCCAAGAAGTTGGACTCACTATCCAAGAAAATATTTTCGTTCTGTAGCATGGCGTTGAAGTCCACCAACGCTACATGTATCTTGGGGAGGTACATCTATGCTCTTATGGACGAAATAACATCATCGCATACGGAGCTTCCCCAAGGGCTCTTGAATATTGTGTCGGATGCCCAGGCTGCTGCAACCCAGGTTATCCAATCTGGGTTGGACACAACTAACTCAGTGGCTAGAGCGATGGGCACGGCTGTGGTTGCGAGGAGACAGGCTTGGCTTCGCAACTCAGGGTTCTCTTCGGACGTGCAGTCGACCCTGTTGGACCTCCCGTTTGATGGGGACAAACTTTTTGGGGCCAAAGCGGATTCGGCCTTGGAAAGGTTTAAAGAAAGCAGGGCCACAGCCAAGTCATTAGGACTGCAAGCCGCTTCTTCTGCCTCCTCCAGATTTTTTAGGAGGTTTCGTGGATTTGGACGTGGCTCTTCCTCCTCTTCCTTTCGGGGGAGATTCCAACAACCTGCCTCTTCTCTCACCTTTAGATCAATTAGAGGGAGGGGTAGGGTCCGCACCAGGGGAGCCTCTCAGCAGCACTCTGCCTCTTCCTCGTCCTCTGAAGGGGTGCAGCAGGGGAAGCAGCCTTAGGCTTCCACTAATTCTCACTCACTCCTCTCCTGTAAGGGGAAGGTTACTGCATTTTCTTCACAAATGGGAAGCTATTACATCAGACACTTGGGTTATCAGCATTGTGGGAAAAGGCTACACCCTTCCCTTTCGGGAGTTTCTGCCCCCCATCCCGCCCGCCCATCTTATTGTTCAAAAGACCACCTCCTTTTGTTAGAACAGGAGGTTCAAGTCCTCCTTTTAAAGGGCGCGGTGGAGTTGGTTCCAGAGCAGGAAAGGGGTCAAGGTTGTTACTCGAGATACTTCCTGATTCCCAAGAAGGATGGTCGGTTGAGACCAATCCTGGACCTGAGGATCTTGAATTGGTTCCTCAAACAGGAAAAGTTCAAGATGCTGACCCTAGCTCAGGTGCTTTTGGCGTTGAACAATGGAGATTGGATGGTGTCTGTCGACTTGCAGGATGCTTATTTTCATATCCCGATACTCAAGTCGCACAGGAAGTATCTCCGGTTTGTGGTGGGGTCGCAGCACTATCAGTTTGCGGTCCTCCCGTTTGGTCTTACTTCAGCACCTCGAGTCTTCACGAAGGTGATGTCGGTGGTTGCAGCAGAGCTCAGGAGGAAGGGGATAGCAGTATTCCCTTACCTAGACGACTGGTTGATCAAAGCCAAGTCCCCGGAGCTTGTGTTGCATCATCTGCAGTCGACAACCCAGTTGTTGTTCGACCTGGGCTTTTTGGTGAACGTGCCCAAATCTCACCTAGAGCCCTCTCAACGCCTCCTGTTCATAGGGGCAGTACTGGATACAACATTGGATCGAGCCTTTCCTCCGCCTCAGCGGATTCAAGATATTCAGAAGTTGGTTCCAATGTTTCGAAGTGGAGCGGTCGTTCCAGTCCTCAAGGTCCTTCGTCTGCTCGGTCTGTTTGCCTCCTGCATACTGTTGGTCACGCATGCTCGCTGGCACATGAGGGCTCTTCAGTGGTGCCTCCGAAGGCAGTGGTCTCAACACAGAGGGGATCTCGAAGGTTCTGTCAGGATCTCCAGAGATGCTGCCACGGATTTGAAGTGGTGGATTGCGGATGACAATCTTTCCCAAGGAAGGCCGTTCACGCAGCCTCCACCAGTGACCACGGTCATAACGGATGCTTCCACTCTAGGGTGGGGAGCTCACCTGGGGGACCTGGAGATCAAAGGGCTTTGGTCTCCAGGGGAACAGAAATTTCATATCAATCTGTTAGAGTTACGGGCTGTACGTCTGGCTCTCAAGGCCTTCCTCCCATCCCTTCACGGTCAGTCGGTTCAGGTCCTGACGGACAATACTACCGCGATGTGGTATATAAACAAACAGGGAGGAGTGGGGTCGTACCTTCTCTGCAGAGAAGCTCTTCGACTATGGTCCTGGGCAAAGGACCATCGGATTTGCTTGGTAGCAAATCATCTGGCCGGAGTTTTGAATGTACGTGCGGACGGTCTCAGTCGCCATTTCTCGGCCGACCACGAGTGGCGTCTCCATCCAGATCAAGTCCGTCTAATCTTCCAGTTGTGGGGGGTTCCTCGGATAGATCTATTTGCCACCCGGGAGAACTCGCACTGTCCGTTATTCTGCAGCCTCCAGTATCCAGTGCAGGGGGCTCCGGGGGACGCGTTTCAGAGAACCTGGTGCGACCAGTTGCTTTACGCGTTTCCCCCAAATACCCTTGATTCCTCGAGTATTGAGGAAAATTCGCCAAGACCGGGCCTCAGTAATCTTAATAGCTCCGGATTGGCCAAGGAGGGTGTGGTATTCCGACCTTCTCCAACTCTCAATGTGCCCTCCGCTCCGTCTCCCTCTCAGGGCAGACCTCCTCTCGCAGTCGCAGGGGCAGGTTTTGCACCCCAACCTCCAGAGTCTGCACCTACATGCCTGGAGATTGAACGGGGCAACCTGAGTTCTTTCTCTCTCCCGCCTGATGTAGTGGATGTTATCTTAGCGGCCAGGCGACACTCCACTAAAACTATCTACGCTAATAGGTGGTCTAAATTTGTGTTATGGTGTGGAGAGAGACAGATTGATCCCTTACGCGCTCATTTGTCGGATGTTTTATCTTTTGCTTTGTCTTTAGCGCAGAAAGGTTGTGCAGTGGCTACTATTAAAGGTTACTTGTCTGCCCTGTCAGCCTTCATTTGTCTACCAGACCAACCATCGTTATTTAAATCTCCTATAGTACTTAGATTCTTGAAGGGCCTTATGAATAAATACCCTCCAAAACCTTTTGTTATGCCTCAATGGGATTTGTCCTTAGTCCTGACTTTCCTTATGGGGTCCCCTTTTGAGCCTATGCATTCTTGTCCATTAAGGTTCTTAGTTATTAAAACAGTTTTCCTGGTGGCCATAACATCTGCAAGGAGAGTGAGTGAGTTGCAGGCTTTATCGGTAAAACCCCCTTATACAGCTTTTTATGGGAATAAGGTGGTGTTGAGGACCAAGGCTGCTTTCCTTCCGAAGGTTGTTTCACCCTTCCATTTGGCTCAAACAATTACTCTGTCCACGTTCTATCCTCCGCCTCATACTTCAAAGGAAGAAGAGAGACTTCATCGCTTGGACCCAAAGAGAGGGCGTTAAGCTTCTTCATAGACAGAACGAAGGAGTTCAGGCTGGATGATCAGCTTTTCATCGGATACGTGGGCAAGAGGAGAGGAAAGGCAGTCCACAAGAGAACACTCTCCAGGTGGGTTGTTCTTTGCATTAAAATTTGTTACTCTTTAGCAAAGAAGGATCCTCCTGATGGTATTCGAGCCCATTCCACCAGGGCTAAGTCGGCCACTTCGGCCTTGGCTAGGGGTGTTCCTGTGGTCGACATCTGCAAGGCCGCAACTTGGTCGTCCCTTCACACTTTTGCGAAGCATTACTGCTTGGACTCTGAGGTCAGAAGGGACGGTCATTTTGCACGGTCAGTACTGCAGGATTTCTTGGTTTGACCATACAGGCACCCACCACCGAGCGTGGTACTGCTTTGGGACTCTATTCATTAGGTGAGGAATCCACAGGTAGTTGTATCCATCAGAAGAACGAGTTACTTACCTTCGGTAACGACTTTTCTGGTGGATACATTAGTTACCTGTGGATTCCTCACGGTGTCACCCGCCTCCCCGTTGCCTTTTTGGTCTTACCAAGTAATCCTTGAGTGCGCTCCTCTTGGTTTTGAGGACGGGTGTAGATTATGTATATATGGATATTTGTATATATATATTTATTTGTGTATATACATATTTAGTGTATATATCTATTGTTTAAGAAAAAAAAAAACGTTTTATTAAATTTATAGCCATCTTCTTGCAATGATGTGTAGTTTGCGATATTATGAAATGTTGCCTTTATTTTTCATTACATAAAATTATTGTTCTCAGGCACGTAAAAAATGTTGGTACTGACGTCGGCACGTCGGCGAGGACCTCTTATTGCCTGTATGACATCAGACGCCGTCGCGTGGGCAAATGTGACGTCCTCGTCGACGTGCAGAAGCTAGGAAGATTATTTCCGTTGAATGCTGGCGCCGTGGGAGTATTCATTAGGTGAGGAATCCACAGGTAGCTAATGTATCCACCAGAAAAGTCGTTACCGAAGGTAAGTAACTCGTTCGTCTAGGACATTGCTGTTGAGTGCATCAACGACATGTTCACCTTAGAAGGACCACATAGTTGCATCGTACATACTTGTTGATGTCAAGACATTTAAGGTCATCGTTGGAAGCAATTGTCTGACATTGAAGCAACAACCACGCTCATCGGAGACTGTCATATCGTCAACTGAGATCTCTAGCGTTGGCTTCACAGTTGATTGCAGAGTCACCAAGTTTGATAGCCTTGTTTTGAATGCATATAGAATTTGTGGGAGAACTAATATTTTAACGTCTGCTACTCTGCCCAGTAGGGACAGTGTTTTATGATGCCAGATATTTAGTTCTCTTTTTGCCATCCTCTGTAAATGTTGAAGGTTAATTTCTTTAGATGTCAGTGGTGTACATGCCAGGTTTGTGCCTCTTTTTAATGGGAGAGAAGGGGTAATATCAATTATCTCTTGATTTTGTTCCATGGGTAGAAATGTTTAGAATCTGACTTACTTAAATTCTGTTTATTCTGCCCAATTTTCTGCATTAGATGTGGGGAAGCAGTTAGTGGGTTGGTTATGGATAGCAAAATGTGATTCTTAAATATTGTAAGTCAGGTTATTTGTGCCACTAGTTTAATTCCTGCTATGTTTGCATTGCACCTCATCCTCTGAGCTGGGGGATCTAGGGTAGCGGAAAAAGAAGTCAATGGGGGTGCAACTGTCTTGTACTTTACCAATTCAAACCCACTGGCAATGGCACCTTTGAATTTTGTCTTTGCTTTTAGGGGTTGGTGGCCCGCTAACAAACAAACACAGTACCTTTCTCAAAAGCATAGTGCCTGTAAAGTAACTGATATAAAGTTCCAGTCCACTGTCACAAATGCTTTTTCCACTGTGAGTGCAACCAGCATTGCTCGTTTACCTGCTTTTCTCCCATTATCCGATAGGTGAAGGGCTTTTTTAGTGTTGTCCCCTGCCTGCGTCTCTTGGATGAAGCCTGACTTGCAAGAAGTTACATTTTTCGTCTGTTTGGAGGCGCAGTGCTGTTATCTTTGTGAGTGTTTTCACATCAGTATTCTATAGCGTGATTAGCCTCTAAGAGGCACATTCATCAGGATGTTTGCCTGGGGACCAAGGACATGAATGACTGTCACTGTAGGCGCAACCTTTTCCTGTATCATCTCTTTAAATGCATGCCTTGAAGAGCAGGAGGACCAACAAGCCCTAAACACCTTCTAAAAAGAGCCCGTCAACTCATTCGGACCCGAGCCATAAATGCCCTTGTTTTGGAGATGACTCTTAACCTGTCGCTAGAGAGTAGTTGAGTTAATTGTGTCTTTGCTAGACAGTGCGTTCTCACCAGTAGGCTTGCTGGATTTCTTATATATGGATGGTGATAAGTGTTTGATCCATCTGGCCTTGTTGGCTTCTTCAGTGCATACATAGGTGGCCTTCATTGCTTTCATTTCCATAATGTGAATTTTCAGCTGGTACCATCTTAACAGGCAAGCTAATAGCTTCCTGTAGGAAAGTGGAATATTATGCAGAGATTTTGGTTAGGCTTCACTATGTAGTACTCTCACAATACCCCATAGATGGTCCTTTGGATTCACAATAACTCCTTAGCTCAGTCCTGCTAGTGTGGCAAAGAGCAGTTAGGCTTTACTAGATGGACATGTGTTAAGCATTTCAGAGTACCAACATGGACGATAAGTAACTGACAAGGCTCAAAAGAAATTCAACCGCAATTTATCAAAAAAATAAAGCAGATTTGTTAAATTAATTTAGATACGAAAACAAAGTAAATCAGATACATGTAACCGGAGTTATGGTTTTTTAAATGAAAATACATTCAATGCAATTCATGCTGTCAACGTTTTACCATTGCGGTTAATTGGGAAAATCACTAGTGACACTTGATCACTTTCATGGTGAGTTCAGAGGAACCCACTTGTAGTTAAGGTTGTGCGGATTCCAGGACCAAGCTGCGACAGTCAGACCAATTTTACCTTTCTTGTATGGCCTGGTTGCTGAGGTGTCCTGGCTGTCCTTGGTGCTGAACATGGGAGCCGCGGGTGCTGAAAAATGGTACATGTGATACTTGTTCACTTGCAGGTTGAGTTTGTGGGAGCCCACTAGGGGTTAAGCTTCTGTGGGTCCCTGGACCAGGAGTGACCAGGCAAAACATCTCCATCTAGCTCAGGTGCAGAGGTGTGCTTGGCTATCCATGGTGCTGAACAGGAACTGTGGTTGCTTACTTTACCACTGTGACGATGCAGGTGTGGAAACGGATGCAAAGGCTTGACAACAGAGCCACTGGTGATGTTGGATTCCAGTGTTGTGTGCCCTCGGGTTGCAGCGTCGACTATAGGTGGTGATGACCAGACTGACCACCAACTATCCCTGGCAGTGGTAAGATGGAGGAGAAGCTATCTCCCCTTCCATAGGTCATGGGGAAAACGATAGCCAGCTTAAACTTGGTGGTGAGCTGGACTACAGTTTCCACAATGTATTGGACCACCTGCTTTTGGGCAACCCCTTGAAGGGCCTGATGGGCAGCGCTTCTTCAGTTTCGGTACATGCTTTTTACCTGTGGCTGGCAGGGGCTAGTGCCACTAGTCCAAGGGAGTCATGTCTTGCCTTTGGCTCACAAAGGGTTCCCTCTTGCTGGGGGAAATCGGTCTTTGGTCCAGGATGAGCTGCAGTTGAGCAGTTCCAAGAAGGTTACCAGAGGCTGAAGGTATCATTCCTTTGGTTTGTGCAGGTTCCTGTTGTTGATGCCGGTCTTCTTCTCTTGTCCGTTCTTCACAATTTTTTGCAGATCTGTGGTTCTGATGGCACGGGGACCCTGCAAAACCCAGATTTAGGGGTGTGAGGGGTGTGGCTACAAGTAGCCAATGGGCTACTAGCCACATCAGCTAATATGCCCCTAAGGTGACCACATCCGGTGGGTTGTGGCACCTTTTCTACCTGAAACCATCTTTTTTTCTGCTTTTCAAGATGGCAGGAGTCTTACTAGGCCGTACAACCAGGTATCTCAATCTAGAGGTGTGGCTAGCATTCTGGGGGTGTACACCTTCTGACTAATTTCCCTTCCTGCCCTAGTGCAAATATGCCTTGGGGCAAGGGGATGACTTTGTCCTTCACTGGGAAAACAACATGCTTACATATCCGAGGCAGGGTGCTCTTTGAAGCTCACTTCCTTGATGTGTCACTTCACTAGCCTTCCTGGGGTGGAGGTGTGACCTCCTTCCCATCCAGGCCCATGTCCGGACTCCTGGAAGTGTTCGCACTACTGCCCAGGGGGTCAGAATCCCATCTTGGTGGCAGCAGCTGAGAGCTGGCAGCAAGACCAACTGGTACAACTCAATGGGCAACCTCTAAGGTTGCTCTATAGGCCCATGTCAAATCGCCCTCGATAAGAGATTCATGTCAGGGGTGAGAAGGCCCATTTCAGTGGTACCATAATGGAGCTGGCGACATCTGGTTTGTCCAGGTGCCAGCCTATGTTATCCTATGGACAGTTATTCATTTATAGTAGCCTGTAATAGAAAAGGCCACTATAGGGACAAATAAGCTTGCACTTATACGTCCACACCTTTAATATAATGCACCCTGCCTTCTGGACTCAGGAGGCCTTCCTTGGAGTTGACTGGCGTACATTAAAGATATTGCTTTGGTTGTGCCACACACGGTGTGGGCATAGTCTAGTTCAAACAGTTTACACTGCTTTTGAGGTCTGCAGTGGCAGGCCTGCTGTTAGTAGTTTACTTGGGGTCATACAGCGTTGCACAAACAGTGCTTCAGGCATTTTTGTTGCCTTTTTTCTGTCTTGCAGCTTCTGCTATAAAGTGTGCATCTGAGAATCATCTTCAGTGTCTCCCATAGGATCAACACTTTCATTTCTCACATGTTATTTGGTGTATTCCTTAATAGTCTGCATTTTATATTTCCCTCAAAGAGATCTGTCAGGAGTGCGTCCCGTAGACGCCAGCTACCCCTCCTTATGTGTTAGCCCTGTGTTGAAGGCGCAGTATGCAGGAAGCTGGGCCATGGTAGGATGGTGTAATGGACTTTCGGTCTGCCTCTTGGGGCTCTGGAATTAGTCATATATCCAGGAAGATGTAATCAATTCTGGCATAGCTTTTCTGAGCTGCTGAGAAGTGGGAAAGATCAACTCTGTCAGTGTCTAGTCCTCAAAACGTCTACGAGAACCACCATGTACGTGCGTAATGGAGTTCTCTCATGAATAATCCCCCTTCCCTTGACATTATATGTAACATTCAGTGTTGATATTCTGTAGACTCTGGAGCAGTGCTTGCAGTTCCTTTCTTAGTGCAAAGCGTGAAACCCAAAATGTGTGCCTGTACATATGGGTGGCCTACTACCCTCTCCCTTTATTCCCAACAACCATTCCCCACTATGAGGGATAGACCTCTAAGGGGTCCCAAAAGAAACATTATACCCTTTGTAAACCAGTATGTCTGTGAATCTAAGTCCATAAAGCCTGTCTGCACCATAAATAAAAAGGATGTTGGCCTTTGTTTGCATTTGTGAGTTGCCCCCCCCCCTTCCTCTACATGCCACATTGCTGCTGACTGCTCATTCTGAAGACCCTCCCCCATTGTCTGACCTGCCATATTTAAGGTCTTCTGTTTTTATGGGTGCCACGGTCTACTCTTCATTGGGGCTAACCATTTCTACAGAGTCCTCTATATTGTGGGGGTATGCATTACTGACTTTCTGTGGGGGTTCAAGCACTTCTTTACGCCCAGCCAGTATTTCTTTTTTTGGGGGTTATGTGTGTGTCTTCCTCATTATTGAGCACCTTTGCTATTCCTGGGTCTTCGGCTTCAGCGGGTCTTGATGCTGCGACTTGCCAAGAACTTCCCCTGTTGGGTTTGTGTCCCAAAATGCTGCATGCCTCTGTCAAAGACTTAATGGACCCCTTTTTTCCCTGGCACTCGAAGAAGAGTGGGAAAAATGGTTCTGTCTGTACTTTCTTTCCTTCTGAAGGCATGTTGTTTTAGGAGGATAATGGCGAGAGGTCTTGAAAGGTTTAAATGTCTACCGTTGTATTAAAGTCGCCTGCTTTCTGTATCGCTGTCATGAGTGTGTCGCTTTAAAGTGGTGTAAACAAGAAAGTATATCCGCTGGTGTCTTGGATGCCTCTCAATTGTCTTTGTGCTCTCTCCATTCCGACATGACTTAACCCATTCCTCTCAAGGGATCGCTGCATCCAGATCCTTCCGAAATGATTTTATGTCACCTTCCTCCTTTCCATGTGGCACTTCCCAAATGAAAATGGTGCAGCAACAGTAATGATTCTCCAGGTCTTTTGCTTTTCTTTGTGAAAAATAAACTGATCATCCAAGTTTCTTAGGCTGGCTCCATGTTCTTCCAATTCCAGACTCTGGCCCTCATTCTGACCTTGGCGGGCGGCGGAGGCCGCCCGCCAAAGTCCCGCCGTCAGGTTACCGTTCCGCGGTCGAAAGACCGCGGCGGTAATTCTGACTTTCCCGCTGGGCTGGCGGGCGGTCGCCTTCAGGCCGCCCGCCAGCCCAGCAGGAAAGAGGCTTCCACGATGAAGCCGGCTCGGAATCGAGCCGGCGGAGTGGAAGCTGTGCGACGGGTGCAGTTGCACCCGTCGCGTATTTCACTGTCTGCGCAGCAGACAGTGAAATACATTTAGGGGCCCTCTTACGGGGGCCCCTGCAATGCCCATGCCAGTGGCATGGGCACTGCAGGGGCCCCCAGGGGCCCGCGACCCCCCCCTACCGCCATCCGGATCCCGGTGGTCGGACCGCCGGGATCTGGATGGCGGTAGGGGGGGTCGGAATCCCCTCGGCGGCGCAGCAAGCTGCGCCGCCTTGGAGGATTCAATGGGGCGGCGGTACACTGGCGGGAGCCCGCCAGTGGTGCCGGTCCGACCGCGGCTTTACCGCCGCGGTCGGAATCCCCATTGGAGCACCGCCGGCCTGTCGGCGGTGCTCCCGCGGTCCTCCGCCCTGGCGGTCTTTGACCGCCAGGGTCAGAATGACCGCCTCTGTTTGCCTTGAGTGATCGCCAGTGAGTCCACTCTATTGCCCATGTCCTCTACCTTTTTCTGCAGGCAGATTTTATATCGGGTTATAGCATGTTGTTCATATCTCAGCTTTGAACTCTGCTAGAAATTATCAAGCTTTCTTTGAAAATGTTGTGATCTTCTCAGGTCCTCCTTTCTGCTGTATCTTCCTGGTCCCCTTCCGACTGCTTGAAAGGGCGCAGAGGGCTCTCCATTATCTTGGTGGTATTGAGATCCGGTAGTTACTTGAGAGTTCCATCCCAATTGCTTCTGCCTTCCACTATGTAGAAGGGTTCAAGGCAATCTCTACTTAGGCACCAACCTGAAGCTTGGATCTCTCAATTATCTGATAGAGACTTATAGCTGCAGATTCCTTACCTTTAGAATTGTCTGGCGCCAGCTTGGAACCCTGAACTTTTGCAGAGCAATACCCTTGGGTGGTGTCGTTTGGATCCGCGTGGCATTGTTGGAGGCATCTGTGACATCACCGTCGCCTACAAAGGCACCATCCAGGTGCATGTACATCAGTTCTTTACCTCCCATGCCACTTAAAGCGCTGATCCGGAATACAGCTACCATCTGTCTTTTTTGACATGTCTTTTTCGACTTTTTGTCGAGACTTTTGTCATCTGTGCAGCATGACATCGAGGAAGACGGGGTTTAAGTTGAGTATTGTCTGCCATGATATTGGCGCTCCTGGCGCAAGCCTGATTCTCATTACCGATGAGCCGGAATGGCATTGCACAATGCTGATTCTGACACCTACATGTGCCAGATCATTGTCTAGGCATTTCTACGAACAGCCAGGCACTGGTGATGAATGTGAGGAGGGGTCTCTGGACCCTCTAGAGTCCCAATTAGAACCTTTGGACTAGTATGCAGAGCTAGGAGAGGTCTGTGGACTGGACACCTCTCCAAATACTGGCATGCTCTTACCGCCTACTGTTGCTGCTGAGGAGGGTGCATTGTACGCAATGGTGGTGCGTAGGGCAGCAGAGGTCTTGGACCTAGATATGCATACAGTGCCAGTCATGATTAACCTCCTTAAATAGGTGCTACAGCCAGGAACTTCTACATCAGAACCAATGTTGCCCTTTAATGAAGCTCTCAATGGTGTCCTGCTGAGGATGTGGTCCAAACCCAGCACAGGGGCACCAGTAAACAAGACAATTGGCCGCTGCCATTGCCCAGCTCCTGGCGATCTTGGCTTCCTCTCTCAACACCCCATTCCAGAGAGCTTGGTGTTATAGGCCTCCAATTTTCATGGCGCCTTCCATTCTGCTTCCCCAGATAGGGAATACAAGAGGCTGGACCAATTAGGGAAGAAGATGTTTTCTTCCTCCAGCCAGGCATTGAGGTTGGTAAACACCTCATGGCTATTGGGCTGTTTTTCCCATACTTTATTTGATACAGTGGCGCAGGTGCTGCCTCCGGTCCCAGAGGACGTGCGGGGCCACTCTCTCGCAAACAGTCAAAGATGAGAGAGATGCAGCCAAGTTTACCATCAGGTGTGGTTTGGACTTGACTGACTCGCTGGGCAGGGCGATTTCCTCGACAGTGGCCCTTCAGCGCCACAGCTGGCTATGTACATCTGGCTTTTCGGGGGATGTCCAGGCAGACTTTATGGACATGCCCTTCGATTGGACCCACCTTTTTGGACAAAAGGCGGACTCGGCACTGAAGAACTTCAAGGATTCCAGGGCTGCGGTCAAGTCCTTGGGCCTCTCGGCGACCCCTTGCCAACAGTCTGTCTATTGCCCCTTTCGAGGCTTCGGAGGGGGCGAGGTAGCACAGCATTCACAGACCAGCACTGTCCTCGGGCATGCCAACAGCTTGCGTGGGAACACTTGTGGTGCCTTCAGATCCCTTTGGAGGGAGGATTCAATTTCATCTCCCTCACTGGGACCAAACATCAGACAAATGGATCCTGCAGATCATTCAGAAGGGCTATTCCCTCCCTTTCCTGTCTTTTCCTCCCCAATACCTCCCTCAAAAGAATGGCTGTTGGAGGATCACTTGATTTTGCTCCACGAGGAAGTTGCGGCTCTTTTAGCCAAGAGAGCCATGGAAAGGGTCACAATGTAAGAAGTAGGCAGTGGTTGTTATTCACGCTACTTTCTGATACCCAAAAAGAACAAGGGCCTTTGCCCTATTCTGGGTTAGCGGAATGTCAATCTCTTCCTCAAAAAGGAGAAATTCAAAATGCTCACTCTCAGGTCTTGTCTGCCCTAGAGCAAGGAGACTGGATGTTAGCGCTGGACTTGCAGGATGCGTATTTCCATATGCCCAACCTGCCTGCCCTCAGGCGTTGCCTGTTGTTCAAGGTGGGTCACGAGCACTTTCAGTTTACTGTTCTTCCCTTCGGTCTCACCAGTGCCCCTCTGGTGTTCACCAAGGTGATAGCAGTGGTCGCAGCTCATCTGCGCAGGCTTGGGGGTTTGTCTTTTCCTACCTCGACAACTGGCTATTGAAGGCTGTTATCACTTAACTTTCAGACTATGGCGAACCTCCAGCATTCAATGGGGTTCACTATAAATGTGCTGAGGTCACACCTGACTCCCTCTCAGACGCGCCCTTTCATCGGCACTGTTCTAGATACATTGCAGTTTCGGGCCTATCCTCCCAGGCAGTGAGTCCAGGATATTCAGTTTATGATTCCGATGTTTCGGTCTCTATCCTTCATTTTGGTGAGACAGACTCTGAGGCTGCTGGGCCTCATGGCCTCCTGCATCCTCTTAGTAAAAAATGCTAGATGGCATATGAAGGCTCTGCAGTGGGATCTGAAATCTTGCCGACACGGTTCAGATCTTGAGGGAACTGCAAAAGATGTGCTGTGGTGGTTAGTGAACCACGATTGGGCCAAAAGCAGATTCTTCTCCCTTCCTCATCCAGAATGTACAGTAGTGACAGATGTATCACTTCTGGGATGGGGCGGCCATCTGGGAGAGGTGGAGATCAGAGGTCTCTGGTCTACAGTGGAATGCAAACTCCATATCAACTTAATGGAGCTCCGGGCAATCTGACTGGCATTGAAGGCATTTCTTCCAGTTGTCAAAGGGAAGATGGTGCAGGTGTTCATGGACAACACCACCGCAATGTGGTACTGCAACAAGCAAGGCGGTGTGGGGTCGTGGACTCTTTGTCAAAAGGCCTTGATCTCTGGGTATGGCTGAAACAACAGGGCATAATCCTGGGTGTTCAACACCTGGCAGGTTCTCTGAACACCAGGGCAGACAAACTCAGCTGTCGATGCCTAGCAGAGCACAAGTGGTGGCACAAGGACTCTTTCAGCCTAGGGGAGAGATTTGTTAGATCTGTTTCCCTCCGAAGAGAACTATCAATGTCAGCAGTATTTTGCGTTGCAGTTTCCAAGGCATTACTCGCTCGGCAATGATTTCTGTTGCAAGTGGAGGCCAGGTCTCATGTACTCCTTTCTGCCCATACCCCTTCTGCCCAGAGTTCTCAAGAAGATCGAAAATGACCGGGCCCAAGTAATCCTGGTTGCTCCAGAATGGGCATGGAGAGTTTGATATCCCAAGCTTCTGAAAAGGAGCATCAGTCCTCCAATCAGGCTGCCCCTTTGGGAAGATCTTCTGTCGCAGCAGCTGGGGAAGGTTCTCCACCTGAACCAGTCAGCTCTGAGCCTTCATGCGCGGAGATTGAGCGGCGACAGTTGACAGCCTTCGACCTTTCTCCCGGAGTCTGCAAAGTTATTTGTGCAACCAGGCGGCCCTCCACTAAAACGGTATACACCTGCGGTTGCAAACACTTTGTATATTAGTATACAGAAAGATCCATTGATCCTCTTTCTGCTTCTCTCTTTGACATTCTTCTCTTTGTCTTATCCCTTGCCCAGCAGGGCTCTTCATTGGGCACTCTTAAAGGGTATCTTTCTGCCATATCGGCATTCCCTTGGCTGCCCGATCAGACATTATTATTAAATCACCTATTGTACATAGATTTATCAAAGGGCTTGTGCATATGTATCCTTCTATGCCCTTTGATATACCTCAGTGGGACTTAAATCTAGTCCTCACATTTCTCATGTGTGCTCCCTTTTGAGCCCTTATGCAACTGTCCCCTCTGGCGGCTCACCATCAAGACAGCCTTCTTAGTGGCAATAACATCTACCAGAAGTGTGAGTGAGATGCAGGCTGTCTCATCTAAACCGCTGAATACCACCATGTTCCCAGACAAGGTTGTACTTAAAACTCGTGCCTCTTTCCTCCCCATGGTGGTGACCCCATTTCACCTGTGCCAGAACATAACCCTGCCCACCTTCTTTGCACCACCGCAAAAAAAAAAAAAGGAGCTACTCCACCGGCTGGTCCACCTTGACCACAAAAAAAAAAAGTTCCAGGTGGATGACCAACTCTTTGTGGGGTACGTGGGAGCAACGAAAGGTCGGTCAGTGCAGAAGCAAACCATTTTGTGCTGGGTCGTTATCTGCTATGCACTGGCCAAGAAGCAGCCTCCTAAGGGCTTGAGAGCTGATTCCACCAGAGGCAAGGCTGCTACCACTGCGTTAGCATGAGGTGTTCCAGTCCTGGACATCTGTCAGGCAGTGACGTGGGCGTCCTTGCACACGTTTGCAAGACACTACTGCCTGGACAATCAGGCCCATTGACAAGGGCATTTTGCTCGTTCGGTACTACTGGACTTTTTAGTGTGAGAAGATCTGTCCGCAGCCCACTGCCAGGAGGTTATGGCTTAGGTGTCTATTCTAAAAGTAAGGAATCTTCAACTAGAAGTCTCTACCAGATAAACAAGTTACTTACCTTCGGTAACACATTATCTGGCAGAGACTCTATCTAGCTGCAGATTCCTTACACCCACCCTGCCTCCCCGCTTTGCAGACACTTCTGCTAGGGTTAGGGATTGTCCATGTCAGGGCCCTAGTACTTTGGCACAGACATACTGTTAGTTCTTTCCATGGCTCTGCACTTCTGGCTTAGAAGTTCATGGAAAAGGAACAGACATACGCGTGCCTGGGTGTGGTGCCTTTCGTGATGTCACA
The DNA here is from genome assembly GCF_031143425.1 of Pleurodeles waltl. Taxonomy (NCBI): domain Eukaryota; kingdom Metazoa; phylum Chordata; class Amphibia; order Caudata; family Salamandridae; genus Pleurodeles; species Pleurodeles waltl. Next base: position 191,044,085 of record NC_090451.1, on the reverse strand, counting down.
GACTGCTCCAACTATGCCACGCAGATCCGATCGATGCCACTCGACGGCACACGCAAGGATATTGCTCTGCAAAAGTTCCAGATTCCAAGCAGATGCCAGGAAATTCTAAAGGTAAGGAATATGCACGTAGATAGTCTCTACCAGATAATGCGTTAGCGAAGGAAAGTAACTTGTTCTTTAGTGCTGGTGCTTTGAGGGGTGGAGGAGTTTGCAAGCGAGTGTTCTCCTCTGACTTCTCTCTAGCTCATGGCAAAAGCTTTTTTTAAAGATGTGCGCTCCACCTCCTTGTTGTTCCTTTTGCCCTCCAGTTTGGGTTTTGCTCAGTTCAGTTCTACTTTTTCCACTTGAGGTCCTTGTGACTTAATTCCTGCCTCATCTCTACTTTCCATCCATTCCCTGCCTCTGTGTTGTATATTCTTAGCGGGTCTTTGCAATTCTCCTGGTTTCTTCCGATTACACATGTGATCCGCAACAGAACCTGCTCCTTTTTGGGTACCCCAGACATTCTGATAGCCTTGATTAAACAATGAACACACTTTCTGTGTGGTGCTAGGCTCTCTCCTGAACACCTTTGTATAGATATGGATCTCATTTTGTCACTACAGTCCCTTACCAATGTTGGCCGATGAGGGTGTTTTATAAAGTGCTATGGCTCACCCACCTTATGTTTTTTTTGTTTTTTGCTTTGATAACACCATATTAGCTTGTTCTTTTAACAGATTTCCTCCATTGCTTGTCTGGCCTGTGTTCTGGGCATCTGATTACATTTTTTGGGTGTGATCTCCAGGCCCCTGGGTTATGCCCCGCCAGTTTAAATTATTGTAACGTTGGCACCATCATTGTGCACCATAAATGCAAGTTCCCATGAGGCCTCCTACCCTTCCCAGTAGGTTTTGACTCCTGACGCCAGTCGCTCTTTTGGGAGCACTCAGGGTACTGCACACTGATGCATTCACTATCCTATTTTCTTGCCCCGCAGCTCGGCTGTCCTCCTTTTTACTCCTCTTTACCTCTGGGGCCTCTGCTGCATCCTTAGAGCACGTGCACCCCGAAGTTGTTGCACCTCTGACATGACAGGGGGCCTTTTTCAGGCTGCGGCTGGTGAGAAGTCATAGAGCTAAATGTCCATCGCCATCTTGGTTCAAACTATGCCCTGAGTAAAAATGTTTAACATTAGCTTCAGTGAAGGCAGTAGCCGTCCACCCCAGCAACAATACCCAGATTTCCTAAAAGGAGGCCTGGTACCAGATTCAGTCATTGTGACAGAGGTCTGGTGCAAGCATGCATCTACCCCAGAGCCATCTGCACCATGGGAGACAGAAAGCAAGAGACTCTACTCCGAAGATGAAAAGATGTGTAGCATTGCAACTATTTATTTGATAAAATGCCAGCGCAGCAACACTAATTGGCAGATACCACTAGGAAATGGGGGATAGCATGCTGCTTTCCCTTTCTGATTTGCCACAACCAGACTTTATAGAGATGACGAAGAGCCGCAAACATATACTGCCATCACATCACTTTGAAGAAGATTTCATGGCCTAAATCATCATTCTTTAAGCCTGATGCACAACAGAAATCAGGAAATCTGCCCTTATTACGATCAACTCTTTGAACAACATACCAAGGAAGAGAGGTTTCACAGGAAGAATAAAGCAGAGAATAAAAGGCTGTTGGCCTATAAGAGCAGCAGACAAAATGTGAATTCCCTGTACTTCTAGACCCTGTTGTTTTGGGTTGATTGTTACTTCATTTGGCCTCTCCAGGCTGTTCTACAGACACAGCCTTTGTGTAAAGAGATGTTGCTCAGGGATAGATGGTCTCCAGTCTGAAGTATCCATTGCAGAGGCACAAAAAGCTTTTTTCACCTCACTATCAGCAGCCACAATGAACAATGATGCAGAAAGAGTCAAAAGGCTGGCCTCACCCAAAGGACCCTTCATACTGTGAACAAGAGAGACTGATGTTCTACCCTTCACCCCCACCATCTACCAAATGGCAGTTTTCAGAAAGCCTAGCCAGAAACAAGAACCTAATTAAATTTCTAAAGGAGCCCTGTCTGTTACATCCCCTTTTCAGAGCGCCTCTTCCCTCCTGCTTTAGGATTATGATCAGTGCGCTTTCACTGTCTGGGAAAACAACCTCCCCTCCATCTTGTGCATGTGAGTAAGCATCACCTTTCAAAGTGGAAGCTGAAGTCTCCATTATTCTGGTTCACTCAAACACACAATGTATGTACCCTACTGTCCACACACAATGCGTATACCCGGGATGCTAGCCAAAGGATCTGTGTTAGTCCTAATGAGCTGAAATTCACAGACGTGGGCCAGTGGGTATCCTCTTCAGTGCCATGAATAAAAAATAAAAGGTTTTGGTCACAGCCATTGATTCACAGAACACAGAATACTGCCACCACTTCTTTATATACTAAATCCATTACAGGAATGGTAGCTCACAGTCTCCAATATAGAGGGTACACGAGCCCCTCCAGGTCAGGGTCCTCACTCCTGACAAGGAACAGGCATAGACCTTAGCGCAAACACCAGATTAGCATGAGTCTGGGTTCTAAATCAAAATCCAGGACACCAGGCACTCAGGGTGTTGAGACATGACTGCACTACGCAGGGAACCTACCTGCCCTAACAATATGAATCAAACAGTAAATACTTTCTTAAATATTAAACTATTTTTAGATGGGCTACTTCATAACTATATGCACCGTAGTTAGCAGTTTGTGGCTAAACATGAGCACAAGTCCTTTGAGACTTAGTTTAAAGGGGCAGATTTGAACTTTTAACCTATTGCAAATATGTGGATTAGATAAATCCTTATTAATGGCTCACAATTTATTTGATTAGCTTACTGTGTTAACTGGATGTTTAAAAGCAATATCACTGTGCTCATTGAACCAATTGCTAACATTTTGCATGTCTTTAGGTATGGTGGTCAGATTCTTCAGTAACCACTGTCACGAAATCGTCTACAGAAGCAACCGAATTTATCTTAAAGGTAAGTGTGCAATGATATCCTTTGGTATTTCCGGGAGATTAGTGCAAAAGTAATTAATTGTGAATATAATTTATTTGATTGTTTTTGGAGATGCACGCATTGTAGCTGACTACATTCTGACAAAATTCACTTACACAGAACTCACAGAAAAATAATGCAGTTGTTCTTTGCAATGAGCTCAAAGTAATTCCCAGAGTGTAGCTTATGAACGCGTGAAGCATTTATCTCTCTCACAACTTAATTATTAATAAGATCTGTAAAAATGGTTCAGCGTGTGCTACAGAGCATTGTAAAATAATTGTATGATTCAGTCATTTTTTAGGAAAGGTTTAGTTATCACACAACAAGAGATGAGCATACACATCTAACTTCCCCAATTCCTCGTACCCCTCACCAATTACCTCCAAATAGAAGCCCCGTTTCCTACCCAACCTGCTAATCAATAAATGTCTCTTCTACTTAGTCGCTCTCATAGAGGTCCTAGAAGCTGCGCTATTGAGGTGTATTCACTAAACCTAGGACCCTTTATCTTCATGGACAAGTAAGTCCTCTTTAATCTCTGTTGAGGTAGTTTAATACTGGTTTCCAAAGCATAGTAAGTTGATCATGACTTTCCAGTATGTTGTATGATATTTTTTCATGGCTCCATGGGATCCAGATTTTCTGACTAGGCTATATTGGCCAATTACTTTCATTTACATTTACAAAAGGTCAAAACATTATAAAAAAAAAAAAACTAGGAAACATTTCCAGGAGCTGTGTATGTTTTTTCCTTAATAATATCCTCCACGTACCTTGTATAAAGGAAATGGAGGCGAGCTAGGTCAGTGTAGACATATAGGCTGTAGTACTGTAGATCTGAAAATTGGCACTGCACCTTAAAGGGTTCATAGCCCTTTCGGTGTCCCATCATGCCCAGCAGGTGGCAGTCGCCACAGTTCTTCTTTGCTAATTATTTAAATGGAGACTCATTCATGAGATAGGCAGGATTGCTGGTAAGAAACCATTCCTTCTCTCTCAGGATATCTCCACTGATAGGCATAACCATTGATAGAGTAGCAAGCTCGTCCCTTAAAAGGGCGGTGGAAGAGAAAAAGATGATCCATAGACGAAATTAAGCATTCCTTATGGAAGCTTGCCCTACCTGAGCATCTGTTCTGCAGTCTGAGTCAAAGCTATAGTGCCTTGTAAAGGTGTGATCAGTCTTCTATGTGGCTGCTTTACACTTTTCTGCAATACGAATGTTCCTCATCATAGCAGGTGAAGCTACTTTACCTCTGGTACAATGAGCTTTTGGTTTGCCAGTCAGGATTTTGTTTGCTGTCTAATAGCGTAACATATTACAAGTACCTATCCACCTTGATATAGTGTGTTTGTGAGGTCAAACCTGTACATAAAGGGCCATAATTCACAAACATTTCTTTGGCCTCACAAACATTTTTAGTTTTAAGATTTGTCTTGCGTCCAAAATGTGGGTGGATATTTCCACTGAAGTCGATGGATTCTAAAAGAAAGTCGTAAGGTAATGGTTTGATTAATGTGAAAATCCAAAACTACTTAGGACAATAATTTCGGTTGAGCTCTCATAACTACTTTATTGGTATGAAATATGGTATATGGTTCATGAGAACATAAAGCTTGAATCTCACTAACTCCATGTGCTGATGTGACTGTAACCAGAAAATCATCTTTCCAAAATAGATTTTGTAATGAGGGTTTATGGATAAGTTTGAAGGGAGCTGCCCCGGGGCGTGCAATCACAATATTCAGCTCCCAAGGAGAAGGACAGCATATTGGGGAAAACCTTTTTGATGCCTTATCAGAAGTCCTTAATAACTGGGATTTCAAGAAAAGAGATTTGTGAAGGACATGTTCTGTAGGCAGTAATAGCTGCCAAATGGACTTTAATAGAAGAAAATAGTGAACTAGGTTTGGCCATATGAAGTAAGTACGGAATTAAAGCTCCTTCGTGGCACATGATTGGATTAATGTTCTTGTCTCTTCCAATAGGAAAAAAAATACGATTTTTTTAGATGCTGTTAGGCTTCTTTCAGACTTTTTCTGCACTCATGTGACAAATTCAAATGTACAAGTTCAGGAGCCGTGCTGCCCAACTTAAAGAGGAAAGGTTGGGATAAACCACCTGGCCTCTGAACTTGGTGAGAAGGTCCTGTCTGCATGACAGTCAAATTCGTGGTTGTTCAGACATGTGAAACAGATCTGTGACCCACCACTGCCAGGGCCACTCTGTATCTATCAATATCATTCTGGCCTTTGAGTAAGACTGCTTGATGATCACTGCTGGAATCAGGGTATTTGTGGAAAAGAGGAGAGAAATCTATAGGGCATTCCCCATTGTCCATAGGTAAAATCTCAAGGTGAAGTATGGGCATTTTTGTGTTCTTTGCAGTTGCAAAGAGATTTCTATGAGGCAAATTCCAGGCACCAAAGACGTCGTGAAAGACTGAGTCATGTAGTACCTAATTGTGGTTTTGTTAAATAAACATGTTGAGTCAGGTCTTTTTTTGTTTTTTGGACTCCAGTAGATGAGCTCCAGTGATCCTAAGGTTCCTGGCCAGCAACCAATTCCATTATTGTTTGGACCTGCAGTAATGAGACTCTGGATCTTGGCATGCCTTGTTCATTCAGATAAAACATTGTTGTTGTGTAGTCTTTCTGACTAAAGAGGTGATCGGTTTTGAAGGACAGCTGGAAAGATGGGACAAATGAACCGATCTTGGCTCCAGTAGGTTGATATGGCAAGACATTTTTCATGGACGATGTTCCCTCTATTTGAAGGTTATCCATGTGTGCATCCCAACTTGACAGGAAAGCATCAGTCAGTAATGTTTGTGTTGGAACTTCCTGATGAAAAGTCATTACTTGGAGGCAGATTTTCTGATGATTCCACCATTTGAGAATTTGTTTTGCTTCAAGGGAAAGAGTGTTCTTGTTTTCCCAATTGCATGAGCATAGACTCTACTGGTCTTCCAGACATTCTCGTGGTGGTCTAATGTCAAGCCAGGCATTTGGTGTTAGAAAATGCAGGATACCATTGAACCCATAAGAGATGACACTTGTCGCACCATTGAATGGGAAACTTTCATGAGGGAATGACATTTCATTTATAGGACTAAAAGTCTCTCCTCTAGGATACATTTTGGCTTTTCGGGTATCGAAAGTTACCCCAGGCAATAAAGATACTGTAGTGGCGTTGAGATCGATTTTTTGATGATTTTGGTGATTGATATGTAGACCTAATCAACTGAGAGTAGAGACAGCTACTTGATAATGTTGTAGAGCTTGTTGGTGCATTGACGCCCTGATAATCCAGTCGTCTAGCTAGAGAAAAAACAATAATTTGAATTTCCTTTGATGTACAGCACCCACCACCATTCACTTTGTTTAGGCCTCAAATCAGCCCTCAGACCTTTTTCAGAGTACTTTGTACTGGTACTGGTCATGTCCTACCACAATTCTCAGGAATCTGCATTGCTTTCTGGTTATTGGAATATGAAATTACGCATCTTGAAGATTTATGGAACAGAGCCGATCCCCTTGATGGATTTAGGGATAAACTTTGATGTAATACTAGCATAATGACACCCCTCCCACCCCCCAACTCCTCCCTCCGTATCCATTTATTTGCGACTTTCAGATCTAGTATGGGTCTGAATTTGTTTCTTGGACATTTCTTTTTCACTAAAAAGTAACTGGAATAATTTCCCTTTCCTCTTTGAGGAAGAGGTACAAGCTCCAGTGCAGGGTTTTGCAGAAGAATGTTCACTTCTGATTGTAGCATCTCCAGATGCTGATTGGATGCTTTTGATTGAATGTCTTGACGGAGGACTGATGAATCTGAGACGGTAACCATTTGTACCCAAGCATTGTTTGTGGTGGTAGTCCAGTCTGTTAGATATTTGGTAATACTTCCCCTTACCGGAGTGAATAAAGGAAGAATGGGAAGCAGCAGCCAATTATGTGGAACCTTCAATAGGTCTTCCTGCTTGAACCGTTTGGTGGCCACATCTTCCTTTTCGTTGACGTCACCGATTTTGAAAAGGTCTTTATTGTGGTTGCTAAAGGTGTCCTTGAAGCCCCTGTGAGGGTTGAACCCTGAGAGGATAATAACGTCTTTTATAAGACCAGTATTGATGTTTTCTCTGCTCTTCATTTTTCCAGACCAACTGCTTTCAGCGTCCCAACTTCACTTTTAATACGAGTTATTGCATTGTCTGTATGGCTCCCAAATAGTAGTTCCTGTTTAGATTCACTAATGACCGAGCTGAAACACTCATGCACTGATAAAAAATCTCTGGAATGCTCTTCTTAGTCTAAAGAAGAAATGTATTCATTCACTTCGCAAGATTCGTAAAGGAGATTAGCATGCAGAAAGTACACGTTTAAAAATGGTCACAGCAGTGAAATGAAAACGTGTACAAATGATTCTCCACTGCATTATACACAGCAAATATCTGTATCTATATTACAATGCAAAGCGAGTAATTAATTTAAAAATGCATCACCGTGAGGCAAGGGCAAATCTGCTTCATCTCCCTCCTAATCAGGATCAGATAGCCAGACCCCAGAATCGATCGTGGAGAGAGAGATTGTTAGAAATAGGGTCTTTGGTTGGCAGTCAGGTTACCCCCTATCCAAGCAAGGACCCTCACTCTAGTCAGGGTAAGTCACACACAATCCAAATTATCATGTGCCCACCCTCTGGTAGTTCGGCACTGAGCAGTTAGGCTTAACTCAGAAGGCTTGTGTAAAGTATTTGTGCAATAAATCATGCAATAACACAGTATAACACCACAAAAATACCCCACACAGTGTTTCAAAAAAAAATATAGAATATTTCTCTGGATAAAAGCAGGTCAAAACAATCAAGATTTGATAAGTACACGTTAAAATATCACTTCAGAGAATGGTAAAAAGAGTCTTTAGTCTTTAAAAAGCCACCAGTGTCTCTTGCAAGCACAAAGTACCTGGTTTGCGTTCAAATTCTCCGCAAGGGGGCCGCAGAGGAGGAGATGCGTGGAAAATGGGGAGGTGTGCGTCTGTTTCCTAGGGCGCACACAGACAATGCGTTGGTAATTTTTCACGCAGGGAAGGCTTTGCGTCGATTTCCGACGTGCTGACTTGGATCCTCTTCGGGTTGCAGGGTATTCGGGTGCCCCGGGGACGATGCAGAGAAATCCTGGGTGTGCAGGACGAAATCACAGGAGCTTCGTCGATCCGGTGAGTGATGCAGGGAAATATCTTTCGCATGCCAGAAGCAGCGTCGATTCTTCTTGCAGGAAGTCAGGCTGTGTCGTTCCGGCTCGGCTATGCGTCGATCCAGTGGACCGTGCGTTAAAGTTCCGGTTGCAACACTGGCGCTGCGTCGATCTCCTCTCCGGGTGCCAGGCTGCGTTGTACCGGTTCAGCGTGCGGTTATTTGTGGTGAAGCCTTTTTGGCCCTGAGACTTCAAGGAACAGGGGGCAAGCTCTCTCCCAGCCCTTAGAAAACACTTCTCTGCAGAGCCAGAGGGCAACAAGGCAGCAGGGCAACAGAAGGGCAGCAGTCCTTTGCGGAAAAGCAGTCAGGTGAGTCCTTTGGGCAGCCAGGCAGTTCCTCTTGGCAGGTTGCAAGGTCTGGTTCAGAGTTGCTTCTTCTGTGGTATCTTGCCCAGAAGTGTCTGAGTTGGTAGGGTCAGAGGCCCTGTTTGAATACACAAATGTGCCTTTGAAGTGTGGGAGACTTCAAAGAGTGGCTTAGAAGTGCACCAGGTCCCCTTTCAGTTCCATCCTGTCTGCCAGGGTCCCAATAGGGGGTTTGGCAGTCCATTGTGTGAGGGCAGACCACTGTCCTTTCAAATGTAGGTGTCAGGCCCTCCACCCTCCCAGCCCAGGAAGACTCATTTAGTATGCAGATGTGTGCAGGTGTGACTGAGCATCCTGTGTTTGGGGTTGTCTGAGTGAAATACACAAGGGAGCTGTCAACTAACCTAGCCAGATGTGGATTGTAAGGCACAGATGGATTTAAGTGCAGAGAAATGCTCACTTTCTAAAAGTGGCATTTCTTAAATAGTAATAATAAATCCAACTTCACCAGTCAGCAGGATTTTGTATTACCATTCTGGCCATACTAAATATGACCTTCCTACTCCTTTCAGATCAGAATCTACCACTCAAACAGTATATGAGGGTAGTCCTAAGGTTAGCCTATGAAAGGAGCAGGCCTCACAGCAGTGTAAAACGAATTTGGGAGTTCTACACTACCAGGACATATACACTACACAGGTATATGTCCTGCCTGTTACCTACATAGCACCCTGCCCTATGGGTTACCTAGAGCCTACCTTCGGGGTGACTTATATGTAGAAAAAGGCGAGTTTAATGCTTGGCAAGTACTTTTAAATGCCAAGTCGAATTGGCAGTGAAACTGCACACACAGGCCTTGCAATGGCAGGCCTGAGGCATGGTTAAGAGGGTACTTATGTGGGTGGCACAATCAGTACCGCAGGCCCACTAGTAGCATTTGATCTACAGGCCCTGGGCACATGTAGTGCACTTTACTGGGGACTTACAAGTAGATTAAATAAGCCAATTGGGTATGAACCAATGTCACCATGTTTTAAGGGAGCAAGCATATGCACTTTAGCAATGGTTAGCAATGGTAAAGTGTGCAGAGTCCTAAAACCAGCAAAAACAGTGTCCAAAAAGTGGTGGGAGGCAGGCAAAAAGTTAAGGGGTGACCACACTAAGCTGTCAGGGCTAACAGAGATCAATTATCCTCACGGGAAAGGTGACACATCTCAGCATCCTGAGCATGTCCGAGATCCGAGTCACTCCCCGGTCCATCTGGTCTCGGCCTCTTATACTTTGAACAAACAAGAGAGGACAATTCTAGAAACTCACTCTCACTGCATCAGTTTATTATTTAAAAAAAAAAATGCTGGTTTCTTTAGGTCAGCTTTGAAAAGAACATGTCGGGAATTGGCCAAAATCCCAAGTTGCCCTCTACCGAGCTGAAACTCGTGCACTGACAAAAATCTCTGGAATGCGCTTCTTAGACTAAAGAGGACATTTATTAATTCATTTTGCAAGGTTCGTAAAGGAGATTAGCATGCTGAAAGTGCACGTTTAAAAATGGTCACAACAATGAAATGAAAACATGTACAAATGATTCTCCACTGCAATATGCACAGCAAATATATGTTTCATATGGATACAACTACCTGTGGATTCCTCACCTTATGAATTCTCCCAATGCGCCAGCATTCGATGAAAAATCTTCTTCCCAGCTCTCCACGTCGACGAGGACGTCACAATTGCACGGCTCTGCACGCGATTCCGTCTGATGTCACTGTGACAATAAGAGGTCCTCTCCGGCAAGCTGATGTCAGTTTCACCCATTTTGTACGTGCCTTTGAGGCGAACAGGTGAAAACCGACCTCACTATAGCTTAAATGAATACATACATAAAACCATATTGATGTAACACAATTAGAACAATCATTTATATATAAAATTATCAAAACATATATACACTTGTAATACAGAAGTCTTGGTATGACCAGACAGGCAACGGGGAGGTGGGAGGGACCTGTGAGGAATCCACAGGTAGCTAGTGTATCCACCAGAAAAAGAGTTACCGAAGGGAAGAACTTGTTCTTCTGATGGATACAACTACCTGTGGATTCCTCACCTTATGAATAGAGTCCCAAAGCAGTACCTGCTCAGAGGTGGGTGCCTGACTGGTCACACCAAGAAATCCTGCAACAACAGAACGTGCAAAATGGCCGTCCCTCCTAACTGCCGAGTCCAAGCAATAATGCTTTGCGAAAGTTTGGAGGGAAGCCCAAGTTGCTGCTTTGCAAATATCCACCACCGGAACACCTCTAGCCAAGGCCGAAGTGGCAGACTTAGCTCTGGTAGAATGAGCTCTAATACCCTCAGGAGGAACCTTCTATGCTAACGGTTAACAGATCTTAATGCAAAGAATGACCCACCTGGATATGGTTCTTTTATGGACCGCTCTGCCTTTCATCTTTCCTACATATCCAACCGAGAGCCCTTCTGGGGTCCAAACAATGGAGTCTTTCTTCCTCCTTTGAAGGATGAGGAGGAGGGTAGAAAGATGAAAGGATAATAGAGTGCCCAATATGGAAAGGCGTGACAACTTTAGGAAGGAAAGCCACCCTGGTTTTCAGCACCACTTTGTCAGCAAAGAATGACTTAAAGGGATGTTTAACACTAAGGGCCTTAAGCTCACTCACACGCCTAGCAGACATAATAGCTATCATTACTATTTTATTATTCATAAGATGCTGGTTACTTTAGGTCAGCTTTGAAAAGAACACGTCGGGAATTGGCTAAAATCCCAAGGTGCCCTCTATCAAAACAAAACCGTTCCATGCCGTCCTAGTACATTCTTATCAACCTAAGCCCTTGGTGAAAAGAAACACGCAGAAAAAAAACATGACCACATTGCATAACGTAGAAAAATCTTGCAGCTCTTAACGTGGCGGTGGCTAATGCTAAAATGAAGTCAATAGGAAAAATGGAGTTGGTGGTCACTAATGTGACGGTGTGCTGCTAGGCTAAGTGCAATGTGGAGTCTTCGGTCAAAACACAAATATCATTACAGTTCCAGAGAAAGAAAGGTTGATAACTCTCTGAGGTTTCTGTTTGAGAGATGTTAAACAAAGCCAAGACTGTTGCCGGCGTGATAATCCGTGGCAATAACCATGTGCTGCAACAAAGAAGAGTCAGCAGCAGTGCTGATTACCTGGTTATAGACCATCAGCCCTTCACTCCTCATCTCTATAAAATCCTCCCTGCTATCACTTGGCAGGTCATCCCCCAAAATGTGGTCTGGAGTCCCATAAAGACCTGTTATTATTGCCTGGGTGGGCCATTGCAGTCACAGATTTCATGTGTGTGGTTGCCTTACCACATACTTTGCACCCTACAGAGTCCAGTTTTCTATTTTCTTTGTCCGGTGGGACGGTAGACGAAGGGTTAGTCCACCCCAGAATCAGGAGGTGGATCTGAGCATAGCAATAACTGATCCTACTCAGGAGATCTCTATTTTTTTTTTTTTAGGAGCCTAGTTGGAGCCGCTTTCTCTGTAGCCAGTGCAAGGAAAAGCTCCATAGCTATTTCTAATAAGTCTGGAACTAGAGGCAGGAGTGGATAGATAGAGGAGCGTAGGTGAAGGGTTTAAAAAACGTCGTTGCTGAGGGAGCTGGTAAAGGAATGTTGAATTTTGTTGCTCCTCTCACAAGAACTTCTTAAAATATTTGTCATCAGTTGGCAAGACCCTTGCCGGAAGAGGCAGTCAAAGTGGCTGAAAGCTTTCTCATGTTCTAAGAAGTGTTTGAGTAACATGAATGCATCCTGGATCTTTACCTGGATTGCTATCTGTGCCTGCGTCTGGACGAATTCCTTAACAAAGAGGGTCTGGAGTGTTGTTGGCGATCTCTTGATATTACCTTTGATCTATGATGAGATCTAATCCTTGGTTGCAGGGTCTTAGATCTTCGTGGTGGTACTGCTGGGCCTTAATGGAGAAGGAGCTTCCCAGAGTGACTCACTCTGAGGAAAAGGCGGAGGTGAAGGATGCTGATAAAGCACTGATGGAGCTGATTGTTGCAATGGAGGAGGCTATGGAGAATCTGGTATGACCACTGGCAATGAGGGAGAATATGCTCATGAATAATCTGAGTTAGAAGTTGATGGTAACGTTCTCATTCTTCTGACAGTCCTCAGATTTGGTATGTCTTGATGTTAAAAGGCCTCCTCTTCGAGTTTGACCTAGCTTTTGATAGCGAACATGTTGCCACTGTACCTCACCACTTGGATGTTGATAGAAAACATTGTAGTTTTCCTTGACTTTTCCTGTTTTTGGATCTGTCGCTGAGTCCTCAGAGGGTAGTGGTAGGACCCTGGTAGAGGACTGACCCTCTCCTTGCGCATGTGAAGTCCCACCTTCAGTTACCACCTGCTGCTTTCTTTGTCGCTCTTGCAGCCCATGAACGCATATCTTTGTTCTATTCTTCAAGCTGTGCCTTAAAAAAGTCTTGCAGTGTTGGAATTTCAGGAATGAGACTGTCAGGAAGTTAGAGTATACATAGATCATTAGGTTTAGGATATATCTGATAGAGACTTCTAGCTGCAGATTCCTTACCTTTACAATTTCCAGGCTTCTGCTTGGAATCTGGAAATTTTGCTGAGCATGCATCCCGTCAGGTGGCGTTGTTTGGATCCGCTTGGTGGCGTTGTTGGAGTAGTCTGACATCACTGTCGCCTACAAAGGCACTACCCAGGCGTGCATACATCCGTTCTTTTCCTTCCACGCCAGTTAAGCGCAGATCTGGAACAGATCTATGCTCTTCTATTTTTTGACAGGCCTTTTTCAACCTTTTTGTTAAGAACACGACCATGGTTCCAAGTCATGCTTGGACTGCCAGGCCATGGCTCTGAAAGCTTTGAGGGAGCGGACCCTAAAGCTAATGACGGCCCAGCTCAGAGGTCGAGGTCACAGTCAAGGAGAAGGTTGCCGGACCGCTCCAGGAGCCCGAAGTCCTCTTCGTCCCACTCGAGGTCCTCTGGGCACTCAGGAAAGAGGCACAAGACGAGGCAGAAGTTCAAGCCGGCTTCAACTTTGCCTCACCTGTCAGCCGACGATGCGACTTGGGAATGTCAACGTTCAAGGCACAGTTCCGCAGAACTGATGCTAGAGCCGACTCTGCGCCTTCCTCCCCTTCCAGGAGCTGGAGTGCCCCCCACTAAACTCAGAGTTTTGTGAGGCAAAGCACCTTGTGTTTGAGCGTCTAGCCCTGCCGGAGCGCCCTCAGGGCCTGTGTGGTCGGCAGAGACCCCAGCAGATTCTACGCCGGCGGCTTTGGCTTTGGCTTCAGTGGGGCCTCATGGATCTGATTCCGGAAAAGCACCGGCTGCATACAGTCGACCTTCTCTGGTGCTGCTCGATATTGATGCTTCCGGTGCTCACTGGTGACGTGAGCCCCATTCTTATCACCAACGAGCCAGAACTGCGTCACCCGATGCCAGTTACGGTGCCCACAGGTGGTAGACCTATGTGTGAGCATTTACTGAACGGCCTGGCACTGGTGAGGAATGGGAGAGGTCTTTGGACCCCCTAGAAACTCACATGGAGCCATTGGACTGGTATGAGGAACTAGGAGAGGCCAGTGGACTGGACACCTCCCTAGATTCTGGCTTGCTCTCCCCTCCTACGGTGCTACGAAGGAGGGTGCATCGTATGCAATAGTGGTGTACAGGGCAGCGGAGGCCCTTGATCTGCCTACAGTGCCGGTCAGGACTAACCTCTTGACAGGGGAGTTTCAGAAACAGACTTGCACAACAGAACCAGTGTTGCCCTTCAATGTAGCCTTCACTGATGTCCTTCTGGGGATTTGGTCCAAAGCCAGCACTGGCTCCTGTAAGCAGGACAATTGGCTGCCCCCATTAACTGGCACTGAGTGACCTTAGTTTCCTCACACAACATCCCACCCCAAAGAGCTTGGTAGCCCAAGCATCTACTTCCCATGGCGCTTTTCCTTCCACAACTCTAGATGGGGAATCCAAGAGACTGCATCAGCTCGGCAAGAAAATGTTTTCTTCCAACAGTCTGGCATTGAGGTCCGTAAACACCTCATGTGTATTGGGCAGTTTTTCCCACACTTTGTGGGATACGGTGGTGCAGGTGTTGCCTCATGTCCTGGAGGACGCTTGGGCCATTCTTTCCCAAGCAGTTAAGGATGGGAGAGACGCAGCAAAGTTTATCATCAGGTGTTGTTTGCACATGACTGACCTGCTGGGTAGAGCGATTTCTACGCCACGCCTGGCTTCGTAAATAAGGCTTTTCAGGGGATGTCCAAGCAAACCTCATGGACATGCCCTTCGATGGGTCCCGCCTACTTGGCGAATGACAGACTCAGCGCTGGATCGCTTTAAGGACTCCCGGGCTATGGCCAAGTCCTTGGGCCTCTCGGTGACCACTCGTCAACAGTCGTTTGAAGCTTTGGAAGGGGTGTGGCAGCTCACCATCCATAGTCCAGCCACCATCTTGTGCAGGCATGCGGTTGTGGTGCCTTTAGACCCAGGGGGTCTGGCCGGAAGTCGTCCACCACCCAGCCCCCCCACCTCTACAGTGTCCAAGCCCTCCTAGTGTGATTCTGCAAGACCATGTACGTTCAGTTGGAGGTAAGATTCAATTTCATCTCCCTCACTGGTGGTCCATAACATCGGACAAATGTATCTTGCAGATCATACAGAAAGGCTATTCCCTCCTCTTCCATTCTTTCCCTCCCCCAGTGCCTTCCACAAAAGAACAGCTGATGGAGGATCACTTGGTTTTGCTTAGCGAGGAAGTTGCAGCACTCTTGGTCAAGGGAGCCACAGAAAGGGTCCCGATATCAGCAGTAAGCAGTGGTTGTTATTTCCGCTACTTTTTGATACCCAAAAGAACAAGGGCCTTCACCCTATTCTGGATTTGTGGGACGTCAGTCTTTTCCTCAAAGAAGGAGAAATTCAAAATGCTGGCTATGGGTTAGGTCTTGTCTGTCCTAGACCAAGGAGACTGGATAGTGGCGTTGGATGCATAGTTCCACATCTCCATCCTGCCTGCCCACTGGCGCTACTTGCGGTTCAAAGTAGGCCACAGGCACTTTTAGTTTACATGCTACTCTTTGGCCTTACCAGTGCCTCTCTGGTGTTCACCAAGGTGATGGCAGTGGTCGCAGCTCATTTGTGCAGGTTAGGGGTTTCATTCTTCCCCTACCTCGAAGACTGGCTGTTGAAGGCTCCTTCACCTCAGGATGTTGTTACCCGCCTTCAGACTAAGGCGAACCTTCTGCATTCGCTGGGGTTCACTATAAATGTGCCAAAGTTGCACCCAACTCTCTCTCAGACATTCCCTTTCATCTGTGCTGTTCTGGACACAGTTTAGTTTTTGGGCCTGTCCTCCCGAGCAGCAAATCCAGGTTATGATTCGATGTTTCAGCCTCTATCCTCGATTTCGGTGAGAAAGATTCTGAGGCTGCTGCACCTCATTGCCTCCTGCATCCTGTTAGTAAAGCATGCCCAGTGGCATATGAGGGCTCTGCAATGGGAACTGAAGTTCCAATGTGCGTAGAATCAGGGAAATCTTTCTGACACGATTCAGATCTCTGAGGGAACTGCAAAAGATCTGCAGTGGTGGTTAAGGAACCACAATTGGGTTAGAGGCAGACTTCTCACCCTTCACCTACCAGATTTTACAGTAATGACAGATGTGTCACTTCTGGGATGGGGTGGCCATCTGGGAGAATTGGAGATCAGAGGTCTCTGGCAGAATCCGGACTTCATATCAAGTTGCTGGAGCTCCGGGCAATCCAGTTAGCATTGAAGGAATTTCTTCTGGTTGTCAAAGGGAAGATCGAGAGGTGTTCACGGACAACACCACTGCAATGTGGTACTGCAACAAACAAGGCGGTGTGGGGTTGTGGACCCTTTCTCAAGAGGCCTTGCGCCTCTGGACATGGCTGGAACAGCAGGGCATAACCCTGGTGTTTCAACACCTGGCAGGTTCTCTGAACACCATGACGGGCGAACTCAGCTGTCGATGCCTAGCAGATTACAAGTGGCGTCTCCATCCAGAGGTAGCACAATGACTTTAAGCAGTGGTGGGGGAGCATTGGTTAGATCTGTTCACATCCTAGGAGAGCGCCCAATGTCAGCAGTATTGCGTGTTGGAGTTTCCAAGGTAGCATTTGCTCAGCAGTGCTTTTCATCAGGAGTGGAGCTCAGGCCTCCTGTACACCTTTCTGCCCATACCACTTCTGCCCAGAGTGCTCACAAAGATCAGGAATGACCTGGCCAAAGTAATCCTTGTTGCTCTGGACCGGACACAAAGAGTCTGATATCCCGAGCTCCTGAAAATGAGCATTGATCCTCCACTCAAGTTGCCCCTTCTGAAAGATCTTCTGTCACAGCAGCAGCAGGGGAAGCTTCTCCAACTGAACCTGTCAACTCTGTGCCTTCATGCATGGAGATTGAGCGACAGCAATTGACAGCCTTCAACCTTTCTCCTGAAGGCAGTAAAGTTATTCTGGCAGCCAGGCTTCCCTCTACCAAGACAGTATACAGCTAGTGTTAGAAACACCTTGTATGTTATTGTACAGAAAGATCTATTGATCCTCTTTCTGCTTCTCGCACTGACATTATTTTCTTTATCTTGTCCCTTGCCCTGCAGGGCTCTGCATTGGGCACTCTCAAGCATTATCTTTCCGCCTTATCGGCCGGGTCGGCCTTCATTATTCAAATCTCCTACTGTAAATAGATTCCTTAAAGGGTTTGTGCATACGTATCCTCCAACGACCCTTGCCATGCCTCAGTGGGACTTAAATTTGGTTATCACTTTTCTAATGTGTGCTCCCTTTCAGCGTTTACACAACTGTCCCCTCTGGCTGCTTACCTTCAAGACAACCTTCTTAGTGGCAATGCCATCTGCCAGGAGGGTGAGTGAGATGCAAGCTCTCATCAAAACCTCCGTATGTCACTATGTTTTCAGACAGGATGATGCTTCGTACTCATGCCTCTTTCCACCCTAAGGTGGTTACCCCGTTTCACCTGGGTAAGAACATCACCCTGCCCATCTTTATTACTCCCCCGCATCCCTTTAAGGATGAGGAGCGACTCAGTCGACTGGGCCAAAAAAAAGCGTTGGCGTTCTACCTTGACCGCACAAAAGAGTTCAGGCTGGATGACCAACTCTTTGTGGTGCACGTGGGATCAAATAAAGGTCAGGTAGTGCAGAAACTAACCATTTTGCTCAGGTTGTTCTCTGCATAAAAATCTGCTACGCTCTGGTGAAAAAGCATCCTCTTGAGAACTTGAGGGATCATTCCACAAGGGGCAAAGCTGCTACTACTGTGTTAGCAAGAGGTATCAGTCCTGCACATCTGTCAGGCTGCAATGTGGGGGTGTCTGCACACGTTTTCCAAACACTGCTGCCTGGACAGTTGTCCGAGGAGATGGGCAATTTGTTCATTCAGTCCTGCAGGACTTTGAGGACAATTTGTCGGCAGCCCATGGCCAGAAGGGTATGGCTTGAGTATCTATTCTAAAGGTAAGGAATCTGCAACTAGAAGTCCCTATCAGATGAAATAAAGTTACTTACCTTCAGTAACGCATTATCTGGTAGAGACTCTAACTAGCTGAAGATTCTTTACACCCATCCATGCCTCCCTGCTCTGCAGACTCATTTCCTAGAGTTAAGAGTTGTCCCTTTCAGGGCCCTAGTTTTTACACACAGGCAACTATTGGTTCTTTCCATGGCTGTGCGCTTCTGGCGTGGATGTTTGTGGAAAAGTATTGACTTGCGTGCACCTGGGTTGTGCCTTTGTAGACAGTGACGGCACAGACTGCTCCAATGATGCTGACAGCACCACGCGGATCCGAACGACGCCACCTGATTGCGCACACAAGGGTATTGCTGAGCAAAAGTTACAGATTCCAAGCTCATGCTTGGAAATTCTGAAGTTAAGGAATCTGCAGCTATATAGTCTCGATCAGATAATGCATTACCAAAGGTAAGTAACTTGTTCGTTTAAGAAAATAATTCCACAGCTTCTGAAAACAATTTCCAGTTTTAAATGATGGTTTGACCTTCATTAAATGTAAATTAAATAGCCAATATCGCCCACTTTATTAGCTGCAAAACATTTTTTAACACATTATGTGCTAGTTCTTGGCCTTCCAGAAGTAAGTCATTGTCTACACTTAAGAAGATGTGTTTTAAAGAAGTGGCCCAGGATCCTTGCACATGAAAGGAACTATTTAATGCTTATGATTTCAGTGGAGACTCCCCTGATTAAACGTAAGAAACCATTCTTTCTTCAATTTCTGTATTCATCACTATTCCACAGGCTTCTTTCCCCATAAAAGGGGTGAAGTTGTGTGGGTGGGTTCGCCCGTTGAAAGTCAAGATTAGAGTTATCTTGCTCGAACTTCACAGATCTGTCTTAGTGGCCGTGTTGGAAATCAAGTGCTGTATCTTGGTGTATTATCTATCCTAAGGTGAAGAGGCTAGTGTACACTAAAATCAGCTTGACTCTGTGTACTTCTGCTGCTGCTATGGTTTATTTACCTGAAGAAGGCATGGTAAGACACTTGGGTCAGTGAGCGGCAGTGGCTGGGAATGAGCTCTGTCACAAGCTAGAGCTGAGGAGTGCAAAGCCAGTGGTCTATAATTTCTTTATAATGTAATGTTCTTGCTAGTATACTAGACATAACTAATTGTTCTCGAATCGTGTAGCTGATTGCTTTCTGATGTACTGACTATTTTTTCTTCTTAGTTCACTGTTGTGACCTAGATTATTAATCAATGCTGCTTTTTGTGATAGTGTTTTAAAATAGACAATGTAATGAAATAAAGCATTAGGCTTATTTCCATTGAGGCTTGAACTGTTTAGTGTTTTCTTTTAATGTACGATTTAGCAGATGTTATGTATTCTTACATATTTGCCGAAAGAAACATTTTCGAAATTATATTGAAGTAGATGATGGCCCCAATTTTCTCTATCTTGGCAAATAAACTGAAACAAGCTATCCTATTATCAGTAGATATTCCTGTTGCTGGTTTTCAGTTTAGGTTGATAGTAATTGGGGAGGAGTTTGAAATAGAAGGTGGGTCGAATGTACATAACTAAATGTTTCTAACTAATCTTCACTGATATTCTGTCATACCTCCCACAGCTTTCACAGATGTTTCCTGATGAAAATTTGGAGAAAATAATTCCTTGCAAATCTGGTTCAGATTCCTTTCCCCCAGAGAAGAACAACATGGACCTGAAATTAGACCTCAGGTGCGTGGTTTAAATATTTAACTTGATGTTATGTAATTTTCCAGGACAGCCATTTAGCTCAACGTTTTTTGCAGCTTGAATACATAACTCCAGTATATTAAGTGTTTCGTTAATTAAACCGGCTTTTTCCAAGTTGGTGCTTTGAATCCTTTTATCTAAATTGGAGAGAAAATAGATTTCTCTTGATGTAGCTCTGCCCTGAAAGTCCAAAATCCTCTTTGTGTTGCAAACTCATTAAGGATCTTTCATTTTTGCAAGATTGCTGCCAACCCTGACCTGTAAGCGAAAGTTAAATTGGTAAAGGCCTTTCTGTATGAAAGAAACTTGTGTAGTTAGTCCTTTGTTACATGAAGAAGCCTGTGAGTAAAGAATTGGTATTTTTCTGCTGCATTGGCTTTTTAAAGCATTCTAAAGTTTCAATCATTGCCAATCAAATTGTTGCTTCTGATGGATATAACTACCTGTGGATTTCTCACCTAATGAATTCTTCCAATGCGCCAGCATTCAACGGAAATTTTCTTCCCAGCTCTGCACGTCGACGAGGACGTCACAATTGCCCAACTTCACTCGATGCCGTCTGACGTCATTGAGGCAATAAGAGGTCCTCGCCGGCTTGCTGACGTCAGTTCCCTTTTTCCTGTGCCTTTGAGTAACGTTTTTTTCTCCTGGCTCTTGGGGAGCTACTGTTTCTCGGAAGAGATACTTTCCATTTAAAATGTCTCCACTTCGGAAGTCCGGCTTCAAGCCTTGTAGGGAATGCGGGGGTTGTATGTAGGTCACGGACCCGCATAATGACTGTTTATGGTGCTTAAGCTCAGAGCACGACGTGGAAGAGTGTGGTTCCTGTCAGCAAATAAATCCAAAGGCGTTGAAAGAGCGTGAAGCCAAGCTCTTTTTAGCGAAGTCGAAGAAGAAGGAAAGGCATAGACATCGCAGATCTTCGCACAAGAAACGGCACCGTCATGACTCTTGGCATCAGCATGATTCCCGACGTCGGTCGGGGAAAGATCGATCTTGTTCGAGGTCTCCAGCTGCTCGGCATCGCTCGATGTGGGAGGTCAGTCCAACCGTGACGCCACAGCCTCAAAGTCCTCAGGCTTCACCGGTGCCGTCGGTGTTAGAGGTGGACGAGCCTGGCCAGAGTCCTGCCTTCTCACCTTCTCAATCAGAGGTACCCGATCCAGTACTGACGTCTCAGTCTGTGCCGATGCCGCAGGGGGATCCTGCCTTCCCGGCTCAGGGAGCGGATCCGGTGGCCTTCTTAAATGCAATGTTCAACATCTTTAGTGCCATGGCTCCTGGCGGTGCACCGGCTGGTCCCTCAGGTCCATTGGCTTTTGATCTGGGTGTTCCGGCTCCATACAAGCCGATGCCTTTCACGCCCTTCTGCCTGGTAGAAGGGGCTGGTCCGGAACCGGTGCCTCTGACGTCGCCGAGGAGACCTTCGACGCCAGCTGTTTTGGCTGATCAGATGGCGCCGTCGACTTCGCCACGACTCCAATCGACGCTGGGGAAGAAAGCTCGACTTCCCATGGCGCCGATGGATCTGGTGTCAGAAGAATCGGAAGATCAGCGTCAGCTGAGGTCGTCGGCATCTGCTAATTCTTTATCAATGCCGAGGATAGAGGCCAGGTTGCGCTCAAGGAGAAAGGCCCTCAGACTGTTGGAGGAACAAGAATATCAGAGACAGCTTCTAGAGGAAGGCGAGATCGCAGAGCCCCTGGGGGATTTTCAGGGCTTGGACTCTGCCAGCGGTCTTGATGCTTCCCCAGAGTGGGACTTGGCCTCTCCAGGCGAATTCACTGAGGAGGCTGCTTCATTTCACTCCGTGGTGAGAAAGGCAGCAGACTTTTTAGATCTCCTGTTACCTGCAGCTGAGGTGAAAAACAATATTCTCACAGAGGTTTTACATCCGGCTTCAGCTGCTGCAGAGCCACGCCTGCCGTTTAATGAGGCTCTCACTGAGCCAATTATGGAGGCTTGTAGGAAACCAGTATCTTCAACAGCGGTTAGTAGATTAGTTGCGAGGTGGTACAGAGTGGCCCCTGGGGATCAGGGCTTCCTCTCTAAGCATCCAACTCCGGAGAGTCTGATGGTTCAGGCTTCCTGCTTTCGCGTTCAGCTCCTGGTTCGTTCCCTGGGGCTCCATCAGACAGGGAGTCGAAAAGGATGGAGCAGTCGGCCAAGAAGATATTTTCATCTTGCAGTATTGCCTGAAGTCGGCTAACGCAACTTGTGTGTTGGGAAGATCCATTCATGCCTTGAGGGACGCTGCTAAGGCTGAGATGCCAGATTTGCCCCAGGACATGCGGGGTCTTTTGGCTGATGCTAAAGCGGCAGCGACTCCGGTCATTCAGTCGGGGTTAGATACTGCAGATTCAGTGGCCAGAGCGATGGGGACATCGGTTGTAACCAGCAGGCATGCTTGGCTGAGGCCTTCTGGTTTTTCCTCTGATGTGCAAACAACTCTTTTAGACTTACCATTTGATGGAGATAAACTATTTGGTTCGAAAGCTGACTCTGCTTTAGAGCGCTTCAAAGAGAGTAGGGCTACGGCTAAGTCCCTACGTTTGCAGGCTTCTACCACGACCCCGTTTAGGTCATTTAAAAGTTTCAGGGGGTTTGGTTGAGAGACTTCCTTTCGGGGGAGACTCCAGTCTGCAGGCTAACAACCGCCTACTCTTCCCTATAGGTCATTTAGAGGGAGGGGTAGAGTTCGAACCAGAGGAGCCACCCAGCAGCACCCTGCCTCTTCCTCTGGGAGGGGGGGTGCAGCAGGGAAAGCAGCCGTAGTCTTCCGTCCATTCCTTCCCATATTTCTCCTGTTTCATTGTTTCATTTTCTCCGCATGTGGAAGCTGATCACATCGGATTCCTGGGTCATCAATATTGCGGAGAAAGGTTATGCACTTCCCTTTCGGGAGTTTCCTCCTGCCATCCCTCCCCGTCCCTCCTTTTGCACGGAACACCATCTCCTGTTGTTGCAACAGGAAGTTCAGACCCTATTATCAAAAGGTGCAGTTGAGTTGGTTCCAGAGCGGGAAAGGGGTCAGGGTTGTTATTCGAGATAGTTCCTGATCCCCAAGAAGGATGGTCGGTTGAGGCCTATCCTGGACCTGAGGGTTTTGAACTGGTTCCTCAAGCAGGAGAAGTTCAAAATGCTGACCCTAGCTGTAAGGAAATGCCTCCTTGGCATGGTTACCCCCTGACTTTTTGCCTTTGCTGATGCCAAGTTATGATTTGAAAGTGTGCTGAGGCCTGCTAACCAGGCCCCAGCACCAGTGTTCTTTCCCTAACCTGTACCTTTGTTTCCACAATTGGCACACCTTGGCATCCAGGTAAGTCCCTTGTAACTGGTACCCCTGGTACCAAGGGCCCTGATGCCAGGGAAGGTCTCTAAGGGCTGCAGCATGTCTTATGCCACCCTGGGGACCCCTCACTCAGCAGAGACACACTGCTTGCCGGCTTGTGTGTGCTGGTGGGGAGAAAATGACTAAGTCGACATGGCACTCCCCTCAGGGTGCCATGCCAACCTAACACTGCCTATGGCATAGATAAGTCACCCCTCTAGCAGGCCTTACAGCCCTAAGGCAGGGTGCACTATACCATAGGTGAGGGCATAGGTGCATGAGCACTATGCCCCTACAGTGTCTAAGCAAAACCTTAGACATTGTAAGTGCAGGGTAGCCGTCAGAGTATATGGTCTGGGAGTCTGTCATACACGAACTCCACAGCACCATAATGGCTACACTGAAAACTGGGAAGTTTGGTATCAAACTTCTCAGCACAATAAATGCATACTGATGCCAGTGTACATTTTATTGTGAAATACACCCCTGAAAACATACCCGACTTCCAGTGTGGGCTGACTGGTTTTACCAGCCTGCCACACACCAGACATGTTGCTCGCCACATGGGGAGAGTGCCTTTGTCACTCTGTGGCTAGTAACAAAGCCTGTACTGGGTGGAGGTGCTTCTCACCTCCCCCTGCAGGAACTGTAACACCTGGCGGTGAGCCTCAAAGGCTCACCCCCTTTGTTACAGCGCCCCAGGGCACTCCAGCTAGTGAAGATGCCCGCCCCCTCCGGCCACGGCCCCACTTTTGGCGGCAAGGCCGGAGGAGATAATGAGAAAAACAAGGAGGAGTCACTGGCAAGTCAGGACAGCCCCTAGGGTGTCTTGAGCTGAGGTGACTCTGACTTTTAGAAATTCTCCATCTTGCAGATGGAGGATTCCCCCAATAGGATTAGGGATGTGCCACCCTCCCCTCAGGGAGGAGGCACAAAGAGGGTGTAGCCACCCTCAGGGCTAGTAGCCATTGGCTACTAACCCCCCAGACCTAAACACACCCCTAAATTGAGTATTTAGGGGCTCCCAGAACCTAGGAAGAGATATTCCTGCAACCTGAAGACGAAGAAGGACTGCTGACCTGAAGCCCTGTAGAGAAGACTGAGACACCAACTGCTTTGACCCCAGCCCTACCAGCCTGTCTCCCCACTTCAAGAAAAACTGCAACAGCAACGCGTTCCACAGGGTCCAGCGACCTCTGAAGCCTCAGAGGACTACCCTGCATCTAAAAGGACCAAGAACTCCCGAGGACAGCGGCTCTGCTCCAAAGAAGAAACATCTTTGCACCAAAGAAGCATCTTTTAAAAACAACACGTTTCCCGCTGGAAGCGTGAGACTTTGCACTCTGCACCCGACACCCCCGGCTCGACCTACGGAGAAACAACACAACAGGGAGGACACCCCAGCGGCTGCGACCCTGTAAGTAGCCAGAGTTGACCCCCCCCCCGAGCCCCCTCAGCGACGCCTGCAGAGGGAATCCAGAGGCTCCCCCTGACTGCGACTGCCTGCTTCTAAGAACCCGACGCCTGGTAAAGACACTGCACCCGCAGCCCCCAGGACCTGAAGGATCCGACCTCCAGTGCTGGAGCGACCCCCAGGTGGCCCTCTCACTTGCCCAGGTGGTGGCTACCCCGAGGACCCCCCTTGCCTGCTTGCTTCGTTGAAGAGACCCCTGGGTCTCCCTTTGAAACCAATTGCGAACCTGACGCCTGTTTGCACTCTGCACCCAGCCGCCCCCGTGCCGCTGAGGGTGTATGTAGGCGGGCGTCGCTCACCTCGCCTACCTTCGCGCACCACTGGCGATCGCCGAACGCCTCCTCCGGCTTCTGTCCACGTCGTCAAGGAGACGCGTGGGGGCGGAGACGACAATTGGCACCGGACTTCCGGGTTGCCGAGCGGCCACAAAAGGAAGACGCCGCGATCGAAAAGGGCGAAAAGAAGAAGGAGCAGGAGAGACGCCACGGATCCCCATCGAGGAGAGAGGAGAAGACGAGGAAAGATCCCGACCGGGAGGAGACGCCCGTGACCGGAGCAACAAGCCGTGCTGCACCGGCACCCCGTCCAGACCCTATCAAGCCAGAACGACCGAGAGGAAACGAGACAGCCTGCCACGGCCCAGGAGGGTCGTGGCTGCACAAGGTACGTGCCCTCTTCAAGGGCGGCCACCATAAGGAGGGAGAAGGGGAGGCAGAGGGGGGAGAGGTAGAAGGGGGAGGACAGGGACTGGGGAGCTACCAGGGAACCTTCCCACCCGACCTTTAGCCTAACAGAGCTCAGAACAGCCTACCCTCACAAGCTCCTAACTTCCCCACTAAAACACCACTTGTATTAATTTTTTCTTTATTGTTCACTTCGTATCCCCTCACACCTCCCCCCCCCCACACTAAACCCTAAAATTAAGAGACAAGGAAATACCGTCCCACTTACCTGCTGTGTCCTTTTTGTTCTTCCGAGAGAAATCGCGATACCCAGAGGAGGACACCCAGAGCTCACCACCTAAGAGGGAGAAAAGAAAACCGTTAAAAGACCCGTAGCAACCCAACGCTCACGCAGAAGAGAAACAAAGGAAGAAAAGAAGACCTACCATTATATTATTTGTTCCACCTCTCCTATAACTCAAATAAATCACGTAAAATCCCTGTCAAGGGTTTTTGAAATCTGCGTTCGTGTCCTCTGTAGCCCTGATCCCACCCCCACAGTGTACTTTTTGTGCTGACTTGTCTCCCCGGTGCCCTACAAAACCCCCCCTGGTCTGCCCTCCGAATTTGCGGGTACCTACCTGCTGGCAGACTGGAACCGGGGCACCCCCTTCTCCATTGAAGCCTATGCGTTTCGGGCACCACTTTGACCTCTGCACCTGACCTGCCCTGAGCTGCTGGTGTGGTAACTTTGGGGTTGCCCTGAACCCCCAACGGTGGGCTACCTTGGACCCAACTTTGAACCCTGTAGGTGGTTTACTTACCTGCAAAACTAACAAACACTTACCTCCCCCAGGAACTGTTGAAAATTGCACTGTGTCTAGTTTTAAAATAGCTTATTGCCATTTTTGTGAAAACTGTACATGCTATTTTGCTAATTCAAGGTTCCTAAGTTACCTAAGTGAAATACCTTTCATTTGAAGTATTACTTGTAAATCTTGAACCTGTGGTTCTTAAAATAAACTAAGAAAATATATTTTTCTATACAAAAACCTATTGGCCTGGAATTGTCTTTGAGTGTGTGTTCCTCATTTATTGCCTGTGTGTGTACAACAAATGCTTAACACTACCCTCTGATAAGCCTACTGCTCGACCACACTACCACAAAATAGAGCATTAGAATTATCTCTTTTTGCCACTATCTTACCTCTAAGGGGAACCCTTGTACTCTGTGCATGCTATTTCTTACTTTGAAATAGTACATACAGAGCCAACTTCCTACCCTAGCGCAGGTGCTTTTGGCGTTGAACGAAGAAGATTGGATGGTGTCTGTCGACTTGCAGGATGCTTACTTCCATATCCCTATTCTTAAGTCGCACAGAAGTAGCTCCGGTTTGTGGTGGGCATGCAACACTATCATTTTGCGGTCCTTCCTTTACGTCTTACTTCCACGCCTCGAGTCTTCACGAAGGTGATGGCAGTGGTTGCAGCGCATCTCAGGAAGAAGGGGATAGCGGTATTCCCGTACCTGGACGATTGGTTGATCAAAGCCAGGTCTCCAGAGCTCATGTTGCGTTACCTGCAGAGGACAACTCAGTTGTTGTTCGATCTGGGTTTTTCGGTAAATGTGCCCAAATCTCACCTGGAGCCATCTCAACGCCTCCTGTTCATAGGGGCTGTACTGGACACAACATTGAATTGGGCCTTTCCTCCGCCTCAGCGGATTCAGGACATCCAGGCATTGATACCAATGTTTCAAAGTGGAGCGGTTGTTCCAGTCCTCAAGGTCCTTCGTCTGCTTGGTCTGTTCGCCTCATGCAAGCTGTTGGTCACTCATGCACGCTGGCACATGAGGGCTCTTCAGTGGTGCCTCCGCAGGAAGTGGTTTCAACACAAAGGGGATCTCGAGGAGTCGATAACGATCTCCAGAAACACTGCAGCAGATTTGCGATGGTGGGCTGTTGATGGTAACCTTTCCCAAGGAAGGCCGTTCTCACTGCCGCCTCCGGTGACCACAGTGATAACGGATGCTTCCACTTTAGGGTGGGGAGCTCATCTGGGGGACCTGGAGATCGAAGGTTGTTGGTTTTCAGTGGAACAGATGTTTCACATCAATCTGTTGGAATTGCAGGCAATACGTTTGGCTCTCAAGGCCTTCCTCCCCTCCCTTCGTGGTCAGTCGATACAGGTCCTGACGGACAACACTACTGCAATGTGGTACATCAACAAGCAGGGAGGAGTAGGGTCGTACCTTCTCTGCAGAGAAGCTCTACGGCTTTGGTCCTGGGCTCAGGGCCATCCGATTTGCGTAGTAGCAAACCATCTGGTGGGAGTTAAGAACGTTTGTGTGGACAGTCTCAGTCGGCACTTCTCAGCCGATCATGAGTGGCGTCTCCATCCGGACCTGATCCTGTACATCTTCAGGATGTGAGGATTTCCTCAGGTAGATCTGTTTGCTACTCGAGAGAACGTGCACTGTCTGTCGTTCTGCAGCCTCCAGTATCCGGTGCGAGGGGCGTTTGGGGACGTGCTTCAGATGTCCTGGCACGGCCAGTTGCTTTACGCGTTTCCCCACCATATCCTTGATTCCTCGGGTCTTGAGGAAGATTCGCCAAGACCGGGCGCCAGTTATTTTGATAGCTCCGGATTGGCTGCGAAGGGTGTGGTACACAGACCTTCTCCAACTCTCACTGTGTCCTCCGCTCCGTCTCCCTCACAGGGCAGACCTCCTCTCGCAGTCACAGGGGCAGGTTCCACACCCCCACCCCCAGATTCTGCACCTGCATGCCTGGAGATTGAACAGGGCAATCTGAGTTCCTTTTCTCTCCCACCAGAGGTGGTGGATGTTATTTTATCGGCCAGGCGACACTCCACCAAATCAATCTATGCTGGCAGATGGGCAAAATTTGTGGCTTGGTGTGGAGAGAACCAAATTGATCCCTTACGTGCCCATTTGTCGGACATTTTGTTATTTGCGTTGTCCCTGGCGCAGAGGGGTTGTGCAGTTGCGACTGTTAAGGGTTATTTGTCAGCGCTGTCGGCCTTTCTGTGCCTTCCTGATCAACCCTCCTTGTTTAAATCCCGTATAGTTGTAAGGTTCTTGAAAGGTCTTACAAATAAGTTCCCTCCCTCTCCCTTTATTATGCCTCAATGGGATCTGAATTTGGTACTCACACTCTTGATGGGTTCACCGTTTGAGCCTTTACATTCATGCACCTTAAGGTTTTTGGTGTTAAAAACTGTTTTTCTTGTAGTCATCACATCAGCTAGGCGAGTGAGTGAACTGCAAGCACTTAGCGTAAAACCCCCTTTCACTTCCTTCCATGCGGACAAAGTGGTGCTGAGGACCAGGGCGGCTTTCCTTCTGAAGGTTGTTACACCCTTCCATTTAGGGCAGTCCATTACGCTCTCATCCTTTTATCCTCCTCCCCATCCATCGAAAGAGGAGAGGCTTCATCGGCTTGACCCTAAAAGAGCTTTAAGTTTCTAAGTTGACAGAACCAAAGAGTTCCGAGTGGAAGATCAGCTCTTCTTCGGCTACGTGGGGAAGAGGAAGGGCAAGGTGGTCCACAAGAGAACACTATCCAGGTGGGTAATTCTTTGCATTAAAATTTGTTATTCTTTGGCAAAGAAGGTTCCTCCTGCTGGGATTAGAGCACATTCCACCAGGGCTAAGTCGACCTCTTCAGCTTTGGCTAGAGGTGTTCCTGTGGCTGAGATTTGTAAGGCCGCAAGTTGGTCTTCCCTCCATACTTTTGCAAAGCATTATTGCTTGGATTCGGAGGTTAGGAGGGATGGCTGTTTTGCGCGGTCTGTGCTGCAGGATTTCTTGTTGTGACCATTCAGGCACCCGCCACCGAGTGCGGTACTGCTTTGGGACTCTATTCATAAGGTGAGGAATCCACAGGTAGTTGTATCCATCAGAAGAACAAGTTACTTACCTTCGGTAACGCCTTTTCTGGTGGATACAATTTGATGATATTTGTAGATGCGTGTACATATATCTGCATTATGTGTACATATATGTGCTTTTTAAATAGATTTGATATTTTGATGTTTCTATTTTATTAAAGGTTTTGTTTTATTATTGACTGACGTATTTATGTCAGGCATGTATAGTCGGTAGTCACCTGTTCGCCTTGAAGGCATGTCAAAAATGGTGAAAACTGACGTCAGCACGCCGGCGAGGACCTCTTATTGCCTCGATGATGTCAGACGTTGTCGTGTGAAGTCGGGCAATTGTGACGTCCTCGTCTACGTGCAGAGCTGGGAAGAAAATTTCCATCGAATGCTGGCACATTGGGAAAATTCATTAGGTGAGAAATCCACAGGTAGCTAGTGTATCCACTAGAAAAGGCTTTACCGAAGGTAAGTAACTTGTTCTTTAGCATCAGGAATTTGTTAAAAAGGATATTCCCGTTTTGCAGAGCCTCTAATTATCCCTTCATCATTTTGGAAACATTTTACTGTGATTCCTGGAAACACCTTTTCTGAATTTTCCGAGTAGGCTGTCAAAGTCTACGTTGACAAAATATTCTCACAGTGTGAGCTACTCTTGACTACTTGGTCTCTGCACAGTTATCTTAGCCAACAGCACAGTTTAGAAGAAAAAGTATGAATGCGGTGTAGATATCAAAACTCGACAAGAGCGTGATTTTATTTATAAACCTTAGTATTCAACAAATATGTGGAGGCTAAGCGACACTTACTACAGACGTGTTGGAAAGCCCATCTTTACCTTCAAAATGATAAATCTCAAATTCCAGGTTCTGGAAATGGTGCATTTGGCAAATCTAGATGGAGTTAGTGGCATAACATTAGCAGGATACCACTTTAGCCTAGAAAGAATACAGGGCAAGCTGCCATGCAGGAATACATCAGTGTTATCAGCTCTGATGACAGACTGAATTTTGAAAATGATGCCAAGCAGAATGCTAGTCGCCATGCTAGACTGTCTCACCGAAAGATATACATGATTTTATAACAGATGCCTGCTTTATCGAGACCTCCTTGATAATATTTTGCCTAGTCAAAGTAAATAACATCTAAAACAACCTCAAGCACAATACCTTTAATGCACTCCTCAGAAGATGGAAAAAACTGCTTTACCAAATGTCTGCTCTGTATTGCTTTGCTATTATTTAACCTCATTTTTTGTTACTTTTCCTTGTTAGAGGGAGTAAGAAACAGGCAATAGGCACTACTACAGCAGACTCCTGTAGATGGAATTGCACAAGATGTTTCGATTATACCAGGAGTTTCTATTATGTGAAAGAGCTAATGTTGCATCCAATTTCTCCTAATTTAATTGTTTTAAGAACCGGAAGCCTAGTTTGCAATATATCCAAATGAATAGTATCAAACAGAGAATTTTAATAATGCTACAAGGTCTGTTTTTCCTGCTTGGGGCGCTGTCAATGGCCTGATTAACCCAGAACTTTGAAATGGTTGCCTCTGTGGTTGTCGTATGGATAATGGGACAGGGAGGTTGACAACCCCTAAGTGAGATGTTTTTTCTTTGAATGTTGTGGACATGTGAGCAGCACAAGAATTTGAGACTCAATCCATGCTGAACAAATTTGCATGATGGTAGTGTTTGCAGATTAGGCCTTCATTTGATGCATCTCTCCCTCGCACCATTCTCTCTACAGAAAAAGCCTGGGGACTGAGTAGATCATTATTGTCTCTTTCAATAAAACGAGAATCGTAGTGGAATCTTGGTTGATACTTAGTTGTGGGTGCATCAGTAGCTGACAGAAGAAACTAGCAGGCACAGTGATGTGCGCAGATCCAATGTTTCTTCATCTACTACATGAAGACTGGGCTGTGCTGAGAGACAAAACTGGGCCTTCTGTAAATAGGGGATTTTTTTTTTTTTTCTCTCCACTGTGGTACTTTGCTGAGTGATTACCCCAAGAATAAGGATTGCTCCTAATGAAGATAACCAACTTGCTGGAAAAGACTTCAGTAAAGCCCAAAGTAAATCACAAAGAGGGATGGTGCAAAAAAGAAATCTAGAAGAAATTTCCTTGATGTAGGGGAAGAACCTTGCCACGGCAACAGTGAAGAAATGTACAGTGCCTCTAACTTATTGAGGACATGTTCTCTTCTGTGGTACAGACTCTGGAGGAATTTGGAATTCAACTTGATAAAATGAGTTATGTTGGAGTTATTTAATGAGGTCACTAATGTGAGGAATACTTTGCAAGATACGGAGACCAGAAATAAGTATACCCAAAAATGTGCAAGGTTTTAGCACTTTATAACAGAGTACGTTCTAGAGCAGTGGTTCTTAACCTTTTGACTTCTGTGGACCCCCGACTTAATCATTAATGTGACCTGGGAACACCACTGAATCCTTATTAGAATCTGAGGACCCCCACTGTGTAAATACTGGAAGCCGGTGACCCCAGTCTAAGGATTCCACAAAATTGCTACTAGCCAGTATTAATCCACTTGTGTCAATTAAAAACCCTGCACTACTTGTGTGGCTGGGCTTAGTGCCAGCAACAGAAATTGCTCAAACATAGATCACAGGAAAGCTTGTGAAGGGACTCCCATTGACCACTGATTGATCAGTTCATGTCGCATGTGGATGCCTTCTGATTCTGAAAGTTTCCATCACAGAAATGCAAGGAAAATGTATGATTTTAGGCAAAATTTGAGGTTTGCAGAGCATTGTGGGCAGGAAAACTTCATGAGGTCCATGTGAAACACATGACACTGGACTCCCCTCAATGTCTAGTTTTCCGAATTGGCTGGGTCTGGTAGTTCTCTCTAGTTGGCTGCCTACCCAAACCTAGAAAGTGCAGCCATTTACAATGGCAAGTAGGAAGATATTGGGATTTAGCCCCACTATCCTGGTGTAATGGAAAAATAACATCCAAAAGAATCAGATGTCCTCTTTCTTGCCTGCGGGTTGGGATGATATGGTCCCCAGGAAAGCAGAAAGACTGTTGAGTCTTTAGGGGTGATGGTGGGGCCTGAAGTCAGGATGGGCCACACCCACTCCAGTATTTTATAAAAAATAAAAAAAAAAGAATCCTGTCATCCACTGGCCTTTCCGCCCCCGGGGGCAAATTGGGGGCAGACTGACAGTCTATCCCAAGTAGAGAGGCAGGAAGATTGGGTTGTCTCTTTTGTGGCGGGAGTGTGGCCAATAAGAGTGCAAGGCCCGCCCTTTTTTTTGCCCCAAATGCAAAATGCATGGGGTCTAGTGGGCTTTCTACCCCTCCCATGGGGGCAGTTTTGGGGCAACCTGAATTGGGTCAAACTTCCTATCTGCTCTGAGAGGGAAGGGAAGGGTCAGAAAAATAGCATGTCCCTGTTAGAGTGGTATATGTTGACCCCCTAAGTGCCAGGGAACCCTTGGTTCCCATCCATTCTCCTCCCTCTGTATTGCCACCAGGTGCTCCAGCCAGTTGCTTCCAATAGGAAAGGCACCGGTCTTGTGCAGTTAGTGCACAACCCCAAGACCAAATCCTCCTCTGCCTGGCGAGTCACACTCCACAGCACTCGCTCCATGGGATCCAGCAGGAGGAGCAACATGGCAACTGCATAGATGGAGATTGTGTGCTTTTTCTCTCTCTGTGGCACCCTCCCTCACCCCAGGCCCTTTGTCCTGAATATTTCTGTGAAGGACTCCACTGCCAGGACAAATGGTAGCAGAGACGGTGGGCAACCCTGTCTTGTGCCCGGACACACCTCAGACACCTCTGAGATGACTCCATCCATGCCTGCACACCTGAGTACAAGAGCACCACCCATCTGTCCCAGACCACTCCCAGATTCATTCCACGCATGACCACCTGTAGGAATTCCTACCTCAGCATGTCAAAAGACTTGCATATATCGACGTATAGCGGTGCGGCATCCGGGTAGGTTATGATTTCTGTTTCCCCGAGTACCCTGCACAATATCCTGATGTTCTACAAGGTGTTAGGTTGTGAAATAAAGCCATTCTGGTCTGGGTGGATGAGTTGCGGCAGACGTTTGTTCAGCACTTTTCTTAGAATTTTATAGTCCAAATTCACTCTGTGTCAGAGTGCAGGGTTTTTTGCAGAATCCCGTTCCAGTTCTCCGTCTAAGGTAAACAGTTCTCTTCTCACAGTTCTGCAAACATCCACTGACTACCCGATACAGAAGACCCTCACCACCACCTTGAAGGCAAGCATCCCAATCCACACTGCGTCTCTGTAGGCCAATTATCTTGTAAACATACATCACTCATGGCTTCTGTCAGTGTCTTGCGAAACATTGGCTCCTGCAGGTGTGTCACCTGGAGTCGCCAAGTGGGGATCAGGTGGACTTGTCTAACCCAGCTTGTGCTCGTGATTAGGGGGTTATGATGAGAAAGCGTCCCACTCAGGTATTCCATGTGTGATGTTTTCTACTAGTCTGGGTGAACATATTATCCAGGAGAACAAGTAGGTCATACACCGCCAAATAAGAGCACTTACTCTTCCTCCACATTCCTGTCCCTCCAGCTGTCGGTTAGGCCCCAGAGTGCCAGCCCGTCACGGAAACTCAGGGCACTCGTGGAGTGTAGTAGTGGGGCTCCTGACCTGTATCAGTCATTCAGATTACTACCATTGATTTTTCAGTTGTACCAGCACATACCTGTCTTTCCTTTCAGTTGTCACCCTCTCCACCTCAAAGGCCGTCCCTGGTCTCACCCACATCAAGGACCCCTGTGCAAAGGACAAGTAACCCGTTGCATATAGCTGTCCTCTCTGTATCTCCCATTCCATGACATGCATTTCTTGCAGCAGGGCTATGTCCACCCCCTGTCTTTTAGAAAGGCCAGTATTTGATATTGTTTGCTTGCAGTTCACAGGCAGTGTACATTCCAGGTAAGGAAGGTGTACTTAGTCTTCCACCATTGCCATCCTCTGGTAGTCCCTGCTTGGGAACTCCATGCCCTCCTGTGGTGCAGCAGTCGAGGATGCGAGTCTCCCGTCCTTTGCAACCCTTGCAGTCACTTCTGAACCAGTGATTGCATCTTCCAACCAGATTCCCATAGCGTGTTGCAGTGAGGCTGGTCCTGGGGGTGGCAGTCACTTGTGGATCCCCTCGCTATACCGCCTCCAGCCCTGGATCCACCCATCATTGGAGAAGACAGTTTTCATACTTACCCCATCACCCGTCCGACTAGGCTAACCAGGCACGTTCCAACTCCCTCTTGGGGCTTCTTTGCCCTTACCCGAATAAGTTTGAGGTGGCCTAACATCAGGACCTCATTAGTGTGTCTGGAATGTCCTCAGTGCACCCCCTCACCGGGTCCTCATTTACTTACAAGTCATCCGCCAACTTGAGCCTGTTTTGGGGCCCCAGGCCTGCTGGAAGCTTTCCATGTCAATGCTCTCTGCCAACAAGTGACCCTCAGTTTCAGTGGAGGAGGAGCAAGCAGGTGCTGCAAATGTGTTGGCCATCTTGAGTTCTGCAGCCTGCTCAAGTTCTACCTGGGTCCTGGATGGTCTCCTTGTGTGGTCCCTACCTCTCTTGCCAGCGTCTCCGATTTTGGTGTGGTTTCTGTTGACACTTTCGTGCATCCTTACCAGCTTTGTAAGTTTCTAGCCAGTCCCACATGTCAGGATCTTAAAGAATTAGGACTTTCACGTGGGCAGGTAATAGCAGCATGCATCTCAACCTGACCTATTGCAGCTTCCTCTTTACCTCCTCAAACAAGGCCCTCTGCTGCTAGATGGCAAAATTGACACTCCCCTGTGGCCTGCACTGTTTCTAGGCTCTGTCTGAGCACAGTAGGTGGCACCACCCCTCCAGAGTTTAGCAGCAGAGGAGGAAGAAGGGAGCATCAGCTTCTTGACTTCTCTCAGGGCCTACCAGGAGTTAATTGATTTCAGCCTGCCCCACATTGCAGTAAACCCAGTGGGCCCACTGGCCTCGTGAAGCGGCAGTTAACTGTTCTGCTTCCTGGTCTATCTGTCCGGGCTGCTCAGCCCGCTCCGCCCAGTGGCTGACTGAGTCTCCGTCACCATGTCCTGGACTCGCTCAGAGTCTGCGGCCAGCGGGATCCGCTTTTTTGGGGCCTTGAGGAGGGCCTGCTCCTTTTTCTGACCCTGAAGCTGCCCACATTTGTTCAGGCTGAGGTGCTGCCCACCACTTTATCTGGGGCTGCCACCTGCCCCAGGATTAGAGCAGGCTGGTGTAGCCAGACGACCATTGTCTAGCGCACCTAGCCATGCACCAAGGATTACAAACTAGATACTCCCTATGCATATAAATAACCAGAATGTAAAATTTAAAATATTCTGTAAATGTGAAGTAATTTAAAATTGGAGGCCTCAATTTAATGTATAAATGCTGCAGCCTTCCAGTTAGAATTTGATGAATGGTTGTTTCTGTATGTTTTTCTGTATTATTTTTCAGATCAAGTCATTGACATGTTTATGCTGAGATCCTCGGCTTTCAGTAATGGCTTACAGGTGGTCTCTGGATTCCTTTAATAAATCAGTGGGGGTCCCTGAATGCCAGTAATGATTACGGTGGAGCTCCACAGAAGTTAAAAGCTGAAGATCCACTGCTCTAGTTCATTAAGAAATATTCCCACATTGATAAGCTGTAATTGTTGCACAAACCTAGTTGCCAGAAGTATCGATTGCCTCAGAGCATCAGCTGATAAAACACATGCCTGTATTCTGAAAAAGATTGTATCTGTGAACATTCTAATAATGAGGGACCATGAAGTACTTGAGGTTTGATGTAGGAACATCACAATACGTATAGATAGTGCTTCCTTGTGGTTTGAAGCTCACTCCTCAAACTATTTCATAGTGCATGTCAATAGTAGCAGCTTACCTTCACATCGAGTTGTATTAATTTTTCATAACACGGATGCTCGTCTGATAAATGGTACACAGCTCACAAAAACTGTAGCAGGGCTTTCGGGCAACAAATTCACTGTTAACCACTGTAGATTTTACAAATTAACTTTCTAAAATCGATCACATCTCCCTTCTAAGTTCTAGCTTAGTCAGAGCAACACTAATCGCAGTGCAAGGAAAATGTTTCCTTTGGGTGAGAGAGTGTCATCACCGTGGGAGAAATTTGTATCTTCTACTGAATGCTTCAAACCACCTTCCTAGTAGGATCCATAACTGTAGGAAAATGGCTCACTGTTGCAGATACCCCCCCACTTTTGCCTGATATTAATGCTGACTTGACTGAGAAGTGTGCTGGGACCCTGCTAACCAGGCCACAGCACCAGTGTTCTTTCACTTAAAAATGTACCATTTTTCCACAATTGGCATATCCCTGGCACACAGACAAGTCCCTTGTAAAAGGTTCCAGTGGTACCAAGGGCCCTGTGACCAGGGAAGGTCCCTAAGGGCTACAGCATGTGTTGTGCCACCCTAAGGGACCCATCACCTAACACATGCACACTACCATTGCAGATTGTGTGTGTTGGTGGGGAGAAAAAGGCAAAGTCGACATGGCATCACCCTCAGGATGCCATGCACACAAAATACTGCCCATGGCATAGGTAAGTCACCCCTCTAGCAGGCCTTATAGCCCTAAGGCAGGGTGCACTATACCACCGTTGAGGGCATAGCTGCATGAGCAATATGCCCCTACAGTGTCTAGGTTCATTCTTAGACATTGTAAGTACAGTGTGGCCATATTAAGTGTATGGTCTGGGAGCTTGTCAAAACAAACTCCACAGCTCCATAATGGCTACACTGAATACTGGGCAGTTTGGTACCAAACTTCTCAGAATAATAAACCCACACTGATGCCAGTGCTGGATTTTTTTTTTTTTTAAACACAGAGGGCATCTTAGAGATGCCCCCTGTAATTTACCCAATTCTTCAGTGCAGGACTGACTGGTCTGGGCCATCCTGACACTGAGACAAGTTTCTGACCCCATGGGGTGAGAGCCTTTGTGCTCTCTAGGGCCAGAAACAAAGCCTGCACTGGGTGGAGGTGCTTCACACCTCCCCCTGCAGGAACTGTAACACCTAGCAGTGAGCCTCAAAGGCTCAGGCTTCGTGTTACAATGCCCCAGGGCACTCCAGCTAGTGGAGATGCCCAGACACAGGCCCCACTTTTGGCGGCAAGTCCAGAGGAGGTAATGAGAAAAACAAGGCAGAGTCACCCTCCAGCCAGGACAGCCCCTAAGGTGTCCGGAGCTGAGGTGACCCCTGCCTTAGGAAATCCTCCATCTTGTTTTGGAGGATTCCCCCCCCCCCCCCCCCCCCACAGGGAGGAGGCACAAAGAGGGTGTAGCCACCTTCAAGGACAGTAGCCATTGGCTACTGCCCCAGACCTAAACACACCCCTAAATTGAGTATTAAGGGGTGACCCTGAACCCAGGAAATCAGATTCCTGCAACCTGAAGAAAGGAGGACTGCTGACCTGAAAGCCCTGCAGAAACTACGGAGACACCAACTGACTTGGTCCCAGCCCTACCGGCCTGTCTCCAGACTCACAGAACCTACACAGCGACTCATCCATCGGGACCAGTGACCTCTGTGGACTCAGAAGACTGCCTTGCACCTAAAGGACTAAGAAGCTCCGAGAACAGCGGCACTGTTCAGAAACTGTAGCAACTTTGAAACAACTTTAAAGAGGCTCTCACTTCCCGCCAGAAACGTGAGTCTTCACACTCTGCACCTGACTCCCCTGGCTCGAGTTCAGGAGAACCAACACCGCAGAGAGGACACCTAGGTGACTCCAATGACGTGGACACCCTGAGTCGACCTCCCTGCATCCCCACAGTGACGCCTGCAGAGAGGATCCAGAGGCTCCCCCTGACCACGACTGCCTGGTAACAAAGGAACCGGACGCCTGGACCAAGCACTGCACTCGCAGCCCCCAGGACCGAGAGGAACCACCTACCAGTGCAGGAGTGACCAGCAGGCGGCCCTCATCCTAGCCCAGTCAGTGGCTGGCCCGAGAAGCCCCCCTGTACTCTGCCTGCATCGTCTAAGTGACCCCCAGGTCCCTCCATTGCTTTCTATAGCAAACCCGACGCCTGCTTTGCACATTGCTCCCGGCTGCCCTTGTGCTGCTGAGGGTGTGTTTTGTGTGCTTGTGTGTGTCACCCCTCCCCCCAGTGCTCTACAAAACCCCCATAGTCTGCTCCCAGAGGACGCAGGTACTTACCTGCTAGCAGACTGGAACTGGAGCACCCCTGTTCTCCATAGGCACCTATGTTGTTTGGGCCCTCCTTTGACCTCTGCACCTGACCGGCCCTGTGTTGCTGGTGCGGTGACTTTGGGGTTGCCTGAATCCCCAACAGTGGGCTGCCTATGCCCAGGAGACTGACTGTGTAAGTGCTTTACTTACCTGCAAAACCTAACCAAACTTACCTCCTCCAGGAACTGTTGATTTTTGCACTGTCCACTTTTAAAATAGCTTATAGCCATTTTAACCTATACTGTGTTTACTACTGCTTAAATTCAAAGTTCCATACTTACCTGTGTGAATTACCTTGCATTTTATGTACTTACTTCAAATCTTGTGGTTCTAAATTAAATTTAGAAAATATATTTTCCTGTATAAAAACTATTGGCCTGGAGTAAGTCTTTGAGTGTGTGTTCCTCATTTATTGCCTGTGTGTGTACAACAAATGCTTAACACTACCCTCTGATAAGCCTACTGCTCGACCACACTACCACAAAATAGAGCATTAGTATTATCTAATTTTGCCACTGTCAACCTCTAAGGGGAACCCTTGGACTCTGTGCACACTATCTCTCAATTTGAGATAGTATATACAGAGCCAACTTCCTACAATAACTCCCTGCATTTCCATTGTCCCATATGTTAGACTGCACATGAGAACTCTCCAGAAGTATCTGGAAGATTGGCAGACTCAGAAAGAAAACTATTGGTACGAAAATCTCCATTAGGCAATGTCTGCAAAGCAAGCTCTCTCGTGTGACACAGCAAACCAACTTCAAGGACTACTTTTCCTAAAGGAAACTCTTACTCAAACTGTTATAACAGTTGTGTTCATAACTGGAAGCACATCTAGGAGCTCTGTGCTTGCAATGCTATTGGCCAGAAGAGAGAAGAGCTGTCACATCAGTTGCCTGCAATTGAGGACAGTCCATCCAGCCCTTAAGGCCTTCCTACTTTCTGTGACAACAGAAAATATATGACCATGAACTGCCTAAACAGTTCATGTTCTCATCACCCTCAGTTCATCGATGTCCATTCTATGTTCACTTTACCAGAGTCAGGTGGGACCGTTACGTTCTCTGCAGTATTCAGAGAGATGGACTTAGGCCTTTGAAAAAATGACTACCAGACAGAATTATGGTGTAATCATTGGACTGAAAGGCTAAAGATCCGGAACCAAATCCAGTCTGGCTGATTATATGATATCAAAAGAGGGATTTCCTCTCAATAAAGGATGCCCTGTCCTGCTTACTGACTCTTTCTAAGGTTTAAGTCTATTCTTTGGCGTTTCATGAGTCCGAATCTATCTAGTTTTTACAGATCAACTACGTACCTGGCAATCAGCATTAGGTAGAAAATAATTGTCCACACTCTTGCCCTTTTTTCTTTCATCTTCTTCTTAAAACAAATAAAGTAATAAGTGGGCTTACTTCAAATTGCTGATTGATAGCAGCTGATATTTTGCTTACAGCTTCCCAAAAAAAGACTTTGAGCTATGCGGCTCACAAAAATGTGCATGTCGATTGTCTTGGAAATGTGTCAATTCTGCCATCCTTTTAGGGTACGATAGACCCTATAATTGGTGAAACGATGGTTTCTCTTGAAGGGAGCAGATTTTACAGGGGAATTAAGTGTGTTAAGAGATACTTGCCATAATTGTTCAAGGTCTTCATTCGGCATGCATCCTTTCCATGTTGGATGCATTGAAGTTCTCCTTTTATCTTGCACTTCAATCAAGTATGTGTACCCTTTTACTGTTTTCTTTTTGAGTTGGCCAGTTGAGTGTAGCTCTGTTTCAAGATCCTTATCCTTATTAATACTCTTTTGTCCGTGGGTAGCAGCCCTCAAGGAAAGTTGTGTATACTTGCATTTAGACATTTTTGCGTTATTCTTGGAAGATAGTTCAGCCCACGATTTTGGGCTTTTATTGCCTACTAAGTCTCCCTATCATGTACTGTTTGCTTGTTTTAAGGGGGTGGCTTAAAGCATCTTTCAAGCAATCAGGGAACCTGCTAGTCCCATATTGGTGCGTGGTCACTGTAATGGCAAATCACCACCTAAGGCTAACCTTACACCAAGATGTGGCTCCAGCCATAAGCTTAAATATGATTTTTTTAAAGGTATTTAGAGGTGCCCGTTTTAACTTACCAAAAGAAAAAAAAATTCTTTGGAAGCAATATAACAGGACACCATTGCCAGAAACAGTTTGCCTTGATCAGGTTATATGACATTCCCAAGAGCACCCCGAAAAGCTTATTCTGAAATGTCTAGTAATATAGCTGTACATCTGGAAATTATAACCTTCTCTTTTTAAGTCTACACTTTTTCCATGTAATTACTACTCCTTTACCTATCCAGACAAAACCGTTTGTTACTTTGGATCTTTTGAAGGGTGTCCACATCAGAACCCAGAGAATTCAACTAAACAGGAAAGTAAATTTCAGGAAGATATACATTTTTACTGAATTAACTCTTATACATTGTGGAAGTTTAGCCACTTTTGAAGGGATTTCTTTTTATATGCATCACTACCTTTTTCTTTGTGGATTTGATCGATGTTCTGGAATATATCTGCTCCCTAATATCTCATCTGCTTGTTCCAGGCCTGTTACAGTTCTCTATCGTCCAGGTCATAATTTACATTTTATCCTGATTAATAGAATATCCAGGGAAATCCCAGGGAAGTACTCAAAGTACTTAGTGGCTGGCTCTGGTTGCTTGTACTTTTTTACCCTTGAGATTCAAAAGCAACTATATCTCTCCCTATTCTTATTTTCTGAGCTAAAGGCTCACTAAAAAAATCAGAGGATGAGTGAGAGGAGCCAGCTGTGCCGGGTGCCTAAGATTAAGACATCTCTTGTTGGAGATGCTTAAATTAGCCAAGGTTTCCAAGGTCTATCAGTAAAGGCAATACACTTACCAAGAATCTTAAACCATCAATGGGATTCCCTAAGTCGTTTCTACAAGAAGAATCATGAGTGGGTCTTGGAAGACAACATCCTCTGTGAAGCTTTGTAGATTGAGGCTGCCCAAAGAATCATTTTGCAACATCTAAAAGTAAGAAAATGCCATTAATTCACATCTAGACTACTGGAACTAGGTGAATTGGACAGTGCCCTTTTGTTGAACTGGTCAAGAACATTACTTTACACCTTTCCCCTGACTACATTGATACCTGCAAGCATACTGAAGTTCTGGATTCGTCCAGCAACTGTGACCCTCAGTGCTTCAGACTGGCCATGGAAATGGTGGTAAAAAAATCTGTTGTGAGGTTGCCATGCAAATTGAACCTGGTGACCAGATCTCAAGATCAGTTATTCAATTGAACCTGGCATCGTTGAATTTGGGAGCATGGTTCCCGAAATCAGGCAAAACAACATCTTAAACTCTTTGAACCATGGATGGATATTCTAAAAGATACCAGATATCCCTCCACTACAGCTTGATGTTCCTTCAGTTGGGAGAGGTTTTGTTCATGGTGCCAGCAGGGAGGCTACAGTTTTATCAGCTGCCAGAAAATCACACTTGTCAACTTCTTACATCTGCCTCAAAATCAGCTGCAGTTCTCTTACTTTAAAGTCTGTCTTGCTGCGATCACAGCTTACAGAAAAGTTCCAAACCAGGCATAATTTTTCTCATGTTTTAAGTTCAGTTTTGTTATTTAAAGTGTACTAGAACATTTAGTATGGGGACCATACATATGGTCTCTTTACCTTGGTCCTGGTGTGCAAAGTTATGGGCCTGAGGACAATTTTGTCTGTTTTTCAATCTAGTGAAATGCAGAATTCATTTTCCATTTCTTCTAAGAGATTTTAGATGTGATTCTGGGTGTATTAAGCAGAGCGTATATTTGAGAATGTAGGTGTTCTTACTTTAGATGTGTAGGCAGGAATTTTTCAAAGTGGCTAACTCCCCAATCACGCCTAGTTTTGTTTCCCTTTGGGCTGCGCAGTTCCTGAGTTGAAGGTGCTGGTATCGCACTCCTTCAGGTATCTCATATACTTCAGGTATCCTATATACTTTTTTTTAACTTCCTCAAAGACTTAATCACACCTCCATCAAAGAGGTCCTGTAGTCTAAAGCACCCCTTCTGCCTTCTAACCTGGAACACTTGTGCCCCCACTTTCAGAGAAAAAGCAGAGTTTCCAGTCAGGGTCATAAGTGGAGATAGGTATGTGGTCCTATCTTTATGCCAAAAGAGTTGCAGACTTCCAGTGTA
The DNA here is from genome assembly GCF_031143425.1 of Pleurodeles waltl. Lineage (NCBI taxonomy): Eukaryota > Metazoa > Chordata > Amphibia > Caudata > Salamandridae > Pleurodeles > Pleurodeles waltl. Next base: position 191,001,367 of record NC_090451.1, on the reverse strand, counting down.
GCCCTTGTTACTGGAGACGAGTACTAGTTGCTCCCAGGGCGATCTTGTTGAACCAGTAATACTTCCCCCATGGGCCTGTTGACTAGATTATCTTTGATGATGCCCCATTGCTTATCTGTTTGGCCCTTTTGCCATTCAATCATATCTTAGTTGAGCCATTAGTCAGTAGTTCTGTATCACCCTGCTTCTGATGTTCGGTGCAAGCCTTAGAGTGAAGTATGGGCTTTTAATTTTCTCATATATTTTTGTTGCAGATATCTTGTCAGGTTTTCTTGGCATTAAGATACCTATAAATTCTGTAATTAAAGCTGAGTAAGTATGATGGAAACTGAAAAATGTTAAATTGCTGTCTGAAGCTTGGCAAAGAGGATTCTGCTCGGATAGAAAGAAGTCATTAGCATTCTGAGAGTATTTATCAGAAATAGCTACTAGAGCTTTGATCACAATAGACTTTTCATCTATGAACTGAGGAAGTCATGAAGTCAGGAGACTGTTGGTCGATTGCACAATGGACAATTGTTATAGCTTTGAAAGAAACCTTTGACATACAGGGAAATAGTGAGGTTGTCTCAGAATGGAGGATTTTATGTTGTTTAGAAATGCCGCAAACTACATACGTTGCAGCATTTTGAATCAGTTTAAGATGTTACTTAGTTCAGAGCGGCGCTGACAGCATTGGAATTGCCAATATAGCATTTGACAGTGGTGTTTACCATTACTATACAATGGCATATATCCACATAAAGGAGAATGTTGTGAATAGTTTAGTGGTAAAAAGCAAGTTCTGGAAGTTTAGTTTAAATGAGGACCAAATGTTTAATTTGGGTAAAGGTGGATGCCCAGATTATGAACGGAGATGGTGACTGACGGGTGAGGGTTCATTATAGTGGCTAGAACAAAAATGCTAGATGTAACTTCCCTGTTGGGTGAAGACAGAAGTCAATCTAATGGAGTCAACTTGAGAACGTTCTGAGACATCCAACAGCGTGCCAGTGTTGGATATTGGATATAGAGCGGGGCTTACGTTTAAACCCAAAGATAAACTGTAAAGTTCCCATACATAGGAGTTCAGCAATATTTTGTAAACTGCTTAAAGACCAATTTCTCTAGCAGTTTGGACAGTAGGGAAGGAGAGAAATTGGTCTGAAGTTGTTTGAAACAGAAGGATGCAAGTTATTATTATTTTTTTTTTTAATAATGATTTTACCACTGGATTTGTCCATCTATTGGGCACATTGCCTCAAGTCAATGGCTACTTAAGTAGAATTGCTAGTTCAGTTACTGAAAGTAAGCGAAGGTCCCAAAGCCAGCCTGGGGGACCAAGATGTAAAGGGGAAGTTGACGGATGACAGTTTGATTATTGTGGCCAGATCCTCTTTAGTTGCAAAAGCAAAAATGGTTAAAATAGGACAGGTACTTCCAGTTGTCATTGAAAAAGTGAGGTGGCTAAATAGATTCCAACATAATGGTGTGTTTGATATTTAGAATTTTATCAAGGGTAAAAAGTAGCTAGATTGTCTCAAAGAGCCGTGTATACCAGAATGTCAATCACAGCAGTATGTATATATGTATATGTGTGTGTTTGTATATATATGTTTGATGGCATATGTAGCTGCAGATACACATGCTATGCATATTCTGCCATCTAGTGTTGGGCTCGGAGTGTTACAAGTTGTTTTTCTTTGAACAAGTGTTTTCGAGTCACGGGATCTCTTGGCTCCATTGCGCATGGGCATCGACTCCATGTTAGATTGTTTTCTTTCCGCCATCGGGTTCGGACGTGTTTCTTTTCGCTCTGGTAGTTCGAGTCGGAAAAATTCTAAAACTCTCTAATTCTCTTCTGTATTGTTTCAATCGCGAATCATCTCGCATCGACACTTTGGTACCATCGGATATAACATCTTTACTCTCCCTTCGGGGCACCCGCACCCAACTCGGGCCTGGTCGGGCCAACCGCGTGGAAGCTTCATGGACCGGACCCCATTTTGCTTTTGTCCTCGGTGCCACGCCAGATTTCCATATACAGACCAACATCTCGTCTGTAATCTCTGTCTCTCTCCAGACCATCGAGAGGATAGTTGCGAGGCCTGCAGAACCTTCAGTTCGAAAAAGACTCTACGAGACAGAAGAGCACAAAGGTTGGAAATGGCGTTGAAAAGCACCGAACGTCTCGACGTAGAAGAAGAGGAGATCATGCACACCGCAGTCTCCATCCAAGAGTCCGATTCCGAGCAGGAGTCCAAGGAGGACAGACCGGTCACTGCAGGACAGCACGTGAGTACGCCTGCCCCTGTCCCAACCAAGCCTAAACATAAGGCCTCGGGAACGCCACTGCCGGAAGGCCATGGCTCAACCCCCAAAAAGGACACTGACAAGATCATAACTGCACCTACTCTGAAGCCTGGCCTTTCAGGAACAATTGGACACTGCTCAGCCACCGACTAAAGTGCCAAGGCCTAAACAAACATCTCCACCGCCACAGTTTTCACCTCTTCAGTCTCCTCCTCATTCTCCTCACCTGCTTGTCTCTCCACCTACTACTCCTACACCTGCACAGTCTCCTGTACATTCTTTAGATTCACAACAAGACAGTGTGAATCCATGGGATCTCTATGATCCAGATCCCATTCCGGATAACAGCCCAGACTGCTATCCTTCCAAACCATCACCACTGGAAGATAGCACTGGATACACTCAGGTTCTGGCTAGGGCGGCATGATACCACAATGTCGCCATGCACACCGAGCCCTTGGAGGATGATTTTCTCTTCAGCACATTATGCTCCACACACACTACCTACCAGTCCCTTCCCATGCTTCCAGGCATGTTAAAGCACGCACATCAGATAGTTCAAGAGCCAGTCAAAGCCAGGATAATAACTCAGAGTGGACAAAAAGTATAAACCACCTCCCTCTGATCCGGCATTCATTACACAACAAATGCCTCCTGATTCTGTAGTTGTAAGTGTGGCTAGGAAGAGGGCCAACTCCCAGTCATCTGGTGATGCACCACCACCAGACAAGGAGAGCAAGAAATTTGATGCTGCTGGCAAATGAGTAGCATTGCAAGCAGCCAACCAATGGAGGATAGCCAACTCCCAAGCACTATTGGCTAGGTATGATAGGGCCAACTGGGACGAGATGAAAGATATCATCCAACATCTCCCCAAAGACCAACAAAAAAGGGCCCAACAAATAGTCGAGGAAAGGCAGGCTATTACTAATAACCAAATTAGATCAGCCTTAGATTCAGCAGACACAGCAGCTAGGACAATCAATACTGCTGTTACTATTCGGAGACACGCATGGCTTTGGTTGTCAGGGTTTAAGCCTGAAATTCAACAGGCTGTCCTTAATATGCTGTTCAATCAAAAACACCTTTTTGGCCCTGAAGTTGATATGGCCATTGAAAAGATGGAAAAAAGACTCAGACACCGCTAAAGCCATGGGTGGTCTGTATACCACGCAATACAGAGGATCCTTTTGGAAACCACAATACAGGGGTGGCTTTAGAGTGCAAACACCTGAGGCATCCACCTCACAATCGAAGTCAACCTACCAGCCTCAATACCAATGGAATGGGTTTAGAGGAAATTACAGAGGCCAATTCCCCAGAGGCAGGGGAAAATATGCCAACAAAACAAGCCTCACAGCCAAAACAGTGACTTTCTCCATCTCCTCCCAACTCACACCTCACCTGTGGGGGGGGGAGACTGCAAAGGTTCCACAACAATTGGCTACCCATTACAACAGACAACTGGGTATTGTCTATTATCCACAATGGTTATTGCATAGAACTGGCACAAGTTCCCCCAAATATAACTCCAAAACCACACAAACTCTCCTCCCAACATATCTCAATCTTTACATCCTGTCAGAACACTTTCTCATGATAACACTACAGGATGTAGTCCCACTGCTACAACAGCAAGATTTCATGGCAAAATTAGACCTCAAGGATGCGTATTTTCACATACCCATCCATCCAGCGCACAGAAAATATCTCAGGTTTGTAATTCAGGGAAAACATTACCAGTTCGAAGTGTTACCCTTCGGGATAAGGACAGCTCCCAGAGTATTTACAAAATGCCTAGCAGTAGTAGCTGCCTACCTAAGAAGACAACATAATCTGATAGAGACTTCTAGTTGCAGATTCCTTACAGTTGAATTTTCCCCCAGGTGTCTGACTGGATCCGGAGATTTTTTCTTCGAGCAATACCCTTGCGCGTTGGTAGGTGGCGTCGGTTGAGTCCGCAGGCGTCGTGCTCGCCGTGATGACGTCGGGAGTAGTACATAGAAGCCGCCCTCGTACAGTGACGTCAGTTTCTTTGAATGACTTTCCACGCCAGAGCGCAGAGCCGCTACGAACACTGATATTGGTGCGCTAGAGCTAAGGACCTGAAAGGGGGGAATCCCTGTACCTAGAAATCAGTTCGCAAGTGGGGAGGATGGGTGGGCGGTAAGGAATCTGCAACTAGAATATGTCTCTACCAGATATTTCGTTACCGAAGGTAAGTAACTTGTACATCTGATAGAGACTTCTAGTTACAGATTCCTTACCTTAGAATAGATACCCAAGCAATGCCATCCTCGGTGGGGGGCTGCGAACTAAGATCATACTAGAAAGTCCTGCAGGACCGAACGACCAAAGTAGCCGTCCCGACGGACCTGACTGTCCAGGCAGTAATGCTTAGCAAACGTGTGCAGAGATGCCCACGTAGCTGCCTGACAGATATCCAGGACAGGAACTCCCCGTGCTAACGCAGTGGATGCAGCAGTGGCCCTGGTAGAATGAGCCCACAAGCCGTCAGGAGGTTGCTTTTTCGCCAAAGCGTAGCACATTTTGATGCAAAGAAGCACCCATCGAGAGATGGTACGTTTCTGCACCGCCTTCCCTTTCTGCGCACCCACATAGCCAACAAAGAGTTGATCGTCCACCCGGAAGTCTTTAGTACGATTGAGATAGAACACCAATGCTCTTTTTGGGTCCAGACGGTGGAGTCTCTCTTCCTCGTGCGTAGAAGGTAGGCAAAGTGATGGACTGGCCTACACGGAACAGTGTAACCACCTTAGGAAGGAAGGAAGCCCTAGTGCGTAACACCGCTTTGTCGGGGTGCACGGACAAGTATGTAGGCTTTGAAGAAAGGGCCTGAAGCTCACTCACCCTGCGAGCAGAGGCGATGGTAATGAGAAAGACAGTTTTGAATGTGAGGAGCCGCAAGGAACAATTATGCAGTTATTCCAGTTGGCAGATGTTCTCAGCCGAGATCATCAACAAACACATGAGTGGGAAATTCATCCCCAAGTGCTTCAGACATACTTTCATCACTGGGGAACGCCAGACATAGACCTATTCGCCACCAGCGAAAACGCAAAATGCCAAAACTTCGCATCCAGATACCCACACCCTCCAACCAAGGGCAGTGCTCTAAGGATCAACTGGTCAGGGATATTTGCTTACGCTTTTCCCCCTCTCCCGCTCATTCCATTTCTAGTCAACAAACTGCGTCAAAACAAACTCAAACTCATCTTATAGCACCAACGTGGGCACGTCAACTCTGGTACACAACACTGTTAGATCTGTCAGTGGCACCACGCATCAAACTCCCCAACAAACCCGATCTGTTAATGCAAAACAAGCAACTGATCAGGCATCCAGATCCCAAAATACTCAATCTAGCAATTTGGCTCCTGAAGTCTGAGTTTGGATATCTACACCTTCGAACAGAATGAATGGAAGTAATTAAACAAGCAAGAAAACCCACTACCAGGCAGTGTTATGCAAACAAATGGAAAAGGTTTGTGTTTTACTGTCAGTCTAAACAGATTGCCCCTCTTTCAGCGGCAATACAAGACATTGTAAGTTACTTGCTTCATCTGCAAAAAGCTAATTTAGCCTTCTCATCCATCAAAATACATCTCACTGCAATTTCTGCGTATTTGCAAAATATACAACACACCTCTCTGTTTAGAGTCCCTGTTATCAAAGCCTTCATGGAAAGATTAAAACGCATCATTCCACCAAGAACACTCCAGTGCCTTCGTGAAATCTAAACATAGTACTCACACGACTCATGGGTCCACCATTTGAACCTATGCATTCATGTCAGATTCAATACCTAACATGTAAAGTTGCATTCCTAGTTGCAATTACTTCATTAAGAATATTTAGTGAAATCCAAGTTTAGGAAGTTGGCTCTGTATTCAAAGTAAGAAATAGTGTGCACAGAGTCCAAGGCTTCCCCTTAGAGGTAGGATAGTGGCAAAAAGAGATAATTCTAATGCTCTATTTTGTGGTAGTGTGGTCGAGCAGTAGGTTTATCAGAGGGTAGTGTTAAGCATTTGTTGTACACACACAGGCAATAAATGAGGAACACCCACTTAAAGACTTACTCCAGGCCAATAGGTTTTTATAAAATATCTTTTTAAGAACCACAGGTTCAAGATTTACAAGTAATACTTCAAATGAAAGGTATTTCACTTAGGTACTTAAGGAACTTTGAATAATCACAATAGCATGTACAGTTGTGGCAAAAAATGGAAATAAGCTATTTTAAAAGTGGACACTGCAAAAATCAACAGTTCCTGGAGGAGGTAAGTAATTGTTAAGTTCACAGGTAAGTAAAACACTTACAGGGTTCAAAGTTGGGTCCAAGGTAGCCCACCGCTGGGGGTTCAAGGCAACCCCAAAGTTACCACACCAGCAGCTCAGGGCCGGTGAGGCGGGAAACGTGAAGTCCTTAGAGTTGTTTCTTTGTTGCAAGAAAGTTGCAGATTGTTGAACAGGGCGGCTGTTCACTGGAATTTCTTGTTCCTTGGTTGTGGGGCAGTCCTCTGAGGCTTCAGAGGTCACTGGTCCCTATTGGATGCATCGCTGTTGCAGTTTTCTTCGAAGTTGGGAGACAGGCCGGTAGGGCTGGGGCCAAAGCAGTTGTCGTATCCGTCTTCACTGCAGGGCTTCAGGTCAGCAGTCCTTCTTCTTAAGGTTGCAGGAATCTAGTTTCCTAGGTTCTGGGGGCCCCTAAATACTGAATTTAGGGGTGTGTTTAGGTCTGGGAGGGCAGTAGCCAATGGCTACTGTCCTGAAGGGTGGCTACACCCTCTTTGTGCCTCCTCCCTGTGGGGAGGGGGGCACATCCCTAATTCTATTGGGGGAATCCTCCTTCCACAAGATGGAGGATTTCTAAAAGTAAGAGTCACCTCAGCTCAGGACCCCTCAGGGGCTGTCCTGACTGGTGTGTGACTCCTCTTTGTTTTTCTAATTATCTCCTCCAGCCTTGCCGCCAAAACTGGGGGCAGTGGCCGGAGGGGCGGGCATCTCCACTAGCTGGGATGCCCTGTGGTGCTGTATCAAAGGGGGTGAGCCTTTGAGGCTCACCGCCAGGTGTTACATTTCCTGCAGGGGGAGGTGAGAAGCACCTCCACCCAGTACATGCTTTGTTCCTGGCCACAGAGTGACAAAGGCACTCTCCCCATGTGGCCAGCAACATGTCTGGTGTGTGGCAGGCTGGCAAAAATTAGTCAGCCTTCACTGGAAGTCGGGTATGTTTTCAGGGGGCATCTCTAAGATGCCCTCTGGGTGTATTTTACAATAAATTGCACACTGGCATCAGTGTGCATTTATTGTGCTGAGAGGTTTGATGCCAAACTTCCCAGTTTTCAGCGTAGTCTTTATGGTGCTGTGGAGTTCGTGTTTGACAGACTCCCAGACCATATACTCTTATGGCTACCCTGCACTTACAATGTCTAAGGTTTGGCTTAGGCACTGTAGGGGCAAAGTGCTTATGCACTTATGCCCTCACCTGTGGTATAGTGCACCCTGCCTAAGGGCTGTAAGGCCTGCTAGAGGGGTGACTTACCTATGCCACAGGCAGTGTGAGGTTGGCATGGCACTCTGAGGGGAGTGCCATGTCGACTTAGTCATTTTCTCCCCATCAGCACACACAAGCTGTGAAGTAGTGTGCATGTGCTGGGTGAGGGGTCCCTAGGGTGGCATAAGACATGCTGCAGCCCTTAAAAATCTTCCCTGGTACCAAGGGCCCCCTTGGTACCAGGGGTGCCAGTTACAAGAGGCTTACCTGAGTGCCAGCGTTGTGCCAATTGTGGAGACACAGGTACAGTTTAGGGAAAGAACACTGGTGCTGGGGCCTGGTTAGCAGGGTCCCAGCACCCTTTGCTTTCAAATCATAACTTAATCTGATCATAATCAGCAAAGGCAAAAAGTCAGGGGGTAACCATGCCAAGGAGGCATTTCCTTACACCAAGCTTTCACTATTCAAGAACCGTTCATACAAGTACACAAACATAAAGTTGTACTTCAAACAAGCCCAAAATTTCTACCAAAGGTGACATCACCATTTCATATCAATCAAACAGTGGAATTGCCGGTCTTCTTTCCACAGCCAGACTCTGTAGCAGAAAGAGCCTTGCAAACATTGGGCATTAAAAGAGCTACAATGTATTACATTGATAGAACTAAATCATTTAGAAAAACCAAACCGTTATTTGTGGCGTTTCAGAAACCACATACTGGTAACCCTATCTCAAAGCCAGGATTAGCTAGATGGATAGTAAAATGCATCCAAACATATTACCTAAAAGCTAAGAGGCAGCTATTAGTAACACCTAAAGCACATTGCACTAGAAAAAAAAGGGGCTACAATGGCTTTCTTAGGGAATATACCAATGGCAGAAATCTTTAAAGCAGCCACTTGGTCAACACCCCATACGTTTACCAAGCATTACTGTGTAGATGTGTTAGCAACACAACAGGCCGCAGTAGGACAGGCTGTACTAAGAACACTATTTCAAACAACTTCAACTCCTACAGGCTGACCACCACTTATGGGAGGCAAAACTGCTTTGTAATCTATGCATAGCATGTGTATCTGCAGCTACACATGCCATTGAACGGAAAATGTCACTTACCCACTGTACATCTGTTCGTGGCATGTTCCACTGCAGATTCACATGCACCCTCCCGCCTCTCCGGGAGCCTGTAGCCGTTTAAGTTAAACATTCACTTGTACACATATATTCCATTTGCATGGATATCTCTTTTATTTATACTCTATCACTCCTACCTTACCCTCTGCGGGAGAACAATCTAACATGGAGTCGATGCCCATGCGCAGTGGAGCCGAAGAGGAGGAGTCACTCGATCCCGTGACTTGAAAACACTTCTTCGAAGAAAAACAACTTGTAACACTCCGAGCCCAACACTAGATGACAGAATGTGCATAGCAAATGAATCTGCAGCGGAACATGCCACGAACAGATGCACACTGGGTAAGTGACATTTCCCATATATATGTGTGTGTGTATATATATATGTTCGATGGCATCTGTCGCTGTAGATACGCATGTTTTGCAATAGCTCGCCATCTGGTGTTGGGCCGGAGTGTTACAAGTTGTTTTTCTTCGAAGAAGTCTTTCGAGTCACGGGACCGAGTGACTCCTCCTTTTGTCTCCATTGCGCATGGGCGTCGACTCCATCTTCGATTGTTTTTTTTCCGCCATCGGGTTCGGACGTGTTCCTGTCGCTCCGAGTTTCGGAACGGAAAGATAGCTAATTTCTGAAGATTTTCGTCGGTATTGTTGCGTTCGGGATCGGCGTAGTTAGATTCAACACCGCATCGAAGATCGAAGAGCTCCGGTGCCCTTCGGGGTAGTTTTTCGATCCCCCGTCGGGGCCTGGTCGGCCCGACCGCGTGCTGAAGAACGCCGATGGAACGGACCCCGTTCCGTTTCTGCCCCAAATGCCACAATAAATACCCCTATACAGACCAACACTTGGTCTGTAACCTGTGCCTGTCACCTGAGCACAGTGAAGACACCTGCGAGGCCTGTCGTGCGTTCTGGTCCCGAAAAACACTCCGAGACCGTCGAGCCAGAAGACTTCAGATGGCGTCCGCGCCGACGGCCCACCGAGAGTTCGAGGAACAAGAAGAGGAAGGTACCTTCTCGATCCAAGAATCGGACTCCGAAGGATTCGACTATACACAAACCGTGAGTAAGACGTCGAAAACCACACAGAGGAAGATTTACAAGGCCCAGGGGACGCCACTGCCATCAGGCCATGGCTCCACCCATAAATTCGGTGACCGACCGTCGGCACCGAAAAAGGCCCAAACAGTACCGAGATCGTCCGACTCCGGTCGAGACACCGGCACGCAGCCTTCTCGGGACCGAGAAAGTGCTGGAGACAAGCCTCGACACCGAGATGCCGGTGTGGACACGGCTCGACGCCGAGACAGCGGCACCGAAGAAGATCGACGCCGAGAGGTTTCGGCCCCGAAAAAGAAAAAAGTCACCTCGGAGCCGAAAAAACACGCAGACAGGGTTTCGGTGCCGAAACAAACTGCAAGCGACCCAGCTTCAGGCTCTTATACAGAAGAGCACTCGCTAACCTCCCAAATGCAAAAGCATAGGTTTGAGGAAGAGCTACAATCAACTGATGTAGACCATACGCAAAAGCGTATTTTCATACAGCAGGGGACAGGAAAAATAAGCACCCTTCCCCCCATTAGAAGAAAGAGAAGGTTGGAGTTCCAAACTGAACAGACACCACAACCAAAAGTGGTGAAAAGAGTTACCCCACCACCCTCTCCTCCGCCCGTGATTAACGTCTCGCCAGCACAAACTCCATCACACTCCCCAGCTCACACCACCATAAGCCAGGGTGACCAAGATCAAGACGCATGGGACCTATACGACACCCCAGTGTCCGATAACAGTCCGGAGGCATACCCTACGAAGCCATCTCCACCAGAGGACAGCACCGCGTATTCTCAAGTGGTGGCTAGAGCAGCACAATTTCACAACGTAAGCCTCCACTCAGAACAGGTCGAGGATGATTTTTTATTCAACACACTCTCCTCCACCCACAGCTCATACCAAAGCCTGCCTATGCTCCCTGGTATGCTCCGGCACGCAAAAGACATCTTTAAGGAGCCGGTCAAAAGTAGGGCTATCATACCAAGGGTGGAAAAAAAGTATAAGGTGCCTCCTACAGACCCGGTTTTCATCACTACACAGCTGCCACCAGACTCTGTCGTTGTAGGAGCAGCTAGGAAAAGGGCCAACTCCCACACATCTGGAGATGCACCACCCCCAGATAAAGAAAGCCGCAAGTTCGATGCAGCTGGTAAGAGAGTCGCAGCACAAGCTGCAAACCAGTGGCGCATCGCCAACTCCCAGGCACTACTTGCGCGCTATGACAGAGCCCACTGGGACGAGATGCAACATCTCATTGAACATCTGCCCAAGGACTTACAAAATAGGGCAAAACAAGTGGTTGAGGAGGGACAGACCATTTCCAACAACCAGATCCGCTCCTCCATGGACGCTGCAGATACAGCTGCACGGACAATTAATACATCTGTAACTATCAGAAGGCATGCATGGCTCCGAACGTCTGGATTTAAACCAGAGATTCAACAAGCAGTTCTCAATATGCCTTTTAACGAAAAAGAACTGTTCGTTCCAGAAGTGGACACAGCGATTGAGAAACTCAAAAAAGATACGGACACTGCCAAAGCCATGGGCGCACTCTACTCCCCGCAGAGCAGAGGCAATTACAGCACATTCCGTAAAACACCCTTTCGAGGGGGGTTTCGGGGTCAGAGCACACAAGCCAGCACCTCACAAGCAACACCGTCCAGTTACCAGGGACAGTATAGAGGAGGTTTTCGGGGACAATATAGAGGAGGGCAATTCCCTAGGAATAGAGGAAGATTTCAGAGCCCCAAAACCCCTACTACTAAACAGTGACTCACATGTCACTCACCCCCTCCACACAACACCAGTGGGGGGAAGAATAAGTCATTATTACAAAGCATGGGAGGAAATCACTACAGACACTTGGGTTCTAGCAATTATCCAACATGGTTATTGCATAGAATTTCTACAATTCCCTCCAAACATACCACCAAAAGCACAAAATTTGACAACACACCATTCCAATCTCCTGGAGATAGAAGTGCAGGCACTATTGCAAAAGAATGCAATCGAATTAGTGCCAAACACACAAATAAACACAGGAGTTTACTCACTGTACTTTCTGATACCAAAGAAGGACAAAACGCTGAGACCAATCCTAGACCTCAGAGTAGTGAACACTTTCATCAAATCAGACCACTTTCACATGGTCACACTACAAGAAGTATTGCCATTGCTAAAACTACACGACTACATGGCAACTTTAGACCTCAAGGATGCTTATTTCCATATACCAATACACCCATCGCACAGGAAATACCTAAGGTTTGTATTCAAGGGAATACATTACCAATTCAAGGTACTGCCTTTCGGATTAACAACCGCACCAAGAGTCTTTACCAAATGTCTAGCGGTGGTCGCTGCACACATAAGAAGGCAGCAAATACATGTGTTCCCATATCTAGACGACTGGCTAATCAAGGCCCATTCGTTAATAGAGTGCTCAAATCACACAAATCATATCATACAAACCCTCTTCAAACTAGGGTTCACCGTCAATTTCACAAAATCCAAAATTCTGCCGCGCAAGGTACAACAATACCTGGGAGCCATAATAGACACATCAAAAGGAGTAGCCACTCCAAGTCCACAAAGAATTCAAAATTTCAACACCATCATACAACGCATGTATCCAACACAAAGGATACAAGCCAAGATGGTACTACAACTCCTAGGCATGATGTCTTCATGCATAGCCATTGTCCTAAACGCAAGACTGCACATGAGGCCCTTACAACAGTGCCTAGCATCACAATGGTCACAAGCACAGGGTCACCTTCTAGATCTGGTGTTAATAGACCGCCAAACTTACCTCTCGCTTCTGTGGTGGAACAACATAAATTTAAACAAAGGGCGGCCTTTCCAAGACCCAGTGCCACAATACGTAATAACAACAGATGCTTCCATGACAGGGTGGGGAGCACACCTCGATCAACACAGCATACAAGGACAATGGAACGTACATCAAACAAAACTGCATATAAATCACCTAGAACTTCTAGCAGTTTTTCAAGCACTAAAAGCTTTCCAACCAATAATAGTTCACAAATACATTATCGTCAAAACAGACAACATGACAACAATGTATTATCTAAACAAGCAAGGGGGGACGCACTCCGCGCAGTTAAGCCTGCTAGCACAAAAGATTTGGCGTTGGGCAATTCACAACCAAATTCGCCTAATAGCACAATTTATACCAGGGATCCAAAATCAACTCGCAGACAATCTCTCTCGAGATCACCAACAGGTCCACGAATGGGAAATTCACCCCCAAATTCTGAACACTTATTTCAAACTCTGGGGAACACCTCAGATAGACTTGTTTGCGACAAAGGAGAACGCAAAATGCCAAAACTTCGCATCCAGATACCCACACAAACAGTCCCAAGGCAATGCCCTATGGATGAACTGGTCAGGGATATTTGCTTACGCTTTTCCTCCTCTCCCTCTCCTTCCTTACCTGGTAAACAAACTCAGTCAAAACAAACTCAAACTCATATTAATAGCACCAACTTGGGCAAGGCAACCCTGGTACACAACGCTGCTAGACCTATCAGTAGTACCCTGCATCAAATTGCCCAACAGGCCAGATCTGTTGACACAACACAACCAAAAGATCAGACACCCAGATCCAGCATCGCTGAATCTAGCAATCTGGCTCCTGAAATCCTAGAATTCGGGCACTTACAACTTACCCAAGAATGCATGGAAGTCATAAAACAAGCCAGAAGGCCATCCACCAGGCACTGCTATGCAAGTAAATGGAAGAGGTGTGTTTGCTACTGCCATATTAATCAAATACAACCATTACACACAACTCCAGAACATGTAGTGGGTTACTTGCTTCACTTACAAAAATCTAACCTGGCTTTCTCTTCCATTAAAATACACCTTGCAGCAATATCTGCATACCTGCAGACTACCTATTCAACTTCCCTATATAAGATACCAGTCATTAAAGCATTCATGGAGGGCCTTAGGAGAATTATACCACCAAGAACACCACCTGTTCCTTCATGGAACCTAAATGTTGTCCTAACTAGACTTATGGGTCCACCTTTTGAACCCATGCACTCCTGCGAAATACAGTTCCTAACCTGGAAGGTGGCATTTCTCATCGCCATTACTTCCCTAAGAAGAGTAAGCGAGATTCAGGCGTTTACAATACAGGAACCTTTTATACAACTACACAAGAATAAGGTCGTCCTAAGGACCAATCCTAAATTTTTGCCAAAGGTTATTTCACCGTTCCATCTAAATCAAACAGTGGAACTTCCAGTGTTCTTTCCACAGCCAGATACCGTAGCTGAAAGGGCACTACATACATTAGATGTCAAAAGAGCATTGATGTATTACATTGACAGAACAAAGAACATCAGAAAGACTAAACAACTATTTATTGCATTTCAAAAACCTCATGCAGGAAACCCAATATCAAAACAAGGTATAGCCAGATGGATAGTTAAATGCATCCGAATCTGCTACCTTAAAGCTAAACGACAGCTGCCCATTACACCAAGGGCACACTCAACCAGAAAGAAAGGTGCTACCACGGCCTTTCTAGGAAACATCCCAATGCAAGAAATATGTAAGTCAGCCACATGGTCTACGCCTCACACATTCACCAAGCACTACTGTGTAGACGTGTTATCCGCACAACAAGCCACAGTAGGTCAAGCCGTATTAAGAACATTATTTCAGACTACTTCCACTCCTACAGGCTGATCCACCGCTTTTGGGGAGATAACTGCTTACTAGTCTATGCAAAACATGCGTATCTACAGCGACAGATGCCATCGAACTGAAAATGTCACTTACCCAGTGTACATCTGTTTGTGGCATCAGTCGCAGTAGATTCGCATGTGCCCACCCGCCTCCCCGGGAGCCTGTAGCAGTTTGGAAGTTACCTTCAACTATTTATATATGTATCATCTCAACCTTAAATAGGTGCATACTTAGTCACTCCATTGCATGGGCACTATTGCTACAATTCAACTCCTACCTCACCCTCTGCGGGGAAAAACAATCGAAGATGGAGTCGACGCCCATGCGCAATGGAGACAAAAGGAGGAGTCACTCGGTCCCGTGACTCGAAAGACTTCTTCGAAGAAAAACAACTTGTAACACTCCGGCCCAACACCAGATGGCGAGCTATTGCAAAACATGCGAATCTACTGCGACTGATGCCACGAACAGATGTACACTGGGTAAGTGACATTTTCAATATATATATATATATATATATATATATACACACATGTATATGTTCGATGGCATGTGTAGCTGCAGATACACATGCTGTGCATTATCCTGCCATCTAGTGTTGGGCTCGGAGTCTTACAAGTTGTTTTTCTTCGAAGAAGTCTTTTCGAGTCACGAGATCGAGGGACTCCTCCCTTTCGGCTCCATTACGCATGGGCGTCGACTCCATCTTAGATTGTTTTCTTTCCGCCATCGGGTTGGGACGTGTTCCTCTTCGCTCCGTATTTGGGTTCGGAAAAGATAGTTATCCATCGGAAAATTCAACGGTATTGTTTGCGCTCGGTACCGGGTTAGTGCTAGCACATCAACACCGAATAAAGAAGAGCTCCGGCGGCCCTTCGTGGCTTCCACTCCTCGGCGGGGCCTGGTCGGCCCGACCGCGTCCATCTTCAAACCTCATGGACCGGACCCCCTTCCGCTTCTGCCCCAACTGCCACGCAAAGTATCCTTATACAGACCAACACTTGGGGGGTCATTTTGACCTTGGCGGACGGCGGAGGCCGTCCGCCAAGGTACCGCCGCTGAATGACCGCACCGCGGTCAAAAGACCGCGGCGGCCATTCAGACATTTCCTCTGGGCCGGCGGGCGCTCTCCAAAAGAGCGCCCGCCGGCCCAGAGGAAATGCCCCTGCAACGAGGACGCCGGCTCAGAATTGAGCCGGCGTAGTTGCAGGGGTGCGACGGGTGCAGTTGCACCCGTCGCGTATTTCAGTGTCTGCTTAGCAGACACTGAAATACTTTGCGGGGCCCTCTTACGGGGGCCCCGCGGCACCCCCTACCGCCATCCTGTTCCTGGCGGGAGACCCGCCAGGAACAGGATGGCGGTAGGGGGTGTCAGAATCCCTATGGCTGCGGAGCGCGCTCCGCAGCCATGGAGGATTCTGAAGGGCAGTGGTAAACCGGCGGTAGACCGCCGGTTTACCCTTTCTGACCGCGGCTGAACCGCCGCGGTCAGAAGGGTCAGAATGACCCCCTTGGTCTGTAATCTGTGTTTGTCCCCCGAACACAAAGAGGATACTTGCGAGGCCTGTCGGGCATTTCGATCCAAGAAAACACTGATGGATCGAAGAGCACGAAGACTCCAGATGGCGTTGACACCGGCCGGACACACCGACGTTGTAGAAGAGGAGAGATTCTCCATTCGAGATTCGGACCCTGACGAGTCCGAGACTGACCAGCCGAAGATGCAACAAACCGTGAGTAAACCAGCCCCGGTAAAAGCTCACACAAAAATAATGAAGGCCAAGGGGACGCCACTGCCAACAGGCCATGGCTTAACCCGAAAACACGGTGACCAAACATCGGCACCGAAAAAGGCCTCCCAGCAGCCGAAGACATCCGACTCCGGTCGAGATACCGGCTCCGACCAGACTCGGCACCGAGAGCTCGGCACCCCAAAAGTCAAAAAAGTTTCCTCTGAGCCAAAAAAGACTATCGAAAAGATTTCGGTGCCGAAACATGTGGCCTCGGAGCCGAAACAAGGCTCCTATACAGAGGGACAAGACCTTTCAAAACAATTACAAGGTCACCGGTTTGAACAAGAACTGGGCATGGGAGAGCCAGACCATACCCAGGGGAGGCTGCATATACCAAAGGACAGGGGGAGAATCAGAACTCTTCATCCAATAAAGATGAAGCGCAAGCTCGCATTCCAGGAGGCGGAAATGCAGCCAAAAGCAAAAGTGGCTAAAGAAAAGACACCACCACGTTTCTCGCCACAGCAATCGCCAACACAATCGCCACATCTGTCCCCAATAGCAACACCCCCAATGATGCAGTCACCAACACACACAGGGATGAGCCAAGATGACCCGGATGCATGGGATTTGTATGATGCACCGGTCTCTGACAATAGTCCTGATTGCTACCCGGCAAGGCCGTCGCCACCTGAGGACAGCACTGCATACATGCAGGTGGTTGCAAGGGCAGCTACATTTCATAATGTAGCACTGCATGCAGAGCCCATAGAGGACAATTTTTTGTTCAACACCCTGTCATCTACGCACAGCCAATACCAAAGTTTGCCAATGCTGCCAGGCATGCTAAAACACGCCAAACAAGTGTTTCAAGAACCGGTCAAAGGCAGAGCCATCACACCTAGGGTGGAGAAGAAATATAAACCTCCCCCTAGTGACCCTGTATATATCACACAACAGTTAACTCCTGATTCGGTGGTAGTAGGAGCAGCCCGGAAAAGGGCGAACTCACAAACTTCTGGAGACGCACTACCGCCCGACAAAGAAAGTCGGAAATTCGATGCAGCAGGCAAAAGGGTGGCAGCACAGGCAGCCAATCAATGGCGAATTGCCAATTCGCAAGCTCTGTTGGCACGATACGACAGGACACATTGGGATGAAATGCAACATCTCATTCAGCACCTTCCCAAAGAGTTCCACAAACGTGCCCAACAGGGTGTTGAAGAGGGCCAAGCTATCTCGAACAACCAAATAAGGTCGGCTATGGACTCAGCAGACACGGCTGCGAGGACAGTGAACACGGCAGTAACCATTCAAAGACACGCATGGTTACGAACCTCTGGATTTAAGCCAGAAATCCAGCAGGCTGTGCTGAATATGCCTTTCAACGAACAACAATTGTTTGGGCCGGAGGTGGATACAGCGATAGAAAAACGGAAAAAAGACACGGACACGGCCAAAGCCATGAGCGCGCTCTACTCCCCACAGAGCAGAGGCACTTTTAGGAAGCCGCACTTTAGAGGGGGGTTTCGGGCCCAAACCATAGAGCCTTCCACCTCACAAGTCAGACCCACATATCAGGGCCAGTATCAGAGGGGAGGTTTTCGAGGACAATACAAATCAAATCAAATCATTAACATTTATAAAGCGCGCTACTCACCCGTGCGGGTCTCAAGGCGCTAGGGGGAAGGGGTTTACTGCTGCTCGAAGAGCCAGGTCTTGAGGAGTCTCCGGAATGCGGAGTGGTCCTGGGTGGTCCTGAGGCTGGTGGGGAGGGTGTTCCAGGACTTGGCTGCCAGGTAGGAGAAAGACCTCCACCCGCCGTGGAGCGGCGGATGCGAGGAACGGCAGCGAGCACGAGGCCGGTGGAACGGAGGAGACGGGTGGGGGCGTAGAAGCTGAGGCGTCGGTTGAGGTATTCAGGTCCCTTGTCGTGGAGGGCTTTGTGTGCCTGGGTGAGAAGTCGGAAGGTGATCCTTTTGCTGACTGGGAGCCAATGCAGGTGTCTCAGGTGTGCGGAGATGTGGCTGTTGCGGGGTACGTCGAGGATGAGGCGGGCGGAGGCGTTTTGGATACGTTGCAGACGTTTTTGGAGTTTTGCGGTGGTCCCAGCATAAAGGGTGTTGCCGTAGTCCAGGCGGCTAGTGACTAGGGCGTGGGTCACGGTTTTTCTGGTGTCGGTGGGGATCCAGCGGAAGATCTTGCGGAGCATGCGGAGGGTGAGGAAGCAGGAGGAGGACACGGCGTTGACTTGTTTGGTCATGGTGAGAAGAGGGTCCAAGATGAAGCCGAGGTTGCGGGCGTGGTCTGCGGTGCCAAGGGCCGTGGGCCACCAGGAGTCGTCCCATGCGGTCCGGGTGTTGCCGAGGATGAGGACTTCCGTTTTGTCTGAGTTCAGTTTTAGACGGCTGAGCCTCATCCAATCTGCGACGTCCTTCATGCCGTCTTGTAGGTTGGTCTTAGCGCTGGCGGGGTCCTTGGTGAGGGAAAGTATAAGTTGAGTGTCGTCGGCGTAGGAGGTGATGATGATGTTGTGCTTGCGTACGATGTCGGCGAGGGGGCTCATGTAGACATTGAAGAGTGTCGGGCTGAGCGAGGAGCATTGAGGGGTGCCACAGATGATCTCGATGGGGTCTGAGCGAAAAGGTGGGAGGTAGACTCTTTGAGAGCGGTTGGAGAGGAAGGAGGCGATCCAGTCCAGGGCCTGGTCTTGGATCCCGGTGGAGCGGAGGCGGGTTATTAGGGTGCGGTGACAGACGGTGTCGAAGGCAGCCGAGAGGTCGAGGAGGATGAGGGCGACTGTTTCACCGTTGTCCATCAGGGTTCTGATGTCGTCTGTAACTGAGATGAGGGCGGTTTCAGTGCTGTGGTTGGTTCGGAATCCGGATTGTGAAGGGTCGAGAAGGTTGTTGTCTTCCAGGAAGTTGGTAAGCTGTTTGTTGACGGTCTTCTCTATTACCTTGGCAGGGAAGGGGAGGAGCGAGATGGGGCGGAAGTTCTTCAGGTCGCTTGGGTCAGCCGTGGGTTTCTTTAGTAGGGCGTTGACTTCGGCGTGTTTCCAGCTTTCGGGGAAGGTAGCAGATGAAAATGAGGAGTTGATGATGGTCTGGAGGAGCGGGACGATGATGTCGTCGGCTTTATTGAAGATGAAGTGAAGGCAGGGGTCCGAGGGGGTGCCGGAGTGGATTGAGTTTATGGTGGTTTTGGTCTCTTCAGTGTTGATGTGGGTCCAGGCGTTGAGGGTGATGGCAGGGGGTGTGGGTTCGGTGTTGCTTGGCTGGGTCTGGTGTCCGAAGCTGTCGTGTAGGTCGGTGATCTTGCGATGGAAGAAGGTGGCGAGGGAGTTGCACAGGTCTTGTGAGGGCGTGATGGCGTTGGCGTTGGGGTTGGAGAACTCTTTAACGATGCTGAAGAGTTCTCTGCTGTTGTGGCTGTTTTTGTCCAGTCTGTCGGTGAAGAAATTCCTTTTGGCTGCGCGGATCAGGTGGTGGTGTTCGCGGGACTCGTTCTTGAGGGCGGTCATGTTGTCAGCGGTGTGGTCCTTGCGCCAGGCTTTCTCGAGGGCGCGACAGGTTTTCTTCGATTCCCTAAGGGTGTCCGAGAACCAGAGATGTTTTTTGGTGTTGGCCTGTCGATGCGTGCGTCTGAGGGGAGCAAGGTTGTCTGCGCAGTTGGTGATCCAGTTTGTGAGGCTGAGGGCTGCGTCGTTGGGGTCGGTGGTGAGGGTAGGTTGGTTGACGGTGAGCGCGGAGAAGAGCTGTTCTTCGGGGATTTTGTTCCACTGTCGACGAGGGTTGGGTTGAGTGCGGAGGTGGCGGGTCTCGCGTCGGAATGTGAAGTGGACACAGCTGTGGTCGGTCCAGTGTAGAGCAGAGGTGTGGCTGAAGGAGACGTGTTTGCTGGCGGAGAAGATGGGGTCAAGCGTGTGTCCGGCGATGTGGGTGGGGGTGTTCACCAGTTGCTTGAGGCCGAGGTTGGCGAGGTTGTCGAGCAGGGCGGTGGTGTTGGGGTCGTTGTTGTGTTCCAGATGGAAGTTGAGGTCGCCTAGGAGGATGTAGTCCGGCGAGGCGAGGGCGTGCGAGGAGACGAAGTCGATGATGGAGTCGCTGAAAGGGGCGCGCGGTCCGGGGGGGGCGGTAGATGAGGGATCCTCTGAGGGTGGTCCTGTGGTCGGTGCGAATCTGGAAATTCAGGTGTTCTGCGGCGAGGGGGGTGTCTTCGGTGGAGGTGGTGACGCTGATGGAGTCTTTGAAGACGATGGCGATTCCTCCTCCTACTTGGTTGGTGCGGTCTTTCCTGGAAATCTTGTAGCCTTCGGGGATGGCTATGGCGATGTCTGGGGCCGAAGAGGCGTTCATCCAGGTCTCCGTGATGAAGGCGACGTCCGGTGCTGTGGAGTCCAGGAGGTCCCAGAGTTCAACAGCGTGCTTGTGGACGGATCGAGCGCTGACCAGGATGCATTTGAGGTGGTTGATGGCACGTGGGCTGGTGGTCATGGTAGTTGCGTGGTGGAAGATACGTTTGCAGGAGTGGCAGGCGAAAGGTCCATGGGTACGTTTTGGGTTAGCTTGGAAGCAGGTGTTGGAGCGTCCTGGGTTGAGGGCGTGGAGGGTTGTGGGGTCGTAGCGGAGCAGAGGGGTTTGGGAGTGCTGAGGACCAGGGGTCGTGGCGCTGGGCGCGGGCCAGGCGCGGACAGGCGCAGACGGGCTTGCCTCTGGCGCGCCAGCGGCCGCCATAAGAGGGAGGGGGGGGGAGGGGTCAGCTGGGGGCGAATGGGAGCTGTGGGGCGGGGGCGTGCAGGAGGTGGCGGTGGGAAAGCGGAGGGAGGGGGGGACAGGTAGAGGGGAAAGGAGCTGGGGGAGGGGGGTTAGTGGTGGTGGGGGGTGAGTTTTAGGAAGTTTAGGAGTTTAGGGAGAGAGATAGGAGTAAGGTTGGGAAGATAGGGGAGGGGGGTTGTAGAAGTGGGTGAGGGTGAGAGGTAGAGTGAAAGGATAGGAAGATAGGGGTGGTAACAGAGGGGGTGGCGAGTGGGGGGGAAAGATAGAGAGATAGGTAGATAGGAGGAGGTGGTGAGTGAGGGAGACAGAGAGATAGAGAGATAGAGAGATAGGAAGATAGAGATGGGGGTAGATAGGGGTGATAGAGAGGGGGAGAGACGAGTCGGGGGCGGGAAGAACCAGGGAGTAGGTAGCAGTTAGCTCTGTTGGGAAACAGAGCTAACAGAGGAAGAGGAGCGGGAGCAGGAAGGAAAGAAGAGAACAGGAGGAACAGAAGACAGAAGAACAGAAGACAGAAGACCACAGAAGAAGAGGAGCCGAATACACAGAAGACAGAAGACCACAGAAGAAGAGGAGCCGAATACACAGAAGACAGAAGGCCTCAGAAGAAGCTACCGAAGAAGAGGAGCGCAGAGGACAGAAAAGTACAGATGAAGGTGAAGAAGAGGAGCGCAGAAGACAGAAGAATACAGATGAAGGTGAAGAAGAGGAGCACAGAAGACAGAAGAATACAGATGAAGGTGAAGAAGAAGAGGGTCGGTGAGCAGCAGAGGAAGGAGCCAAGAAGAGGGACAGAGAAGAGGAGGCACACGCGGGTCGCGGTGCAGAGGAGAGGGAGAGAAGCACACGGATGAAGAGAGAAGACGGAGAGCAGGAGGGAAAGAAGAGTACAGAAGAAGACTACAGAAGGAGAGCGCAGAGGAAGAACAGAGAAGAAGAAAAGAAGCAGGAGAGAGGGTGAGTAGCGCGGGCAGGGCGAGGGGCTGGGAGGTGGGGGGGGTACTTACTGCGAGGTAGCTGGGCTTGCTGGTAGGTCTCAGGAACCTGGGCTGGAGGAGCTGCAGCGGCAGGAGGAGCGACCTACCCTTGGGTCATATTGATAGATAGGTGGACAGTTCCCTAGAACAAGAGGGAAATTCCAGAGTCCAAAAACCCCACAAACCAAACAGTGACTTCAATGTCACAAACCCCCACCACACAACACCAGTGGGGGGGAGACTTACAGATTATTACCACAACTGGGAACACATAACTACGGACGCGTGGGTCCTAGCCATTATCCAACATGGTTATTGCATAGAATTCCTACATTTGCCACCAGATGTGCCTCCAAGAGCACACAATATGACCAAACAACACTTAGACCTGTTACAACTAGAAGTCCAAGCATTGTTACAAAAAGAAGCAATAGAACTAGTACCCAACCATCCAAAAGGAACAGGTGTTTACTTCCTGTATTTCCTAATTCCAAAAATAGACAAAACACTGAGACCCATATTAGACCTCAGAACACTGAACCTTTACATCAAATCAGATCACTTTCACATGGTGACACTTCAAGACGTGATTCCCTTGCTCAAACAACAGGACTACATGTCAACATTAGATCTCAAGGATGCTTATTTCCACATACCCATACATCCTTCACACAGGAAATACTTGAGGTTTGTAATCCAAGGCGTGCATTACCAATTCAAGGTCTTACCATTCGGCATAACAACAGCCCCAAGGGTATTCACAAAATGCCTTGCAGTAGTAGCCGCTCACATCAGGAGACAGCACATGCACGTATTCCCTTACTTAGACGATTGGTTAATAAAAACCAGCACTCAGCAACAGTGTCTTCTACACACAAAATACGTCATAGAAACCCTTCACAAACTAGGGTTCTCTATAAACTACCAAAAATCACATCTACAACCGTGTCAAATCCAACAATACTTAGGAGCAACAATCAACACACAAAAGGGGATTGCCACTCCAAGTCCACAAAGGGTACAAGCCTTCCAAAATGTAATACTAAACATGTACCCAAACCAACACTATCAAGTAAGGTTTGTAATGAAACTCCTATGCATGATGTCTTCATGCATAGCCGTTGTCCCAAACGCGAGACTACACATGCGACCCTTACAACAGTGTCTAGCAACACAATGGGCACAAGCACAGAGTCAACTTCAAGATCTAGTGTTGATAGACCGCCAAACACACTTCTCGCTTCAATGGTGGAATCCTATAAATTTAAACCAAGGACGGCCATTCCAAGACCCAGTGCCTCAATACGTGATCACAACAGATGCTTCCATGATAGGGTGGGGAGCACACCTCAACCAGCACAGTATACAGGGACAATGGGATGTTCAACAAAGGCAACTGCATATGAATCATTTAGAGCTGTTAGCAGTGTTTCTAGCATTGAAAGCATTTCAACCGCTAATAGTCCACAAACACATTCTTGTCAAAACAGAAAACATGACAACAATGTATTACTTAAACAAGGAGGGACACACTCATCACAACTGTCTCTCTTAGCACAGAGGATTTGGCATTGGGCGATTCACAATCACATTCGCCTAATAGCACAATACATCCCAGGGATTCAGAACCAGTTGGCCGACAATCTCAGTCGAGCTCAACAACAGACACACGAATGGGAACTTCATCCCCAGATACTACAAACTTACTTTCTACGCTGGGGAACACCAGAAATAGACCTATTCGCAACAAAAGAAAACGCAAAATGCCAAAACTTCGCGTCCAGGTATCCACACCCTCAGTCCAATGGCAATGCGCTATGGATGAGTTGGTCAGGGATATTTGCCTACGCTTTTCCCCTTCTCCCACTCCTTCCGTATCTAGTAAACAAATTGAGTCAAAACAAACTCAAACTAATACTAATAGCACCAACCTGGGCTCGCCAACCATGGTATACAACATTATTAGACCTGTCAGTAGTACCTCATATCAAACTACCAAACACACCAGATCTGTTAACTCAACACAAACAGCAGATCAGACACCCGAATCCAGCATCGCTCAATCTAGCAATCTGGCTCCTGAAGTCTTAGAGTTTGGTCATTTAGACCTTACACAAGAATGTATGGAAGTCATTAAGCAAGCTAGAGTACTGCCTGTACAGTATGTCAGAATGTGTGTTACCATAACAAAGTACCTATATTTTTGTAACACTGTGTGGTTCTTTCATGTGTGTAAGTGCTGTGTGACTTTAGTGGTATTACATAAGCTTTGCATGTCTCCTTGAAAAGTCTTGGCTTCTCATCCACAGCTACCTCTAGAGAACCCTGGTTTCCTTGACACTGTCTACACCTCACTAACAGGGGTTACCTGGAATAAGGTGGTAGCACCATAGGTGCTCACCAAACTCCAGGCCAGCTTCCTACAGTAAACCCTGTATATATATATTTTGCACGTTGAATCTGAAGACCCACCCTGGAGGAAAACCCTAAATAGCCCAGGAAGGGGGTTTGGTCACCTAGCAGGGTGACCGTCTATCAGGAGGGAGCTGGAGGATCTCTGGGCACCACCAGAGCAGGGATCGGGGGTCCCTGGACTGGTGCAAACAGGTTTATGCAAGGAGGGCACCAAATGTGCCCTTCAAAGCATACCAGTGGCTTGGGGAGGCTACCCCTCCCAAGCTATGTAACACATTTCCAAAGGGAGAGGGTGTTGCCTCCCTTTCCCAAAGGAAATTCTTTGTTCTGCCTTCCTCTGCTTGAGCAGGCTAAGCAACAGGAGGGCAGAAACCTGTTTGTGCGGTGGCAGCAGCACGGGCTGCCCAGAAATCCTCAGAAAACTGGTAGGAGCAATGTTGTGGGTCCTCTAAGGAGCCCCCAGTGTGAATGAAATCATACAACCAATACTAGCAACAGTACTGGGGTATGATTCCGACATATTTAATAGCAAACATGCATAAGTTTGGAGTTACCGTTATGTAGCTCGGCACCTATGTCCAGTACATGGGTAAACAGGCTTCCCTGCACTCCCGAAGTCCAGAAAAATGGAGTTGGAGTTTGTACGGGCACCACTGCTCAGGCATGGGTGCCCTCACACACAGGTACTTGCACTCTGCCCTCTGGGCTAGGAGGGCTTGCCATAGGGGTGACTTACAGTGACCTGGTGCAGTGAACTGTAGTGAAAGGGTGCATGCACCTCTTCACACAGGCTGCAGTGGCAGGCATGCAGACACATTTTGCATGGGCTCCCATTGGTGACATAATACATGCTGCAGCCCATGGGGAACCTCTGGTGCCCCAATGCCCTGCGTACCTATGTACCATATACTAGGGACTTACATGGGGGCACCAATATGCCAATTGTGAGGTGTGCTAAGACAGGAACAACCAAATTTAGAGGGAGTGAGCACTGTTACTATGGTCCTGGTTAGCAGGATCCCAGTGAACACAGTCAAAACCCACTGACAGCAGGCAAAAAGTGGGGGCAACCATGCCAAAAAGAGGGCACTTTTCTACACTTACTACCCACTATGAGGTGTCAAACACTTTGTGGCGAGTACCACGCTACTCTGGAACCCAAAAGAATTAGTGGTGGATTAGCCATAAGGAAATATGAGTACAGTATTAGTGTAGGGAGGTATGAGATTAATTTAAGCACTGGGCATGTGAGTTTGTTAGTTGGATTGACTAGAATAATCCAGAAGTGTTAATTGGGAGATCATAGTAGCAAGATGAGGTTTGGGGTGAGTAAAGGAGAGATGGAGGAGGCAAGAGTCTGTGGAAAGGGAATGGAGAGATCATAGTAGTAAAATGGGGGTTTGGGATGAGTTAAAAGAGAGATAAATGAGGGAGAAGTTACTAGAGTTGTTTGTGAGATTATAGTTGTAAACTGAGGTTTGGGATGAGCTAGGCGGGATGAGTCTAGGAAGGGTTATTTTGGAGATCATAGTAGTAGAATGGGTTTGGGATGAGGCAGAGTGGAGATGGAGGCTAGATTGATAGAGGTATAGGGTGATGGTGAGACAGTAAAGCTTTCGAGAGAGTACTTTTTTTTTTCTTTTCTCTTGTATAGTAGGACTAAAGTAATATATAGATACATGCTTATATAGTAAGGGAATATATGTGTAAGGAATATAATAGATTGAGATTTAAGTTGTTTCGTATAAACTTTTAGGAGTTGCAGTATTTGAAGTTAACTTATTTGTTTACTTTTATAAAATTATTTTTTGTCTTCCCACAATATTTCAATAGTGAAATGCTTGTAGATGAATAGTTAAGATACTATTTACCTATTGCAATAGATAAAATAAAAACAGAGGAGCTAATTTACAATATATAGTTAGGTTCTGAATTTACATGCACAAAACCATAGAAATTCAGCTGTTATTAGCAAAATAAAATATGCTATTGAAACTACATTATAGTTAGGTTCTGAATTTACACTCCTAAAACCATAGAAGTTCAGCTGTCAATTCAGTCACGTAACTATAACTTGTGCCCTAAGGTCACTGTAATTCGCGCCCCCACCATGCACAAATGTCATAGAAGATGTCATGAGTGATGTAATGTGTTGTAAGTCACAGTGCATGCGCTGGTGATAGTTACCTTTAGGCATGAGTTATACTTATGTGAACTAAAGCTAATTAGAACAGCTGAATTTCTATGGTTTTGCACATGTAAATTCTGAACCTAACTATAACGTCCCTGTAATTTTTTTTTTTTTTTTATGAATTTCTAGGGTTTTTCTAAATTCTAATTCCTATCTATATATAACGTTGCTGTAACCTTTGCTTTTTTCAATGAATATATATGGCTTTTTAACGCTATTTCCTAACTATAACATCTCTGTAACCTGGGTGCGTGAGTGGTTGTGTGGTCTGTGAGTGAGTGTATGTTTTTCTTTTTTAATTGGGGTCTGGACCCGCAGATCCACCTGAATCGACCAAAATCCGGGTGGATCTAGGTGGATCCACGGATTCTCGCCCTGAAAAAAAAAAAAAGAAACATTTTTGGACAATTTTTTTCCCTTGAGAGATCTCTCACAGACCTCTTCATTAGTCTCATGGGGTCGTGGTACCTCTACACTGACCCCTTTTGTCACTTTTTAATTTTATTTTCCCTGCTTGGAACCAAGTCCCAGTGAACTAACTTGCGGCTGCTATTTTCCTCTAAAGTTGAGGCTAGCCAATCACAGCATTGCTATTTGCGTTTGGATCCGCAAATCCACCCAGATTGGCGTCCCTAGATCAGCAAATTTATTTTTGCTTTTAATAACTCCTAAACTACTGAACAGATTCACACCAAATTACAAAAAGGGCTCTTTCTGGACCAAGAGCTAGCTTTCTGGCAAGTTTGGTGTAATGCCGTCCAGTGGGTTGGGCTGTAGTTGTCTAAAATCCCTATGAGAGTTTGCATGGGGAAAACTTGTTTTGGGACCTGCCCATTTTTCTCAGCCCCCGCTTGATGGATCACCTCAAAACTTGACACAGCAGCTGAAATGAGCTGCGTACTAGTTTTGAAAAATTTTGGAGATTTGTCAAATGCCGCCAAAGCTATTAGAAAAACAAAAAATGCTTTTCCAGTGGAAACAAGTGCTGGTGGCTGCAGGAGCGTGGGCAGGCAAAGAAGTGTGCTCCCAAACGTCTGGAGCTTTGAAAATGTGCCCTTGAGTGGAAGCACACTTCTTTTTTCCTGCCTGCACTTTTACAAACAGGGAAACTGATTGCTCCTGCCTGGGTGGGAGCAAGCAGAAATCACTGCATGGGAACAATGCTGGCTCCTGTGTGGGAGCCGCCTTGGGGATCCTGGGGCTCTCCTTGCAGCCACCAATATTATGTGTTGTGGGTAAGCACCAGGGCACCTACTGCTAATTAAATAGACCCCTTGGAATGGGGTCCCAGGGACCTCTTACTGCTCAGAGAATGGCGCCATACCCCCTCCCCCTCCCCCATATACTTAACACCCCAGGGGATGGGGTCCTGGGGCCTATTTAGCCTTGGAGGGGCAGAGCCATGTGCTCCCCTCTCCTATAGTTATGGTCCCAGGGGATGGTCTCTAGGCCCATTTGGAGGTGGATAGTAAAGAGGTTAGTGGATTTTAAGATTTCAGACCAAATAACAACTGTTTAGATATGTTGACGAATCATGGGAGGACACAATAAAAGCGCTATCTCAAGCTCTTCATGGCCATCATAAATCAATATTTACCTCCAGCAAAAATTTCCATATCCACAGGTTCTGCAAACACAAATGACTTTCCATTGAAATCTAGGCCAGAGTGTGATAAAGATGTGACAGCCAGCTTTCTCCTCAAGTCTAAAAAAATCTTCACATCTTGTCACTGTCTCTCTTGCAAAGTCCTGATATATACTGTTTATGACGCCTCTCTGCGACATGGTTTTACCTTGACAGTATGAGCATTATTTGTATTGGCAAACTAACATATTTATTTCTCTAAGTTGGGTTGTTTTGATTTAAAATTCCCTCACACATGTTAGACCTAAAGGTTTCATGATCCATTAATCATGAAAGGGGATTCACCTGAGTCTTTCCTACAGATCCCCCTGGGTAGCTCAGAATTTCTACGGTTGCTTCAACTAATAGTCTTCCAAGTCGTAGCATCGCTTTGAATTTGTACCAAATTCCTTCCCATTTGCTCTATTTGTTCATGTTGTAGATTAGAGGCATCTTTCATTCTAGTTAGTCTAGATTCAGCCTTAGACCACAGATGAGTAAATCCCTGAAGGTTTTCATAATTCCTGATATTTTAATCTAGAGAAGGTCTGTATTGGTTTTTGTGATATGAGCAATATTGTGCACCACATTTTTTAAAATGATGTCCAAGATTAGCTTGTGCTTGCCTTTACGTTTCACTGGGTATTCAGGAATGGGGGATTCTTGTTTTTCAGGTTCTAAGCCATACTTGGGTTCTTCATCTTTTCTTTCTCTGCCATCATGATCTATGGTGGGAGGGTCAGATGAAGGGAAGCTTGATAGTCAGAACAGCAGATGCAGGCAGTGCATTTAGTCTTCCTTGCCACCTTTGTGCAGCTTGGAAAAGGCAGATGAAGCCTGAGAGAAGCTAGTTAGAAGAGCAGCTTTTGTTCAGGATTCTTTGAGGGAAGAGATTAATTTTCAGAAAGAGTTTGAGTGTAGCTACACTATCCCTCTTGCTTATTGGTGTGCAGAATGCAGTCAAATACATGATTTCATGCTGGATTTCATACTACTGATTGTCTGGGAAGGCCGATTAGTACTAGTGTGGTGCTCCACCACAGTTTATGGATGCACTCCATGAGATTCTCTGTACTCGTGCAAGCCTCGCTTATGGAATGTATACAGTTTTTCTCTATGTTAATTTTAGATCAACTGTTTTTGAGGATGTATCTGGTCCAGTGGATGATGAACTATATTAACAAATGTCGCTATTATTTTATGTATATTTCTTTTAATATTTGAAATTCGAAATATTGTGGCTGGAGCATAATTGATTAACGTTTAAGATCAAAGTGTCTCACTCCGATAGCTTCCTTCTCAACAAGGGTTGTCAAGTCTTCCTGTATCTGGACGACTGGCTGATAAAGGCTTCTACGTCTCAGCTGGCGTCCAAACTACCAACACCTGCCTAACACTATTTCACAAACTAGGCCTAACAGTAAACTTCCAAAAATCGTTCACTCTTTCGACACGCAAGATAGTCTTTTTGGGTGCGGAACTCGACACCGTCAAAAGCGAGGCTTATCTTTCAAAGGCACAGCAACAAAAGCTGACCAACATGGCTATCACGGTCTCAAAAAGGGAGTCTGTTTGAGTACGAGAGTTCATGTTACTCCTAGGAATGATTTCCTCATCAATCACCTTAGTCCACCTGGCAAGGTTGAAAATGAGGCCATTACAGGAGGAATTGCAGCTGCAGTGGACCCAATCTCAAGGATCCTTCGAGGATTTGATCAATGTTACAACAAGGATGGTGAAGGCTCTGCTTTGGTGGTCCCAAACCGACCATCTCTCTCAGGGATTGACCTTTCTAGCCCCAATGACCGATTTCATAATCACAACGGACGCTTCATTGGAGATCTGGGGAGGTCATCTGCAAGACATGTGCATTCAAGGAAAATGGTCAAGCTCGCAGAAGAGACTGCACATAAATGTGCTAAAGTTAAAGGCGATATTTCTTATGTTAAAAGCGTTCCTTCCACGGATTTCAGGATCCTCAGTGTTGGTCTGTACAGACATCACAACAAGCATGTTCTACGTCAACAAGCAGGGAGGAACAAGATCTCTTTCCCTCTCAAGAGACGCTCAATCTCTGTGGGAATGGCTCACTCTTCACAATAGAGAGTGGAACACCTTCCAGGTATCAACAACGCCTTAACGGACTCTCTCAGCAGGACGGATGACAACTGCCATGAATGGGAACTTGCCCAGAGGGAACTGGACCACATCTTTCTATGCTGGGGACGGCCAACCTTTGATCTATGTGCCTCCAATCTGAACACCAAATGCCAATTTTATGCCAGTCGATACCCACTCCCAGGGTCGTGGGGGAATGCTCTTTCGATGCGATGGTCCGGGATCTTTGCCCATGCTTTTCCCCCTTTCCCATTAATCCCCAGGACTCTCAAGAAGATGAAATCGGAGGGTTGCAAGCTCATACTTTTAGAACCCAAGTGGCCCAGACAGTATTGGTACACGGAACACCTTCTCCTGTCAGTGGCTAATTCTTTACGACTTCCCAACAGGCAGAACCCTCTAACGAAGAATCAAGGTCAGATATTTCATCCCGATCCAGCATCTCTCTAATTGCACGCATGGCTCCTGAATTCCATGAATTCCAGGGCATGAATATTGATGAAGAATGCAAAGTAATTTTGTCCAGCACACGAGCTGACAGTACAAACAAGACTTACAGGCTTGAATGGAAGAGATTTTATATCTGGTGCCCTCAGAACAATTTGCATCCTTTAAAGCTCTTGCCAGAGGAACTTATCATACCTTCTTGCTCTATCAAAAGCTGGGCTCGGACATGCATCAGTTGAGGTCCATTTGGCTGCTTTATCATCTTACAGACGCTCTGCGGATGCACCCCCCTTGGTTCATCCAGGCTAATAAAACAGTGTATGAAGGGTCTGTTTCACACTTTCCCTCCTGTGTGACCACCTACTCCTCAATGGCATTTAAGTATTGTCTTTTTGCAATTAATGAAATCCCCGTTTGAGCCTATTAACAGAGCGGACGTGAAATATCTCATATAGAAGGTGGCAACTGTCCTTGCTCTTACGTCCACGAGGAGAGTCGGCGATATACAGGCCTTTACCAATAAGGAACCCTACCTTAAATTTCTCAGACGACTTTGTTCTTCTCAGAACAAACCCAAGATACATTCCTAAGGTACCTTCATCTTTTCACCTGAACGAACCAGTGATATTAAGAACCTTCTTCCTGAATCCATCAACTGTAGCGGAAAGGACTCTCCACACACTGGATATCAAACGATGCTTGAAGTTCTACTTTCAGCGTACTAAACAACTCCAGAAGACAGACCAGCTGCTAGTCTCCTATTGTCAGGGTACAGGAGTTACCAAAGCAACAATACCTCGTTGGATTGCATCCACCATTCAGTTTTGCCATACGAAGGCTGGAAAACCACTATCCAGCCATCCATAGGCATGTTCTAAAAGAGCAATTTACACATCAGCTGCTCTATTGCAAGGGATTGCCTTGGACAAGATATGTCAAGCTGCAACGTGGAAGACTACACATTCTTTCACGCAGCAATACTGTTTGGAATCAACACAAAGATCTGTTTCACTTGTTGAACAGGCAGTCCTGCGTCATCTATTTCATTGAGGTGAGATTTTTACTTGAATGTGCATATTTAATTCGATATGTAATGGTTTGTAATGCCTACGCAATTATTGCGTGATATGTTTTAATGTAGATATGTAGAAATGTATGTATAAGTAGAAAGATTACAATGCTTGCACCCACCATCCACTGGCGGCCTAATGGTTATTAGGAGTACTGCTGGCTATTCAGATTCAAGCATGTGAATTTATGAAAGATCCAATATTGGATAAGAAAACAAGTTACTTACCTGTAACTACAGTTATCCAGTATTGGTATCTTTCATAAATTCACACGCAACCCAACCTCCTCCCCTTTGAGGCTTACATTTTCTTTCCATTTCATACTCTTCACTGTTGTGCTAGAAAATCTGAGGGAATGAGCCTCTTTGGGGAATATTCTAGAGGGTACTGAATCCTAATTGGTCATAAGTCAAGTTTGGTTCTTTTTTACAAAAGGACTTGGATAGGCTATATGTGTGATTTTTGGCTAGCATTATTGCCTATGGAAATTTTTACTTACTGCTTTTTTGATATACCGTGGGACTCCCACTTCAACGACGGAGATGATTCAAGCATGTGAATTTATGAAAGTAACCAATACTGGATAATTATAGTTACGGGTAAGTAACTTGTTTTCATATAGGGGAGGCTACCAGCAATTCAGATATCTGTCGTTTGCATCCTCCTCTCAGCAATTTCGACAACATTACACCCAAAGACAGCCTCTGCAAGTGGCATACAGTAGGTCTACCACCAGGGGACACTCAGCTCGTCCAACTAAAGACTCATCTTGCAGAGCATGCTGTGTCCATGGCTCTGGCTACCCCCAGCCATCTGCCCTCAAATCTAGGCAGAAAGATGTAATTTTCTTCTCCAGTAATGGCAAACTATAAGATCGGACAAGTGTGGCTTACAGCTGGTAAAGTGTGGAACACACTGGAGTTTTTCCAAATGCCTCCCCCCAATCTTCCTCGCACAACTTCCCCAAAGTATCTACAGCAACTCGAGAGAGATCAACAAAGTTCTCCTCAAGGGCGCAATAGAAAGGGTGCTTCCATCGTAGCGAGGGAAATAATTCTACTCCAGATTCTTCCTCATTTGTAAAAAGTGGAAAGACTGGAGAACGATTCTCGATCTCAGAGAATTAAACACCTACTTGAGAAAACAGTTGTTCCACAGGATCACCCTACAGGACGTCCTTCTTCGGTTGAACCAGGGAGAGTTTGTCTACCCTAGACCTGAAGGATGCATATTTCCACATCCCAATTCAGCCAGCCCACTGACAGTACCTGAGATTCATGGTATCCGGAAGCCATTTTCAATTTTGAGTCCTTCCATTCGGTCTAAAATCAGCCCCCAGGATATTCATGAAGTGTTTAGCTACTATAGTAGCTTTTCTCAGGAGAAGAAAACATCAAGTGTTTCCATACTTAGATGACTGGCTGATAAAAGCAGACACCTTATCGGCAGCACGCAGGTCAACAAGAAAGTGCATTGGCTTACTCAGCAGCTTGGGCCGGACTATAAACTGGGAGAAATCCAAACCACAGCCATCACACACAATAACTTTCCTATGGGCAAACCTGGACACTCAATCCAGCATGGCCTGCCCCACTGAAGAAAGACAACAAAAACTACTATCTCTGGCAAAGTCAGTACAAAGAAAATAATACATTTCAGTAAGCCTTTACAAATCCTTATTGGGGATGATGTCTTTATGCATACCTCTAGTTTTTCTCTGCAGACTCAAAATGCGCTCCCTGCAAGAGCAGCTCAGTCTATAATGGCTCCAGGTCTCAGGAAGCTTTGAAGATCACATCAAAATCACTCCGGTCATCACCAAGGCTCTGGTGTGGTGGTCTCGGAAACATCATCTTTTCATTGGTCTATCTTTTCTTCATTGACCAGCCCCGTGGATAATCACCAGAGATGCCTCTCTAGAGGGTTGGGGAGCGGTTTTACAGGACCTGCAAATTCTGGGAATGCCAGTATAGGGCACAACAGTTCGTCAATCTGCAAATAGGGTGGGAATTCCAAAGCCAGTTGTCATGCAACAAAGGGAGCCAGTCTTTTTGAAATCTCTTGATAAAGGGCTGAAAACTGATAGCTGTTACTTTTGCTTGTAAAGGATTTAGAGGAAATTGAGTCTATGAAACAACAGCAGGTGAAGTTGGCTAATGAGCTTAAGCAGCGTCTGGTGAGAATAGGGGACCAGGTGGCTCAATTTGCAGTCTGCTGTCACGGCCTGGAACAAAGACTTTCAGGTTGTGAAGACAAAATAGAAGCAGCTTCGTCAGTCTGAAGTCTAAGAAAGAGATCAGGTCCCTTCACCAAAAATGGTGCAATTGGAAAATCATTTAAAGTTGTCGAATTTGAGGATTGTTGAGGTACCCGAAGGAAAGGAATTCAGTGTGCGGCTGATTGCTTTTGTTGGATCTTTGATAAGAGCTAATGTTTACCAAACCTTTCTCAAGATTTGGACTCGGAGTGCATTTTCATATTGCACCTCACGCTAAGCACGCTTGCAACATTTTGGGTAATCTTTGTTGATTATAGGCTTAAAGAAAAGTTGTTGCTCAAATCCATCAAGGAAAAGTATTTCACAGTTCAAAATGAGTTTACTTCTTGGCTGTTGACCTTTGAAATAGTGCAGCACCGTAGGGAATTCAAGAATCTGATTGCACTATTTCAGGCTTCAGACACTCAGGCCTCTTTGGTTCAAATGCCAAACTGAAAGTTCTGTTCAAAGGGTGTTTCCATTTTTTCTGTCACAGGAACAAAACATTTTAGCTGGGATAAAACTGGGAACTTAGCTTGGGTTAGGTAAGAATTTTTAGGGGGCAGCTGGATGATTACGTTGATTATGGCAATTGAATGTGATTAATTGGAATAAGTAGATGATCATTTACAGCCCATCTTCACCTAGTCTAGCTTGGTTAGGGCAACTGTATTCATTTGCCAGTTGTTTGAACTGAATTAAAGGGGTTGAGTGGATTTAGGGGTGGGTGGGGGCAGGGGCTATACCTTGAACCAGATAACGACAAAGAACATCCTGTCATGGAGTCGGTTGGCTTCGGGCAGGGGGCTTGGGGCGGGAGGCATGTCTGTGCTCCTGTTATAGTGGAGGGGGGAGGGTATAGTGGCAGATGGGTGTATGGGGTGTGCAGTGGGAAAAAGGAGGTACATTATTATATATATATATATATATGTATATATATATATATCTCATTATAGGATTTTTGAGGAATCACTTTAATCACCTTTAGAGGTGCCCGAGGCGCGATGCAATTGGCAGGGTGGCTATGCAATGGGGAGAGCCAAGACAAATCTGTTTAGGATGTGCTGGTTAGATTTGATTCGCACAAACTCAGTTTGCCTTTCACAATGTGCCCTTTGGATGGGGTATGAGCCAAAAAAAATTACATTTTATGGACATGCTCTCATGTTGGTGCTACATTTATGTATTTTGGGAACATGCACTTTTGAATTAATTTAATGCATTCAAGTATTTATCTTAGAACTTGTTGTTGCTGTTTACACAATTGCACTTAGGAGTGCTTGGTATGGTTTAGGCCAGAGGCTCCAACATCATATTATCAACATCATGGTATGCCACGACATACTATCAATATGGTTCTTTTGAAAAGGGTGAAATGATGAAGTTGTTCTTGTTGAATGTCAACTGGTTGAACAATGGGAGGGAAAAACAGGCAGTAGAGGCCTGGATGAAAGGCACATAATCCAACAGTTATTTTTCTACACAAAACCCACATCCCTGCTAATAATTTTTTTAGTATACCATGTTCAGCAATTGGGCAGGTTTTAAATGCTTCTCTTCAGGGAGTGCTGGGAATATAGGAGTATCTATTTATGTTAATAATTAATAAGAGCACAAAAGAAAAGATACACATATGGCACACTGACATCAAAGGATGGTAGCGCTGGGTGAGTTGATAAATTCTCTGCAATTATTATTAATTAACATGAATGCCCCAATAGAAGATGATATTAGTGTGTTTAAAAGGTTCTTTCAATTATTGTCCACATTTGATGGGGAAATTATTGCGGGGTCGGGGTGTGCAGAGATTTTAATTTACAAGAGACTAAGTTAGATAACATGATGAACAATAGGAAGCAACATAAACCTGCACGGAGAGAAGCCTTGGGGCCTATTCAAGATCTTATATGATAGTTTATGCCTGTAGACTGGCTTTTCCCCCTTTGAAATGGAATACACGTATCTTTTCAGAAGATATATAAGTGAGCCACGCATTGACTTCTTTTTGACATCATCAGCAATTAGGTTGAAGCATTTAAATATGCTGCTGAATGGGTTTCTTATTCTGCATTACTACTTGAGGATATTAAGTAGGGGACGGGTGTCCAAATACCGAAGATGAGTTTTTTTTTTTTTTTTTTTGTTAAAATGTATTTGGTAGGAGAGAGCTTGACAGGGGCTTGCAAATTTGAGATCAAGTTTTTGTTCGAAAGAAACAAGGGTTTAGCTGCTGCCACCATGGTCTGGGACACCATGAAGTCTTCCCTGCGAGCTTTCGTGATTTCGGGAGCTATAGCTTGATTTTAAAACTCAGTAAGAGGAAAAAGTCTGTTTAGAGAAATTGATAAATTATGAAGATAAGAGATTTTTGATAAACAGATCAAAATAAAATAGGAAGGTGTTAAAGAATCGAAATTGGCCTTCAGGAATGTTATGAACTATATACAAAATTCCACCTTTCTGCAAAATGTATATGAAGACAGTGATTTTGCGGGTAAGTTTATGGAATGGCAGGCACAGGAGTGGGTCATGAAGAATACTATTAGTGCCCCTGAAATGTCCTAGAACAGGTGCATGCTTCCTCTCTGAGGATGAAATGAATGCTTTTTTTTAGTGCCTTTTAAGAGTTTATATAGCATCTCACGCTTACACGGATAGGCTTTAATTGCATCATTGTTTAGATCATATTCCAATTCTGGCATTGTCAGAGGTAGAGCGGCAGCTTGTGGATAGCCCAAATTGGTTTAGCTCTGAATTATATGAAGCAGAATGTTTAAATCCTTGTTTGCTGAAACTGGACAATTTTGTTTTTAAAGGAGGTGCAACCCCTTCAACTTTCAACTCTGGGAATGTGGTTTGTTTTCGTAAAAAGATCCTGGAGATCCCAGTTCTTATCGGTCTATCACGCTTCTAGACTGGGATTACAAATTTGTAATCAAGTTGATTGCAAATAGGTTCAATAAAAGAACACCTAAATTGGTACATACAGACCAGTATGGTTTTATAGCAGAGCTGTAGCTCTGCATGAGTACAAATTATCTAATTATATCCTTAGATGTGTTTGCTTCAAAGTAGGTCCGGGCAACTCTTTTTCTGCGTTCAACAAAAAAAAAAAAAAAATGTTTGATCACGTTGTCTGGGAAACTTCTTTAGGTATTCTAGAGTGATTTGGATTTCCTACACCCAGACCACAGGACTTATAGAAGTTATTATATCGCTGAAGCTAAACTGATTTTAAATGCATTTGATGTGGGCATTTATAAAGACCAGCGGAAGACAAGACGTGGCTGTCCCTTTTCACCAGTCCTTTTTGCTTTTTTTTAATCAAACTTTTAGCTTTAGCTATTCGAAATGACAGAATTATTCAGTCACCCATTCCTCAGAAGGCGAAAATTAAGCTGTACGCTGATATTATGTTAATGATGACCCCTAAAAAGGAAGTCCAGGTGACAGTATTTTGACTTTTTTCAGCTTTTCAAAGATTAGGTAGGTGTAAAGTCAGCAGATCTAAGACTGAGGTCATCCTAAGTAACTGTCCAATAGAAATATTGTTGCCAGATTTTCAGATGTGTGCGCACGCCTGACCCAAACATATATGGTGTGTTTTTTATACAGAGGATGTGGAAAAATTATATGAATTATAAGCTTCTTTTAAGTAAAATGATAGGATTATTAGACAAGTGGATGCTGCTCCCTCTTTCGCTCCTTGGTAGGGTAGCTTTAATAAAAATGGCAGTACCCCCATTACTTAATTTTCTGTTTGAGGTGGATCCATGTATATTATATTCTCAATTTCTTGAATCTGATTTAGTCCTTTCTAGGGTCTAAATTGAGTCCCAGATTAAGTAATAGATACTTTATGTAGGAGCACTAAGAAAGAAGGATTGGCTCTTCCAAATTTGAAGTCATTATTTTGCACATTTTACACAATATGGAAAATATTCAGAAAGTAACTCCAGAACTGCTGTTCGAGACCTTGTACTCTTGCATCTGTATGGTAGTAACACCTTCCTCCATGGCCTCCCAGACTCACCACTGGCACCCTTAAAGGCAACCTACATGCTCCAACACATCTCATCCAAGGCCTCAAGAAATATGAGTACATCACACCCATGCAAATGGAAGCCCATTGACTTCCCATGCAGGCCCACAACCTTTTCAAAACTATCAACATCATGTACAAAGCCATCACTACCAGTACCCCTGCTTAACTTTCAGAAAGGCTCACCATGCCAGGTGGTTCTCAGCTTACCATCAGACTGCAGAGCAAGAAGTGTAAAAGAGTAAAAATAACGCAGAAGGCCTTTTTCATCTATGCACCCGGGATCCGGAGCAACATATTCATATCCATCGGCCCAAATGCTGCTCCAGTTTAGGAGAAAGTTGCAGACTCTTCTCTTAAAAAAACAAAAAAACACTATTGCAAAACATTTAAGGTCCACAAACAAACCATCTCTCCTGTCTCATGTTGACTTTGATTGTCCTGGAGCATTTACAGCTCTGTACTGCCTTTTGGTTTCTTTATGGTATAAAAATACCATACACATTCAAGGAGTTAAAGAAACCACACCAGAAGTCCTTAGACAGGTGTTGTTTTCTGTAGAGAGTTGGACCTCCTTGATCACCGTGCAGCAACATCGGCAGTAAAGTCTGCTGTTTTGCTGTCGCAAATCCAACAAAGGAATAAGTGGTCAGCCTTCATCACAAGCCATGGGGAAGACTCTGGCAAAGCAGTGAATTCCTCCTTCCCGTTATCCACTGCAGTGTGGTAGGCATGTCTTATCGACTAAAACAATGGAAAATATAACGAGAGAGGCTTGCTGATTAGAGAGCAAGGTGACTACTGTTTGCAGCTCGTCTCCTCCTCCAGGCGTTTCTCAATGAGGATACTTCCAAAACCATCAGGAGTGACTCCAACAATAATTTAACAGTTTATCGGGACAAACAAGTTGTGCATAAAGTCCTGCATCAAAAAAAGGCAAAAAATTCATTCTGGTGACTTTGTTTACAAAAATGGGACCCTAGCAAAAATTCTGACCTTTTCTCTATCAAGACCGCAAACAAATGTATAAAAAGAGAAAAATGACAGATGTTAGCTTTACATCACATTTCTTTCAACAACTGCATCCAGTGTCTTGGGGTATTTTTAGTTATTGTCCTGAGTTGCACCCTCAGGGCAGCACTTTCTGCCATTCCAAATTACTGCTTTTTGACCTTTGTGTCCACCACCCCAAGGTTGCAGTTCAGGGTTAGAAACTTGAATGAGCATGTATTGGATGTGCACCATAGACCATAGGAGATTCATATTTTCATATTTCAACTGTGGTGACGCATTAGAAATTCTAAGGTGATTAACAGTCAATACTAATGTAAGGTCTTTCTATTTGGCCTGAAGTCAGCCCTGAAAACATTATCCAATGGTATGCCAGTGGTAGCAGTGTACCCAAGAAAGCAGAAAATATTAGTCTAACCCCTCCTAGCCAGATTTGACTGATCAATGCCTCAACATCACAGGAGGTACTGAGCCAAAATAAGATGACTGGGCTTGCAGGTCAACCATGTCAAATTACCACCTGGTCCAGTCCAGTCCAGTCCATTCACCACCTAGCTGCTTTACTGGATACTCTGGTCACAAAAGTGTATCCTTCAGAGCAGATAGTATCACCTATCTGTAGCATGGAACTCTTCTAAATACACTGAGTTTGAGCCTTCATCAGTTATCTTCTCTACGAGGGTCAGTGGCATCCTACATTTTCCAAGTATTGCATGCAAATGAGGCTTTTTCAACAATTCCTGGAGGACATGTGATGCTGGTATACCAATAGCTAGGAAGAAGCAGTCACTCAGTCTCAGTCTGAAGTTCAGTCCTATTCCCCTTGTGGTACCAAACCTGGTGCAGAAGAATATGACTCCCTCTCTCACGCAATGAGGTACTTATGCAGATTTCCTTCAGGTGCATGGACATGGTCCAAGAAAGATGTGCTTTTACAAACTACTATAATTGAGAGCAGGCCACCTAACCTAAAGTCATTCCTGGCAGCTTTCAAGACAAACTCTCTGATGTTTGAAGTAGACAGTACAGTAACAGTTTGAAAAAGCGAGGAGAGATTTGTTTCAGGTCTTTGTCTCTGGAATCTCCATTGATCTGGAAATGGGTCCTAGCTTGGAACTTGCACCTAATAGCTGCATATTTGCCAAGTGTTTAAAATAAAGAAGCACTCTCGGTCAGCAGAACATTCCTAGAAAATTATGACTGGCTTTCTCAAAACAAGTTGCAAATACATGCCTTTGCAGATGCAGGAAACAAACAGAATTGCATACTTTGCCTTAAGGTACGTTCAACCAAGGATAAGGTGGAAGAAAGGGTTCTGAACGTTTTTATAAACCTTTCTTCCAATAACCCTCATTCCAACAGTAATAAGTTATTCTCCTGCAAGGTCAGGATGACCCGCATAGCTCCAGAGTTGCCACGCCAATGGTGTTTCACCTACCTTCTAAGTCTGTTGGAAAGGCCACTGAGGAAGCAGACATTCAGACCGTATCTGCAGCACATGTTCAGGGTCTAGATCCTACATCCTAACCTTCCCATCACTTACCTCTTAGGCCGATTCCAGGTCCATATATTGCTTCATCTTGGAACCTGGTCATTGCCAGATACCTCCATTTAGCAAGATTAAGGTTGCACTTCGCTTTGATTATGGTACAACTTACAGTCTTAACAACCTATAGAAAAGGTCTGACTCCTCTTTTTGCAAAGTGCCAGTAGCAGACATTTTCTAGAGGGTATTACATTTTTCCTGTGTGTAAGGAGGCCTACTCCCAAGTGGGAACTTTACTCAGTCCTCCTTCAAACTGATAAATCATCTGATGGAGACATCTAGCCGCAGATTCCTCAAGAGACAATCCTTTATCAGACATTTCTAAAGTTTTTCCTTGGAAGTCTGAGCACATATTCACAAAATATTATTGCCAGGATTGTGATTCCAAAGCAGATGCCCAGGACCGACAGATTTCACTAACAAATGTTTTAGGTAGATGACATTCTCTACTTTTATTTTGCACCTTTTTGTCAGGGATGGGTTTGCTACTCTGATCAGAGCTTATGATAGTATTCTTTTGAATGAGAAGGAAAGGTTACTTACCTGTTATTCCAGTTCTTCTTCAGAGTAATCTGTTGTTCAGTTCCAGCACCTAAAACAGTCACACATGATAACATTTTCAGCATTTTTTCCTCTTATGGGCTATGTCTCTGGGAAGCCCGCACACTACCTTGGGGGTAGCCACCTCGATAGTGGGTGCAGACTTTAGTGTCAACGGGGCAGGAAAAACAATTCAGAGCCGTTATCCAGCTAATCTCATTTCCTAAATTCAAAATAGGGTTGACACTGGTTTCGCAAGCAATGACTCATGAGTTATAAAACGTGTTAACCCTTTAAATTAAGCTTGGTAACTTTTTTTTTTTTTTTTTAAATAATACCCCAAAAACTACTCGGTGGATTTATACGAAACCAATACAAGCACACTTTCTGAGTAACGTTCTGTTTTCATAGCAATTTTCATGTAGTACTTTTAGCCGTTTGGGCTGTAGACATAAGCTAAAATGGGAAATCACTACTTTTTTGCCGCTTCCCCTTCAGTGTTTCCCCCTACATGCATCTGCACAAAAATTG
The DNA here is from genome assembly GCF_031143425.1 of Pleurodeles waltl. Classification (NCBI taxonomy): domain Eukaryota; kingdom Metazoa; phylum Chordata; class Amphibia; order Caudata; family Salamandridae; genus Pleurodeles; species Pleurodeles waltl. Next base: position 190,959,364 of record NC_090451.1, on the reverse strand, counting down.
GCTTGCTGAAATTTAGCCGCCTAAGCTCTTCATTTGCTATATTTTGTGCAAATCCGTCCATGGGGTCAAAATTATAGAGAAATCAAAAAATGCCTTTCCAGTGAGCCTGAATCATACATACACAGTGACACCTGCCCATTTCTGCATGGACACCCTGGATTTATCACCTCATGAGCCCTTGCCTCTGTTAACTGAGGCCCTGACTGCTACCTTAATGGGCACTTGGTCAAAACCGTGCTTGTGCCTGCCACTGACTAGGCAGGTGGGCAAATGCTATAGGCTGGCTCCTAGCGATCCTGCTTTCCCTACACAGCATCCTACTCCAATCTGGAGTCCGGTGGTCCAAGCTTCCATCAACAAAGTGAAGCCCTGTGTGTTCCCTATGACTTCATAGCCTGCCCAAAAGCAGGAATTCTAAGAGTATTGACATGTTGTGAAACCAGTGTTCTCCTTAGCCAGTCTAGCAGTGTCGTCGGTGAACGTGGTTTGTTGGGCCTATATATGCATGCCCCTGGGAAGTGGCCAGAAGGATCTTGCCAGCAGTCCTGGAAGAGCTTATGGCCTCCTTGCCTCAGTCCATGCATGATGGTCAGGATCCCGCCAAATACATGCTTTGTGCTGGCCTTGATACTAGTGATTGTCTAAGACTGGCTGTTGGTGCCAGTGTGGTGCTCTGTGGCCTGGAGTGTGGGCGAGCCACTGGTTTCTCAGGACATGTCTTTCAATGGCTCATGTCTGTTTAGCAAAAAAGTTGAGTCTGCCATAGAACTCTCAAAGGAGAGTATGACCACAGTGTTGTGTCCCCTGCCAGGCAGTTTCCTCACCAGGTCAGAAAATCCCAAGGCTTGACAAGGAGGTTGGCATATAGGCAACTCCAATCTCCCCATCACTCTGCAGTTACCCTAGTCCTTTTCTGGATGTGAATGTGGTAGGCATCACATAGGTAATCTGGGGCATCAGTCCTCCCAGACACCATCCTCCATCGCAGCAGCCTCCAAGAAACTTTAGCCTACCGTTAGTAGTGCAGAGCCACCCTGTGAAGGGAGAATCATGTTCTTTCTCCATCCATCGTATCATACAGATGGGTCCTCCAGATCCTTTAGCATGATTATCCCCCACCATTGCTTTCTATCCCACCGCAGCTCCGTCACCGGCTCTCAGATGAGTACCTCTCCATTTTAATGTAGGAGATATGAGCTTTACTCTCCAAGGGAGCCATCAAAAGGGTTCTGGATGCAGAACTAGGGACAGGTTTTTATTTTTGTTATTTCCTCATGCCAAAGAAGGATGGAGGGTTGCAGCCCTTCTCTCTGAAGTGCTCTTACTATGGAAGGACAAATACAAAATGCACATGCTGGCCCAGGTTCTGTCTGCCCTGGATCCGGGCGACTGGATAGTGACCTGGGACTAGCAGAAGGTGTTTTCATGTACTGATCCTGCAACTCCACAGTTATTACCTGCAGTTCTGGGTAGGCAGGAGGATTTTCAGTTTGCCATGCTCCCCTTCAGCCTCACCAGTGCCCTTTGGGTGTTATGAAGGTGATGGCGGTGGTTACCGCCAATCTTCAGGGGTTGGGGTTAGCAGTTTTCTCCTATCTCGATGACTGGCTGATGAAGGTGGGCTTGCAACAGTCTGTGTAGACCACCTGCAAACTACTGCAAGTCTCCTTACGTTATTGTGGTTCATGATAAGAGAACCAAAGTTGCACCTGACTTCTTCACAGAGGCTTCCTTTTATAAGTGCTGTCTTAGACACGGTACAGTTCATTTGTCTGGGGCTGAAGGACTTTCTGCTGTCATTCATAGGGAGGCGAGGACAAGTTCTCACGGCCACTATCACTGTGTGGTATTTCAGCAAGAAGGGCAGGGTTGGGTCTTGGATCCTGTGCCTAGAGGCTCTGTGCCTCTGGAGTTGGCTGGAGTGTTGATGAATACCCCTGATTGTAAACAGTTAGTTCAGTAGAAGTACCTGCAGTTGCACCCCAAAGTGGCACAGAACATCTTCTGACAGTTAGGGAAACTGGCTAGATTTTTCACCACTGTTGACAACAGGTATTCTCTAAACTTTTGATGTTTTGAGTTATTGCAACAAAATCCTTGCTTGGGAATGCATTATGGCTGGATTGGAACACAGGATTCCTGTGCACCTTTTGACCATTGCCTCTCCTGCCTCGAGTTACAAAGATCAGGAACAACTGGGCCCAAGTCCACCTACTGGCTCTGGATTGGACCAGGAGAGTGTGGTACTCCGAGCTTCTGAGCATGAGTGTCTGTCACCTGATCATGTTGCTACTTTAGGAGGATCTGCTGTTGCAGCAGCAGGACAGGGTTCTGCACTAAAATCTGGGCAGTCTACACCTCCCTGCTAGGAGATTGAGTGGCAGCAGTTGACTGCATTCTTTCGCCCACCTGAGGTTGTGGTTGTCCTCCGTGCTGCTAGGCATACCAAATTATCAGATGAGATACATATATATATATTTGGGACGGCAAAGCCTTACAGTGGACATTATTAAAGGTTATTTGCTGGCCCATCAACCCTTGTTTAAATCACCTGTTGTGCTACAGTTTCTTAAAGGTTGATACACATGTTCCCTTCCAAACTGTTTGTGATACCACAGTGGGACCTTAACTGGTTCTTGATGTTCTTGTGTGTGCTCCCTTTGGGCTGCTGCACAGTTGATCATTGCATCTTCTGACCCTAAAGACTGTCATTATGATCATTTCAGCTCCGCACGTGAGTGAACGCCAGGCCGTATCAGCACAGCAGGCCTACTCTACCTTTTTTTCTTATCAGACAAACTGGTGCTGAGATTTTTGGCCACTTTTTTCCTGAAGGTTGCACTTCCTTTACACGCTGGGCAATCAATCACTGTCCCACCATTCTTTGCTCCACTTCACCCTCAAAAGAGAAGAATCTCCATTGGTTTGACATCAAAAGAGGTTTAAGGTTTTACATCGACCACATCAAGGACCATCTGGTGGACGATCAACTTTTTGTAAGATTCCTCAGGATGAAGTAAGGGAATGCTGTGCAAAAGAAGACTCTTTGAGTTAGATAGTTCTCTGCATGAGGAACTGCTGTGCTTTGGCCAAAAAGTAGTCTCCATAAATTCAGAGAGCCACTTCTGCCAGAGTTAAGGCCACTACCACTGCACTGACATGCAGAGTGACTGTACTTGACATCTGCCAGACTTCAACATGGGTGTCTGTGCACACATTCATGGAGCACTACTGCCTTGGCAGCCAAATCTGGTGGCAAGGATATTTCTCCCATTTGGTCCACTCCATTGATCATCTACCTTGAGAGTTTCTGCCTTAATATCTATTCTAAAGCTGAAGAATCTGAGATTAGAAGTATCCATCAAAAGAATATGCTACTTACAGTAAGACATCAGCTGTAGGTATGACACCCCTACCTCCTCCACCTCCCGATCACTGAACGGAGGCAAAGCATTGCGCTCGAGCGAGTGGACATTGAGCCCTAAAGCCCAGCCTCAATCTTCTGGACTGCCACAAGGCCATGGTCTGCACCAACAACATGCTTGAGATCCAGCGCTGAAGCAGACATCTAAGCCATAGCTCTTGACGCTGATAACTCCTTCACCACAGGCATCGAAGACACCCTCCAGACCATCTTTGCCTTGAATACTCGATCGACGGCCAAGCTGTTTTCTGCACCTATGGGTTACAAAACAGCTTTGGCTCCCAGTACCCAATGCACTGTCCTCCACTCCCACCTCATCTGAGGACCAAGAGCAGCCTATTCCACAACGTCTTCAAGACAAGCTTAATGCCAGGCAGAAGCAGATCCTGATCCATCCACAAACTGGCAGGATCCTCACCCAAATTCCACCAAATCTTTGAGACTCAATTCCTCACAAATGGAAGTTAACGTTTGAGGATTCTTTCGATTTGCAGCCTGACCCAACGGTCAAGACGAAGAGGCGCCAAGATCGGGGCACTTGCTCTTTGCTTCTTCTACCCTGTCTGCTTCATTCTCTTTCTCTGCACCACCAGCCCTACACCAGACTTCACCTCCACCCCATGCAGCTCCTCCGCACGCATCACCAGAGTGTTCGCTGTATTGTGCCGTGAGGGGGGAAGACAGTTCAAGGTATCCGCTGGATCCCTATGACTGCTCTTTTGACCCGCAGGCGCCTGGGGATACTGATCTTGACCTTTATCCTGCTAAACCATCCCTACCAATGAGGCCCTGCAGTGGGCAGCTGCTTATTGTCAATTAGAAATGCATAAAGTCCATGGGGGTGAGGATTTCATTGTGGAGACACTAGCTTCCAACTAGCGCTTCATACAGTTCCTCCCCATGCTAAAGGGAATGCTAAAAACTGCTCATAGAGTCTTCAAGGAGTTGGTTAAAGCCAGGGTCTAAACGCAGTGGTATCAAAACAAATACAAAGCCTCGCCCTCAGACATACATTAGGGGACAACTTCCATCAGGCTACTACTCGTAAGCGTGCTAGCACCCAAGGCTCTGGGGATGCACGTCCAATAGACAGAGCAGGAAAATATGGATGTGTCTGGTAAGCAGGTCGCTGCCCAGTCAGCACCCCATTGGTGCATCACCAACTGTGTTGACCTGCCCCTCAGGTAGTACCAGGCAGACTGGGACAAGATGGAGAAGCTCCGAGGCCCCGGAAGGGGCAGGGGCCGAGGGAACTTCCATTACGATTATCCAGGGGAGCGTCAGACACGACAAACGTTTTACCATTGGGGGCCCCCCCAGTAAACATTTCAGATAGGGTTGTGAAACCGGCCTTGATTACTCGGGAACAGGCAGTAACAGCAGATGCACAAGACATTACTAATACTTAGAATAATCTGATCCCCTTGTTTAATTGATCTGGAAATATTTTGGATTCACAGGAGATTGACCTTTTGAGTAGGGGACTTTCTTTTGTACTGACAGAACGCAAAAATGTCTTCAATCTGCATGAGGACTTACTGAAATTTTTCAGAGGAATTAGGTTGAGATACTTCTTTTCTGTCGGACCTCAGGCAGATGATACTGTGTGGTCTCCCTGCCATCCTTCCCCCTACTTTTTTACCTTCATCCTCCTCAGTGCCAGCTGAAATGTTGGTCTTTGAAAGACTAGTCCTTCAACAGGTATTAGATATTCAAAAGTATTTTGAGTATGTCCCGTATAACCTGACTTTGCAAGGGAGACAAGCCTTCAATATTTTAAAGGAAAACCAGAATTTGGTTATCAAACTAGCAGGCAAGGGTGGAGATATTAATATGAATTCTGATAGATATAGTACTGAGATATTGAGACAGTTGTCTAACACTGACCACTATACTCCTTTGCCTTCAGATCCCCTGTTGGACTTCAAATCACTTATCATAGAAGTTACAAATAGAGCATTGGGGTTAGGAATCATTTCTATAAAAGAACATAGCCACCTTTACAGTTACCACCCCAGTGCACTAGTACTGTATGTACTTCCTAAAACACACACCGATTTGACTAACACCGCAGGTAGACCAATTGACTGAGGGTGTGATTCCGTTCTGGAGTCACTAGAGAAATATATTGACTGTGATTAAAAAAAATGTGTTCCCTCTACTTCCACCTATATTAAGGACAGCATGCATTTGGTTTCACAGATTGAAGACATGGCTTTTAACCAAGAGACCGACCTTCTGGTGGGTTTGTACATAGTCACTGTATACCAGCATCCCCCAATTGGAAGGTTTGGAAATAGTACACTCATTCTTCAATGCACACCCATTTCCAACTAGAATTCCTAGTGATTTTTTTTTTTATTTAGTTGTTACAAATCACACTCACCAACAACAATATTTTTATATCAGGACACTTTTTACCTTCAAAAGAAGGGGGAAATCTATTGTGGCTTGCAATGCCTAGAACTTTGCCATTTTGTATGTTTACAATCGAGAGAAAACTAAGATCCTCTCAGTTTAGCAATTGCTAAACCAGCAATATCATCTATGCTATTTGTTGCCCTTCTGATGTAAGATATATATAGGTCAAAGTACTCAAATGGTTAAGACCAGGATTATACAACATAAGAGCAGGATCCGGAGTAGAGTGGAGAATGCCCCTTTCTTCTCCCATTTTCTAGCACATAACCACAATGAAATATACATAACATGACAAGTGATTGACCAACCAGCCCCCCCCCCTCCTCCCCGTCAATGGGATGGGGATCTAGCACAGTTGTTACAACTTTGCGAATGCCGCTGGATCACTCGTTGTGACTCGGTCAGTAGTGGACGTAATATACTTGACGAATGGAATAGTGTGGCTATTTTATAAAAATATGTTTAACATGAGCATGTCTTTAACTTGTTTTTGTATTATAAGATTGTTGTAAAAAAAAAATCAATATATATGCATTTCATGCACATTTGAAGTAATTTCTATTTGCATCATGTGTGATTTTGACAGAAGAACATTTTCCTGCATTTGTGTCCTGGATATGGACATTTTTTTGGGACAATTTGATAGCGGGTTAATTGTTGCTTTTTGCATCATAAGAATGAGTACATTGATACCAATTGAATGATTGTTATTCAGTGCTAAGTCGTTGAAATTGATGATGAACATTTATTTGGATTGTACATACATTGGCTGAACGTAGTAGAGCCTCTTTCTCTCTTTTCTTTCCCCTGTGATCCTTTCACCTTTTGAGCTTGTACTACTTTTTTTCCTTTTCTTATCTTTCACCAGGGCTGATTTTATAAATTATTCTCCTGTACTGATAATTTCAATTAATTGGCCTTTTTCCAAGGCCCCGTTTTGAACTCTGATCCTGAGGTATTGGGAGATTTCACCATGATACTTGGGGTGCAAACCATAGCGGCGCACTCTAGCCTTTTGCACGACTTCCATCCTCTTTTATTTTGGCGTCCCGCGCAGCTTCCCATACTTGGGAAGGTTTCCGACTAAGGCTGGTGCCTTGTGTGTACGGAGGTAAGCATGGTTACTGACATGACGTGCGTGGAGAGTGTGTTTGACGCTTTTGGGCCCTTTGGAATCATGACCCTGATGCTTGCTTCGGTCTCTGTCCTTGTTTCTAATTAGACGCTCACGATTGACTTGTGTTTCTAAATGGCATAAATTCTGCGTTCCCTAGCGGGCCTCTTGTTTGGAGATTTACTTCCGGAACATATGGATCTATTCTTGACTAATTGGGCCGCTACAATTTGTGAGGTTTGTTTATATACAAATTGGCTTAAATTGACCAGTGATTTTGGTTGAAATGGTGATCTACTTTTTCTTAACCCTTTAGGTGTTGAGGTCAGAGTGACCCTCTTTTGAGTTCTACAGTGCTACCACTCGCGGTAACTCATACATACGCCTTGATGATTTAGTCCATAGTATATGGCTCGGACACTTCAACTCTGGGAGTCTACATCTTCTTTTGCAACAACTTTTGCTCCGACCAAATAATCAGGTCTGTGAGTCTGTTTTGCTCACCTCCACACACATCCTTGGTTTTCTTTTTTCTTCCTTTCTCTAATCTGCTTCTTTCTTCTCTTGACAGCACTACATTATCTGCGTGCAATTCTGTTCTGATGATGAACTTAAATAATTGGGGTTGAAACACCATCAACATTTGAAACAGAAAGATTTTGCCTTATGATTTCACATGAGATTTATAAATTCTTTTGTATTATTTTGTTCATGTACTAAAATCTTACAAGCATTGCCTATATGCTTCTTTCTTTTCTGGTTTCTTTGTGTTTCACATGCACCGTTCACGGGCACTTATTCACAAGCACAATGTGTTCACCTCTTTTTTTTATCCACTGCACTTACTTTAGATGAATGTGGATGCTGTAGCATTTATTTTTTGGTTCACTGATTTTGAAATACAATCACAGTGACCTGCTTGGTGTTTCCCTTTTTGTCTCTTTTCCATTACGTATTGTTCAATTATGATTCTAATTGATACCCGTTGTGACGCTGTTGAGAATATGATTCACTAATGGCTTCTGCACTGCAAAAACTCCCTCTGATAAGTGGTTGCCTTGCCACTTGGCTCAGCAATAGGTTACTTCAAGACTAAGCCCAGTAATGAGTTAACAAGTTATCTCACTCAGCATTAGTTACTACATTAACTGGTTGCTATAGCTCCTTATTAGGCAACCAAAATACAGATGCTCAGAACTGTATCCCTGCATGCTAGGGAGCTGTACTGTCCGGAGTAGGTTTTCCACTGTTAAGTCAGCAGCCCAGTCATATGGATAGTACCAAGATAGGTGGTGGAAATTTTACATAGTAGGTCTATGCCAGGTCGGAGAACAAATGTAAGCAAGACGTCTCACTGGAAAACATAATGTTTTGTGTGTATACTCTTTCTCTAATTGTGTTTCCTTTTGCTGGTGTCAATTGTAATCATAATCCAAGCCTTATTTTGTACTGTAGGTTGAGGAATAATAAACCCCACTAAAATATTTGTGTATGTACTTATTTTTTTAGGGATGGGTAGACATGGGGTTGGTAGCATCTCCTAATCCCTTCCAGTTTGCTTGGAGATTTGTTGTATCCAAAAGCCTCTGCTCCAAATGAGTATAACCGACAAGTACTGTCTGCTTTCTCTTTTTTTTTTCAGAGGTATAGATGTGTCTGTAACTCTGGGGGCCAGGGAAATCTGACTGGTTTACGTGCTGTACATGTCTGTATGCTGCTTGTAATTAACCTTACCTACCTTCATTTGCAGCATATTGACTCTCTTAGCTTCCTTATTATCCTAAACCGTGTCTGCCATAAAATGGAGCAAAAAGTCATATGGTTACAACATGCAGCTATAAATGATTTGATTTATGACATAGTAAAAGGAAGCAGTGCAGATTAGTGTTGTGGTCTCTGTGTTAAACTTGACATTTAATGATTATCTTTCAGGTGTTTGGCATCCCTACCTTCCCATGTATTGAAAAACGACTATGTCAGAACATTCTTCAGCTTTTCCTCTCCTATCCAACATCATCAAAGCCCGAGTGAGTGTCCAAAAATAATAATTGTACTGTGTTCATTAATGTAACCATATGTTTTGTTGTAAAATTAGTTTAAACTATATATCTCCATACTTTCAGGTGCTGGCATTAATTCCCATCCTAAATTGAACACTCCAATGGGTGCAGCTGTAAGGTGAGACAAATTATTCTTTTCACTGACCTAAGCTGCCAAGCACACCAAAGTGGAATATTCACTTATTTGCAGATCCGTAAATGAGCTTTTCATTATTAATAGTGATTTCTATACTTTATTTTCCATGGCACAACTATACTTTTTTCTGGTAGCCTGTCTATTCCTTAAATAGCAGTCTGTGTTTCGAGTGTGCTTAGTGCTGGAAGCTCTGCATTTTAGGCGTCCAGCACCTCTGACTTGCAGCAAAAGCAAGACACTGCCCTTCAGGGGACTTACACAAGGGTCCGGCTTCTTAAATGTAACCCTCACCCTATAAACAGAATGAACATCACTGCAACTGATTTTCTCTACTGCTCACAACTCCCCATGTTGTGTTAAATGTCTTGCAACTTTCTTGTTGCCTAAGCATAAAGCAGAAATAACAGACTTTATTTCACATGATAACTTTGACATTTTATGTCACAGTAGCCTGGATTTGTGACTCTTCTAGACTTCTGAGCACGTGCTCCTATGCAAAAACCCTTCCTCTTGACCAGTCAAGGAAGAATGATATCGGAGTAGAGGGTTTGCATTCAAGGGACACTACTCCTACGTATCCTGAAGGCCTTTTACACCATTGTTGAGTTCCTTCTTTTTTTAATCTTCTGACTTTTCATCCATTCCTATTAATTAGTTTATTGTCCACTTGACCCACGCAAAAGTTTTAGATAATCCTTTGTTGAATTTGTCTCCCCTAGCGCTTTGTGCTTATTGTCTTAATGGAATTTCAGTATTTGGGCTGATGACCATAAACTTTTTGCTACTTCTCATCTTCAGCTCAATCAAACATCTGCAATATACATTCACTTGTTTGGTTACTGATCAGATTTGATTTTATTGATTACAGTTTGATATCTGATCTTCAACTCCTGCAACCAACATGGTCTCATCATTCTGCCGTCCTCGCTTCTATTATGTCCAGTTCTCCAGCATCGGATAGCTCAAACTTTCACATGCTTGCGTCGTTCCCCACAGTCTTTCTGGAAGTCCCGCAGTGATGTTAAATTGCAATATTAAAGAACTGCATTGAAAAAAGTACAGCATAAAAGCTGTGTCACTTTAGTACCACAATCACCACATTAGATATGACCAAAACTCCAACCAATGAGGTGGGAGTGCCCTGAACTCCACTCTCCTAAATGCTTCCATACTTCAGATTTCTATTTCAGATCATGTGAAAGGAAATCTCTCTCAGAGCACTGAGAAACTTTGTCACCATTTTGCCAGTTTTTCTAGTAGCTTTGGTGTCTTTACTCATTACGTTGTCTCTCCTTTAGAGTACAGATTTTCAAGGCGGCCTTTTTCTACCAATCAATGACTGAGTCACCTGAGAGCTCTCTTTAGTGCATGTACCCCATATGGGTGAAAGTATTTTACGGGAACGATCCACATTCTGACTGCTTTTGCTGCCTTCATCTGCAGCATAAACCTCAGAGCTGTAAAATTTGCTGTAAATTCTTGTTGAAATCCCTGAGTGACAAGACAAAATGGTTGATCAAGCGGCTGTAGAAAAGGAAAACTAGTGACTAGATCTCATCTGATGATGAATACTTTTCAGACACTTCCTTGTAAAGGTGAAAGGGTACAAAAAAGACAGGTTGAAGGGGGGGGGGAAATGTCTTGCAAAACATAGTGTGAGAGGCAGACACCAGGTATCTCTGGATAGCTCCCCTTTTAGGCCCTGAAAAATTAATCATCTGGGCACATCATTAAAGTAAATACTTTGTCAAAGCATCTCTAACAGTCCCATTTACAGATAATTAAACAGCCAACCCAGCTTCTTTTGCTCTATCTATTGAGGAACCACTTTCAAAGGCAACTTCTGCCACAACTCTAGCAATCAGTGTCATGTATTGCAAAATATTGTAGATAGACATGTATAGTATCTCACTATGCATGCCCTTATTCATAGGGAGTAGCCACTAAACAAAGCTCCGGACACATAGGATTACTTATATGCCACTGATGTGTAGTATTCTGGTAGGCACTGTGAATGGCCCTTGAGTACCCCCATGATGACCTGTTTTGACTTTATCAGCCTGCATTGGCACTTTTGTCGATTGGTCTAGGCTGAACTTTCCACACATGGCAGGCTGTTTAGAGTCTAGCCACCCTTAAGTTTCCTTTTGATTTCAGGTCCAGCCATATGTTGAAAGTCTTCCCCCGCCCAGTATATGGTGACATTTGATGTTTTTTGCTGGAAAATGTAGGTACAAGTTGCACGTTTCCCTTGACTCACATAAAACACACTCCGTTTCAAAAAGTCTGACTGCTTGCATTCCCTTTCCACGTGATCAGTTGAATGATGCAAGTCACATTTTGAGCATTTATGCTGAATGCCCTTGCGGGCGTTTCACCAGTTTGAGTATCTGACGGACAAAGGCGGATGAGAGCCAAAGTGCGGTTACGATAGGTGAGGATGTACTTGTAATTGAGATCTGTGTCTCACCCCCCATTTTTCGATGTAAAATAATTTTTTGAGATAAAACAGAAACTATGTACTTCTCTCGTAGGGGATTTCCATGTATAGTCATAAGCATTGAATAGTTCCGCGCGCCTGCGGGGACCCCGGAGCACTGATGTGAAGTATATTCTTAAGTGCAAACACCAGCCGTTTAAAGAAAAGGTCTGTCAAAAAACACTTAAGAATAACATTGTGCAGCCTATGTGAACAGCTACACAGGCCAAATTGTTGAAAAGAAAATCAATAGTAGTGTAAATTCATGTTCAAACACCTATTTATTCTAGAAATGTAATAACAAATACATTCTCATACTTTATTTACACCTCTGATGAGAATAAAACAATGCAGGGCAGTGTAGCCCATAGGCTGCCATTATACAGAATGTAAATAGAGCTGTGCCTTTAAGAAAAGTAAAGTCTTCCTGTTTCCCATCATGCACAGCAAAAGGCAGTTGCCTCAGTTCTTTTTTCCGGCTCCTGCTGACAGGACCCTGAAGCATTGAGCTCTACCTCACAAAAGCTTTTGTGACAGAAATTCATTGAAATATCTTCTGAATTTCATTTTCACTCGACGTTTTTACCTTTGAGTGATCATTTTCTACTGATTTCTGTTAAATTCTGACAGAATTTTGAGGTTTTTCTAGTTAGAAATGCCTTCACTTTTTGATAAATGTCCTTCTTGTGGAAGAAAGAAGGCTAAAACAGATTCACATAGGGTCTGTATAATTTGTCTTCCATCCAGCCACAAACCGGAGTCGTGTGACATCTGTAAAACCTTCTCTAGAAGAACCCTTCGTGACAGAGAGAAGATCCGACTCCAGGCGAAAGAGGACAGGAGAAAAAGTGGCCATTCCACTACAGAGCGAGGAGAAGGTCAGACTTCTACCAGGGCTCAACCTGTTTCCTCCATGACTCCTTCCAGACCTGCTGAAAAACGACATAGATCTCCGACGACGTCGAGAGCGTCGACGTCGAAGCAGGGAACGGCGCCAACATGTTCGCCGTCGAGGAGTGCTTCGCCGGCGAGAAAACGACATCGTTCGCCGTCGACAGCTATTTCGCCGTCGAGGCGGCGAAGACACCCGACGTCGAGAGGATCTGGGTCGCCGTCGACACGGCGAACACAGTCCACGCCAAGGAGATCCGAGTCGGGCTCGCCGTCGACACGGCGAGGGAGATCGCCGTCGAGAGAGAGTGTTCGCCGTCGGAGGCGTTCACCGTCACTGCACCGACGTCGAGGTTCGTCGTCGAGAGGTTCTCAGCGGCGAGACGAGTCGACGTCTAGAGGCACTCGGCGTCACCGCAGTTCAACGTCGAGGAGTGCTTCGACGTCGAGAAGACCATCTAAGAGGCCTAGAAGGGTTTATACAACCTCAGAATCCTCGGCCTCGCTTATCCTACTTCCAGCATCACCACAGCTCTCACAAAGGCAGTCGCCTTTACCACAGACGCCGGTAACACCTACGGCTCCTCTTCCGGCGCCTCCTCCAGAACCTGTTCCGAGGACTCCAACGCGATCTGCAGGGCGTTCTGGTTATTCCTCGAGACGTACATCTACCTCAAGGCACCGTCGTCAATCACATCATGGACATTCTTCATCGTCCACACGAGACTACTCTCCAACCTTATCAGACTCACCATCCCCAAGAGTGTCTCCCATAGATGATGTCAACACATTTCAGGAGGTCTTAGTGAGAGGGGCAACCAAGCTGAATATCCCGCTAGTAGCTCCAGCCCAATCGACATCAGTAATCTTTGAGACCTTGCATCAAAGGACATCTTCACGACCTTTACTTCCACTGGTTCCGGGTCTTATTGAACCGGCAATGGACATTTTTCTCACGCCGGCTACAACAAAGTCTGCTCCTTCCAGACTCATTAAAAAGTACCGTCCACCAGAGCAAGATCCTCTATTCTTGAGGTCGGACCCAGTACCAGACTCGGTAGTTATAGTGGCAGCGAAGAAATCGCATTCGACGTCACCGTCTTCCTCTGCTCCCCCAGACAAAGAAAGCAGAAAGATCGATGCTGCAGGAAGAAAAGTATGCTCGACGGCATCTATCACCATGAAAGCAGCCAGTGCCACTGCTTTATTAGGGAGATATGATCGATCCCTCTGGGACTCTATACTACAGTTCTCAGAGCATCTCCCTAGGGACAAAAGGGAAGATTTCCTAGAGGTCGTGAGCGAGGGAGCAATGGTTTCTAACCAGATCATAAGTGCTGCGGCAGATGCTTCAACTCTATCCGCACATAACTATGCTCATGGTATAGCGCTCAGGAGACATGCATGGCTGCGGCTTACATCGCTTAAACCCGAAGCACAGCAGAGGATACAGAACCTGCCTTTCTCAGGCTCCACTTTATTCGGCTCTCATGCCGATGATGAGATGGCCAGAATGAAGTCGGAGCTGGATACCTTAAAAGCGGTAGGCATAGAGCGACCTAAAGAACAGCGAAAGGGATTCCGCCCATATCAAAGAAGACTGTTCACCCACAGGTATCAGGCTCCACATTGGTCGTCTTCACGCCCTCAGCAACAGCAGCAGCATCAGAGGGGCTTCTCCAGAAAGTCGACAAGGGGTCGTTCAACACCTCAGACCCAGACACCTCGACAAACTCCCACGTCTAGGCCCTGAATCTTTGCTTCCCCCTCCTCCGTTACCCACTCCGGTAGGGGGAAGTATCTCAAATCATCTAGACGAGTGGCTACGCATCACAACAGACGCCTGGGTATTGAATATTGTGAGACATGGTTACGCTCTCAGATTCACCAGTTCTCCACCATCTGTTCCACCCAAAACAGCCAACCACCATCTCGAAGCTCTGCAGTTAGAGGTCAATATCCTATTGCAAAAAAGAGCCATAGAACCCGTTCCCATCAGCCAACATGGGAAGGGGATTTATTCGAGATATTTCCTTGTACAGAAAAAAGACAAACAAGAGTTTCGTCCCATCTTAGATCTGAGGACAGCAAACAAATGGATTCGCAAAGAAAAATTCAGGATGTTAGCCTTACACCAAATTTACCCACATTTACGTCAGGGCGACTGGCTATGTGCGATAGATCTTTGCGACGCTTACTTCCATATCCCAGTAGCCAAGAAACATCGAAAATTCCTAAGGTTCACTGTCGGAAAACGCCATTACCAATTTGCAGTTCTACCGTTCGCCCTAAAATCAGCACCAAGGACTTTTTCCAAATGCATGGCGGTAGTAGCCGCCCACTTGAGGAAACAGCGAATATTCGTCTATCCCTATCTAGACGATTGGCTCATAAAGGCCTCCAGCTATCTCGAGGCACAGCAGCATTTCGAATGGACTCTACAACTGCTACAAAAACTTGGTCTTCAAGTCAATCTTCTGAAATCAACAGCAACACCTGTTCAGAGGTTGCATTACTTAGGGGCCATTGTAGATACCAAGCTAGGAAAGGTGTTTCCTTCGGAGGAACGACGGTTATCGATTCTCCAAAAGTGCAAACAACTGCAGGAAAGACCTCAAGCCACTGCAAGAATAATAGCTTCTCTACTGGGCTCGATGGCGTCTTGTATCCATCTGGTTCCCAATGCTCGTCTCCATATGAGACCATTGCAGGAAAATCTAGAGGATCAGTGGTGTCAACTGAGGGACGATTGGGAGAACAAAGTCCTGCTGTCTCCTCACACCCTACAATCCCTCAAGTGGTGGTGTTTGCCCAGCAATCTCTTGGTGGGGATTCCGTTCCAACAACGACCTCCATCTCAAACCATCGTAACAGATGCGTCACTGCTCGGATGGGGGGCGCACATGGAACATCTTCGAGTCCAAGGCGAGTGGTCACAGAAAGAGAGTCTCTATCACATCAACCTGCTGGAACTTCGCGCAGTCCACCTTGCGCTCAAAGCCTTCCTTCCCTCTCTGAGAACGGAAACTCTCCTTCTTCAGACAGACAACGTGGCCACTATGTACTACGTGAACAAACAAGGAGGCACCAGGTCCAGAATTTTATCCAGAGAGGCCCAGACAATCTGGCATTGGCTTCTAGCCAGGAACCTGTCGCTAGTGGCAACTCACCTGCCCGGCATCCAGAATGTTCAAGCGGATGCCCTCAGTCGGGTAATAAGCGAGAACCACGAATGGGTACTACACGACGACGTCGTTCATTCCATTTTCGCACTCTGGGGTACCCCTTCTACAGACCTATTCGCAACCCCAGAAAACAAAAAATGCCAAAACTTCGCCTCCAGATATTACCATCCAGGGACACTGGGGAATGCCCTATGGATAAGCTGGTCAGGGGCATTTCTTAACGCCTTTCCACCGCTTCCCCTGATTCCGGCAGTTCTCCAGAAGCTGTCCAATGCTCAGACCAAAATGATCCTAATTGCTCCGGAGTGGCCACGCCAGTGGTGGTTCCCAGACCTTCTTCACCGGTCACTCAAACCACACATCAGGCTACCATATCGCCCGGACCTTCTCACGAAGTTCAGAGGGCAGATATCTCATCCCAACCCCTCATCGTTGAGTTTGGCAGCATGGCTCCTGAGCTAGTGCAATATGGGCATTTGAACTTACCTCAGGACTGTATGGAAATTCTGAGGGAAGCAAAACGCCCTTCCACACGATCAGCCTATGCAAGCAAGTGGAAGAGATTCTGCATTTGGTGTTTACACAACAACATTGACCCGGTTTCTTGTGGAGAACAATCTATCTTACCATACTTGTTAAGTTTGGCAAAATCGGGCTTACAACTGTCGTCAATAAAAGTTCACTTGGCGGCGATAACAGCATACAGAAAGAGTCCTTCACAAACTTCCTTTTTTCGGATTCCGATTATTAAGGATTTCCTAGAAGGTTTAAAAAAGGTTTTTCCTCCCATTAGAAAGCCTTCTCCTCCATGGGAACTGAACGTTGTCTTATCACGTCTGATGCTGCCGCCATTCGAGCCGATACACAAGGCATCGCTGCAGCATCTCACATGGAAAGCTGCTTTTCTGGTGGCAATCACTTCAGCGCGTAGGGTCAGCGAAATCCAGGCCCTTTGCGCTCAGGAACCCTACACGGTTTTTCATTCTGCAAAAGTGGTAATGAGAACTCATCCAAAATTTCTACCTAAGGTAGTCTCCGACTTCCATGTGAACCAAACAATTTCATTACCGACTTTCTTTCAGAATCCAGCTACTCCTGCTGACAGAACTCTGCACTCTCTGGATGTAAAGAGAGTATTGAAATTTTACTTGGACAGGACAAAAAGCTTACGAAAATCACAACAGCTTTTTATTAACTATGGCCCAATCAGAACAGGTTTGGGCACATCTAAACAATCTTTATCCAGGTGGATTGTTTCATGTATAATGTTATGTTATCAGTTAGCAAACAAATCCCTTGGTGGTAGACCAAAAGCCCACTCGACCAGAGGGAAAGCAGCTACTGTAGCCTTGATGAGAAATGTCCCTTTGGCAGAAATATGCAAGGCTGCCACTTGGAGGTCGGTCCATACCTTTACTAAGCATTACTGCCTTGATACAGACGCTAGGGCAGATGCTCAGGTTGGACAGGCTTTGCTCAAGAATTTGTTTGCATGATTCATGTTTTTCTCAGTATTCTTATATCGACTCCACCGCGGCTATGGGGATGGGCTTGCTACTCTATTCAATGCTTATGACTATACATGGAAATCCCCTACGAGAGAAGGAATGGTTTCTTACCTGTAACTCCAGTTCTCTCGTAGGGGTATTTCCATGATAGTCATAAGCAACCCTCCCTCCTCCCCGGTGGAGTTGACATAGAACATGAATATTATGGAGGTGGGTACTCCAACAAATGTTTTGTTTTTTCTTCATGTCAGGTAATAGCCTCCAAAAAAGAACTGAGGCAACTGCCTTTTGCTGTGCATGATGGGAAACAGGAAGACTTTACTTTTCTTAAAGGCACAGCTCTATTTACATTCTGTATAATGGCAGCCTATGGGCTACACTGCCCTGCATTGTTTTATTCTCATCAGAGGTGTAAATAAAGTATGAGAATGTATTTGTTATTACATTTCTAGAATAAATAGGTGTTTGAACATGAATTTACACTACTATTGATTTTCTTTTCAACAATTTGGCCTGTGTAGCTGTTCACATAGGCTGCACAATGTTATTCTTAAGTGTTTTTTGACAGACCTTTTCTTTAAACGGCTGGTGTTTGCACTTAAGAATATACTTCACATCAGTGCTCCGGGGTCCCCGCAGGCGCGCGGAACTATTCAATGCTTATGACTATCATGGAAATACCCCTACGAGAGAACTGGAGTTACAGGTAAGAAACCATTCCTTCTGTCCTTTTCTTATAGAATGGTCTTTCCGGGAATATGTTGTACATGAGTTGATCAGTGTTTGGCTCCCCTTCTGACATTTATTGTAAGTTTCCCTTTCCTCCTCACAAATTAACAATGACAAACAAATCTTTTAAGTGTTCTATTAAGTGGTGACAATTTCATGACGAAAGATCTCATTGTGCCCACTCAAATCCACTGCATTGTTTTAGAAACCCAGGAATGATTCACAATGAAAAACCGAGGCCCTATGAGAAATAAACCGCTCTTGCTACTATTGCCATATTCAATCATCTGAGTTTAAATTACATGAATTTAGACTGAGGAAAGAAGCCATTACACAGTTCCCTTATATGGAAGCACTTTTTTTTTCCAAATACCATATATATTATGGTCCAGCATTCTTCACATATCACATTTTTCTATGTTCAGTTGCAAAGGATGAGGAACATATCATGTTGTGTTTCCATAGTGTAGTCTTCAAGGAATATCCCAACGATCCACAATTTTCATAAGTTATCCTTTATTGATGAATTAATTTCCAAACATGATTTCTCATTTGTAGCCATATCAAGTGGTATCCCCAATATATACTTTGTGTCCATTATATTCTACGGAGAGGACATCAATATCATGTACAGCAATTTATATCTCATGCTTTCTGAAAGGTAAGTAGTAATATCAATGAAGCCAGATAATGCATATACGTTTATAACAAAAGTTTTGCCACAGGATACTCATATTTGCATGGTTACTAGAAGTGTCCCTTCAAATACAGTCCACCGGTAGCCACTCTGCACCCCCAGCACACAGTTTTTCATCACCACCACATTATTATGCAGGCAGATTAGTCACCTGACTCTTGTGTTATTTGGGAGGGGCCGCATGTTTTTAGTATCTACTATCAACGCTATTCTTCCTCTTTTTCTTAATGTTGAAAGATGCATTAACTATGTGCATGGGTATAGACAGAGGACTTCCTCCCTCAAATCCTCCCTTGGAAGGAAAGATCATTTTCCCACATGTGAAACAGTGGGAGCTATTTCTGGATTTTTAGCTGTTAAGATTTTTAAAAATATAATACAATTTAAAGCTCAGGGTGACAAGTGGATGTATTTACATTTCTGATGGATATAACTACCTGTGGATTCCTCAACTTATGAATTCTCCCAATGTGCCAACATTCGATGGAAACGTTCATCCCAGCTCTTCACGCGAGGACTTCATAATTGAGTGGTTACGCACGCGACTCTGTCTGACGTCATCGTGGCTATAAGAAGTCCTCGCCGGTGTGCTGACGTCAGTTCCCTTTTTTCCAACGCTTCGACGCTAACGATTTTTCCTGGCTCTCGAACAGCTACTGTTTCGAAGGTGTCTTATTGTACTTGTTAAAATGTCTCTGCAAAAGAAATTAGGTTTTAAGTCTTTTCCTCAGTGCGGGGGTCGAATGTCAGTCACAGATCCCCATGAAGACTGCTTGTGGTGCCTAAGTTCGGACCATGATGTGGAGGGGTGCGTGTCCTGCCAGAGGATGAACCCGAAGGCCTTAAAAGAAAGAAAGGCTAAGCTCTTCATAGCAAAAGCTAAGAGGGGACACAAGGGTCATCGAAGATCTAGGGCGAGGGACTCTTCTTCTCACAAGTCCTCTAGATCTCATAAGAAGCGGCACGATTCTCGATGGCATTCTTCCAGAGTTCGTTCTCGGTCTCAGTCCACTCAGAGACTACACCGTACGGCATGGGAGGTCAGTCCAACGATCACTCCCCAGCCTCAGAGTCCACAGGCTTCTCCGGCGCCATCACTGATTGAGGATTCAGTGACCACGGCAATGGGCACTTCGGTGGGGACCAGGAGGCATGTGTGGCTTAGGTCTTCTGGCTTTTCCACGGACGTTCAAACAACTTTGTTGGACCTTCCGTTTGATGGAGAAAGGTTGTTTGTGTCCAAGGCCAACTCTGCTTTGGAACGTTATAAATACAGCAGGGTTACTGCAAGATCCTTGGGACTACAGGCTTCAGCATCCACACTCTTTAGATCCTTTCGGAGGTTTAGGGGATTTGGCTGTGGATCCTCTTTTAGTGGAAGGCCACGGTCCACTACTCAATAGCCTGATTCCAATGTTTCAAAATGGAGCAGTTGTTCTGGTCCTCAAGTTCCCACGTCTGCTCGGTCTGTTCGCTTCTTGCATTCTGTTGGTCACTCATGCACGTTGGCACATGAGTGGTCTCCAATAGTGCCTCCGCGAGCAGTGGTTTCAACACAAAGGGGATCTCGAAGAGTCGATAACGATATCCAGAGACACTGCAATGGATCTACGATGGTGGGCTGTGGACGGCAACCTTTCCCAAGGAAGGCCGTTTTGTCTACCACCTCCGGTGGCCACGTTCATAACGGATGCTTCCACTCTAAGGTGGGGAGCTCATCTGGGGGACCTGGAGATAAAAGGTCGTTGGTCTCCAGTGGAACAGATGTTTCACATTCATCTGTTAGAATTACGGGCGATACGTCTGGGTCTCAAGGCCTTCCTCCCGTCCCTTTGCGGTCAGTCAGTTCAAGTCTTGACAGACAAAGCTACTGTGATGTGGTACATCAACAAGCAGGGAGGTGTGGGTCCGTACCTTCTCTGCAGAGAGGCTCTGCGGCTCTGGTCCTGGGCACAGGACCATCAGATTTGCATAGTAGCAAACCATGTGGCCGGGGTTCTCAACGTAGGTGCGGACAGTCTCAGTCAGCATTTCTCAGTCGATCAGGAGTGGCGTCTCCATCCAGACCTGGTTCTTTGCATTTTCCGGATGTGGGGGATTTCCTCAGATAGACCTGTTTGCCACTCGGGAGAATGCCCACTGCCTGTTGTTCTGCAGCCTCCAGTATCCGGTGCAGGAAGCATTGGGGGAAGCGTTTCAGATGTCTTGGTGTGACCAGTTACTTTACGTGTTTCCCCCATACCCTTGATTCCTCGGGTTCTGAGGAAGATTCGTCAAGATCGGGCCCAAGTCATTTTAATAGCTCCGGATTGGCCAAGAAGGGTGTGGTACTCAGACCTTCTCCAACTCTCACTGTGTCTTCCGCTCCGTCTCCCTCACAGGGTAGACCTCCTCTCGCAGTCGGCAGGGGCTGGGGCAGGTTTTACACCCCCACCTCCAGAGCCTGCACCTACATGTCTGGAGATAGAACAGGGCAATCTGAGTTATTTTTGTCTCCCTCCAGAAGTGCTGGATGTTGTCTTATCGGCCAGGCGACACTCCACCAAAACAGTTTATGCAAACAGATGGGCAACATTTGTTACTTGGTGTGGAGAGTGGCAAATTGATCCCTTAAAGGCCCATTGGCCTGATGTCTTTTTGCCCTTTCCTTGGCACAGAAGGGTTGTGCAGTTGCCACTGTGAAGGGTTATTTATCGGCACCGTCGGCCTTTCTGTGCCTTCCTGATCAGTCTTCCTTATTTAAGTCTCCTATAGTTGTTAGGTTTTTGAGAGGCCTGACTAACAAGTTTCCTCCCACTCCATTTCTCATGCCTCAGTGGTATTTGAATTTGGTTCTTACTTTTTTAATGGGTTCACTGTTTGAGCCTATGCATTCTTGCCCGTTGAGATTTTTAGTTTTGAAAACGTTTTTTCTCACAGCCATCACGTTTGCTAGGCATGTGAGTGAGATCCAGGCTCTTCGTGTGAAACCTCCTTTTACCACCTTTCATGCTGACTTGGTGGTGCTGAGTACCGTGGCAGCTTTCCTTCCCAAGGTTGTTACTCCCTTTCATATGATGCACCTTTCTTTTACCCTCCTCCTCATCCTTCGAAGGAGGAGGAAAGAATTAATCGCCTAGATCCAAGAAGAGCTTTGAGTTTTTACATTTAAAGGACAAAAGACTTTCGTATTGATGATCAACTCTTCGTTGAATATGGGGGCAAGATGAAGGACAAAGCCGTCCACAAGAGAACCCTTTCCAGGTGGGTCATTCTTTGCATAAAGATTTGTTATTCACTGACAAAGAAGGTTCTTCCTGAGGGTGTTCCTGAGGATATTAGGGCCCATTCCACCAGGGCTAAGTCTGCCACTTCTGCCTTGGATAGAGGTGTGCCAGTTGTGGATATTTGTAAGGCAGCAACTTGGGCTTCCCTCCACACTTTCCCGAAGCATTATTGCTTGGATTCAGAAGTTAGGAGGGATGGCCATTTTGCACATTCTGTGTTGTGGGATTTCTTGGTGTGACCAGCCAGGCGCCCACCTCCGAGTGCGGGACTGCTTTGGGATTCTATTAATAAGGTGAGGAGTCCACAGGTAGTTGTATCCATCAGAAGAACAAGTTACTTACCTTTGATAAGTAGCTACCTGTGGATTCCTCACAGTCCCACTCCCCTCCTCATTGCCTGTCTGGTCATACCAAGACTTGCTTTGTTATATATGTATATATGTTTTTGGTGTTTTTATATAAACAAATATTGTGGTTTATATTTGGATTTGGATTGATATATATATTGTTCTGGTGAAGTCGGTTTTCACCTGTTCGTTTCTAAGACACTTAAAAAATTGTGAAACTGACATCAACATGCCGGCGAGGACTTCTTATTGCCACGATGACGTCAGACTGAGTCGCATGTGGAGCAGTGCAATTGTGACGTTGACATGAAGAGCTGGTAAGAAAGTTTCCATCGAATGGGTGCGCATTGGGAGAATTCATAAGGTGAGGAATCCACAGGTAACTACTGTATCCACCAGAAAAAGCGTTACCGAAGGTAAGTAACTTGTTCTTATTGGCTCATATGAGACACTGTTATAAAACTGAGAGTTCTCTTCCAGGGGATCCTCATCAATAGTCATAAACATTGAATATTCCCGCCCTTGTGCGGGGACCACAGAGCATATATAAAATACACACATATAAAGTATGAAATATACACGAAAAATATATATATAGCATTTTTAGTAGACACATTTTCATACTAAACTCATATATACATGTGTAAAACAGCAATGCAGGCTATAATCATAAACAGGCTAAAATGCTTTATTTCTATGGATTTTTTTTTTTTTTTTTAAATCTTTTCAAAATTACAATAAGAGAAAAAAATATCTACCAAAGCCCCACAACTGGGCCTAGGGAAATAAGCAGTAGTAATCATCAGAGAAAAAAGAGAAAAAACTACATTGAAAAACAATGGAGCATTCTTAGCCAATAGGCTGCATGCAGGTTAACACAGGAGAACCATAAAAACGTTGGCACCGTGCCTTTAAGACCCTGAGCACCTCCAGTATCCCACCATGCCTCAGGGGTGAAGGAGAGGTGACGGTTGGTTCACAGTTAGGTCAGTTCTTTTTTCCGGCTTCTTCTGAGAGGATCCTGGAGCATTGAGCGCTCAGTTTTTCTGAGTGTTTCTCAGAAAAATACTTCAGAACAGCGTTTTTTCCACCTTTACTCGACATCTAACATCATTGTCTGAGTCTGGAAGTTTTTTCCTGACTGAAAAATGCCTTCACTTTTTGTGAAATGCCCTTCCTGTGGGAAGAAGAAGGCTCAGTCAGATGCACACACTCTCTGCATTGTGTGCTTGCCTCAGAGTCACTGCCCTGACACTTGCAAACACTGCAAGAACATGTCAAAGAGGACTCTGAAGGACAGGGAGAAGATCAGGCTTCATGGGCTTCACGAGAGGCAGAAAACATCATCCTCTTCGCTTCCCAGGCAGCCAACAAGCCATTCTCAGGAGAGACAGGCTAGATCGACGTCAGCAGGCAGGAAGATACCTTTTTGTTCCCCGTCGACGTCGTCACTGCCACCATCTCACCGTCATAGATTGCCGTCGACGGCGACCCGGCCGGCGTAGAAGGATACGACGTCGAGAGAACATGGCCACCACAGGGGCAGATCTCCGTCGACGGCAACCCACCGATCGACGTCGAGCCATCACTGGCGAGCCCATTCGCCGCTGAAGGCCTCGCACCCCTCCACGTCAAGAAAGGTGATGTCGAAATCGCCTCAACGGCGAGAATGAGGACATCCGCCGTCAGCGGTCCACCGCTCGACGGCAAGGCGCACGACGGTGAGCAGGTCGCGGTCCAGAGACCAACGGTCGATGGCGAGGCACTCAACGTCAAGACAGGAGCAGCCGGCGGCGCTCCCTTTTACGTCATTGCAGCGGTCGACGTCGACACAGGGTTTTACCTGTTTTGCAGGGAGCAGGGCATCGGCTTCCGCCAGCAGATAAGACCACTCCATCTCCGGTGGTCTCCATAAGAAGTGGTTCATCTCGGTCGAGAGCTGCATCGTCGGGGCATGTCTCACCCATCAATTTGTCACTGAGGTGGTTGGAGAGCCTTAATAGACCAACGGCCTCCCCAGCATGCAGTATTCGAGGATGTACTCTCCTACTGCCTCTCTCCCGAGAACACCATCACCGACAGCGCGGGCAGGACGGGCTCGTTCTGCTTCTCACCAGCCGACCACGAGGCCTGGGCGCTCTGCTACAGCATCTCGCAGCAGGTCACGCTCCCAGCGACAATCTAGGTCACGATCAAGACACAGAAGGTCGCCCTCTTGGTCATCGTCAGGGTCATCCGTCAGACGATACTCCCCCACCTTAACGGATTCTCCACCAGCTCGGGTTTCACCGGTGGACGACATAACTACCTTTAATGAGGTGCTTATCAGGGGAGCATAGAAGCTAAACATAGAGGTTCCAGAACCGTCAACCTCCTCATCCGTCATTTTTGAGACTCTGCAGCATAGAGCGGTTTCGAAAAAGCTGCTGCCCCCTAGTGGCTGGTCTGTTGCAACCAACCATGGACACCTTTTTAGGGCCATCCACCCTCAAATCAGCTCCTGCTAGGATCTTGAAAAAAATATAAAGCGCCTGAACAAGATCCTTTATTTCTCAGGACGGATCCGCCGCCGTACTCAGTCATGTTGGCCGCAGCCCGAAAAACTCACTCAGTAGCATCATCCTCCACGGTTCCACCGGACAAGGAGAGCAGACATCTAGACTCTCTGGGGAGAAAAATGTGCGGCACGGCGGCATCTATGATGAAGGTCTCCAGCGCTTCTGCACTCCTAGGCAGATATGACCGTTCACTGTGGGACTCTCTGAACAGGTTCACAGACAAATTACCTAGGGAGGACAGGCAGGACTTCCAGGAGATCCTTCAAGAGGGATGTCTGGTCTCCAACCAGGTCATCAGCGCAGCGGCAGATGGGGCAGACTTAGCCGCACATGGATATGCACATGGGATTTGTGCAAGAAGGTCTTCCTGGTTGAGACTGACTGGATTAAAACAGGAAGCACAACAGCGTATCCCTAATCTTTCGTTCAACGGGAACTCGCTGTTTGGTACCCATACGGACGAAGAAATGGCGCGCATGAAGACGGAAGTGGACACCATGAGGGCAGTAGGCCTTGAGAGAAAAAAGGACTTCAGGCGAAGGTATAGGCCTTATGACAGACGCCCTTTCCAGCAGAGGGTTCAAACCCCTCATTGGTCCCAGAGGCCACAGCAGAGGCAAGGACGCCCGCTTTTTCAGTCTCGTAAGGCCACGAGGGAACGAGGATCAAGTAGACCACAGCAGTCCACACCCAAAGCGCCGGCCAAACAATGAGAACTCGCTTCCCTTAACACTGTGCACCACTCCGGTGGGGGGAAGTATTACAGACTTTATTCACGAGTGGCGTGGTATAACAAAAGACAAATGGGTGCTCAACATTGTCGAGAATGGGTACTCTTCTTTTCCGGCAACCTCCACCGCACTTGCCACCAGCCAAATGCAATCCGTCTCACGTCAGCCTATTGCGCAAAGAGGCTCACACCCTTTTACGAAAGAAAGCAATAGAAAAAGTTCCACTCGCGCACAGAGGGAAGGGGGTTTACTCCCGTTATTTTCTGGTAGCGAAAAAAGGCCGAGAGGGTGTTTTCAGACCGATTCTGGACTTACGACTACTGAACAAGTACATAAAAAAGCAAAAGTTCAGGATGCTGGCTCTTCACCAGGTTTTCCCTCAGCTACATCAGGGGGACTGGATGTGCTCCATCGACCTGCAGGATGCGTACTTTCACATCCCGATAGTTCCCAAGCATCGGAAATTCCTGTGCTTCCGGATAGCCTCAGAGCACTATCAGTTCAAGGTGCTACCATTCAGCCTGAAATCTGCCCCCGCGTTTTCTCGAAATGCGTAGCAGTGGTAGCGGCACATCTACGAAAGCAAAAAATCTTCATTTACCCATACCTAGACGACTGGCTACTGAAAGCCTCCTCTCCGGAACAGGCGATAAGCCATCAGGACATTGTGCTCAAGGTTTTCGAGTCTCTAGGTCTTCAAGTCAACTACCAAAATTCCACCTTGATTCCAACGCAGAACCTCCACTTTCTGATGGATACAACTACCTGTGGATTCCTCACCTAATGAATACTCCCATGGCGCCAGCATTCGACGGAAATCTTCTTACTAGTCTCTGCACGTCGACGAGGACGTCACTCTAGCCCACGCGACGCCGTCTGACGTCATACAGGCAATAAGAGGTCCTCGACGACGTGCGGACGTCAGTTCCCTTTTTTCCGTGCATTCGAAACGGTTATCTTCGAGGGAGCAACTGTTACTTTTTTGGTTACAGTGTATTTTTGCTGCGTAGTCTTTCGCTGTGGTAATAATGTCGCAGAGAAAGTCTGGATTTAAGCCTTGTCGTGAGTGTGGAGGCAAGATGTCGGTGACGGATCCTCCATTCCGATTGCCTTTGGTGTTTGAGCTCCGACCACGACGTCTCGACTTGTGATTCATGCCAGCACATGAATCCAAAGGCTCTCAAGGAACGTGAGGCGAAGCTGTTTATGGCTAAATCGAAGGAGAAGCATCACAAGAAGTCTTCTTCTCCAAGACATCGGCGTCATCGAGACTCCCGGCGCCGTAGAGAATCTCGGCGTCATTCGAAGGAGACTCGTTCCAGGTCTTCGGATCGGCGCCGAAGGACATGGGAGATCAGTCCCACGGTTACGCCGCATCCTTCGACGCCGTTGCCCTCTCCGGCGTCTCCAACTTCACCTGGACAGGCGTCGGTGATTGAGGTATTGGAGCCTCAGGTGTTTTCTCCGGCGCAGACGTCGAGGCCGGCGTCGGGGTCGCCTCCGAGACAGGCACCTCAGTATCCGGCTTTTCCCACCCCTGGAGCCGATAGTTCCGCATTCTTGAATGCGATGTATGCCATCTTCCAACAGATGGCTCCAGGGGGTGCTCCGGCTGGGCCTTTGGCCTTTTCTTTGGGTGATCCTGCGCCTCTTCGGCCGGCACCCTTTATGCCCTTTCTCCCTTTTGGGAACGTGGGCTCGGCGCCGGTGGCCGCTCCGGTGGCTTCAGAAGGATTGGCCCCGGGGATTTCCATCCCGTCGACGTCGGGATTTCAGCCTGTGACTCCGGTGGGTCCATCTGCTTCAGCTGCTCTTTTGTCGGCGCCGAAGTTACCTGTGGCGCCGGACGCGGCGTCGGTGGCTTCTGAAGATCGGCGCCGATCTTCGACTTCGGCGTAGGCATTGTCGACTCTGCGTATTGAACAACGACTTCATTCCAGGAGACGTGCTCTCCGTGTATTAGAAGAGCAGGAGTACCAACGAGCCCTGGAGGAAGGAGAGCTAGAGGACTCGGGTGATGGGCTGCGTGGACTGGAGTCGGCCAGTGGGCTGGACACTTCCCCTGAGTGGGATCTTTCGTCCCCGGGGGAATATACTGAGGAGGCTGCTTCCTTTCATGCAGTGGTACGGAAGGCAGCTAGTTTTTTGGACCTGCCTTTGCCGGTGGTGGAGGCTAAACAAAACCTTTTAACAGAGGTGCTACATCCGGCCTCAGCTGCGGCGGAGCCTCTGTTGCCATTTAATGACGCTCTGCTGGATCCGGTGTTAGAGGTGTGGAAGAGGCCGGTATCTTCCCCAGCAGTTCACAGAGCCGTGGCCAGGAGGTATCGGGCGGCTCCGACTGACCCTGGGTTTCTATCTAGGCACCCTACGCCGGAGAGCTTGGTGGTGCAGGCCTCCTGTTCATCCAAGTCAGCGCCTGGTTCTTTCCCGACGGTGCCTGGGGACAGAGATTCAAAGAAGCTAGAGGCGCAGTCGAAGAAGATTTTTTCGTCCTGCAGTCTGGCGTTAAAAGCCACCAATGCAACCTGTATCCTGGGGAGGTATATTCATGCTCTGATGGATGACATTTCCTCATCGTTTACAGAGCTTCCCCAGGGTCTTTTGGATCTTGTCTCAAATGCCCAGGCTGCTGCGACCCAGATTATCCAGACGGGACTGTATACCACCGACTCGGTAGCCAGAGCAATGGGCACAACTGTGGTGGCAAGGAGACAGGCCTGGCTCCGTAACTCGGGCTTTTCTGCAGATGTACAGTCCACATTGTTGGATCTCCCGTTTGATGGGGACAAACTGTTTGGAGCCAAGGCTGATTCGGCCTTAGAACGTTTTAAGGAAAGCAGGGCCACGGCTAAGTCGTTAGGGCTCCAAGCTCCTTCTTCCACGGCCTCTTCCAGATTTTTCAGGAGGTTTCGTGGATTTGGGCGTGGCTCTTCCTCCTCTTTCTTTCGGGGAAGATATCAGCAACCTGCCTCTTCCCATCCCTATAGATCTTTCAGGGGGAGAGGTAGGGTCCGCACCAGAGGAGCCTCTCAGCAGCACTCTGCCTCTTCCTCATCCTCTGGCGGGGTGCAGCAGGGGAAGCAGCCTTAGGCTTCCACCATTTCCCACTCACTCCTCTCCTGTAGGGGGAAGATTACAGCATTTTCTCACCAAATGGAAGACTGTTACAACGGACACTTGGGTTCTCAGTATTGTGGGAAAAGGCTACACCCTTCCCTTTCGGGAGTTCCCGCCCCTCATCCCGCCCCGCCCTTCTTATTGTTCAGAAGAACACCTCCTGTTGCTAGAACAGGAGGTACAAGCCCTCCTTTCCAAGGGCGCGGTGGAGTTGGTCCCAGAGCAGGAAAGGGGTCGAGGATGTTACTCAAGGTATTTCCTGATTCCCAAGAAGGATGGTCGTTTGAGACCAATTCTGGACCTGAGGATCTTGAATTGGTTCCTCAAGCAGGAAAAATTCAAGATGCTGACCCTAGCACAGGTGCTTTTGGCGTTGAACAAGGAAGACTGGATGGTGTCTGTCGACTTGCAGGATGCTTACTTTCATATCCCGATACTCAAGTCACACAGGAAGTATCTCCGGTTTGTGGTGGGATCGCAACACTATCAGTTTGCGGTCCTTCCGTTTGGTCTTACTTCAGCACCTCGAGTCTTCACGAAGGTGATGTCGGTGGTTGCGGCAGAACTCAGAAGGAAGGGGATAGCAGTATTCCCTTACTTGGACGACTGGTTGATCAAAGCCAAGTCCCCGGAGCTTGTGTCGCATCATCTGCAGTCAACAACCCAGTTGTTGTTCGACCTGGGTTTTTCGGTGAACGAGCCCAAATCTCACCTAGAGCCCTCTCAGCGCCTCCTGTTCATAGGGGCAGTACTGGATACAACATTGGGTCGGGCCTTTCCTCCGCCTCAGCGGATTCAAGATATTCAGGATTTGGTTCCAATGTTTCAAAATGGAGCGGTAGTTCCAGTCCTCAAGGTCCTTCGTCTGCTCGGTCTTTTTGCCTCCTGCATTCTGTTGGTCACGCATGCTCGCTGGCACATGAGGGCTCTTCAGTGGTGCCTCCGAAGGCAGTGGTCTCAACACAAAGGGGATCTAGAGGGTACTGTCAAGATCTCCAGAGATGCTGCTGTGGATTTGAAGTGGTGGATTGCAAGCAACAATCTTTCACAAGGAAAGCCGTTCCAGCAGTCGCCACCAGTGGCCACAGTCATAACGGATGCTTCCACTCTAGGGTGGGGAGCTCATCTGGGGGATCTGGAGATCAAAGGTCTTTGGTCTCCAGAGGAACAGATGTTTCACATCAATCTGTTAGAGTTACGGGCTGTACTTCTGGCTCTCAAGGCCTTCCTCCCTTCCCTTCGTGGTCAGTCGGTACAGGTCCTAACGGACAATACTACCACGATGTGGTACATAAACAAGCAGGGAGGAGTGGGGTCGTACCTTCTCTGCAGAGAAGCTCTTCGACTATGGTCCTGGGCAAAGGACCATCAGATTTGCTTGATAGCAAACCATCTGGCCGGAGTCTTGAACGTGCGTGCGGACAGTCTCAGTCGCCATTTCTCGGCAGACCACGAGTGGCGTCTCCATCCAGATCAAGTCCGTTTAATCTTCCAGAGGTGGGGGTTTCCTCGGGTAGATCTGTTTGCCACTCGAGAGAACGCGCATTGTCCGTTGTTCTGCAGCCTCCAGTATCCGATGCAGGGAGCGTTGGGGGACGCGTTTCAAATAACCTGGTGCGGCCAGTTGCTTTACGCGTTTCCTCCCATACCCTTGATTCCTCGAGTATTGAGAAAGATTCGCCAGGACCGGGCTCTAGTCATCCTAATAGCTCCGGATTGGCCAAGGAGAGTATGGTATTCCGACCTTCTCCAACTCTCAATGTGCCCTCCGCTCCGTCTCCCTTTCAGGGCAGACCTCCTCTCGCAGTCGCAGGGGCAGGTTCTACACCCCAACCTCCAGAGTCTGCACCTACATGCCTGGAGATTGAACGGGGCAACCTGAGTTCCTTCTCTCTCCTGCCTGAGGTAGTGGATGTTATATTAGCGGCCAGGCGACACTCCACTAAATCTATCTACGCTAATAGATGGTCTAAATTTGTTGCGTGGTGTGGAGAGAGGCAGATTGATCCTTTGCATTCTCATCTATCGGACGTTTTGTCTTTTGCTCTGTCTCTAGCGCAGAAAGGTTGTGCAGTGGCTACCATTAAGGGTTATTTATCGGCCTTGTCAGCCTTCATATGTCTTCCAGACCAACCATCTTTATTTAAATCCCCTATTGTTATCAGATTCCTGAAAGGTCTTCTAAATAAATATCCTCCAAAGCCATTCGTTATGCCGCAATGGGATTTGTCCTTGGTCCTGACTTTCCTTATGGGGTCCCCTTTTGAACCTATGCATTCTTGCCCCTTAAGGTATTTGGTTTTAAAAACAGTCTTCCTGATAGCTATAACATCAGCAAGGAGAGTGAGTGAGTTGCAGGCCTTATCAGTAAAGCCCCCTTATACAACTTTTTATGGGGATAAGGTGGTGTTGAGGACCAAGGCTGCTTTCCTCCCGAAGGTTGTTTCACCCTTCCATTTGGCTCAGGCAATTACTTTGTCCACGTTCTATCCTCCGCCTCATCCTTCCAAAGAGGAAGAAAGACTGCACCGTCTGGACCCAAAGAGAGCGTTGAGCTTCTTTATTGATAGAACAAAGGATTTCAGGCTGGAGGATCAGCTGTTTATTGGATACGTGGGCAAGAGGAGAGGAAAGGCAGTCCACAAGAGAACACTATCCAGGTGGGTTGTTCTTTGCATTAAAATCTGTTACTCTTTGGCAAAGAAGGATCCTCCTGAGGGCATTAGAGCTCATTCCACCAGAGCTAAGTCGGCCACTTCGGCCTTGGCCAGAGGTGTTCCTGTGGTCGACATCTGCAAGGCCGCAACTTGGACGTCCCTTCACACTTTTGCAAAACATTACTGTTTGGATTCTGAGGTTAGAAGGGACGGCCATTTTGCACGGTCAGTGCTGCAGGATTTCTTGGTTTGACCATTTAGGCACCCACCGCCGGGCGTGGTACTGCTTTGGGACTCTATTCATTAGGTGAGGAATCCACAGGTAGTTGTATCCATCAGAAGAACGAGTTACTTACCTTCGGTAACGACTTTTCTGGTGGATACATTAGCTACCTGTGGATTCCTCACGGTCCCACCCGCCTCCCCGTTGCCTTTCTGGTCTTACCAAGTAATCCTGGAGTACGCTCCTCTTGGTCTTTGAGGGTGCAATAGATGTTGTATATATTATATTTATATATATGTATATATCTTTGTGTATATATTTGATGTGTATATATATTTTAGAAAGAGAGAGTTATATATATATATAAAAGATTTACAGTTATTCATGCAATGTTGTGTATTTTTACAATGTAACGGGATGTTGCCTTGCTCTTTCATTGCATTGCCTGGTTGTTCTCATGCACGTAAAAAATGATTGGTACGGACGTCCGCACGTCGTCGAGGACCTCTTATTGCCTGTATGACGTCAGACGGCGTCGCGTGGGCTAGAGTGACGTCCTCGTCGACGTGCAGAGACTAGTAAGAAGATTTCCGTTGAATGCTGGCGCCATGGGAGTATTCATTAGGTGAGGAATCCACAGGTAGCTAATGTATCCACCAGAAAAGTCGTTACCGAAGGTAAGTAACTTGTTCACCTGGGAGCAATACTAGACACAGAGCTCGAAAGAGTGTATCCTTCGGAGGAACGACTATTATCAATAAAGAAAAAGTGTCAAGACCTGTTGAAATCCGACGCACCTACGGCCCGTCAGGTGACATCTCTACTGGGCTCCATGGCATCATGCATTTTCATTGTCCCGAATGCCAGGCTACATATGAGGCCCCTCCAAGAGGCGTTGGAAAACAACTGGAACCAAAGGACAGGCCGCTGGGAGGACAGAGTGCGGCTGCCGATAGCAGCACAACAGTCATTACAATGGTGGATGCACAGACCTCACCTGTCAGTAGGAGCTCCGTTTCACCAGGTAATTCCATCCGACACTCTGGTAACGGATGCGTCTCTTCAGGGATGGGGGGGCTCATCTAGGTCCCCTTCAAGCTCAGGGCCTATGGTCCGACAACGAAAGGAAGTACCACATCAATCTGTTGGAGCTCAGAGCGGTCCATCTGGCTCTCAAGTCTTTTGCTCTATCGATTCAGGGGAAATCTCTCCTAATACAAACGGACAATACGACCACAATGTATTATTTGAACAGACAAGGGGGAACGAGATCCCTACCCCTATCTCGAGAGTCTCAAACAATCTGGCATTGGCTCCTGGCGAGAGGAATGTCGCTTACAGCGGTTCACCTACCAGGTCAACAAAACGTGGAAGCAGATTTCCTGAGCAGACACCTCGAGGACGCCCACGATTGGGTCCTGCACGACGAAGTCGTCGAAGACATCTTCGCTCAATGGGGTCGGCCTCAATTGGATCTCTTCGCAGACGAGGTAAACAGGAAATGCCCAGACTTCGTGTCCAGGTTCTACCGTCCGGGATCTCGAGGGAATGCCCTGTTGATCGACTGGTCAGGGATATTTCTCTATGCTTTTCCACCGATCCCCCTCATACCGGCAGTGATCAACAAACTTTACAGATCCAGCACCAGAATGATTCTCATAGCTCCGCAATGGCCCCGTCAGTTCTGGTATACAGATCTCCTCAACCTATCGGAACAACCTCACAGGAGGCTGCCGTGCAGACCGGATCTTCTGTGCAGGATGGAGGGCAGGGTACTTCACCCCAACCTACCCTCTCTGAGCTTGACAGCATGGCTCCTGAATTCTTGCACTATGGGCACCTAGGGCTCTCGCAGGAGTGCATGAACATCTTGAAGGAGTCCAGACGACCTTCCACGCGGCGTTCTTACGCGTTCAAGTGGAAGAGGTTCTACATATGGTGCTGTCAGCAAGTTCAGAATCCCATACGGGCTCAGGAGGAGGTCATACTATCGTACTTACTCCATTTGGCAAAATCCGGTCTACAGGTATCATCTATTAAGGTACATTTATCTGCCATTACAGCCTATCGTAAGTCACCTTCTCAGGAATCCTTCTTTACGAAACCAGTAGTCAAGGATTTCTTAGAAGGTTTGAAAAAAGTTTTTCCGCCCATTCGGAAACCCTCCCCTCCATGGGAGCTGAACATAGTACTATCAAAACTTATGGGCCCTCATTTCGAACCTATACCTCTTTGCAACACCTTACGTGGAAGACGGCTTTTTTGGTAGCCATTACTTCCGCAAGGAGGGTCAGTGAAATTCAAGCTTTGTCCTCCAAAGAACCGTACACAGTCTTCCACGAGAATAGAGTGGTTCTACAAACTCACCCATCATTCCTACCGAAGGTGGTGTCAGAATTTCACATCAATCAGACTATTTCTCTACCAACTTTTTTCCCCAATCCGGAGACTCCGGCGGAGAAAGCTTTGCACTCCCTCGACCTGAAAAGAATGCTAAAATTTTATTTGGATAAAACCAAGCTGATTAGACATTCCAACCACTTGTTTATAAATTATGATCATTTGAGAACAGGGGAGGCAGCATCAAAACGAACCATATCTAGATGGATAGTTTCTTGTATTGTTAATGCATACCAGTTGGCTAACAAACAACTACTTGCTAGACCTAAAGCGCATTCCACAAGAGGAAAGGCGGCTACTGCTGCCCTCCTAAATAATGTTCCAATCTCTGAAATTTGTAAGGCTGCTACATGGAAGTCTGTACATACATTTACAAGACATTACTGTTTGGACTCAGATGCAAGAGCAGACGCCCAAGTTGGGCAAGCTTCTCTGAGGAATTTGTTCGCATGATACATATCTATTCCTGCACTTCTATTGGACAGTCCACAGAGTCAAGGGATGGGCTTGCTAATCTATTCAATGTTTATGACTATTGATGAGGATCCCCTGGAAGAGAAGGATAAGTTACTTACCTTTAAATCCTAGTTCTCTTCCAGGGGTATCCTCATCAAAGTCCTAAACAACCCACCCTCCTCCCCGGACGCACCTCTCCTAGAAGTGCAGGACAGACTATCTTTCGAATCGGCTACACAGCTTGTCACTGTAAAAAAGTACTGACCTAACTGTGAACCAACTGTCACCTCTCCTTCACCCCTGAGGCATGGTGGGATACTGGAGGTGCTCAGGGTCTTAAAGGCACGGTGCCAAAGTTTTTATGTTTCTCCTGTGTTAACCTGAATGCAGCCTATTGGCTAAGAATGCTCCATTGTTTTTCAATGTAGTTTTTTCTCTTTTTTCTCTGATGATTACTACTGCTTATTTCCCTAGGCCCAGTTGTGGGGCTTTCGTAGATATTTTTTTCTCTTATTGTAATTTTGAAAAGATTTAAAAAAAAAAAAAAAAAACTCCATAGAAATAAAGCATTTTAGCCTGTTTATGATTATAGCCTGCATTACTGTTTTACACATGTATATATGAGTTTAGTATGAAAATTTGTCTACTAAAAATGCTATATATATTTTTCGTGTATATTTCATACTTTATATGTGTATATTTTATATATGCTCAGGGGGCCCCGCACAAGGGCGGGAATATTCAATGTTTATGACTTTGATGAGGATACCTGTGGAAGAGAACTAGGATTTACAGGTAAGTAACTTATCCTTCTCATGCGAGTGAGCATTTCTGTTTATAAAATCCCATATGCATGCAAATGTGGTTAACCAAGGGGCAGCAACACCCACAAAGTACAATTTTGTATCCCCTTTTTGATATATTAATGTAGGAGCAAAACTAGTGCTGAACTCACCCTTCTCAAAGTCTGATGATGCTGGGGAAAAGCTGGTCAAAAGTATCTTTACAGATAAATTTGATTAAAGCACCATCTTTGTTTTCCCTTCTTGAAAACATATCAGCTATATTCATAGTTATGGAAAGAGGACTTTCTTCCTCAAATCTCTCCGGGGACCATCTTTATTTCCTAAATTCATTAACACAGAGAAGGGGCCTTCAATCTCAGGTCAACCGTGCAGCCATCTTTTCACTCCGTAATTACATTGGATTTTAGAATGAGTTTTAAAACCCAGAGTGACAAGGGATCATAAGTATTTTCACAGGCAAATTCATTATTCTTTGTGACACCAGCCACAAATAATGATCTTTGAAAAGTAGAACTTTAAATTTTGAACATGCGCTGAGACAGTTTATGGGTTAAGATGGAAAATTAGGATTTCAGTAAAGTAGCATTAGCTTCATGGTTTTAACTTGATTACCCCATTTCCAAAGAACTATTAAAACCTGTATTAAGATTGAAACATTAAGGGAGAAATGCTTAACAAGAATTTCATAAAATGTGCTTAACACAAAAAGGAGGATAATGAGACTCAAAAATATGAACTACTTTAAACTTGAAGACAAATTATTTTGAAAGGCAATGAAGTGCTACAAGGGCTTTACTGTATATAAGCACCAAGTGCCAAAATATGCTTAAACTACTGATTGAGCTGATTTTGCTGCTGCTCAAGTAGATTTTCTACTCGGGTGGCAGCTTTCTCACCGGGAAAAATCTCACGGGTGCATGCGAGAAAAATCTGCAAAGCGCTGGTTGGCGGTGAACTCAGCGTGACAAGTGTAACGTGGAGTGGCCAAAATTATGCAGCTCCCCCAGCGGAGCAGAATTTATCGCCCACTCCTAGTCAAGTACGTATTATTTTCAAGGGGTGGGCACGTGCACCAGATTTTTTTATGAAGTGGGAAGTCCTGTCAAAGTATACATTAATTTCTCTATTAGATATCTGCAGCAAGGTTTTAAGAAGGTTGGTTATTTAAGTGAAAAAGGAGTGGTTGGAAGCTAAGGAAGTAGTTTTCATATTGCGTCTTTAAGAAGTACATGTTTGCTACTTTGCCAAATTAGTCTGGTGTTTTCATTACAGTTGTTTGACATTGACTTTCAAACTGCTTTCTACACGGTGAACAGATATCACCTTGGGACTATAACAGCTATGTGTGTGGAAGCATCCTTGCTAAATATTATTTTTCTGTATTTACATACATGATGTAACAAATTGTGTAGAGGCTCCGCTAAAGTCACAGGTTATCAGCAATTAGAACACACTGAGTCTACACTCAGTGATGCATAGAGGAGAGATTTACATCAAAAGGAGGGAATGGTGCTGAACTCATTTAACAAAATGTCAATTTCATGGGTTGCAGTTTGTCTCAAGGAAAAACCCACATTAGTCATTTAAATAAACCTTTGACTGATGCGAGGTTGATTGAGTTAGACCTTCCCCAAAGTGAAGTATAATATGAGTTTTTTTTTTTTTTTTAAATTTAAAAAAGGTTATTAGGGACAGTAACACTGTATTGATTCTCTCACAAAGGATTACATAGATTCACGATCTTCAATTGTTCGTAGCACTTTTATTTATTTTTTACACATTTTAAAAATAATTTATCACTATAACAGCAAAACTGACCAGTCCTACATGAAATGAGAGCGTACAATTTGCGTAAAAGAGCAGTAGTCCCAGACATCACCATGCTGGTCCAGTGTGCCCCAGTTTAGGGTTTGTATACAGATATCTGCTGTGGCACCAACCTGAAAATGACAGACATTAACACATTATGTGGGTGATTCTGACCCCGGCGGTACTAGACCGCCGGGGCCAGGGTCGGCGTGAGCACCGCCAACAGGCTGGCGGTGCCCCGCAGGGCATTCTGACCGCTGCGGTTTGGCCGCGGTCAGAAGAGGAAAACCGGCGGTCTCCCGCCGGTTTTCCGCTGCCCTTCTGAAGGGTGTTTCCCACTGGGCTGGCGGGCGGCCTTTTGGCGGTCGCCCGCCAGCCCAGTGGGAAACCCAGAATAACCGCAGCGGTCTTCTGACCGCGGTGCGGTATTCTGGAGGGGGGAACTCTGGCGGGCAGCCTCCGCCGCCCGCCAGAGTTAGAATGACCCCCTATATCAGGAATAGCATCAGTATTAGGGAATCCCCCACCCCCTTATTTATACATTCATAGAGCTAATACTTGTGGTTGAGATAGGGAGGGAACATCCAGTACAGCTTTCCGACAAATGGTGAGGCAAAATTATGTGAAGAAAAGAGGCTATATCGAACAAGCAGGCACGGTATACAAGTATAGTCCCAGAACCAGGGGTGGGACAAACTGTACAATGTATATATACCTGCTTCTCAGTACTTTTTAAAACATTTTTTATTGGTTTTATATAACAGATACATAATACAAGCGTTGGTCATATAAACTACAGTATCACATTTATCTGGTTAATGTTACATTTAAACAACCAAACCCCCCCCCCCCGTTTACACACTTAACTAACCATCTATTGCATACAGTATTATTTTTCCCTACTGCGTTACTCGTAATGTTGCGCTTATTTTGGATATCAGAAGGACGCCGTTTGTGATTACTGTGATGCACCTACCATTTATCGGCGTTCCCCAGTGCGGGCTTAAGGTGTACATACTTGCGTTCGTTGACAATAGGTAGTGGGTGTACCTGATCTGCGTGGCGTCCAAGCTAATGCTCCTGTGGTAGTGTGCTCTGGCGGGTTGACCCGTTTTTGGGGGGCGTGGGGGTGTGTGCACCTTCAACGGTTTTCTTGTCTTGTTTATATCCTATGCCGTTGTGGCTGGGTAGGTTACTGGTGGATGCAGTTAAGTGGTGTATAGTCCCCTTCATGGAGGCTTGTCATCGTTTTTTGCTTCAAGTCTGGATACCAGTGTTTCCCAGGTGTCGCACCCCGTATGTGTCTGACCTTCTCGTGCCAATTTTAAAAGTACCTGATGTTCTGTGCGAGCCCACCGCAGTGTGAGGGTGTGCCAGGATTTCCGGTCTGGGGCGTTGGGTGCTTTCCAATGCATTGCTATTAACCTTTTATACATCACATAGGCTAGGTCTACAAATTTATGTAAATGTCTGTTTTTTTGCCCTTGTCCTCACTCCCAATAAGCAAGATCTGGGGTCTGCTTCCAACTCTAGTCCCGTCCAGTCTGATAACTCCTTCACCACCCTGTTCCATTCTGTTTGCACCCGGGGGCAATCCCAGACCATATGGTAAAAGTGGGCAGCTGGTTCCGAGCATCTAGGGCATGTCGGTATTGTGTCAGGGAACATGCGTTTTAACCTGGCCGGTGATAGATATGTTTGGTGTATGAAATTGAACTGTGTTTCCTTGAGACCCCCTGTGCTTGAGACAATGCTTTCGGCCAGTCTTCTTGGGGGATCGGGACAGGGAGGACAGTGTTCCACCTCTCCCTAGCTCTTTCTAAGTAGGGTTCTGGAGGTTTACTAAGTATTTTGTATAGTCTAGAGATTGCTTTAATTTGAGTGTCGTCCTGTAGTATGTGGTGTATTATGGGGGATGTCTCTGGTTCTAGGGCACCTGTTCCCCAAGTTTTTCTAATTACGTGGCATATAGCGTAATACGATAGGAATTGACCAGGGTTCACTTCTGTGAGAGCCTGGATGGCTTCAAATGGCATTAGTTTGCTGTCTTCAAAACAATCACCCACCTGCCGTATTCCCGCCTCTGACCACGCTAGCGACGAGTGCGGCTCAGTCATCTGTTGTCCAAGGAGACAGTCCAGTGGGACATACGGGGCGTATGGGATTGTTCCGAGTCCAGTCTGGACATACTTCCCCCAACATGTATGTGCCACAGCTAGTAATGGGCTAATAGGTTCACTTTTGGGATATTTGTTTGACAGCCAATTTAACAAGTGGGCTCCTTTTATCGGAGTCTGCATCCATGCAGACTCGGCTGACATCGGTCTGTGGAACCAGAGCTGCAACCACTGTAGTTGTGCCGCTGCATAATAAACCTCGAGGTTGGGGGCCCCCAGCCCACCCGCGTCCACCGGTCGCTGCAGTGTGGATAGTGCCACCCGCGCTCTGCCACCCCCCCATATGAGCTGTAGCAGCATTGTGTTCAGATTACTGAAAAAGCTGCGTGGAAGGAGAATTGGCAATGCCGCAAAGTAATATAGTAGCCTGGGCAAAATCAGCATATTTGCGATCGCTACCCTGCCCGGTGGGGAGAGTGGTAGTTTGTTCCAGAAGCGTAAAGAACCCCTCATGGAGGCTAGTGCTCTCCCCAGATTGCCGTCCCTGAGGTCTTCTGTGCTGTGATATATGTGAACCCCCAAATATTTAAATGTTTCAAAGCACCATTTCAGGCGCCCGCGTGGTGCAACCTCCCGCCTAGTTGGTGGCCATCTAGTCAATGGGAACACACACGATTTGTCCCAGTTTACTGCTAAGCCAGATATCCTACCGAACTCCGCTAGGAGTGTCATTATGGAGGGTAGCACCTCCATGCCCTTCCGGGTGTATATGAGAGCGTCATCTGCATATAGCGAGATTACATGAAGTGCTCCGTTCCTGATTATTCCCCATTTGTCTACCATGGAGCGCACTTTAATTGCTAGTGGCTCCATTGCAATCGCAAACAATAGTGGGGAGAGGGGACAGCCCTGTCTCGTACCCCTTGCTATTGGGAAACTGTCGGAGATCACTACACCCGTTTTCACTCTGGCTTGTGGGTTTGAATATAGTGTGCGGACCCAGCGCACATAATTAGGACCTATTCCCATTTGCCTCATTGTAATCAAGAGGTAGTCCCACTCCAGTGTATCGAACGCCTTTTCGATATCTAGGGATAACACCATTTCATCATATGCGTCGGAGGGGGTATCCCCTATTACACTCAGAAGCCTGCGGATATTTAAAAAGGTGTTTCTCTTCGGGATGAAGCCGTTTTGGTCTTCGTGAATTAGGGTATGAATAATGGGAGCAAGTCTGTTGGCCAGTATTTTACCCAATATCTTGCGGTCTAAATTCAAGAGTGAGAGTGGCCTATAGGATTTGACGTCCGTGGGGTCGCGACCCGGTTTGGGGAGTACCACAATCATGGCCTCCGTCTGGGATGGGGGCAACAATTCTGCGGCCCAGGCTTTCTCGAACACCTTCAGTAGTTGAGGTTTCAAGTGTGGCGAGAATGCAGAGTAATACTCTATTGGGAGGCCATCTATTCCCGGTGATTTATTCCTGGGCATCTGTGTTAAGGCTAGATCTATTTCCCCCACTGTGAGAGGGGCTTCTAATGTGTCCCTATCTGTTTGGTTCTGTTGCGGTAAGGGGGAGCCCCCTAGGAAATGCTCGAATTGTGTAGCTGTGCACGAAGTGCACTTGGTGTATAAATTCTTATAGTAGTCTCTGAACTTTTCGTTTATCTCTACCTGTGTGGTGACCATAGTGAGGGCATCGACCCGGATGGCGCCGATGGGAGAGTGCAGTCTGTTCTCTCGTAATAACCAGGCCAGCATTTTACCCGATCTATCGCCCTCCGCTTGCAAACGCGTTAAGTAATAGCTATAATCGTGGCACCAAAGTCTATTGTCTACTTCGTTATATTTTATGCAGGCTGCTTTTAGTGTGGCGTAAGGGGTTTCCCCCGTGCGGTTGCTGTTTCTGCTGATCTAAGTTCCTTTTCCATTTTGGCAATTTCGGCGTGTAGTGTGCGCCTTACTCCCCAGCTTGTAGTGATACACTGCCCTCTGATCACCGCTTTATGGGCGTCCCATTCCACGGCACGTGAATTTGCAGTTAGAGCATTTGTTTCCCAATACTGTCTTAGTGTGGTGTTTAACGTGTCCACAAATGCCAGGTCCTGGAGCGCGTCTACTTGTAGCCGCCAAGTTGGGATCTCCTGTCGGCTCCTACCCCAGCCTAGTGTTACTCTCAGTTACTCTCAAAGGTGAGTGGTCTGAGAGTGTCTTCGCTAGGTATTCCGTTGTGTTTACCAGAGCGGTTATATCCTGGGTGCCCCATATCATATCTATTCTAGTGTGTATTCTATGTGGGGCTGAATAAAATGAGTATTCCCTCTGAAGGGGGTGTTTTATGCGCCATATGTCGTATAGCCTTAAATCGCCCGCCCAGTGTTGTAGTGGGGTTGTGGTGTTTCTCCTCGTTGCTGCGCTAACTTGAGCACTAGACCTGTCCAAGGTGGTGTCTGGTATACTATTGAAATCCCCAGCCCAGATAGCCGGAGCTGATGGGTTTGCTAGCAGTGCCGGTGTGAGGGTACCCAAGAATCCCGCTGTGCCGCCATTTGGGGCGTATATACCGACTATAGAGAGTTGTTTGCCATCTAGCTGGCCTTCTATCACCACGAATCTGTTCTATGTGTTGTTTGGTGGAATGGGACTCCTCCTGCAATCCATAT
This sequence comes from Pleurodeles waltl, assembly GCF_031143425.1. NCBI lineage: Eukaryota > Metazoa > Chordata > Amphibia > Caudata > Salamandridae > Pleurodeles > Pleurodeles waltl. Next base: position 190,917,567 of record NC_090451.1, on the reverse strand, counting down.
CAATACTCCCCGTGCGAACGCAGAGTATGTTGTGCCTACTAATTGTCCTCCCCACTTTGCGCGTAGTTCCTGCAGATCTGGTTCCAATAAGTGTGTCTCTTGGAGGATAGCAATGTGTATTCCCAGTCGCTTAAGGCGTGCATAAATACGAGATCTTTTATTTATTGTGCCCATTCCCCTTACATTCCATGTCATTATGTCATATTGATTACTGTTGCGTTTGGTTTGTGGTGCCATGGGAGAGTATGAGATGGGCCTGAACGTATGCCTCGATCTTGCTCGCTGGTCTGTCGATGTGCTGCCCCTCTGATAATGCTATTGAATGTGTTTGCCTGTCTCTGCAGTGGTTGCCTGTTTGTGATGGTTCTATAGTGTGTATTTTTATTAATTTACTACTGCCCTCCCCCCAACTAATCCCCTCTCACTCATATCTACTAATGTAAAACTACTTAACACGTATATATGTAAAAAAAAACTGTATCCTCATGGATATCCCTGGTGGTATTATCATGGCGATCTAATGTGGCTCATTTGTGGGGCTCACATCAGACCACAGACTACGTCTGCAAATGCTAGTGGATGCCCCCGGGGCGTGTGCACCCCCCAGCCCCCTCCCCCCCGCCAGCACCCGCGCCGCGGTCCCGCCAGGCAAAGATGAGTTTATGCAAAAGATACACATTTTTTAAGAGTGCTCCTTCTCCAGAGGCCCGTATCACTCCAGGGACCTCCGGGGCGTCCAATCATTTCTCCCCTGAGCAACAAAACAGAGGTAGTGTTGTTGGTCATGGTCAGAGATCATCCGCTGCTCTAGGAGTGACCCTCGGGCCCTTTGATTCGTCCGTTATAGTAGAAACTGAGCTGGTCGTGTCCGAGTTATTCTCAGATACCTCCCTGAATACTTCGAAGTTGTTTTGTGTTAGCAGGGGGGTTTCTTTCAGCACTTTTGCTCTTTCTGCCGCAACCTGTTGGGCGGACGGTTGGGGGCCCTAGTGCGCCTTTTGGAGCGTTTCTTTGTTACCGATGTGGTCCAGTCTTCACCTCCCTCTGCTTCATCAGACATGCGTGCAAGGCCTTTAGCGTGGAGCCATGTCCAGACGTCTTCCGGGGAGTTAAATATATGAGTGCGTTCCTCTGACATCACTCTCAGCTTAGCGGGAAAAAGCAATGCATATTTAATGTTGAGATCACGCAGGCGTTGCTTGACCCTACCATATGTGTTACGTTTTCTTTGCACCTCTTGAGTGAAGTCTGGGTATGCGTTGATGGTTGACTCCTCGTAGTTGAATGGACCTTTGTTGCGGAACTGTTGTAAAATTGTGTCTCGGTCCCGGAAGTTTAAGAATCTGGCGATTAATGGTCTGGGCGGTTGACCAGGGAGCGGATGCCTGCCCGGAATCCTGTGTACCCTTTCCACGGTGAATAGCTTGGATGGGGCCCCGCCTAGCACCTCTTTGATTAGCCATTGTTCTAGAGATATTTCCGTGCTTTGTTGTTGCATATTTTCGGGGAACCCCAGAAAGCGAATATTGTTCCGTCGCGATCTGCTCTCAGCCTCTTCCGCCCGTTTCCATAACGCCTTCAGTTCCGCGTCCATGCGTTGGATCTGTTTTTGGTTATCCTGGGCCGTTGGGGATAGCTCGGTCAGCCCCTCTTCTACCAATTTGACTCTTTCCGATAACTTGCGATGGTCCACACGGAGCAGATTCAAGTCTTGCGAAACCACGTCGATTCTATTTTCCAGAGAGTTTTTAGTGTCCATTATCGCTTGTAGCACCTTCTCCAGTTGCGCGGATTGTGACGCAAGAGTACTCTCCAGTGTTTGTAGAGTCGGGTTTGTCTGTTGGTCGATGGGTGCCGGGACGTGTGTGGAACGGTCCTGATTATTGGTTGATTTCAACCTGCTCGTCATTGTATTCGTCCGGTGGGGGGTCTTGTGTATTACAGTGAGACACTCCTGGATGTTGAGTTGTGGCGGGTTCCCCCCCCCCCCCCTTTTTTTTTCTTTTTTTCCCCCTTTGTGTCTCTTCGCTGATCTAGTTTATGGTCCTCTGTTGCTAGGTCCCGCAGCAAGGGTTGGGTTTTAGTTGGACCCAGTGTCCTTAGCCCCACCCCTGCTTTCTTTCGGGGTGCTGGGGGGCCACCGGGATGTAGCGGCCCCCTGCGCAGGTGAAGAGTGTCCGGTCCGGCTGGGGGCTGACTATATTGGCCTGTGTTCCTCTCGTGTCCAAGTCCGCTCCACTTTTGGTCCCACAGATCAAGCCCCTGTCTGGGACAAGGCCCGCGCCGAGGGGGGCGCCCCGCCGGCGGAGCGCAGGAACGGGAAGGGTGAGGGGGGAGCGCGGGCCCGGGCTCGTCAACTCCTCTGTGATTAATGGGCCACGACAGCCATTCCGGGCCCCCTCCTACCTCCGAGTTCCACTACGCGGTGTGCTCCAGCAGGATGGAGGGGAGCCTGGGCGTCCGCCCCCTCCAGAACCAGGCAGTTTCCAGAGATAGCGCCTTCCCAATACTGTGGGGGCCAGAAGATGATTTAATTTTTCCCCCGACTTTGCCCCGCCCGGGGCGCCCCAGCACCCACGCCAGCCGCGTCCACCCCGGCGGTTGTCCAGTGGGGTTCCAGACAGGGAGCTCCTCCCGACTCCGGAGCGCCGCGCTCTGCAATTTCCTCGTGCACCGGTGGACCCGCAGCGACCCCACGGTCCGCGGGCCAATCTCTCGCTGGCGGAGTGCAGGAACGGGAAGGGAGAGGGGGGGCGCGGGCCCGGGCCCGTCAACTCCTCCGTGATTAATGGGCCACGACGGCCATTCCGGGCCCCCTCCTACCTCCGTGTTCCGCTACGCGGTGTGCTCCAGCAGGATGGGGGGGAACGGGTCCCTGGGCGTCCGCCCCCTCCAGAACCAGGCAGTTTCCGGAGATAGCGCCTCCCCAGTACTGTGGGGGCCAGAAGATGATTACATTTTTCCCCGGTCTTTGCCCCGTCCGGGACGCTCCAGCACCCACGCCAGCCGCGTCCACTCCGGCGGTTGTCCAGTGGGGTTCCAGACGGGGAGCTCCTCCCAACTCCGGAACGCCGCACTCCGCAATTAACTCGTGTACCGGTAGACCCGCAGCGACCCCACGGTCCACGGGCCAATCTCTCGCGCCCCGGATATCCGGACGCCTTCCTTGGCCTCTTTGGACACAAAATGGCGGGCGCTCCGCGCTCCAGCCCCCAATTCAGAGGGAGGGCGCGGGCTGGTGGCTCACACCGCAGCGGCGGCTCCAGGTGGAAAGAACCCCCCGGTTCCGGTGTATCGCGTTCTTCGAGATTTCTCGGGCGCGGAGGCCCCGGCGGCGTTTATGGCTTCTTTGTCCCCAAAATGGCGGGTGCCCTGCGCTCCAGCCCGCGATCTAGAGAGACGGCTCGGGTCGGTGGCTCACACCTCGGCAGCGCTGAGTGCCGCCTATATGCTCTGGTGAACCGGCGACTGTTCCCGCGCCCCCGACACCCCGGGAGCGTCCTGCAGGATGTTTTGTAGCGGGTCCGGGATGGATCGCTCGCACTAGCCGTCCATCCCGGTCGCCATCTTGGCTCCTCCCTGCTTATCAGTACTTAATCCAACATTTATGTATCACGGAGATTCCTCCCCTTCTGATTCTGAGGTGATCTGGTGGCTCGTGTCTTCGACGGCAGGGCAGGGCTCAGTCACATCCCACGGTTGAGGGATGCACATTCTGCACATTCCTTCGTTTCTCCCCTTAAACACGCAGTCTGCCCATTTGCCCAGCTCACTTCTCCACTTGTGCAACCCAGGGCCCTTGGGAGATTTCCAGCTCATTGTTACCAGTCTCCTAGTCAATATCAGTGCCAGATAACCAAATGTATTTGTCACCATATGTGCCTTGGTTCTGGTGTAGTGTCCCAAGATATAAATGAACGGGATACATGTAATTTACTGATCAGCGGCTTTATTAATAACCATAATTAATGCGTCCCAGAATGTGGAAAGGGTGGTGCAGGACAAAACCATGTGGAAGAAATCTGCCCCCTCTTCAGGGTACCATGGACATGTCACCTTTGCACTTGGTAACATACCACTGGTACGTTTGAGAATTATGTACGCTCAGTGCAAGTACTACATTTGAATAAGTTTGAATCAAGTGTTTCTAAACACCCTGGGTATATTTTTGAGAATATTGACCCAGTCAGTAGTCAGCCGACACAGATCCTCCGCCTGCCTCCGCGATAGCTGTAATAGGCCTAGCCCTGTTGATCCCAGTAGGGCCCTTTACATCAGGGAAATTGCTTTGGTTTTTATATCAATCCTGAAACTGTATCAAAAGCACTCATGTTTTTTTTGTTTTTTTTCCTTTATTACCACTTCGCCATAAGCTCTGTATCGCCCCCACCAATGTCCCTAGAAATGGGAAATGACCTACAGGCAACCCATAATCCATATAGAGGTTCAGAGCCCTCAGTCTCTGACCTCTATCAAAGAATTTGCCCATCCCGGTCAAGCCCTTCTCAGCCCATGACTGCAGGCCGCTCTAGTTGCCCTCAGACTGCAAGTGACGTCAGTGGAATTCACTAGTGTAAGGTAAACAAGTGTTTTTCTACTGAAATGCGCTCACAAACATATCTGGTGGTGCGCACTAGTAATCCCTCTTCTCTTACTACTGCTTTCTTAAAGGGATTCAGCAGTATTTGTGTTAGCGTTCATTTTGGTTTGCCAGTGGTGTCCAGAGTACCCTCCCAGCAGGAGCTCCGCCATCCGCTGCTGTTGGAGATACTCTTTCTCTTGGCCATCAGTGGTAGATGTAGCAGCAAATGGTCCATCTTGCGAAATACTATTCAAGGAATCTTAATAGGTAATGGTACAAAGTAGTGCCCGCAGCCACGGCAGCATGATCTTTTTAGACAGCGCTGCTTTTCCCATTACAAATATGGGAAGTGTTTTCCAAAACGTTACGGACACTCAGAGGGAAGTCATTGCTGCCCCTAAGTAAGCGTCACTGTTCTTTTATATTAACCATTAAATATTTGATTGCATCAGGCTTGCAGCAAATTAAAGGTCCCATCTCTCCTGATAGTTCCAGATCACAGCGACCTTCGACTGTTTAACCGGCATGGTTTGCCCCAGTTTACCTTACGTCCCAATAATCTGCCAAATTCCCCCTGTGCTTCGACCATGCGCCTCACATCCAACTCAGCTCTGTACAATTGCAGCAGCATGTCATCAGCATAGAAAGATAACTAAAGTACACAGTCAGCCATCTGTAGCCCCTGATAACTCTGGCACTAAATTACCATTCGGACCAAGGATTCAGCTGCTGTTGATAACAAGACTGCGAGAGAGGACTCTCAGGACTCGTTCTTCTTTCTATTTTATAAGCTTTTGATATTATACAGCCTATTCTTGTTCTGGCCTCTGTTTAGTATATAACAGTTTGGCCCATGCTATTTACCTCGGGCCCAGTCCCATCCTGACCTAGACTGCATACAAGAAATCCCATTGCAGGGAGTTAAATGTATTTTCTATATCTATGGATAATATCAGGGCCTCCAGACCGAGTTGGCATAAAATGTTAAAGATAGGCCATCTGCCCCCAGCACCTTAAGCTCTCCTCTCACTTCCTGTAACGTAATATAAATGCCCAGGATTTCTACTGCCACCAAATCTAAGTCGGAAAAGGGAGGCTTCCACCACATACTCCCATCTCCTCTTCTTCTGCTGCACCCTCAACAGAGTGCAGTCTGTCACATTATAATAGGAATACATTGTTATTCTCCACCTGTGAATATACCTCTTCCCTTCTGAATTCTGCACTTGCAGTATTGGGCCCCCTTTGGGTTTCACAGCTAGTTAACCAGACCAGCATCCATCCCAACCTCTTTCTCCATGTGTCCTGTCATTATACACCCTGTTGTTGTATCCCTTCAGTTTATCCACAGGGCCAGCAATTTGTCCTTCTCTGTATCTGTACCAGTCGCCCCCTGACTCCCTTCCAGGGCGTCTAGCTCTCTCTTCTGCTTTAAAATGTCACCCTGTTGACTATGCAGCGTCCCCTCAAAACCACTTTAAAGACTTCCCATTCACTGTAATGCAAGAAGCCATGCCCATGTTCTTCTCCAAATGTTTAGTAATGTCCACTCTCAGTGTACCTCGAAACAATGTGTCTTCCAGTGGAGCAATATTAATCTTCCATGTCAAGATACACGGTCTCCACTGCTCCAATTCTCTTTAGATGGCCCTTCTGTACCTCGTACGCCCTCCCAGATACCAGTTGACGCGTCCTACAAAACAAACACAAATCACTCCAACAGTGGCACCCAACCAAACCTCCCATCAGGACTGAGATAAAGCATCTTGTCACAGAGCATCCTGTCCAAACCCTATTTACGTTTTGTCTTGATACTAACTATTAATGAGACTCAAACACCCTCATTGGGAGGTACCAAAGAATGTGGAGGGATGGATCTATTATACTAGCAAGTATAACAAACGGGCATACGAAAAGGATATTGGCTGTCAATCATCTGACCATCTACCATCCTATAACATTTTGTGGAGGAGGAAAAGAAAACTATACTAACATAAGTTCATCTGAAGTGTTAGGGGTCGCCCTGGGTAATAAACGGTCTAGCTCAGATTCCCCAGAACTCTTCCTCGAGGAACTTCTAGTAGTCTGTTTCATCCATAGTGGCAGTCTTTGTTGATCTTGCAGTGCCACATGGTGCTGCCACTGCTCTAACTCTTACGTGGCTTTTCACGGGGCGTGTTTCCCTTGTATGCGAACTACGCTGCTTCACGGACCCCCCCAGTGTTCTGTCACCTCTGTCAGCATCATGTCACGCACTTGTTACCTGGTTCTGACCACTGAGACAATGCTGGACTTCCTATTCTCCCCTCGCACCCAGGAGGGCAGCTAATGATCAAGGAATCATAACCCTTATATCATACACTGCTTCCAAGGGGAAGGGGGGTGTTTGGAGAAAACAAGAAAAAATAGACATGTCACTGGGTCTGCCCTGCTGCCTTGCAACATTGCATAGGAGGGTCTGTACTCTGTGGACCTTTTAGTGTTGATGCGGGTGCAGTGCACTAGATACAAGAAGAAGAGTTGTTTACCAACAGTTCTCAACATATAGGCCCTCATTACGACCCTGGCGGTATAGAACCGCCAGGGCCGCGGGACGCGGTGGCACCGCCGACAGGCCGGCGGTGCCCCGCGGGGCATTCTGACCGCGGCGGCTTAGCCGCGGTCAGTAAAGGGAAACCGGCGGTCTCCCGCCGGTTTCCCGCTGCCCCCAGGAAAGCTGCGCCGGCTTGGGGATTCCGACTCCCCCTCCCGCCATCCAGTTCCTGGCGGTTCTCCCGCCGGGAACCGGATGGCGGGAGGGGGAGTCGCGGGGCCCCTGGGGGCCCCTGCAGTGCCCATGCCAATGGCATGGGCACTGCAGGGGCCCCCGTAAGAGGGCCCCTACAAGTATTTCACTGTCTGCTTGGCAGACAGTGAAATACGCGACGGGTGCAAATGCACCCGTCGCACCTTCCCACTCCGCCGGCTCGATTACGAGCCGGCATCCTCGTGGGAAGGTCGTTTTCCCCTGGGCTGGCGGGGCGGCCTATTGGCGGCCGCCCGCCAGCCCAGGGGAAAACTTGAAATACCCGCCGCGGTCTTTTGACCGCGGCGCGGTATTTTGGAGGGCGGAATTCTGGCGGGCGGCCTCCGCCGCCCGCCAGAATCAGAATGAGGGCCATATTGTTTAAACAATTACTTACAATATCACTTACAGGCTTCACCACAAATAATGCTTGAGAGCAGGTACAATTCAAAAGTAAGTTGGAGTTTCTGGCACTCCCAAGAATGTCTTATACAATGTACGGTTCAAACTTGAATGGATTGATCGTGCACTCTAAAGTCTTTCCAAGCTCTTGATACAAAACTGGTAAAAAAAAGATACTGACGGGGAGACCTTCAGTTGTGATAAAAATTAAAGTTCAGAGTGCCCACAAGATAGTGTCCAGAGCGCTAGGATGCTCGGATGTAGAAACAAAAAATGTCCAATTTCCAAAAATAGGTTTTCACTTTCAAATAATTCAGTCTTGGCTTAATCTCAAATTTATCTATGGATCAGTGCACACTAACCTGAGGATCAAATACTTAGCTTTGTTTTTAATTATTCAACTGGAACCCGGAGGAAGACTGGAGGCTGTTGTAAAGAAGCCCAAGAGGAGGTGGAATTGTAGCTCTGGACGCAAAGACACTGGAAACGTTGACGGAGTCAGGATCAACAGGAAGGCTTGGAAGACTGGAGCGCAGGAGGGTTCCGTACAGCCCAGAAGGTGAGTGCAGGGAATATGCTTCCATGGGACTGAAACGAGGTGTAGCCACAACTAAGGTTTAAATGGGGTATTTATACCCGATAGGAGAGACAGTTCCAGAAAGACATGTGGCGCACATGGAAAGCCGGAAAGTTTTCAAAGGAAACCTGGGAGAGAGCACGTGTAAAATAATGGATATGATTATTGCTGATGTCAGGTGCAAGTAACAGAAACCAATTAACAATGGCAGGTGGAACCAAACAGCATTAGCCATTGTAGTCAATAGGTCACTGCAGTTTGCGCCAATACCAAGGCAGTTGAAACAAATAAGCATAAATGGTTAAACTCCATAGGCAATGGCGGATGGAGTTAATTAACCATGAAACACGTGGTTCTCTTACAAGAGTGCTAACAGACGGAACAACGATATAAAAGATTCAAGGGGGTGAAGAGCTGTGGGAAGGGGGCCCATGGGTTGCAGGAGGTTGTAAGGTGACACAGGGGGGAAAGACAACATGAGCCCTGTGTGCGGCCGTGACGCATCTACTGTTCTATCCAAGTCCATGTCTCGGTGGGATCATAGATATAGTACACCTTTCCTTCCACTTTTACTGTCAAGCCAGCTAAGAATAGCAAAGCATATTCCAGGTTCAATTCTCAGAAGTATTTCTTCATGGGCAAAAATGAGGCTCATTGGAACTGAACTTACAATGTAAAATCTTGGTACATGGAGACTTTACCATTTTCCAGTGCTTATGGGCCAACCAATCGGGCCTGCTTCTGGATGTAGTCCTTACTGCTTGAGTGTAGCAATTTCACCATGACAGACCTTAGAGGCGCTCCGTGCCTGAGGGGAACAGTACGAAACCCTGAGTGCTCTCTTCAAATGTGATACCTAGACAGGCCCTCAGAGGTCCCCACCTCCTGTAGCCAGCCCTCTAGGAAGGACAGTATAGATACACCCACCACTCTTTTTGGTAGGTCCACAATTCGTATGTTATTGTGCTTTGAGTGTCTCTCCTTATAATCAACTTTGAGCAACTGTGTCTTCTCAACTGTGTCCTTTAATGGCCTTGTGAGGTTCTCAGTCTCAGAGGTGAATGTCACCAGGGCCATCTCTATTTTGTTCACTCGTTCACTTAGCTTTTTATGATCCCCCTTATCATACCCAGTTCCACTGCTATAGAATCTATTTTACTCTCCATTTGATTGCTGTTAATCATTTGCAGCCAGTGTGGTATCAAATCCTCAAGAGCTTGTGGGTCCTCACTTTTCACACCAGCCTTGTTCCACTCCGTCAACCTCCACACCTGGGCCATCAACTTTAACCATTTATCTACCCAACTTGCCAATGTGCCCTACCCAAGGCACCAGGCCTGCCAGCCCATTACAGAGGCCCATTCACTGCCCCATCACCTCAGACCAAGTCACTCTGACCCGAATACTTCAAATATCAGCAACAGATCCACTGGGGCCATCATATCCCCAACGCTTCTTAAGCCTACCCCTCACCCACTATCTGTTAGCACCCCAATAGAAAAAGTAGTTGCCCCTTCTGCCCGCACCACTTGACAGGGTTTCTAGTAGGGTTTGTCCCTCCCCTGATCGTGAGGGCTGCCTCCGAGCAGACAGCGTGATATCTCTGCATTCTCCAGTCAAATGGTTGTGCCAGGAGACCCTCTGTTTCCGATAAGCTCCTTGTAGGCAATTCAATTGCTCCCTTCTGGCACCTTCCCAGCAGGCTAGGGTTTTCTTTGGCTAGGGCTGGTCACACCTCTGGGGCTCGACATAGTGTTATGCGTTTCCTACTCAAATAATAGGTGTGTGTGTTTAGGACAGCACAATGGCAGACTGTGGGAGACTAAGGCCATCCACACCATTAGCTACTGTTGACCTAACTCCTGGCTAGCTCATAGTGCCTCACCTGAAACACAAACCAGCCAGGTGGAAGGTCATTATGGCAATCTGAACATGATATTCTGACTCCCCAGGGAAGCTATGGAAACAGACCTTACCCCTTTTGTAGTATTACTCATGCATGCCAAGGTGAAACAGAAAAGATGTGAAAAGTTTTCAATACATTTATTGAAACAATCTCAATCTGGTATATAAAGAGTGAGCTGCGATAATTAGGCAGATGAAGCAAAACAAGGTAATCAGCATTACAAACATGGTAAATAAGATAAACAATCCAACTATGGTGTATGTAGTTCTAGAGGTTATAGGTCATGAAAAAGCTAACTAAACAAGCAGCTTGTTCCTCGTTTTCCTAGAATAAAAGCAAGCTGATAAAAATATGTAAAAATCATCGCTAAAGCAGCCTTACTGAAATGAATAAAACATGAATTATAAAACAAAGCTAAAATGGGGGTAGCCAACATAGGTTCTAGTAGTCCTCACAACGCCCTTCCCTTGCCATTTGGAGAAGATAGATTCTAACAACACCTTTAAAATACTAGAACCAATAAAACATCTAAAATTCTAAATGCAATAGAATGTTCACACCAACAAGCAGATCAAACGAGTAAAGTAGCCAATTAAAAATAGGCAGTTTGCTGAAAAACAAAGGCCAAATTTAAGTCATCGGAGGCAGCCATGAAACCCAAAACATCAGTGGAAAGGGAGTCCAAGGAGGACCCCGCATCTGTAGATGACAGAACCATCTAAGTCTCGGTGAACAAATCGAAGGAACATACATGATCCAAAAGCTGTTTCACTTCGTGTGTTAGTGTCTCAGCCACGGAAGTCGGGTTTTAAACCCTGTAGGGAGTGTGGCGGGCGAATGTCGGTCACAGACCCACACGAAAACTTTTGTGGTGTCTGAGCTCTGACCATCAGGTCGAAGCGTGCGGTTCATGCCAGCGCATGAATCCGAAGGCTCTCAAGGAGCGGTAGGCCAAATTATTCTTGGCAAAATCGAAGGAGAGACATCACCATCGTAGGTCTTCTTCCAAGTCTTCGAAATCGCACAGGCGTCATCGAGACTCCCGGCGCCGGCATGACTCACGACGTCGATCGAGTAAGGACCAGTCCCGCTCGAGGTCGACGAACGTCATGGGAGGTTAGTCCGACTGTAACACCTCCGCCTCGGACGACTCCTACTTCTGTGACGTCTCCGCTGTCTGTCTTTGAAGTCGATCCTCATCAGGATCCGGCGGTCTCACCGGCGCAGACTGAGATGCCTGAACCGACGCCGGTGTCGCCTCAAGCGCCGGCTCCGCAGGGATATCTGGCGTTCCCGGCGCCAGGCACAGACCCTGCTGCGTTTCTTAATGCGATGTTTAACATCTTCGCCAAGAGGCCAGGCTCCGCTCCAGGAGATTGGCTCTGAGGCTGCTTGAGGAACAGGAGTATAAGAAGCAGCTCTTGGAAGAGGGTGAGATTGTAGAGCCCCTGGAAGACCTGCAGGGCTAGGACATTGCATCTCCGGGGGAGTACACTGAAGAGGCTGCCTCTTTCCATTCGGTGGTCAGGAAGGCGGCGGATTTTCTTGACCTTCCTCTTCCAGCTGCTGATGTAAAGACTAACATTCTTACGGAGGTGTTGCACCCTTCTTCAGCAGTGGCGGAGCCCCTTCTTCCTTTTAATGAGGCACTCATAGACCCGATAATGGAGAAAGAAGCCTGTGACTTCGACAGCAGTAAATAGGTCTGTTGCAAGGAGGTATCGGGTGGCTCCTGGAGATCCAGCGTTCTTGTCCAGACATCCGACTCCAGAGAGTTTGGTGTTGCAGGCTTCATGCTCCTCCCGCACTGCTCCAGGATCTTTTCCAGGGATTCCTTCGGACAGGGAATCCAAGAGAATGGACCAATCTGCTAAAAAGGCATTCTCTTCATGCAGCATGGCCCTTAAGTCAACAAATGCTACCTGTATCCTGGGCAGGTACATCTATGCTCTGATGGACGAGGCCAAGGCACACTCTGGATTGCTTCAGGAGGTTCTTAACCTTTTGGCGGATGCCCAGGCAGCTGCGACCCAGGTTATCCAGTCTGGGCTTGACACATCGGACTCCGTGGCAAGGGCTATGGGCACGTCCATAGCTACAAGACGGCATGCCTGGCTACGGTCTTCAGGATTCTCTCTCGATGTGCAGTCAACCCTACTCAATCTGCCCTTTGATGGTATAAACTGTTTGGGACAAAAGCTGACTCTGCCTTAAAGCGGTTCAAAGAGAGTAGGGCCACGGCCAGATCCTTGAGCTTGCAAGCTTCCACCTCTACTCCCAGAGAGATTCCAGGCAGCAGGACAGCAACCTTCTACTGCTCACCCCTATAGATAGTTTAGGGGAAGGGGTTTGGTTTGTACCAGAGGGGCCACCCAGCAGCACTCTGCCTCTTCCTCTGGAGGGGTGCAGCAGGGAAAGAAGCCTTAGTCCTCCATCACTCCCTTTGCATGCATCTCCTGTAGGGGGGAGACTGTCTCAGTTTCTCCACATGTGGGAGTCCATAACATCGGACTCCTGGGTCACAGATATTGTGGGGAAAGGTTATACTCTTCCCTTTCGGGAGTTTCCCCCTCCCATCCCTCGGCGCCCATCCTTCTGTTCGGAAGACCATCTTTTTTTACTACAACAGGAAGTTTTAGTCCTTTTGTCGAAAAGTGAAGTAGAGTTGGTTCCAGAGCAGGAGAGGGGTCAGGGCTGTTACTCGAGATATTTCCTGATGCCCAAAAAGGATGGTCAGTTGAGGCCAATCCTGGACCTGAGGATTTTGAACTGGTTCCTCAAGCAGGAAAAGTTAAAAATGCTGACATTAGCACAGGTTCTGTTGGCGTTGAACAAAGGGGATTGGATGGTGTCTGTCGACTTGCAGGATGCTTACTTTCATATCCCGATCCTCAAGTCGCACAGGAAGTATCTCCGGTTTGTGGTGGGGTCTCAACACTATCAGTTTGCGGTCCTTCCGTTTGGTCTTACTTCGGCACCTCGAGTCTTCACGAAGGTGATGGCAGTGGTTGCAGCAGAGCTCAGAAGGAGGGGGATAGCAGTATTCCCTTATCTGGACGATTGGTTAATCAAAGCCAAGTCTCCGGAGCTCCTGCGGCATCACCTGCAGTCAACGACCTAGTTGTTGGATCTGGGCTTTTCGGTGAACTTACCCAAATCTCACGTGGAGCCCTCTCAATGCCTCCTGTTCATAGGGGCAGTACTGGACACAACATTGAATCGGGCATTTCCTCCGCAGCAGCAGATTCAGGACATAAAGGCGCTGATTCCAGTGTTCCAGAATGGGGCGGTCGTTCCAGTCCTCAAGGTCCTTCGTCTGCTCGGTCTGTTTGCTTCTTGCATTATGCTGGTCACTCATGCACGCTGGCACATGAGGGCTCTTCAGTGGTGCCTCCGCAAGCAGTGGTTTCAACACAAAGGGGATCTCGAGGAATTGATAAAGATCTCCGGAGATGCTGCAGCAGATCTTCAATGGTGGGCTGCGGTCAGCAACCTTTCTCAAGGAAAGCCGTTCTCGCTCCCACCTCCAGTAGCCACAGTGATAACGGATGCCTCCACTCTAGGGTGGGGAGCTCATCTGGGGTACCTGGAGGTCAAAGGTCATTGGTCTCCAGTGGAACAGAGGTTTCACATCAATCTGTTGGAATTACAGGCGATACGTTTGGCTCGCAAGGCCTTCCTCTCTTCCCTTCGCAGTCGGTCGGTTCAAGTCCTTATGGACAACACTACTGCGATGTGGTATATAAACAAGCAGGGAGGAGTGGGGTCGTACCTTCTCTGCAGAAAAGCTCTGCGGCTCCGGTCCTGGGCTCAGGCCCATTGTATTGGTTTGCTATCAAGCAATTTGGCTGGAGTTTTCAACGTGCGTGCGGACAGTCTGTCGGCGCATCTCGACCAATTACGAGGGGCGTCTTCATCCAGACCTGGTCCTTTGCATCTTCCATGTGTGAGGGTATCCACAGATAGACCTGTTTGCCACTCGGCAGAACGCGAGTACTGCCCGTCGTTCTGCAGCCTCCAGTATCCGGTGCAAGGAGCTTTGGGGGACGCATTTCAGATGTCCTGGAAAGGTCAGTTGCTTTACGCGTTTCCCCCATACCCTTGATTCCTCGGGTCCTGAGGAAGATTCACCAAGAAAGGGCCCAAGTCATCTTAATAGCTCCGGATTGGCCAAGAAGGGTGTGGTATTCAGACCTTCTTCAACTGTCCCTGTGCCCTCCGCTCCGTCTCCCTCAAAGGGCAGACCTCCTCTCGAAATTGCAAGGGCAGGTTCTACACCCCCACCTCCAGAGCCTGCATGCCTGGAGATTGAACGGAGCAATCGGAGTACTTTTTCTCTCCCACCTGAGATGGTGGACGTTATATTATCGGCCAGTCGACACTCCACCAAATCTGTCTATGCAAGCAGGTGGGCTAAATTTGTGATTTGGTGTGGAGAGAATCAAATTGATCCCTTACATGCCCACTTATCTGACATTTTGTCATTTGCGTTATCCTTAGCGCAGAGGGGTTGTGCAGTTGCGACTGTTAAGGGTGATTTGTCCGCACTATCAGCCTTTCTGTGCCTTCCAGACCAACCCTCCTTGTTTAAGTCCCCAATAGTTTTGAGGTTCATTAGGTGTCTCATTAACAAGTTTCCGCCCACTCCATTCGTTATGCTGCAGTGGGATTTGAACTTAGTGTTAGCTTTCCTGATGGGTTCACCGTTTGAACCGATGCATTCATGTCCCTTGAGGTTTTTAGTTTTTAAAATTGTTTTTCTAGTTGCCATCACATCCGCTAGGAGGGTGAGTGAGCTCCAGGCTTTTAGTGTGGAACCCCCATATACTTCCTTTTATAGGGACAAGGTGGTGTTAAGGACCAAGGCGGCTTTCTTACTGAAGGTTGTTACACCCTTTCATTTAGGACAGTCCATCACACTTTCTTCCTTCTATCCTCCACCTCATCCATCAAAGGAGGAAGAGAGGTTACACCGACTAGATCCAAGAAGAGCATTGAGCTTCTTCGTCGATCAGGACGAGAGAGTTCAGACAGGACGATCAGCTCTTCGGTTATGTGGGGGAAGAGGAAGGGCAAAGCTGTGCACAAGAGAACGCTTTCCAGGTGGGTCGTTCTTTGCATCAAATTGTGTTATTCTCTAGCAAAGAAGGAACCTCCTGTGGGGTTAAGAGCCCATTCCACGAGGGCTAAGGCGGCCTCCTCTGCCTTATTAAGAGGTGTTCCCTTGATTGACATCTTCAAGGCTGCAACTTGGACATCCCTCCACACATTTGCTAAACATTATTGTTTGGATTCTGAAGTCAGGTGGGATGGCCATTTTGCACGGTCAGTGCTGCAGGATTTCTTGGTTTGACCATTCAGGCACCCACCACCTAGTGCGGTACTGCTTTGGGACTCTATTCTTTAGGTGATGTATCCACAGGTAGTTGTATCCATCAGAAGAACAAGTTACTTACCTTCGGTAACGCCTTTTCTGGTGGATACACTAGCTACCTGTGGATTCCTCACGGTCCCACCCGCCTCCCCGTTGCCTGGTTGGTCTTACCAAGATATCCTTGGGTGAGCATCTGTATGTTATTGATATGTATATACTGATGTAATGATTTATATATGTGTATATAATTGTTTTTATATATATATATATATATATATATATATATATATATATATATATATACAGGGAGTGCAGAATTATTAGGCAAATGAGTATTTTGACCACATCATCCTCTTTATGCATGTTGTCTTACTCCAAGCTGTATAGGCTCGAAAGCCTACTACCAATTAAGCATATTAGGTGATGTGCATCTCTGTAATGAGAAGGGGTGTGGTCTAATGACATCAACACCCTATATCAGGTGTGCATAATTATTAGGCAACTTCCTTTCCTTTGGCAAAATGGGTCAAAAGAAGGACTTGACAGGCTCAGAAAAGTCAAAAATAGTGAGATATCTTGCAGAGGGATGCAGCACTCTTAAAATTGCAAAGCTTCTGAAGCGTGATCATCGAACAATCAAGCGTTTCATTCAAAATAGTCAACAGGGTCGCAAGAAGCGTGTGGAAAAACCAAGGCGCAAAATAACTGCCCATGAACTGAGAAAAGTCAAGCGTGCAGCTGCCACGATGCCACTTGCCACCAGTTTGGCCATAATTCAGAGCTGCAACATCACTGGAGTGCCCAAAAGCACAAGGTGTGCAATACTCAGAGACATGGCCAAGGTAAGAAAGGCTGAAAGACGACCACCACTGAACAAGACACACAAGCTGAAACGTCAAGACTGGGCCAAGAAATATCTCAAGACTGATTTTTCTAAGGTTTTATGGACTGATGAAATGAGAGTGAGTCTTGATGGGCCAGATGGATGGGCCCGTGGCTGGATTGGTAAAGGGCAGAGAGCTCCAGTCCGACTCAGACGCCAGCAAGGTGGAGGTGGAGTACTGGTTTGGGCTGGTATCATCAAAGATGAGCTTGTGGGGCCTTTTCGGGTTGAGGATGGAGTCAAGCTCAACTCCCAGTCCTACTGCCAGTTCCTGGAAGACACCTTCTTCAAGCAGTGGTACAGGAAGAAGTCTGCATCCTTCAAGAAAAACATGGTTTTCATGCAGGACAATGCTCCATCACACGCGTCCAAGTACTCCACAGCGTGGCTGGCAAGAAAGGGTATAAAAGAAGGAAATCTAATGACATGGCCTCCTTGTTCACCTGATCTGAACCCCATTGAGAACCTGTGGTCCATCATCAAATGTGAGATTTACAAGGAGTGAAAACAGTACACCTCTCTGAACAGTGTCTGGGAGGCTGTGGTTGCTGCTGCACGTAATGTTGATGGTGAACAGATCAAAACACTGACAGAATCCATGGATGGCAGGCTTTTGAGTGTCCTTGCAAAGAAAGGTGGCTATATTGGTCACTGATTTGTTTTTGTTTTGTTTTTGAATGTCAGAAATGTATATTTGTGAATGTTGAGATGTTATATTGGTTTCACTGGTAATAATAAATAATTGAAATGGGTATATATTTTTTTTTGTTAAGTTGCCTAATAATTATGCACAGTAATAGTCACCTGCACACACAGATATCCCCCTAACATAGCTAAAACTAAAAACAAACTAAAAACTACTTCCAAAAATATTCAGCTTTGATATTAATGAGTTTTTTGGGTTCATTGAGAACATGGTTGTTGTTCAATAATAAAATTAATCCTCAAAAATACAACTTGCCTAATAATTCTGCACTCCCTGTATATATATATATATATATATATATATATATATATATCCAAGAAAGAAGTGACTCAAACAGATGATCTCATTAAAGAACAAAAATATATTTCTACTACAACGTTTCAGCTTCCGCCTTCCTCAGGTAGTACAAGATGGTTTGCTCAGTGGCTGTGCAGCCACTGAGCAAACCATCTTGTACTACCTGTGGAAGGCGGAAGCTGAAACGTTGTAGTAGAAATATATTTTTGTTCTTTAATGAGATCATCTGTTTGAGTCACTTCTTTCTTGGATATTACATTTTCTTGTGGCTCTTTGTATCCTTTGGGATCCAGATTTTTGCCCTGGCTGGCTGTTGTTTTCTTGTGATCCTGCATCTTCCTATATATATATATATATAGATATATTTCGTATCGTAGGACTGTATACAGTAGGGTGTTTATTTCTACTCGTTATGTTTCCTATTGGTTGAATTAAATAATGGTATATATGTTTGATTAATGTGTTCATGTCAAATACGTAGGGTCAATGTTCACCTGTTCGCCTCAAAGGCACGTAAAAAACGGTGATAACTGACGTCTGCACGTTGACGAGGACCTCTTATTGCCTGGATGACGTCATACGATGTCGCGTGGGAGTCGGGCAATTGTGACGTCATCGTCGACATACAGGGCTAGAAGAAAAAATTACGTCGGATGCTGCCGCATGGGGAAAATTCTTTAGGTGAGGAATCCACAGGTAGCTAGTGTATCCACCAGCAAAGGCGTTACCGAAGGTAAGTAACTTGTTTGACTAGTTGTTGTTTCGTTCCTCCAACAAAGATACTCCAAAATACTGTGCCATGTGTTCTTGATACAGCTGGACGTTTTGGTAGTTCCATCAACATGCAGCTTTGAAATGGGACATCCATAGAAGAGCAAAAACTGTACTAGTAAAATACCGCCAATTAATGCCAATACAAGCAGTATGTCTCCAAAAAACACTTGAGAAGAGGAAATATATAAAAGATGGAGTTACTTAGAAAACATTCTGAAAAGTGCTGACAAAACCAGACCCAGTCGCTTTAAAAAGTGCACAACACCCATAGTATTGGAAGCATTAAAATTGTGCCTCTCAATTTCACTATTGTACCTTAGAAAGTTAGTATCTAAAAGCATCTGTATCTTGATGGATGACCTGACCACTTTTTGAATTTGAAGGTCTCACGGGTAGATGTAAGCGCCACATGTTTTTGAAACAATAGTGCTTTTAGTCGGCTCCTCTTGCCGAAGTTAACATTAAAGGTAGGAATAGCAGGCCACAAACTTGCTGCCTTAATCTCATGTGTAGGGGACATAACACACTACCACAGCAGGTCAGTATTTGAGAAACAGAAATCACATACAGGACACCTGCTCTCATCCCACAGCAGCCTTGATTTCTCAGCATTAAGTAAATTCAATTTGAAAGTGACAAACACTGGGCGAATCAAGGGGACGAGAACTTCCTTCAAGTAACAAGCTCAACTATCCACCGAAGTGTTAAATATGCAGTGCAATGTCACCTGTTTTCAAATCAATGATTGGCTTACAGAAGTTTCACAATCACTACCTCTGAGAAATACTTCCTTTTCAATACTCATACATTTTAAATTGAACAGCAGTTCCCATACCTCATGTAACACCCCCCCCCCCCCCCCCAAACCTTCAGTTCTGCCTATTGAAAAATGTTTCAAACGCAGTGTGATTAGAAATGTGAGAATTGGCAGCGAGAGAAACCCATGTACTAACCACACTGCTGTTGGTGTCTCAGCCACTGTGAAAGCCAAATTTTCTAAATTTTCCCTATTAACCATTGTGTATGTTGGATCCTTCTTTGTCATTATCTGTTGTTTGTGTGTTTAATTAAAGGGCAAGAATAACTCTTTCGAGTTGTGGTTTGATATTAGAACCTGTAATGTCCAACACAGCTGCATTATGGATCTACGCTGACTCTGTCCATGTTGTAACGACCTGTCATTTTGTATAATATCAGTTGCATATGACACAACGTTGTTAAGAGTGAGTCGACAATGACTAGAGCTTTCTCTAAATTTGCCTGATCTATTTGTGTTAAACGAGCAGAAGCTTCCATTTGAGAAAGCATCCATATTTCATTTTATATCACATACAAGAGTCTTTTAGAGCATGTTGATACAGGAACTAACAAGAAATCTTGCCAATCCATATTATCAGATAGGAGTTAGAGGTGCTCTTTTACAGCTGCTGAGGTCAAATGTTGCAACAGTACATAACTTCCCTGTGTAGTGACAATCCCTGAATGTTGTCTTTGTGTCGCGATATGAGGGTCTGGTCTGATGGCTTTAAAACCCTGCGTGGGGTTAATATAACGTGCAATTGCAACATTTGTGTCCACTGGCCACAAAGCAACACCCATTGGGACCTGAAAGTGTTGAATTAAATGTACTATTTCTGACTGTACCATTGAGCTGATCTTCTGTGTAGTTTACCAGACTTTGATGATTGTCAAACTTTGTAATTGAAGGAATATTGGGCACATTCATGTCTTTATTTTTTGTTAACCCTAGGCAGGTTGTCTGCTCAGTAGTTTAATTAAGAAAAATCATCTATAATGGAATCAGGCATGCTTTAAGTAAGGCGTTCATGCCTTGTGCTGCCAGTCTTTTGTTTCCCAAACTGATTTTAAATCAATTGTCTTTCCATTATTCATAACCCTTAATTGCTGGCTGGGAAACATATGAATTCAAATACATTTACTAGTGGTCAGCAGGTTTTTCCTACCTTTAGTTGAGGGTAATTTGAAATATGATGATACTGGATCAGTAACATCATGCCCAGAAAAGTATGTAAATTTATCTTAATATGTTTTAGAACTCTCCACTGGTGGAATCAGACAATGTTCCCACTGTGTATAATTTACAATTGTACATGTAGAACTGGCATTTTGTTGGTAATGATTTGCATAGTGGTAACAACAATATATTGCTCCATATTTTGCGAAGTTCATATACATATCTTCACTTTCTAATACAGTATAATATTAAAGCCCAGAAAGCATTGATGATACTGTTTTCACATCCTATTCATCAGACATAATTCCGGGTGTTCTATCGTTCATAGAAATTTCAATAACATGAGCAATCTGAATAGTTTCTGTAGGACCAAATATATCATATGGAACCTTATCTCAAACAATTCCATCAGGGACTGGAACAGCAGAAATGTTCAGTAGGGACAAGTCTTTTCGCACTTTGTGGAAAGACAAATGAGACTTCAGTACCTCATCTGCTAGTTCAGTAGCAGAGCATTCAGGTAGCTAATGCCTATTTATAAATAAGAAGAAAACAATCACAAATCCAATCCACAGAAAGAGAGCCAGCAAGATGTGTATAATCCACAGGTGGGACCATAGACAGATCAGATAAGTGTGTTTAATCCAGTAAAAAGGCTTACGTATACCATGAAGAGAAGTTTCAGTAGAGACTAAGAGAGAAGTCATCAATGTCGCCAAAGTACCCAGAAGCAGTCTGTGTGAAGACAGGAGCTGTGGCAGGTGAAAGGGAACTGGTAGATGCCTCTAAAGGTGGTTCATCATAAACAACTGCATTGTTTAGAGAAGTAGTTGAAGACTATAGACTTAGGTCTGGTGCATTTCCGGTAATTGTAGCGGTAATTGGATTCAATAAAAGCCCTCCCTAGCCTGGGGGAAATAGTTTCAGCATTGATTAATGCTTGAAAAGGCATTTACCTTACGGTACTGAGATAAGTTAGGGTTAGGATAGGAAGTGTACTGTGTAGAATCGGCCACATGATGCAACTTCACTTGATCAATGGAGACAAAGCACTTTTCTTTACAACCAGCAAACGGTTGCAGGATGATAGTTATGGTGCCTTGAATTCCATGGACTGCATTGATGGTCTGATTTCTTTTCTCACTAACATATTTTCTCAGCCTAGATCCTCAACTTTAGGAATCCAACCTGTAGGTGCTGCTGGATCACTCATTCCTACAGCAGTGGCATGTGTAGTAGAATGCTCATCTTGGAAGTCCTGAAGTTCCTGTAAGACAGTGAGACGTTCATTTATGTCCAAATGAGTTTTTGCTCCCACTGCGCCAGGACCATCAAGATCTGGGACATACATTGGGATGCCAAGCAGGATTTCATATGGGGTACGGCCACCCAAACATCCTGTATTCAGATTATTTAATGCTCTCTTGACCCCAAAAATGTGATGGATCAACTACGAACTGAACCTAATACTCTAGCTGTTAAGGATTGCTTTAAGGCTTGGTTCTTTCACTCTACTATTGAATTTCCATCAGGATGATGGGGGAAGGGAAATGCACAGCTACACCCTGGTTTCCCATGGTATCCCTGTGCTTTTGGAGGCACAATCAGGCCCCTGGTCCGAGAAATGTTTTGGGCACTTGAATAGTAGGAATGTTTTGCTGGATATATTTTTAGTAAAGGGGTGCCGTCAGGTGAGGCTTTCAGGGCAGCCATTTGGTCTTCATCCACCCTCGTTTAGGAATGAGTAATCGCAGTTACAGTTGCAGTAACAACTGCAGATTTTACTGCTTCATCAGCCAGTTAATTCCCTACAACATGTATTGCAACACGTTGATGGCACAGTGTATGTGTTACATGAGCCCATGACAGTTTGTTTTTGAGATCTGCCATCTTTCCCCAAAGCACTTTGTTGTACAATGTTTCCTTTAGAGTCTCTAAATCAATTGAGATGCCACTAATGCAGATTTTCATTGAAAGATTGGACACAATAATACAAATCAGACGCTATATGGGTCGGGAATTAGGGACTTGTATGTTCCAGTGCCAGAATCAATGCTTTAAACTCACCTAGTTGTGCAGTGCAATCCTTAAGGGACTGCGTAAAGGGTTGTTGAAGGTGGGATTCTCCATCCTTCATTACTTCACAAAGAGCTGCACAAGCCATGGAGTATTGAATTCGGTACCTACAGCTGGTTGACCTGAACTATCAATGTAAATAATATATTTATACTGATCAAGAGGCATAGTGTTATTGGGAATGTGGTACTCCAGTTTATATTGGAGAAACTCTTCAGTTTGCAATTTAGAGTCAAATACATAGTCTAAGTCATTGGCAGTCAAGGAAGTAGCCAATTGCGGATGTAAGGCTTTGCATTTAGATTGCAAGCCTTTGTGAGAGCCTATAAGACTGGAACTAGAGTTAGGACAATGATGTGCTTTACCTGGGACAATGGTCTTTCCTTAGTGACAGCCATCTGAATTGCAGTCACTATTTTTTCAGTGGATGCAAAACGCATTTCAGCATTGTAATCTAAATGCGATTTATATGCAGTCGGCACAGTCACCTTCCTTGAAAGTGATATAAGAAAAGCCAGTGGCACCCGGAAATATCCGGATTACCAAATTTGGTTTATTTTCAAGTGTGTGTGTGTGTGTGTGTAGATGTTTTCTTCAAGCATGTCACTCTGTAATGATCTGAGTATTTGTGTATGCTGTTGTACCGCAGTAATCCTCCCTACACCGTGCCCTCCTGATCCACAGTGAGGCATGGTACAAGGGAGCCCCTTTCACATGCCAAAAGAAATTCACATGCTATAGGTGCCAATGACCAACTTTCCTTTCCTTAGGCCAACTTTTCTCTTCTAAAACCAATGACCAAGATGGAAAGGATCTCTTATTAGCTAAACCAGTGGTATACTATTCTTTCCAAAGCTGGATTATCTATCTAGTCCAGAGGAGTCGCAATTTCACATTGCTTTAAAGTCTTCAAATACACCATGGTCTCAAGCCACATCAGTACCTTCATCCGTTGTAGAAAAAGATCCATCTCCTAGCCAGTTCCCATTTCTAGTTCAGAATTCTGATTTAGGCCAAATTAAGCGCCCTTGGGTTTACCAAAAAGCCAGGTTTAAGTGATTGTCTTTCTGCTATGATAGTGGCACCAGGTGTGATTGGATGGTCAAGGGTTAATCTCAGAGAATAGCAGAACACCTCTAGCTGTAGCTTGCGTTTGGGTTTTTACAAGATTCAGCTTGACCATAAACAAGTCTTTTCTACTACCTTCTGTTAGCATTCAGTTTCTGGGAGTCATTCTGGATACAGCTAATCTGCAGAGGATTTTTTTAACATATTGGGACCTGAAGGCTTTAATCAGCAGTTGAACAATGCACAACAGAACTGCGTCCACAGTCCTTGTCTTCTTGCATCCAAATTATCTTTAATTGTGGCTTGTTAATGCTCCTCCTTCAAGTAGTGGCTACAGATGTGGTTCCTTTGTGAACAGATTGCAGAGTATGTTCTGTATGGGGAGGCTTTGGCTTGGTCGGTCCAACACTACTTTGATTTATCCATATTGCCAGCTCCAGAGTTCTTAGGGCAGGCTCTGCATGACAGCTGATGAGTCCATTGGCGTTATTGTGCTCAGTACATCTACTCTCCACCAAGAGCTGTTGAGCATTGCCTCTCAATCAAAGTGGAGCACAGTCCAAGAACTGTGATAGATTGTTCAGGAAAAAAACAGATCTGCAGGTGAATCCCCTTCAAGGGAGAACAAGAAGAACAAGTTACTTACCTTTGGTAAAGACTTTGATGTCAGCTTGTTTCTGATCTCCGTTGCGGAGCCGGAAGTGCAGTGAGCAGACGTGTCAGATATGGGATCTTATTAATGGATTATATGACACAGAACAGGGAGGAGGGTAGGTGGTGAGGATTCTGCAGTTACAGAAAGTCTCTACCACAAAAACTGTTTTCAAGGTAAGTAACTTGTTCTTCTGATAGACACTTCTAACTGCAGATTCCTCACCTTATGAATAGATACCAAAGCCGTACCCCATAGGTGGTTGGTCTGTGGAATGGCTCGGACCAGGAAGTCCTGCAGGACACAACAGGCTAAGTGACCATTCCACTGGTCATGTTTTTCCAGACAGTACTGCTTTGTGAACGTTTAGAGAGACGCCCATGCAGCAGCCTGGAAAATGTCATTGACTGGCACACCGGCGCAATGGTAGCAGTGTTTACTGTGGTGGAATGAGCATGTAACCTTTCTGTAGGGTGCTTCATAGCTAGCCAATAGCAGATATTCATGCATAGAACAATCCATTCCATCATAAGATGGTACTTTTCTGTATAGCCTTTCCCTTTTTTGCTCCAGAGAAGCTAACAAAAAAGGTGGTTGTCTTGCCTCTGTTCTCTGGTTCAGTCGATGTAAAAGCTAAGAGCCCTCTGTGGATCAAGTCAATGTAGATTTTTCCCCTCCTTAGAGGGGTGAGGTTGAGCACAGAAGGCAAGCAGAGTAATAGATTGCTCGGTGTGAAAGGGGTTAACCATCTTTATTCTTTCTGAACAAGGTAGCTTTGCTAGTAAAGTGTATGGTTGTTGCACAAACAGTGCCCGGAGTTTGCTCATTCATCTACCAGATGTGATTACGACAAGGAACAGTGTCTTGATGATGAAGAGACTTATGTAGCAACTGTGCATGGATTTGAATAGCATCATGCACATGGGAAAAGTGAGGACCAAGTTAAAGTCCCAGTGTGGCATCACAAAAAGTGTTGGTGGTATATGAGTCAGTCCCTTCAAAAAATGCATCACAACAGCTGACTTAAAGTTAGCCGGTTAATCTGGTAATTGTAAGAAGTCTGAAGGGGCCAGCAAATAATCTTGAAATGTGGCCACAGTAAAGTCTTGCTGGGCCAGTGAAAGATACATTAGAAGAATTTAGCAAGAACATAGCAAGCAACAACCTCATACCAGCGTCCTGCATATACAGACTTAGTAGAAGGGCACCTCGCACCCAGAATAACACCAATAACTTAGGGAGAGAGATTGAAAGTCATCAATTGTCACCACTCAAGCTCCATGCAGGGTCCAGCCATGTTGTTACGACAGGTTGTTCTGCCGAAGAGGCAGATGGCTTGGAGGGTAAATTCTCATGGCCAGAAGTTTTGTATACCACATTCTGGTTGTTCATTCTGGAGCCACTAGGATGATTTGTACCCAGTCTTAGCTGTTCTTTTTCATCATGCTGTGCAGGATAGGCAGGGGCACAAAGCCAAACAGGAAGTCAAAGCCCCAGTGCAGACGCAGAGTGTCTCCTAGGGAGGACTTCTCTGGGAACTCCCAACGTGCAAAAGTTTGTACACTGCACATTCTCTCTGGTGGTGAATAGATCTAACCAGCGATCTTCCCATTGCTGGAAGACACCGTTTGCCACCTATGATTGTAAGTGCCATTCATTATCCACTAGGCAACTGCGGTCGTTGGTAGTCTGGAGGAATGCCTTCAGTGCTAAGAAAATTGCTTGCAACTCAAGCAAGTTGATGTGAAAGCGTGCTTCTGCCAGAGGCCAGAGTCCTCTCACACATGACCTCCTCAACCCAGCAGTGATGCATTAATCGTTACCATGAACTCTGGTTGGAGGTCCGGGGAGAGGACTGTTGCTGGTCTAATTGTGGTTGAGCAGCCACCACTGCAGAGCCTTTACAGTCTCCTACAGCACCTGGATGTAGTGAACATGCACTTATTCGCCTGCTAAACTCTGCTCAATTATTTTTTTTCCCCCATTCTCCCTACACAAACTTCTGCTTTCGCAAGAATTGTGTTTTCTGTGCTTCTTTGGTAGAATGTTTTTTGCATTGAAATCTCGAGTTCATTACGGAGTCCATCATGATAAATGCAGATATGATACTTACATTCGGCAACTTTCGTTCTGGAGATAATTTATCTGATTGTGGATTTCTCACCTTATAATACTCTCAGATGACAGACCGGATCTGTAAACATTTTCATAGCACTGCTTCCGTGTGATGATAGGTGGGGTCATATAGGCACACTATGCAGGAAAGGTAGAGGCACCAAGGCATACAGAAGTCGTGTGTTCCTTCTCCAGCCAGAATACATCTCATAATAAGTGTTCTTGCAGAAACTCCATACTACACTATACATTCTCGATGGTGGTAAAATGATCTACTCCAGATTCTCATCAACATTGTAAGACACTTTGCTCCATCGCTGGATGCAGACACCAATTGTAATCACCTTATCAGTTTATCTGCTGTGGCATTTAGGGACCATGGTAGGTGGCGCACAGTCAAGTTGATGCCCTGGCTCAGAGCCTCCTGTCACAGGACCCCACTCCAGCCTGCTTGTTGCAGTACGCCATGGCCAGTGGGAAACCACACTCTCCACCGGTAATGGATGACATCAGAGAGGCCTTCAGAGCCAGACAAATGGCCTTCAACTCCAACCGTTTCGTGTGTAGCCGGTCCTGCCTGGAGACCAGATTTATTTGACCTCCATCTTCCCCAGATGACTTATCCAGTGCGGGGATGCATCTGTCATCACCATCAGTCGCGTCTGGGAGGTGAACCGATAGGTACCTACTGCTGGCCCAATTTTGTTCGAGCAGCCACCATTGTGGATTTTGAGCAGTCTCCTCTGAGACCTAGATGGTGTCAGACAGATTGCTTTGATGCTGGGCCCAATCATACTTAGTTTCATTGCATTGTACACTTGTGCCACCTGGCATACTTGACTACGAGGATGCTTAAAGCTAAGAGGCCAGAAAGCCTCAGAGTTGTTTTCAGGGTAATCCAGGACCTAGACTGAAAAGTTGTGCTGAAGAGAATTCTGTCATCTTCAGTGTTCAGGCTCACCTGAGTGAATAGAAGCCTTTGAGAAGGAACCATGTGAAACTTCAGCTCATTGATAGGAAAGCCAAATGATATTGAGGTATGACTGACTGTGGCAAGCCTGCTTTTAACAGCCAATCATTGAGGTACAGGAGTGCTGGTATCCCAAACTTATGAAGATTAGCAGCAACCACCAACATCACTTTCATGAACAACTAAGGGGCGCTGGTGAGGTTGAAGGGGAGCACAGCATTTTGAAAGTGCTCCTGTCCTACCTTGAACTATGGATAACGTCTCTGGGACTGCAGGACTGGTATATCATTATGTATCCTGCAGTTCCAAGGACACCATTCTCCCACCTATGGCCAGGGCAGAGAGGATCTGGGTCAACATGAGCATTTTGATTTTGCTCTTCTGCAGGAAGACATTCAGGGGTCAAAGTTGCAGAATAGGACTGAGGTCCCTGTTGTTTTTCGGGATGAGGAAGTAGAGTAACAAACCCCTCTTCTTTCATAGTACAGCATTGTTTACATGTCATCCTTGGAGAGAAGAAGCTACATCTCGTCTAACAGAATGGACAGGTAGTTATTCTGAAATTTGTTCTGGTATGGGAGTATTATGGAGGAAGGGGCGTAATAAAAAAGGTTGAAAATAACCATTCTGAGCAATCTGTAATTTACCTCATTTTGTCGTGGAATATCAACCTGGAAAGAAATGATGATTCTCTCGTAGGGGATTTCCATGTATAGTCATAAGCATTGAATAGTTCCGCGCGCCTGCGGGGACCCCGGAGCACTGATGTGAATTATATTCTTAAGTGCAAACACCAGCCGTTTAAAGAAAAGGTCTGTCAAAAAACACTTAAGAATAACATTGTGCAGCCTATGTGAATAGCTACACAGGCCAAATTGTTGAAAAGAAAATCAATAGTAGTGTAAATTCATGTTCAAACACCTATTTATTCTAGAAATGTAATAACAAATACATTCTCATACTTTATTTACACCTCTGATGAGAATAAAACAATGCAGGGCAGTGTAGCCCATAGGCTGCCATTATACAGAATGTAAATAGAGCTGTGCCTTTAAGAAAAGCAAAGTCTTCCTGTTTCCCATCATGCACAGCAAAAGGCAGTTGCCTCAGTTCTTTTTTCCGGCTCCTGCTGACAGGACCCTGAAGCATTGAGCTCTACCTCACAAAAGCTTTTGTGACAGAAATTCATTGAAATATCTTCTGAATTTCATTTTCACTCGACGTTTTTACCTTTGAGTGATCATTTTCTACTGATTTCTGTTAAATTCTGACAGAATTTTGAGGTTTTTCTAGTTAGAAATGCCTTCGCTTTTTGATAAATGTCCTTCTTGTGGAAGAAAGAAGGCTAAAACAGATCCACATACGGTCTGTATAATTTGTCTTCCATCCAGCCACAAACCGGAGTCGTGTGACATCTGTAAAACCTTCTCTAGAAGAACCCTTCGTGACAGAGAGAAGATCCGACTCCAGGTGAAAGAGGACAGGAGAAAAAGTGGCCATTCCACTACAGAGCGAGGAGAAGGTCAGACTTCTACCAGGGCTCAACCTGTTTCCTCCATGACTCCTTCCAGACCTGCTGAAAAACGACATAGATCTCCGACGACGTCGAGAGCGTCGACGTCGAAGCAGGGGACGGCGCCAACATGTTCGCCGTCGAGGAGTGCTTCGCCGGCGAGAAAACGACATCGTTCGCTGTCGACAGCTATTTCGCCGTCGAGGCGGCGAAGACACCCGACGTCGAGAAGATCTGGGTCGCCGTCGACACGGCGAACACAGTCCACGTCAAGGAGATCCGAGTCGGGCTCGCCGTCGACACGGCGAGGGAGATCGCCGTCGAGAGAGAGTGTTCGCCGTCGGAGGCGTTCACCGTCACTGCACCGACGTCGAGGTTCGTCGTCGAGAGGTTCTCAGCGGCGAGACGAGTCGACGTCTAGAGGCACTCGGCGTCACCGCAGTTCGACGTCGAGAAGACCATCTAAGAGGCCTAGAAGGGTTTATACAACCTCAGAATCCTCGGCCTCGCTTATCCTACTTCCAGCATCACCACAGCTCTCACAAAGGCAGTCGCCTTTACCACAGACGCCGGTAACACCTACGGCTCCTCTTCCGGCGCCTCCTCCAGAACCTGTTCCGAGGACTCCAACGCGATCTGCAGGGCGTTCTGGTTATTCCTCGAGACGTACATCTACCTCAAGGCACCGCCGTCAATCACACCATGGACATTCTTCATCATCCACACGAGACTACTCTCCAACCTTATCAGACTCACCATCCCCAAGAGTGTCTCCCATAGATGATGTCAACACATTTCAGGAGGTCTTAGTGAGAGGGGCAACCAAGCTGAATATCCCGCTAGCAGCTCCAGCCCAATCGACATCAGTAATCTTTGAGACCTTGCATCAAAGGACATCTTCACGACCTTTACTTCCACTGGTTCCGGGTCTTATTGAACCGGCAATGGACATTTTTCTCACGCCGGCTACAACAAAGTCTGCTCCTTCCAGACTCATTAAAAAGTACCGTCCACCAGAGCAAGATCCTCTATTCTTGAGGTCGGACCCAGTACCAGACTCGGTAGTTATAGTGGCAGCGAAGAAATCGCATTCGACGTCACCGTCTTCCTCTGCTCCCCCAGACAAAGAAAACAGAAAGATCGATGCTGCAGGAAGAAAAGTATGCTCGACGGCATCTATCACCATGAAAGCAGCCAGTGCCACTGCTTTATTAGGGAGATATGATCGATCCCTCTGGGACTCTATACTACAGTTCTCAGAGCATCTCCCTAGGGACAAAAGGGAAGATTTCCTAGAGGTCGTGAGCGAGGGAGCAATGGTTTCTAACCAGATCATAAGTGCTGCGGCAGATGCTTCAACTCTATCCGCACATAACTATGCTCATGGTATAGCGCTCAGGAGACATGCATGGCTGCGGCTTACATCGCTTAAACCCGAAGCACAGCAGAGGATACAGAACCTGCCTTTCTCAGGCTCCACTTTATTCGGCTCTCATGCCGATGATGAGATGGCCAGAATGAAGTCGGAGCTGGATACCTTAAAAGCGGTAGGCATAGAGCGACCTAAAGAACAGCGAAAGGGATTCCGCCCATATCAAAGAAGACTGTTCACCCACAGGTATCAGGCTCCACATTGGTCGTCTTCACGCCCTCAGCAACAGCAGCAGCAGCAGCATCAGAGGGGCTTCTCCAGAAAGTCGACAAGGGGTCGTTCAACACCTCAGACCCAGACACCTCGACAAACTCCCACGTCTAGGCCCTGAATCTTTGCTTCCCCCTCCTCCGTTACCCACTCCGGTAGGGGGAAGTATCTCAAATCATCTAGACGAGTGGCTACGCATCACAACAGACGCCTGGGTATTGAATATTGTGAGACATGGTTACGCTCTCAGATTCACCAGTTCTCCACCATCTGTTCCACCCAAAACAGCCAACCACCATCTCGAAGCTCTGCAGTTAGAGGTCAATATCCTATTGCAAAAAAGAGCCATAGAACCCGTTCCCATCAGCCAACATGGGAAGGGGATTTATTCGAGATATTTCCTTGTACAGAAAAAAGACAAACAAGAGTTTCGTCCCATCTTAGATCTGAGGACAGCAAACAAATGGATTCGCAAAGAAAAATTCAGGATGTTAGCCTTACACCAAATTTACCCACATTTACGTCAGGGCGACTGGCTATGTGCGATAGATCTTTGCGACGCTTACTTCCATATCCCAGTAGCCAAGAAACATCGAAAATTCCTAAGGTTCACTGTCGGAAAACGCCATTACCAATTTGCAGTTCTACCGTTCGGCCTAAAATCAGCGCCAAGGACTTTTTCCAAATGCATGGCGGTAGTAGCCACCCACTTGAGGAAACAGCGAATATTCGTCTATCCCTATCTAGACGATTGGCTCATAAAGGCCTCAAGCTATCTCGAGGCACAGCAGCATTTCAAATGGACTCTACAACTGCTACAAAAACTTGGTCTTCAAGTCAATCTTCTGAAATCAACAGCAACACCTGTTCAGAGGTTGCATTACTTAGGGGCCATTGTAGATACCAAGCTAGGAAAGGTGTTTCCTTCGGAGGAACGACGGTTATCGATTCTCCAAAAGTGCAAACAACTGCAGGAAAGACCTCAAGCCACTGCAAGAATAATAGCTTCTCTACTGGGCTCGATGGCGTCTTGTATCCATCTGGTTCCCAATGCTCGTCTCCATATGAGACCATTGCAGGAAAATCTAGAGGATCAGTGGTGTCAACTGAGGGACGATTGGGAGAACAAAGTCCTGCTGTCTCCTCACACCCAACAATCCCTCAAGTGGTGGTGTTTGCCCAGCAATCTCTTGGTGGGGATTCCGTTCCAACAACGACCTCCATCTCAAACCATCGTAACAGATGCGTCACTGCTCGGATGGGGGGCGCACATGGAACATCTTCGAGTCCAAGGCGAGTGGTCCCAGAAAGAGAGTCTCTATCACATCAACCTGCTGGAACTTCGCGCAGTCCACCTTGCGCTCAAAGCCTTCCTTCCCTCTCTGAGAACGGAAACTCTCCTTCTTCAGACAGACAACGTGGCCACTATGTACTACGTGAACAAACAAGGAGGCACCAGGTCCAGAATTTTATCCAGAGAGGCCCAGACAATCTGGCATTGGCTTCTAGCCAGGAACCTGTCGCTAGTGGCAACTCACCTGCCCGGCATCCAGAATGTTCAAGCGGATGCCCTCAGTCAGGTAATAAGCGAGAACCACGAATGGGTACTACACGACGACGTCGTTCATTCCATTTTCGCACTCTGGGGTACCCCTTCTACAGACCTATTCGCAACCCCAGAAAACAAAAAATGCCAAAACTTCGCCTCCAGATATTACCATCCAGGGACACTGGGGAATGCCCTATGGATAAGCTGGTCAGGGGCATTTCTTTACGCCTTTCCACCGCTTCCCCTGATTCCGGCAGTTCTCCAGAAGCTGTCCAATGCTCAGACCAAAATGATCCTAATTGCTCCGGAGTGGCCACGCCAGTGGTGGTTCCCAGACCTTCTTCACCGGTCACTCAAACCACACATCAGGCTACCATATCGCCCGGACCTTCTCACGAAGTTCAGAGGGCAGATATCTCATCCCAACCCCTCATCGTTGAGTTTGGCAGCATGGCTCCTGAGCTAGTGCAATATGGACATTTGAACTTACCTCAGGACTGTATGGAAATTCTGAGGGAAGCAAAACGCCCTTCCACACGATCAGCCTATGCAAGCAAGTGGAAGAGATTCTGCATTTGGTGTTTACACAACAACATTGACCCGGTTTCTTGTGGAGAACAATCTATCTTACCATACTTGTTAAGTTTGGCAAAATCGGGCTTACAACTGTCGTCAATAAAAGTTCACTTGGCGGCGATAACAGCATACAGAAAGAGTCCTTCACAAACTTCCTTTTTTCGGATTCCGATTATTAAGGATTTCCTAGAAGGTTTAAAAAAGGTTTTTCCTCCCATTAGAAAGCCTTCTCCTCCATGGGAACTGAACGTTGTCTTATCACGTCTGATGCTGCCGCCATTCGAGCCGATACACAAGGCATCGCTGCAGCATCTCACATGGAAAGCTGCTTTTCTGGTGGCAATCACTTCAGCGCGTAGGGTCAGCGAAATCAAGGCCCTTTGCGCTCAGGAACCCTACACGGTTTTTCATTCTGCAAAAGTGGTAATGAGAACTCATCCAAAATTTCTACCTAAGGTAGTCTCCAACTTCCATGTGAACCAAACAATTTCATTACCGACTTTCTTTCAGAATCCAGCTACTCCTGCTGAGAGAACTCTGCACTCTCTGGATGTAAAGAGAGTATTGAAATTTTACTTGGACAGGACAAAAAGCTTACGAAAATCACAACAGCTTTTTATTAACTATGGCCCAATCAGAACAGGTTTGGGCACATCTAAACAATCTTTATCCAGGTGGATTGTTTCATGTATAATGTTATGTTATCAGTTAGCAAACAAATCCCTTGGTGGTAGACCAAAAGCCCACTCGACCAGAGGGAAAGCAGCTACTGTAGCCTTGATGAGAAATGTCCCTTTGGCAGAAATATGCAAGGCTGCCACTTGGAGGTCGGTCCATACCTTTACTAAGCATTACTGCCTTGATACAGACGCTAGGGCAGATGCTCAGGTTGGACAGGCTTTACTCAAGAATTTGTTTGCATGATTCATGTTTTTCTCAGTATTCTTATGTCGACTCCACCGCGGTTATGGGGATGGGCTTGCTACTCTATTCAATGCTTATGACTATACATGGAAATCCCCTACGAGAGAAGGAATGGTTTCTTACCTGTAACTCCAGTTCTCTCGTAGGGGTATTTCCATGATAGTCATAAGCAACCCTCCCTCCTCCCCGGTGGAGTTGACATAGAACATGAATATTATGGAGGTGGGTACTCCAACAAATGTTTTGTTTTTTCTTCATGTCAGGTAATAGCCTCCAAAAAAGAACTGAGGCAACTGCCTTTTGCTGTGCATGATGGGAAACAGGAAGACTTTGCTTTTCTTAAAGGCACAGCTCTATTTACATTCTGTATAATGGCAGCCTATGGGCTACACTGCCCTGCATTGTTTTATTCTCATCAGAGGTGTAAATAAAGTATGAGAATGTATTTGTTATTACATTTCTAGAATAAATAGGTGTTTGAACATGAATTTACACTACTATTGATTTTCTTTTCAACAATTTGGCCTGTGTAGCTATTCACATAGGCTGCACAATGTTATTCTTAAGTGTTTTTTGACAGACCTTTTCTTTAAACGGCTGGTGTTTGCACTTAAGAATATAATTCACATCAGTGCTCCGGGGTCCCCGCAGGCGCGCGGAACTATTCAATGCTTATGACTATCATGGAAATACCCCTACGAGAGAACTGGAGTTACAGGTAAGAAACCATTCCATCCTGTTCCTTACTCACTGGGCATGTATTATTAGGGCCAGCTAAAGTGATTTGTTGGCCATTGTAGAGGTGGAAGAGAAATTGAAAGACTGGTGCCCCTCCCGGCCCTCAAGCTGCCTGGCAGACCCACTTCCACCACCTCTAAAGGACTGGGGAGTCTGCTGTATCACTGGTTGGGAGGACTGCCTCTGTCTTTACACCAGCCCTCTGGTGCAGTCTCTAAAGTTTCAGAATGTATGCAGAAACTGTTTGACAGGCGTCAGCAGCACCAAGGAGCACATTGTAGCTCTGCTGTCTTTAAAACTTTCCAACAGTAAGTCTGCCTTCTCTCTGAAGAGGCCTGACCCATCAATAGCATAACCCTTAGGGAGGCCTGTGCATCACTGGAGAATCCTGTAAATCGCATCCTTGCGTGTCTATGTAAGACGACACTGGTACCAACTGCCATACCAAGGCAATCCATAGTATCAAGACCTGTGCGAATACCATACTTGGCAATGTCCTGTCAATCATGTTTCATCAGGGCCAAGGAGGCCATGAGGTCTTCTGGGATAGATGGTAAGATCTCACTTGCATGTCTCATAGGGTATGTGCTTAGTGGGCCACCAGACAAACAGCATTAACAGAAAAAAATATTAGACTTGCTGAAGAAAATATGTGGTTCCTAAAGAAATGTTTGCGTTCCCATTAGTAGTCAAAGCATGTACACTGTCTCTCTGGGGGTAGGGTTTCTTGATGAGAAAACCGTGGTCACCAGGTACCAGCCCGTGACATCTGGCCACCTGTCTATTCACAAGCAGGAAAGAACAAGCTGTTAACCAAGGAGCCATGAAAGTATCTTTGAAGACAAAAGTAAGTAAGGGCTCAGAAGTTACCAGCCCAGGCTGCAAAATTTCTGTTGGGACATTTATTTTTATCTCATTGGAGGGTAGATGCAGTTCTAGTGCCTCAGCTGCCCCCTGCCCACCGAACCTCCACCTGCCATTGGCGGCCAAAGTGGCGAGTCAAGCTCTGTTTCATGTGAGATAGAAATTCCATTGGCATTATGTTAAATCAATGTATAAGGCATCATCAGCATGAGTAGGACGCAAGCCATCCCCATCACCTTCATCATCATCATATTACGGTGTACCCTGCTCTGGTATAGGAACATGGTCAAAACCAAGAAAATTATTAAGCCTTTGCTGTAGATGTAATGTGGTAGAGGCACTTGCTTAAAGTCAGGTTGCATGACGGCACATTTGTCATTTCGTAGAGTGACATTGATCAGGCTCAAGCTGAAATGGGTCAGGGTTCAACATTGGCATCAGCACCGGATTATCTTCTGGTGCTGGTGACATTTTTACTGCTGCGTCCCTTTGTTATTCATCCAGGCCCGTGACTTGGAGCATGAGTGTTACCTACATGAAGGCTGCAACGTCTTTTGTTCGTCAACATACAACTTCACCTCCTGGTGTTTGATCACCTTCAGGTGCATGTGGGCGTACTTATCACAAGTCGTGCCCGAGCCAAGACGCCAAAGACACCTTGTGCATGTCTGTGACACACATCTGCTTCCTGGAGTCGCAGCATGGCTTGAAAACTTTTTTTACTGTGTGAACATAGTTCTATAGCACACTGTATAATCATTCAACATCGTAAGAAAACTGACAAAAAAACAGAAGAGTAGCTCTGGCTTCACTACGGAAAGCACAGAAGGAAAGAAACCAATATCAGTGCGCAGCGGTGGAGTAACCACAGTGCTGCATGACACAACCTGTCAGCGCAAAGGAGCACTGATACAAAAAAGTAACCATATTTTTTATTCCATTATCACAAAATTAAGTTGAGAATATCCCATTCCACAAAGTTTGACCTTACAGGACTGTGGGAGAAAAACAAACCCATCATATTCACATATTGTATTCAAGTTTGTGAAGAGATCATACATATGCTGCATAACTGTGCTGAACGTTTGTGTGACATGCTTTGTGTAGAATGTGACATGCAATCAAAAACTCATTTGTCCCAAAAGACTGGAATCTGTGATGCTGTTCTTATGCATAAATCATTGAATGCCAGAACCCTGGCAAGCAAACGTATTGCTGGCTACCTGTGAAGATGAAACCCCTGTAAAATAATCTTGTGTGTCTTTGTAATAAAATGAGCAAGAGGAGGGAGATAACAAGGTATGTTATGTCAAGCAAAGGAGAGATAGAATAATTGCCTGAATGCATATTTGGTTCTCAAAGTACAGTATTAAATAAAGAAGCAGTCACATGTGGAATTCTTCAATAATTTTTGGAAAGAGGTTATTACATATTGAAACATGTGCCATGCATAATTATAGCTATCTTTAAAATGAACATTTATTGGTGTTCTTTTTTCATTTCTAGACCTATTTGTGGTGTGGCAAGTATTCAGTCTTCCCAAAGCAACACACCACATCATAACACTCCTGGAGTCCAAGTCTCTCCTTATTCCCATTCAGGAAGCTCATCTGTACCATACCGCTCTCCGGTGGATACCTCTTCCCCTTTACTGATGTCTTCAAATCTGCAGAGTCCTCAGACCCAGGAACAACAAGAGATTTTAGAATGGCTCAGAAAATTGCGCTTACATAAGTACTACACTGTCTTTAGCCAA
Source organism: Pleurodeles waltl (assembly GCF_031143425.1). NCBI lineage: Eukaryota > Metazoa > Chordata > Amphibia > Caudata > Salamandridae > Pleurodeles > Pleurodeles waltl. Next base: position 190,880,863 of record NC_090451.1, on the reverse strand, counting down.
CTGTCAATGAAGAAGGTATAGTTTAAATGTTAGTTGATATATATATGCAGTTGTTAAATATATTTCTTTTCCAGGCCCCATTCATAGTTCAGTATGTTGACTAAAATGGGACATGCCCCCACTAGATTGATATTGACACTGTTTCTGCTTCAAGTCATACAGCTTTGCTTCCCAGGATACCACAAATGGCAAGTTATTATACTTAACAAAATGAATTTGAGACATCTAGTGTACTTGCCATTGTAACTGAGATTCTGAGTAAAGCTGTTTGACTCTATAATACATGTATTTATGCACTGGATTTCATCCCTCCTCAACTTTTATATGTGATTTTATCCGCAAACCATTTTCAGTGAGACAAGTATCTACACTGCAGCTCAGTTTAGGTGTCCCGCATTAATTATGAAAATTTGCTAATGCTGTTATTAACAATGCAGCGTGTAGTGTTGTTTTGTATGAGTCACAGCTAGCACGGATATTTGACTGTTTATAAGGACAGCTAATGAGAGTCCTCAGAATGCAGTTTGTTACTGACTGCCTAATTGTTTCTCTGCACAACGTCTGTTCAGAGAACTGGCACTTAACAAAAAGTAGGAATGCTGTTGCACAGGAGAAGGTTAATAAATTAATGAATACTAACCCTACCAGCACATTCATCGGTTAAAAGTGTTATTTGCCTTGGAGCCAGTACTTAACGCCACCTCTCCAAAGTGACCCTACCCCCAACTTATGCACATACATCAAATGAGGGCCAGTAAGTAGCTGGAGTTAATGGTTGATTCTGTTGTATGTAATGTTGTAGTAGTATACCACTGTATCAACTTTTCATTTTAAATCCACTAGAAAAATATTTTCTACTAATTTCAGCTCCCGCATTTTTTTGATCATTAATGTGTTTCCTTAATCACTGGATATGTCCAAAATAAGCACGGTTTGGGTATTGAGTACTTGATAGGTAAGATTTATGCCCAAAGTTAATTTAGATAAACGTAATCAACATTCTCTCTCAGGGGATCTTCATTGATAATCATAAGCACTGAATCATCCTGCCCACATGCGGTGATCCTGGAGCGCTTCTTTACAATATTTGTTCTTAAATGTAGACGTTAGCCTTTCTTTAGCAAGGCCAGGATTAGCACTTGAACTATTAAACATTTTGCAGCCTATACATAAGACTGTATTGGCCATTTGCTTTCATTTGCATTTAAAAAGAGTTAATATGTAATTTAAAAAATCTGGACACATTGGTTGGAATTGCAGTATTTGTCCTTACAAAGCTGATTCTCAAACCTTTTTTTAAAGGAAAATGGTGCAGAAAGAAGATGACAATGTAGATGTATAGGCAACTCTGCAGATATGAAAAGAGAGTCTGCCTTTAAGAGCTCACATGCCACCAATAACCCATCACGCTCAGCAGGTAGCATTTAGCTCAGTTGTTTTTCCAGATCCTGTTGACAGGATCTTGGAGCACTGAGCTCATCATTTTTTTCTTTCTTCAAAAATGTCTCTCAGAAACTTTTCTCAACACCTTTAATCTACAGATTCCAACAGTTCCAGTGTTTTTCTGTACTGTTCCGACAGGAAAATAATTTTTTAAGTCAAATAAAATAGCATCTTTATTTGGCAAATGCTCTGCCTGCCCAGAAAAAAGACTAAATCAGATCCTCATAATGTAAATATCATCTGCCTTCCTGACAGCCACATCCCTGACAGGTTTCAACACTGCAGGATCTTTTCCAGGTACACCCTGAGGGGCAGGGAAAAGATTTGTTTACGTCTAGCCATTCCAGACCTATGGAAAGGGTCAGAAGGCCGACACCAAGGTTACCATCAACCTCTGATTCTGAATATTTCAGGGTGTACTCACCATGGTCGCCTGTCCTTCCTCCAGATTCTTCTCCACGTCTGCCGGCTCCTTCAGTACCTATTCCACCTTTGGAAGCTCCTTCTATGGCGAGCCTCCTGCTTTCCAGTGGAGATAGTCTCCTCAGTCCAGATCGCAACATAGATTGAAAGTACAAGTGCCTTTGAGACATTGTCATCCTTCTCAGCACTCCTCTTCAAGATGCTCCTCTTGGCACGCTCATCGTTATCGTCCTAGGTCACAGTCAAGACTGAGGTCATCTTATTCCACCTCTTCCTCCAGTACTGGAAGATACTCGCAGGCACTGATGGATTCTACCCAGCCAAGGGTCTCGCCAGTTGATGACATCCGCACCTTACAAGAGGTGTTTGTACAAGGGACTATAAAACTGAACATATCATTACCTGCTCCATCAACGACGACATCAATTATTTTTTTTAAACTGTTCACCAACTTGCGGCATCAAGATCCCTCCCGTACCTAGTTTCGGGTATATTAGACCAGCCATGGAACTGTCCCTTTTGTCAGCTGCAGCCGAAGCAGCTCCGTCGGGGCTTCAGAAGAAATATAAGCCTGCAGAGCAAGATCCATTATTCCTGCGATCAGATCCTCCTCCTGATTCAGTTCTTATTTTGGCTGCAGAGAAAGTACATTCTACTACTCCTTCATCCACAGTTCCTCCAGATATTGAGAGTAAGAAACTGGATTCAGTGGGATGCAAGGTATATGGCACAACTGCCACAACCATGAAAGCAGAAAGTGCATCTGCTAGGCAGATATGACAGAGCCTTATGGGACTCCCTGCAGCAATTTATTTAAAGATCTCCCAGGTACCGCCGAGATGACCCTCGAAATTGCGAATGAGGCCATCGGATGGTCTCACCTCTGTTGATTAGGTCCTCAGGTGACATTCTTTGTTATATTTTGCAAGTGCTCAAGCAACAATAATACTTAGCTTCCCTTTCTCCAGTAACCCTCGGTTTGGGAGTCATACGGATGACAAAATAACTCAAACAAGACCAAGATGGAGGCCTTGATGGTGGCTGCTCTGGAAAAATGCAGGGAGCAAAATAGGTTCCCTTACAAACTTTACAATAGGTGTTTCTATCCACAGAGGGTTCAAGCCCCTCAATGGTTGCAAGGACACCACCAACAGTAGCAGCAAGTCCTTTCCAACAGCACCAAAGTTGTTAACCTAAGCAAAGAAGTGGCCACTAATCCACTCAAGCAGGAAAGCCCCTGCTTCCTCTTATTCAGTTACCCACTCTTTTAGGGAGGGGGGGTGAAGGAGGAGGGCGGGGTGTGAGGGAGGGTGTGGCTGATGGGTTGGGCGGGGGTGGAGTATTCCAAAATATCTAACAGAGTGGAAATACATCACAAACCAGGCCTGGGTTCTGAATAGTTTACTGAATGGTTATTGGCTAAGATCCTCCAAATATTCTACTAAATTATCATCCAATCAACATCTGCAAATGCTGAGATCAGAATTGAAAATCCTTCTGCAGAAGCGTGTGGTGGAGGTCATTTCTTTCCACTAACAGGGAACAGGTATTTATTTCTGTTACTTTTTGGTGAAGGCCCAAAATCAAATTCAGACCCATACTAGATCTGAATGTTGCAAACAAATGGATATAGAAAGAAAAGTTCAGAATGCTAGCATTACATCAAATGTATTCTCAAATCCATCAAGGAAACTGTCTCTGTTCCATAGATTTTCAGGATTCGTACTTTCACATTCCAGTAGCCAGAAAACATTGCAAATTCTTGAGATTTGTAGTAGGCCACGATCGCTATCAGTACAAAGTTCTTCCTTCTGGCCTCACATCAGCCCCAGAACTTTCTCGAAGTGCATGGCAGTAATCCGAATGCATGGAAAGTCAGACTATTCCTTTATTCAAACCAAGACTACTGGCTTATCAAGGTGTCATCACAACAACAAGCACAGCTTTGTTATTGAATAACTGTCTTTACTCTCAATCGACTAGGTCTTCATGTCAGTCACCAGAAATAGACTTCGTCACTAGTCCAATCTCTGCATTATTTAGGTGTAACGATCCACACCTTAAAAGCAAAAGTGTATTCTTTAGAGGAGAGACTGTTATCTATAGGTCTGGAATGTCAATCGCTCATGAAGACCTCTCATCCAATGGTGAGAAAAAGTGTCCTCTCTCCTAAACTCGATGGCCTCTTGCATATTTCTGGCTTAAAATTTTAGTCTCCACATTAAAAAACTAAAAGGATGTCTGGAGGACCAGTGGAGTCATTACTCTGGCAACTGGAAAGAAAAGATCACTTTTCCTCAAAGAGAGACAATCCCTCAGATGGTGCAAGCTGAAAAATCTCCTTCAAAGGGTTGCCTTTTAATCAGGATGTTCCCTCTCAGACAATAGTGACACATGCCTCTGTTAGGTTGGGGAGTGCACATGGATCACCTACAAATTCAGGGAAAGTGGCCCTTGAAGGAAATTACTGACGCCAGCCTCTTTGAACTATGAGCTGTTCATTTGGCATTGAAGTCTTTCCAACCGTTCTTCAAGACGAAGTCCCTTCGTATTCATACAGGCAACACAACAACGATGTACTGTCTGAACAAGCAAGAGGGGCCAAGGTCTACAGCTTTGTCACCGGAAGCACAATCCGTATGGAATTGGTTGCTAGCCAGAGACTTTATAATCACTGAAACCCATCCACTGGGAGTATGTAATGTTCAAGCAGATTCCCTAATCAGGATTCCTCAAGATAATCACAAATGGGCTCTACATGACAGCATCATTCAAAACATCTTCTGCGTGTGTGGTTTTCCTCACATAGATTTATTCACAACCGCTGAAAACAAAACATGGCCAAACTTTGCTACTAGATACTACTAACCAAGAACATTGGGGCATGCCCTGTGGATCGACTGGTCCAGTATATTTCTCTATGCTTTTCCCTATGATTTCCCCACATTCCTTTGTAATCATCAAGCTGTCTTACTCGAAGTCCAGAATGATTTTGATAGCTTCAGAGTGGCCCTGACAATGGTTGTTCAGACCTTCGCTACCTGTTGGAAAGTCCACACATAAAGCTACCATACAGACTGGACTTTTTCATGAAATTCAGAGGTCAGATGGCTTGTCCCAACCTGTCCTCTGAGTTTGGTACCATGGCAACTGAGCTCATAAAATCTGGACATTTAAATCTACCACAATGCATGAACATTCTGAGGGAGGCTCAGCGCCCATCAACCTAGTCAGCTTATTCTCTTAAATGGAAACGGTTCTGTATCTGGTGCTCTGACATGAACTTTGATCCAGCAAAGTACCCAGAGGAAGCTATACTGCCATACTTGCTTTATCTGGCGAAATCTGGCTTACAGTTCTTTTCTATTAAAGTCCATTTGGCAGCTATTACTGTCTATAGAAAATGTCCTTCACAAACCTCTTTTTGTTAATGTCTCTGTTATGAAACACTACCTGGAGGGTATAAAGAAAGTTTTACCTCCAACACGCCGTCCCTCCACTCCTTGGAAATTGAACATAGGTCTCTCATGTCTCATGCAATCTCCATTTGAGCCCATCCATAAAGCCTCATTACAACACCTTCTTGAACGGCTGCCTTCCTAATGGCTATCACGTCAGCACATAGGGTTAGCGAGATTCAAGCTTTATGTTCTCACAGACTGTATGCGGGGGTCTTTAGTAGTAAGGTGGTTATGAGAACTCATCTGAAATTCTTACACAAAGTTGTTTTGGATTTTCACACTAAGCAGTCCATTGCTTTGCCTACGTTTTTCAGCATCCTGTCATTCCAGCCAGCAGAAAGAGCTCTCCATACTTTAGATGTTAGTCAAGTCTTAACATTTTATCTAGATAAAACAAAAGACATGTGCAAGTCTAATCAATTGTTTGTAAACTATGGATGGCCCTGTTCTTACTGGTTTAGCCATGTCTAAACAGTCTATATCTGATTGAGACTTCTAGCTGCAGATTCCTTACCTTAGAATTTCCTGACGTCAGCTTGCAATTCGGAACTTCTGCAGAGCAATACCCTTGTGCATGGCATCGGGTGGCATAGTCAGGATCCAGGTGGTGGCCTTCAAGCAGTTTGTGGTGTCACAGTCACCTATAAAGTCACCAATCAGGCGCGCACATCAGTTATTTTCCTTCCGCGTCTGTTAGCGCAGATCCGTAATCAAACTACCCTCTGTCTTTATTGATAGGCCTTTTTCGACAAATATTTTTTCAAGTCTGTGCAAGAGTGTCATTTTGGAAGCCAGAGCTCAAGCCGTGCAGCGCCTGCCACAGTGCCATGTCAGTGATGGACCCCCATAAATTAGGTTTCTGGTGTTTGAACCAAGACCACGACTCAAAGTCGTGTTCCGACTACCGGGCCATGGCTCCGAAAGCTTTGAGGGAGCGGTGCCTGAAGCTCATGGCGGGCCGGCTGTCAACGTTGGTTGGCGCGACTCCTCGAAGGTCCCAGTCCCGGTCCTGGTCCAGGAGGAGGTCGCAGGACCGCTCCAGGAGCCCCAAGTCCTTTTCATCTCACTCGAGATCCTCCGGAAAACTTGGGAAAGAGGCACAAGAAGAAGAAGTCCAAGTGTACTTCAGCTTCACCTCGACCGTCGGCTGATGAGGCGAGTCGGGAACGTCTATGTTCCAAGCATGGTTCTGTGGTGCCAGGGTGGACTTCGAGCTTCCCCCTCCCCTTTCCAGGAGCCGATCAACCCCCGCTCAGTTCAAAGAGTTTTATGAGGCCATGCGTCTCGTATTTGAGCGGGCTGCCCGTGCTGGTGCGCCTTCGGGCCACATGGGGGTCAGCAAAGGCCCCATCAGGTTCCACACTGACGGCTTCGGCCTCAGCGCCAATGGGGTCTCCTAGATCAGATATCGGATCCGGAATGATGCCGAGTCCACACAGTCTGCCTCCTCCTGCATCGTTCCAGATGTCGATGCACCCTGCGCCATCGGCACCAACCAGTGGCACAAGCCTAATTCTCATACCTGATGATCCGAAGCTGGAATGGCATCGTGCAGCGCCAATTCCGGCTCCGACAGGGACCGGATCATTGCTTGAGTCTTATTATGATCAAACAGGCATTGGTAAGGATTGGGAGGGGTGTCAGAACCCTCTTGAGTATGGGTTGGAGCAAATGGACTATTATGAGGAGTTGGGAGAAGCCAGTGGTCTGGACACCTCTCCAGATACTGCCAAGCTCTCACCCCCTTCGGTGGCTACGGAAGAGGGAGCATCTTATGCTGTGGGATTGTGTAGGGCAGCTGAGGTCCTGGACCTAGATCTGCGTCGGTGCCGGTCAGGACTAACCTCCTGACTGAGGTGCTTTAGTTGGGGGTTATCACATTGGAACCAATGTTACCCTTTAATGAAGCCCTCACTGATGTCCTGCTGAGGACGTGGGCCAGACCCAGCACAGGGGCTCCTGTGAATAGGACAGTTGGCTGCCGCCATAGCCCAGCTTGAAATGATCCAAGAATCCACACCCAACACCCCACACTGGAGAGCTTGGTGGTCCAAGCCTCCACTTCCCATGGCGCTATCCCTTCCGCTCCACCGGATAGGGAATCCAAGAGGCTTGACCAACTTGGGAAGAAAATGTTTTCTTCCTCCAGCCTGGCATTGAGGTCAGTAAACACCGCATGCCTATTGGGCCCTTTTCCCATACTTTATGGGATACGGTGGCACAGGTGCTGCCTCAGGTCCCAGAGGGTGTGCGGGACACTCTCTCACAAGCAGTCAAAGATGGAGAGATGCAGCCAAGTTTACTATTAGCTGTGGTTTGGACACAACTGACACACTTGGTAGAGCAATTTTGTCGACAGTGGCCCTTCATCGCCATGCCTGGCTTTGAACATCTGGCTTTTCGGGGGATGACCAGACAAACCTTGTAGACATGCCCTTCGATAGGTCCGCCTATTTGATGAAAAGGCAGACCAGGTGCTGGAGCATTTCAAGGATTCTCGGGCTACAGCCAGGTCCCTGGGTCTCTCGATGACCCCTCAACAAGAGTCTGGCTTTCGCCCCTTTCAAGGCTTCGGAAGGGGCGGGGTACCACACGATTCACAGACCAGTCACCGTCCTCCATCAGGTCAGTATACTGTGCAGGGATGAGGTCGTTATACCTTCAGACCCAGAGGGTCTAGCCAGAAGTCATACAACACCTGCCCTCCCCTTTCCCCCCACAGCACCAATGTCCTCCTAGTGTGTTTCTGCAAGACCACGCACGTCCAGTTGGAGGGAGGATGCAATTTCATCTCCCTTACTGGTGGTCTATAATAACGGACAAATGGTTCTTGCAGTTCATACAGAAGGGATATTCCTTCCCCTTCCATTCTTTCCCTCCCTCTATGCCTCCATTGATAGAACAGCTGATGGACGATCATTTAATCTTGCTCCGCGAGGAAGTTATGGCGCTTTTGGCCAAGGGAGCCATAGAAAGGGTCCCGATGTCATAAGTAGGCAGTGGTGGTTATTCCTGCTACTTTTTTATTCCCAAAAAGAACAAGGGTCTTTTCCAGATTTGCGGGACGTCAATCTCTTCCTCATAAAGGAGAAATTCAAGATGCTCACTATGGCTCAGGTCTAGTCCACTCTAGACCATAAAGACTGGCTGGTAGCGTTGGACTTAAAGGATGCATATTTACCATCCCCATCCTGCCTGCCCACAGGCGCCACTTGCGGTTCAAGGTAGGCCACAGGCACTTTCACTTTACTATGTACCATTCGGCCTTACCAGTGCCCCTCGGGTGTTCAGCAAGGTGATGGTGGTGGTTGCTGCTCATCTGCGCAGGTTATGGGTTTGTCTTACCCTAACTCGACAACTGGCTGTTGAAGGCTCCTTTGCCCCAGGCTGTCGTCACTCACCTTCAGACTACGGCAAACCTCCTGCATTCACTGGGGTTTGTAGGAAGCTGGCCTGGTGTGTTGTGAGTACCTATGGTGTTATCACCTTATATCAGGTCCAGGAATCCCCTGTTAGCAAGGTGTAGTCAGTGTCTAGGAAGCTGGGGTCTCTACAGGTAGCTGTGGATGAGCACCCAAGACTTATCTAGGAAACATGCAAAGCTTATGCAATCCCACTGTAGTCACACAACACTTACACATATGAAAGAACCACACAGTGTTATAAAAATAAAGGTACTTTATTATAGCAACACAAATACTAAAATACTGTATAGGCAATACTCTACTAGAAAGTGAGTAAACTCAATATTATATACACCTTAGTAATCAGGAATGGGCATAGAAAGCAATAGAAAACAGTGAAATAACTGTAAACAATGCAGACCCTAGGGGGAGGCCAAACCATATACTAAAAAATGGAATGCGAAAGACAGACCCTCACCCAGTTAAGTGGAATCTGTAGAGAGGAGCTGGAGGAACTAGGAGCCCCAAAAGGTAAGAAGCAGAGTGCCACCCAGCAACCAGCAGAGAAGTGGTAAGTACCTGTTTTTCCCAAATCCACAGATAAACTTTGCAAAAGGACTGTGCAAGACTGGAAGAAACAGAAGATGGATCCGGACAGAAGAGGACCTGCAAACGAAGGGGACCAAGTCCAGTTCCAGTTGGAGTGTCCAATTGGGGCAGGAGCCAATCCCCACCCCTTCTGGAGATGCAGGACCAGGTCGACGGTGAAGACCAGAGGTCGGCTATGCAGCACAGGAGCAGAGAAAGAGTACCGAGAGTACTGCAGTCGATGTTCCATGTCGGAAGAAGAGTTGCAGTCCGCTAGTGGTGTGGAAAGACCACTAGGAAGCCTTGGCAAAGGCAAGAGTCGCAGATGAAGAGTTGCAGAGCTGCTGGGAACCAGGAAGGTCCGAGGGGACTCAACACAAGGAGGAGAGTCCCAGGTGACCCTCAGCAGTGAGGAGAGCCAGAAGTCGAGGATGCAGCCCCCAGAGGCAACTTGCAGGCACAGGAGTCGCAATGAGGCCCACTCAGCACACCTGGAAAGAAGTGCCATGTCACTGGAGCAGCAGGCAGATCATGCATTGCAGAGAAGAGTGCTGGAAGCCAGGGCTACATGGAGCCTAAAGATCCCTTGGAAGAAGAGCCAGCAAACCTTGGTAGCTGCAAGAGTCACAGTGCACAGGATACTGTCCTCCAAGTAGAGGCAAAGACTCACCATCTCGCAAGTTGGACAGCTGGTAGAGGCGACCACGGGGACCATTCCAGATCACCACCTGTGTTGCAGGTTCCACACAGAGTTGCAGGAGAGAGGTTCCTTGCAACCGGTGGTTGATGCAGCAGGGGACTGACTCCTTCACTCTATGGGTGATTCCTTCTTGCTTCTTGGTGCTGACAGAAGACTTGCTGCACTCAGATGATGCATAGCTGGTGAAATGTTGCAGTTGATGAAAGGAGCCGGAGAAACAATATTACAGAGTGAACTCATCGCTGAAGCTGCAGATTTGTCGGTTCCTTTGAAGTCCAGTTGCTGTTCCAGTGGCCAGAAGTCGAAGTAAACGTTGCAGAGGAGCCTTGCTGAAATCTTGGAGGGTGAATCTGAGGACTCATAATACATGCTGCAGGCCATGGGGAAACCTTAGTGCCCCAATGCCCTGGGAACCTAGGTACCGTATACTAGGGACTTACATGGGGGCACCAGCCAATTGTGGGGTGCAGAAAGTCAGGGACAACCAAATGTAGAGGGCACAGTCACTGGGGTCCTGGTTTGCAGGATCCCAGTGAACACAGTCAAAAACACGCTGACAGCAGGCAAAAAGTGGTGGTAACCATGCCAAAAAGAGGGTACTTTCCTACAAGGTTCACCATAAACATGCCAAAGTGAAACCTGACTCCCTCTCAAATGCTTCCTTTCTTTGGAGCTGTTCTGGACACAGTGCAGTATCTGGCTTATCCTCCCGAGCAGAGAGTCCAGGATATTCAGTTTATGATACTGATGTATCGGCCTCTATCCGGATTTCGGTGAGACAGACTGTGAGGTTGTTGGGCCTCATGGTCTCCTGCTCCCTGTTAATCAACTATGCCAGATGGCATATGAGGGCTCTGCAGTGGGACCTGAAGTTCCAATGGGCACAGCATCAGGGGAAATCTCACCAACACACTTCAGATCTCGGAGGAAACTGCAAAAGATCTGCAGTGGTAGTTAGTGAACTGCGATTGGGTCAGAGGCAGACTCTTCTCCCTTCCCCAACCAGATCTCACAGTAGTGACAGATGCATCCCTTCTGGGATGTGGCAGCCATCAGGGAGAGGTGGACATCCGAGGCCTCTGATCTCCGGCGGAATCCAGACTCCTTATGAACTTACTGGTGCTCCGGGTGATCCGACTAGCATTGAAGGCATGTCTTCCTGTTGTCAAAGGGAAGACAGTGCAGGTGTTCACGGACAACACCACTGCAGTGTGGTACTGCTAGTAGCAGGGCGCTGTGGGGTTGTGGACCCCTTGTCAAGAGGCCTTGCATCTCTGGATATGGCTGGAACAGCAGGACATATCCCAGGTGGTGCAACATCTGGCAGATTCTGTTAACACCAGGACAGACATACTCCGCCGTCTATGCCTAGCAGATCACTAGTGGCGCCTCCATCTGGAGGTGGCACAAGGACTCTTTCACCAGTGGGTTCGAGCCTTAGTTAGATCTGTTCGCATCCGTAGAGAACGTGCAATGTCAGCAGTATTGCACATTGGAGTTTCTAAGGCGAATCTCGCTCGATGATGCTTTTCGTCTCGAGTTGAGGTCAGGCCTCCTGTACACCTTTACTCCCATACCACCTCTGTCTAGAGTTCTCAAGAAGATCAGCAATGACTGGACCCAAGTAATGCTGGTGGCTACAGACTGGGCACGGAGAGTCTGGTATCCTGAGCTTCTGAAAATGAGCATCGATTCTCTGATCAGGCTGCCCCTTCGGGAAGATCTTCTGTCATAGGAGAAGGTTCTCCACTCGAACCTGTCAACTCTGCGCCTTCATGCATGGAGATTGAGCGGCTGCAGTTTAAAGCCTTCGAACTTCCTCTTGAAGTCTGTAAAGTTATTCTGGCAGCCAGGCATCCCTCAACCAAGACAGTATACGCCTGCCGCTTTGTAAATTATTGTACAGAAAGATCTTTTGATCCTCTTTGTGCTTCTCTCTGACATTCTTCTCTTTATCTTGTCCCTTGCCCAACAGGGTTCCACATTGGTCACTATCAAAGGTTATCTTTCTTCCTTATCAGCTTTTCATTGACTGCCTAATCACCCTTCATTATTCAAATCCCCAATTGTAAAAAGATTTCTTAAAGGGCTTGTACATATGGTTCCTCCTAGGTCCTTTATCATGGCTCAATGGGACCTAAATCTGGTTCTCACCTATCTAATGTGCGCCCCCTGTAATCCTTTACATAATTGTCCTACCCGGCTGCTCACCACCAAACAGCCTTCTTAGTGGCAGTAAGATATGCCAGGACAGTGAGTGAGATGCAGGCTTTCTTATCAAAACCTCCATATCTCACCATGTTCTCAGAGAAGGTAGTGCTTTGCAACCGTGCCTCTTTCCTTCCTAAGGTGGTTACCCCATTTCACCTGGGTCAGAATATCACCTTGCCTGCCTTCTTTGCTCCATTGCATCCCTCTAAGGAAGAGGAGCGACTCCATCGATTGGGACCACAAAGAGTGTTGTCGTTGTACCTTGACCGCATAAGAGTTCCGGGTGGATGACCAACTCTTTGTGGGGTACATGGGAGCAAAGAAAGTTTGGGTAATGAGGAAGCAAACTATTTCACGCTGTGTTGTTTTATGCATAAAAATGTGCTACACTTTGGCCAAAAAGCAACCTCCTGAGGGCTCACTCCACCATGGGCAAAGCTGCTACCACTGCGTTAGTGAGAGGTGTACCAGTCCTGGACATCTGTCAGGCTGCAACATGGGCGTCTCTGCACATGCTTGCCAAACACTACTGCCTGGACAGTCAGGTCCACAGAGATGGGCATTTTGCTTGTTCGCTCCTACAGGACTTTTTAGTTTGAAGACTATTTGTCCGTAGCCCACTCCCAGAAGGTTATGGCTTGGGTATCTATTCTAAAGGGAAGGAATCTGCAGCTAGAAGTCTCTGTCAGATGAACAAGTGACTTACCTTTGGTAATGTATTATCTGATAGAGACTCTTATCTTGCTGCAGATTCCTTACACCCACCAATGCCTCCCCGTTCTGCGGACTCATTTCCTAGGGTTTGGGGTGTTCACTTTCAGGGCCCTCAAAACTGTTGGTTCTTTCTATGGCTCTGCGCTTCCAGGGTGGAAGTTTATGGAAAAGTACTGATGTCAGTGCGCCTGGGTGTTGGATTTATAGGCAACCGTGATGTCACAGACGACTCCAACTATGCTGACGATGCCACGCGGATCCGAACAACACCACCCGATGGTGCGCGCAAGGGCATTGCTCAGCAAAAGTTCCGGATTCCAAGCTGAAGCCTGGAAATTCTAAAGGTAAGGAATCTGAAGCTAGATAGTCTCTACCAGATAATGTGTTACCGAAGGTAAGTAACTTGTTCTTCACCTGTCTGATACAGCAACACACTATTCTGACTCTTGAGCTTCAAATGTAGCTTTAAAATCTGCCGACCCAGGTGCCCTCATAATATTCCCCCCAAAACAGACATCCAGAGCTAACAAGTCTCCATTGACAGCAGCCTTGTGGTCAGAGTGGTTGTCGATAGACATCTCGTCCTCTGCAAACCCCTCATCATTAAATTGTTGTTAATAGACACCTCATGGTTAAAGGTTTCCTTCTTGTCTATGAGCATCTTCTGTCTCATGCCAGCAAGAAGATGACCCCGCTCAACTGCGAGAAAGAGATATCCACCCTCACGGGACAAGTGTGTGTGTCAGGCATTCTACGTCTAATCCTGACCTAGGTCTTGGAAATTCCCTCGCTACTGATTAGGGCCACCTTTTTATATCTTTAAAGAACCGAAAGGGCTTTCTGGAAAAAAAAACTCCCATGAAAGAAATATTCAAACATGCTGGCTACTGTAGGTCAGAGTTGGAAGGAAAAGTGTTGAGAATTGTCCAATCCCTCAAGGTCCTTCTCCCAAGGCCGAACCGTTCCCTGCACTGAAAAAAACATGTACATTCTTATCATGTTCACTGACTAACTGTTCGGTGAGAAAAAAAACGAAAAACAAGCACAGTTTGCCATGTGGAAAAAACAGCTCAACTGCAATGTCTAACACCACGATAAATCAATAGGCAGCTAAACTGAATACAAAATGTAATCTGCAATTGATGAGCACTGAACAACTAATCCAAATGTAAAGTGGTGCATCTCAAAGTCAGTGGTCAAACATATATATTTTCATTACAGGTACCCCACCCACCTTGGTTAGTGAAGGGTTTGGGATGTTAAGTGGCATGACTTTAAATGTATTTAATGTTGATATTCAGGCCCACTTGTTATACATGGATGTTGAGGCACAACTTCTTTTCATGCTTATGCTGGTATGTTTGAGAGCAGGCAATGTCATCTGCATAGTCAAGGTCCTCCATTGTAGCGAATAAAGTCCATCTGATGCCTCCGACTTGATCTTCTTTTGTGCGTCACATTAACCGATTGCTGACTAGGTTGAAAAGCAACGCTGATGTCACACATCCCCGTCTCACATCAGTCTCAACTTTGCAGCTATACTCAGTAACTCCCACCTTGCAGGTAAAATTATCATGGAAACTCTTGATGAGAACTATCTGCTGTGGTGTGCCATAGGCTCTCTGTATACGACAGAAGCTGCCACAGTGAAATATTTTAAAGGCGTTCTCAAAATCAATTAAGTTCATTCACAGTTGTCTCTGTCACTCCGTGCTTTGTTCTATGATGTTACGTTGAGTAAAGATCTGATCAACTCACCCTCTACCTTTGCGAAGCCCAGTCTGTTCTTTTCTGAACTGCTTGTACACAGCATCAGAAATGTGCTGTTTAATGATTTTCACCAGGATTGTACTTTGTATTTCCTGAAGGGTGAGTCCATGCTAGGTGTTGCAGTTTGTTAATGCTACCTTTTTTGGGATATAGATGATGATGCCTTTTTTTCTAGTTAATTGGAAGCCGCCCCCCCCCACCCCCTCAACCCCCATCCACCACCAAAACAACACTGTAACCAGTGATTGAAGGGTCTTGGCTGATGTTTCATGTTTTGCCTTGAACATTTCTGCGTTCAGTCAATCAGGTTGTCTTGGCCAGAAGTTTTTGTGTTCTTGAGAAATCAGATGGCAGTGATGATTTCTTCTTTCTTTGTGGGCTGGTGTTCATATCCAAGTCTCGCCCCTGCTTTTTGGTTGACCACTTTGCTTGCATGCTTTCAGCTGTTTCTCTTTTGTGAGTTGGCAGCCTTGTTTACCCGTGATAGGTGTGCTGTATGCTGCGCGAGATGGTCCACAGAATCTCCTATGATTTTGAAGACCTTTCTTTTACTGACTGCCTCCTCATCTTGGCTGGCAAGGTTATCCATGTACAGCAACTTGTCTGCTTTTGACATTCTTTTAATTGCTCTGTTTGCTTCTGTGTACTGTTGCTTTTACTTCTGCAGCCTCCCAGATTTGGCCTCCATGAGTGTATTTTTTGTTGCCGCCCTGTGCTCAATAGCTTGGTATGTTTCGTAACTTATCCATTCTTTTTTTTTTCTTTCTTGACCTGGTCCCCAGACATGTTTCACTACTCGTCACATTCATTGAAGGGGCCTGTTTCCTTTTGTTGTTGACTGCATTATCACCTGGCTCAGATTGATCTTCATGCCTGGCAAGAGTTTTCGATTTGTAAGGTGAATGCCTTCTTGGTCTTGAGGTCGTGTCATTTTGCCACATTGAAGTGTTGTCTTCCAGAAGTTTTGTGCTCTGTTTTTCTAAGCTTCACAAGAGTGGTTGTTAGGTCACAGGGTGAATACCAAGTTAGTTGTGAATATCACAGTGGAGGGAAGAGAGTCCCTCCTATGGTCAGATCATTTGTGGAGTAAAATTCCAGCAGTCTTTCTCCATTATCAGTCGTTGTTCCTCAGCCTTCCTTTCCCATGACTCTGTCATGGTTTGTGTTGTCATTTCTCACTTTGGCATTCAATTTTCCCAAACCAATCTCCAGTTGGTTTGGCACGCTGCAAGCTCAGTTGGTAGAATATGTCCTTGACTGAGTCCTCTGTGACATTTATTGGAGCATAGCACCATGTAATTGTGGTGTTGTGTCTGGCTTTTATGAGTCTACTCTTCCAAAAGCTATAGAGGTGTCTGAGAGGAGAATTTGCAGTCCAGCACTCGCCCTCCATTCTAAATGAGCAATTGACAATGAAGATGAAACTGCAGAGTACAATCAAGCTTTATAAGTTATCCTCTACTCCTCCCCGAGCCACAATTTGCTGGCTTAAGCAGCGGCTCCATGAAACTCTAAGGAGTCCTCTCATGTTCAGGAAAGGGTCTGACAGATTTGTGTCTCCCTATGTGAGAATTATCACGGTCACCACATGATGTGAAACTATGGGTTACAAAGATTGTGCATACTCGACTAGCATGTCTGAAACAAAGATAGATTAGATATAATCCAGTTCTGAAGAATTGTCATTGACTTGTTTTGAGCACACAAGGAAAGAAAAAAGTTCACATTATGAGAATACAGAGCCCATTGTGTTCTCCCTATGGGTTCTGTCTGTTTTTAACCTTGGCATGATTTCGTGCCATAAACATTTGTGGGCATTTGAAAATCCATAGCCAATTTTAGCGTTCTTTCTCCGTCTGCCTCATCCCTCCCATAAGCTAGGCACAGGGCATTACTTCTCTGCCTTATCACTGGCAGCATAAAATCTCCAGCAAATAGCTCCTGTCCGAGGGGTCTGATGGGTTTTGCAGCACCCGCCCAGCGAGGAGCACGGGCCAATGATGAAGCATGGCTCCTAGGTGGATGAGGGCTTGTGGATCCTAAAAGGAATGCTCCCCTGTCTGATTTGTTCTCAATGAAACACTAGAAAGGTGTTCAATACTTATCAAAGCAGCACACCTTTATTGATGAGTCTGCTGTTGACTGGCTTCCACTCAAGTCAGCATTTCTCTGTACCCTTGATTAGGATGATGGCTACTTCTTCGTGATGTTGGTCATCATCCCTGGCCGACTACAGTAGTGTCTCTCCTGTGTTGGTTTTCATTCTGCCAGATCTGGTTCACCTACTTTTGCTGCCCCCACGATGTGTAGGTTGTAGCTCCTCATCTCAGTTATTATTTGAGCCACCTTTCCTATGTCATACATAGTCCATACATTCCAGAATATGATTCTGGTCTTGCACTTGGCACTCAGAACGTCTGACATCTTGTTAGTAGTTTCCTTGTGGCTTTGACTACTGTCAGTTGTGCATGCCTTATACAGAGACTTTGGAAGTTCCTCATGCCCGTAAGATTTTGTGTCTCTCTTCAGAGGGATTCTCATCATTAGGCATAAGCACTGAATAGTTCCACCCACGTTTGGGGGCCTCAGCACACTTCTCAAAAGTTATTTATATATATATATACATATATATATATCAGTGTGTGTGTGTGTGTATGTATATGTGTGTGTATATATATATATATATATGTCCAACACCAACAATTGCAAAACAATTGATTTGTATGCACTCCAGGAGAGTTTTATCGCTTCTATTCAAGAAAAGTGTAAGAAGACACCACCAACGCATTTCAACCTCTCGGTCTTGATCACAGTTTACAAAAAAAACTTCCCATCAGTCTCTATTTATAGTTTGTTTTCCTACCACCACCCAAGTGCATTATGGGACACGTAGTCCCCTATAAAAACTTATAACAGTTACAACATAATCAGAATTCACTAACCTTCACTATTACTACTAAACATCAAAAAAGAAGTTGAAGATTAAATATTGAAATATCTCTAAGTCCAAGGCAGATTAATGATAGTTTACATATATACAGAGAAATAAATAACAATTGTGAGGTAGATGTTACCATACTTGTCATGTCAGTGGGATGTTGGGCTGATAACTAGATCTTATGAACAGTATATTGTTAGCAATATTCACATTATAAGATTAATAATGTTCCCCCAATTCTCTGAACAGTTATCTTTCTTGTGTCTATCAATCTACTCTGTATACCTGGTAGAAGCCTCATATTCTTTGCTTCATATATATATCTATCATCTAGACATAATATTCATCTTAATACATGTGAATGCCTTCAATCTCTATACCTTCAGCCCCATGTCTCCCTATGGTTACGCAATGTCTATTACCTCACAAACATTAAATGCTTATTCATCCTTCATAATGTCACTACATTGGATGGCCTCTAATTGCCCTGATTGCTTTTATAGCGAAAACAAGGATGTTAACTATGCTCTGGCTAAACATTTAGTCACACATGAAGGAAAAACTTGGTTGAATATGAAGTTCTTCGGGATCGCGACCATTGAGCAAAATGAGAGGAGGGGATCGTGAGCTCAGGCTTAAACAGTTGGAGTCTAGACTGATAGTACAACTTAAAACAAAGACTCAGAGGGGATTAAATGGCGATGAAGAACTTCATTACCATTTATGATGACTTGTGGCTATAAAAGCAATCCGGGCAATTAGAGGCCATCCAATGTAGTGACATTATGAAGGATGAATAAGCATTTAATGTTTGTGAGGTAATAGACATTGCGTAACCATAGGGAGACATGGGGCTGAAGGTATAGAGATTGAAGGCATTCACATGTATTAAGATGAGTATTATGTCTAGATGAGAGATATATATGAAGCAAAGAATATGAGGCTTCTACCAGGTATACATAGTAGATTGATAGACACAAGAATGATAAATGTTCTGAGAATTGGGGGAACATTATTAATCTTATAACGTGAATATTGCTAACAATATACTGTTCATAAGATCTAGTTATCAGCCCAACATCCCACTGACATGACAAGTATGGGAACATCTACCTCACAATCGTTATTTATTTTTCTGTATATATGTAAATTATCATTAATCTGCCTTGGATTTAGAGATATTTCAATATTTAATCATTCAACTTCTTTTTTGATGTTTAGTGGTAATAGTGAAGTTTAGTGAATTCTGATTATGTCGTAATCGTTATAAGTTTTTATAGGGGACTACGTGTCCCATAATGCACTTGGGTGGTGGTAGGAAAACTAACTATAAATAGAGACTCATGGGAATGTTTTTTTGTAAACTGTGATCAAGACCGAGAGGTTGAAACGCGTTGGTGGTGTATTCTTACACTTTTCTTGAATAGAAGCAATAAACCTCTCCTGGAGTGCATACAAATCAATTGTTTTGCAATTGTTGGTGTTGGAGATTGTGGAGGAATGGTCCTTTCCTCACGTTTGCACCCGTGAAATCTGCGCGCCACAAGGTGGACCTGTGGATGGTGTAATATATATGTATGTATGTATGTATATATTGCCATCTAATCCAAGAAATCTGTCATTTACAAAAAATGACTAGAAAATCTTTCACAAATCTTTATTAAAAGGAAAGGGAGCATAAGATATCGTTAGCCATTAGGCTGCAGTTCAAAGAATAGTAAAGAAAACTGGCACCAAGCCTTTAAGTACCTCACATTACCCTTGTATCTCATCATATTTAACAGGTTAAGTCATTCCTCTGGCTCCTACAGTTAGGATCCTGGAGCTCTGAGCTCTGCCTTTTTGACTATTTAGTCAGGAAAATCTTTTCGAAACCTTCACATTTTGAACACCTTTTGATATTTTTCGGCACCTGGAGTGCTGTTATTTTCTGTCAGGAATGCCTTCACTGTTTGTGAAGTGCCCTTCCTGTGGGAAGAAAAAGGCTCAGACTGACCCTCATTTGGTCTGTATTGTGTACCTACCGGAGTCCCATCATCCTTAGAATAGTGGTCACTGCCAGAGGTTTTCCAGGCATACTCTCAAAGACTAAAAGGAAATCAGACCTTAAGGTCACCAAGAGAGAAGAATAACTGAGCCATCAGGACCCCTTGGGGTATGTCAGTCTTCTTCCAAAGAGCCCTCTCCTTGCTCCAAGGACTCCCACAGAGGAAGATCTAGTGAAAGACATCTCAAAAGAAGAGGTTACTGTTTGACGTCAAGAGGTATGACCTCGAGGACAGAGAATATACCTGTGTGCTCGCTGTGGACATGGAAGACACGTCAAAGGTGAGGTCAAGTTATCACTCGACATCGAAGCAGGCTCAGCTTTTGCTGTCAAGACATATATCAGCGTCAAGATCACAGTCAACAGCTATGGTACATCATCTGTTGAAGACGCAGGAATCTACGTCGAGGCCAGAGGAGAAGATACGGTCAACATTGAAAGAAAAGCATTCAACGTTGCACACAGTCAATAAACGTCCATCAACGTCAGGAGAAACCCTTTGGACGTCACACCGTGGAAAGATCACCCTTGATGTCAAGAAAAGGGCAACCTTTACCAAAAACACCTTTGATCATTTCTCCTCACTGGCTCAAACCCTTCAATGTAGACATGTGCTCCATATTCTCAGACCTATTCCTCATCAAGAGTCACACCTGAGATTCATATTTCAGATACGCCATCTCCTTCAAGGTCACCATCTCCACAATTCTCTCCAGGCATCACAGTCTGTGCCTCCAGCGACCCTGATAGGGCCATTTTGTAGCCCGCATTTTCCACCTGCGCCACAAAAGTCTAGAAGATCTAGGAGTCCACTCAGTCGCCGCTCTAAGCCTGAGGTAACATCAAGAACCAGGTTCACATCAAGATCTAGAAGATCACATGGATCTAGATTTGGACATCGGAGATCTCCATCTTGGTCTACAGCTTCTCGCTCTTCGGTCAGAGATTCCTTTTCAACCCCGACAGACACACCTCCTGAAAGAGTGTCACCTGTGGATGATATCCTTACCTTCAATGATGTTTTAATTAGAGCAGCAAAGAAATTAAACAATGACATCCCTGCAATCAGCACCTCATCTTCAGTGATCTTTGAGACCGCGTTGCAGAACAATTGTACGACCACTAGTTCCTAGTGTTTTGGAGTCTGCTATGCAATTATTTCCAATGCCAGCATCAGTAAAGTCTGCGCCATCTCAGCTTCTCAAGAAATAGAAATCCCCTGACCAGGACCCTTTATTTCTTTGATCGGATCCTCCTCCTGAGTCGATCATTGTAGCAGCGGTGAGAAAATTGCACACTGTTGCCTCATCCTCTTCCGTTCTACCAGATGAAAAAAGCAAGCAGATAGACGCTGTTGGTGAAAATTTGTGTAGAACATCAGCATCAACCATGAAGGTGGCAGGTGTTTCTGCTTTGTTGGGGAGGTATGATGGGTCCTTGTTGGATTCACGGAACAGAGTTACTGAAAAACCTCCAAAGGAGGACAGACCAGATGCTCACAATATCTTGAATTAAGGGGACTTGGTATCTAATCAACTTAGATGTGCAGCAGTGGATACGTCATACCTTGGTGCACATGGATACTGTCACGGTATCAGTGCTCGAAGATCATTTCAGCTTCAGCTCACTGGATTTAAGCCAGAGGCTCAATACTGGATTCTAAAGTTATTTTTTTCACTCAAGCAGGTCATGAGATGTCAAGATTGAAAACTGAAATAGACACTCACAAGGCTGCTCGTTTGAAGAAGAGAAAGGAGTATCGTAGGAGGTACAGGCCTTCTGATACAATGTATTTCACTGAGGGTTCAAGCCCCTCGCTGGTCCCACCAGCAACACCCAACAGCTAAAGCAACATTGCCATCCCCGTAAATCATCATGAGGTAGAGGATCTCAGCAGCCTGCATCTACAGGAAAGCCTCTGTCAAAGCAATGAGCAATCACTGGGTCATGGGTTCATTTTCGTACCTTGCTCGGGCAGATGTATTTTAGCTTAGCTAAGGCCTGCGGCCTGTCCCCTTTTACCAAGATAATATGCGCCAGTCTAATTTATTCATTTTATCCTTTTTAGAATTGCTTACGTTTCAGTGAGGATGTTTTATTTTTCCTAATCAGCTCCTTTTCTGGGAGATTGTTGTTGTTGTTATTAGTATTACTATTATTATTATTATGCACAACTTTTCTCATTTAAGCCACAATAGCATGCACAGTCTAACACTTAAGCACATGCCCACATCAGGGCTATTTCTCAGAACAAAAACATGGTTTTCTATAAAACACCATGTAGGCCAAAAGGGGGATGAGAAAGGTCTTTCTGACCAGGATTGCCACTTTTCCGCAAGACCTCAGCCTTGTCTCTGCAAGTCAACTAAGGGAACAAAGGGCGGAGTTTCATTCTAAGCAAATGGTCTGGGTGCTTCCCTCATGGACTGACCATGGACAGATTGGGCTATTACCACTGTGCCTGCAGCAGAAGCTAGATGCTAGGCATTAGGTAGAGATTCTAAATACATGTTCATTGCACTATGTTGGGATTGTTCATCTTTTTTTCACTAACCGTCACAAGTGTGGTTTTGCTGTGCCTCATTATCCTAATAATTGCAGAATATATATTTTATTGCAGATTGCAGTCTTTTCAGTAAATAAATTGAAAACCACCCATCATCTCTTTATTGCCTGTGTGTGTATAAGACCTTTTGCTAATGAGAGAAAGGGGAGGGATCTGGTAACAGCGACTTCCTGAGAGGTCACTAGAGTGTCATGCGATCGGCTGCCACAAGTCACCTTTCCTTCTTGGGTTGGGTGAGGTGTGCTGCCAGCAAGCCAGTAGGGTTGGGCTGGTAGCAGATAACTGGTGTGAGAATGACTCAGTCACCCACAAGCGGTGGTGCTGCCGCCCCAAATCCAGCAGTGTCTTTCGAATGATGAGTCCTATGACATGGCGCTGCCAACAATGGTTAAGCACTAACTATGTAGGTCTCAGGAGTATCTCTGCCTTACACACACTAAAGGTACCCTAAGTACCATTATACAGAGACGTACATGGTCTTAGGTAAAATCCTCCTCAGCTGAATAGGGAGCATTTATCTAGACTGTAGATTGTTCAAGCTTGAAACTTAAAAGGATTTCCCCCATTGGTGTTCCCATCTCTGATACCCATTGTTTAACATGCAACAACCAATAAATATCAGAGAAAACTGTAGACAACCAGTAGCACAGTTTATTTTAGCTAATGTCTCAACAGATGAGGGCGGGGAAGTTACATTTGTTGTAGAAACTCACAATGCATACAAAACAGAAATATTTTATTCTTGGGTCACCTTTCCTCAAGTAAATGCAGACTCCCAACGCATTCTGCACATATAGAATTGCAGACGTATCACAACAGTACAGAGCATACCAATATTTAGAAATACCTTTAAATTATTAAGAACACCATCTTTGGTTCTTTTGCATAGGTTTTCATTATTCTAATGAGACTACTGGATTTGGGTGGCAGAATCACCTGGATTGTGGGTACTGAGTGCAGTTCCACACCTTGTGTCACCTGTCAGCCCAATCCGGGTTTTCAGGCCAACTAGCTATGCCTCATCTCCACTCGAGAGCGGGATAATTGTGGCAACCTGGCGCATGACAGAGAAGACTCCTTAGGGTAATCGTGGTCGATCAGATCCCTTTCTCTGTTACATTAGTCTCACACAAGCAAAGACAAACAGAAGCAGAGTATAGTTCATTAAGGGATATTGAAGTAACTGCATCCTAGATAAAATGGCATGTATTGCAATAACTAGGATTATAAAACACACTAGAAGCAAAATTGTGACTAGGAGAGTGAAACACAAAAACAGTACCACCATACTGTCACTAGGAATAATGTATATATTTCCTACCTAAGCTATGTTGGAGCACAGCGTGATAAGCCCTAATCCGCCCTTCAGGTTTCCCCCCTGGGAAGACATCATCCCCCTATACCTGAGCAAGAAAGCCTGTTGTCTAGTAAGACACAGTCCCCATATAGGCTAGGGATTCAGCAGTCTAAGCAATCAGCTGTAGGGAAGACCTTCAGCATTCAGCATGCAGACATGGTCATCTGGGTGGAATCTCCAACTAACGTGTATGGGACAGAGAACTGTTTTATAATAAAACAACTGATGTTCCAAGAAAGGGTCTCCATGTAAGGATATGTATGTTTCTGTGAATGTCAGAGACACAGCGTACTACTTTTGCTGTCAACCCTATCTGACTGCAGCCTTAAGCAAAGCACAAAGTACAGTGCTAGGAACATGATGCTTTCCTAGGTGAAAGAACAACTAGATAGAGAAAATAAAACAACGCCGCAAAAGTGGCTAATGCTAGAAAAATAGCTATGCTAAATAAAATGTAACTGGGCTAACGTGCACAACGGCAGGCCTAGTTTGCTAAACAACGTGTCTAAAATATGGCTAAAATAGCTATACAACAGTTCAGTGGCGCCCTTCCACATGTAATACGACCTGTTATATTAGGTCCCTTAAGCAATGACGGACTGACCTTGCCAACGTTGACCACATATACACTACATCTGAATGTTCAGGCTTTGCAAATAGCTGATGTACGCACATCAAACAATGAACTAGTAGCAATATATAGACGATTAATACAATTCACAATGCATACTTTAAATACCGCCCCAGTGAGGGCTGCTCAGGCTGTTAACCAATTGGCCGTTACAGGATTAAATCTACAAAGAGTTCACTCCATTATGGGTAAAGCACCCACTCAGAGGGAGAAGATTCTTTTCTGGGTTGCGCAAAAACGAATCACCTGGAAGCAGTGTTTCCCCATATGGGACCCCAAGATAAACACAGAATTCTCACAATATGCTTGCCATTTGGAATGGTTCCCATATTAGAGGATTGTGCCACTTAGGGCACAGTCTTCGCTGCAATATATACCACCATACATGGTACCCCAACCCTTGCAAACTTACTTGAAGTGTTAAAAAAATTCAAAATGAAGACTTGTTAGCCCTGTCCCTGGATTTGGGGATGAAACTGGTGCGCAACTTTGACACAGTGTCCTCAGTTATATTAAGTAACATTAAAGGGGAAGCAGCAGCACTGGCGATTTGCCAGCGGCTTCGAGAGGTTCCTCAGTGGGACCAGGAGCCCGAGCTGCCAGATATTATTTCCGAAAACTGTACTAGTATGGTGTATGATAGTCTAGGGGCCAGACCAACTAATTCTCAAATACAGAGTACTTCCACTAAGGAAAGTACTAAGCAAGATCAAGAGGGCCTCTAAAAACACTTAGATAAACAAAAACAAAATAAAGATAGAAGTCAAAAAGGCAAATATCCTCCACCGGAGACCTCAGGAAAAACAAAAGATATAATCTCAGAAATAGAGACACTATAAAAACGCCTGATAGATTAAATATACTGACAATCGCCCATCTCGTTCTTTCCAGGACACACAGGATAAGCGGAGTAAAAGACTGGTATGGTTAAAACACTAAAGCGACTACATGAAGCCGAAAAAGGACTCACAATGTTCTTTAGAAACGTATGTTAAAAGGAGGAAAAAGCTCCTCAATAAAAGCCCCAATTTAAAAAGAAGGTGGAAGCAGTATCTTGCAGTGCAGCAGAGGTTACAATACATCACCAGAATCTTATAGATCTTCTGGATGTGGCAGCAACTAATGACTTTCTAGAAGTCGAGACTGCGGACAGGCACACCTCCCCACCCTACAGGGTGTATAAATTAAACATTCAAATTGAGGGAGACATGGAGCGAACTATTAAAGTAATCTTCTGGAAGAAATAAACACTAAAGTAGGACATACTTTTGACAGAAAAAGATGGACCTCCAGAATTTGTCTGCAAGCTCCCACAAGGGGAAGATGTCAATTTGTCTTCTTTCTCAGTCCTAGTTCCAGACGTTGTAAAGGAATCCTACACTACTGATTGCACTTTGGCACAGACTCCCTTGCTGTACCCCAACTACATAAGGTGAGATAAAGATTCCCCCTACCATGTATTTCCAATTAGATCCACACCAAAGATCCAGCCTCAGTATACCATTAAACATGAAGTTAAAGCACCTGTGAGAGAAATTCTCACACAACTGGAGTACCAGGGTGTTATCAGTGCTGTGTCTCTGCAATGAATAACTCGTTATTCCCTGTGGCACAATCAGACCACTCATACAAAATAGTCTTAGATTATAGACATTTAAACAGTTCCACATACACATTTGCAATAGAAAATGCACACAGCACTAATAAACAATGTAGTGTGGAAAAAGTACAAAACAATCTTGGATATTTCCAAATTGTTTTTCTGCCAAAATCTAGCACCTGAAAGTCAGAATCTTAGTGCCTTTAGCACACTTCACTCTCAGCAGCACTTTTGCTGTTTGCCTCAAGGGTATAAGAAAAGCCCTGGGTTGTTTTCTACCCTGATAACATCAGTACTACATGATATTGACCCTGAGGCGTTGTCCTATGTGCATGACATCTGTGTCACAGATGACGACCTCAATATACATTTAGCCTGGGTGGATCGTATTCTCTTAGGATTGGCCACCCAAGGCTACTAATTTAATTTTAAGAAAGCAAAAATTGTTTTTTTCTATTTCTAGGATTCGATTTATCAGATGAAGGCAAGAGCCTGGGCCTACACTTTGTAGCAAAATATGCTATATTACAACCTCCAAACACCATCAACTGCAGTCATTGCTGGGTTTGTTCAACTTTCGCAGAACATAAATTTCAGATTATGCACAACGTATAAAACCTCTTTATCATCTGATTCTTCCTGACATTTCAGTTAAACATTGAACACTAGAACACACACATATTCTCAGAGGACTACAATAAGACATGCTATAAGCACAACACTTACACATGCTAATAAAACAAATTTGGTCATCAGAATAATTGCTGGTGCCATTGGGTTTACTTTTGTCTCAGTCAATGAGGGTGACACGGTACCTGTAGCTTAAAAATCGCATTTGTACTTCAATGCAAAACAACATTTGGCACAAACAGAAAAAATAATGACTGATGGCTGTCATTAAGGAGAGGCCACTTGCCTAAGAGAAGCGCATTATTGTCGTTATCTCAGTACCTGTCTTTGAGGCGGTCACCAAAGCTAGTGTTCCAAATGCTAAAGAATTACATCCATGTTGGATTCAATGGGCAACCTCTCTGACTGCCACTGATGTTGATTATGTCTTTGACCCACAATTACAGACTCCAGAATTCCTCCAGTATGAGCTTGAATACCCCGCACACATCAACATCATACCTAATTACCAGTACTGAGTCATCATTTATACTGATGGTTCAGCACAGCCATCTGGAGGTACCAAACACCGGACCTCGCTACGTCAAAACTTGTGCAGCTGTTAGCAGGGTAATGAGGGATAGTGCTTTTCACCCTGACAATACCTACACGCAGACCCTAGGCACTGCACAGTTCAGCTTGCAGAGCTTAAAGCCCTGGTCCTAGCACTGGAACATCTGTATCCTGAACGTCCAACACTGATTGTGTGTGATTTGTATTACTATGTCCAGTCCTACAATGATTACTTACATCATTGGTGCCTGAACAGGGTCAGGGGTTCCAAGGAGAACACTATCAAACACAAAAACGTGTGGGGGAGGGTAGCAGAGCTTAAAGACAAACTACCGAAAGCTCATGTACTACATACATTAGGCCATCAACATGTAGAACTTCACATTGTAGGAAACACTTTGGCTGACGAAGCTGCCAAATCTACAGTAGCTACAGCCGTTCTCATCTAAGATTGGATGATGAGACACTGGCTGCTTCGACTGACAGCAAACCTTTACCAAAAGCATATCCAGCAAACCAGCAAAATATTCCTAATTACCTAGCATCTCTGTGCCGAAAAACATTGCATTTGCTCCATTGCTTCAATTCCTCGCTTTTATTCCCGGCGGGTGGTAATTGTGGCCAGTGGACACAAATGGTTGTCAGGCACGTTTTATTAATTCTTCAGAGGGTTTCAGAGTGAGCCGACCGGGCCCTCGGTATGTCACATCTCAGCATTCGGGCATCATGCCAATATATAATGTGGGTAAACTTTGCCATCAGTGGTTGCATTCCTCCACATTAGAAGCTGTCAAAGAACACCTTAGTCTCCTTTCAGAGGAAGTTGACATACAGTATTTCTTGTTAGGTCCTAGAAAGCCACGCACAAAATGTTTTCAGTATGCCATATACAATGAGATCTGGAAGCTTTCGCAGATGGGAGCTGCTGCATGTTCATGGCAGATTGACAACAAAAACATGGAAAAGGCTTTAGCTGTTGTCGATAATGGTATGAATCCGTTGTCCGACCACATCTACACCCTTAATAACATTGTGTCTTCTGCAGTAGATATTATTCAGAATGGTATGTCCTTTTTGCATCACAAACAAAGTCAACTGAGGTCCATTATGCAGCTAAGTTGGACATTACAGGTTCTAAAAAGTGGCCATGTGCCCTGGCAGCACGTTAACTCTACTGAGTTAACTGTTGCATTTAATTTGACTAGGCACCAACAGCTAATGGATAAAAAAGAAGCAAGTTAATTTATTCTTAATATTGAGAAATTTGAAAAGTGCCTTTCGCTGTAGCAGAAATTCGCTCCAGCAGTATGGCTCATACATGAGGTGATAAATCTGCCCATTTTAACATTTCAGTTTACGGACTGCTTAAACCATTTTGCAGTTGGCAGATGTGAGCGGTTAAGGGACAGTTATATCCACGAGGTGTGGGAGTTGCCTTTCGATTACAAATGTCTGAATAACAAAACAGAGGCCTTTCTTAGTGTAAGCGAATGTGGGACTACTGTAGTCATTCTATGATTTGTAAGCAGTTGTCTTTGCACGCCACTTGCTACGCGGCCCTATCAAATTTGGCCTGCTATCAGAAGGCTACTCCTGTCTGTTTCATTCAGCCAGCATTTCAGATACTCTCCAGTGGAAGTTATGTTACGCTGAATGATCAAAGCTGCTGCGAAATGAAACCTGGAATTGCCTATGTAATTTCAGTTTCCCAAATCGGAACGTGTTGCACCCATGTGTTATTTCTCTTCCACACAAGAGATAAAAGTAGCAGAATTGTGGCTGCACATTGCTACTGCCAGTGTACATTTTGAC
The DNA here is from genome assembly GCF_031143425.1 of Pleurodeles waltl. NCBI lineage: Eukaryota > Metazoa > Chordata > Amphibia > Caudata > Salamandridae > Pleurodeles > Pleurodeles waltl. Next base: position 190,852,016 of record NC_090451.1, on the reverse strand, counting down.
AAGCTGAGCAAACTAAAGGCATTATTGTTTAAAAAATGTGGCTCTTACATTAGCCAGAGAGACCTGTGACCTCCATCTAGCAAGGTCGTCAGCAGAGATACAGTCCCTATTAAATTTGAACTTCCCCAAACAATTTGGAGAATTGGTGATCAGGATTTTTAACCCATCTAATACTGTGGGTATTGTACACTTTTTAAGGCTGTTAGGTCTGGATTTGTCAGCACGTTATAGACAGTTTTGGAGTCATTCCTTCAGCCATTCATCCATTTTGTGAGTGTCTTTGCTGTGGGTTCCCAATAATTTTGGCATTGATTGGCAGTATTCTGTTGCTGGTATTTTTGATAATCGGTGGCTGCCCCATCTCAGCAATAGGAGTGATGGAGCTCCCACCAGCCCAGCTGTGTTGTGATCGCGTGATGCAGTACTTCGGAGCTTCCTTGATGGAGGAACTGAAGCTGAATTGGTCACTGACATTCTGACCGGTTCTGAATTGTATGCAACCCATTTTCCATTGCTCCATTGCTTATGGTGCTTCTTTGAGTGTGTCTTGCAGTGCAGCTTGTGCCTTCTTTGGATACAGACCTGTTAATGTTCTCAAAGATGTTTCATTCATGGACATGCCCATTGAGACTGTGGTTGATACACGAGGCATCTCATGAGCCACCACTTGTGGATTTGCTGGCTTCATCCTCATCAGGTGCAATGAGGGATGCTGCCTCAACCTTGTCTGGGGCTGAGGCTTCTGCACACTACTGCTCTGTGGATCCCATCAACTAATGTACTGGTCAACCTATCGGCTGCCAAAGTGGATCCTTTTCTGGCATCCATCTCCATTGCTGACATCGAAAGTTTTCGGAAGGATCATAGTTATAGTTGATGTTCAACCATTGATATTGTTTCAAAATTCCAAACGATTGCCTGGCTTGTCAACTTCGACATTTTATCTCTTTTATGTATATTTTAAAATGCTTTTAGCATTTTTTTTAGATACTTTTTTGACTAGCACTCTTGTTCCAGCTATGGGGAGGGTTTGTCGGTTAATTTTAGTACCTTGCTCGGGCACATATATTTTAGCTTAGCTTAGTCCCGCAGCTTGTGCCCTTTTATCCAGATAATATGCACTATTCTCATTTATTCATTTTAGAATAGCTTGCTTTTCAGTGGGGATGTTTTATATTTCCTAATCGCCTACTATTCTGCAAGAGTGTTATTATTATGCCCAACATTTCTCATCATGTTTCTGACCAAAGGTTGACAAAGAACAGTACGAGACCAACACAAGATAATGTTTGGCTTTGCTCCCACAAGAGCACGCAGTCTAACACTTAGGCACATGCCAACGTCAGGCCTTTTTCTCTGAAAAAAACATACATTTCTTTTTTTTTTTTTAAAACACCATGTAGGCAAAAAGGGGGTTGAGAAGGGTCCTTCCGACCAGGATTTCCATCTATGCTGCATGTCATTTTTCAGCAAAACTTCAGCCTGGTCTCTGCAAGCCAGTTAAGGGGATGAAGGGCAGACCTTAATTCTAAGGTAATGGGGGTGGGTGCTCATCTCATGGTCTGACTATGGACAGATTGGGCAATTAGGGCTGTGCTCTGGCTAGAAGCTAGATGCTAGGCATTAGATAGAAATTCTAAAAATGTGTTCATTGCAATATGTTGGGATTATTCATCTTTTTCTCACCAACCGTCACAATCCTGATTTTTGTTATGCCTCATACCCCTAATAATTGCAGCTCATATATTTTATCATAGATTGCAGTCTTTTCAATAAATATATTGAAAACTACCCTACGTTTCTTTATTGCCTGTGTGTGTGTACGAGACCTATTGATAACGAGGGAAAGGGATGTGAAATCTGTTCACTGCGACTTCCTGAGAGGTCACTAGAGTGTCATGTGATAGGCCTCCACTAGTCACCTTTCTTTCTTGAGTTGAGAGGTGCTGCTAGCGAGCTGATAGGCTTGCCGGCAGCCGCCAACTGGTGTGGGAATGACTCAGTCACCCGCAAGCGGTGGTGCCATCACCCTGAATCCAGCGGTCTTGTTTGAATGACAAGAGTCCTACGACAGCTTCCCCTTCTCTGTTAGCTGCTTTGGGGTGGGGGTGGTCATGGGGGGTTGGTAGGAGTATTACCAATCATCTGGAAGAGTAGCACTCATTTAGAAAAGACAAATGGACCTTGTATATGGTTCAGAATAGATATTCTTTTCGATTTAAGATCCTCTCCTCCTTCTATTCCACCAGTGAAAACAGCAGTGCATCAAAAAGACCTGAAAGAAGTCAACATTCTGTTACAAACTCATTCGGTGGAGGAGGTCCCATCAACATAAAGGACTGGGGATTTATTCCCGTTAGTTTTTGCTGTGAACGAAAGGAAAAAACAGGAATTTATACCCATTTTAGATCGAGTAGTAAACAAGTAAATACAAAGAAAATTTCAGAATGCTGGCATTACATCAAATGTATCCACAACTGCATCAGGAAGACTGGATGTGTTCGATAGAGCTACAAGATGCTTACATCCCAATATCCTCATATCTACAAAACATTGCAAGTTTATTTGATTCGAAGTAGAATCTCAACAATGTCAATACAAAATCCTACCTTTTGGCCTGAAATGAGCTCCACAGACATTCTCCAAATGTGTGACCATAGTCGCAACTCATTTAAGAAAGCAAAAGATCTTTGTTTAGCCTTACCTGGACGATTGGCTGAGAAAGAATACGTCGTCGGCCATGACAAAGGGACATTACCAACTTTGTGTCAAGAATTTAACCAATCTGGGTCTTCAGGTCAGCCTAAATAAATTTACAAACTGTCCGATCCAAAAGCTGCATAATCTGGAAGCTATACTGGATACAGAATCTGGAAAAGTGTGTCCTTCAAAGGAGAGACTATTATCAATCAGTCTGAAATGTCGCAATCTCCTACATGCTCATCAATCAGCAAGACAGATTGCATCACTACTAGGTTCAATGGCTTTTTGCGTCTTCATACAAGGCTGCACATGAGACCTCTGCAGCTATGTCTAGAAGACCAGTGAAATCAGAACTCCAACTGCTGGGAAGACAGACTGGTTTTATCGCAAACAGCTATTCAATTCCTCCGATGGTGGTCTGGGCCCTTTTGGTAGGGGTACCATTCTATCAGGATCTGCCAACTCAGACACTGATCACTGATGCCTCTCTCCAGGGCTGTGGTGCTCATTTAGGTCACTTGCAAACCCAAGCTCAAAGAAAAGACTTATCACATCAATATGTTGGAACTGAGAGCAGTTCATTTGGCCCTCAAATCTTCCATCAATAGAGACAAACTCACTCCTGGTTCAAACTGACAACACAACAACAATGCATTACCTGAACAAGCAGGGAGGGACTCACTCTTGCCCTATATCTCTCAAGATCTCTCAAAGCTCAAGCCACATGGAAATGGATAATAGCCTGGACCTTAACCATAATGGCTATTTATCTTCCAGGGATGCAAAATCTCAAAGCCGATTCCGTCAGGTTTTTCAAGAAAATCATGACTGGGCGATAAACAATGACGTCTTGTAAACACCTGCAAATAGATTTGTTTTGAGATGCAAAACAGAAAAAAATGCCTAGACTAGGCATCCAGATTCTTCCAACCAGAGTAAAAAAGAAATGCTTGTTTTATAAATTGGTCAGGGAAATTTCTCTATGCGTTTCCCCCAATTCCTCTCGTACAACAGTAATAATCAGATTTTACAGGTGCAAGACCACGATGATTCTAGTAGCACCAGAATACCAGCAGCAGTAGGGGTTCAAGACCTTATTAACCAGTCAGAACAACCACACAAGAGATTACAGTGCAGACAGGATCTCCTGTACAAGTTTGGGGGACAGATACTGCATCCCAACCTTCCATCACTGAACTAGACAACTTGGCTACTGAATTCCTCCAATATGGCCATTTAGGCCTACCTCAAGACTGCATGGATATTTTAAAAGAGGCTGAAAGACCTCCTGCAAGAGAATCATATGTCTTTTAGTCAGGCGTCTCCAACCTTTTCTGAAATAAGACCTACTTACATTCAATGAAAATCACCGGGCGTATTAATATTAGTGTTGTACTTGTGACTACATCAGACAAGATTATATTAGTGGCCACCATAAGGAGGATTACATGCAGTGATCACTTCAGCAGTATTGTAAAAGAAAGAAAAATCTTTGTCAATTTTGAATGCCTGTACAAGGGTATGCTCCTGGCATCAAGTCATCGGTTACAAGACTCCCCAATGCCATATGATTTATCCCTCAAATGTTTGTCTTGGATACCCATGTTCCTGTTTGATATACATATAATAATTCAACCAAGTAAATACTTCTAATTTATTAGGCTGGGCTGTATACAGCAGAGCTACATACAGGTACCTAGAGAGCAAGGAGTAGCTCACAAGCTACTTGTTCTAGAAGCTTGCTTTAAGTGGAAGATGTTTTATTTATGATGCATTCAAAACAAATACAATCCAAAAAGATGTGGTTATATCTTATCTTCCTCATTTAACTTACTCTGGCCTACAATTTTCTTTTTTTTAAATGCATCTAGCGTCTGTAACAGCCTATAGAAAATCTTCATCACAAATGTATTTCTTTAAAATTCCAGTGATCACATAATTCTTAGACGGGATAAAAATAATGTTCCTTCCAATTGGGTCACCGCCCTCCCCGTGTCATGGAAAGCAGCTTTTCTTGTGGCCATTACTTCAGCACACACAGTTAGTGAGATTCAAGCATTATGCTCTGTAAAAAACATACACGTTTTTTCATACTCATAGGGTGGTGGTGGTAACTCATCCCAGCTTCCTAGGGTAGTTTTAGACTTTAATATTAATCAAACATCTAATTGCCGATCTTCTTCCCTGGTCCATCTACTCCAACTGAAAGGTCTTTACAATCTCTTGACATTAAGAGTTCTGCCAAGTAAAACCAAAGACATAAGGAAATCAGATCACCTCTTTAAGGATTGTGGCCCAGCAGGTACAGGTTTGGCATCATCAAAACAAACTAGCTCAAGATGGATAACTTACTGTATACTTCTCTCATACCAACTTGCTAAAAATCCTTACTTAGTAGACCTAAAGCACATTCTACAAGGAGAAATGTCTATTTCAGAAATGTGCAAAGCTGCTACATGGAGATCTGTACATACCTTGAATGGGCGTCCATTGATTGCAAGTGTTTTTTTAAAGTTTCTGGAACAGATGTATACTATGCTACTGCATAAGTTAAATTAATATTCTTTCTGTAGTGCTACTGATTGATAATATTTCCAACATATGTCATATGATCTATAATCCCATTTGTAAAGCAGGTGTGCTCTTTTTCAGTCAACTAGCCTCTACACTGACATGTGCCCTGCTAATGTATGTGTATGGTGGTGCTTTGGGACAGTCTAAGCTGTTCATTGAGACTTCTCTTGACAGTGATGGCTCAGTATAGTTCTGTTTTATAACATAATCACCAGTTTCCTTAGACCTCTCTCCTTTATGATGAATGACTGCAGTAATGAATTGCAGTAAATTAATATGTTCAGTAAGACCTTTCTCTAGGGTGATGGCTCAGTGTAGTAGACATTTACAGCAGACTGACCTCTCTGCTCACGCTTTCTCCAGGATGAAGAATTATTTTTCTAGTGGTTTGTGGCACAGTGGCCTATCCGCTAAGAGCTCCCTGCTGATCCTATGTTTTAGTGGTTTGTGTAAATCTGATATTTGCACTAAAACCTCCTTCTGGGTTCACAGCTGGTATTGTTGTGGTTTGCAATAGACTAGCATATACTGCTTTTTAGAGTAGCGGTTCAGAAGAGGCTGGACTATCTTCTGAGAACTGCCTGTTATGTGGTAAGGGAGTGTAGTGTTTGATAAGGTTACAGTGACATATGCTAGTGGTCTCTAACCTGTGTTGTTACCCTAAAAAAAATGTAAATGGTTCTTTATGACACATATCGAAGTTTACTTCGCTGGATGGTGTCATCAGTGATGTAATATGTGAGGCCATTAAAAGTGTGTTGGGTGGGGGAGGGTAAGTTATAGTTAGATCAGATAACTAACTTTTCCATGGTTTTGTGTCTAAAATCTGAGCCTAGCTATAACGTCCCTGTGACCTTTGGTTTGTTAGTGAATGTCTCTATTATGTTTAGTATAAAAGGCACTACAGTTTCACCCATACATTCAATTCAGTAATATACAAGTTTGATGGCTTGTGTGACAGTTAACAAAACAACATAAGGTAACTTATGTAATCTTTATAGAAATACAATACATCAAGTCTTTTTTTTTTAAAATTCATTTTATTGATCCATGGATCCACTGCAATGCAAGCACAAATCTACCATAATTCTAGAAACACATCCAAACATCAGCTTATCATTGGATACACTAAGACTCCACCCATCCACATTGCAAATTATACCCTAAATCTGTTATTTGGGTTTCACATTTCTCTGGAAACAGACTCAAAACCGCAGCTCCATCATTTTTTGGCTTTCCTCCAAAAGAAGAGAGTTTCAAAGTTAAGATGTCTTCAGCTGAAGATAGAAGAGAAGGGGAAGAGTAGGAAGAAGAAGATTCACCACCTCCAAAGAATTCCTCCAACATTTGAAAATATTTCTCCATCTCTTCAGGAGAAAAGAAAGTTCTTAAAATTTGTCAAATACAATATATGCAGCAATAAAATGTCAAGAGGTATGATGAAGTGTTTACATGGTACATCCTCTATTTGGAAACACCTGAAAACCACACATAGAAGGACATATCGCAACATAAGAGAGGGAAAATGGTGCATTGTCAGCAGCAGCTGGACCATCTTTGGAACCCTTACCTTTCGACCAGATGGTTACCATCCCTGTTGTTTCCCCAAACCTGGAAGATGTGGTCACTCATTGTTGCAAATGCCGGATGCCAGCTGCAATAAAAATGTTCACCTTCACTGTGTTTTAAGAATGAGGAGCACCTAGAATCATAAGTAACTTTAAAAATGTGCAATATATGTTGTAAATGTTTAAAAAATTGAGCAAGTTATGATAAAGAAATAAAATACATATCAATTAATACAATAAAGATTTGATATATTTAATTGCCAAATAGATATCTTACTGTGGAAGTCTAGGATTACTTCCCCCTTGCATTGACCATACAACATTAACTTTTGCAATAAAAATATCAGCTGTTGTCCAGTTGATGGATGCTGTCAGGAAGCTTAATTCTTATTAACCTCACGTTCCATCTTTCAATCCTTTTTAAAAATAAGTAGATGTCTGAAAAGCAAATCTAGGGCACATTTATCTTTACATTATATACTATAAGCAAGTGAGCGGCTGCACAAGTGGTTATTTCAGTATGTAAGAGGCTATGAAAGTGTCTTAAGTATGGGTATGTAAATGGGTATATGAGTGCCAGTACAGGCTGATGACGGTGTGTGAATGGTTGAGTAGATATTTCGAGTGAGTATATCAGTGCCTCCATGGTGTGCCACTGGATGTGTAAGTAGCTGTGTGACTGTGTGTGTTAGTGATTGTATGGGTGTCAAATTGCATATGTAAATTGCTGCATGGATTGGTAACTGGCTGTCTTAGTGGGTGTTTGGGTGTGTAACTGTTTGTCCAAGTGAGCAGGTCTTGGTGGGAGATACATAGGTGATGTATGAGTGTGTGAGTAGATGTGTAAGTGCCTTTGACGCTATCTGACTGGGTGTGTTTGTGCTCTATGCTTTTGTAAACAGGTATGTGAGTAGCTGTATGGGTGGGTGACTGGGTATATAACTGGGTGTTTGGGTATGTAAGTCCATGTGGGTGTGTGAGTGGGTGTGACAGTGCCTGCATGGGTGTGTGAATGACTATCTTAGTGGATATATGTGTGAGTAAATAGGTGTGTAAATGGTTTTATGGGTATTTTACTGAGTGTGTCAGTGACTGTCGGTCAGTATGACTAGTTGGTACATAAGTACTTTTGTAGGAGTATAACTGGGTGTGGAAGTGCGTACCTGACTCAGAGGGTGGGTGCAAATTACAAATTAATAAATTAACATTTTATTAGCAAGCACCCACATCTAATTTCAAACAGTCATTCATACTGGCTTAATAAAACAACTATATTTTCAGTGTAGCAATTCCTTTTACTCCTTTGCTGATCACTATTGTTTTACTAAATCTTCCCGTCTAACCTCCGTTCTATTTTGTCTTTTACTCTAGTGTCTCAAAGTCACACAGTTTCTTTCAGTTTATATACACTCATAGGTTTTTTCAAATATATATATTTTTTATAGTACAATCTAATTCACATACCTGTAAAATGTATTTGCTGTTGCCCCACGTTTTTGTTAATATCAGTTTTCCACTGCAAATCTCCAGTCAAAAATATGGTAATCCTCCTCCACTCTCAGAACTAACGTGCCAATAATGGCTACCATTTCCACTGTGCTCTCACTCATACTGCTGTGCTGAGCAAATCAGGCTTCCTTCCATCTTTCATTTTTGTTATACCACTTCCGAATGGTCACTGTTTGTTAACCCTTTCTATGTTTCCTGTTAAGAAGCCAATTTCGGTAGAACCCCAACGCAGGGATCTGCACGGCCCCCTGTGTGGTCTGTGGTGAATCTGCAGATCCATACAGCAACCCGTAAAAGCATTCAACATTCTGCTTTCAATGCTTTTCATTTATATTTTTCTTCGTAAAATATTGCCATTTAAAAGACATATACTTCCTACTGAGCAGTTTTTGTACACCAGTCTACTTTTCAGTTTTACACTGCAGTCTCTTGTTCTCTTCTCCCCACACTCCTTCAGCTCCCATAGTAGCCATGTTTCCGATAGTCTCTGCCATCCAGTAGGTCAAAAGTTCACAAGACTTTCCCTCAACAGCATGCTAGCTTCACATGTACTAAAGCAGGTGTGGTTGATTGTATGCATTTTCAAGCATATCTCAAGGAACAAAACTTTATTAGTTTTCCAAAGCCAATCACAGAGTTAGTTAGTTGTCTTCTTAAATTCACTACCTAATTTTATTTCCCTGCACATCTGCTCCATCCAATCAAATGTGCTCTTTTATATTTTATTTGCTGTCCTCCATTGTAACTGTCTTTCATCTTCAAAACTGCCACATTCTCCTGCGGCCTTCTCCTGTGTGCTGCCTGTGCTTGCCTACAAAATGGTCAGAGTCTAGATTGTGGGTCATAGTTTTGTGTTTTGGGACAGAGAGAGTGCTTGTAACAGTGGCATTGACAGGGACATAGGTTTATCTAATGTAGACATTAATTGGGTTGGCCAAAGGGCTAAAGTGGCATACGTTGCAGCTTTTGGTTGCGAGCATTGCAGATTTCCTACATCCAGACCTAATCATTGTGCATTGTGGTGGCAATGACTTGGGCACAATTACAGGGGTAGGTTTGGAAATCCTAATGAAGGATACCTTTGGAAAATGAATGATACTTTTCCCCCACACACTGCCTTTGTTTCTTCTTACATTTGCCAAAAGCAGAAGTGGAAGTGGTCAAGTGAATTCAGTCCACAAATAGACAAAGCTAGAAAACATGTTAATGAAACAGTTTCTGCATTCCTCTTAGTCAACAACATGGGCTTGTCGCATGAGCTCTCATTATCCTAATGAGGCTGCTGGATTTGGGCAGCAGCATCACCTGAATTGTGGGGAACTGAGTCCAATCCCACACCATGTGACCACTGTCAGCCTAATCCATTTCCGACAACTAGCAACACCTCTTCTCTGCCCAAGAGCAGGGATGATTTGTGGCAACTGGGCTCATGACCTAATGACTTCTCAGGGAAATCGTGGTTTATCAGATCTCATCCTTTTCTCTCAGTTACATTAGTCTGACACATGTAAACACAAGCAGAGGCAGAAAATGGTTCAATAAGATTTATTGAAACAACTGCGTTCTAGATAAAATGACATAAATTGCCATAATTAGAATGATGAAACGCTGGAAGCAAAAAGGTGACAAGAAAAGTGAAACACAAGAAAAGTCCCACCATACTGTCACTATGCGCAGTATATGCGGTTCCTACCTATGCTGTGTTAGAACACAGTGTGATAAACCCTAACTCGCCCTTCAGAACACCCTGGGAAGACATCATCCCCCATACTTGAGCAAGGAAGCCTGTTGTCTACAGAGACACCATCCCCATGTAGGCCAGGAGACCGTAGTCTCTGCAAACAGCTGTGGCACAGTCAATCAGCCTGCGGTTGTGGTCATTTGGCTTAAATCCACCTCACGTGATTGGGACAGAGAAGTTTTTTTAATAATAAAACAACTGATGTTCTGGAAAAATGTCCCCACGTAAGGATGTGTGTGTGGTTCTGTGAATGCTGGAGATGTAGTGTACCAATTTTCCCGTCAACTCTATCTCGCTGCAGCCTTGAGGAAAGCACAAAGTGAGAAGAATGTCTTGCTAAGAAACGCCATGCTTTCCTAGGCGAAAGAACAGCTACATAGAGAAAATAAAACAGCACCATGAATGTGGCAGATTCTTAAATAATAATAAATTAAGCAGAATAAAATGTAAGTGGGATAAAGGGCACAAGCGCAGCAGGCCTAGTTGCTGAAATAATGTGCCTAAAGGCATGACTAAAATGGCTAAATAAAAGGCTTTATATGCCATAGCAACTTGCGCTTTGATATGGACAGAATATATCGAAAAGACTGAGCCAATTTCAGAGACGTAGACAACAGGGTCTTTTTTCAGAGCCGACCCTTTTCCCAAATAGTGGTTCTTTTTGTTTTCAAAACCCTTTTTTTTTTTTTTTAAATTCACACTCGGATCATCGAATCCCCAGGCAAGACAAGAGGTCTGCCTGTTTTATTGTGTGAGGGTCGGTGTCAAATCCTGAGACCCGATGTTGCTGCATGGGTTTAGCAGTGGGTGTGTAAGTGTCTATATGGGTCTGTGAGTGGTTGTGTAAGTGGCTGTGAGTGGGTATGTGAGTGGCTGTATGGGTCTGTGACTGGGTGTGGTTTTGTGAGTGTGAATGGTTGTGTGAGTGTTGTATCGGTCTGTGACTGGGTGTAGTAGTGGTTTTGTTGGTCTTTGTGTGGGTGTGCGAATGGGTGTGTGAGTGGCTGTGTAGGACTGAGTGGGTAGTGGTTCTGTGGGTCTGTGAGTAGGTGTGTGTGTGTGTTAATGAAGGTGTGTGTGGCTGTGTAATTGTGTGGATGGGTGTGTGAGTGGCTGTATGGGTCTGTGAGTAGGGTGTGGTGATTTTGGGGGGTCTGTGAGTGGGTATATGAGAAAATAAGTGTGTGTGAATGGGTGTGCGAGCGGCTATGGGTTTGGTAATGGGTCTGTGAGTGTGTGTGAATGAGTGGATGTGAGTATGAATAGGTGTGTGTGACAGGTTGTGGTAGTGGTTTTGTGGGTCTGTGAGCGAGTGTGTGAATGAGTGTGAGTCACTGTGTGGGTCTGTGAGTGGGTGATGTAGTGCTTTTTGTGGGTCTGTGAATGTGTGAGAGCAGGTGTGTATGAATGGATGTGTGAGTGGCTGTATGGATGTGTGAGTGGGTTGATTATTATTATTTTTTTTAATTGGGGCCTGGATCCACGGATCTGTCATGGATTCACATGTGGTGGCTGCACTGAGCTCTGCGGAGGATTTGTGGATCCTCGCACCCCTATTTGTAAAAATAAAATTACAAAAATTTACACCAAATTACAAAAAGAGACCTTTCTGGGCCAAGATCTAGCTTTCTGCCAAATTTGGTGTTATTCCATTCACCTGTTCGGGTTGTAGTCGTATATAAAATCCCTGTGGGATATTGCATGGGGAAAACATGCTTTGGGACCCCCTCACCCCCCCCCCCCCCCTTTTTCTCAGCCCCTCTTTGACAAATCACCCCAAAACTTTCCAGTCCACACAGCAGCTGAATTGACCCCTACTAGTTTAAAAATTTTATGGCGATTCCTCTCTCTCCTCCTCTCTCCATGGTTATTATGTATATATAAAACATTTTTAAGAAATGTTCTGGGGTTCCTGCACATGGGTGGGAGTAGTCAGTGCTTATGACTTCGAGAATTCCCCTGGAAGAAAACTAGGGTTACAGGTAAGCATCTTTTCCTTCCTGCTGCTGGTTCCATAACAAAGCCCCATTATGGGGCAAGGTTGTCAGCCATGTGCCCAACCCCCTACCTGAACGACCAGTGGATTGCACATCATCTTGTCTCTACCCTTTGACATGTCCAGTTTAGGCGACCCTGCCAGAAGAGTAAGCTCCTGCCAGCATTGCAACCAAGGTTACTGAGATGCACATGCCCCTCTGCCACTTCAAGATGGCGATCCTCCAAGGAGTTTAATAATGTTTATTGCTGTTTAAACTACCAGGGGCCACCAGCCTTACCACGAGGAATATCCATGTATGTCAGTCTGTGAAATATGCCTATGGTGTAGAACTGCAGTTACAGTGAAGTAACTTGTTTCTTGTGACCAAGATTTTATGATCAGAATGAAAGACAAAATGTGTGTAGTGTTTAAAGTGTGTTATATGAAGAGATGCTTCTTGGAGCAGTTCTTTCGACTGCAAGAAAGCAAATTTAGCATCCACCTACTACAAACATATCTTTTTAAGGAATTGCAAAAAATAAATAAATACAAAAAAGGAGACCCTTCTTAGAACTTTGCAAGAGAGTAGCCAGATTTCTACTGCTTCCAGGGACGGGTGACATTTCTGTTGGATGTGTAGAAAATTGTTGTTTTTGGAGACAAATAAAATATTGCTTTTAAATTTGCAACACTTGCGTAACTTGAAATATAAAAGTGCTTATGAGTGACAGGGAGAGGAAGTGTAAGTATTTGAATGTGGAGCACCATTGCCTACAATTAATACAACATGGAAACATAGGCATTTAAATCCTTTCTAGTTTGTTTTGTTGATCTGTATGTTCGATCTTTAGTAGTATACGTTTACTTTCCATGTTTTTATTTTCTATGTGGCTAGAACTTGGTAGGGTTTGGGAATTGAAATAGAGAGAAGGATAAAGTTTGTAGCTTAGCAAAATTGCTCGAATAATAGCAAGTACTCTGGGCTAGATGTAGCAAAGGATTTTGCATTTACAAATGGTGCGAATCGGTAAATTCTCCCGTTTGCAAATGCAAAATCGCCTTTCAGGATGTATGAAAGGCAGTGCAGTTCAATTTTAGGGAATCACAATTTTTAGCGATTCCCTAAGATTGCAACTCTGAATAGGGAATCGCAAATTATGATTCCCTAAATAGGTAATCGCAAATAGAGAATACCTATTTGCGATTACTTGTGCATATGCATCATACATTTCCTAAATGTGAACTGAGCTTTTAGGAAATGCAATTACCACGAATTCAAATTTGGTGGTAACCTTGTGCAATTTTTAAAAATGCGTTAAATTCACTTTTAAAAGTGCCATGTGGCGCACACATGCCCAAAGGGCATGTGTGCGCTTTACTTCCCCAAAGGGCATGTGTGTGCTTTACATGTGCACAATGTTTGGGGGGGGGTGCATCAAAGGTGGCCTTAGACCCCCAGCATCCTTGGATATGCATTACCTAATTTGCAAATTCCTAACAGGAATTCGCAAATTGGGAAATGCAAAACCATTCGTAGCAATGGGCCTTCAGGCCCATTGGGAAGAATGGAGTCCCATTCCCTAATAGTAATTCCCTAATAGCGATTGCGAATTTTAAGAAATCACTATTTTCTTACATCTCATTTTGCATTTCTCAAGTAGTGATTTCTTAAAATTCGCTATTTAAGAAATGCAAACCGGATTTTTGATACATCTAGCCCTTTATTCCTATATGTTCTGTTAAACATGTTTTTTTATTTTTTATATCTTTCCGTAGTTTTTGAGCTTGACTGAAGATGATCTGAATAAATTTGAATCCCTGACCATGGGAGCCAAAAAAAAATTGAAGACTCAGCTGGAGCTGGAAAAGTAAGTGTTGACACCATACATTATAACTAGCTCTATTTTCTAAATTCAAAAAGGTTTTGGTGTCTTCATTTAAAGAGCCATCTTCTATGATGTTTCTATATTAAGAATGTGTTTTTAGTTGTTAATTTCAGTTCAGGTTTATGCTAGTTTTACTCACAGTGAACACAAAGATGAATTCCAACTTGACCTCTGTCCCACCTCCCCACTATAGACTCTGCATCCCCCACCCCATCACCCTACCACCATGCACGTACAGCATCACAGAGCTGATTTGTTTCTCTCATAGGGAAATCTACATTGATAGTCTCCAATGCTGAAATTTCCTGCCCACATGCAGGGATTCCAGAGCACTCTTGCATAGTATATCTTAAGTGTAGATGTTCGCCTTTTTTAGGGAAGGCCTGCAGAGTCACTTAAAAGAAAAGCATTTTGCAGCCTGTGGGAACAGTCTACAACGGCCCAATTCTTCAGATTATACTTAAAAAAGGGCCAAGAAACCGATATATGTAAATGCTTTAAAGCTACTTAAAAAAAACAGCTTACATCTCTTTCACAAACCATTTTTTGTAAAAGTTAAGAGATGAAGGATATCAGAACCGTGTAACCCCAATATGCTGTCACTATGTAAGTTTAAAACAGAGTCTGCTCCTTTAAGGACTCAGGGACAGCCAGTATCCCATCATGCCTAGCAGGTGGCAGTTACTTCAGTTCTTTTTTTTCCAGCTCCTGGTGACAGGATCTTGGAGCACTGAGCTTTGCCTTTTAGGATTTTCCTCTTCGAAATTCACCAGCGAAATTTTGCAACAACTTCATTTGACATTTCTCATCTCTCTTACATTTTCTGACAAAAAAGTGTGGTATCTTGTCAAAACGCTATCTTTGTTTGAAAAGTGCCCTGCCTGTGGGGGAAATAAGGTCAAATCAGACCCTCCCTACGTGTGCATTATCTTCCTTCCTGCAAGGCATATTCCTGATACTTGTCAGCACTTCAGGAATTTTCTAGACACATCCTGAAGAAAAGGGAGAAAATTTGCTTCCATGGCAATGAAGAAAGATTCAGGCGGCAGGCGTGGTCTGACGGTGGGACTTCAGAACGATGAGCGTCCGTCCTTTACCAGGTCTGCCATCTGCCTCTGAAGGACGTGGAAGGTCCAAAATGAGGGTTCAAGCCCAAAAACGACATTGGTCCCTGTTGATGTCGAGAGGATCGGAGTCGAGGCAAGGTACAGCTCCCACTTGTTCACCGCCAAGGGCTTGATCAATGTATAGAGAAGACTGGGATCAGTTAAAGCTGCTTCATCGAGGCTACAGAAAAAATATCGACCTCCCAAGCAGGATCCTCTCGTACGATCTGACCCACCTCTGGACTCAGTGGTCATACTAACAACCAAAAAACACTTTGCCACTACTCCTACTTCATCTGTACCGCCTGTTAAGGAGAGCAAAAAACTGGACTCCTTAGGCCGCAAAGTATGTAGCACAGCCGCTACCACCATGATGGCAGGCAGTGCAACTGCCTTTCTAGGGAGATATGGTAAGAATGTTATGGGGACAATTTGCAGATGATCTTCCCAGGTGCAAACAGGAAGACTTCCTAGAAATAGTCAACGAGAATTTGATGGTGTCCAATAAGGTCATCAATGCAGCAGCTGATTCTTCCTTGTTAGCAGCACACAAGTATTGTCACGGTGTTGCCTTAAGGAGACAATCTTGGCTCCGTCTCACGGCTCTCAAACCAGAGTCTTAACAAAGGACCCTTAATCTTCCATTCTCAGGGTCCACCCTCTACAGAAGCTACGCTGACAACGAAATAGCTTATGTGAAAGCTGAGATGGAAACCCTTAAGGCAGTTGGCCTGGAAAGGCCAAAAGAGCATAGAAGGTCTTTCAAGCCCTACCAGTGGCCATTTTTACCCTCTGAGGATTCAAATCCCTCAATAGAGTAAAGGTCACCAGCAACCATGGGGTTAAACATGCAACATGCGCCAAGTCATGAATCGTTCCTTCCCCTCTTCTGCTACCCACTCTGTTAGGGGGAAGCCTCTCTCATTTTCTGGCAGATAGGTAAAAAAATCACACATGAGGCCTGGGTGTTAACTATAGTTTGAAATGGGTATTGTCTCAGATTTGCAAGTCCACCACTGACCATACCACCAAAACCATCCAATCACCCTCTGCATTTGCTACGGTCTGAAGTCAACATCCTGCTGCAGGAGCAGGCAGTGGAGACTGTTCCTTCCAGACACTGTAGAACAGGCATTTGTTACAGATACTTTCTGGTAAAGAAAAAAGACAAGAACACTTTTTCTCGACTTGAAAGTGGCCAACAAATAGGTTCGGCAAGAAAAGTTTTGGATGCTGGCATTCACATCAGATCTATCCCCAGTTACACCAGGGAGACTGGTCCTGCTTCGTAGACCTTCAAGATATGTCCTTTCATGTTCGAATCGCCAAGAAAAATCGCAGGTCCTTGAGGTTTGTTGTGAAGAAGAATCATTATCATTATCAGTATCCAGTACTTCCATTTGGCCTCAAATCAGCACCCAGAGTTTTCTCGAAATGCATGGCAGTAGTGGCTGCCCACTTCAGAAAACATTCAATCTTTGTCTACCCCTACTTAGAACATTTGTGAATCAAGGCATCCACTTCTCGGAAAGCCCAACTTCATTAAAACTGGGCTTCAGATGTTGGGACTTCATATCAACCACAGCAAGTCGGCGTCTAATCCTGTTCAGACTTTGCATTATTTGGAGGCTTCCATTGATGCCATTCAGGCAAGAGTGTGTCCTTCGGAGGAGAGGTTGTTACCAATCTGTCTGAAGTCACTCTCTCATCCCACGATGAGGCTAGTGTCATCTCTCCTCGACTCGATGGCCTCATGTTGCTTAAACTCTGATTGCCTGACACCATATGCGTCCTCTTCAGGAATGTTTGTAGGATCAGTAGGACCAACTAACAGGCAACTGGGATGACATGATCATACTCTTCCCCCATGCAAAACAGTCTCTGAAATGGTGGTGCTCTCCAGCCAGCCTGCTTGAAGGGATGCCATTTCATCAATAGTTCCCTCTCGGGCCAGAGTGATGGATGCATGATTATTAAGGTGGGGATCCCACATGGATCATCTAAAAATTTAGGGCACATGGTCTCCAAGAGAGATGACCTATCACATCAATCTCCTCGCACTCCAAGGAGTACATCTAGCACTAACAGTCTTTCGCCCATCATTCAAGACCCAGTCCCAACTTGTTCAGATGGACAATACGACCCCCATGTTCTGCCTCACCAAGCAAGTGGGGACGAGGTCCACACTCTTACCCCATGAGTCTCAAGCAATCCAGAAGTGACTGATAGCCAGGGACCTCAAAATCATAGCAACTCACCTTCCAGGTGTGCATAATGTTCAATCAGACACCCTCAGCAGAGCTCTGCAAGAAAATTACAAATGGATCCTTCACGACGACCTTGTGCAAAACATCTTCAGGCTGTGGGGCACTCCGAACATAGACTTTTTCACCACTGTGGAAAATAAAAAGAATTCCAAGGCCTCACCTCAAGATACTTACAACCAGGGACACTTGGGAATTCCCTATGGATCGACTGGTTCGGCAACTTTCTTTACACCTTTCTGCCGATTCTGCTTATCTTGTCAGTCCTCCTCAAACTGTCCCATTCGAGAGCCAGGATGAGCTTGCTTAATAGCCCCAGAGTGGCCACGTCGTTAGTGGTTCACGGACCTCCTTCACCTGTCAGTGTGTCTACATCTCAAGCTGTCATGCAGACCCGACCTGCTAACGAAGTTCGGAGGCCAGATGGTACACCCCAATCTCTCCTCCTTGAATTTGGCAGCATGGCTCCTGAGCCTAGTGCAGTATGGACACTGAAACCTGCCACAATACTAAAAGACATCTTCAAGGTGGCTATGCGGCCGTCAACTCACTTAGCATATGCCTTGAAGTTGAAGAGATTTTGCATTTGGTGTTCTTCCAAGATTGTGGATCCTACAACTTGCCAGGAAGGTGTCATTCTTCCATACTTACTTCATTTAGCAAAATCTGGCCTGCAGTTCTCTTCCATAAAGGTTCACTTGGCAGCTCTTACTGCCTACAGAAAATGTCCTTCGCAAACCTCTTTTTTCAAAATCCCCATTATCAAGGATTTTCTAGAAGAGTTGAAGCAGGTTTTCTCTCCCATTAGGTGTCCTTCCCCTCCTTGGGAGCTTAACATTGTCCTTTCACGACTCATGCAGGACCCTTTCAAGCCTATTCACAAGTCATTCCTGTAACGTTTCTCATGGAAAACCTCTCTCCTCGTAGCAGTCGCATAAGGTCATAGGGGTTGCGAAATCCAAGCCTTGTGTTCTCACGAACCATACAGTTTTTCACTTTAACAAAGTAGTCATGAGGACGCACCCAAAATTCCTCCCAGAAGTTATTTCAGACTTCCATGTCAGACAATTTCATTGCCAACCTACTTTCAGCATCCTTCAAACCTAGCTGAAAGAACACTTTATTCCCTGGATGTAAGAAGGGTTTTGAAGTTTTTTCTAAATAAAACACTTGACCTACGCAGATTGGACCAGTTGTTTACAAATTATGGCCCAGTCCGTACAGGTTTAGCTACTTTTGAGCAATGCATCATCCGATGGATAGTGTTTTGCAACCTATTTATGATGTAAAAAAGCCGAAAAGACTTAATCAGCTAGACCGAAGGCTCATTTGACTAGGGCAAAGCATCTATTGCAGCGTTAATGAGAAATGTCCCTATATCGGAGATTTGTAAAGCGGCTACATGGAGGTCTTTTCACACATTCACCAAACACTATCATTTGTGTTCGCATGCTCAAACAATTGCTCTAGTATGACAGGCCTCCCTTAGAAATGTATTTGCTTAAATGGCTAGTTTAATCGTTCCTCTGTCTTTTCCACCGCTCTTGGTGAGCAGGAGCTTGCTACTCTGTTCAGTGCTTATGACTCAGTGGAGATCCCCTAAGAAAAAAGGAATGATTTCTTACCTGTAAATCCAGTTCTCTTAGGAGAACCTCCATTAAAGTAATAAGCAACCCTACCTTTCACTCACACATCTCGTCAAAAATAACTGAAGCAACTTCAACCTCCTGGGCATGATGGGACACTTGTGGTCCCTTGGTCCTTAAAGGTGCAGACTCTGTTTTAAAGTCACATAATTAAAGGCTGCGCTGCTACACTGTCACCAGGAGCTGGAATAAAGAACTGAAGCAACTGCCACCTTCGGGGCATGATGGGACACACTGGTGGTCCCTGGGTTCTTAAAGGCACAGACTCTGGTTTTAAACACACATATTGACAGCCTATGGGGCTACACTATCCTGCTACCCTGCATCTATTAACTTCCTCAAAAAAGGGTTTGTGAAAGATTTAAGCTGTTTTTACACAATATTAGCTTTAAATTATATACATATATTGGTTTCTTGGCCCTTTTTTAAGTCCTGTCTGAAGGATTGGGCCATTGTAGCCTGTTTCTTTATCGTGCCTAATGTTTTCTCGTAAGTGACTGCAGGCCTTCCCGAAGAAAAGTGTACATCTACACTTAAGAAGATATACTATGAAGAAAGTGCTCCAGTATTCCCTGCATGTGTGCTGGACAGCTCAGTGCTTATGACTTCAACGGAGATTCCCCTAAGAAAGCACTGAGATTACAGCTAAGAAACCATTCTTTATTCATCCTGCTAGTTGAGCTTGCGCCCTGAGGAGCTAATTCCCTCTTCAGTGTGCTTGGTGTCTGGGTAATAAAGGCAGCAGTTCTTTCCAACTGTAGTAAATATCCAGGGTGTGTAGGTCTTGCACTATTAAGGGCATTGCCGTTTTTGAAAGTCTCTCCCCGTATAATCTAGTAAGGGCCCCCATTGTTGCTGAATTTGTTCTCTTGGCCTTGGTCCCCCTTAACTACGTTGTTTCGTTCGGCGTTGTCTAGGTCCCCAAAATGATAGAATAGCTTAACTTCTGCAAGCAGCATCTGCTATTTAAGATGTGTGTTTCTTTGAAGGGGTGCCTAATAAGATAACTTTTGGGCATTCATCTATCCTAGACTGTTACCTTCTCTGTCATATGGATGACTCTGTCCCAGAAAGTTTTTACATGCAGATAGGACCAAAGGTATGTGTCAAAGGCCCTCTTTCACCACACCCTTTCCAGTATTGTTTTTTTCCCTTTCTGTGACACCCCCTAGCCAGCCCTCCGTCCCCCCCCCCCCCTACCCCCCACCCCAGTCATACTGGACTATGCAATTTGTACAGTATCATATACAGTGTTCCCTTTCCCTCTACATGGCTTTCAGAACTACTTGATCTAGTCAGTATGGCATGCCATTGTTTGAAGTCTAAGGTAATTCCCCATTTTTTGTCCAGTAGCCATCATACTGAATACCGATATATGCAGGAGACTGTCCCTCCATCAGTCGAAGAGGAATTTTGCAAAGAGGGGTTAGCATCTTAATCTCCCACTTTTAAATGTGGGGCTGTTGTATTCAGCTTCGCTCCTGAAAATATTGTTATTGTTCTACAAGATAGCAGAGTTTATCCTGTGTAATAATAGTGAAGAAGGTTGGGTTTGTGAACATTGCCATATGTTGGTTTTTGCTGAGTCTAGCTCACCGCCCTAGCCAGACAAATGTTAATCATCTATTCTGCAACTCTGTTCCCTATCCGTCATCGATGTATAGGGCCTTAGTCTGAAATAGGCATAAAATTCTAGGGAAAAATTGTTATTTTGATTGCGCTACACAGCCCAGTCATGACAACAATTTGTTCTTCCTCTTTTCCAACTCTACTGTTGTGGCACTCCTCAACTGTACTAATTTCATATCTCCCGTCTTGGGTATTGTTTGCCAATTTAAGGCCCAGATAATTGTTGGAAGATTCGGCCTATCGGAACCTAGGTACTTGGAAGCGGTGCCATTGAGCCCCTCCGACTTAGTCAGATTGAATAGTATAACCATAGATCACCAGTTTATCCTGTGTTAAGCTTTGTTGGCACCCAGGGAGACCAGGGCCATCTATCTGCCACGCTTGCGCCCAATGTCTATAAGGTAGAAGACTTTCTAAGTATTATCCCTTGTCTGTCTGCTCACAGTGAAGCCAGGTAACGACCGTCTGCATCCAGAGTGTTCTGTCTTTGCCAAGATCTTTGCATTAGTATTGAGAAAAAGATTGGTCTTTATAATGCCCAAATATCTGTAGCCTTCTCTGGTTTGAGGATGAGAGAAACACTGGATTTTGCCATAGTGAGTCACCCTCTTTTTGGTAATTGCTTTCTGGAATACTTTTATTAATATCATTTAAAGCAGCGTACTAAAAGTTTGGTTGAAATTTGCTGTGAAGCCATCCAGATCCAGCACCTTAAAGGGACATAAAATAGAGATTGCTTTCAGGATCTCTGATTTCATTATTGATTGTTATATTCTATTTTAGCCACTGAGCCAAATTGTAGTTAAATGTGCCTCAGATAGACATGTTTGTCTGTTCAGTCACTAAGGTTTTACTTCATGGAGTTCCTAGAAACATTATGCTTTGGCCTCTTCATTTGTTCATACTGTGACGTCTCTGTTCTTGACCTCAGTGATGAACAACCTGATTTGCTCTGGAAAGATTTGCTAAGAGTAATGTGTTATAGGCAGTTTTCAAGATACGTGGTTTGTGGGGTTTCTTCTCTGTCCTACAACAACCAGTGTTTCAGCCCACCACATGGCATGACTTATTAAATTACTTCTTGTTGTGGCACTGAAGCCTCCCTTTATTCTTTGCCATTTTTTTAACCACCTCCCTGACCTCCCTTAGTTCACTACTCATCTTCTTAGCTCTCAGCTTCAGATAGGTCTTGTGCCCTGTGAAGTGGGTATCATGTCAACTCTTTAGAAGGTGTCCTACTGTTCCATGCTCCTCCAGGATCTCTTCCTGTCTCTGCGCATGGTAGATATGCATTGGTCGAACCTTCCTCCATGCCGGACTTCTTGGGCATGAACACTCCTCTTTTGGTGAGCTCAAAACTGCTTTAGCCATTTTGTTTTCCATTTTTACCTTCCCATCTAAACATTAAGGGTACTCCCACCTACATTTTACTCCTTTATTTCTGAGGAAGGGTGTAATTATTTTGAATGCTTGTCTCTTAGTAGTATGATAGCAGAAAGGTCATGAAAGGTCTGCAGCTCTGCTCCATTTTATGCGGTTTGCCCCACTTTATGCACAGCTTGCATTATTTCTTAATTGTGCAGACAAGCCACTATATTTGATGGTCCTTTTGCTCTAGGGGTCTCCATTCATTCATTGTTCTGTGGGCTCTGTCTTGACAGGATCACCTCATATCTACCTAGAATGGCCTCAAGCAGGCTCCATACCTAGGCTGTTGTGGTGTTCCTTTACTTGCCATACCTCTGATACGTATGTAGCACCTTAAACAACTTTCCAAATCCTCCCATTTCTCTTGAAGCAGAATTAATTGTTCATCCCGAGTTAGGAGTCTAGCCCTGTACTCTAGTTCCAGAGCCCTTGTGTTCTGTGCATTTTCCAAGGAATGCCCCTGCCCCTATGCCTGTCTTAATTTTTTTTTGCAAAACTGTTACATAAAGGTTTTGGTAACCTTCTCCACATCCTCTCTCGTATGATCCTCAGAGTCCAGAAATCGCTGTCTCCGGGATGTGGTGACCATGTTGGAGTCTCATTTTTCTTGCTGAATCCCCTTCGGAGAAAATCCTCAGTGGTATTGTCGCTCTTTTACCCATTCCATGTCTACATTTGTGAAATTAAATGGGGCAAGCTTGGTGCTCTGGCCTGTAGACCATTAGACGGCTGCAAGTTCAACTTATACTCCCTAGTGTTGCTCTCTGTATTACATAGTTAGATTTCACACTGCCACCAGCCCATCCTATCTGCAAGTGAGGGTACTATGCAGGAGATTAGGATTGTAAATGCACAGTTAAAAAATTATCATCAACTATTTCTTTTATGCAGTAGGCTCAGGTGACAACCATCTTGCTTGTCCCCTGTTAGAAATTGGGTCTCTACTTGGCAGAGGTATGCACCCTGTCCAAGTATGGACCACAGTCCTAGTCAAGGTAAGTCACAACATGTGAGAAAGTAGCCTCTTTCTAGCCTTGTTACCCCCACTTTTGGCCTGTTTGTGAGTATATGTCAGGTGTTTTCACTGTCTCACTGGGATCCTGCTAGCCAGGGCCCAGTGCTCATAGTGAAAACCCTATGTTTTCAGTATGTTTGTTATGTGTCACTGGGACCCTGCTAGTCAGGACCCCAGTGCTCATAAGTTTGTGACCTATATGTATGTGTTCCCTTTGTGATGCCTAACTGTCTCACTGAGGCTCTGCTAACCAGAACCTCAGTGGTTATGCTCTCTCTTTACAAATTGTCACTAACAGGCTAGTGACCAATTTCACCAATTCAGATTGGCATACTGGAACACCCTTATAATTCCCTAGTATATGGTACTGAGGTACCCAGGGTATTGGGGTTCCAGGAGATCCCTATGGGCTGCAGCATTTCTTTTGCCACCCATAGGGAGCTATGGCAATTCTTACACAGGCCTGCCATTGCAGCCTGAGTGAAATAACGTCCACGTTATTTCACAGCCATTTACCACTGCACTTAAGTAACTTATAAGTCACCTATATGTCTAACCTTTACCTGGCAAAGGTTGGGTGCTAAGTTACTTAGGGGGTCATTCTGACCCTGGCGGTAAAATCCGCCAGGGCCAACGACCGCGGGAGCACCGTCAACAGGTTTTCCGCTGCCCTGGGGAATCCTCCATGGCGGCGCAGCTTGCTGCGCCGCCATGGGGATTCCGACCCCCATACCGCCATCCTGTTCCTGGCGGTTTTGGCCGCCAGGAACAGGATGGCGGTATGGGGTGTCGTGGGGCCCCTGCAGTGCCCATGCCAATGGCATGGGCACTGCAGGGGCCCCCGTAACAGGGCCCCACCATGATTTTCAGTGTCTGCCATGCAGACACTGAAAATCGCGACGGGTGCAACTGCAGTATTCTGGCGGTTCCAGCCAGGCCGGCAGCTTCCGCCGCCGGCCAGGGTCAGAATGACCCCCTTAGTGTGTGGGCACCCTGGCACTAGCCAAGGTGCCCCCACATGGTTCAGGGCAAATTCCCCGGACTTTGTGAGTGCGGGGACACCATTACACGCGTGCACTATGCATATGTCACAACATATGTATAACATCACAATGGTAACTCCGAACATGGCCATGTAACATGTCTAAGATCATGGAATTGTCACCCCAATGCCATTCTGGCATTGGGGAGACAATTCCATGATCCCCCGAGTCTCTAGCTCAGACCCGGGTACTGCCAAACTACCTTTCCCGGGGTTTCACTGCAGCTGCTGCTGCTGCCAACCCCCCAGACAGGTTTCTGCCCTCCTGGGGTCCAGCCAGGCTTGGCCCAGGAAGGCAGAACAAAGGACTTCCTCAGAGAGAGGGTGTTACACCCTCTCCCTTTGGAAAAAGGTGTCAGGGCTGGGGAGGAGTAGCCTCCCCCAGCCTCTGGAAATGCTTTGATGGGCACAGATGGTGCCCATCTCTGCATAAGCCAGTCTACACCGGTTCAGGGATCCCCCAGCCCTGCTCTGGCACGAAACTGGACAAAGGAAAGGGGAGTGACCACTCCCCTGACCTGCACCTCCCCTGGGAGGTGCTCAGAGCTCCTCCAGTGTGCTCCAGACCTCTGCCATCTTGGAAACAGAGGTGCTGCTGGCACACTGGACTGCTCTGAGTGGCCAGGGCCAGCAGGTGATGTCAGAGACTCCTTCTGATAGGCTCCTCCAGGTGTTGCTAGCCTATCCTCTCTCCTAAGTAGCCAAACCTCCTTTTCTGGCTATTTAGGGTCTCTGCTTTGGGGAATTCTTGAGATAACGAATGCAAGAGCTCATCAGAGTTCCTCTGCATCTCTCTCTTCACCTTCTGCCAAGGAATCAACTGCTGACCGCGCTGGAAGCCTGCAAAACCGCAACAAAGTAGCAAAGACGACTACTGCAACCTTGTATGGCTGATCCTGCCGCCTTCTCGACTGTTTTCCTGGTGGTGCATGCTGTGGGGGTAGTCTGCCTCCTCTCTGCACTAGAAGCTCCGAAGAAATCTCCAGTGGGTCGACGGAATCTTTCCCCTGCAACCGCAGGCACCAAAAGACTGCATCACCGGTCCTCTGGGTCCCCTCTCAGCACGACGAGCGTGGTCCCTGGAACTCAGCAACTCTGTCCAAGTGACTCCCACAGTCCAGTGACTCTTCAGTCCAAGTTTGGTGGAGGTAAGTCCTTGCCTCCCCACGCCAGACTGCATTGCTGGGTACCGCGTGATTTGCAGCTGCTCCGGCTCCTGTGCACTCTTCCAGGATTTCCTTTGTGCACAGCCAAGCCTGGGTCCCCGACACTCTAACCTGCAGTGCACGACCTCCTGAGTTGTCCTCCGGCGTCGTGGGACCTTCTTTTGTGACTTCGGGTGAGCTCCGGTTCACTCTTCTTCGTAGTGCCTGTTCCGGCACTTCTGCGGGTGCTGTTTGCTTCTGAGTGGGCTCCTTGTCTTGCTGGACGCCCCCTCTGTCTCCTCACGCAATTGGCGACATCCTGGTCCCTCCTGGGCCACAGCAGCATCCAAAAACCCTAACCGCGACCCTTGCAGCTAGCAAGGCTTGTTTGCGGTCTTTCTGCACGGAAACACCTCTGCAAGCTTCTTCACGATGTGGGACATCCATCCTCCAAAGGGGAAGTTTCTAGCCCTCTTCGTTCTTGCAGAATCCACAGCTTCTACCATCCGGTGGCAGCTTCTTTGCACCCACAGCTGGCATTTCCTGGGCATCTGCCCACTCCAGACTTGATCGTGACTCTTGGACTTGGTCCCCTTGTTCCACAGGTCCTCTCGTCTGGAAATCCATCGTTGTTGCATTGCTGGTGTTGGTCTTCCTTGCAGAATTCCCCTATCACGACTTCTGTGCTCTCTGGGGAACTTAGGTGTACTTTGCACCCACTTATCAGGGTCTTGGGGTGGGCTATTTTTCTAACCCTCACTGTTTTCTTACAGTCCCAGCGACCCTCTACAAGCTCACATAGGTTTGGGGTCCATTTGTGGTTCGCATTCCACTTCTAGAGTATATGGTTTGTGTTGCCCCTATACCTATGTGCTCCCATTGCAATCTATTGTGACTATACATTGCTTGCACTGTTTTCTATTGCTATTACTGCATAATTTTGGTATTGTGTACATATATCTTGTGTAAATTTGCTATCCTCATACTGAGGGTACTCACTGAGATACTTTTGGCATATTGTCATAAAAATAAAGTACCTTTATTTTTAGTATATCTGTGTATTGTGTTTTCTTATGATATTGTGCATATGACACTAGTGGTATAGTGGGAGCTTTGCATGTCTCCTAGTTCAGCCTAAGCTGCTCTGCTAAGCTACCATTTTCTATCAGCCTAAGCTGCTAGACACCTCTTCTACACTAATAAGGGATAACTGGACCTGGTGCAGAGTGTAAGTACCCCTTGGTACCACTACAAACCAGGCCAGCCTCCTACACAACAAGCAAGGTGATGGTTCGATTTCCGGGAGCGCAGCCTTGGTTCCTTTCTGCAGTGCGTGGATGTTTTCATGCCTAGAGATGATGCATGGAAAATCCAGAACACGCTGGTAGGATGGAGCAGGTGCTGCATTGATCCGGTAGGCTATACAGCGATTTTTCAGCCGCGAGGCAGGCATTGCGTTGATTTTTGCAGGTGTGTTGATTTTTCGATGCACTGGATTTTCTCTCTTTGGTGAAGTCTTTGATGGCTCTGACTTAAGAACAGGAGGCAAGCCCAGTCTGAGCACTTGTGAGGGAAGGCAGAGTCCTTATGGCAGAGTCCTTCCAGCAGTGTCCGGGGCGTGCAGGCAGCAGGACAACAAGCAGGAGAGCAGTCCTTCCAGCAAAGCAGTCTAGTTGTGTCCTTTAGGCAGGACGGCACCCCCTCTGACAGAATCCAGTTCTAGGTCCAGAAGTGTCTGATTTGGTGGGGTCACAGACCCAGTATATATACCCAAATGTGCCTTTGAAATGGAGGAAACTTCAAAGATTGGTTTTGAACTGCACAAGTTCCCCTTTCAACCCAGCCCTGTTTGCCAGGAAATCTGTTGGGGGTGATCAGTCCTTTGTGTGAGGTCAGGCCACTATCCTTGGAAGTGTAAGTAAGAGCCCCTCCACGTTTCCTGCCCAGGAAGATCAATTAGTATGCAGATGCAGCTGAGTGTCCTGTGTTTATGGCTGTCTGGGTGGAATGCACAAGGGGAGCTGTCAGCCAGACAGAACAGATATGGATTTGAGATGGGCTGAGAGGCACAGAGAACAGTAAGTGCAGGGACGTACCTACTTTCTAAAAGTGGCATTTCTAAAATAGAAATGCTGAATCCATCTTTACCAGTAAGCAGGATTTTTCACTACTATTCCAACCATACTAAACATGACAAAGCTACTCTTCTCAGATCACACATTGCCACTTAAAAGTATATAAGGGAATTTCCAATGCTGGCGTATGAGAGGAGCAGGCTTCACAATATTGCAAAACAATGTTGGGAATTTCTTTAGTACCAGGACATGTAAAACTTTCAAGTGCATGTCCTGCCTTTTACTTACATAGCACCCTCCCCTATATGTTAACTAGGGCCTACCTTAAGGGTGACTTATTTGTAATAAAAGAGGAATTTAAGTCTTGGCAATTAGTTTTAAATGCCAAGTCGAAGTGGCAGTAAAACTGCATATACAGGTCTTGCAGTGGCAGACCTGAGACATGGTTAAGGGGCTACTGATGTGGGTGGCACAATCAGTACTGTAAGTCCACTAGTAACATTTAATTTCTGATGGATACAACTACCTGTGGATTCCTCACCTAATGAATTCTCCCCATGCGTAGCATTCAACAGAAACATTTCTCTAGCTCTGCACGTCGGCGAGGACGTCACAATTGCCTGACTCCACACGGCTCCGCCTGACGTCATTGTGGCAATAAGAGGCCCTTGCCGGCGTGCTGACGTCAGTTTCCTTTTTCCCGTGCCTTCGATAACGGTTACTTTTCTGGCTACCTGTATCGTTCGCTCTTCGGAAGGGATACTTTGTGTTTTTACTCGATGTCGGCTCCAAAGAAATCGGGTTTTAAGCTCTGCAGGGAGTGTGGAGGTCGGATGTTGGCGACTGATCCTCACAATGACTGTCTTTGGTGCCTCAGTTCGGATCACAACGTCCAGGAATGCGGCTCCTGTCAGAAGATGAATCCGAAGGCGTTGAAAAAGCGTGAGGCTAAGCTATTTTTAGCTAAGTCGAAGAAGGAGAGGAAGCGGCACCATGGATCGTCTTCAGGGAAGTCGACTCATAAGAAGCTGCATCACCGTGACTCTCGGCGTCGGTCCAGGAGTCAGCTGGAGTCGAGGTCTCTGACGACTCGGCGCCGTAAGTCTTGGGAAGTGAGTCTGACGGTGTCCCCACAGCCAATGACTCCGCAGACGTCTCCGGCGCCGTCAGTCTTCGAGGTTGTGGAGCCTTAAAGTCATCTGGCTTCTCCGGCGCATCCTGGCGCGCAAGAGTCCATCCCGGCGCCGGCACCGGCATTTCTCAATGCCATGTTTGCCATATTCCAAAATATGGCTCCGGGACTGGTGCGCCGGCTGTCCCCACCAGTCCCCTGGCATTCAGTCTCGGCGTTCCGGCTCCATACAGGCCGACGCCGTTTATGCCGTTCTGTCTCTGGCTGGAGACTCTAGCCAGGCACCTCTGCCGGCGGCGCAGCCGGCGATGTCGAGGGAGTGACCTTCGACTCCGTTGTCGGAGGAGATGGAACCTAGAGGCCGGATGGCGTTGTCGGATGCAGGGCCTTTGTCCATGGTGCCGGTGGATCCATCTGCGGCGTCTGGTGGATCTGGAGGTTGTCATGACGCCTTCCCGACGCCATTCACCGACATCGTTGCACTCCATGTCGACACCGGGGCTGGAGGCCAAGTTGAGATCCAGGCGGAAGGCCCTCGGGTTGCTGGAGGAAAGGCAATACCGGCAACAATTCCTTGAAGAGGGGGAGATCACTGATCCCCAGAGTGAGTTACCTGGACTGGATACAGCAAGTGGGCTTGATACTTCCCCAGAATGGGATCTTGCCTCCTCAAGAGAATATACAGAGGAGGCAGCCACCGTCCACTCAGTAATTAGAAAGGCTGCGACTTTCTTGGAACTTCCCTTACCTACAGCTCAGGTTAAGACCAACCTGTTGACGGAAGTTTTGCACCCTGCTACAGCCATGGCGGATCCTCTTTTGCCATTTAATGAGGCTCTTATGGAACCAATCGAAGAGGTATGGAAGAAGCCTGTCACCTCTTCAGCTGTCAGTAGGTCAGTGGCCAGGCATTATAGGTCTGCACCGGGGAACCCAGAGTTTTTGTCGAAACATCCTTCGCAAGAAAGTCTGGTAGTGCAGGCATCGTGTTCCTCGAGGTCTGCCCCTGGTTCTTTTCTGGGAGTTCCATCTGACCGGGAATCCAGGCGCATGGAACAATCGGCCAAGAAAGTGTTTTCGTCTTGCAACATGGCACTAAAATCTGCCAATGCTACTTGTATTCTTGGCAGGTACATACATGCTATAATGGATGCGGCAAAGACTGTTCTTCCGGACATGCCCCAGGGCTTGCATAGCCTACTCTCAGGCGGCGGCTACGCAAGTTATTCAGTCAGGGCTGAATACCATACACTCTGTTGCAAGAGCCATGGGGACTTCTGTTGTCACCAGGCGTCATGCGTGGTTGCGCACTTCTGGTTTTTCTTCGGACGTCCAGGCCACGTTGTTGGATTTGCCTTTTGATGGGGCAAAACTATTTGGATCTAAAGCGGACTCTGCGCTAGAGCGCTTTAAGGAATGTAGGGCCACTGCTAGGTCATTGGGTCTGCAGGCTGCTTCCGCCCCGTTTCGATCATTCAGGTGGCTGCGGGCTTTTTGGAAGAGGAGCTTCCTTTCGTGGGAGGTCACAGCAGCCGGGGCAGCAGTCTTCGAGCCTCCCTTATCGATCGCTTAGGGGGCGGGGTAGGGTCCGCACTAGAGGGGCCACCCAGCAGCAGAACCCTTCCTCTTCCTCCGGAGGGTTGCCACAAGGAAAGCAACCCTAGTCCTCTTGCCATTGTCTCCCATGTCTCTCCGGTAGGGGGGTGGCTTTCTCTTTTTCTTCCCATGTGGGAGTCCATAACCTCAGATTCCTGGGTCATCAGTGTGGTGAGAAAAGGTTATGCTCTTCCCTTTCGGGAGATTCCTCCTCCCTTCCCTCCCCGTCCTTCCTTTTGTTCAGAAGATCATCTCCTGTTGCTAGAACAGGAGGTTCTCTCCCTATTGTTGAAGGGCGCAGTAGAGTTGGTTCCGGAGCAGGAGAGGGGTCAGGGGTGCTATTCCAGATACTTTCTGATTCCCAAAAAGGATGGTCGTCTGAGACCTATCTTGGACCTGAGGATTTTGAATTGGTTCCTCAAACAGGAGAAATTAAAAATGCTGACTCTAGCACAGGTGCTTTTGGCGTTGAACAAGGAGGATTGGATGGTGTCGGTCGACTTGCAGGATGCTTATTTTCACATTCCCACTCTAAAGTCGCACAGGAAGTATCTCTGGTTTGTGGTAGGATCGCAGCACTACCAGTTTGCGGTCCTTCCTTTTGGTCTTACTTCCGCACCTCGGGTCTTCACGAAGGTGATGGCGGTTGTTGCAGCACACCTCAGGAGGAAAGGGGTAGCAGTATTCCCTTACCTAGACGATTGGTTGATCGAAGCCGAGTCTCCGGGGCTTGTGATGCGTCATCTGCAGCTGACAACCCAGTTGTTGTTCATTCTGGGTTTTTCAATAAATGTGCCCAAGTCTCACCTAGAACCCTCTCAACGCCTCCTGTTTATAGGGGCAGTACTGGACACGACATTGAATCGGGCCTTTCCTCTGCCACAGCGGATACAGGACATTCAGGCGTTGATTCCGATGTTTTAAGAAGGAGCGGTAGTTCCAGTCCTCAAGGTCCTTCATCTGCTCGGCCTGTTCACTTCTTGCATTCTGTTGGTCACTCATGCATGCTGGCATATGAGGGCTCTTCAGTGGTGCCTCCGCAGGCAGTGGTTTCAACACAGAGGAGATCTCGGGGAGTCAATAAGGATCTCCAGAGACACTGCAGCGGATCTCCGATGGTGGGCTGCGGACTGCAACCTTTCTCAAGGAAAGCCGTTTTCGCTGCCAACTCCGGTGACCACGGTGATAACGGATGCCTCCATCTTAGGGTGGGGAGCTCATCTGGGGGATCTGGAGATCAAGGGTCGTTGGTCTCCAGTAGAGCAGATGTTTCATATCAATCTTCTGGATCTGCGGGTGATTGGTTTAGCCCTCAAGGCCTTCCTCCCTTCCCTTCGCGGTCAGTCGGTTCAGATCCTAACGGAAAACACGACTGTGATGTGGTATATCAACAAGCAGGGGGGTGTAGGGTCGTACCTTCTTTGCAGAGAGGCTCTGCGACTCTGGTCCTGGGCTCGGGATCATCGGCTTTGGGTAATAGCAAACCATCTGGCCGGGGTTCAAAACGTGCAGGCGGAAAGTCTCAGTTGTTTCTTCTCGGACGACCACGAGTGGCGTCTGCATCCGGATCTGATTCTGTACATCTTTTGCATGTGGGGTTTTCCCCGAATAGACCTGTTTGCCACTTGGGAGAACGAACACTGTCCGTCGTTCGGCAACCTTCAGTATTCGATGCAAGGAGCATTGGGGGACGCGTTTCAGATGTCCTGGTGCGACAAGTTGCTTTACGCGTTTCCCCCCCCATACCCTTGATTCCTCGGGTTTTGCAGAAGATTTGCCAAGACCGGGCCCAAGTCATTCTAATAGCTCCGGATTGGCCACGAAGGGTGTGGTATGCAGACCTACTCCAACTCTCGCTGTGCCCTCCGCTCCGTCTCCCTCTCAGGGCAGACCTCCTCTTGCAGTCGCAGGGGCAGGTTCTACACCACCCCCCTCCAGAGCCTGCACCTTTATGCCTGGAGATTGAGCGGGGCAACCTGAGTGCTTTTTCTCTCCCACCAGAGGTGGTGGACTTTCTTTTATCGGCCAGGTGACACTCCACCAAATCAATCTATGCTAGTAGGTGGGCTAAATTCGTTTGTTGGTGTGGAGAGCAGCAAATGAATCCCTTAAGGGCCCATCTTTCAGATTTATTGTTATTTGCTTTGTCGTTGGCACAGCGTGGTTGTGCTGTGGCCACTGTTAAAGGCTTTCTTTCGGCCCTTTCGGCCTTCTTATGTCTTCCAGATCAGCCCTCTTTGTTCAAATCTCCTTTGGTTTTACGATTTTTGAAGGGGCCTACTGATAGGTTTCCTCCCACTCCTTTCATCATGCCGCAGTGGGACTTAAATCTGGTGTTAACTTTTTTGATGGGCTCTCCCTTTGAGCCTCTTCATTCTTGTCCCTTGAGGTATTTGTTTTTCAAGACTGTGTTTCTGACAGCGATTACGTCGGCTAGACGTGTTGGTGAGCTACAGGCCCTCTCTGTTCACCCGCCATTTATGACTTTTCATAAGGACAAGGTGGTATGAGGACCAGGGCGGCTTTCCTCCCCAAGGTTGTGTCTCTGTTTCACTTGGGATAATCCATTACTCTCTCATCGTTCTACCCTCCTCCGCACCCATCTAAGGAGAAGGAAAGACTCCATTGTCTGGACCCCAGGAGGGCTCTCAGCTTTTATATTGACAGGATGAGAGAGTTCTGGTTGGATGAACAACTCTTTATCGGATATGTGGGGAAGAGGAAGGGGAAGGCCGCCCACAAGCGAACGCTCTCCAGGTGGGTCATTCTTTGTATTAAAATATGTTACTCATTGGCGAAGAAGGATCCTCCTGAGGGGTATCAGAACCCATTCCACCTGGGCCAAGTTGACCTCATCGGCTCTGGCCAGAGGTGTTCCGGTGGCGGACATCTGTAAGGCTGCGACTTGGTCTTCCCTCCACACCTTTGTAAAGCATTATTGTCTGGATTCGGAGGTGCGGAGGGATGGCCATTTTGGGCAGTCTGTGCTGCAGGAGTTCCTGGTGTGATCAGACGGACACCCTCCTCTGAGGTGGAACTGCTTTGGAACTCTATTCATTAGGTGAGGAATCCACAGGTAGTTGTATACATCAGAAGAGCAAGTTACTTACCTTCGGTAACGCTTTTTCTGGTGGATACATTAGCTACCTGTGGATTCCTCACGGTCCCTCCCGCCTCCCCGTTGTCAGTCTGGTCATACCGGGATCGCCTTGGGTGTGCACTTCAGTGTCTTACTTTCTGTATTTCTATATATGTATATACATTCATAGTTGTAATTCTGGTTATTTGCAAGTTTTCAAGCTCTTCATGATGGTATGCTCTTTTTACGGATTTCTGTAAAGGTCTTATATAAATGTTTTCTATAAAGGTTTATTGTTTATGATCATGGAGTGTTTTGGTTGTCGATGTTATCTATATGTCTCAAAGGCACGTCAAAAATGGCGTAAACTGACGTCAGCACGCCGGCGAGGGCCTCTTATTGCCACAATGACGTCAGGCGGAGCCGCGTGGAGTCGGGCAGTTGTGACGTCCTCGCCGACGTGCAAAGCTAGAGAAAAGTTTCCGTTGAATGCTACACATGGGGAGAATTCATTAGGTGAGGAATCCACAGGTAGCTAATGTATCCACCCGAAAAAGTGTTACCGAAGGTAAGTAACTTGCTCTTACAGGCCCTGGGCACATCTGGTGCACTTTACTAGGGGCTTGTAGATAAATTACATCTGCCAATTAGGTATCAGCCAATGTTACCATGTTTAAGGGAGAGAGCACAAGAAGTTTAGCTATGGTCAGCAGTGATAAAGTGTGCATGGACCTAAAAACTTCAAAAACAAGATCAGAAAAATGGAGGGAGGGAGACAGGCAAGCAAAAATTCGGGGGAAGACCACCCTAAGGCTGTCCGGTCTTAGGATGCTTACTAGACTTGGTCGTGGCAGCCATAGGACTGAAGCTCTAGGGCCCTGCCCATCTCTCTGCGGGCCTCCAGTACTCCATTCTGGTGGCTTATGGTATTTAAAGTGCAGTATTCCAGAGCGCCACAGAAAATCCAGAGACTTTAACAATACCTGCAAAACAAATAGCAGTGGTCCCACAATCAGTGGTAAGCAGCCTCTCACTCATCCCTGCCGCTCAGGCCCCCATGCTACAGCTTCTCTGATGGTTGTGGCAAAGCCCAGAGTCGTTTGTGCAACTTGTTGCATCTCCTCTCCCAGATGAAATTGCCATATTCCTATCTCCTCACAGATACCACCACAGGAGTGGAGCCATTGCATCACTTTTGGCTGGCTGCTATACATCAGCTCTCCTTCGGTGCCTAACCCGCAAGGCTACTTTCCAGTGGCCTGCCTTTCACTTAGACGGTTGACTGTGCAACTGTGATCCTGCTTCTGGGGCGAGCCATGGCCTTTACTGTGTTCCTTAGTCCTGCACTCATCAGTCGGAGACCTCCATTTTGTCTTATTGTGTCCTCCTACTTTCCCCCTCATCTGGGTTACAGGTTGTTGGGGCAAGGTGGAGTTCTGGAAGCTCTATCTCCATGCTGAGGGCTCCTAGCTCCCTATGGAGTATCTTATCAATGGAGGTGCACTTAGCTGGAGGAGTGGGTATAAGTCGGCTGTCTAGGGCTTTCCTCCTTTTAGCAGCTACTGATTGAGAACAGTGGTGCTGGCAGGGGAAGCTTTTAGCTGGATGTGCGCTTGTGCATAAAGTAAGAGAAATTGAAAACTCTGCTTTTGAATAGGAGTTAAGGGTAGTATATAATCTATGAAGGGGAGTGGATTTAACTAGTTAATGCCAGTGGCACACCCACCATCAGAACCCGCCCTCCTGGAAGCGTAACCCCAATAGTTACAACCTGGCACAAATAAGGCACTGGTTAGTAAACACCTACGCCAGAAGAGGAAGAAAACAAAGATGTCTCCCGGGCTACTAACCCATTTGGGGACGTACGTGTATGGGAATACTACAAAACAGCCTTCTCCACTAATCAGAATGGATTTGGCCCAAAAGAATATGGAGATAAAGGGTCCCAGCCCCAAGTGAAAACCGATAAACCCAGGTCCCAAAGGTACATTGACAGACAGTGCAAACAGCCTGAAAATAGGGTCACACTCCAGGGCAAAGAGAAACGAAAAGTAAAAAACAGTAGAGGAGCCTTCGTTCAAGTGGATTCAACTTAATCCTCTGCATTGAAGGGCAGCAAACCTAAAACCAAGTACTAAGATAAATGAGACCCACAGTCTTAATATTGCTTTGGGAGATTATGTCAATTACAAGGGAGGGCACGTCGACTGCTTGGCAACTCGGGCAACCAGACAATATTTACAGGAAGTCATCGCCCATTTTGTCAGTCACAGGTTAGAGGGGGTGGTCCAGCCTTGTCCAGTTGCGACAGGCCTGCTCTTGGCCCGGTCACGTGCCTGGGTGTGTTCCGCACCACAGGGGACTTTAAAGCGCTTTTAGCACATTGTCTGACCCGGCCCCTCCTCCCTTCAGTAGCGGTGACCCTTGGTGATGTAGTCCCACCCCAGGGATAGCAGCAAGTCAGGAAGGCACAAAATCTCATTGTTGTATTCCTCCAGAGTTAAAGGGGCAGAGTTCAGCTTACCTTGTGGGTGGGCTGCTCTGTAGAGTCCGCAGAATCAGTCATGTCCAATTTCTTGCTTAATCTATCCTGCAGTTAAAACCAATAACTAGGGTTATAGAAGACCACTTGGTGAATGAGCCTTGTCAGAAGAAGGAATACAGTATTCAGGCATATCTGCCATCTTGCTCCCTTCTCCCAAATGAATTAAAGAACCTGACTCCATCGAGCCCACATCTCAAGCCAAAGAACGTCCACACTCTTTTAGAGGGCTTCCCTGACTGCAGAAGTGCACCAAATATAGGGAGGATAATTTCAACCCACTGGCCTCCTTGCTGATTCATTTTTTGAGGAGTTCCAGCTGTGGAAACAGGCTATTCTAGGCAGCAGCAGCATGATATTCACTGGCAACTAATATCAGATCTTAATCTGCCCTCCTCACTTTCAGGAAACACCAGAGAACACACCTGTTTTGTAACTTTTTAAAGTAGAAGCACGTTATAGAAGAGTAATGAATAAATAAGGGCTCTCTGGATTTTATGTTGGTATCAGTCTCTGGATTCTCATCTTGATATTTCTCTGGCAATGTGGACTCTGTAGTGGATAGGTCAAGCTCATCTGATTATCAAACCAGAAGTAACTGCTCAAGGAATTGTTCAACACCTCACTTCCTTTTGTACAGGTTTTTACCCCATGCTGTCCTCGATTGACAACTTTAAGTGCCATCCCTACACAAGATGCCTTGACTTATGCGCAGGAGAGTTGTATCTCTTTCCTGCTTATTGCAGCAGCCAACTCAAAAGTTGCTGAAGAGAGGCTCTAGTGCATGTGCAGGGAAATAGAGACCTGCTTCTCCACATGCTAAGTCTGAGATTTTCCCTAAAAGACAGTCAAACCTCCAACATTGTTTCAGCCGTAAAAGCCACAGTTCTTGTTTAAGCATTTTTCTCTTCATTCTGACCTGTTAATATTTAGACCTTCTTTCTGTTCCTTCAGTATACTGCTCCAGTCGTTTTCTCTTTTCACAGTTTAGCACGTTTCTTCCACTGCTGCTGTTCAACTTTCAACCAAAGTAGGCCTTTAATTCCTATACCAGCTGCTTTTGCTTCTTGATTTTTGCCAGCACATCTCTACCAAACACTTCTTATGCTCATCACTAGCACTCAGGTCTTCTGTTTCATGCTAGCATACTCATTTTTCCTGGCCTCCTGTATGTTGAGGCAAAGCAATCATATTTTTCTCTATTATTGTGTTGGACCTCTTTACGCTTTGAGCTGCTATGCCCTTGTTCCTTTGTGGTCCTCTGAATCTGAAACCCAGAAATGCCTAAAAGATTAAGGGAGAATAATATACCCTCTACATTGCTCAACATTTGCAAGCCTTGACCCAGAGGCACTCACGAAGTAGAAGAATTTCTATTCTCACTACTTCCTTATCACGAAAGTGGGAGTTTGACTTTGTCTTGTTCTTGAAATAGTTTTCTTCCTAACGCTTTAAAAATATTTGACTTTGACACAGGGAAAATCTGGCATTTAGCATGACTAGTGTTTGATCTCTGTGGGCATATGGCACTTTCACCCGTGACTAGCAAAGGTCCATTAATACCTCTGTGTGGTTGTGGACTCTTTAAATGAGGTGGGAGGAGGCGGTGTGTATTGGGTGTGAGAATAAACATAGTTGAATTAGTTTTGTTTATAGAAAGTTATTGTTCCTCTGTATTTGTTGAGCTGCATTAAAAAAAAAAAATGTAGTTCCCTATCCAGCCTTTATGTGCTACGATGACCATTTTTGGAAATAGGAGAGAACATGGGCTTGAAATAACCGATTAACCATTATAAATGTACCTTTACGATCAATTAGCCAAGAAAGCTCAGCCGGCCTCCCCATACTGCAGCATCCGGATTCTCCCCTGAGATGCAAAAACAGTCACAAAGGCTTTAGAAATAGACTGCCTGTCATGTTGAGAAGGTTTCAAGCCAATATCAGTATTGAGAATTGACTCAAAGAAAACATGAGCATAGGTAGAGGCAATTCTTCATTAGGATTTGGGGAAGAGAATTACATCTCTCATCTGCTTAGTCAGCAATCTTGTTGTCTTTCAGTCAAAATAATGATTGGATACTGGTAAAAACACTGTACCAGCCATCAGCACTTGCCTGAAGAGGCCCACTGAGTATTTTTTGTCTAAGTGAATATGTTAAAAGGGGTAGTGTCTGAGTAGATACTTTTGTTCCGCAATGTTGCCTCATCCTACCTGAATCTCCTGGCACACTGAGTTTTTAAATAGCCCTTTCTCATAGAGACAGCAAGTGACATGGAGGCACGCTGCTGAGGGTGTATTTTTCTTGAGCTCCCTTTCTTATGTGCCTTGCAGTAGACCAACATGCCAGCAACTAGGAGAGGTTGGGTGAGCATAGTCTCACTGGTTGGACACCCACCTCAGCTTGTGTCCTCTGTGTATTTTAAATGCCTTTGGCCTCTTGTCCCCTCCATCTGTCCTTTATAGACTCCTTTTCATTGCATCTAACAGCGTCTTCAAATCCCATCACTATTTCTCATATCAGTTTGTTTTATAATTTTTTCAACATGTATAAAATGTTGCCTTTTTGCGAAGTACCTTACTTGTGGAAAGAAGGCCCCCTTCAGACACCCATGACCTCAGCATAGTGTGCCTCCCAGATGATCATCTGGTTGAAGACTACAGACACTGCCAAAAAGTCTCCAGGAGTACCCTCGAGCATGCAGAAAATCAGACTACACGGCCTGCAGGGGAGGCTCCAGGAAACTGCTCCTGGAAGGCCCGAAGGGTGACAAAAAGAGCCTCCGTCAACCACAGCTACCTCTTCATGTGCTAAAGAGAACTGGAGAGGTAGATCCAGAGAGAGACGGCCTCAAAGGAATAGGTACTGTTCCTAATTGACGTTGAGGGACCAACATATATAGAGAACTGTACTGATTCCAACCAGTTTGCTGTTGAGAACTCAATTGACATCAGATCACCACCAGAAGACACAAAATCACAGATTGTCATCACCCAGACCTCCACCAATGCAGACAACTCTTTTGAAGCACACACACAAAGGTACTACACTATTGAAGTCTCATCCAACGTCAGTCCCTCCTTTAACATTGAAACCCAGAGGTCTGTCATCTTGTCAACATCTTCTTATGTCGAAGTCCACTCTCCTGCACCATTTTCCTGTTCATTGTTGTCAAGGCTGCAATGTTCATCAGAATGGCTTCATCACATGAAGAAAAACGTCTTCATACCTCTGCCTGTGTATTCACAAACCTACTTCTCCTAAAGAGAGTTTAATCCAGTAGTCAGTCTTTCATAGACACCTATCATCTTGAAGATCAATTTTGCTTTATCTTTTCTCCTGCTACTTCACTGGTTTCTTAGTCATCTCCATATCTCTCAAAGGTTTCAGTGGTTTTTCAACCTCCATCTGCAGCTTCATGACCTTTGAAACTGAAGAGATCATTCAGTAGCATCAGCTCATGCTTCTGATTCCACTCTCACTGAAGGTCAAGCTCCTGTTCCAGGCACTCAAAAAAGTCCAGCAGAAGGTCTGGCTCTTTTAGACGCTATAGATGATAACACCCCGAGTTGTTAGACCATTCTTCCAATAGGGATTATTCCCCAACACCGGCTGCATCTCTCCCTGCTTGTGTCTCACCTGTGGGCAATCTCAATACATTCAACATGATCCTGGTCAGGCATATGCAGCCAAGTTTAATATACTAGCACCTTCCATCACAGAATGACACCCAGGCCTCTTTTACCACTTGTTT
Source organism: Pleurodeles waltl (assembly GCF_031143425.1). Lineage (NCBI taxonomy): Eukaryota > Metazoa > Chordata > Amphibia > Caudata > Salamandridae > Pleurodeles > Pleurodeles waltl. Next base: position 190,812,605 of record NC_090451.1, on the reverse strand, counting down.
CCTGTCCTGCTGGATCCTGCTAATCAAATGTTTCTTCAGCTAGCATTAGTGAAGTCTTCTCCATCTAGGTTTCAAAAGAAATACAAGGTAACAAACCATGAGTCTCTGTTATTCAGGTCAGATCCATCCCTGGATTCATCCATCGTATCTGCAGCCAGAAAATCCCATGCAATAGAACCTTCCTCCACTGATACTCAGGAGAAGAAGAACAGACGTATGGACTCAGTTGGTTTAAAGATGTGAGGGACTTTGGATACAGTAATGAAAAAACTGAGAGTACCACAAACCTGTTGGGCCATTGTGGTAAGCCCCTCTGGGCTGCCATACAGAGGTTTTCGAGGAAACCATATGAGTAGGCCCCCGTGTCTTGAACCAGGACATCTGCCTGCATCAGATTAATCAGACCTGGCAACCCATGAATACTCTGGCAGAATTTCCTTGAGGTGGAGTTCCTGTGTGAAACCCACTGGTCTTAAGTTGGAAGCTCAGCAAAGAATCCTTAACTTCCCATTTTGTGGTAATTCTCTGTTTGGTAGTCACACCAGAGGCGAACTGGCCTCCATGAAGTCAGAGATGGGCATCCTAAAAGCCATGGACTTGCAGAGAAAGGAGTATAAAAGACCTTGCAGGCCTTATGAGAGACATCACTTCCCACGGAGAGTTCAAGCCCCTCAGTTGTTGCAGCAGCAGCACCAACGGAAGCATTCCTTCCACCAGAGAAGATTTTCATCAAAATGAAGAGCAGGCTAGCACCTATCTGCAACCACAAGGAAGCCACCCGTAAGAGTAACCATATCCCTCCTCTCAGTTAGTCATACCAGTGTAGAAGAAGTACTGTAAATCGTGTGGTAGTTCATATTAATAGACAAATAAGTCTTGAATATTGCTCAGAAAGGAAAATCCACCAAATTAAAATCTCCTCCCACTGTTGTGTCATCGAAGATGTCCTCTCTACATCACAGAGTTACTCAAAAAGGAGGTGAACAGCCTGCCAGAGAAATGTACAGTTGAGGAGGTTCATCTGCATTGGGAAGTAATGAAGATTTGTTTCAAAAGAAAGGTCCAAAGCTGAAAATCAAACATGCTGCCCACAGAATGGTTAGCAAACATGTGAAGAGGGAGGAATTGAGAATGTTGGATTTGCACCAAGTTTATCCTCAGTTGCTCTGTTGTGACTGGATATGTTGTCAGATACCAATCATAAAAAAGCATTACAAGATTATAAGCATTTAACCTTTGTTTTTGTTTTTTTCCAGTGAATTGTGTTTTTTGGGGAGGAAGTGAGATTTAGCACAACACCTATTTCAACTCCCCGCAGTGTACAGCTTTTGACCGTGCAGAGATGTGGGGGCTGGTTGCAGGGACTGGACTGCGGCCAGACCCCTGCTTCCAGCCTCTAGGGGTGCCCAGATCCCCCTGTGTACGGCCTTCTTGCTCCCAGCTGTGAACAGGGTGGGGTGGGAAACAGGCGTGGCCTGTGGCAAGGCTCTGCACCCAATTTCCCCACAGGCACCCAACCCTCCACGGTTGCTCGACAGTGGCCACTCGCACATCTTCTTTTTGTCTTTGTATTTTCCACAGTAATCTCGCTGTAAATTCATGGTAGTGCTCCAAAATTTTAGCTGTGGGTGGGAGGGTGGCTGAGTATTACAAGTCCACAACAACAGAATTCTTCTTTTTTTATTTTTTTATTTGACCACATAAAGGGGGGGAGTTCGGGGGGGTGTCCCTCTGGGATCCTCTGACTCCCAGAAGGACCCTTGGTGGTGAGGGGGTACCCCTATGTTGGCCACCTTATATGTCTTATTTTAATTTTCAGGACACAAGAACCGAGCTCCTAAGTCCTAAAATTGTGCCCACAACATTTTGCTTCATATTTTGGCCAGCTTATCACAGCTCTGTCTCAGAATCTTTAATTGCCATTTTTTCTCCTCAGTACTCCCACAAGAACACTGCAAGTCCATTGGGGTGTGGGGGAGGTAGGTTGCTGCCAGGTGGTCAGGGCTCCCCTATCCTGCTCCACTTATATGTTGTTTAATTTTAATATTCAGGACACAGGTCCAAGTCCCTGAATCCTAAAATAGCAGCTGCAACATTTCTCTTAATGTTGCAGCCAGCTAATCACAGTGCTCGGTCGAACATTACTGGTCCCAGGACTACTGGGCCAGCCAAACGCAATGCTTAAGTCATTGATTTTTTTTTTTTTTTTTTTACTTTCGGTACTCCCTCGGTAGTACTGTGTCGATAGATATCTATAAATTGTGAAGTTTAATTTCTGTCGAATTGCTGTGCAGATTTTCACAAAATCATAAAAACCATAGCTTCTGGGTAAAGCTCTAGCTGTCTGCCAAATTTAGTATAACCCGTTCAACCCATTCAGCTGCAGCATTGTCTTAAGTTCCTATGGTAAATTGCATGGGGAAAAAAACTGTGCCCTCTCCACAGCCCCTTCTGTTTTTTTTTTTTGTTTTTTTTTGTCGGTTCCCGTCTACCAGACTGCAGAGCTGTCTGGTATGCTAAAGACATCTTGGGGACATTCAGAGAGTTGACCTAGGAATGCATTCTGCCCCTTGCTTTTGTGGTTTGTAACTCACATTTTCCTGCTTTCCATTAGCTGCCTTTGTTTTAGGCTGGCCAGTTTGAATACGGTCCAGTCCTTCCCAAAGCCTTATTCACAGAATCCTTGTTCTTATATTGTCACATTTGCTATGCATTCAAAGACCTAGGTCAAATACTAGGGCTGTCTTCCACAGGGACTTGTTTACTTTTTTTGTCTGACTTCAAAGTGAGAGGATTTATGTGACAATCTTGCTGAATAGTGAGAGTACGAAAGATTTTTTTCTAGCACACAACGACATTTAAATGAACTGTAAGTTTTCAGACTATACCAGTATTATGAACTCAGAAATAAAGCACCTTTTTTGTTATTTCTGAAGTGTGTTGGAAATAAATAATATGATCAAAACGAATCATTAAACTAGGTGATGAAATTTCCACATGTTTTTGTCTGTGCGTGGTATAGTTTTATTAGTAAAACTGATTGTCTGTGCAACTGTAATGGTCATTTCAATTGAAAATGTGTTGTCTGTATTGGCAGTGTGCTACCACACCATAAATACCTCACTCTACACCACTCCCCTCTGCACCGCTCCACACCATTGCACTCTACTCTGCCACCACTCCACTCTGCACATCTCCACGCCACTGCACTCTACGCCACTTCATGTTACGCCGCTCTACTCTACCCTGTACCACTATTCTATGCCAGTGCACTCTTCAGCACTCCAGTCTAGGCCACAATAGTCTAAACTGCACAACTCCCCTCTATGCCCCTGTATGTTACGATACTTTACGACACTTTGCAACACTGCATTCTACACCAATGGACTTTTCTCTGTAACACTGAACTCTATGCCCCTGCAGTCTGTCAGTCCACTGTACACCACTCTAATCTACTCTGCACCAATGCACTCTACTCCAATTTACTCTATACCATTGCACTCTGTTACTCCACGCAACCCCACTGTACCCTGCACCACTCTTTGCCACTTCCCTAGACTCTGAAACAATATTCTCTTGCCACTGCACTCTACGCCGCTCTACTCCATTCTAAACCACTGCAATCCACGCCACTCTGCGCTTAGCTACTGCACTCTACATCAATGTACTCTACACCACTGCTCTCTACCCACTCTGTTCCACTCTTATCCACTGCACTGGCTCTGCTCTGCAACACTGCACTTTCCACCACTGAACTTTGACACTTTACTCTGCACTTCCCCACTGTACGCTACTCCACTCCACTCTACACCACTGCACTGTATGGCACTACTCTGTGCTACTCTGCACCACTACACTCTCCCACTCGACTCTGCACTCTACACCACTGCACACTATGCCACTCGACTCTTCGCTACTGCCCTCTGCTCCACTTTAATCTGCACCACTGCCCTCTGCCCCACTCTGATCTGCACCAACCACTGCCCTCTGCGCCACATTAATCTGCACCAACCACTGCGCCTCTCTAATCTGCGCCACTCTAAGACTCTGCATTGTGCACCACCTAATTCATTGCCACTGCAATGTACACAACTATAATCTGCAACACTCTACAACAATGTACTCAACACCAGCCCACTCTAGTGTGTGCCTCTGTGCATGACTCCACACTATGCCATTCCAATACACAACACTCTGCCACTCTACTCTGCAAAACTCTACTCCACTCTTCGCCATTCCAATCTACGACACTCCATGCCACTCTTCTCCTTGCAACTTAATTTTAGCCATGCTGGTGTATATCATGGCTAAAACATATTGGCAAAGCCAATAGCTCTTGCTTAGGCGAGACCTATTGGTTTTGTCAGTGCTTGTTTTTTGTCAGCCCAAATAGAGAACTAAGATTACAACCCAAGTAACTTTTCCTTTCTTTGTGTTCTAAGATCATACTCTTCAGGAGCGAAGCATCTTCATGCCAGCTGGCCACATAGGGTTTTGGAAATTGTACCTTGACAAATCATCTTTCCAAAGGTCTTCTCCTGCATTTGTCATTTATAGTAGTGGGTGCACATTCTGGCATGTCTACACTAAGAAGCTCCTATTTGCAGATTAGTGTTCAAAGAATTAAGTTACACTTTCAGACCTCTACTCCTAATTGTAAAAAATAAAAAACTCATACTTAAAGGTGTTGGTTATGTAGTCGAACTGAAAAGGCAGACTTGTCATTTTTCTAGTCTCAATAACTAAAACTCCAGAAATGGCAGAGTACCAACTCAGTACTCAGTAAGACTGACAACTAGCAGGGTCGAGTTTGAAAGTGGATTCTGTGTGTTTTGTCGTATTGAAGTGTATTGATTTAAAATGTTTTAACATAGATTCTGTAAATCCAAATGTGTAATCAAAATGTCTGATTGCCATCGTCACTTTCTTGGAACAAGTTATTTTTTAAGTGGTCAATACTGTTGGACGCCGTTGTCTTTGAATGGGCACTTGCTACAGATAGGAAGTCCCAAATGAATGTGTAGTAGACGAGTTTAGAGAAACTGCAGGCATTATGGTGTCAACGTGGTACCTGCTTTCCAAACAATATATTACTAAGGGGCGCTGCAACAGCTGTAGAGAGAGAATATTTGTTAAAAGTGACTTGACCATTGCATACAAATGCTTTAAATACACGTTTGGACTTAATCAGATTTCTCATGCTTATTGTTGTTACAGAGAAAAATCTGAGAAACGATGTGTTAATCCAGCGATGTGTTCCATGAATGCAGGTGTTGCCAGGGTTCCTCCTACTAGTCATGTAGAACCTTTTCAAAACATCCGTTGCCATCATGTTCCAGGTACTGGGGAACTCCAACTATTTCTCATATCACAGATGTATGCAAATGTCACCTTTTATTCTCTTCATGTAAAGCTCTTGATTTTAAGTTATTATATGGCAATTCTGTGATCTGTTTTTTTCGTAAAAAATTATTTTTAGATTAAAACAGTTTTGCATTCAGAATAGTCCTAGAATTTCATTTATAGATTCACTTGCCAATCCTTTTATCAAATTATTTAGCACACAAGCTTTTCACAGCAGTTAACATGCGTCAGTGACTACAACAGTTGTTTATGCTTATAGAGCTTTCAGGAGCGGCACCCTTGTTTTGTTTGGGGTCGGGCTTCTCAGAGGATGCCACCGGAGCAGAGTTTATTTTAATATGATTTTCATTTATGTATTTGTTATTAGTATAGTGCATGCCAAAACTGATTATTCTCAAAGCTCTCAGAAAGTGATATTTTATGTTCCCTTTTATTTAAAGTTTTATGGCAAACGCCTTCATTATACATACATTTTCGGTGACATGCAAGATGTATTTAGCATAGTTATGAGTAAGGACGAATAGGCAAGAATTTGAGAAGCATAAGCGAGTGTGTAGTGAATCCTAGTTCGTTTTAATGGGATAACAGGAGTTAGCTTAGCCTCTGGCTTGCAGACTTGTGCCCCCGTCACCTAGTGACTTTTAACCTACTTAGCTTGCTCTGTCTTAGCCCATTTAATTATTTAATTCTTCTAAGATGGCTGCCTTGTTTATAGTTAGGCCACTTGTTATGCTTTGCATTATCAGTGTCACTGTGCTAAGGCGTCAAGATCAAGCAACAAAGACAAACAAACAGTAGGTGTTCACAATTAGGGATTTTCCCTCTCTATACTTTCGAGGGATTGTTTATATGACTTGCCGTCCCAAGCATGTCTGTTATCTATTGTTTGGGAACACACCTACATCAGGGGTCCTTGTAGATCTGTATAAATACATCGCACTTTAGACAAATAAGCAGAGGGATTCCGACCAGAGGGCATCGCCACCATCGCTGATATCAATGCTGCATGTTGTCTTGACGCTGACCCAGTCTTCGTGTCCCTGCGGAGTCTGAGATAGAGACCTCATTCCAAGGTAACAAGGGTTGGAGGTTTCTCTCATGGACATGGCATTGGCAGATTAGGTTTAACAAACCCAGCTCTCCTTTAGGTAGGAGGTTAGGCCTCTCACATTAGGGTATTAAGGCATATTACATCTCGTATGTCTTTCTTATGCATTGCAAGATGGTGGTGTCTTTGTAATAATGACACTCGTCTTCACAATTCTGTTCCTTGCATTATTCATTATCCTAATCGTTGCAGCCCATGCAACTTATCGCAAATTGCAGTTATCTTAAATAAAAACTATTGAAACTTTACTGCATCTTTGTCATTACCTGTGTTTGTATGAGACATGATATATCTGTGAGAAAGGGGTAATTTCCGTTTAACCACAACACTCCCTGAGATGTCTTATTTTTGAGTCCATGCGTAAAGGCTGCCACAAATCACCTTTTACTATTGTGTTTTTGGTGAGGTGCTGCTAGTGAGCCGGTAAGGTTGGGACAACAGTTGCGACTTGTTGCAGGATAGGCATAATCGCAGACAAACAAAAGTACTGTAATCCATTAACCAGCAGTCTTGCCTGGAGCAAGAGTCAAAACTACGACATGGCGCCACCAACAATGGTGTTTAGGCACTAATTTACTGATGCCCCGACTATCACTGTCTCACAAGACAACAGGTACCCTAAGTACCATTATACGGAGACGTCCGTGGTCTTTGGGAAAATCCTCCTCAGCTGAATAGGTAACACCTGATTAAGCTGTAGGTTGTTCGAGCTCGAATTCATTAAAGGACTTATACTCCCCATTTTGGTGTTCCGTTCTTCTAAACAAAAATGGCTGCTGCCATAGATATTCCTGAAAATGCTAGACATGCACTAACACAACATTTATTAACGCATGGCCTTACAGATGAGGGTGGGGATGTTAGTCTTATAATAGAAGCTAACGAGGCATACCAAACAGAATCATTTTACTGTTGGGTCACCTTTCCTGAGGTAGACCAAAGAACACATACATTCCACACATATGAAATTGCAAGCGTACCTTTACGGTACCGAGCATACCAGTATCATGAAATATCGCTCACATACCAAGAGCATCAGAACTGGTTTGTACCACATGTACTACAAAGAGTGAGGTTAGGTCCCTTAAGTAATGACGAACCTACATGGCCAATGTTTGCCACATACACACCTCACCCAGGCATACAGAATATGCCAATAGCAGATCTGCGAGATTTATATAATGAATTGGTGACATTATATAGACGATTAGTTCAGTTCGTAATGCGATCATTGAACACAACACCAGCGCGTCCAGCACCACCAGCATCTGGTGGTTATCATTTGGCTACTGGGATTAATCCACAAACAGTGCATACTATTATGGGTAAAGTGCCCACGGAACGGGAAAAAATACCGTTCTGGATTGCCCAGAAAACTAATCAGCTGGAAGCTGTGTTTCCCCATACGGGAATACAGGAAAAACATAGACTGCTCACTATGTGCTTGCCCTTTCTGATGGTTCCCTCGGTGGATGACTGTGCCACATGGGGTACAGTTTTTGCTGCCATATATACTACCACACATGGTACCCCGACACTTGCCAATTTACCAGAAGTGTTAAAACAAATACAAAATGAGCATGGGGCTACACCAGCCTTGGATTTGGGGATGAAATTAATGCGTAACTTTGACGCGGTTTCCTCAATAATATTCGGTAACATTAAAGGGGAAGCGGTAGCACTGGCAATACACCAGCGTCTCCGGGAAACTCCACACCAAGAACAAGAGAGACAGCTACCAAAAATTATTTCCGATACCTATACTAGTATAGGGCGGGATAGTTTGAGAGCCAAACCAAAGAAATTGGAGTTACAAGGTACCACTCATAAAGAGGGTACAAAGCAGGCACAAGAGGGCCCTAAGAAGCGCTGGGACAAACAAAAAGATTTCAAAGATAGGAGAAATAAGAGAGCTGATTCTCCACACCCGGAGAACTCCGAAAGGAGATACAATCTCAGAAATAGGGAGAACATTAAAACTCTAGACAGATATACTGATTCACGTCCCTCTCGTTCCTTTCAGGACGCACGGGATAGACATAGCGATAGAGGGGGCCGTCCAGATCGACGTCCTGAATACGTGAAAGAAAAGAAAGACTCGCAGCAGTCTACCATTAAAAAAGAAGAAAAGACTCCTAAGCAAAAGCCACAGTTTAAAAAGAAAAAGGTGGCAGCACTGCCAGCTAAAAATGCCGGTATACTTGAGAACACTGTTGAGGAACAAGATGTGAGCAGTGACTCTGTTAGACAGCGCAGCAGAGGTCACGATATGTCGCCAGAGTCTGAAAGATCATCTGGATGCGACAGCAACTAGCTATTTCATCGCAGTTGAAACAGCGGATTTCTGATGGATACAACTACCTGTGGATTCCTCACCTCATGAATACTCCCATGGCGCCAGCATTCAACGGAAATCTTCTTACTAGTCTCTGCACGTCGACGAGGACGTCACTGTCTCGCACGCGACGCCGTCTGACGTCATACAGGCAATAAGAGGTCCTCGACGACGTGCGGACGTCAGTTCCCTTTTTTCCGTGCATTCGAAACGGTTATCTTCGAGGGAGCAACTGTTACTCTTGCGGTTACAGTGTATATCTTGCTGCGTACTTCTTCTCTGTGGAAATAATGTCGCAGAGAAAGTCTGGATTTAAGCCTTGTCGTGAGTGTGGAGGCAAGATGTCGGTGACGGATCCTCATTCCGATTGCCTTTGGTGTTTGAGCTCCGACCACGACGTCTCGACTTGTGATTCGTGTCAGCACATGAATCCGAAGGCCATTAAAGAACGCGAGGCGAAGCTGTTTATGGCCAAGTCAAAGGAGAAGCATCAAAAGAAAAAGTCTTCTCCAAGACATCGGCGTCATCGAGACTCCCGGCGCCGTAGAGAATCTCGGCGTCATTCAAGGGAGGCTCGTTCCAGGTCTCCGGATCGGCGCCGGAGGACATGGGAGGTCAGCCCCACGGTGACGCCGCATCCTTCGATGCCGTTGCTCTCTCCGACGTCTCCAACTTCGCCTGGACAGGCGTCGGTGATTGAGGTATTGGAGCCTCAGGTGTTTTCTCCGGCGCAGACGCCGAGGCCGGCGTCGGGGTCGCCTCCGAGTCAGGCACCCCAGTATCCAGCTTTTCCCACCCCTGGAGCCGATAGTTCCGCATTCTTGAATGCGATGTATGCCATCTTCCAACAGATGGCTCCAGGGGGTGCTCCGGCTGGGCCTTTGGCCTTTTCTTTGGGTGATCCTGCGCCTCTTCGGCCGGCACCCTTTATGCCCTTTCTCCCGTTTGGGAACGTGGGCTCGGCGCCAGTGTCGGCGCCGGTGGCCGCTCCGATGGCTTCGGAGGGATTGGCCCCAGGGATTTCCATCCCGTCGACGTCGAGATTTCGGCCTGTGACTCCGGTGGGTCCATCCGTTTCATCTGCTCTTCAGTCGGCGCCGAAGTTACCTGTGGCGCCGGATGCGGCGTCGGTGGCTTCAGAAGATCGGCGCCGATCTCCGACTTCGGCGGAGGTGTTGTCGACTCCGCGGATTGAGCAACGACTGCATTCAAGGAGGCGTGCTCTCCGGGTACTAGAGGAGCAGGAGTACCAACGAGCCCTAGAGGAAGGAGAGCTAGAGGACTCGGGTGATGGGCTGCGTGGACTGGAGTCGGCCAGTGGGCTGGACACTTCCCCTGAGTGGGACCTTTCGTCCCCGGGGGAATATACAGAGGAAGCTGCTTCCTTTCATACAGTGGTACGGAAGGCAGCTAGTTTTTTGGACCTGCCTTTGCCGGTGGTGGAGGCGAAACAAAACCTTTTGACAGAGGTGTTGCATCCGGCCTCAGCCGCGGCAGAGCCTCTATTACCTTTTAATGACGCTCTGCTGGATCCGGTTTTAGAGGTGTGGAAGAAGCCGGCATCTTCCCCAGCAGTTCACAGAGCCGTGGCCAGGAGGTATCGGACGGCTCCAACTGATCCTGGTTTCCTATCTAGGCACCCTACGCCGGAGAGCTTGGTTGTGCAGGCCTCCTGTTCGTCCAAATCAGCGCCTGGTTCTTTCCCGACGGTGCCTGGGGACAGAGACTCAAAAAAGCTAGAGGCGCAGTCGAAGAAGATTTTTTCGTCCTGCAGTCTGGCGTTAAAAGCCACTAATGCGACCTGTATCCTGGGGAGGTATATTCATGCTCTGATGGATGACATCTCCTCTTCGTTTACAGAGCTTCCCCAGGGTCTTTTGGATCTTGTCTCTGATGCCCAGGCTGCTGCGACCCAAATTATCCAGACGGGACTGGATACCACCGACTCGGTAGCCAGAGCAATGGGCACAACTGTGGTGGAAAGGAGACAGGCCTGGCTACGTAACTCGGGCTTTTCGGCAGATGTACAGTCCACATTGTTGGATCTCCCGTTTGATGGGGACAAACTGTTTGGGGCTAAGGCTGATTCGGCCTTGGAGCGTTTTAACCTCTTCTGTGCCTTGGACGAGATGATCTCGTCCAAGGCTACAGTTCCCCTGTGCCTTGGACGAGATCATCTCGTCAATGGCACAGGGGAACTTGGGGGCGCGCTAGCGCGCCCCCCGTGCACCCCCCTTCCCCCCTCCAAGTCGGGGATGGAAGGGGAAGACCTTCCCCTTCCACCCCCGACCCCCCCCCACCCCCCCCTGTGACGTCAGCGCGCGCGCGCGCTGATGTGTCACAGGGGCCTCCCTCTTCGCGCTGGAAGCTCTGCTTCCAGCGCGATTGAAAAAGAAATGCAAAAGCATTTCTTTTTCAATCACTTGGGAGGCCCGGAGGGGCTTCAAAGGGAAGGAAAAGTATTTCCTTCCCTTTGAAGTCCCTCCGAGGGTTTCAAAAGCCGGATTGCTTGCAATCCGGTTTTTGAAACCCCACTAGACACCAGGGATTTTTTTTTTTTTCGTAGAAATTGACAAAAGGGAGCGACCCCTTGGGCAAGGGTCGCTCCCAGGGGGGGCATTTTTTTGAAAAGGCCTTTTCTGCCCCCCCTGGGGGCAGATCGGCCTTATTAGGCCGATCTGCCCCCAGGGGGGGCAGAAACCTCTAGGCACCAGGGACCATTTTTTTTTTTGTTTTTTGTTTTTTTTCATTTTTTTTTTATTGAGGTGGGGAGCGACCCCTTAGGCAAGGGTCGTTCCCCTTGGGGGAAAATTATATTTTGGCCATTTATGCCCCCCTTGGGGGCAGATTGGCCTATTTTGATGAGGCCAATCTGCCCCCAAGGGGGGTAGAAACCACTAGACACCAGGGATTTTTTTTATTTTTTATTGTTATTGACAAAAGGGAGCGACCCCTTGGGCAAGGGTCGCTCCCAGGGGGGCATATTTTCGGGAAGGCCTTTTCTGCCCCCCCTGAGGGCAGATCGGCCTACTATTAGGCCGATCTGCCCCCAGGGGGGGCAGAAACCTCTAGGCACCAGGGACCATTTGTTTTTGTTTTTTTCATTTTTGTTTTTTTTGGTGGGGAGCGACCCCTTAGGCAAGGGTCGCTCCCCTTGGGGGAAAATTATATTTTGCCCATTTCTGCCCCCCTTGGGGGCAGATTGGCCTATTTTGATGAGGCCAATCTGCCCCCAAGGCGGGTAGAAACCACTAGACACCAGGGAGTTTTTTCTTTGCGTGAATTTCACGCAAAGGGAGCGACCACTTAGGCAAGGGTCGCTCCCTGGGGGGGAGGGGAATTTATTTTAGGCCATTTCTGCCCCCCCTGGGGGCAGATCGGCCTATTATTAGGCCGATCTGCCCCCAGGGGGGGAAGAAACCTCTAGGCGCCACGGCAAATTTTTTTTTTGTGTTTTTTTTTTGTTCTTTTTTTTTTTTTTAGAGATGGGGAGCGACCCATCAGGCAAGGGTCGCTCCCCTGGGGGGCAAATTGTATTTAGACCATTTCTGCCCCCCTGGGGGCAGATTGGCCGATTTTAGGTCAATCTGCCCCCAAGGGGGCAGAAACCACTAGGCACCGGGGATTTGTTTTTTGGCGCCAATGTCACGCAGGGGGAGCGACCCCGTAGGCAAGGGTCGCTCCCGCGGGGGGGGGGGGGTGGGGGTTGGGGGGGCAAATTTATTTTAGGCCATTTCTGCCCCCCCCCCCCGGGGGACAGATCGGCCTATTATTAGGCCGAACTGCCCCCGGGGGGGGGGCAGAACACTCTAGGCGCCAGGGCAATTTTTTTTTTGTGTTTTTTTTTTTTTGTTGTTTCTTTTTTTAGAGATGGGGAGCGACCCATCAGGCAAGGGTCGCTCCCCTGGGGGGGGCAAATTGTATTTAGACCATTTCTGCCCCCCTGGGGGCAGATTGGCCAATTTTAGGTCAATCTGCCCCCAAGGGGGCAGAAATCACTAGGCACCGGGGATTTGTTTTTTGGCGCCAATGTCACGCAGGGGGAGCGACCCCGTAGGCAAGGGTCGCTCCCGGGGGGGTGGGGGTTGGGGGGGCAAATTTATTTTAGGCCATTTCTGCCCCCCCGGGGGACAGATCGGCCTATTATTAGGCCGAACTGCCCCCGGGGGGGGGGGGCAGAACACTCTAGGCGCCAGGGCAATTTTTTTTTTGTGTTTTTTTTGTTGTTGTTGTTTCTTTTTTTAGAGATGGGGAGCGACCCATCAGGCAAGGGTCGCTCCCCTGGGGGGGCAAATTGTATTTAGACCATTTCTGCCCCCCCTGGGGGCAGATTGGCCAATTTTAGGTCAATCTGCCCCCAAGGGGGCAGAAATCACTAGGCACCGGGGATTTGTTTTTTGGCGCCAATGTCACGCAGGGGGAGCGACCCCGTAGGCAAGGGTCGCTCCCGGGGGGGGGGGTGGGGGTTGGGGGGGCAAATTTATTTTAGGCCATTTCTGCCCCCCCGGGGGACAGATAGGCCTATTATTAGGCCGAACTGCCCCCGGGGGGGGGGGGCAGAACACTCTAGGCGCCAGGGCAATTTTTTTTTTGTGTTTTTTTTTTTGTTGTTTCTTTTTTTAGAGATGGGGAGCGACCCATCAGGCAAGGGTCGCTCCCCTGGGGGGGCAAATTGTATTTAGACCATTTCTGCCCCCCTGGGGGCAGATTGGCCAATTTTAGGTCAATCTGCCCCCAAGGGGGCAGAAACCACTAGGCACCGGGGATTTGTTTTTTGGCGCCAATGTCACGCAGGGGGAGCGACCCCGTAGGCAAGGGTCGCTCCCGGGGGGGTGGGGGTTGGGGGGGCAAATTTATTTTAGGCCATTTCTGCCCCCCCGGGGGACAGATCGGCCTATTATTAGGCCGAACTGCCCCCGGGGGGGGGCAGAACACTCTAGGCGCCAGGGCAATTTTTTTTGTGTGTGTTTTTTTTTTGTTGTTTCTTTTTTTAGAGATGGGGAGCGACCCATCAGGCAAGGGTCGCTCCCCTGGGGGGGCAAATTGTATTTAGACCATTTCTGCCCCCCCTGGGGGCAGATTGGCCAATTTTAGGTCAATCTGCCCCCAAGGGGGCAGAAATCACTAGGCACCGGGGATTTGTTTTTTGGCGCCAATGTCACGCAGGGGGAGCGACCCCGTAGGCAAGGGTCGCTCCCGGGGGGGGGGGGGGGGGTTGGGGGGGCAAATTTATTTTAGGCCATTTCTGCCCCCCCGGGGGACAGATCGGCCTATTATTAGGCCGAACTGCCCCCGGGGGGGGGGGGGCAGAACACTCTAGGCGCCAGGGCAATTTTTTTTTCGTGTTTTTTTTTTGTTGTTTCTTTTTTTAGAGATGGGGAGCGACCCATCAGGCAAGGGTCGCTCCCCTGGGGGGGCAAATTGTATTTAGACCATTTCTGCCCCCCTGGGGGCAGATTGGCCAATTTTAGGTCAATCTGCCCCCAAGGGGGCAGAAACCACTAGGCACCGGGGATTTGTTTTTTGGCGCCAATGTCACGCAGGGGGAGCGACCCCGTAGGCAAGGGTCGCTCCCGGGGGGGTGGGGGTTGGGGGGGCAAATTTATTTTAGGCCATTTCTGCCCCCCCGGGGGACAGATCGGCCTATTATTAGGCCGAACTGCCCCCGGGGGGGGGGGGCAGAACACTCTAGGCGCCAGGGCAATTTTTTTTTTGTGTTTTTTTTGTTGTTGTTGTTTCTTTTTTTAGAGATGGGGAGCGACCCATCAGGCAAGGGTCGCTCCCCTGGGGGGGCAAATTGTATTTAGACCATTTCTGCCCCCCCTGGGGGCAGATTGGCCAATTTTAGGTCAATCTGCCCCCAAGGGGGCAGAAATCACTAGGCACCGGGGATTTGTTTTTTGGCGCCAATGTCACGCAGGGGGAGCGACCCCGTAGGCAAGGGTCGCTCCCGGGGGGGGGGGGGGTGGGTTGGGGGGGCAAATTTATTTTAGGCCATTTCTGCCCCCCCGGGGGACAGATCGGCCTATTATTAGGCCGAACTGCCCCCGGGGGGGGGGGCAGAACACTCTAGGCGCCAGGGCAATTTTTTTTTTGTGTTTTTTTTTTGTTGTTTCTTTTTTTAGAGATGGGGAGCGACCCATCAGGCAAGGGTCGCTCCCCTGGGGGGGCAAATTGTATTTAGACCATTTCTGCCCCCCTGGGGGCAGATTGGCCAATTTTAGGTCAATCTGCCCCCAAGGGGGCAGAAACCACTAGGCACCGGGGATTTGTTTTTTGGCGCCAATGTCACGCAGGGGGAGCGACCCCGTAGGCAAGGGTCGCTCCCGGGGGGGTGGGGGTTGGGGGGGCAAATTTATTTTAGGCCATTTCTGCCCCCCCGGGGGACAGATCGGCCTATTATTAGGCCGAACTGCCCCCGGGGGGGGGCAGAACACTCTAGGCGCCAGGGCAATTTTTTTTGTGTGTGTTTTTTTTTTGTTGTTTCTTTTTTTAGAGATGGGGAGCGACCCATCAGGCAAGGGTCGCTCCCCTGGGGGGGCAAATTGTATTTAGACCATTTCTGCCCCCCCTGGGGGCAGATTGGCCAATTTTAGGTCAATCTGCCCCCAAGGGGGCAGAAATCACTAGGCACCGGGGATTTGTTTTTTGGCGCCAATGTCACGCAGGGGGAGCGACCCCGTAGGCAAGGGTCGCTCCTGGGGGGGGGGGGTGGGGGTTGGGGGGGCAAATTTATTTTAGGCCATTTCTGCCCCCCCGGGGGACAGATCGGCCTATTATTAGGCCGAACTGCCCCCGGGGGGGGGGGCAGAACACTCTAGGCGCCAGGGCAATTTTTTTTTTGTGTTTTTTTTTTTGTTGTTTCTTTTTTTAGAGATGGGGAGCGACCCATCAGGCAAGGGTCGCTCCCCTGGGGGGGCAAATTGTATTTAGACCATTTCTGCCCCCCTGGGGGCAGATTGGCCAATTTTAGGTCAATCTGCCCCCAAGGGGGCAGAAACCACTAGGCACCGGGATTTGTTTTTTGGCGCCAATGTCACACAGGGGGAGCGACCCCGTAGGCAAGGGTCGCTCCCGGGGGGGTGGGGGTTGGGGGGGCAAATTTATTTTAGGCCATTTCTGCCCCCCCGGGGGACAGATCGGCCTATTATTAGGCCGAACTGCCCCCGGGGGGGGGGCAGAACACTCTAGGCGCCAGGGCAATTTTTTTTTTGTGTTTTTTTTGTTGTTGTTGTTTCTTTTTTTAGAGATGGGGAGCGACCCATCAGGCAAGGGTCGCTCCCCTGGGGGGGCAAATTGTATTTAGACCATTTCTGCCCCCCCTGGGGGCAGATTGGCCAATTTTATGTCAATCTGCCCCCAAGGGGGCAGAAATCACTAGGCACCGGGGATTTGTTTTTTGGCGCCAATGTCACGCAGGGGGAGCGACCCCGTAGGCAAGGGTCGCTCCCGGGGGGGGGGGGTGGGGGTTGGGGGGGCAAATTTATTTTAGGCCATTTCTGCCCCCCCGGGGGACAGATCGGCCTATTATTAGGCCGAACTGCCCCCGGGGGGGGGCGCAGAACACTCTAGGCGCCAGGGCAATTTTTTTTTTGTGTTTTTTTTGTTGTTGTTGTTTCTTTTTTTAGAGATGGGGAGCGACCCATCAGGCAAGGGTCGCTCCCCTGGGGGGGCAAATTGTATTTAGACCATTTCTGCCCCCCTGGGGGCAGATTGGCCAATTTTAGGTCAATCTGCCCCCAAGGGGGCAGAAACCACTAGGCACCGGGGATTTGTTTTTTGGCGCCAATGTCACGCAGGGGGAGCGACCCCGTAGGCAAGGGTCGCTCCCGGGGGGGGTGGGGGTTGGGGGGGCAAATTTATTTTAGGCCATTTCTGCCCCCCCGGGGGACAGATCGGCCTATTATTAGGCCGAACTGCCCCCGGGGGGGGGGCAGAACACTCTAGGCGCCAGGGCAATTTTTTTTGTGTGTGTTTTTTTTTTGTTGTTTCTTTTTTTAGAGATGGGGAGCGACCCATCAGGCAAGGGTCGCTCCCCTGGGGGGGCAAATTGTATTTAGACCATTTCTGCCCCCCTGGGGGCAGATTGGCCAATTTTAGGTCAATCTGCCCCCAAGGGGGCAGAAACCACTAGGCACCGGGGATTTGTTTTTTGGCGGCAATGTCACGCAGGGGGAGCGACCCCGTATGCAAGGGTCGCTCCCGGGGGGGGGATGGGGGTTGGGGGGGCAAATTTATTTTAGGCCATTTCTGCCCCCCCGGGGGGCAGATCGGCCTATTATTAGGCCGATCTGCCCCCGGGGGGGGCAGAAACCTCTAGGCGCCAGGGGAATTTTTCTTTTTTTTCTTTTTTTTTTTTTTTTTAGAGATGGGGAGCGACCCATCAGGCAAAAGTCGCTCCCCTGGGGGACAAATTGTATTTAGGCCATTTCTGCCCCCCTTGGGGGCAGATTGGCTGAGTTTAGGTCAACCTGCCCCCAAGGGGGCAGAAACCACTAGGCACCGGGGATTTGTTTTTTGGTGCCAATGTCACGCAGGGGGAGCGACCCCGTAGGCAAGGGTCGCTCCCGGCAGGGGAGGGTGGGGGTTGGGGGGGCAAATTTATTTTAGGGCATTTCTGCCCCCCCCCCCCCCCCCCCCCCTGGGGCCGGCTGAGCTACAGGCCAAACACCACAGGTAGGCACCTTGCAAAAAACACCTCTGTTTTCTGCGAAAAAATATGTTGTGTCCACGTTGTGTTTTGGGCCATTTCCTTTTGTGGGCGCTAGGCCTACCCACAGAAGTGAAGTACCATTTTTATCGAGAGACTTAGGGGAACGCTGGGTGGAAGGAAATTTGTGGCTCCTCTCAGATTCCAGAACTTTCTGTCACCGAAATGAGAGGAAAAAGTGTTTTTTGGGCCAAATTTTGATGTTTGCAAAGGATTCTGGGTAACATAACCTGGTCAGAGCCCCGCAAGTCACCCCATCTTGGATTCCCCTGGGTTTCTAGTTTTCAAAAATGCACTGGTTTGCTAGGTTTCCTCAGGTGTCGGCTGAGCTACAGGCCAAAATCCACAGGTAGGCACTGCTTTTTATAAAAAAATGTGATGTGTCCACGTTGTGTTTTGGGCCCTTTCCTTTCGTGGGCGCTAGTCCTACCCACACAAGTGAGGTATCATTTTTATCGGGAGACTTGGGGGAACGCTGGGTAGAAGGAAATTTGTGGCTCCTCTCAGATTCTAGAACTTTCTGCCACAGAAATGTGAGTAACATGTGTATTTTTAGCCAAATTTTGAGGTTTGCAAAGGATTCTGGGTAACAGAACCTGGTCCGAGCCCCGCAAGTCACCCCTCCTTGGATTCCCCTAGGTCTCTAGTTTTCAGAAATGCACAGGTTTGGTAGGTTTCCCTAGGTGCCGGCTGAGCTAGAGGCCAAAATCTACAGGTAGGCACTTCGCAAAAAACACCTCTGTTTTTTCCCAAAATTTAGGATGTGTCCACGTTGCGCTTTGGGGTGTTTCCTGTCGCCGGCGCTAGGCCTACCCACGCAAGTGAGGTATCATTTTTATCGGGAGACTTGGGGGAACGCTGGGTGGAAGGAAATTTGTAGCTCCTCTCAGATTCCAGAACTTTCTGCCACAGAAATGTGAGGGACATGTGTTTTTTTAGCCAAATTTTGAGGTTTGCAAAGGATTCTGGGTAACAGAACCTGGTCCGAGCCCCGCAAGTCACCCCTCCTTGGATTCCCCTAGGTCTCTAGTTTTCAGAAATGCACAGGTTTGGTAGGTTTCCCTAGGTGCCGGCTGAGCTAGAGGCCAAAATCTACAGGTAGGCACTTCGCAAAAAACACCTCTGTTTTTTTCCAAAATTTAGGATGTGTCCACGTTGCGCTTTGGGGTGTTTCCTGTCGCCGGCGCTAGGCCTACCCACGCAAGTGAGGTATCATTTTTATCGGGAGACTTGGGGGAACGCTGGGTGGAAGGAAATTTGTAGCTCCTCTCAGATTCCAGAACTTTCTGCCACAGAAATGTGAGGGACATGTGTTTTTTTAGCCAAATTTTGAGGTTTGCAAAGGATTCTGGGTAACAGAACCTGGTCCGAGCCACACAAGTCACCCCTCCTTGGATTCCCCTAGGTCTCTAGTTTTCAGAAATGTACAGGTTTGGTAGGTTTCCCTAGGTGGCGGCTGAGCTAGAGGCCAAAATCTCCAGGTAGTCACTTTGCTAAAAACAGCTCTGTTTTCTGTGATGTGTCCACGTTGTGTTTTGGGGCATATCCTGTCGCGGGCGCTAGGCCTACCCACACAAGTGAGGTATCATTTTTATCGGGAGACGTGGGGGAACGCTGGGTGGAAGGAAATTTGTGGCTCCTCTCAGATTCCAGAACTTTCTGCCACAGAAATGTGAGAAAAATGTGTTTTTTTAGCCAAATTTTGAGATTTGCAAAGGATTCTGGGTAACAGAACCTGGTCCGAGCCCCGCAAGTCACCCCTCCTTGGATTCCCCTAGGTCTCTAGTTTTCAGAAATGCACAGGTTTGGTAGGTTTCCCTAGGTGGCGGCTGAGCTAGAGGCCAAAATCTACAGGTAGTCACTTTGCTAAAAACAGCTCTGTTTTCTGTGATATGTCCATGTTGTGTTTTGGGGCATATCCTGTCGCGGGCGCTAGGCCTACCCACACAAGTGAGGTATCATTTTTATCGGGAGACGTGGGGGAACGCTGGGTGGAAGGAAATTTGTGGCTCCTCTCAGATTCCAGAACTTTCTGCCACAGAAATGTGAGGAACATGTGTTTTTTTAGCCAAATTTTGAGGTTTGCAAAGGATTCTGGGTAACAGAACCTGGTCCGAGCCCCGCAAGTCACCCCTCCTTGGATTCCCCTAGGTCTCTAGTTTTCAGAAATGCACAGGTTTGGTAGGTTTCCCTAGGTGGCGGCTGAGCTAGAGGCCAAAATCTACAGGTAGTCACTTTGCTAAAAACAGCTCTGTTTTCTGTGATATGTCCACGTTGTGTTTTGGGGCATATCCTGTCGCGGGCGCTAGGCCTACCCACACAAGTGAGGTATCATTTTTATCGGGAGACGTGGGGGAACGCTGGGTGGAAGGAAATTTGTGGCTCCTCTCAGATTCCAGAACTTTCTGCCACAGAAATGTGAGGAACATGTGTTTTTTTAGCCAAATTTTGAGATTTGCAAAGGATTCTGGGTAACAGAACCTGGTCCGAGCCCCGCAAGTCACCCCTCCTTGGATTCCCCTAGGTCTCTAGTTTTCAGAAATGCACAGGTTTGGTAGGTTTCCCTAGGTGGCGGCTGAGCTAGAGGCCAAAATCTACAGGTAGTCACTTTGCTAAAAACAGCTCTGTTTTCTGTGATATGTCCACGTTGTGTTTTGGGGCATATCCTGTCGCGGGCGCTAGGCCTACCCACACAAGTGAGGTATCATTTTTATCGGGAGACGTGGGGGAACGCTGGGTGGAAGGAAATTTGTGGCTCCTCTCAGATTCCAGAACTTTCTGCCACAGAAATGTGAGGAACATGTGTTTTTTTAGCCAAATTTTGAGATTTGCAAAGGATTCTGGGTAACAGAACCTGGTCCGAGCCCCGCAAGTCACCCCTCCTTGGATTCCCCTAGGTCTCTAGTTTTCAGAAATGCACAGGTTTGGTAGGTTTCCCTAGGTGGCGGCTGAGCTAGAGGCCAAAATCTACAGGTAGTCACTTTGCTAAAAACAGCTCGGTTTTCTGTGATATGTCCACGTTGTGTTTTGGGGCATATCCTGTCGCGGGCGCTAGGCCTACCCACACAAGTGAGGTATCATTTTTATCGGGAGACGTGGGGGAACGCTGGGTGGAAGGAAATTTGTGGCTCCTCTCAGATTCCAGAACTTTCTGCCACAGAAATGTGAGGAACATGTGTTTTTTTAGCCAAATTTTGAGGTTTGCAAAGGATTCTGGGTAACAGAACCTGGTCCGAGCCCCGCAAGTCACCCCTCCTTGGATTCCCCTAGGTCTCTAGTTTTCAGAAATGCACAGGTTTGGTAGGTTTCCCTAGGTGGCGGCTGAGCTAGAGGCCAAAATCTACAGGTAGTCACTTTGCTAAAAACAGCTCTGTTTTCTGTGATATGTCCACGTTGTGTTTTGGGGCATATCCTGTCGCGGGCGCTAGGCCTACCCACACAAGTGAGGTATCATTTTTATCGGGAGACGTGGGGGAACGCTGGGTGGAAGGAAATTTGTGGCTCCTCTCAGATTCCAGAACTTTCTGCCACAGAAATGTGAGGAACATGTGTTTTTTTAGCCAAATTTTGAGGTTTGCAAAGGATTCTGGGTAACAGAACCTGGTCCGAGCCACACAAGTCACCCCTCCTTGGATTCCCCTAGGTCTCTAGTTTTCAGAAATGTACAGGTTTGGTAGGTTTCCCTAGGTGGCGGCTGAGCTAGAGGCCAAAATCTACAGGTAGTCACTTTGCTAAAAACAGCTCTGTTTTCTGTGATGTGTCCACGTTGTGTTTTGGGGCATATCCTGTCGCGGGTGTTAGGCCTACCCACACAAGTGAGGTATCATTTTTATCGGGAGACGTGGGGGAACGCTGGGTGGAAGGAAATTTGTGGCTCCTCTCAGATTCCAGAACTTTCTGCCACAGAAATGTGAGGAACATGTGTTTTTTTAGCCAAATTTTGAGGTTTGCAAAGGATTCTGGGTAACAGAACCTGGTCCGAGCCACACAAGTCACCCCTCCTTGGATTCCCCTAGGTCTCTAGTTTTCAGAAATGCACAGGTTTGGTAGGTTTCCCTAGGTGGCGGCTGAGCTAGAGGCCAAAATCTACAGGTAGTCACTTTGCTAAAAACAGCTCTGTTTTCTGTGATGTGTCCATGTTGTGTTTTGGGGCATATCCTGTCGCGGGTGCTAGGCCTACCCACACAAGTGAGGTACCATTTTTATCGGGAGACTTGGGGGAACATAGATTAGCAAAACAAGTACTATTGCCCCTTGTCTTTCTCTACATTTTTTCCTTCCAAATATAGGAGTGTGTGTAAAAAAGACATCTATTTGAGAAATTCCCTGTAATTCACGTGCTACTATGGTCACCCCGGAATTCAGAGATGTGCAAATAACCACTGCTCCTCAACACCTTATCTTGTGCCCTTTTTGGAAATGCAAAGGTTTTCTTGATAGCAATTTTTTACTCCTTATATTTCAGCAAATGAATTGCTGTATACCCGGTATAGAATGAAAACGCACTGCAGGGTGCAGCTCATTTATTGGCTCTGGGTTCCTCGGGTTCTTGATGAACCTACAAACCCTATATATCCCCGCAACCAGAGGAGTCCAGCAGACGTAACGGTATATTGCTTTCGATAATCTGACATTGCAGGGAAAAGTTACAGAGTAAAACGTAGAGAAAAATTGATGGTTTTTTCACCTCAATTTCAATATTTTTCTTTTTCAGCTGTTATTTTCTGTAGGAAACCCTTGTAGGATCTACACAAATGACCCCTTGCTGAATTCAGAATTTTGTCTACTTTTCAGAAATGTTTAGGTTTCTGGGATCCAGCATTGGTTTCATGACCATTCCTGTCACTGACTGGAAGGAGGCTGAAAGCACAAAAAATTGCACAAATGGGGTATGCCCCAGTAAAATGCCAAAATTGTGTTGAAAAATTGGGTTTTCGGATTCAAGTCTGCCTGTTCCTGAAAGCTGGGAAGCTGCTGAGTTTAGCACCGCAGACCCTTTGTTGATGCCATTTTCAGGGGAAAAACCCCAAGCCTTCTTCTGCAGCCCCTTTTTCCAATTTTTTTGAAAAAAACGAAATTTTCACTGTATTTTGGCCAATTTCTTGGCCTCCTTCAGGGGAACCCACAAAGTCTGGGTACCTTTAGAATCCCTAGGATGTTGGAAAAAAAGGACGCAAATTTGGCTTGGTTAGCTTATGTGGACAAAAAGTTATGAGGGCCTAAGCGCGAACTGCCCCAAATAGGCAAAAAAGGGCCTGGCACAGGAGGGGGAAAAGGCCTGGCAGCGAAGGGGTTAAGGAGAGCAGGGCCACGGCTAAGTCGTTGGGACTCCAAGCTCCTTCTTCCACGGCCTCTTCCAGATTCTTCAGGAGGTTTCGTGGATTTGGGCGTGGCTCTTCCTCCTCTTCCTTTCGGGGAAGATATCAGCAACCTGCCTCTTCCCACCCCTATAGATCTTTTAGGGGGAGGGGTAGGGTCCGCACCAGGGGAGCCTCTCAGCAGCACTCTGCCTCTTCCTCATCCTCTGGCGGGGTGCAGCAGGGGAAGCAGCCTTAGGCTTCCACCATTTCCCACTCACTCCTCTCCTGTAGGGGGAAGATTACAGCATTTTCTCACCAAATGGGAGACTGTTACGTCGGACACTTGGGTTCTCAGTGTTGTGGGAAAAGGCTACACCCTTCCCTTTCGGGAGTTTCCACCCCTCATCCCGCCCCGCCCTTCGTATTGTTCACAAGAACACCTCCTGTTGCTAGAACAGGAGGTAGAAGTCCTCCTTTTAAAGGGCGCGGTGGAGTTGGTCCCGGAGCAGGAAAGGGGTCAAGGAGTTTACTCAAGGTATTTCCTGATTCCCAAGAAGGATGGTCGTTTGAGACCAATTCTGGACCTGAGGATCTTGAATTGGTTCCTCAAGCAGGAAAAGTTCAAGATGCTGACCCTAGCACAGGTGCTTTTGGCGTTGAACATGGAAGACTGGATGGTGTCTGTCGACTTGCAGGATGCTTACTTTCATATCCCGATACTCAAGTCGCACAGGAAGTATCTCCGGTTTGTGGTGGGATCGCAACACTACCAGTTTGCGGTCCTTCCGTTTGGTCTTACTTCAGCACCTCGAGTCTTCACGAAGGTGATGTCGGTGGTTGCGGCAGAGCTCAGAAGGAAGGGGATAGCAGTATTCCCTTACTTGGACGATTGGTTGATCAAAGCCAAGTCCCCGGAGCTTGTGTTGCGTCATCTGCAGTCAACAACCCAGTTGTTGTTCGACCTGGGCTTTTCGGTGAACGAGCCCAAATCTCACCTGGAGCCCTCTCAGCGCCTCCTGTTCATAGGGGCAGTACTGGATACGACATTGGGTCGGGCCTTTCCTCCGCCTCAGCGGATTCAAGATATTCAGGATTTGGTTCCAATGTTTCGAAATGGAGCGGTAGTTCCAGTCCTCAAGGTCCTTCGTCTGCTCGGTCTTTTTGCCTCCTGCATTCTGTTGGTCACGCATGCTCGCTGGCACATGAGGGCTCTTCAGTGGTGCCTCCGAAGGCAGTGGTCTCAACACAGAGGGGATCTAGAGGGTACTGTCAAGATCTCCAGAGATGCTGCTGTGGATTTGAAGTGGTGGATTGCAAGCAACAATCTTTCACAAGGAAAACCGTTCCAGCAGTCGCCACCAGTGGCCACAGTCATAACGGATGCTTCCACTCTAGGGTGGGGAGCTCATCTGGGGGATCTGGAGATCAAAGGTCTTTGGTCTCCAGAGGAACAGATTTTTCACATCAATCTGTTAGAGTTACGGGCTGTACGTCTGGCTCTCAAGGCCTTCCTCCCTTCCCTTCGTGGTCAGTCGGTACAGGTCCTAACGGACAATACTACCACGATGTGGTACATAAACAAGCAGGGAGGAGTGGGGTCGTACCTTCTCTGCAGAGAAGCTCTTCGACTATGGTCCTGGGCAAAGGACCATCGGATTTGCTTGATAGCAAACCATCTGGCCGGAGTCTTGAACGTGCGTGCGGACAGTCTCAGTCGCCACTTCTCGGCAGACCACGAGTGGCGTCTCCATCCAGATCAAGTCCGTTTAATCTTCCAGAAGTGGGGGTTTCCTCGGGTAGATCTGTTCGCCACTCGAGAGAACGCGCATTGTCCGTTGTTCTGCAGCCTTCAGTATCCGATGCAGGAAGCGTTGGGGGACGCGTTTCAAATGACCTGGTGCGGCCAGTTGCTTTACGCGTTTCCTCCCATACCCTTGATTCCTCGAGTATTGAGGAAGATTCGCCAAGACCGGGCTCTAGTAATCGTAATAGCTCCGGATTGGCCAAGGAGGGTGTGGTACTCCGACCTTCTCCAACTCTCAACGTGCCCGCCGCTCCATCTCCCTTTCAGGGCAGACCTCCTCTCGCAGTCGCAGGGGCAGGTTCTACACCCCAACCTCCAGAGTCTGCACCTACATGCCTGGAGATTGAACGGGGCAACCTGAGTTCCTTCTCTCTCCCGCCTGAGGTAGTGGATGTTATATTAGCGGCCAGGCGACACTCCACTAAATCTATCTACGCTAATAGGTGGTCTAAATTTGTTGCGTGGTGTGGAGAGAGGCAGATTGATCCTTTACAAGCTCATCTATCGGACGTTTTGTCTTTTGCTCTATCTCTGGCGCAGAAAGGTTGTGCAGTGGCTACCATTAAAGGTTATTTATCGGCCTTGTCAGCCTTCATATGTCTTCCAGACCAACCATCTTTATTTAAATCCCCTATTGTTATCAGATTCTTGAAAGGTCTTCTAAATCAATATCCTCCAAAGCCATTCGTTATGCCGCAATGGGATTTGTCCTTAGTCCTGACTTTCCTTATGGGGTCCCCTTTTGAATTGCCCCTTGAGGTATTTGTTTTTAAAAACAGTCTTCCTGATAGCTATAACATCAGCAAGGAGAGTGAGTGAGTTGCAGGCCTTATCAGTAAAACCCCCTTATACAACTTTTTATGGGGATAAGGTGGTGTTGAGGACCAAGGCTGCTTTCCTCCCGAAGGTTGTTTCACCCTTCCATTTGGCTCAGGCAATTACTTTGTCCACGTTCTATCCTCCGCCTCATCCTTCCAAAGAGGAAGAAAGACTGCACCGTCTGGATCCAAAGAGAGCGTTGAGCTTCTTTATCGATAGAACAAAGGATTTCAGGCTGGAGGATCAGCTGTTTATTGGATACGTGGGCAAGAGGAGAGGAAAGGCAGTCCACAAGAGAACACTATCCAGGTGGGTTGTTCTTTGCATTAAAATATGTTACTCTTTGGCAAAGAAGGATCCTCCTGAGGGCATTAGAGCTCATTCCACCAGAGCTAAGTCGGCCACTTCGGCCTTAGCCAGAGGTGTTCCTGTGGTCGACATCTGCAAGGCCGCAACTTGGTCGTCCCTTCACACTTTTGCAAAACATTACTGTTTAGATTCTGAGGTTAGAAGGGACGGCCATTTTGCACGGTCAGTGCTGCAGGATTTCTTGGTTTGACCATTTAGGCACCCACCGCCGGGCGTGGTACTGCTTTGGGACTCTATTCATGAGGTGAGGAATCCACAGGTAGTTGTATCCATCAGAAGAACGAGTTACTTACCTTCGGTAACGACTTTTCTGGTGGATACGTTAGCTACCTGTGGATTCCTCACGGTCCCACCCGCCTCCCCGTTGCCTTTATGGTCTTGCCAAGTAATCCTTGAGTGCGCTCCTCTTGATCTTTGAGGGTGCAATAGATGTGTATATATATAATATATTTATATATATATGGGTATATGTGTATATATCTTTATGTATATACTTGGTGTGTGTATATATTTTTAAAAGAAAGAGTTTTATATATATATATATATATATATGTACATAAAAAAGATTTACAGTTATTCATACAATGTGGTGTATTTTTACAATATAATGGATGTTGCTTTGTTCTTTCATTGCATTGCCTGGTTGTTCTCATGCACGTAAAAAATGATTGGTACTGACGTCCGCACGTCGTCGAGGACCTCTTATTGCCTGTATGACGTCAGACGGTGTCGCGTGCGAGACAGTGACGTCCTCGTCGACGTGCAGAGACTAGTAAGAAGATTTCCGTTGAATGCTGGCGCCATGGGAGTATTCATGAGGTGAGGAATCCACAGGTAGCTAACGTATCCACCAGAAAAGTCGTTACCGAAGGTAAGTAACTCGTTCGTCTGCATTCTCCCCCCTCCCCCCCCCCTCCCTCCTATAGGGTGTATGATTTAAAAATTCAGATAGAGGGAGACGTGGAGAGCACTATTAGTGTGATATTTTGGGATGAACTTACTAGTGATATCCTATTGGCCGAAAGAGACTGGCCACCTGAACACGTCCGCAAGCTCCCGCATGGGGAAGATGTCATTTTGCCTTCTTTCTCCGATCTTGTTCCAGGAACAAAAAAAGAAGCCTATGCTGCTGAATGGGCTTTAGCGCAGGCACCTGCGTTATATTGCAATCATGTAGGTTGGGACAAGGAGTCTCCTTGTCATGTTATTCCTGTTAGATCTACACACCAACTGCAGCCACAATATCCTGTCAAACATGAAGCAAAAGCTCAGGTGAGGGAGATCCTCGCCCAACTTGAGTACCAGGGAGTAATTGAGCCCTGTACATCTGCAATGAATAATCCGTTATTCCCCTTTGCAAAGCCAGACCATTCATACAGAATAGTAATTGATTATAGACATTTAAATAGTCATACACGCACATATGCTACACAAAATTCACATAGCACAGCACTAATAAACAATATAGTGCGTAAAAAATATCAAAAACAACATTAGACATATCTAATGGCTTTTTCTGCCAGAACTTAGCACACCAAAGTCGGGACCTGAGTGCATTCTCATTTCGCTCTCAGAAACGCTTTTGTCGTTTACCTCAAGGCTATAAAAATAATCCGGGGCTATTTTAAGCCCGTGTAACATCAATATTACATGATATTGATTCCGTGGCGTTATCCTACGTGGAAGACATATATCTCACAGACGACATCCTTGACATTCATCTTGCAAGGGTCGATCGGATCATTTTGGGATTTGCAGACCTCATTTACAAATTCAATTTTAAGAAAAGCAAGATTGCCTCTCTCAGCTTATTATTCCTGGGATATGAGCTATCAAACGAGGGAAAGAGCCTGGCCCTGCACTTTCTAGAAAAATTTGCTCAACTGCACCCTCCTAACACACTTAAGAAACTACAGTCATTATTAGGTTTCTTTAATTTTGGCAGAACATACATTCTAGATTATGCACAACGTATAAAGCCACTTTATGACTTTGTTCAGCCCACTTTTTCGGCAGACACTGGACGGTTGAACACAACCGCATCCTTAGGGGAATGCAACAGGACCTGCTAGAAGCTAAACACTTGCACACACGTGACAATAAAACAAACTTGGTCTTCAGAATAATTGCTGGTGCCATTGGATTTACTTATGTCACCTTCAACGAGGGTGACACAGTACCCATAGCATATAAATCACATTTATACTCCAATACAGAACAACGTTTTGCACCTACAGAAAAAATTCTGACGGCAGTTCAGATGGCCGTCATAAAAGAGCGGCCACTTGCCCAGGGGAAACGTATTATTGTTGTCTCCCCGGTGCCGGCCTTAGAGGCTGTCACCAAAGCAAGCATTCCCAACGCTAAAGCATTACATCCACGTTGGATTCAATGGGCAACGTCTCTGACCGCCACTGATGTCGATTACATTTTTGAGCCAAAACTTCAGACACAAGAGTTTCTCCAATACAAACAGGAGTACCCCGCTCCTCTAAATATCTTGCCACTAGACAGGTACCATACTGTCATATACACTGATGGTTCAGCACAACCGGCTGTAGGTACTAAACATCAATACTCAGCAGCCTGCGCAGCCGTGAGCGGAGTGATGGACGATGGAGTCTTCCACCCTCACAATACCTACACGCAGACCTTAGGGGACTGCACAGCCCAGTTAGCTGAACTTAAAGCTCGAACATACTGTGCCAGGAAACATGACTTTAATAGTCTATGACTCATACTACTGCGTTCAGTCATACAATGACTATCTCAATCATTAGAAACTGAACGGGTTTAGAGATTCTAAAGGGAACACCATTAAACACAAAATATTGTGGGGGAGGGTGGCTGATCTTAAGGATAAGCTGCTGTGTCTCCATGTAGTACATACATTGAGACACCAACGTGTAGGAGTACATGTTACCGGTAATACATTGGCTGATGAAGCGGCCAAAGCAGCAGCAGCTACGGCTTCTGTGGCTGCAGTGACTCGTTCACAGACGAGATTGGATAATGAAATATTGACTGCCGTTAAAGCTTCGGCTTCAGGCAAGCCCCTTCGAAAGGATACCCTACAAACTATACTTACCATATCAGTGCGCAGAATGTTGCTTACACAACAATTCCTGGGGTTGGAGATCGAGTGATCCTCAACGAAGACCAGGGATTAGATCTAATTAAAGCAGCGCATGAGGGTGTCGCTTCTGCACATGCTGGTATATCGGCCACAATAACACTCCTACAGAAACGCTTCTGGTGACCTGGTCTATGCAGACAAACAAAACAGTATGTCCTTTGCTGTGACATTTGCCAGCAGATAAACGGCTCTAATATGAAACGCCCACCGCAGACATCCCTCTTAGCGTCCAACAGGCCACTACAGTGTGTGTACCTGGACCATTGTGGTCCCTTACAGCCTGATGGTGCATACAAATACATTCTAGTTGCTGTAGATTCTTGTTCTAGATTCCTGTGGATATGGCCACAGCGGTCGGCTGACGCTCAGACTGTTGTAAAAGACTTGGTGATCTTTATCGATACATATGCAGTTGCAGCATTCCATTCAGACCAGGGCCCTGCATTTGCCTCTAAGGCATTCAGGGACACCATGGGGACGATGGGTGTTGAACTCCATTACTCCTCACCATACCATCCAGAGGGAAATTCGGTCGTGGAGAGGCGGAATCGTGATCTAAAGCAGTCCTTAACAGCTCGAGTATTAGGATCATGCCGCAGTTGGTTACATCACCTATATGGGGTCCAGAGAGCACTGAATAATCTGCCAAGATGGTCCTTGGGGGGACGCACTCCATATGAGGTCCTCTTTGGGATACCTATGTATGTCCCAGACCTTGATGCCCCTGGTATGGTGGCAGCAGAAACACCATTTGACATAAATGAACATCTCACTGTTTTACAGGAGCTTCAGCAATTTCGTGATGATAAATCATCTGCAAGAGCTGCCACTTAAGGAATAAGGGATTTAGCGAAAACTTCGACTGGCTGGATTCCTAAAGTCGGGGATCTGGTTCGTGAGTAGATCGCAGTGAAGAAGGAGTTTGGTCCATCATACAGAGCACCTGTACCAGTCTTGGGAATTAAAGGTACCAGGACTGTCATCTTACCACCGCTGTCTGGCTCTAGAATGAACAGATTCATTTCCATTGATGACCTCAAATTACACCATGTGGCCGATCCTTCACAGTAGACCAAGAGGTCCCTTGGGTGGTTCCCGATCCCCTCTCACTACCCAACAGGACACACATCTACACAGTAGCATGAACAACACTACTACGGACTATGCAACAATGTCCAATGCTGTTCCAGACACCTCCTCGACCATGGGGAGGGTGGAAAATAAACTCTTGCTAGTTCCTGTCACCACTTCAGTGAACACTCCGGTCCAGGATTTTGCTGTTTTTTACACAAACACATCACAGACTAATGATACTGTCTACCAAGAGTTTCCACGTGAAGTGGACCAAAGTACGGCTGGTGCACCGGCTCCCGTGTTTGCAGAGACTGCCTCTGGCTATTTCATTGACATTGATGATTTTTCTTCAGATTCATCCACTACTGTGATTGACAATGTTTCAAAAAGAAGTAAGCTGTATCAGTGGCTTAAAAAGAACTAGATGATATACCCATGGAACTATTTATGGTTCTGTTTGACATTTTTTGCATTATTTTTATGGGTTGGTTTTGTGACTGTTTTCATTTTGCTCATAAATGGTCACTATATTCCTGATCGCTCCTCGCTGGAGCCTGTTGACGTAGTTTTAACTCCGTATCATTCCTCACATAAGGTCCGAAGAGACTTGTCCACTGTAAATGTTACAGCAATACCGATTTCTGATGGGATTGTGTTGGACAAAGTTCCATTTGATATATACGGGCCTACAGAAATTATTCAAATACCATACGTGTTCAAAATTTCTATGACAGATGTAATTTCACCTGATGTTGTATCTGATGATTGGGATGTCCAAACAGTTGATTCCATGCTAACTGAAATGAAGGACTATTTCGCTTTTGAAAGTGATGATGTATATGAACATACAATGAATTATGGGGAAATGGTCTGCTATAACAAATGGGGACATTACTACCTACACTGTGCCACTAGATACAGGCCAGTATTAAACTACACACAGTGGGAACACTGTTCTACAGCACCGGTGGGGAGCCCAAAATACTATAGTGATAAATTTACATATTTTTCTGGGCATTATACAAAAAAAGCAGAGTCGTATTATTTTAAAATACGTACAGCACAAATTAGGAAAATATTGCTAACTGACACAAAAATGATTTATTCAGATCCCTTTGTTTCCCGGCTCGCAGTTTAAGGTTACGAATACTGGAAGAGCACTATTGACTTGAAAAGTGTATGGGGTACACAAG
Organism: Pleurodeles waltl; assembly: GCF_031143425.1. Classification (NCBI taxonomy): domain Eukaryota; kingdom Metazoa; phylum Chordata; class Amphibia; order Caudata; family Salamandridae; genus Pleurodeles; species Pleurodeles waltl. The sequence continues at coordinate 190,781,393 of NC_090451.1, read as the reverse complement.
ATTGGCAGATACAGGGTAGGGAGGCTTTATTTTGAGCATGCCTGATTCCTGTGCAAATGATTTTCTTAAATTACACTATTCAGAAGACATCTTGTCTGGGGTTAGCAAAAATTAAGGACTTGAATATGCCCAATATCTCCACTCCGGCAAGATTTAAAGATTGGCAATACTTCCTTAATATCACAGAGGACAGGCTAGATGCAATGGTTAAGGGTGGTACCTATAATTCTTCACTTTCCAGTCCCAGCAGGTGGTTAATATGGCCCACTGACACAAATGAGTGTCAAGCTCATTTTTTGAACTCTTCAGGGTTTTTTTTCAATTAACAGGCCAGACCCTTGCTTTGTATCGGTTCAAAATACAGGTATAGTTACAACATACAGCCAGCAATGGGTACAGACCAACACGTTAGCCGCAGTTAAACACCTGAACACTCTTTCTGAAGATGTAGACTTACAGGATTTTCTGCTGGGTCCTAGAAAACAGCGCTCGAAAAGGTTTCTATATGCTATGTACAGTGAAATTTGGAAACTTTCACAGATTGAAGCTGCTGCGCGTTTAAGGCAATTGGATAAGGAAAATTTAGAAAAAGCTTTAGTGGTTGACGATAACGGCATGAATACTGTATCCAACAGGATTTATTCACTATCTCATATAGTGTCGTCTGCTATTGATATCACTCAGACAGCCTTGTCATGGTTAGATCATGGGCAAACACAGCTACGTTCCATCATGCAGCTGGGTTAGACTTTACAGCCACTGAAAAATGGCCGCATTCCTTGGAAGTATATTAACGGGAGTGAATTCTTCACTGCTTTTAACTTTTCCAGAGAACAACAGACAATGGCTAAAAGGGAGGCTAGTTTCACCATGCTTCAAGTAGAAAAGTTAGATAAGTTGCCCTTCACGGTAGCAGAGAGTCCTTCAACAATCTGGCTCTTACATGGCATAATTAATTTACCCATCTCGACCTTTCGTTTCTCAAACTGCCTGAAACATCTTGCTGTGGGAAGGTACGAGCAACTAGGAGATAGCTATATGAAGGAAGAGTGGGAGTTGCCCTTTGATTACAAATGTCTGAACAGCGAAACAGATGTCTTTCTTAGCAGAAGTGAATGTGAGACTGCTATTAGTCATTCCATGATATGCAAGCAGGTGTCCCTTCACGGTCTTTGCAATGCGGGGTCGCAAATGTGGCCTGTTTGCTGAAGGGTACTCCCGTTCCTTTGATTCGCCCGGTATTTCGTGTACTTTCCAATGGAAGTTATGTGGTACTGAATGATCAAAGCTGTTGCGGCATGCGACCAGGAATTGCCTACGCAATCTCAGTCTCAAAGGTCGTTACGTGTTGTGGACATGTTTTGTTCCCCCCACACGAGAGGTAAAAGTATCTGACATGTGGCCCCACATAGATACTACTAATGTGAACTATGACAAGCTGAGCAGGCTAAAGGCGCTATTGTTTCAAAAACAGGTCGCCTTGACATCTGCAAAAGAGACATATGCTCTCTAGATTGCGAGATCATCAGCCGAGATACAATCCCTATTAAATACCAACTTCCCCAAGCACTTTGGAGAACTGTTATCCAGAATATTCAATGCTTCGAGCACCACTGGGATTGTTCATTTCTTTAAGGCTGTCGGGTCTGGTTTCGTGGCCATCTTCCAGACTGTCTTCGGAGTCATCCCGTCAGCCATCCATTCGCTCTTTCCAAGTGTTTGGTGGCTTTCCAATTATTTTGGCTTTGATTGGCGGATTACTACTGCTATTTCTTCTGATTTGCAGTGGTTGTTTCTTTCCAGCTACGCAGAGCAATGGAGCCACGCCCACCAACTCCACTGTGCCGTGAACGCATGGTTCGGATCTTCGGTGCACCCTTGCTGGTGGAATTGGAGCGTGACCGGTTGTTGTCATTTCGGCCCCTTCTCTGGTGCGTACAACCAGTCTTCCGCTGCATATGGTGCCTCTTTGAACATCTGCCTATGGTCTGTCTTGCTGTTGCACCGACATCTCCTGTGGACCACGAACTGCTGATGTCCCCGATGAGGGTTCATACACGGTCATGCCCCGTGAGAATGAGGTTGCTCCGCGAGGCCACCTATGAGCCTTCCGTTTTGAGCTCTACCATGGACGGGGGCACTGCAACGAATGACGTTACACCAGAAAGTACTGCTCACTACTGCTCTGTGGATCCGTTTGTCCACCCTGCACTCGATTTAACACCAGATGATTTTGACTCATTTTTGAAGTCATTGGTTGGTGACTTAGATGACACTCTTCTGGATCATGCGTACAGCAAATAATTTGATGAATTGACTTGCCATTCCCGATTCAAAATTATGCATTTAAATTAACTTGTTTTTGCACGCTGTGCTTGTCATGGTTCACATTAACATCTCTGTATGTGTTTTAGTGGAAATGTTTTTATTACTTTTTGAACACATTTTAAAGATTTTGTAGCGGGTTTTTTATGCTTTTAGCTCTTTAGTTCAGAGCAATTTTAGCGTTTTGGGTTCCTGTACCTTCGTCATACCTGTTACGGCAATGGGGATGGTGTAGTGAATCCTAGTTCGTTTTAATGGGATAACAGGAGTTAGCTTAGCCTCTGGCTTGCAGACTCGTGTCCCCGTCACCTAGTGACTTTTAACCTACTTAGCTTGCTCTGTCTTAGCCCATTTAATTATTTAATTCTTCTAAGATGGCTGCCTTGTTTATAGTTAGGCCACTTGTTATGCTTTGCATTATCAGTGTCACCGCGCTAAGGCATTAAGATCAAGCAACAAAGACAAACAAACAGTAGGTGTTCACACTTAGGGATTTTCCCTCTATACTTTTGAGGGATTGTTTATAATAATTGCCATCCCAAGCATGTCTTAGCTATTGTTTGGGAACACACCTACGTCAGGGGTCCTTGTAGATCTGTATAAATACATTGCACTTTAGACAGATAACCAGAGGGATTCCGACCAGAGGGCATCGCCACCATCGCTGATATTGATGCTGCACGTCGTCTTGACGCTGACCCAGTCTTCGTGTCCCTGCGGAGTCTGAGATAGAGACCTCATTCCAAGGTAACAAAGGTTGGGGGCTCCTCTCATGGAAATGGCATTGGCAGATTAGGTTTAACAAACCCAGCTCTCCTTTAGGTAGGAGGTTAGGCTTCTCACATTACGGTATTAAGGCATATTACATCTTGTATGTCTTTTTTATGCATTGCAAGATGGTGGGGGTCTTTGTAATAATGACTCTCGTCTTCACAATTCTGTTCCTTGCATTATTCATTATCCTAATCATTGCAACCCATGCAACTTATCGCAAATTGCAGTTCTCTTAAATAAAAACTATTGAAACTTTACTGCATCTTTGTCATTACCTGTGTTTGTATGAGACATGATATATATGTGAGAAAGGGGTAATTTCTGTTTAACCACAACACTCCCTGAGATGTCTTATTTTTGAGTCCAGGCGTAAAGGCTGCCACAAATCACCTTTTACTATTGTGTTTCTGGTGAGGTGCTGCTAGTGAGCCGGTAAAGTTGGGACAACAGTTGCGACTTGTTGTAGGATAGGCACAGTCACTTACAAACAAAAGTACTGTCATCCTTTAAACAGCAGTCTTGCCTGGAGCAAGAGTCAAAACTACGAAAAGTGCTCGTCCAACACTTAATTATACCTTTACAGAAACGCAGGGTATTACATCTATTTTTGCAAAACCGAACATGCACTCCTAAAAATGAGCAGATAGAACTGTACGTGACACAGTAGGTCAATTCTGACTGATGAGCACAACAAAGTGTAAACACTGCAGTAATTATTTATTTTGGGTGTTATCAAGGCACTCACCATGCTGTGTTTTCCGAAGTGTATCCCAATTGCCCTGACAGGAGGTTGCATGAAGGAACCTTGTATTCCAGTCATTCTTGGATCTAGCACCCATCCAAAAAAAAAAAACTAGTTGAGAAGTAAACAAAATATTTTTTAATTATCTTCATTTAGTCTATTAGTAGCACCCACTCCAGGCAGCATATTTGCGCTTTAAGCTTTATTTCTAATGGGGGAAAAAAACTGGTAAGTGCATCTTGAGATGGCTCTGCATTCAGTAGTCTAGCCAGGAGGGCACACACCTTCTTTCAGTGGAACAGTTTCAATTGCACTGCAACAGCAAATAGCTGGAACCAGTAGCTCCAAACGTATACCTAGTTGACTTGTTGAGACCTTAGGTGTAGAGCTTATTGGCTCATGTGTGAGGTTCTCATCTGACATTTGTGGTGTGATTGCCAATCTATTTTTACTTGAGGCCCACTTTGTAGAAGTACAATCTTGATTCTGCTCACATTCTAAGATGCTCACTCCCTATCAGTCCTCCATCTTGTGTCGTAAACCTTGAGACCATCTGGATCTGTTTGGGTCTCAAAGTATGATATAACTTTGAGATAGGCCACCTCTCTCCTGATGTGCACCTTCTGACTCTCATATACAGCATCAGTTTCCACAGTAACCAAGAAATATTCCCTAGTTCCTTAAGCACCTGAAGTCAATCCAGTGATCATCAAAAACTCAAAGCCAGTGCTTTTAAACTCCTTCAGGTATCAGTCATAGAATATAAATTTCCCATTTATGTACAGTTGACCCACGCTAACAGGGCCCATCTGAACTCTAGAGCTAGGTAAAACTGTCAGTCCTCTGTAAGGGAAGATTGTGTTATCTAAAACAGGTAGTTACATAAAGTTTCACCTTCTATCAAGGCTACTCAGTTCACAGGTGCCTATATACTGCTGGTGTATAATGAACCACCAGTATGGTTAAAAGGGTTATATTACCAATGGCTGTCCTGGACTCTGGGATTACTCGATATAAGGAGGATACTTGGATCCACTATTCCATGGGCTAAAGTACGGCCACCTGAAAGCCGGGTGCCTCCCATTTGAAAATGCTGTTTTATTTTCCATGCTGCATTCCTGAAGAGTCCAATAGTCCAGTAAATTGAAGAAAATGTTTAATGGTTTAAAGGGTGGTTGGTAACCTGAAAACGATAAAGAAGTAATATTGCCATCTTCACAAGGATGATATTTCTATCCATGACAATGGGAGCACCCTAGAATGCCACACCAGTATTCAACATTTCTGCATAACATTTCGAGGGTTCATGGTGCCCATGATCTCTAAGGATCTGGGACCTTATGGATTATTACATTTGCCCATAGAAACAGAATGGGTAAAACTTGTTTTTGCTTCTGACGAGTTCACCACCAATCCTGTCACTAACCGGAGTTCTTCCAACAACTCAGCTACTAATAGGAACATTTGAAACATTTAGTAACTTGTCATCATATTTGTATATTATATGACTTATGCCCGCCTTCCTCTCTGTCTCACCCCAGCTTTTAGTACTCCAGGCCACAAGGCCCAAATCTCATTCTAGCATCCATTGCTCACAATACAAGGGTCTGTGCAACATGCAGTGGGCAAAGGGAGATATTCCTGTTTGGTACTTTTCTTGGTGGAGATTACGTGATTAGTTCAAACCCTAGAAGAAGTGGTGTTTTAACATGCCAGCACCCACTGCAGCCTAATGGTTATCGTTACTTACTGCTTTCTAAGGTACTGTGGGACTCCCACTTGGACGACGGGGATGATTCAAGCATGTGAATCTATGAAAGATACCAATACTGGATAACTGTAGTTACAGGTAAGTAACTTGTTTTCTTACCCGATGGCTCTGTAGATCTGCAGCACTTTAACATTGTTGTGAGTTGCTCAACATAGAGGATGAAGTCGATAACGCCTTTCATGTTCATGAAAACCTTATTACCAGTGATCAAGTTAAGTTGTTGCAGTTCGTGCAGACAACATGGCATACCTATTTGAGCTCAGAAAGCAGGCTGCTCACACTACCCTACACTCTGGCTAGAAATTCAGATTTGCGAGTTGGACACTTAGAAAAAATCTGGTGGCTACTCCAGACTGCCGATTCTTCACCTTTTAAATCCTCCCAGGCATCAGACTGGATCCAGAAACCTGCATTAGAGCCATCGTGCCAGCACTTTGTGCCATAGGACTCTTAGGCCATGAGCCAGGACCCCAAATTTAGGCCATTAGTACTACCCTGGGTGGGTGGGATCTAACATGATTTGTTTTGCAGTGTTCAGATGCCTAGAGATGGAAAATATGTGATAGCAAGTAATTCTTTGCCTTTTGTCTGCTATTATTGGATTAGCAACCATAGCCCAAACAAGTAATGGTTTCCATATTTTTGATACATAGCATACAAATTTATCATATGTATAAAAATACAGCTAATTCCACCGGATTGGTTAAATATAATTTTTAAATGATTATTAGTTGTAATAATAATATAGGCTTTAAAATATTAACAGTAACACTGGGAATAAATTCCAACCAAGCCAGTCTCAATATAGCTTCATATACACACTTGTGAACTCGAACAGCACAATTGTACTTAAACCTTCTAGTACTGCTGATATTGATGCTTCTGCTATCATGTCTACTTCTCTGCAAAGGTCGCGAAGGCCAGGATCTTCAAAGCGTTTTCTATGAATGGACATGACATTGCAAATGGTGTGAAAGTGCCTTTTCGAAGAATGATTCTGTCGTACATTGCTTTATGCTTCCACACAATCTCAGTTGCTTTTGCGTAGAGAGCTTGATCCATGACCACTACAATTTTCCCAAGATGCAGTGATAACCTTATCAGCTCTGACTGTTTCAGAATTTTAGAAACAGTTATCAACTCAGTTGCAGGGGCATTAATGGTAGGCAAGTAGCCAGTGGAATCCTGTGAAAGACTAACTAGGTCTCTTGTACTGATGTTAAATCCTTTCCAACTTGGTATTAGCTGTGCAAGGCTCACTTCTTGTCTTGTAACAAAGCAGATCATGTTCTTATTTTGTGCAAGCTTTAATTGGGCAACACATTCTGACATAACTTTGGTACTTGTCATCGATGGCTGAGGCCCCCCAATTCCTTTACCAGAAACATATATGAACAATTCTTCAGTATTTGTGGCAGTCAATGTTCTTTGCTTTTGTTTCTCAATGCTTGGGAGAGGAGCTTTAAAAGGTTGTGGTCCAAACAACTTAGGCTACACAGCTGTACCATTGACTTGATGAGTTGTCCCCTTACCGGTAAGAGTTTCTTCCAGCCTCATGCTAAGTTATTGAAGATAAGAGGCTGAATGACGGCTGGACGAACAATATGCTCATTTAAGGTAGCAGCAAGTTTCTGAAGACACAAGGAGGTGTCATTTTCTTCCAGTTGTGATTATGAAATCCCATGACCAAGTCTGTTTAGAGTGTGAATGATTTCGGCATTGCCTGTCAGTGTTTTTAAGGCGTATGGAAGTAACAGTTGCTTGAGGGGTTTCAGCTGGCCATTTGTGGCTGCATATATATCCTGACTGAATGATTGCATAAGAAAGGCAACCCTTTTGGATGATTTTGTGTTACCTGGATCTCCAGTCAGAAGTCCTGATAGGAACTGTTTAAAGTAATCAGGCACTGTAAATTAATCTTTACCAACGTCTGATGGATGATATGACCATGGTGTTGATGTCAGGTTTGTTTTAATCATTGTTTTTATGTGCGATGATGTTTGATCAATCATGTCTGTTGCCTTAACCTTTAAAACTGATAATTCTCTTTTCAAACTCTGGCTTTCTCTTACAACGTCCTGTAGCATGGCACTTTCAGGTTGGGCCAATAATTTTCCTTAGTTTTCCGGGATTATGTGGAGACTGTCATCAAACTTGAAGTCCAATTGTCTTCTAATATGCTTCTTGGTTGAGTCTTCTATTCCCTGTATTCCTCTCCATGTCAGGAGGGTTTCAAGCTTTTCAGTGAGAGTTATCACATTTATTACCTCTTTGTTAGGAATAATCACAGTTGTAATGTATTGAAATAGTTCATCATATGCTTCATTTCTCATATTTTTGTAGTGATCATTGGTTTAAATGCTAGATGCAGGATTGTCCTCCTTAGATTAACCAATGCATAGTTCCTATAACGAGATGCATGATAACGGGCTTCTGCAGCCACTATGTCCCTACTACAAACCGCTAAGATCTTTGAATCATAATTAATCGTTGCACACCCTCAAAGCCTTTTGTCAACTCTAAGCTCTGTGGCCTGATTAATTTCCTACGCTTTGATGTTCCTTTGTAGCATTTTATCTTTCCACAAAATCTACATTCCCCATGTTCTACTTTAATGATCTTCTTATGTTTACGCGTTTATTCGTGCACTCACTCGTTCCAGCATCATCACTGACACTTGCTTCAGCTTTTCGTTTAATAGTCGGTAAATCTCTCTTCATAGTAAACAGCCTCCTGCACTTCCTATTGTAAAATACTTGGGTGACCGTGTTGCTTTCCACATTTCTCACAAAGTCTAAGAGTGGAATGTGATTTGTAAATTGAGCTGCCTCCAACAAAGTCTCCAATGATGAGTAGTCCTGCGGGCTTGCCAGCGTAACTCAATGTAGGACATTTGACCATAAATGAATTAAACACTGGGGATCCGAGGGACCGGATGTGCTTGTTTCAGTCTTCTTAGTGATCCTGCACAGTCGTTCACCACCAGCTCTGGAAAAAGAAATTAATTTAAAAAATAATAAATTTTACTTGGTGTACTTAATATGATCATAATAACTATTATCAGTTTATATAATCTCGTTTACTGTAATTGTAATTTTTAATAGAATTTATGTAGAAAAGTACCCTCTTGGCATGGTTACCCCACATTTTACCTGCTGTCAGTATGTTTTGACTGTTTTCACTGGGATCCTACTAGCCAGGACCCGAGTGATTGTGCTCTTGCCCTCTAAATTTGGTTGCATAGGACTTTGAACACCCCACAATTGGCATACTGGTGCCCCCATATAAGTCCCTAGTATATGGTACTTAGGTACCCAGGGCATTGGGGTACCAGGGGTTCCCTATGGGCTGCAGCATGTATTGTGCCACCCGTGGGAGCCCATGCAGAATGTGTCTGCTGGCCTGCCATTGCAGCCTGCATGAAAAGGTGCATGCACCCTTTCACTACAGATCACTGCACCAGGTCACTGTAAGTCACCCCTGTGGTAGGACCTCCTAGCCCAGAGGGTAGGGTGCAGGTACCTGCGTATGAGGGTACCCCTGCATGAGCAGAGGTGAACCTACTAACTCCAGCTGCATTACACTGGACTTTGTAAGTGCTGGGAAGCCATTTTACCCATGTAACGGACACTGCCTATGTCCAGCTACATAATGGTAACTCCGAACCAGGGCATGTTTGGTATCAAAGATGTCGGAATCATACCTCAATGCATTTACCAGTATCGGTTGTATGATTCTATGCACTCTGAGGGCTCCTTAGAGGACCCCCAGCATTGCTCCTCCCAATCTTCTGGGGTTTTCCGGGCAGCCCGTGATGCTGCTCCCCCTTAGACAGGTTTCTGCCCTCCTGCTTCCTGACCAGCTTAGTCAGAGGAATGCAGAAGAAATGATTTCCTTTGGGAATGGGAGTTAACACCCTCTCCCTTGGAAATAGGTGTTACACGGCTTGGATATCCTCCCCAAGCCACCTTTCTGCTTTGAACAGCATTTGGTGCCCTCCTTCCATAAACAGGTTTGCGCCAGTCAAGGGACCCCCAGTTCCTGCTCTGGCACGAAACTGGACAAAGGAAAGGGGAGTGACCACTTCCCTATCTATCACCACCCTAGGGCTGGTGTCCCGAGCTCCTCCAGTTGGCCACGTGATTCTGCCATCTTGAGTCCAAGGTGGGCAGAGGCCCCCAGGAGCATCTGAGTGGCCAGGTCAGGTAGGTGACTCACAACCCCCTCCTGATAAGTAGCCACCCTCCTAGGTGACCATTCCCCCTTCCTGGGCTATTTAGGGTCTCCCGCTTGGATGGGTCCTCAGATTTTACTTGCAAGATTCCAGCAGGACTCTGTATCGTTTACTTCATCTTCTGGCCACTGGGACTGCAAATGGACCCTCCAGGAACAGACCATCTGCAATTACAATGACGACTCCGTTCTGCAACATTGTTTCTCCGGCTTCTTCCAGCAACTGCAGCATTTCCACACTATGCATCCTCTGCGGGTGGCAAGTCTTCAGTCTGCACAAGAATTATGAAGGAATTGGAGTGAAGGAGTCACTCCCCTGCATTTGCAGGCACCAGCTGCAACCGGCTGCATGGGTCTTCTCTCCTTCGGATCCGCGTGGATCCTTCATCACAGGTAGTGGTCTGGAGGGGTTCCCTTGGTCCTCTCGACCAGCTGTCCAACATGGGAGATGGTAAGCCCTTGACGCTCCTTGCAGAACAGTACCCCTGTTCACCGCAACTCTTTCAGCTGCCAAGGATTGTTTGCTCCTCCTCCAAGGGATCTTCAGGCTTTGTGTAGCCCCAGCCCCAGCCCCAGCTCTCCTTCTTGTAACAGGCTATTTACCTTTCCCTTCCAGAGTTTTTAGTCATGACAAATGCACCAACTCGGGGTTGAAGATACCACTTGAATAATGTGGTGATCAGAGGCCTCTGTTCACTGATGGAGCAGCAGAACCATATCCATCTTCTGCAGCTGCATGCCTTTTGCCTAACCCTCAAGGTTTTTCTGCCCTTCATCAAGGGTGAGTTGATTCAGGTCATGACGGTCAACTTGACTGTCATATGTACTGCAACAAGTAGTGGTGTGAGGTTGTGTGCTCTTTGTCTAGAGACTCTCCATCTGTATCAATGGCCTGTCCATCCTGGGATTTCCCATATGATCATTCACCTGATGGGCTCTCTCAGCATTAGGGCAGACTAAACCAGCCAGCATTATCTTGCCAGCTGAAAGTGCGATTGGCATCCGGAGGTGGTAAGGGACATCTTTACCCAGTGGGGCATTCCTATGGCAGATTTCCTTGTTACAGCTGAGAACATGCATGTTTCCTCTTTAAGGTTCTCCAGGAGACTCATTCTGCCTTTGATGGGACCCTGGCCACCTGTATGCATTCCCACCACTCTCACGGATTCTGAGGGTTAGTAAGAAGGTCAAGATGAACTGGGAGCAGCTCATCCCAATAGTTGCAGCTTGGACCTCGATGGCCTGGTATTCTGTCCTGCTGAACCTGAGCACTTGGGCTCCCTCTTTGGGTATACCTGCTATCCCAGCAGCAGAGCACGTTCTAACACCCGACCCTCCACAATCTACATCCCCCTGTGTGGAGATTGAGCGGAACCAGCTGAGTGGGTTTGATTTGCTACCATAACATGTAGTTGTGATCTTGGCAGTTTGCCATCCTTCCTCTATAACCATTTGTCTGGCCTTCGGAGCTTAGATTTTGGCCTAGTACTCAGACCAGCAAAATGACCCATTTTAGGCTGTTTTCTTGTGTCCTGCTCTTTGTTTTGTCTTTAGCCCTGCAAGCTGTTGCTGTGAGCACTCTTAAGGGTTACCTTTCGGCTCTGTCAGCCTTTCTGCTTTTGCGTAATCAGCCCTTTTTTTTTTTTTTTAAATCACCCACCTGCTTTCTTTTAAAGGGCTTACTTATGTTTCCTGCTGTGCCTTTTGTTAAACAGCAGTGGAACCTTGATTTGGTTCCTCCTTTTTCATGTTTATTCCTTTTGGGCCAATGCATTATTGTACCCTGCGGTTAGTGACTCCAAAGGCGTTCTTCCTTATCACCTCGATATGACGCGTTAGCAGACCTCAGACAACATCTGTGCAACGGCTATGCACACTACATTCTTCCCTGACAAATTGGTGCTTCGGTTTTTGCATTTGTCGCCCTAAGTGGGAAGGGTATGCCAAGACGTGGGTCCTGTGCTTCCCATGCCACTGGATTCAAGCTAGCCTGGCTGATGAGGGGTGAAACCCCAAAACCGGTCCCAGGATGCTTGTTTCCAGTCCAGGGAAGACCTGGCCTAGCAGTTCGGGCTGGACTGTTCCCATGGGGAACAGGGTCTAGACTGATTTGCATATGGCATGGGCAGCAAAAAAACGATGGATTTAGGCCCAGATCACTGTACTGGGGGTGAATGTTTGACAATGTTCAGCATTCCGTCCATCACTTGTTGTTTTTGCATTTGTCGTCCTAAGTGGGAAGGGTATGCCCAGACGTGGGTCCCGTGCTTCCCATGCCACTGGATTCAAGCTAGCCTGGCTGATGAGGGGTGAAACCCCGAAACCGGTCCCAGGATGCTTGTTTCCAGTCCAGGGAAGACCTGGCCTAGCAGTTCGGGCTGGACTGTTCCCATGGGGAACAGGGTCAAGACTGATTTGCATATGGCTGGGTCCAAACTGGAATGGCATGGGCAGCAAAAAAACGATGGATTTAGGCCCAGATCACTGTACTGGGGATGAATGTTTGACAGTGTTCAGCATTCCGTCCATCACTTGTTGTTTTTGCATTTGTGCCTTTTGTTAAACAGCAGTGGAACCTTGATTTGGTTCCTCCTTTTTCATGTTTATTCCTTTTGGGCCAATGCATTGTTGTACCCTGCGGTTAGTGACTCCAAAAACGTTCTTCCTTATCACCTCGATATGACGCGTTACACTACATTCTTCCCTGACAAATTGGTGCTTCGTACTCAGGAATTCTTTCTCCCAAAAGTGGTGTTGGCCCGCCATATGGGACTGTGTATCACACTCCCCACCTTTTTCTCTCTGCCACATCCTAGAAGGAAAAAGAGATTGCACTGGTTGGATCTCAAGCAAGCCCTTAGGTTCCATATTGAGAGGTCTAGGAGGCACTGTCTGGACAAGAAAAATGTAGTTGGGTTTGCTAGTGCGAAGAATGGGGAAGGGGTCCAGAAGCAGACTTGGTCAAAGTGGCTTATTCTCTGTATCAAACTTTGCAGTGCTTTGAATAAGAAGGAGCCTTTGCGGGCCTGCCTTCTCATTGCATGAGGGCCAAGGCCACCACTATGACCTTAGTCAAAGGTGTTCAATAGTTGATCATCTGCCAGACTGCTTCATGGGCATCCATCCACAAAGTCACCAGGCATGTCTTGACTCTCTGTATTGCTATTTCTGGGGGATATTCTATCCACAGATTCCTCTCAATTTTGTCTAGTGGACTTTTTATGTTGGATAAAGGTTATCATTTAGTTTTGGCACTGTTTATCCTCATTTGTCAACCGTATGAACTGTATGAAGGCTCTGAAAAAATGGTGATAAACTGATGTCATCGCATAGGAGTGATGCCTATATGTGGCTCGATTTCATCACATCTGAAGATGGTACAGGGACGACATGGAATCAGTTGTCGCCACCTACTGGCACGCTTGAGCTATATAAAATTTCTGAGACAGTCTGATGCTTGCATAGATTCAAAAGGTGGAGTCTGAGTATTCACAAGAAAGAGCATTATTATTAGAGATTAGTAACTCCTTCTGCATAGTTGAACATTAAAAAGGTAATCAGTCTCAGGAAGTTATGGGGACACACACAAACACTGAATTACCTATTTTATACACCGCTTGGAGGAGGTTAAGCTCAATAGCAGACAGTGGGCCTGATTCTAACTTTGGAGGACGGTGTTAAACCGTCCCAAAAGTGGCGGATATACCACCTACCGTATTACGAGTCCATTATATCCTATGGAACTCGTAATACGGTAGGTGGTATATCCGCCACTTTTGGGACGGTTTAACACCGTCCTCCAAAGTTAGAATCAGGCCCAGTATGTCTTTTCAAGTCCTGACCCACGCTGTGAGCCGTTGCAGCTCGGCAGCACCTCCACCCCGGCACTCTCTACCAGGGCGACAGTCATCGATTTACTGCTGTGCAGCAATGCTGATTGAGCCCCTCTGAGAAAGACAGTGGACTCGCACAGGCCGCCAAATGTTTTTTTTTTTTAATTTTTTTTTTTTAAATAAGTGTTTCTAGTGGGTAGCTGAGTGAATAGGGGTGACTGCTGCATTGACGGTAGCACACCTTTCTGTCAGTCGACTTGTGTGGGAGATGAGCATTGCAGATGGAGGGCTGCACTACCAGAGTGGGGCATGTTCTCGTCATCTACTCTAATCTAATCGGCCGTAGTCAACCGGTCAGGACCCCCTCTCTGTGATCCCCACCCAGATCGCCACCAGTGTGCTGACAGATGGCCACGTGGGTCGTACGCTGACATAGTTGGTCAGGGCTCAGTTTTATTATGAGTGATTAACATTGATTCCGTGCACAGTGCACACCTATCACTGAGAGGGATCTGAAGGTGTGTTTAATAAAAGTAAACAAGACACTCCATCACATTCTCCACTGGCAGCACAAGCAAAGCACACCTATTGCAGCTCTTTGTAGATCCCGCCATAGGGTGGTCCCTGGCAAAAACAAGGTGATGGATGGAATGCTTGAATTAATCTCAGCCACTTGCAGTCGCCTTGGACCGCATCCCAGTCCATCGTTTTTCATCAACCATACCACCTCAGTTTGGACCCAGCCACTTTCAAATCAGTTTGACCCTACTCATGGAAAGTCTAGCTGGAACTGCCAGGCCAGGTCCTCCCTGAACTGGAACACAAGCAACCCAGGACCTGTTTCTCCCTTGCTATGGGCTCTTAACCTGGGAATGCTTGGTTCCAATGGCACAGTGAGCCCGGTGTGCTATAAGATGCATGACTGATGCATTCTAGTGCAGTGATGCAGACACCAGCACTAAACGGCATTAGTCTAACCACTGATGCGTGGTACTTTGCAGGGCTGCTATCCCTACACACACACACACCCGCACACCTTCCTACACAACACTATGCACACACAGACATGCAAACACTGAGAAGGAACTCCACCAACCATTTGTTAGCATAATCTTCGAACCCTGGAGCCAGTCTGAATGAGACATTTTGGCACCCTGTCTGAAATTATAATGCTAGAATTTTGCCTTCTAGATGGACAGAAAGCCCATTTGCCTAAATTGGATTAGTGATCCAGGTAACATGATGACAGTTCCTCAATCTAAATGCAGTATTTGAAAGCCACTACAGGTCACGACATGTAGGGGAAACATGGTCTCTAGATGGGGCATTGACAGAGTACTGCTGCGACGTTCCATGTAGCTTGAAGGGTTGAATGCCATTCTCATTTGATAGAGTCTAGCTGCAGATTCCATAGCTTAGAATTATCCACAGGCGTCAGACTGGATCCGGAAAAGTTTCATGAGCAATACCTAAGCGCATCAGTAAGTGGCGTCATTAGTCTCCACGAGGCATCGTCTGCATCATCCGTGCCAGAAGTGATGTGCACAGTCCTATGAAGACGCCGCCCCAGGGCGCTGATGTCAGTTCTTTTATTTCTGCGCCAGTTAGCGCAAATCAGCGAGAGCTCACATCAGTCTTTTTTGTTTACTTTTTTTTTTCCCTCCAACTTTTTGTCGAGGTTTTCCAAGACTTGTCTTCTTGTGTAGCAAGGATGTCAATGAGGAAGGCTGGACCTGCATCTTGTCTGTCTCTGGCGCCATGAGCACGACCACAATGCTAAGACTTGCTTCAACTATTGTGCTGTGCACCCCTTGGACATAAGGGAGCGATCCCTCAAGCTCATTGCCTCTTGACATGCGATGTCGCAATGGCCTTAATCCCAGTCGAAAGGAAGGTCCCAGGATTGGTTGAGGAGCCATTGATCTTCGTTGAAGTTGAAGTAGTCCCACTCCAGTAAGTCCCACAAGAGCAAAAAGTCGAAGTGGTCTTCGACGTCGCCCTGTCCATCAAAATCATCCAACGAGATGAGGGAGCGTCGTTACTAGAGGCCAGGCTCTGTGATTGAGCCTACCCCTGGGCCGCCGCCTCTGCGCCTCCCTGAGGTTCCAGGAGCCAGAGCAACCCTGCGGAGAATTCTATGAGACCGTGCACCTCATGTCAGCAGCCTATTCCAACTGGAGCGCCTTAAATCTCAACTTGTTCGGTAGGGGACCCTACCAGTTCCCCACCAGTGGGTCTGCCCTTGGCACCAGTCAGGCCCCTTGGATCCCAGTTGGATCCGAACTGGCGGCAGTTGTCCCACCTCTACCTTCCCCAATGCTGGTCCCACTGTCGACACTACCAGCCATTACTGTGCCATTTCCGGCAGCCATTTTTGTTGCCGTTCTAGTTGTTATATCCTAGAGACAGGCTGGGCGTCCCGAATGACTTATTTAAACGCAGGCGGCCACCGTCTGCGCAGCGGGCGCGCCGCTGGTGCGCCAAAGGCAAGCCTGTCTGCGCCCTGACGTGCCCAGAACCCAAGGATGCTGCCCATCTTTCCACTAATAGGCTTACATACTCTTCTTTTCAACTGCAGGCTCTCAGAGGTGCCCATATATGTCCTACCTTTGTATGTACTCCTCAGCCTTCTGTTTGTTCTTCTTGTCCTAGCTGCTCCTGGAGGCCCACTGCTGTCCCATCTCCTAATATTTCCTCTCACCAATTGGGCAAAATGCTGTTGCTTAATTGCCACTCTTTACCGGCACATTCTCTACCTATTTACATGCTCTTGGAAGATTTAGCGCCTGATGCCTTGTTCCTGATGGAAACTTGGCTAAGCGAAGAATCTTCAGTTGACATTTGTAAATCCTTACCCTCTACTTACTCTATAGCTCATATTGATAGATCTCGGACGAGAGGTGGCGGCATAGCCATTATTTATAAAAACACTATTAACTGTGTGACATTGCCACTTGAGATTCCAGAGTGTGAAAGTATGACTTTCTCTTTATATTTGTCACCTACTTTTACCTTCTTTGGAATTCTTCTCTATCGGCCTCCTGGCCCCTGTGCTTGCTTCTTAGAAGTTATACCTGATGTCGTGGCCAGTCTTATCGGTAAGACTCCTAATCTAACTATCCTTGGGGATTTTAATATTCACTTTGACAACTTAGATTGTCTCTCGGCGAAATCTCTGTCAGCCTCTTTTACCGCGTTAGATTTGGCCCAATTTGTCACTGGCCCCACTCACTTGAAGGGTCACACCTTAGATCTTATTTTTAGTAACATTTCTGATCTCACTATTTCATCCCCTCTGCCTTTGGTCTGGACTGATCATTTTCTCTTATCATTCTTTTTTCCTCATGCTGTCTCCAGAGAGACTTGGTCGAAGCTAGTGCCAAGGATATGGCGTACTGCACTTCGTGCCTCTTCTACGATTAGTGACTATTCCTCCCCAAATGCCATAGATCTATTTGATAGCTGGATCTCTACCTCCCTGAATTCAGTTTTGCCCATTAAATTCAGAATAAAAAAAATCTTCTCATAAGTCTAACCCATGGTTCTCTCCTTCTCTACTAGAACTTAGAAAGAGTTGCAAAAAACTAGAGAGAATCTGAAGAAAACATTATAGTTCCTCTGCCAAAGAAGCCTATAGGCAAGCTATTAGATCTTATCATAATATTAAGGCAGCTCAAACCGCTTATTATAGCAACAGAATAGAGAATTCTTCCAACTCCCAGAAAGAAATCTTTCAGATTTTAAAGAGCTTACTATAACTCCTATGCCTGCTTCTCTGATAGAAGCTTCTACTACACATAGTAATTTACTAGCAGCTCATTTTCAGGATAAGATTACTAACATATACTCTGGGTTTCCTCCTTCTCCCCCTCAGGAGCTGTCAGATGAGCAAGCCACGAACCCCCCTCTTGCTGGGACTTCGTTAACTACTTTTTCACCCTTTACAGATGCTCTGATTCTTAAACTACTCTCTAATATTAAATCTGGTTCCCCCCTGGATCCTGCCCCTCCTTCTATTCTTTTGAGGGCTGCAGACATTATTGTCTCACCACTGACTAAAATACTCAATAATTCTTTGTCTACAGGCATTCTCCCTCAGTCCCTCAAACATGCTATTATAAAACCCCTTTTGAAAAAGCCAAAGCTCGATCCCTCCTTTTTGGAGAACTACAGACCTATCGCTCTTCTTTCTATTTTAGCTAAGATCTTGGAGAAACATGTGAACCTGCAACTGACCAGCTATTTTGATAGCCATGAGCACTTACATCCCACTCAAATGGGCTTCAGAGCTCACCACAACACGGAGTCGGCGCTCCTTACTGTGACTGAGTCTGCTCGTCAACTTTTGGATCAAGGGGGTCATGCTGCTATCATCCTTCTTGATCTTAGTGCAGCCTTTGATTCTTTTGATCACAGTCTCCTCTGCGACAGACTCTCTAAGATAGGGTTAGGAGGCATGGCTCTTTCCTGGCTCTCCTCTTTCCTCATAGGAAGATCTTTCCAAGTTTTGGATTGCTCTTTTTTGTCTGATACTGTCCCTCTGGCTTACGGAGTCCCTCAGGGCTCCTCCCTGAGCCCAACTCTTTTTAATATTTATTGATCATCTTTGGCTAAAGTGGTCACTCCCCATAATATTTCAATGGTCACCTATGCTGACGACACCCAGCTAGTGGTATCCCAGTCTAGTACTGGGGACTCTTCTTCCGCTAATCTGGCCTGTTGTATGAAGGATATCGGTGACTGGATGACCCAATCTAAGCTTAAATTTAATGATGGTAAATCTGAAGTACTGATTGTAGGCAACGGCCCTCCTGCCTCTCCTTTGGCACTGCATTCGGAGGCCTTTAATAGTCTGCCTCCTCCAAAGGAGCACGTAAAAGCCTAGGTTTCTTGCTTGACCCTCGTTTGACGATGGAATTGCAAGTAAAAATAATCTCTTCTGTCTGTTTCGGCCTGATCAGAGCTCCTAGGA
The DNA here is from genome assembly GCF_031143425.1 of Pleurodeles waltl. Classification (NCBI taxonomy): domain Eukaryota; kingdom Metazoa; phylum Chordata; class Amphibia; order Caudata; family Salamandridae; genus Pleurodeles; species Pleurodeles waltl. The sequence continues at coordinate 190,762,743 of NC_090451.1, read as the reverse complement.
AGATTTGTAATCTTCTACCTTTTACAGCTAGAAGAATTCTTATCCAAGCGTTGATTCTTTCCCGCCTGGACTATGGAAACTCTCTTTATCTTAGTTCCCCAGAGTACGTAATAAAGAGGCTGCAGATTGTGAAGAATTCGGCAGCTAGGCTTCTTACTAACTCCCCCAGACACCTCTCTGCCAAACCGGCTCTTGTAGCACTTCATTGGCTTCCTATCAAACAGCGTATTTATTTTAAATCTATGTGCATTATTCATAGAGCCTTATATAATCGGGGCCCGCATTTCCTTAGAAGGCGGATCTTTATTTATGTCCCCTCTAGACGCTTGAGATCACTGTCTACTCAGCAGATTTATATACCTTGTGTCAAGAGATCATGGGGAGGTAACTCTTTTACCATCAAGGCTGCCCGTCTCTGGAATGCCCTGCCCTCTGAACTTCGCCACGAACCATCAGAACTTCTTTTTAGGAAGAAGCTGAAAACTATCCTTTTTTGTAGTTAATCTGTTCTCTTTGGTCTTCTTGAGAGTCATGGTGTACCTTTAGCGCTGAGATGCCCTAGGGTAGCTACGCACTTTATAAGCCCATAAAACTAAACTAAACCAACTGTGCCATCTCCATTCTTATCCCTGATTCCGGAAAGGTGTCTCCTGACTTCGGTGCTGACTAGTGCCAGTCTTTCCAGGCCGGAGCTTGAACCCTATTCCTATTAGCTAGGACTTGGGGGAATTGTGAGAGGGGCCAATGGACCCCAAAAAACACCAGCCTCTAGACCCTGATTTGGACTGGTGTGAGGAATTGGCAGATGCAAGTGTGGAATGGCTATCTCCCAGATACTGGCTTAGTCTCTCCTGCTACCATGGCTATGGGGGAAGGAGCCACATTTGCTATGGCTGTCGAAGTCCTGCACCTTCAGTTACTCTCCGTGGCTGGCAAGGCTAATTTCTTGACAGAGGTGCTTCAGCTGTGAGTTACCCCTTCAGAACAATTTATTCCCATTGAATGAAGCTCTCACGGACGTCTTGCTCAGGGCCTGGACCTAGCCCTGCACAGGGGCTCCTGTGCACAGAACAATTGCCCGTCATCATCGCCCCATCCCAGGGGACCTCTCTTTCCTCACCCAAACAGAGTAAATCATGGGGCATTCCCTACCACCGCACCGCATAGGGATTCTAAAAAGCTGGACATGTTGGGTAAGAAAATGTTTTCTTCTACCAGCCTGGCATTGCAGTCTGTGAACACCACATGCCTTTTGGGCCTTTACTCACATTCCCTTTGGAATTTTGCTGCGCAGAAAAGTCCTGGGCCACACACTCCCAAGCTATAGCTGATGGGAGAGACGAAGCTAAGTTTACAATCCTATGTGGGCTGGACATGACTGATTCCCTAGGCAAAGCGGATTCTTCATTGGGGGCTTTACGGTCCCACGCCTAGCTGAGGACAGATGGCTTTTCAAGGGATGTCCATGCTTTGGTTATGGAGCTGCCCTTTGATGGCTCCCGTCTCTACAGAGGCAAGGTGGACTCAGCGCTGGAGTGCTTCAAGGACAGCAGAGCTACAGCCAGGACATTGGACCTTTCTATGCCCACCTGTCAACCATAGTCCGCCATTCTCTCCTTTCATGTCCACAGACGGGGCTTCCAGTCATGCCTCTACCCACCCAGTTATCACAGTCCGCAAGCTTCACAGCCCCTGCATGGCGAAGGATGTGGCACCAACAGACCTCGTGGGTCAGGCAGCCAGTGGTTGGTCCGGTCCACCAACCCGCCGGCAGCTGTAACCTCCAAGCCTCTTTATTTAATTTGCCCTTTAACCATCATGGGCAACCAGTGAGCAGCAGGATACTCCATCACCTGCACCACTGAAGGTCAATAACATCAGACCTCTGGGTTCTTCAAATTGTCCAAAGGGGCTACTTTCTCCCCTTCTTGACTACCTCTCCACCCATGCCACCCACTCATGACAGGCTGACGGAGGACCATCTCTCCTTAATCTGCCCAGAAGTGGCAGCTGTCTTGGCCATGGGAGCCATAAAGAGGGTGCCAGCATCAGAAGTAGGTTGTGGTTGCTATTCCTGCTTCTTTCTGGTGCCCAAGAAGGATGGAGGCCCTTGTCCTATCCTAGATCTGCGCTCTCTCAATCTCTTCCTGAAAAAGGAGAAATTCAAAAAGCTCACGCTCGCACAAGTCCGGTCTTCCCTGGATCTGAGAGACTGGATGGTAGCGTTGGTCTTGCAGGACCCATACCGCCACATGCCCGTCCTGCCTGCCCATAGACGTTACCTGCAATTCACAGTAGATTACAAGCATTTTCAGTTCACCATGCTCCCCTTTGGCCTTATTATCGCCCCCCTCTGGGGTTCTTCATGGAGATGGCGGTAGTTGCAGTTCATCTGTGGTGATCAGGGGTGCCAGTTTTCCCCTATCTCAGTGACTGGAAGTTGAAAATGACTTGTCCCAGGAAGTCTTCTCCCAACTCCAGACTACAGCGGACCTCGTACCCACGCTGGGGTTCACTATCCGTGTGCAGAAGTTCCACCTGACCCCTTCTCAGATGCTTCCTTTCATCAATGCTGTTCTGGACACAGTGCAGTTTCTGGCTTATCCTCCCAAACAGTGAATCCAGGATATCCAGGCTATGATACCAATGTTTTAGCCTCTATCCTGTGTTTCAGTGAGACTGACTTTCTGGGGCTGCTGGGCCTTATGGTCTCCTGCATCCTGCTTGTAACATGCCAGCTGGCAAATGTGGGCTCTGCAAAGGGACCTGAAGACCCAGTGAGTGCAGTATCTGGGGAATCTCTCCAACTTTGTTCATATCTCGGTGGTCACGGCAAAAGATCTGCAGTGGTGGCTAACAAAACAGTGATTGGGTCAGTGACAGACTCCTCTCCCTTCCCCAACCTGATCTGAAAGTATTGACAGGTGCATCGCTCCTGGGATGGGTGCCCATTTGGGAGAGATGGAGATCAGAGGTCTCTGATTTCTGAGATCCACATCAACCTATTAGAGCTCTGAGCGATCCGACCGGCATTGAAAGCCTTTATTATACACTTGGTCAAGGGAAGGCTATTGCAGGTGTTCACAGAAAATACCACCACCATGTGGTACTACAACAGTCACGACTGGGTGGGGTCATGGACCCTTTGTCTAGAGGCCATACATCTCTGGACATGGCTAGAACGTCAGGGGATTTCCTTGGTGGTGCAACACCTGGCAGGCTCTCTGAATGTTAGGGCGGATTAACTCAGCCGAAGATGAGTGGTGAAAAACAAGGAATAGTCACCCACCAGTCAGGACAGCCCCTAAGGTGTCCTGAGCTGAGGTGACCCCTGCCTTTAGAAATCCTCCATCTTGATTTTGGAGGATTCCCCCAATAGGAATAAGGATGTGCCCCCCAACCCTCAGGGAGGAGGCACAAGAATGGTGTAGCCACCCTCAAGGACAGTAGCCATTGGCTACTGCCCTCCCAGACCTAAACACACCCCTAAATTCAGTATTTAAGGGCTCCACAGATCCCAGGAAATCAGATTCCTGCAACCTTAACAAGGACTTCTGACCTGAAGCCCTGCAGAGAAGACGGAGACAACTGCTTTGGCCCCAGCCCTATGGCATGTCTCCCAACTTCGAAGAAAACTGTAACAGCGACGCATCCAACATGGACCAGTGACCTCTGAAGCCTCAGAGCACTGCCCTGCACCCAAGGACCAAGAAACTCCCGTGAACAGCGGCTCTGTTCAAAAACCTGCAACTTCTTTGCAACAAAGAAGCAACTTTAAAGACTTCACGTTTCCCGCCGGAAGCGTGAGACTTTCCACCCTGCACCCGACGCCCCCGGCTCGATCTGCAGAAAACCAACACCTCAGGGAGGACTCCCCGGCGACTGCTAGCCCGTGATTAACCAGAGACGACCCCCCCACAGCGACGCCTGCAGAGAGAATCCAGAGGCTCCCCCTGACCGCGACTGCCTGTAACAAGGGACCCGACGCCTGGAACCAACACTGCACCCGCAGCCCCCAGGACCTGAAGGAACCGAACTCCAGTGCAGGAGCGACCCCCAGGCGACCCTCTGTCTAGCACAGGTGGTGGCTGCCCCAATGAGCCCCCCCTGTGCCTGCCTCCATTGTTGAAGTGACCCCCGGGTCCCTCCATTACTTCCTATCTAAAACCTGACGCCTGTTTGCACACTGCATCTGGCCGCCCCTGTGCCGCCGAGGGTGTACTTTCTATGCCTTCTTGTGTCCCCCCAGGTGCCCTACAAAACCCCCCTGTCTGCCTCCCGAGGACGCGGGTACTTACCTGCTGGCAGACTGGAACCGGGGCACCCCCGTTCTCCATTAAACCCTATGTGTTTTGGGCACCTCTTTGACCTCTGCACCTGACCAGCCCTGAGCTGCTGATGTGGTAACTTTGGGGTTGCCCTGAACCCCCAACGGTGGGCTACCTATGCCCCAACTTTGAGACTTGTAAGTGTTTTACTTACCTCCTAATCTAACCTTTACTTACCTCCCCCAGGAACTGTTGATTTTTGCAGTGTCCACTTTTGAAATAGCTTATTGCCATTTTTACTAAGACTGTACATGATATTGTTTTCATTCAAAGTTCCTAAAGTATCTAAGTGAAGTACCTTACATTTAAAGTATTAATTTTAAATCTTGAACCTGTGGTTCTTAAAATAAACTAAGAAAATATATTTTTCAATATAGAAAACCTATTGGCCTGGAGTAAGTCTTTGAGTGTGTATTCCTCATTGTGTGTGTACAACAAATGCTTAACACTACCCTCTGATAAGCCTACTGCTCGACCACACTACCACAAAATAGAGCATTAGAATTATCTACTTTTGCCACTATCTTACCTCTAAGGAGAACCCTTGGACTCTGTGCACACTATTTCTTACTTTGAAATAGTATATACAGAGCCAACTTCCTACACATGGTGTATCAACAGATCTGTTGATTCCCCTCTCTGCACCTCTCTCAGAGGTTCTTCTCTTTATTCTCTCTCTTGCCCAGCAGGGATGTGCTCTGGGCACCCTCAAGGGTTATTTGTCTGCCATCTCTGCCTTAAGGCTACCAGACCAACCTTCTCTCTTCAAATCTCCCATTGTTGGGAGGTTTCTTAAAGGCCTCGCTCATATGTTTCCTCCCGTCCCGTTCATCATGCCCAGTGGGATTTGAACTTGGTCTTCACATACCTCATGCGTGCCACTTTTGAGCTGCTCCACAACTGTCCTTTGCGGCTCTTAACCCTTAAAACATCTTTCTTGATTGCCATCACCTCTGCTCCCAGAGTATGGGAGCTTCAGGCTCTTCCTTTGAAGCCACCATTCCTAGCGGTGCATCCTGACAAAGTGGTGCTCCGTGCCAGGACTTCCTTTCTTCCCAAAGTGGTAACGCCTTTTCATGTTGGCCAATATCACCCTGCCTACTTTTTACACCCCTCCACATCCCTTTCGTGAGGAGGAGAGACTCACCGTCTGGATCCAAAAAGAGCATTGGTGTTCTATCTAGATCATACCAAAGATTTCTGGGTGGATGGTCAACTCTTTGTGGGATATGTGGGTGTGAAGAAAGGGAAGGCGGTGCAGAAGAGGACCATCCCACAATGGGTAGTCCTCTGCATCAAGATGTGCTACGCTTTGGCGAAAAAGCAACACCCTAAAGTTTTGCATGCTCATTCTACCAGAGCAACTGCTACTACCACAGCTTTAGCACATGGAGTTCCAGTCCTGGATATCTGTCAGGCTGCAATGTGGGCGTACTTGCATACGTTCACCAAGCACTACTGCCTGGACAGTCAGGTCCGCAGCTATTTTGGCCGTTCGGTCCTGCAGGATTTTTTGGTGTGATCTTAGTTCGCAGCCCATCACCGGGGATGTGATTGCTCCGGTATCTATTCAAAGGTAAAAACTAGAAGTCTCTATCTGATGTACAAGTTACTTACCTTTGGTAGGGATATATCTGGTAGAGACATATTCTAGTTGCAGATTCTTTACCGACCCGCCCATCCTCTCGCACTGCAAACTGATTTCTAGGGACAGGTACTTCCCTCTAAGGACCCTAGTTTTGGCGCACCATTCTAAGTGTTCTTCATGGCCCTGTTCTACTGGTGTGGAAAGTCCTGAAAAGAAACTGACGTCGGCGCACCAGGGTGGCGCCTATATACGACCACAACCTCATCACAGCGACAACGATGCCCCCGAGTCAATCAATGCCACCTAATGGTGCATAGGGTTACTGTTTGGAGAAAAAAATCTCTGGATCCAGTTTGAGGCCTGGGGTAATTCAAAGGTAAGGAATCTGCAACTAGAATATGTCTCTACCAGATAAATCCTTACCAAAGGTAAGTAACTTGTACTTCACTGTGTGCTTCTCCCTGCTCTCCTCTGTGATGCCCTTGTTTGGTTATCTGCCCTCTCATTGCTTTTTCACCTGTGTGCCTCCAGCTTGCAGGTTGCACACACTCCTGTCCAGTTGCTCCCCCATGTTCCTGTCTTTATTTGCTAACCCTCACCCGTGCCCTCTGTGTTCCTTCCCACCACCCTCTATGTTGCTTGATCCCACCCACCCCATGTGGTGTTTCACCGCTACACCCTGTTTTTTTCTCCAAAAAGAGGTAAAGTCCCACTCAGAGGTTCTTAGGGTTATCAAGTTCAAAGTTTATTGCATTGCTTATTCCAACATTTTACTTCCAAACGTTCCAAAAGAGTCACTTCATTTCCTTTAACGAAAGCAACATCCAAAATAATGGCGAAAGAAGAAAGAAACAGCCAACACGTGTTTCGCCCCCTCTGGCTTTATAAGCCGGGGTTTCTCAAGGCTGAAAGAAAAAGAAAAATCAACGCTCGTTGATAGTATTGAATAGAATAATGTATGGAAAAGAGAAAAAAGAAGAAAAATATCAAAAGGCCTTCAAGAACCTCCAAAATGTGTGCAAGAGAATAGGATACTGTGCAAAAGATGTCACCAATGTTTGTACGAAAAATGTCAACGGTAAGATTGCGCAATCATTTGTAAGTAGTTTCATAGTCACGCTAAATCGTAAATTGCAGAGAGGTGTGCAAGAAAGTAATAAAATAGTAGTAGAGCATATAGTGCTCAAGTCTAGAAAAAAATGAAGATATCCCAAGGAAGAAAAGAATACACCTGTGCTAAAAAAGATTTTTTGAAGAAATATAAATGAAGCTAATTAAAAAGACAAATAAAGGAACAATTAAATTAAGCTAAACATGCCATAAGGATAAGCATGCATTTATAATATAAATCAATCACTTTCTGTTACAACTATTGACGCATTTCTAATATAAAGAGAAGGAGTAATGCAAGACATGTTGTGATATGGTTATACCAAAACACTCAAGTTATAATAAACATGCCTTCGATGTATTACAAGACTCATTGCTCGAGGGGACCATCTTGCTAATGAATTATGTTTGTTAACTGAAGAAATGCGCTGAGTCAAATAAGCAGAGTGTCTATGTATAGCAAAGAACGTTCCTTCGTCTTACCTTTAAATTACATAAATATCAGAAACGCCAACTGTCAAAGGCGAGGAGCCATAGCAAAAGGAACGGGCGCATTAAGCGTCGCGCTTGCAATGAGCAAGCCTTATATCAGCTGGGAAGTTCCTAGCGTCGTTCGGTTTCCAATGGAAACAAACGGCGGACTGTTGTTATTTCTAACTCGTAAGGAAAGGAAAAGGGAAATGGCGGCCGCCATTTTGTAACGATGTGGTCGATCGTGAAAACATAAATAAGGTAATCTTTTATGAGCACAATATATACACGATTACTAAGGCATATAAAATATTGGGCACAACACCTGAAATACTTAAAAAGTAAAGAATAAAGGGCAAAGTTAAGAGAAGAAAAAAGGTAAAGCAGAAAAGAAAGAAAGAAAAAAAATGAAAGAAAAATAAGATTAGAACGTCAGTTGCAGAATAGGAAACAGGTAAGTCTAACTGAAGACATAATACAGAGGAAAAACAGGAAGTTTCTAAGAGACCTATATGATTATCAACACAGGAGTGTGTATACGTTCAGTAAGAAATATGACAACATAAAGGATTCGAACCTCCCGTTGGATCCAAAAATCAGTCATGATACTCCTTCATCATCTGAAGTTGAGTCAACAGATGATTCTTCAACTTGTACTTTGACCAGACCACAAGTGAATTTTTTAGAGGAGGCAAGACGCCATCGCCTGGGAACTTTAAAGGACTCACGAGTGAAATCACCAGATATTACTCAAGCAATCCAAAGTACCTCAGGCATACAAACCAGAGCTCGGAGCAAAACAACTCTACCTTGACTATAGAAAACTTGACTGTGAATCTATCTACGTATGAGTTATCTACAATTGATCAATCTATCCTAAATCGGGGTTTGTCTTTTTGCCCAACTCACTCCTGGGACATTAGTCAAACTAAAATTGACATGTTCAAATTTATTCGACACCTTAAACTTAAATCTTTTTTTGCATCTTTACCTTCAACCTCTAGTTTATCATCCCCTATAAATCCCTCTCACTACATTACAGTCCAAGATCTATCTGATATCTCTCTCCTCTGTAACCTCTCTAATATCACTGAACCAGATGCTACACCATCTCTCATTGCTCAAGAACTTGATCTTAAAACCAGTCAATATGTTTCTTCTGATCTCCGCACCAAATCTACATTTACTCCTGTTCTTCCGGCGGGAAATTCAATTGACTTATTCTCAAAAGCAGTACTATGTGATCTTGACCGTGAGTACAAACGATATTGTGCTCGACGAAGATACTTACCAACCAATATTCAGAGTAAACAGGTAACAGCACTTGAACGCTTAAGAACTAATAACAATATCATCATAAAAGAGGCAGATAAAGGAGGCAATATTGTTATCCTTAACACTGAAGATTACCTCACTGAAGCCTATCGTCAACTCCAAGATACAACATGCTATAAAAAACTTTCACATAACCCAACAATAGAAATACAACAAAAATTGATTGATCTATTGGAACATTGGCACTCTCACCACATGCTGTCTAGCTCTGAAAAAACTTCTCTCTTTCCTTAATTTCCAACTATCCCGACCCTGTACCTTCTTCCTAAAATTCACAAAATAGGACATCCACCAAAGGGTAGACCCATAATTTCAGGAGTAAACTCTATATGTTCCAAGTTGGGCTTCCTCATTGATAGGGAGCTTCAACCATTCATGATAAATTTATCTTCATATGTCAGAGACACCAAAGATATTCTGCAAAAACTACAAGACATAGAGTGGCAACCAGATTTCTTTCTTGTAACTATTGATGTTGTCAGTCTTTATACGTCGATCAAACACAAGGATGGTCTTGCAGCAGTGAATAAGTGCTTATCCACTAGATCAGTGAAATATTTGACACGGAACACAATGATTTTGGATTTTCTTAAATTTAGTCTTGAAAATAACTATTTCCTTTTTGATGGCAATTTTTATCTTCAGCTACAAGGGACTGCGATGGGGGCAAAATTTGCTCCACCCTACGCATGTATTTTGATGGGAGCTGTGGAAAACTATTGGCTTTGGTCAGATCGCTCAGAACAGTTTACCAAACACATTATATTTTGGGGGCGATATATTGATGATATCTTGCTTATATGGCAAGGTTCAAAAGCCTTTCTCCAACAATTCATTCAGTCTCTTAAACCAAATCCTTGGGACATAGATGTAACCTATCAAATTTCTAACTCTTCAATTGAATATCTTGATCTTTTGATCTGCGTTGAAGATAACAAACGTCAGACAAAATTCTTTCGCAAAATGGCATCAGCCAATTCAATTCTCCATGCTACCAGTTGCAATTCACCTAGCACCATTAGAAACATACCAAAAGGAGAATTTAGACGAGCTAGACTTAACTGTACCAATACCGCTGACTATGATAATACGTCCTTTGAAATGACCAAGAGACTCATATCAAGGGGGTACAATAAGGTCTCTCTAGACACCATCAGAGATGAAGTGAGAAATATGGACCGGAATTTACTGTTGAACACACCTAAAAAAACTAATAAGAACAAATCGATTAGTTTTATCACCACTTTTCACAATGGTCACAACTATATTCGTAAATCACTTAGAAAATTCTGGTTCTTACTTTTGAACAATTCTTCGATTAACCAATATATCACTAATCACCCCCAAATAGGCTTCAGGAGGGCACCTAATCTTCGGAATAAACGTTGTCCTTCTTTTCTTCAACAAAGACCTTCTACTACTTTTTTACCCTCAAAACCAAAAGGTTTCTTCATCTGTAGCAAATGCTCTGTATGCAAATTGGGCCTTTCCAAATCTACATCGGTTAATATCAATGACCACACACATCGGATTTCTGACTTTATAAACTGTGCCAGTACTTATGCCATTTGGTGCCCTTGCAATTTAACCTATATTAGTAGTACGATTCGTCCATTAAAAATCAGAATTCCGGAACATACAAAAATCGGATATTCAAGCACCACTGGTTGAACATTTTAACAATTGTAATTCACAACAATGTACTTTTACTTTCAGTGGTTTACAACGCATCTCATCCTCTTCGCGAGGTGGTAACAGGTCATTGCGACTACGTCAAGAAGAAAGTCGTCTTATTATTAAATATGATACAGTTAACAAGGGTCTCAACAAAGACTATGAATGGCATTACTGGCTATTGTAGAAAAAAGGACTCTCATTTCATGTTTACACATTGCTTTATTTCGTGTCTTCTGTAATCACTTGCACACAAAATAGTTTGTGTTTTAATTTCACTGGATGAATGTTCCATAGAGATTAATGTATGCCATAATACTGTCTCTGATGTTATTTCTTTTTCTTTCTCATATCTTTTGTTTTTCACTTTTACTCTCCTTTTTATTTTATATCATTAATTGACTGACAAGTTCGCAGTTAGACTTACCTGTTTCCTATTCTGCAACTGACGTTCTAATCTTATTTTCTTTCATTATTTTTCTTTCTTTCTTTTCTGCTTTACCTTTTTTCTTCTCTTAACTTTGCCCTTTAGTCTTTACTTTTTATTTATTTCAGGTGTTGTGCCCAATATTTTATATGCCTTAGTAATCGTGTATATATTGTGCTCATAAAAGATGACCTTATTTATGTTTTCACGATCGACCACATCGTTACAAAATGGCGGCCGCCATTTCCCTTTTCCTTTCCTTACGAGTTAGAAATAACAACAGTCCGCCGTTTGCTTCCATTGGAAACCGAACGACGCTAGGAACTTCCCAGCTGATATAAGGCTTGCTCATTGCAAGCGCGACGCTTAATGCGCCCGGTCCTTTTGCTATGGCTCCTCGCCCTTGACAGTTGGCGTTTCTGATATTTATGTAATTTAAAGGTAAGACGAAGGAACGTTCTTTGCTATACATAGACACTCTGCTTATTTGACTTAGCGCATTTCTTCAGTTAACAAACATAATTCATTAGCAAGATGGTCCCCTCGAGCAATGAGTCTTGTAATACATCGAAGGCATGTTTATTATAACTTGAGTGTTTTGGTATAACCATATCACAACATGTCTTGCATTACTCCTTCTCTTTATATTAGAAATGCTTCAATAATTGTTTAATATAGTTGTAACAGAAAGTGATTGATTTATATTATAAATGCATGCTTATCCTTATGGCATGTTTAGCTTAATTTAATTGTTCCTTTATTTGTCTTTTTAATTAGCTTCATTTGTATTTCTTCAAAAAATCTTTTTTAGCACGGGTGTATTCTTTTCTTCCTTGGGATATCTTCATTTTTTTCTAGACTTGAGCACTATATGCTCTACCACTATTTTATTACTTTCTTGCACACCTCTCTGCAATTTACGATTTAGCGTGACTATGAAACTACTTACAAATGATTGCGCTCTCTTACCGTTGACATTTTTCGTACAAACATTGGTGACATCTTTTGCACAGTATCCTGTTCTCTTGCACACATTTTGGTGGTTCTTGAAGGCCTTTTGATATTTTTCTTCTTTTTTCTCTTTTCCATACATTATTCTATTCAATACTATCAACGAGCGTTGATTTTTCTTTTTCTTTCAGCCTTGAGAAAGCCCCGGCTTATAATGCCAGAGGGGGCGAAACACGTGTTGGCTGTTTCTTTCTTCTTTCTTCTTGCGCCATTATTTTGGATGTTGCTTTCGTTAAAGGAAATAAAGTGACTCTTTTGGAACGTTTGGAAGTAAAATGTTGGAATAAGCAATGCAATAAACTTTGAACTTGATAACCTCAAGAACCTCTGAGTGGGACTTTACCTCTTTTTGGCATTGCATTCTCTACTTTAGAGGACGTTTGGGTCCCTGTCCTCTGGCCAAGTCCCACATCTCACAAATAAGGCATTTACACAGGAGAATAGCTTCCCCTGACCGCGACTGCCTGTAACAAGCGACCCGACGCCTGGAACCAGCACTGCACCCGCAGCCCCCAGGACCTGAAGGAACCGAACCTCAGCGCAGGAGTGACCTCCAGGCGACCCTCTGCCTAGCCCAGGTGGTGACTGTCCCGAGAAGCCCCTGTGCCTTCCTGCACCGCTAGAGTGACCCCCGGGTCCCTCCATTGTTTCCTACCTGAAACCAGACGCCTGCTTTGCACACTGCACCCGGCTACTCCGTGCCGCTTAGTGTGTGTTTTGTGTTCCTACTTGCCCCCCCCCCCCAGTGCTCTACAAAAACCTCCTGGTCTGACCCCAGGACGCACGTACTTACCCGCTGGCAGACTGGAACCGGAGCACCCCTGTTCTCCATAGGCGCCTATGTGTTTTGGGCATCTCTTTGACCTCTGCACCTGACCGGCCCTAAGCTGCTGGTGTGGTAACTTTGGGGTTGCCTTGAACCCCCAACGGTGGGCTGCCTATGCCCCAGAACTGAGACTTGTAAGTGTTTTACTTACCTCCTAATCTAACCTTTACTTACCTCCCCCATGAACTGTTGATTTTTGCACTGTGTCCTCTTTGAAAATAGCTTATTGCCATTTTTACAAAGACTGTATATGATATTGCTTTCAATCAAAGTTCCTAAAGTATCTCAGTGAAGTACCTTACATTTAAAGTGTTTACTGTAAATCTTGAACCTGTGGTTCTTAAAATAAACTAAGAAAATATATTTTTCAATATAAAAATCTATTGGCCTGGAGTAAGTCTTTGAGTGTGTGTTCCTCATTTATTGCCTGTGTGTGTACAGCAAATGCTTAACACTACCCTCTGATAAGCCTACTGCTCGACCACACTACCACAAAATAGAGCATTAGAATTATCTAATTTTGCCACTATCTTACCTCTAAGGGGAACCCTTGGACTCTGCACACTATTTCTTACTTTGAAATAGTATATACAGAGCCAACTTCCTACAGCTACCAACAGAATTAAGTGCCTCATTTGCATGGTGGTTCAGTGTGCAGCCAAGGGAGTAGAATTACAGCTGTCCTTCAAATGTTCCTAACAAATGTCTTGACAAATGCTGCACCCTGGGCCAGCAGCACCTGAGCCCTTGCTCCCATGTAATGATCCCCTCACAGATAATTTGAGGGGTACATGGTCAAAACCATGTTGATACCTATCTCTTAGCCAACAGATGGTCTGAAGTAAAGGCTGGTGCCCAGTGATCTGGATTTTCTCGCAAATCACCCTACTCTGGAGATTTGTATTGTACAGACCTTGACCAGTAAAGTGAACCCCAGTTAATTTCCAACTGTATGATTCTATTTTGTAAAGTGCATGATTATCCAAAAAGGTGTCCCTCCCCTAACAGGAGAGAGGTACATTGCTCATATCAGGAATAGGAGAGTTTTTAACAGCTTGCAAAAATTCAGAAGTTTGCTTTCTGCATGAATGAAGATGGGAGAGTGTTCCATGACTGAGCAGTCAGCATCGAACATGTTTGATGACCTGTACACATCTTAATACATTTGGGAATGTTTACCAGGTAGAGGTCTGTCAGGTAGGTAAGGGAAACAAGAACTGCCTATAGCTGATAGGTGCAAAACTATGCATGGCTTTATGGCAATACAGTGATCGTTAAAAAGACAGTGCTTGAGTACAGGTAGCCAATAAAGCGCAGAAAGGTGAGAAGAAATGCTGATATGTCTACTGAGATCTACGATTTGTCTGGAGCCAAGTTCTGTATCAGTTGCAGTTCGTGAAAGAGATGGGCTGAAAGTCTGACTAAAAGGGGGTTGCAGTAATCTAATCTACTAGTGATAAGAGACTGGACCAAAGTTTTTTGATGTGAGCTTAAATTAGTTTATTGTAGAAAATGACTTCTAGTTTGCAAACTTTGGGGAACATGTAGGAGAAACACCTTGGGACTCAGGCCTTCAGCTGGCGGTCCATACGGGGAAATTTCCAAAGATCAAGACCGTTATCTTATTTGTGTTAAGCAAAAGGGAGTTGTCATTCATCCATTGAGCTACTAATTGCAGACAACTATTAAACGGGTCCTGGAGAAGTTAATGCTTTCCTTCAAGATATAAAAGGTTTTGGGTGTCTTCAGTGCATGAGTAGAACTGAGGGCCATAAGATACTATAAGACCAGCTGGGGAGCCATATAAAGATTAAAAATCCTAAGAGTTAATGTTGAGCCTTGTGGAACCCCATAGTTTACCATTTTGAAAGTGGATTGATAGTGAGCCATAGAGATTGCTGTGTGTGTGTCTGTATTGAAAGGGCATAAACCATCCAAGTACATTACCCCGTAAACTGGCTTAAGCAGACCTTCCAAGAGAATGTCATGCAAAAGCTTGGCAAAATCCACCAAAGTTAAAGGGAAATAAAGGCAGCAATCATCCATATTTCGGTGTTGGCAGCTATTAGTATGGTTTCAGTACTGAGACGAAGGCCTGATTATGGATGTAGAAGATAGTTTGTACATGTGTTTTGATAGTTGCCTATTAACGCACCTTGCTGTGATTTTAGAAAAGGTAAAAGAGATATAGGATGGTTGTTGGACTGTATCAGAGAGCCTAATTTGGATTTTCATCAGAGGGGTAAGAGCTGTTTTCCCGAGATCAGGCACTTTGCCGGGGGACCCACTGAAGAGGTGATAACAGTCAGGGATCCAGTAGAGAGCTGAAGATGTTTGGCTAAGCTTGAAGAGGATAGTAGCTTAACTTGCAAGAGTGAAATGTAACCAAGATGTTGGGGAAAGGCGAGACATGGAGCTGAAGGAGGCTTGTGTAGATGAAAATGTGATTTGTCTGCTATAAAATAACTCAAAATGTGTAATGTTACTCTTGGGGAATTCGGATGCATCACAGCAGAGGTTTTGTTAAGGTCCTGCTGATGTAGTTGTCTCAGGATGAGCTAAGGAGTTAAAAATAGTAAATAAATAAATAAATCTTTTGCAGGGTTTTCAGCAGTTGAAATGTGTGCATGATAGTACTTGCCTCAGGCATTTTGCATTAACTTTTTGTAAAAATGTAATTCATGTTTGTACTTTAGTTGGTCATCTGGATTCTAATTTCACAGCCAGATTCTTTTAAGCTTTTATATATCTTTTTACCAGTGAAAGTTTTTTTGTGTACCAGGGAGCTGATGGAGACGTTCTGTGAAATGACTGAGCTTTCAGCGGGAGGGTAGCATCTAAGCCTGACATAACCCAGTTGCTTTAGAGGTCAATAGCAATATTTATGTACTCCTGTAGGGTATGTTGACTGCTGTTTGGAACAGAGTGACTAATTTAAGAGGTGTTAGCTTCGGTCACAGGCAGTACAATAATTTGGGGGATGGATTGCAGCTGCTTTAGTGTAATTTGTCTTGTTAATAGGAAATCACCTTATGATCTGCCCAAATGAGCTCTAAAGAAGGAGACTTACTAGGTTGTGACTTGCATGCATCTGGTCAAGTATATGGCTGACAGAATGAGTGGATAGTTTAAATGGATCAAACATTGAACATACATTGAGTAGTTCAGAAACTACCTTATCCTTCTCGTCAACATGGACATTGAAATTCACAAGAACAATTAAATCATGGATGTTAAGATGAGCAGAAGAAATAAAGTCCTTTAGGGAGAAGATAACATTTTTCACAGGACTGGGAAGTCTGCAAATTTATAATAATTTAATAGAGCAGGTAAAATTCATGAAAAGAGGGAAAGGTAAATATTTAGTATCAAGGAACTGACTTTTCATCCACATGAAGATGAAGCTGCTTCGCACATGATTGCAACACCAAAAACTACCAAAACTACCAGATGAGTACCTAACTTAGTGTGGTAGCCTGGAAAAGTCACTAGTACAATATCAAGGGCAGATTCCTCTTTAAGCCGAATTTCAGTAACAAAGGCTATGTCCAAATTAAAATGAAGTAGGAGATTCCTTATCTCCAGGGTGTGTTTCACTGTTGATTATGCTTTTATTAAAACACATCACAGCCTCAGCTTTCCTGGTGCGGTGTTAAAAGGGTAAGGGTAAGTCACAGCTGTGTTTGATGCACTGGAAGAGGAATTGGGACTTCAGGCGTTGTAGAGGGTTAATTAATTTTGTGGTTTAAGAATTCAATAGTGTCAGGAAAGGTTTTTAGATGTCTGGCTTGATATTTGTAGAAAGCTGCTCTGTATTCTACATCAATATGAGATAGTGTGCACAGAGTCCAGGAGTTCCCCAGAGGCTTGACAGAAGCAAAAATAGATAATGCTAATTCTCTATTTGAGGTAGTGTGGTCGAGCAGTTAGGCTTATCAGAGGGTTGTGCAAAGCATTTGTTGTACACCCACAGGATATAGAAGAAGCACACACTCAATGACTCAACCTCAGACCAATGGTTTTTATATTGTAAAAATATATTTTCTTTATTTTTAGAACCACAACATTCTAGTTGCAGATAAGTACCTTAACAGTTTTGTGTTGCACACAGGTGTCAACAGTACTTGGTTTGAAATAGGTAAATAATACAGTTCTGATGGATACAACTACCTGTGGATTTCTGACCTTATGAATTCGTCCTTGCGCCAGCATCCGACGGAAAGTCTTCTTCCTAGCTGTCCACGTCGACTAGGACGTCATAATGGCACCGCTCCACGTGACTCCGTCTGACGTCAACGTGCCAATAAGAGGTCCTCGTCGGCGTACTGACATCAGTTTTCCTTTTTTCCGTGCCTTCGACGCCAACGTTTTTTCTTCCTGGCTTGTTGATAACTGTAGCGCTTTTTGGTGGTTACAATGTCGCCTCCACGGAAAGTCTTCTTCCTAGCTCTCCACGTCGACGAGGACGTCATAATGGCACCGCTCCACGTGACTCCGTCTGACGTCAACGTGCCAATAAGAGGTCCTCGTCAGCATACTGACATCAGTTTTCCTTTTTTCCGTGCATTCGACGCCAACGGTTTTTCTTCCTGACTTGTTGATAACTGTAGCGCTTTTTGGTGGTTACAATGTCGCCGCCAAAAAAGTCCGGTTTCAAGCCGTGTAGAGAATGCGGGGTCGGATGTCAGTGACCGACCCCCATTCGGATTGTATTTGGTGCCTTAGTTCAGAGCATGATGTGGAAGGATGCTCTTCGTGCCAGAGCATGAATCCAAAAGCTCTGAAAGAGCGTGAGGCGAAGCTTTTCCTAGCAAAAGCGAAGAAGGGCCATAAAAATGATTCCTCCCATGCTTCACCCAAAAAGCATAAGAAGCGGCGTCATCATGACTCTCGGTGCCGGTCGAGGTCTCGGTCTTCTCGATGCCAGAAGACATGGGAGATGAGCCCTACTGTGACGCCTCAGCCTAGGAGTCCGGAGTTGTCGCCGGCGCCATCTGTCTTTGAGGTCGTTCATCATAGCCCTCAATTTTCGCCGGCGTCGAGGGAGCCTGATGTACAGCAGACCTCTGCTCAACAATACCCGGCTTTCCCGGCTCCAGGGATGGATCTGGCTGCATTTTTTAATGCAATGTATGCCGTGTTTCAATCCATGGCCCCTGCTGGTGCACCGGCGGGTCCCACGGGGCCATTGGCGTTTGATTTGGGGTCTCCGGCGCCGTACAAGGCAGCTCCATTCATGCCCTTTTGCCCTGCGGAGACTGTTGGTTTGGCGCCGAGGGTATCCCCTAGCGGGAGTTCACCACTTGTGACGGTGGATCCTCCATCACGTCAGCCGACTCCATAACCGCGCCATCTGACGTCGATGATGTCTCCTTCCAGACCGGCTCCATTGCCTTCCTGCCAACCGACTCCGCGGAGGTCTTCGTTGGACTCCGTGTCGGCGCCGGCACCGGGTGAGACTAGGAGTCCTCCATCTCTTCCTGGGCCTGTTTGAGGTTCGAAGTCGTTGGCGTCGATGGACTCTTTATCGACGCCGGCCCTTGAGACACATCTTCGATCTCGTAGGAAGGCATTAAGACTTTTGGAGGAGGAGGAATATAGACAGCTGGAGGAAGGAGAGATTGAGCCTTCGGATGAGTTCCAGGGTCTAGCCACTGCAAGTGGTCTGGATACTTCCCCGGAGTGGGACATTGCGTCTCCGGGGGAGTTTACAGAAGAGGCCGCTTCCTTCCATACAGTGGTAAGGAAGGCAGCAGAGTTCCTGGACTTGCCTTTGTCTGTGGCGGAGGTGAAAACTAACCTGCTCACAGAGGTACTGCATCCCTCTTCGTCCAGTGCTGACCCTTTGCTGCCTTTCAATGAGGCTTTAACTGAGCCTATATTGGACTTATTGAAGAAGCCAGTAACAACTCCTGCAGTGAACAGGGCAGTGGCGAGGAGACATAGGGGCGCACCAGAAGATCCGGTTTTTCTATCACGACATCCAACTCCGGAGAGCTTAGTAGTCCAGGCGTCATGTTCCGCGAAGTCTGCTCCTGGAACATTCCCTGGAGTCCCAACTGATAGGGAGTCCAAGAGGATGGAGCAGTCTTCGAAGAAGATCTTTTCATCATGCAGTATGGCGCTTAAGGCTACTAATTCTACCTGTGTGCTGGGCAGATACGTCCACGCCCTTATGGACTCCGCTAAGGAGATGGCAAAGGATCTGCCACAGGAGATGCAAAGGTCGTTTGGATCCCTTTTTGTGGATGCGCAGGCGGCTGCTCAACAAATTATACAATCTGGCCTGGACACTTCGGATTCGATAGCCAGGGCCATGGGAACATTTGTGGCTACTAGGAGGCATGCCTGGTTAAGGTCCTCTGGTTTTTCTTCGGATGTACAATCCACCTTAATGGATCTACCATTTGATGGGGAAAAGCTGTTTGGGGACAAGGCGGACTCTGCCCTTGAACGGTTTAAGGACTGTCGGGCGACAGCTAAGTCCTTAGGCTTACAGACCTCTGTTGCAACTTCTTATAGACCTTTTCGCAGGTTTCGGGGGTTCACTCGTGGCTCTGCCTTTCGGAGGTCGCAGTCCTTCGCCCAGCAGCCTGCCAATCCGCCCTATCGTGCCTTTAGAGGGCGGGGTAGGGGTAGAGCTAGAGGGCCAGCCCATCAGCTGTCATCTTCATCATCCTCCTCTGGTGGACAACAGCAGAAGCAGCCCTAGTTTTCCCCACTTTATCATCCATACTTCTCCTGTAGGGGGAAGATTGAGTCTTTTTCTGCAGAGATGGAAGTCGTTTACAACAGACTCGTGGGTGCTAAGAATTGTGGAAAAAGGTTATGCTCTCCCCTTTCAGGAGTTCCCCCCTCCCTTTCCCCCTGTCCCTCCTTTTGTTCAGAAGACCATATTCTGTTGTTGCAACAGGAGGTTGTAACCATGTTGGCAAAGGGCGCTATAGAGTTGGTGCCATTGCAGGAAAGGGGTCAGGGGTGTTATTCAAGATATTTCCTGATTCCCAAAGTGGACGGTCGTTTAAGGCCGATCCTAGACTTGAGGATTTGGAATTTGTTCTTCAAGCAGGAAAAATTCAAAATGCTGACCCTAGCGCAGGTGCTATTGGCGTTGAACAAAGGAGACTGGATGGTGTCTGTCGACTTGCAGGATGCGTACTTTCATGTTCCAATAATCAAGTCGCACAGGAAGTATCTCTGGTTTGTGGTCGGAACGCAACACTACCAGTTTGCGGTCCTTCCGTTTGGACTTACTTCAGCACCTCGGGTTTTTACGAAGGTGATGGCGGTTGTTGCAGCACATCTCAGAAGGAGGGAAGTAGCGTTTTTTCCCTACCTGGACGATTGGTTGATCAAAGCCAAGTCTCCAGAGCTTGTGTTGTCTCATCTGCGAATGACAACCCAATTGTTGTTCGAGCTGGGTTTTTCAGTAAATGTGCCCAAATCTCACCTGGAGCCCTCTCAACGCCTCCTGTTCATAGGGGCAGTACTGGACACGACAATGTTTCGGGCCTACCCCCCGCCTCAGCGGGTTCGGGACATTCAGGCGCTGATTCCATTGTTTCAAGTTGGAGCGGCGGTTCCAGTTCTCAAGGTCTTACGCCTGCTAGGTCTGTTTGCTTCTTGCATTCTGTTGGTCACTCACGCTCGCTGGCATATGGGGGCTCTTCAGTGGTGCCTCTGCAGGCAGTGGTTCCAGCACAAAGGAGATCTCAGGGATTCAATAAAGATCTCCAAGGACGCTGTAGCGGATCTTCATTGGTGGACAGTGGACAGCAACCTTTCCCAAGGAAAACCGTTTTCACTGCCACCTCCGGTGGCCACAGTGATATCGGATGCTTCCACTCTAGGGTGGGGAGCTCATCTTGGGGAGCTGGAGATCAAAGGGTCATTGGTCTCCAGCGGAACAGATGTTGCATATCAATCTGTTGGAATTGCGGGCAGTATGTTTGGCGCTCAAGGCCTTCCTCCATTCCCTTCGCGGTCGATCAGTTCAGATCTTAACAGACAACACTACCACGATGTGGTATATAAACAAGCAGGGAGGAGTAGGGTCGTACCTTCTTTGCAGAGAAGCCCAGCAACTGTGGTCCTGGGCTCAGGACCATCAGATTTGCTTAATAGCGAATCATTTGGCCGGAGTTCTGAATGTACGTGTGGACGGTCTCAGTCGTCACTTCTCGATAGATCACGAGTGGCGTCTCCATCCACCTGGTCCTCCACATCTTCGGGATGTGGGGTGCTCCTCAGGTGGATTTATTTGCCACTCAAGAGAATGCGCATTGCCCGTTGTTCTGCAGCCTCCAGTATCCGTTGCAAGGAGCATTGGGGGATGCGTTTCAGATGTCCTGGAGCGGCCAATTGCTTTACGCGTTTCCCCCCATACCCTTGATTCCTCGGGTTCTGAGGAAGGTTCGTCAAGACCGGGCCCAAGTCATCTTGGTGGCACCGGACTGGCAGAGAAGGGTATGGTATACAGACCTGCTCCAACTCTCTGTGCCCTCCTTTCCGTCTCCCACTCAGGGCAGACCTCCTCTCACAGTCGCAGGGGCAGGTTCTACACCCCCACCTCCAGAGCCTGCACCTTCATGCCTGGAGATTGAACGGGGCAACCTGAGTTCGTTTTCTCTCCCAACGGATGTAGTGGATGTTATTCTATCGTCCAGGCGACACTCCACTAAATCCATTTATGCCGGCAGGTGGGCAAAATTTGTGGTTTGGTGTGGGGAGAATCAAAAAGATCCCTTGAAGGCTCACCTTTCTGATATTCTTTTGTTTGCTCTTAGTTTAGCAAAGAAAGGCTGTACGGTAGCTACGGTTAAAGGTTATTTGGCGGCTCTGTCGGCTTTTCTTTGCCTTCCGGACCAACCTTCTTTGTTTAAATCTCCAATTGTAAATAGGTTTATTAAAGGTTTAGTGAATAAGTTTCCTCCCACGCCCTTTCACATGCCTCAGTGGGACTTGAATCTGGTATTAACGTTTTTGATGGGTTTGCCTTTCGAGCCCATGCATTCATGTCCGTTGAGATACTTGGTCTTAAAGACTGTTTTCTTAATTGCGATCACATCTGCTAGGAGGGTTGGGGAGCTTCAAGCCCTTTCTGTTAAACCTCCTTTTACCATGTTTTTTCCTGATAAAGTGGTGCTGAAAACCAGGGCGGCTTTTCTGCCAAAAGTTGTCACTCCTTTTCATTTAGGGCAGTCTATTACCCTTCCCTCATTCTACCCTCCTCCCCACCCTTTTAAAGATGAAGAGAGGCTCCATAGGCTGGACCCTAAGAGGGCGCTGAGTTTCTACCTGGAGAGGACTAAAGACTTTCGCTTGGATGATCAGCTGTTCGTAGGGTATGTTGGACAGCGAAAGGGCAGAGCAGTCCAGAAACGAACACTCTCCAGGTGGGTCATCTTGTGTATAAACATTTGTTACTCTCTGGCGAAGAAAGTCCCTCCCGAAGGTATCAGGGCCCATTCTACTGGGGCTAAGTCTGCTTCCTCGGCCCTAGCGAGAGGAGTTCCATTATTAGTAGATAAATGCAAAGCGGCAACTTGGGCGTCCCTCCATACCTTCGTAAAACATTATTGTTTGGACTCTGAAGTGAGGAGGGACAGTCATTTTGCTCGTTCGGTATTGCAAGATTTCTTGGTGTAATCAGGCGGGCACCCACCACCGAGTGCGGTACAGCTTTGGGACTCTATTCATAAGGTGAGGAATCCACAGGTAGTTGTATCTATCAGAAGAACAAGTTACTTACCTTCAGTAACGCTTTTTCTGGTGGATACACTAGCTACCTGTGGATTCCTCACAGTCCCTCCCGCCTCCCTGTTGCCTGCCTGATTTCACAGTTATCTTGCAGTGGTTGATTTTTGCTTATCTGGAGATATATTTATTTGTATATATATATGTATTTTTATGTATCTATGTAAATATATGCGTTCAATGGAAAATGTTATTGTGTGTGTATATATATCATTCTTTACGGTTTTTGATGGATCGGTTCTCACCTGTTCGCATCAAAGGCACGTAAAAAATGAGGTGAAACTGACGTCAGTACGCCGACCTCTTATTGGCACGTTGACGTCAGACGGAGTCACGTGGAGCCATGCCATTATGACGTCCTCGTCGACGTGGACAGCTAGGAAGAAGACTTTCCGTCGGATGCTGGCGCAAGGACGAATTCATAAGGTGAGGAATCCACAGGTAGCTAGTGTATCCGCTAGAAAAAGCGTTACCGAAGGTAAGTAACTTGTTCTTCTTGAATTATTGGCAAAAAGCTAGTTTTAAAAATGGACACTGCATTTTTCAAACAGTTCCTGGGAGGAAGAAAAGTTAGATCTGTTTACAGGTAAGTACAACACTTACAGTCTCAGTCTCCGGGTTTTAGGAAATCTACCGGTTGGGGTTCAAGTTAACCCCAAACACCCACCACCAGCAACATGGGCCCGGTTGGGTGCAGAGGTCAAAGTTGATCAAAAGTAACATGGGCTCCTATGGAGACAGGAGGTACTCTGAATCCGGTCAGCCAGCAAGTAAGTACCTGTGACTAGGAGGGCAGACCAGGGGAGTTTAGAGGAGCACCGGAGCGGCCACAAGTAGGCACTAAACACACACCCTCAGCGGCACAGGGCCGGTCGGGTGCAGGGTGCAAACAGGACGTCTGGTTTTCAATTCTGGTCTATGGGGAGACCCCAGGGGTCACTCAGAGTCTGGGGGGGGGGGGGTGTCTCTGGCACACTGGTCAGACAGGGAGGAGAGCCACCTGCTGAACGATGAGGCACTGGGGGGTTAGTTCTCTGAGACCTGGGGGCTGCAGGTGCAGTGTGTTCTTCAGGCATCGGATATCTTTGTCTGGAGCTCACGGTCAGGGGGGTCCTCAGGTTTCGCCTCTTCAAGCGTCATTGTGGAGGGGTGGAGAGGCCAACTCAGGGTGGGCACTTGCTCACAATCGCCTGGGGACCCTTTCTTGCTGGATTGACCACCTGGACACGGCCTAGGGGCGTCTGGTACACAGGGGTCAGGACTCGCACATCTGGAGTGAGGTGGGAGTCCTCAGTTGTAGGGTTCTTCAGACAGCCGCTGTCCTCAGGAGTTCTTGATCCTTTTGGGTGCAGGGCAGTCCTCTGGAGGGGGCGGAGGTCGCTGGGCCTGCTGGATGTGTCAGTGGTCTATTTGCAGGTTCTCTGAAGCAGGAGACAGGCCAGGGGCCAAAGCAGTTGTCATCATCCTTATTCTCTGCTGGGGGTTTCAGCTTAGCAGTCCTTCTTCTTGGAGGTCGCCAGGAATCTGATGAGCTGGGTTGAGGGAGACCCTTAAATCCTAGATTTAGGGGCATGCTAGGGCCAGGGGGCAGTAACCAATGCTACTGCCCCTGAGGGTGGCTACACCCTCCTTGTGTCCACTCCCTTTGGTGAGGGGGGCACATTCCTATCCCTTTTGGTCCCTGTCCTCCAAACCAAGATGGAGGATTCCTCAGGGAGAAGGTCACTTCAGCTCTAGACACTTTAGGGGTGGTCCTAGCTGAAGTGGTCACTCCTCCTTGTTTTTCGTAATTTTCCCACCGGACGACCCGCCAAAAGTGGGGCTTTGTCAGGCAGGGAGAAGGGGGGGGGGCAGCATCTCCACTAGCTGGAGTGCCCCAGGGCATGTGTAACAAGAGGCCTGAGCCCTTGAGGCTCACCGCCAGGTGTGAAGCACCTCCACCCAGTGCAGGCTTTGTTTCTTGCCACAGAGAGTACAAAGGCTCTCACCCCATGTGGTCAGAAACTCATCTGGAAGTGGCAGGCTGGCACACACCAGTCAGTCCTGCAATAGAAGTCTGGCTAAAATACAGGGGGCATATCTAAGATGCCCTCTGGGTGCATTTTTCAATAAATCCATTACTGGCATCAGTGTGGGTTTATTGTGCTGAGAAGTTTGATACCAAACTTTTCAGACTTCAGTGAAGCCATTATGGAGCTGTGGAGTTCGTAATGACAGACTCCCAGCTCATTTACTTTATTTGGCCACACTGCACTTACATTGTCTAAGAATGGACTTAGATACTGTAGGAGCATATTGCTCATTCAGCTATGTCCTCACCTGTGGTATAGTGCACCCTGCCTTGTGACTAGAAGGCCTGCCAGAGGGGTGACTTATCTATGCCAGAGGCAGTGGTTTGTGGGCATGGCAGCCTGAGAGGGGTGCCATGTCGACTTTGTCTTTTTCTCCCCACCAACACACAGAAGCTGCAATGACAGTGTGCATGGCCTGGTGAGGTGTCCCCTAGAGTGGCATAATGCATGCTGCAGCCCTAGGGGACCTTCCCTGGCCACAAGGCCCTTGGCACCATGGGTACCTTCTACAAGGGACTTAACTGTGTGCCAATTGTGGGAACAATTGTGCATTTTTAGGGAAAGAACACTGATGCTGAGGCCTGGTTAACAGGATCCCAGCACGCACTGTCAAGTCAGCATCAATATCAGGCAAAAAATGTCGGGGAGGGTCTGTAACCATGCCAAAATGGGCACTTTCCTACACATTCAAAACACCAGATTTGGGTATCACCATGTTTATGTTGCATGTAAGTGCATTTCTGTCATGACAGGTTAAAGTATCTATTTACACAGGTACGGGCTTCATCATTGGTGCTTTACCAGTTCCTTTTTGGTGTTGCAGTTCGGGTTATCACTATTTCATGATTTGGATATATTTATGTATTGCTTGCATGGTCACATGGCATTAAGCCAGTCAATGAAAATACGTCTGTTCACTTAGTCCATAGTCACACCCCAAAGGAAATTGTTGCAAAATGTCTTTTTGCTGTGGCTTATTGGTTTCTTGAAGGGGCGGGGGAGACTAGCACAATTGCTCTGGTTGTTGTATGCTTAGCATTTATTATGCATAGTCTTGGGCCATGTAAAAATTTATGTATTAATTTAATGGGGTCCCATGACACGTTCTTATAGGGTTTTCAAACTTTCATTACAGTTACCCCTGATGAAGGGTTTTACCCAAAAGGCATTGGGTTCATGATGGAGTTGGGGTACCTTTGTTCACTGTGATCCCAAATTGCAGTGCGCAGCGGATATATTGTGAGCAGCATCACTTTTGAATATTAAAGATAGATAAAGGCAAGACTTCACTAAAGGAATATAGTTGAAGAATTTGACATATTTGTTTCATTTAGAATACTAACAATTCATATTGTTTATATTGGAATCCTGTGGGCCTGAAGGAAGTGCATCTTGTGTCTGGTTAACTGTTTGATTGCTGGCAGTTTACTCTAGATTTACATGCGTGTTCGAGACAGAGCAAGCACCAAGGCTGAACAACATAAGTATTGATTATTTATTGTAAAAATTGTTTAGTTTGTTTAACCCCTTCGCTTCCAGACCTTTTTTTTTGGCCATTTGGGGCAGTTCGCGCTTAGGCCCTCATAACTTTTTATTCACATGAGCTACCCACACCAAATTTGCTTCCTTTTTTTTTTACAACATCCTAGGGATTCTAGATGTACCCAGACTTTGTTGGTTCCCCTGAAGGAGACTAAGAAATTAGCCAAAATACAGTGAAAATTTCGTTTTTTTTTTGTTTTTTTTTGTTTTTAAATGGAGGGGAAAGGGCTGCAGAAGAAGGTCTGTGGTTTTTTTCCCCCTCAAAATGGCATCAACAAAGGGTTTGTGGTGCTAATATCACCATCTTCCCAGCTTTCAGGAACAGGCAGACTTGAATCAGTAAACACAATTTTTTCAACACAATTTTGGCATTTTACTGGGACATGCCCCATTTTTACTATATTTTGTGCTTTCAGCCTCCTTCCAGTTAGTGACAGAATTGGGTGTGAAACCAATGCTGGATCCCAGAAAGCTAAACATATCTGAAAAGTAGACAAACTTCTGAATTCAGCAAGGGGTCATTTTTGTAGATCCTATGAGGTTTTCCTACAGAAAATAACCGCTGAAATATTGAAATTGAGGTGAAAAAAACCAGCCATTTTTCTCCACATTTTACTCTGTAACTTTTTCCTGCAATGTCAGATTTATTTAAAGCAATATACCGTTATGTCTGCTGGGCTCTTCTGGTTGCAGGGATATATAGGGCTTGTAGGTTCATCAAGAACCCTAGGTACCCAGAGACAATAAAGGAGCTGCACCTTGCAATGGGTTTTCATTCTATACCGGGTATAGAGCAATTCATTTGCTGAAATATAAAGAGTGAAAAATAGGTATCAAGAAAACCTTTCTATTTCCAAATTGGGCACAAGATAATGTGTTGAGAAGCAGTGGTTATTTGCACATCTATGAATTCCGGGGAGCCCTTACTAGCATGTGAATTACAGGGCATTTCTCAAATAGACGTCTTTTTTACACACTGTTTACATTTGGAAGGAAAAAATGTAGAGAAAGACAAGGGGCAATAACACTTGTTTTGCTATTCTGTGTGTCCCCTCACGATAAAAAATTGTACCTCACTTGCTTGGCTAGGCCTAATGCTCTCGACAGGAAACGCAACATGGACACATCACATTTTTACATTGAAATCTGACCTTTTGTTTTTGCAAAGTCCCTAGCTGTAGATTTTGGCCTGTAGCTCAGCCAGCACCTACGGAAACCTACCAAACCTGAGCATGTTTGAAAACTAGACACCTAGGGGAATCCGGGATGGGGTGACTTGTGGGACTCTAACCAGGTTTCTGAAATCTGAAAGGAGCCACAAATGTCCTCCCCCCCAACCAGCGTTCCCCCAAATCTCCCGATAAAAATGGTGCCTCACTTGTGTGGGTAGGCCTAGTGCCCGTGACAGGAAATGCCCCAAAACACAGCGTGGACACATCACATTTTCCCAAAGAAAACAGCTACCAAACCTGTGCATTTTTTAAAACTAGACACCTAGGGGAATCCAGGATGGGGTGACTTGTGGGGCTCTCACCAGGTTCTGTTACCCAGAATCATTTGAAACCTCAAAATTTAGCCAAAAAAACACAAAGTTCTGGAATGTGAGAGGAGCCACAAATTGTTATCCACCCAGCATTCCCCCAAGTCTCCTAATAAAAATGGTACCTCACTTGTGTGGGTAGGCCTAGTGTCTGCAAAAGGAAATGCCCCAAAACACTATCTGGACACATCAAAACTATCAAATACAAAACTACCTGATTTGTGGGGGGATTGTAGGAAGTTGACTCTGTATATGCTATCTCAAAGTGAGAGATAGTGTGCACAGAGTGCAAGGGTTCCCCTTAGAGGTTGATAGTGGCAAAAGTAGATAATACTAATGCTCTATTTTGTGGTAGTGTGGTCGAGCAGTAGGCTTATCAGGGGGTAGTGTTAAGCATTTGTTGTACACACACAGGCTAAATGAGGAACACACACTCAGACCTAACTCCAGACCAGTAGGTTTTTATATAAAAAAATATATTTTCTTCATTTATTTTAGAACCACAAGATTCAGGATTTGAGGTAAGTACATAAAATGCAAGGTACTTCACACAGGTAAGTATAGAACTTTGATTTAAAACAGTAGTGCACACAGTTTTGGTTAAAATGGCAATAAGCTATTTTAAAAGTGGAAAGTGCAAAAATCAGCAGTTCCTGGGGGGGGGGTAGGTAAGTTTAGTTAGTTTTCTTAAGTAAGTAAAGCACTTACACAGTCAGTCTCCTGGGCATAGGCAGCCCACCATTGGGGGTTCAAGGCAACCCCAAAGCCACAGCACCAGCAACACAGGGCCAGTCGGGTGCAGAGGTCAAAGGAGGGCCCAAAACACATAGGTGCCTATGAAGAACAGGGGTGCTCTGGTTCCAGTCTGCTAGCAGGAAAGTACCTGCGTCCTCGGGGAGTAGACTGGGGGGGTTTGTAGAGCACTGGAGGGGGTGGGGGTGGGGGGGGAGACACAGGCACAGAAAACACACCCTCAGCGGCACAGGCGCAGCCGGGTGCAGTGTGCAAAGCAGGCGTTGTGTTTACTACAGAAAGCAATGAAGGGACCCGGGGGTCACTTAGGCGATGCAGGCAGGGCACAGGGTGGCTTCTCGGGCCAGCCACTGACTGGGCTAGGATGAGGACCGCCTGCTGGTCACTCCTGCACTGGTAGGTGGTTCCTCTCGGTCCTGGGGGCTGGGGGTGCAGTGCTTGGTCCTGGCGTCAGGTTCCTCTGTTACCAGGCAGTCGCAGTCAGGGGGAGCCTCTGGATCAGGGAGGTCGACTCAGGATATCCACTTCGTTGGAGTCGCCTGGGAGTCCTCTCTGCGGTGTTGGTTCTCCTGAAGTCGAGCCAGGGGTGTCAGGTGCAAAGTGTGAAGACTCACGCTTCTGGCCGGAAGTGAGAGTCTCTTTAAAGTTGTTTCAAAGTTGCAACATTGTTGCAGTTTCTGAACAGTGCCGCTGTTCTCAGGAGCTTCTTGCTCTTTTAGGTGCAGGACAGTCCTCTGATTCCTCAGAGGTTGCTGGTCCCGCTGGATGCGTCGCTGTGCAGGTTCTTTGAGTCTGGAGACAGGCCGGTAGGGCTGGGGCCAAGTCAGTCGGTGTCTCCATCATCTCTGCGGGGCTTTCAGGTCAGTAGTCCTTCTTTCTTCAGGTTGCAGGAATCTGATTTCCTGGGTTCAGGGTCGCCCCTTAATACTGAATTTAGGGGGGTGTTTAGGTCTGGGGGGGCAGTAGCCAGTGGCTACTGTCCTTGAGGGTGGCTACACCCTCCTTGTGCCTCCTCCCTGAGGGGAGGGGGCACATCCCTATTCCGATTGGGGAATCCTCCAAAACCAAGATGGAGGAGTTCTTAAGGCAGAGGTCACCTTAGCTCAGGACACCTTAGGGGCTGTCCTGACTGGTGGGTGACTCCTCCTTGTTTTTCTCATCATCTCCGCCAGACTTGCTGCCAAACGTGGGGGCTGTGTCCTGGGGCGGGCGTCTCCACTAGCTGGAGTGCCCTGGGGCATTGTAACACGAAGCCTGAGCCTTTGAGGCTCACTGCTAGGTGTTACAGTTCCTGCAGGGGGGAGGTGTTAAGCCCCCCCACCCAGTGCAGGCTTTGTTTCTGGCCTCAGAGAGCACAAAGGCTCTCACCCTATGGGCTCAGAAACCCGTCTCAGTGGCAGGCTGGCACAGACCAGTGAGTCCTGCACTGAAGGATTGGGTAAAATACAGGGGGTATCTCTAAGATGCCCTCTGTGGACATTTTATAGTAAATCCAGCACTGGCATCAGTGTGGGTTTATTATTCTGAGAAGTTTGATACCAAACTTCCCAGTATTCAGTGTAGCCATTATGGAGCTGTGGAGTTAGTTTTGACAAACTCACAGACCATATAGTTAACATGGCCACACTGTACTTACAATGTCTAAGAATGGACTTAGACACTGTGCAGCTATGCCCTCGCCTGTGGTATAGTGCACCCTGCCTTAGGGCTGTAAGGCCTGCTAGAGGGGTGACTTACCTATGCCACATGCAGTATTTTGTGTGCAAGGCATCCTGAGGGGGATGCCATGTCGACTTTGCCTTTTCCTCCCCACCAACCCACACAATCTGCAGTGGAAGTGTGCATGGGTTAGGTGAGGGGTCCCTTAGGGTGGCACAACCCATGCTGCAGCCCTTAGGGAACTTCCCTGGTCACAGGGCCCTTGGTACCACAGGTACCTTTTACAAGGGACTTATCTGTGTGCCAGGGGTGTGCCAATTGTGAAAACAATGGTACATTTTTAATGAAAGAACACTGGTGCTGGGGCCTGGTTAGCAGGGTCCCAGCACACTTCTTAGTCAAGTCAGCATCAATATCAGGGGAAAAGTGTGTGTGTGTGGGGGGGGGGGGGTAACTGCAACAGGGAGCCCTTTTCCTACAGGGATCACCTGCGTTTTTGGTCCTCTGCTCCACAGCCATACAGGGAAACCTACCAAACACAGACATTTCTAAAAACTAGACACCCAAGGGAGTCCAGGGAGGTGTGACTTGCATGGACCCCCCAGTGTTTTCTTACCTAGAATCCTCAGCAAACATCAAATTTAGCTTTAAAAAAAATCAAATTTTTCCCACATTTCTGTGTGGGTTCACCGCACCGGGACAAATTTCCTACCACCCAACATTCCCCTCAGTCTCCTGGTAAAAGTGATACCTCACTTGTGTAGGTGAGCCAAGTGCTTGTGACAGGGAAGAGCCAAAAACATGTCGAAATTGGCAGGAAACCAAAGCGGGTCCAAAAAGGCAGTTTGAAAAACAACATTTTAAGGCTGACAAGTGGGGCAGAATTTTTATCGGTATAGATGAGACAATGCTGGGTGGTAAGAATTTTGTGGATTCCTGCAGATTTCGGAAGGTTCCATCACAAAAATGTGGAAAAAATGTGTGATTTCCAGCAAAGTTGGAGGTTTGCAGGGCATTGTGGGTAAGAAAATGGTGTGGGGTGCATGTGAAGCACACCACCCTGGACTCACCCAGATGTTTAGTTTTCAGATGTGTCTAGGTCTTGTGGATTTTTCTACATGGCAGTGTCCCAAAGTCCAAAAAGTGCAGCCCTCAGCATTGCAAGTGGGATGATTTTGAGAGTTAGCCACGCTCTCGTGGCCCAAATGTAAAACCAAGACTCAAAATAATCAAATGTCCTCTTGCTTGCCATGAGATAAGATGTTTTAGTGTGCGGGGGAGAGCTGAAAGACTCTTGCCTCCTTCAGTTGGGTGGGGGCATAACCATGCCCATACTGGTTGGTAGCCACCACCACACTATTTTATTTTTATTTCCTGGCATCACACCTGGTGCCTAAGTGGTTTCTGCCCCCCCCCCCCCCCCCGGGGGCAGATCGGCCTAATAGAAAAGGGCCGATCTGCCCCCAATGGGAGCAGAAATGGCCTAAAATAAATTAACAACCCCCTGCCACCCGCTCCCCAAAGAGGAGCCACCCTTGCCTAAGGGGTCGCTGCCATTGCGTGAAATTGGCACACACAAAAAAAATCCCTGGTGTCTAGTGGTTTCTGCCCCCCTTGGGGGCAGATTGACCTAATACAAATAGGCCGATCTGCCCCCAAGAGGTGCAGAAATGGCCTAAATACAATTTGCCGCCCAGGGGAGCGACCCTTGCCTAAGGGGTCCCTCCCCATATATAAAAAAATAAAGTAAAGAAAAAAATGTATATCCCTGGAGTCTAGGGGTTTCTGTCCCCCCTAGGCACCTCAATCGGGCACCAGAAATGCTGAGAAAGACATCAAAGGAAAGTAAAGTCCTTTCCTTTCCTTTGATGCCTCTCTTGGCCCCTCCACATGATCAGAGGAGAAATGCAAAATCATTTCTCCTCTAATCGGAGCTGGAAGCAGAGGGGCAGGCCTTTGAGGTCGCTGATGTCATCAGATTCCACGGGAGGGTCAGAGGGGCGGGGTGGAAGGGGAAGCGATTCCCCTTCCATCCCTACACTGGCGGCGGCAAATCTCATGGGGGAAGCGCTAAGCCAGTCTAAGGACGTAACGGTTACGTCCTTGCCACCTCCGCGCCGCAGCCAAGGATGTAACTGTTATGTCCTTAGCTGCGAAGGGGTTAACTAGAATATTTGCTTGAATGGTCCATCCTCTGCCAATTTTTCTCAGTTTCCATTACTGACCACTGCACTACCTCCCCTAACTGGGCAGCTGCAAAATAGGTGGGGGAGTATTGGGTGCTGGTTTTCTCCCTGAATTCTCTTAGTTTGATCCGTAATTTTTTAGAGATCCCAGGAGCATTCCCCCTCTAAATAAAATTCAGCAATCATTGTTGAATTTGTTTGAAATAGGCTTTATCCAGCCATATTGGGAGTGCCTGGAACAAATACAGGAGGCACGGAAGGATGCTCATCTTTATTGCTTTAATCCTGCCGAAACATGAAAGCATCAAATTACCCCAGGAATCCAAAGCCCTCACCACGGCTGCTAGGCTGCTAGTAATGGTGGGTAGTTGACTTGAAAAAGTTCTCAGGGGGGTCTTCAGGATCCTAAATCCAGGCTGTGCAATGGATTTTCGAGCCCATTGGAATGGGAACAGAGCATTCAGTCATATCATTCCCCGTCCCCAAGCCTCAAGTTCAGTGCCTCAGATTTTGTCCTAATTGATCTTGTACCCCAAAACCAGTTTGAAAGTCTTAAGTGTATCTATGTCCGTGGGTAGGGAGATGCCACAACTAGAAGCACATTGTCAGAGTATAATGAGATCTTAAACTTTTGCGACCCAAACCTAATCACTATCACGGTATCTGACTGTCGAATCAGACAAGCCAAGGGCTCCACAAAGAGGACCAGATAGGAGTGGAGACTGGAGTATCTTTGTTTAATAGCCCTAGAAAGCAGGAACCAGTTTGAGTTGTCCATTCAAAGGAACTCTTGCAGTTTCATTTAATAATTAGAGAGGACCATTCTCAAGAATTGGGACGTATGCCAATTTCCCAGAGCGTAACCAGTACACCTGTTGACCAGTCCACCCTGCTAAAGGCCTTCTCTGCATATAGTGATAAAAAGAGTCACCGGTATCGTCTTAAATCTGATAGACATTTTAGTTGCAGATTCTTTACCTTGGAATTTTTCCAGGTGCCAGTCTGTATCTGGAGATTTTTCTAGATCAGTACCTCTGCATGCCGTTAGGTGGCATCATTCGTCTCCTCATCTGCTCTGGCTATAACATTGTGGGTCCTATATAGGTCTGACGGCAGTTATTTTCTTTCAGCACCAGCCAGCGCTGACCCAAAGAAAAAGCTACCCCTCAGTCATTTGTTTGACTGGTCTTTTTCTACTTTTTGTCGAAGATTTTTAAGTGTCTACACTCCTGGTGCCTTGAGGATGTCTTCTCGTAAGACCATGTTCAAGCCCAGTGCATCCGGTCATCGGACGATGTTCGTAATGGATCCACAGCTCATCTACCTTTATTGTTTGGAGCGCCACCATTGCACGAAGTCAGTTGCTGAGTCCCCCTCTTGTTGTTGTCCCACTTCAAGTGCTCGGGACAATAGTGTAAGTCAAAGAAGAACAAACTTCCTTTGACTTCACCTCCTTCAGCCGACGAGATGAGGGATAAGGAGCACTGTCACTCTATGCATCCGTCTGCAGAGCTTGCATCTAGGTCAGTTCTGTGCGTCCCCAAGTTTCAGGGAACCGGAGCAACCCCTGCCCAACTTAGAGAGTTTTATGAGGCCATGCACCTCATTTTTGCGCAGTCCAACTCGTGCCCCGTGAGGCCGAAAGGGGCCCCCTCGGTTTCCACACTGGCTGCTTCTGCCTGGGGGGGGGGGGGCACCAATTGGTCTGTTCCCGGATCCAAAACCAGTGTCAGTCGTACCACCTCGACCTTCTCTGATGCCAGTTCCGGCACCACCCGTGCCACCAGGCAGCGTCAACCCCATCCTTATTGCTGACTCTGACATGGAGCTGGATCTACGTCACAGACTCCGTCAGGGGTCCTTGTCTCCTATGTCGGATCCTGATCCTTTTTATTATGGATTCGGGTATGGTGAGGATGAGAAGGGTCGCTGGACCCTTTGGAATACCAGCTCCAAGACACTACGGACCTGGGTGGAGCCAGTGTTCTGGATACTTCCCCAGACACTGGTATGCTTTCTCCCCCTACTGTGACTACGGAGGAAGGAGCATCCTATTCTGTGGTGGTGCGAAGAGCGACAGAGATCCTGAGCCTCGAGCTACATTCAGTGGTAGTCAGAGCTAACTTCCTAACGGAGGTGCTTCCGCCCGGAACTTCATCCTCTGAACTCCTATTGCCCTTTAATGAAACCTTTATTAATGTCCTGCTAGGTACCTCGTCCGAACTCAAGACAGGGGCTCCTCTGACCAGGTTTATTGCCCATCACCATCACCCTACACCGGGTGACCCAGGGTTACTAACGAACACCCCACCCCTGATGACTTGGTTATCCAAGCATCCACTTCCCAGGGTACTTTCCCTTCATCACGGACGGATAGGGAATCCAAGAGGCTGGGTACACTGAGGAAGATGTTTTCTTTCACCAGCCTGCCATTGCAGTCCATGAACACTGCATGCCTTTCAAGCCGTTAATCCTGTATGCTATGGGATATGGTTGTGCAAGTGCTGCCAAAGGTTCCGGAGGCGGCCCGGGCTATTCTCTCCCAAGCAGTTGCTGATGGGAGAGACACAGCAAAGTTGACAATCTGATGTGGATTGGACACGAACAGCTCACTGGCAGAGCGGTTTCATTGACAGTGGCCCTTAGGAATCCCACCAAGGACCTGTCAGAGGCAGAATTCGCCATAACCTGCTCTGCTGGCAGTCCATAATGTCAGACAGGTGGGTTTTGCAGATAGTCCGAAGGGGCTACTCGCTCCCTTTCAAGACTACCCCTCCATCGTGCCAGCATCCTGCGATCGGATGATGGATGATCACTTAGCACTTCTTCGCAAGGAGATTACGACTCTCTTGGCCAAGGGAGCCTTAGAAGAGGGTAGGTTGTGGCAGTTATTTCCCCTACTTTCTGGTGCCCAAAACGGACAAGGCCCTCCACCTTATCCTAGACCTCTGGTCCAGCAATCTCTTCCTCAATAAGGAGAAGTTCAAAATGCTCACTTTGGCTCAGGTTTTATCTGCCCTGGACCCAGGTGTCAGGATACTTCAATTCGATTTCCTCAGAAGCAGAAGATAACTCCTCAGTCCCGACCGAGCTACTCACAACGAATTTTAATCCTTCGTGCTGAGTACCCCGGAGGGGGAAATGGGAATGGGATTGTAGAGAGACTGCCACAGAGATGATGAACGTCAGTACTCAGTCTGCCTCTTCACATCTAAGATTGGATGCAGCACCTGCAAGAGTCACAGTCGCAATTACTAGGGACATACAACATCAGTTTTACACTTTCTACTCTTAACACTTAATTCTCTTTAATTCTATTATTTCTTCACTCACCCTGAGTTCTCTGTAGCCTTGCTTCTCTCTAAGAATGATAAGCTCTTCTTAAAAATGCTTATTACTGATTCTGGAAGAACTTCTCAACCTTTGTTAGAGATTGGTTTTATGTTGAGATATATATATACAGGGAGTGCAGAATTATTAGGCAAGTTGTATTTTTGAGGATTAATGTTATTATTGAACAACAACCATGTTCTCAATGAACCCAAAAAACTCATTAATATCAAAGCTGAATATTTTTGGAAGTAGTTTTTAGTTTGTTTTTAGTTTTAGCTATGTTAGGGGGATATCTGTGTGTGCAGGTGACTATTACTGTGCATAATTATTAGGCAACTTAACAAAAAAAAATATATATCCATTTCAATTATTTATTATTACCAGTGAAACCAATATAACATCTCAACATTCACAAATATACATTTCTGACATTCAAAAACAAAACAAAAACAAATCAGTGACCAATATAGCCACCTTTCTTTGCAAGGACACTCAAAAGCCTGCCATCCATGGATTCTGTCAGTGTTTTGATCTGTTCACCATCAACATTGCGTGCAGCAGCAACCACAGCCTCCCAGACACTGTTCAGAGAGGTGTACTGTTTTCCCTCCTTGTAAATCTCACATTTGATGATGGACCACAGGTTCTCAATGGGGTTCAGATCAGGTGAACAAGGAGGCCATGTCATTAGATTTCCTTCTTTTATACCCTTTCTTGCCAGCCACGCTGTGGAGTACTTGGACGCGTGTGATGGAGCATTGTCCTGCATGAAAATCATGTTTTTCTTGAAGGATGCAGACTTCTTCCTGTACCACTGCTTGAAGAAGGTGTCTTCCAGGAACTGGCAGTAGGACTGGGAGTTGAGCTTGACTCCATCCTCAACCCGAAAAGGCCCCACAAGCTCATCTTTGATGATACCAGCCCAAACCAGTACTCCACCTCCACCTTGCTGGCGTCTGAGTCGGACTGGAGCTCTCTGCCCTTTACCAATCCAGCCACGGGCCCATCCATCTGGCCCATCAAGACTCACTCTCATTTCATCAGTCCATAAAACCTTAGAAAAATCAGTCTTGAGATATTTATTGGCCCAGTCTTGACGTTTCAGCTTGTGTGTCTTGTTCAGTGGTGGTCGTCTTTCAGCCTTTCTTACCTTGGCCATGTCTCTGAGTATTGCACACCTTGTGCTTTTGGGCACTCCAGTGATGTTGCAGCTCTGAAATATGGCCAAACTGGTGGCAAGTGACATCGGGGCAGCTGCACGCTTGACTTTTCTCAGTTCATGGGCAGTTATTTTGCACCTTGGTTTTTCCACACGCTTCTTGCGACCCTGTTGACTATTTTGAATGAAACGCTTGATTGTTCGATGATCACGCTTCAGAAGCTTTGCAATTTTAAGAGTGCTGCATCCCTCTGCAAGATATCTCACTATTTTTGACTTTTCTGAGCCTGTCAAGTCCTTCTTTTGACCCATTTTGCCAAAGGAAAGTAAGTTGCCTAATAATTATGCACACCTGATATAGGGTGTTGATGTCATTAGACCACACCCCTTCTCATTACAGAGATGCACATCACCTAATATGCTTAATTGGTAGTAGGCTTTCAAGCCTATACAGCTTGGAGTAAGACAACATGCATAAAGAGGATGATGTGGTCAAAATACTCATTTGCCTAATAATTCTGCACTCCCTGTATATATATATATATATATATATATATATATATATATATATATATAGTTGGTGATAATGCGTTCTCCAAATCAGCTGATGTTAGTTGGTTTCTACTTTACATTAGAGAGTTCAATTACGTTTATTGCATTGGTAATTCTTGCTTGTGAAAGTTTGTTTCTCCTGTCTTATTTTGACTTCTGTCAATACTTGTATTTGTAAATGCTTGTTTGTTAAAGTTCATTTCTCCTTTCTTACTTCGACATCTGTTGATAACTTGTATTTGTAAATGCTTGTTTATTAAAGTTTGTTTCTCTTTTAAACTCTACTTTGGTTTATTACCGTTGCATTTGTAAATGCTTACTTGTTAACATTTATTTCTCCGTTAAACTTGGCTTTCGTTTATAACCTTGGTATTTGTAAACACTTGCTTGTTAAAGTTCATTTTTCTTTTGACTTTTATATCTTAAACAGGAACCTTGTAAACATAAGGTTTAGTCATACATTAAACTCTGTAGCCTTGCCAAACCTCCACTGGAACGGTCTACTATCAAACTCCTCGAATAAACCTTGACAATATTTATCACATTTTCTGTAAAATAGTCTTCAAGGGTAATTTTACCTCACAGGAGTTTCTGCTCTGAAGCGCGCTCTCTCTCCACACAGCTGATTCCTGTCAGACCTCAGTTGAAATGCGAAGCTTCCAGCTGGTGAGCTCGTAACCTAACAACCAACCGATTGCAAGACTAGAACTGTAACTAACCTTCAGGACTCTCGACGGCCATCTTGAATCTTCTCTTCTTGATTCTTCCTTTGAAATAAGCGCAAGATTACTCTGCAAACCTTCCAGTTTGGGATTTGCTGTCTCCACTGAGGATATCTCTTTGCTTTTCTCAAGCATTTCTTTGATTTGATTTGGCAAGTTTGTGTGGTCATGACAGTACTCCCCCTCAAGGAACAGTTCTCCAATTTAGGTTTGCTTGGGTAGGTTCTATGAAAGTTTCTCACTAATCTTGAAGCATGTACATACTCGTGTGGCTCCCAGGATCGTTCCTCTGGACCATAACCTTTCCAATCAATTAGATAATAAAGCTTGCCATTACGGATTTTGGAATCTAAGATTTGATTGACCTCATACTCTTCTGCAGAGCTAATCTGGATAGGACTTGGAGGGGAGTTTTGCCGTATATTTGGAGGACTGTTCTTGAACAAGGAGACATGGAAAACAGGATGTATCTTTAGATGAGCTGGCAACTGCAATTTAACTGCCACTGGATTGGTCATCTTGTCAACTTTAAATGGGCCTATAAATCGTGGTTGAAATTTGCGATTTCCTTTGAGACGTAAATGACAAGTGGATAACCAAACTTTGTCTCCTTTCGAATAAATGGGGCTCTCTTCTTTTTCTATCAGCCTGAGTCTTATATGAATCTTTTGCTTGAATTATGTTTTTTCTAGCCCTAACTAACATGGTCTGCAAATCCCTCACCATCTCTTCTACTGCAGGCACTGAATCATCTTCTTTACCCAACATTACATTAGGATGTCTACCATGGTTCAGATAAAAGGGGGTGAACCCAGTGGTGGAATGAACAGCATTATTGTAAGCAAATTCAGCTGCCCACATCAACTCAGGCCATTCCTTCTCTTGATCAAATAAATTGAGTCTTAAATACTGTTCTAACTCTTGATTCACTCTCTCTGTTTGCCCATCGGTTTCAGGATGGTAACTGGTAGAGTAACGAGAATCAATTCCTAATCTTTTACTAAAGGCCTTCCAAAAGCGAGAAACAAATTGGGACCCCCTGTCTGAAACTAGAATTTTTGGGATACCATGGGCGCGTACTATGTGTTGTGCAAACAACTGTGCAACCTGTGGGGCTCGAGGGATTTCTTTCAAAGGAATGAAATGTGCCATTTTAGTGAAAGTGTCTACAAAAACTAGGATAGTGTTAAAACCTTGGCTACTAGGGAGGTCCACTATAAGATCCATAGTAACAGTATGCCAGGCATGGGGTGCTGTGGGCAAAGGTCTTAACAGACCTTGTGAAGCTGTTCTATTTGATTTCCCTCTTTGACATTTGTCACAAGTTGACACTTATTGTCTTATCTGAGTTTTCATTTTTGGCCACCAAAATTGTCGTTGTATCAGATTTTGAGTTTTTTTAATTCCTTTGTGTCCAGCCAATTGATCATCATGATAAGCCTGAAGAATTTCTTCTTGCAGCTCCACAGTCGGAACATACAGTGCACCTTTAAAGTATGGCAAACCATTTTTGATTTCTCTTACTTGGCCTTCTTTGGACCACTTCAGCATTCCTTCGAATGTTAAGTTTTCTTGAATTTCTTTGGTTAAATCTTCATAAAATATGGCAGATATGAACTTCTCTTGTGGAATAATCAATTCTTTTTCTGGAGGCTCTTTAACTGCACCGGTATCAATTCGAGATAGAGCATCTGCCTTCCCATTTACTTTTCCTGGTCTGAAAGTGATGACAAAATCAAAGTCTGCAAAATATAGGGACCAACGCAGTTGCCTAGCTGTTAGAGTTCGAGCTGATTTTAAAAACTGTAAATTTCGGTGGTCCGTGTAACCGGTCACTTTATACTTAGCTCCCAAAATGTAATGCCTCCACTCACAAAAAGTTTCTTTGACTGCCAATAGCTCCTTATCCGCAATTGAATAATTTATCTCTGGTGGTGTTAATTTTCGAGAGAAATAGGCCACTGGATGTAATTGACCTGTATCTTTATGACGCTGGGAAAGGATACCTCCTTTGGCAACATCTGAAGCATCTGCCTCCACATAATATGGCTCATCCGGATTGGGGTGGAGCAAGATTGGAGCTGAGACGAAGGAATTCTTAAAAAAATTAAAAGCATTTTCAGCTTCTTTTGTCCACTCAAACTTCACTCCTTTCTTCAACAATCGAGTAATGGGTGTAACTGTTTGAGAAAAATTGGATATGAATCTACGATAAAAATTAGGGAACCCGAAGAAACTCTGGATCTCTTTGACATTGCAAGGAGAAGGCCAATGTTGCACTGTCTTTATCTTGGTAGGATCCATACTAACTCCTTCTGGTGACAAAATGAATCCTAAGAACTCAACTCGTTCCACATGAAATGCACACTTCTCCAATTTTACATAGAGATGGTTTTCTTGCAACCTTGTGAGGATGGATCGAACCTGGGAAATGTGCTCCTGTAGATTGTCGGAAAAGATTAAAATGTCATCTATATAAACCACGGCAATCCAGTCGAGGAATTCTCGTAATATATCATAAACGAAATGCTGGAAAGCAGCGGGAGAATTGCATAACCCATAAGGCATCACTTGATATTCAAATAATCCGTATCGAGTCCGAAAAGCGGTTTTCCATTCATCCCC
Organism: Pleurodeles waltl; assembly: GCF_031143425.1. NCBI lineage: Eukaryota > Metazoa > Chordata > Amphibia > Caudata > Salamandridae > Pleurodeles > Pleurodeles waltl. Next base: position 190,722,074 of record NC_090451.1, on the reverse strand, counting down.
TGAAGCCACTCGTATCAAATGATATGCTCCTCGCAGGTCCAATTTGGTGTAGATTCTTGCATTCTTTACTTGATCTAATAAAACTGACACTAAAGGCAGTGGGTATTGATTCTTGATGGTAACCTGATTGAGGGCTCGATAATCAATGCAAGTTCGAAGACCCCCATCCTTCTTTGGTATGAAAAATAGTGGGGAGGACACTGGGGATTCAGAAGGACGAATAAAACCATTAGCAAGATATTGATCCAAATACTCCTTTAAATGTTGGTTCTCTGCTTCGGTCAATGCGTATATTCTGCTACATGGCAATATCACACCTGGCTCCAGTTCAATTTTACAGTCGTAGGGTCGATGTGGCAGCAATTTCTCAGTCTCCTTTTCATCAAAAACGGCGACTAAATCCTCATATTCTTTTGGGATTTCTTTTGTTTTTAGTGCACAGATCATTGAAGAGTGTGATGATAAACAGGCCGCTTTGGACTTGGTGGACACTTCCACTCCATCATGAAAGCAATTCTCTTTGCAGTAAGAGGAATTCATCTTGATTGTTCTCTTGCTCCAATCAATTTGTGGATTATGTTCTGTAAGCCAGGGCAGACCCAAAATGAGTTGAAATTGTGGAGCATCTATCAAATTAAAGGTTATCTGCTCATGATGCCCACCAAAACCTTGCATCTGAATTGGTTCGGTCTCATGGGAAATGGGTCCTGAAGAAAGATTGGTTCCATCCACAGCTCTTACTACTTCCAAAGTAGATTTCTTGATAAATCGAATACCCATTTTACGAGTGTATTTGATATCACAGAAGTTGCCCGTAGCTCCAGAGTCTATCATAACTGAGATCCCTTGAATTTCCTTCTCAAGGGTCTTAACTGATACTGTTTGTACCAAATGTGGCACTGCGGTTTGTAAGGTATTTTCCACTTGTTGATCTAAAGGAGTTGTCTTGGGTTCTGCTTTCATCAGGGCAACTCCCTCTACTGATGAAGCTGGCCTTTTCCCGACTGAACAGCTTTGGGTTTCTTGGGACAGTTTTTAACAAAATGCCCAGATGCAAAACAATAAAAACATAGTTGATTCACTCTTCTTTTATCTTTTTCTTCCTTAGATAAAGGACCTCGGATGGAACCAATTTGCATTGATTCTTCTATCGTTATCCCTTCTCCGCCTCTCGTATGATCATTTCTTACACGGTCAATTCTCAGGGGAAATGGTCGATATTCTCTTCTCTTTTCTGCTCTTCGTTCGGTTAACCGGTGGTCAATCTGTAACACAAGATCAATTAACTCTGAAATTTCAGTGGGTCTATTTAGAACTTGTGCTAAGGCATCTTTCAATTCATCTCTCAGTCCACGATAAAATATGGCGGCTCTTTTTGACTCCGGCCAGGCAGTCTCTACAATGAGTTTATTGAAATGAGCCAGATAGGCTACTAGATCTTTATTACCTTGCCTGATTTCCAATAGTTCATTGTCAGTGGCTTGAGCTGCAGTTCACCGATCAAATATTCTTAAGAACTCTTTCTTGAAAATTATATAAAACAGGATCATTTCTGGAAATTATTGGCATGGACCATGCGGCCGCATCACCTGTCAGATAAGACAATATAAATGCCACTTTGGACTGGTCTTCGGAAAAAATGACTGGTCTACATAAAAAATGCAATGAGCATTGGGTCAGAAAAATCTGTGCCTTATTTGGAGCCCCACCGAAGCGCTCAGGTTGAGCCAAAGGAATAATAGGGGAAACCGCATGAATTACTTGAGTGGATATACCTGCAGACTGTGAAGGGCTAGGGATTTGTGAAAACACAGATTCATTTGATTTAGCGGTGTTCTCTAACCCATTTATTCACTGTTTTATTTGGACTGTTTCTTCTATGGTGTTATTTAATTGTTATGTAACCCTTCCAAAACGGTGGCTAATGCTTTTATATCAATTCCTTCTGTCACTCTGCTCAGCTCAGGAGGAAATCTGTTTTTTCCCTAAAATTAGGGTGAAGGCACTTCAATCTGTCAGGATACTTCAATTCGATTTCCTCAGAAGCAGAAGATAACTCCTCAGTCCCGACCCGAGCTACTCACAACGAATTTTAATCCTTCGTGCTGAGTACCCCGGAGGGGGAAATGGGAATGGGATTGTAGAGAGACTGCCACAGAGATGATGAACGTCAGTACTCAGTCTGCCTCTTCACGTCTAAGATTGGATGCAGCACCTGCAAGAGTCACAGTCGCAATTACTAGGGACATACAACATCAGTTTTACACGTTCTACTCTTAACACTTAATTCTCTTTAATTCTATTATTTCTTCACTCACCCTGAGTTCTCTGTAACCTTGCTTCTCTCTAAGAATGATAAGCTCTTCTTAAAAATGCTTATTACTGATTCTGGAAGAACTTCTCAACCTTTGTTAGAGATTGGTTTTATGTTGCTATATATATATATATATATATATATATATATATATATATATATATATATATATATATATAGTTGGTGATAATGCGTTCTCCAAATCAGCTGATGTTAGTTGGTTTCTACTTTACATTAGAGAGTTCAATTACGTTTATTGCATTGGTAATTCTTGCTTGTGAAAGTTTGTTTCTCCTGTCTTATTTTGACTTCTGTCAATAATTGTATTTGTAAATGCTTGTTTATTAAAGTTCGTTTCTTCTTTCTTACTTCGACATCTGTTGATAACTTGTATTTTTAAATGCTTGTTTATTAAACTTCGTTTCTCTTTTAAACTCTACTTTGGTTTATTATCGTTGCATTTGTAAATGCTTACTTGTTAACATTCATTTCTCCGTTAAACTCGGCTTTCGTTTATAACCTTGGTATTTGTAAATACTTGCTTGTTAAAGTTCGTTTCTCTTTTGACTTTGATATCTTAAACAGGAACCTTGTAAACATAAGGTTTATTCATACATTAAACTCTGGAGCCTTGCCAAACCTCCACTGGAACGGTCTACTATCAAACTCCTCGAATAAACCTTGACAATATTTATCACATTTTCTGTAAAATACTCTTCAAGGGTAATTTTACCTCACAGGAGTTTCTGCTCTGAAGCACGCTCTCTCTCCACACAGCTGATTCCTGTCAGACCTCAGTTGAAGTGCGAAGCTTCCAGCTGGTGAGCTCGTAACCTAGCAACCAACCGATTGCAAGACTAGAACTGTAACTAACCTTCAGGACCTCGACGGCCATCTTGAATCTTCTATTCTTGATTCTTCCTTTGAAATAAGCGCAATATTACTCTGCAAACCTTCTTCCAGTTTGGGCTTTGCTGTCTCCACTGAGGATATCTCTTTGCTTTTCTCAAGCATTTCTTTGATTTGATTTGGCAAGTTTGTGTGGTTATGACACCAGGAGACTGGATGCTAGCGCTGGATTTTCAGGACGCTTACTTCCACATTCCCATCCTGCCACTCCACAGGCATTACTTACAGTTCACGGTAGGCCACAAGCACTTTCAGTTCACCGTGCTCCTCTTTGGCCTTACCAACACCCCTCTGGTGTTCACCAAGGTGATGGTGGTGGTCGCAGCTCATCTGGGCAGGTCATTGGTTTCAGTAAACCCTATCTCGGAGACTGACTGTTGAAGGTCGTCTCTCACCTTCGGACCTTCTGCATTCACTGGGGTTCACTATAAACGTGCTGAAGTCACACCTAACTCCCTCTCGGACACTCCCTTTCTTCAGAGCTGTTCTGGACTCAGTGCAGTTTTGAGGTTATCCTCCCAAGTGGTGAGTCCAGGATATTCAGGGTACCAATGTTTCAGCCTCTATCCTGGACTTAGGTGAGAATGACTCTGAGGCTGCTGGGCCTCATGGCCTCCTGCGTTATGCTGGTGACACATGCCAGATGGCATTTGTGGGCTTTGCAATGAGACCAGAAGTTCCAGTGAGCTAAGCATCAGGGGAATCTCTTTGACATGGTCCATATCTAAGAGGGAACTGCACGAGATCTTCAGTGGTGGCTAACAAATCGCAGTTTGTGTCAGAGGTAGATCCCTCTCCCTTCCCCAACCAGATCTGACCATAGTGACTCATGCATCACTCCTGGGAGAGGCAGAATTCAGAGGCATCTGATAGAGACTTCTAGCTGCAGATTCCTTACCTTCGAATTCCCTGGCGTCCGCTTCAAATGTGGAATTTTTCTGCTGAGCAATACCGTGCGTGCGCCGTCAGGTGGCATTGTTCGGATCTGCGTGGCATCGTCAGCGCCGTTGGAGCCATCTGTGAAGTCACGGTCTTCTACATAGTCACCACCCCGGCACGCGTACGTCACTTCTTTTACTTCCGCGCCAGTTAAGCGCAGTTCCGGAAAGAGCTACCCTTTTTCTTCAACGTTTGACGAGGCTTTTTTCTTGATTGCTTGAGATGCCTTCAACAAAGACAGGATTCAAGCCATGTAGTGCATGTTATCGCACCATGTCGGTCATGGATCCGGAGTGTGTCTCTGGTGTCTCGAAAAGGACCACGGTTCAACATCGTGTTCCGACTGTCCGGCAATGGATCTGAAGGCTTTGAGGGAGAGATCACACAAACTTCTGGCAGCCTGACAGCCGTCTTTGGTCGGCGCGACTCCGAGGAGGTCATGGTTCCGCATTAGGAGGAGGTCGCGGCACCACTCCCGGAGTCCTCTTCCTCGCATTCGAGTTCATCAGGGCACTCAGGTAAGAGGCACAAAAAGAAGTCCAAACGGACTTCGACTTCTCCATGCCTGTCGGCTGACAAGGCATCTAGGGAACATTGACGTTCCGCAGAGCCGTCGCCAGGGCTAACTTTGCGTCTTCCCCCTTTTCCGGGGGCCGGAGCGACCCCCGCTCAAATTAAATAATTTTACGAGGCTATGTGCCTTGTTTTTGAACGGGCTGCACCCTCGGGTGGGTCTTCGGGCCCTGCAGGGTCAGCAAGGGCCACATCGGGTTCGGCTTTGGCCTCAACGCCGTTGGGGTACCCCAGGATCCGGTAGCGGATCCAGACCGGCGCCGGTCCCACACAGTCAACCTCCTATGGCGCCTGGTCCGACGTATACGCTTCCTTCACCCCTGGCGCCCACTGGTGGTAGCCCCATCCTCATTCCGGATGATCCGAAGCCAGAGCAACGTCATACGACTCCGACTTCGACAGTGCCAATTAGGCCCAGATCATTGCCTGAGCCTTATTTTGGACAGCCAGGCACAGGGAGGACTGGGAAGGGTCTGAGAACCTTTTAGAGTGTGAACTGGAGCAAGAACAGGACTGGTATGGGGATCTAAGAGAAGCCAGTGGACTGGATACTTCTCCAGTTACTAGTATGCTCTCTCCTCCAGTGTGGCTACGGAGGCGTGGGCTTCTTATGCCATGGTGGTGCATAGGGCAGCTGAGGTCTTGGACCTAGACTTGCCCCCGGTGCCAGTCAGGAGGAATCTCCTGACAGAGGTGCTTTAGCCGGGGGTGACTACATCAGAGCTGATGTTGCCCTTCAATGAAGCCTTTACGGACGTCCTTCTGGGAACATGTTCCAAACCCAGCACAGGGGCTCCTGTGAATAGGACAGTCGGCCGTCGCCATAGACCTGCTCCAAATGACCCTAGTTTCCTCACACAGCACCCCACCCTGGAGAGCTTGGTAGTTCAAGCCTCCACTTCCCGTAGTGCCTTCCCTTCCACTCCTCTGGATAGGGAATCCAAGAGGCTGGACCAACTTGGAAAGAAATTGTTTTCTTCCTCCAGCCTGGCATTGAGGTCAGTAAACACCTCTTGCCTATTGGGCGGTTTTTCCCATACTTTATGGGATAGAGTGACACAGGTGCTGCCCCAGGTCCTGGAGGGCATACAGGACCCTCACCCAGGCTGTCAAGGATGGGAGAGATGCAGCCAAGTTTACTATCAGGTGTGGATTGGATACGACCGACTCGCTGGGTAGAGCGATTGCATCGACAGTGGCCCTACATCGCCACACCTGGCTTCGTTCTACTGGCTTTTCAGGGGATGTCCAGTCGAGTTTGATGGACATGCCTTTTGGTGGCTCTCACCTTTTTGGTGAGAAGGCAGACTCCGCGCTTGAGAGGTTCAAGGATTCTCGAGCTATGGCCATATCCTTGGACCTCTTGCACCTGCTCGCCAGCAGTGTGTCCTCCGTCCCTTTCGAGGCTTCGGCAGGGGCGCAGTACGACACCAGCCACAACTTAGCCACCGTCCTCCGGCTTCACAACATCCCGTGTGATGATCTGGTCATGGTACCATCAGACCCAGAGGGTCTGGCCAGAGGTTGACCACCACACAGCCCCCATCCACTGCTCCCAAGCCCTCCTAGTGTGGGTCGGCAAGACCATGTCCGTCCAGTTGGAGGGAGGATTCAGTTTCATCTCCCTCACTTGCAGTCCATCACATTGGACAAATGGGTCTTGCAGATCATACGGAAGGGCTATTCCCTCCCCTTCCAGTCTTTCCCTCCTTCTATCCCTCCGATAAAAGAACGGCTGATGGAGGATCATTTGGTTTTGCTCCGTGAGGAAGTTACAGCTCTCTTGGCCAAGGGAGCTATAGAAAGGGTTCTGATGTCAGAAGTAGGCAGTGGTTGTTGTTCCCGCTACTTTCTGATTCCCAAAAAGAACAAGGGCCTTCTCTCCATCCTGGATGTAAGGGACATCAATCTCTTTCTCAAGAAGGAGAAATTCAAGATGCTCACTCTTGCTCAGGTCTTGTCTGCCCTAGAACAAGGATACTGGATGGTAGTGTTGGACTTGCAGGATGCGTATTTTCATATCCTCATCCTGCCCGGCTCAAGGTGGGCCACAAGCATTTTCAGTTTACCGTGCTCCCTTTCAGTCTCACCAGCGCCTCTCGGGTGTTCACAAAGGTGATAGTGGTCGTGGCAGCTTATCTGCGCAGGTTAGGGATTTCAGTCTTCCCCTACCTAGACGATTGGCTGTTGAAGGCTGTGACGCCCCAGGTTCTCATCACCCACCTCCAGACGGCAGTGAACCGCCTGCATTCGCTGGGGTTCACTATAAATGTGCCAAAGTCACACCTGACTCCCTCTCAGAAGCTCACTTTCATCGGAGCTGTTCTGGACACAGTGCAGTATCGGGCCTATTCAGGTTATGATACCGATGTTTCGGCCTCTATCCTGGATTTCGGTGAGACAGACTCTGAGGCTGTTGGGACTCATGGCTTCCTGCATCCTATTGGACAAGCATGCCAAATGGCATATTAGGGCTAAGCAGTGGGACCTGAAGTTCCAATGGGCACAGCATCAGGGAAATCTTACTGACGTGGTTCAGATCTCAGCGGGAACTGCAAAGGATCTGCAGTGGTGGTTAGTGAACTGCGATTGGCTCAAAGGCAGACTCCTCTCCCTTCCCCAACCGGATCTCACAGTATTGACGGACGTATCACTTCTGGGATAGCGTCGGCCATCTGGGAGAGGTGGAGATCAAAGGTCTCCTCTCCAGCGGAATTCGAGCTCCATATCAACTTGTTGAGGCTTCGAGCGATCCGGCTAGCAGTAAAGGTATTTCTTCCTGTTGTGAAAGGGAAGGTAGTGCAGATGTTCGCGGACAACACTACTGCAATGTGGTACTGCAACAAGCAGGGCGGTTTAGGGTCGTGGACCCTTTGTCAAGAGGCTCTGCGTCTCTGGACATGGCTGGAACAGCAGGGCATACCCCTGGTGGTTCAACATCTGGCAGGTTCTCTGAATGCCATTGCGGACAAACTCAGTCGGCGATGCTTAGCGGATAACGAATGGTATCTCCATCCGGAGGTGGTGCAAGGACTCTTTCAGCAGTGGGGAGAGCCTTGGTTACATCTGTTCGCCTCCGCAGAGAACGTGCAATGTCAGCAGTATTGAGCATTGGAGTTTCCAAAGTGGCAGTCACTCAGCAACGCTTTTCGTCTCAAGTGGAACTCAGGCCTCCTGTACGCCTTTTTGCCCATACCACTTCTGCTTAGAGTTCTCAAGAAAATCCAGAACGATCGGACCCAAGTAATCCTTGTGGCTCCGAACTGGGCATGAAAAGTCTTGTATCCCGAGCTGTTGAGCGTGACCATCGAAGCTCTGATCAGACTGCCCCTTCGGAAAAATGTTCTGCTGCAGCAGCAGGGGAGGGTTCTCCACCCGACCCTGTCCAGTCTCCTCTTTTTTGTGTGAGCTTGAGCGGCGGCAGTTGACAGCTTTTGACCTTCTGCCCAAAGTCTGCAATGTAATCTTAGCAGCCAGGCGTCCCTCCACTAAAAAGGTTATACACCTGTTTTTGGAAGAAATTTCTGGCATGGTGCACAGACAAGTCTGAGCCCCTTTCTGCACCTCTCTCTGAGGTTCTACTGTTCATCCTCTCTCTTGCCCTCTCAGGGTGCCATGCCCACAAACCACTACCTGTGGCATAGGCACGTAGCCCCTCTAGCAAGCCTTACAGCCCTAAGGCAGGATGTACTATACCACAGGAGAGGGCATGGTTGCCTGAGCAATATGTCCCTACATTGTCTAAGTCCATTCTTTAGACATTGTAAGTGCAGTGTGGCCATGCTGACTGTATGAGCTGCAAGTTTGTCCTTACGAACTCCAAAGCTCCATAATGGCTTCACTGATGTCTGGGAAGTTTGGTATCAAACTTCTCAGCACAATATACCCACACTGATGGCAGTTTTGGATTTATTGATAAATGCACCCAGGGGGCATCTTAGAGATGCCCCCTCTATTTTAGCCAAACCTCTAGTGCAGGACTGACCGGTCTGTGCCAGCCTGCCACTTCCAGACAAGTTTCTGACCACATAGGGTGAGAGTCTTTGTGCTCTCTGTGGCCAGAAACAAAGCCTGCACTGGGTGGAGGTGTTTCACACCTCCTAGCACCCCCCTTTTACCCCCACTCCCCTGCAGGAACTCTAACGCCTGGCGGTGAGCCTCAAAGGCTCAGGCATCTTGTTACAGTGCCACAGGGCACTACAGCTAGTGGAGATGCCCACCCCTTGGACAAAGCCCCACTTTTGGCGGCAAGTCTGGTGGGAAAATTAGGAAAAACAAAGAGGAGTGACCTTCTCAGCTGGGACCACCCATAAGGTGTCTAGAGCTGAAGTGACCCCCTCCTTGCAAAATCCTTCATCTTGGTTTGGAGGACAGGGACCAATGGGGTTAGGTCTGTGTCCCCCCTCCCCAAAGGGAGTGGACACTGGAAGGGTGTAGTCACCCTCAGGGAGAGTAGCCATTGGTTACTGCCTTCTGACCCCTGTAATACCCTTAAATCCAGGACTTAAGGGCTCCCCTGGACCTAGCTCATTAGATTCCTGGTGACCTCAAGAAGAAAGAAGGAGGACTTCTAAGCTGACCCCCAGCAGAGAAGACTGAAGACAACAACTGACTAGGCCCCAGCCCTGCAGTCCTGTCTCCATCTTCTGAAGCCCTCCTGCAAAAAGGTGACAAATCCTGCAGGACCAACAACCTCTTAAAAGCCTCAAGAGGACTGCCTGCACCTCAAATGACCAAGATCTCCTGTGGACAGCGCCCCTGCCCAAAACGAAACTCCATCAAAGGACTCCAGAACCGCTTTAGATCCACAAGGCCTGCCCACTCTGCACCAGATGACCACAGCCCGTGTCCAGGTGGCCCAACTGACTAGAGCTGGTCCCCAGGCGATTCTGACCTAGTGTCCACCCTGGGTTGACCCCTCCTGTCCAACAGGACATCGCCAAGAGAACTGGATGAAGATTCCCTATGCCAAAAGGCCTCCTGGCCTTGGAGACTCCGGCCTTTGGTGCAGCAACGTCCAGCAGGCGGCCCTCCTCCTTGTCCAGCCTTTTATTTTACGGAACCCACCCCCTGGACTTAACCTGCAGCATCTTTGTGACTCCTGGGATCTCCCTATTGGAAAGCATTGGGAGCCCGACGCTGTGTTTGCGCCCTACACCCGGCTGCCTCTGCGCCGCTGAGGATTTGTGTTTGGTGCTGACCTGTGGTCCCGCCGGTGCACCTCTAAACCCCCCAGGTCTGCCCTCTGAGTGGCCACAGTCTCCATAGAAGCCCATGTTAAATCTACCTCAACTTTGACCTCTGCACCCGGCCGGCCCCATGTTGCTAGTGGTGGGTGTTTGGAGTTAACTTGAACCCCAACCTGTAGACAGCCTAACTCCCGGAGTCTGAAACTGTGCTAACTTTTCTCCCCCCCAGAACTGTTTCTGAAAATTTCACTGTCAAATTTTAAAACAGATATTTGCTATTTTCTCAAAAAACTGTTAACTTGCCAAATTGAAACAAAGTGGTGTTGATGCATATGTCTGATAATTACAAATGTACTTACCTGCAAACTGAATCTTGTGTTCTAGAAAGAAAGTAACAAAATATAATGTTGCTACATAAAAAGCATTGGCCTGCAGTTAGTCATTGCGTGTCTGCTTCATTTATTGCCTGTGTGTGTACAGCAATTGCTTTGCACTACCCTCTGATAAGCCTAACTACTCAACCACACAACCACAGAAGGGAGCATTAGTATTATCTTCTTTAGCCTATGTTAAGCCTCTGAGGATCGCACTATATCTCATTTTGATATAGTATATACGAAGCCAGCCTCCTACATTGGTCGATCAGCGGTGGGGTCTACAACTTTGCATTTGCTGGACTACTCAGCCAATACCTGATCACACGACTAAATTCCAAAATTGCCTTTAGTAACTGATTTTTGAATTTGGCAAATTTTTCTACGTTTTTAAAAGTCCTGCTAAATCCTTGGTTAGGTTTGCTTTAGCTTTTCTTTTTTAGATTGAAAAATTACTCTAACTAGGGGTAAGTAGTAGAAGTAGGCTTTAGTTCCTAAAAGTAACCCCCAACTTTAGTAACATAATGAGCGGCTCAGAGGACATGGTTGTGGAGTTCAACCTCACCCCTTATCTCCATCTAGGGATGGGAGAGTTACAGTCCCTCCACAGACTGAAAGGGATTAAAACAGGTTCCAACCCTACCAAGGTCAAGCTCCAGGAGCTCCTAGCAGAGTATACAAGGGACCACCCTGTGGAGGAAGACCTCCCATCAGCTAGGGGAAGATGTTGGAGATGAGGAGGAACTTCCCCCCCCCCCATCCCCTCTCTTCACCTAACTAGGGAGAGCAGGGCCCAAAGGCTCCTGTCTCCAAGGATAGTGCTCACAGGATCTGGATCTTCTACAGGGGATTCCAGTTCCTCTGGGAACATTGAGGGCAGCCTCAATGAAGAGGACCTCCTTTTTACCAAGGAAGGCTAAAAGATTAGCTTTGTAACAACAGCCCCTAGCTATGGAGAGGGAGAGAGCAGAAATGGGCTTAGAACCCATTAATGGTGGCAGCAATCTAAATAGGGTCAGAGCATTCTGATGGCCTAAAGATCCCCAAAGGGATTGTCTCTAAATATGAAATAGGTGATAACATCCCCCAGTGGTTCACAGCTTTTGAGAGAGCTTCTGCAACCAGAAAACTAAACAAATCTCATTGCGGAGCTCTTCTTGGGGAACTGTTTACTTGCAAGTGTAGGGATAGGCCCCTCACACTCACTGGGGGTGCAGATGCTGAATCCTATGGCCACATGAAGGCTACCCTGTTTGAGGGCTTTGGATTCACCACTGAGGAGTATCGAATTAGGTTCAGGGAGGCTCACAAAACCACGAGCCAGTCCTGGCTTGATTTTGTAGACTACTCAGTGAAAACACTAGATGGTTGGAGAACTGGCACTGGAGTGCATGACTATGATGGGCTTTACAATTTGTTTATGAAAGAACATCTTTTAAGTAACTGCTTCTATGACAAGTTGCATTAATAATTGATAGACCGATGTCCAGTTTTTCCCCAAGAATTGGGAAAGAAGGCAGACCATTGGGTCAAGACTAGGGTGACCAAGACTTCCACCGAGGGTGACCAAGACTTCCTCTGAGGGAGACCAAATGAAAGGGGTTACAAAGCCTCCCAGGGGAAGGGTGGTGAGACACCTAACGGTAAAAGTAAAGAGTCTTCTCAAGGGCCCCAAAAACCTGCACAGGAAGGTGGGGCCTGAGTCTCTTCACAATCCTCACATGCATACGATGGTAAAAACTTTGATCCAAAAAAGGCCTGGTGTCACAACTGTAGACAGCCTGGACACCAAACTGGAGACTTGACCTGTCCCAAAAAAGAAATTCCCCTAGCACTGCTCCAGTTAGTACTGGTATAGCCAGTCTCCAGTTGGGTTCAACAGTGTTCCCAGAGCAAATCAGGGTTCCCGCTGAAGCTACTTTAGTCTCTGAGGGTGGGGAAGATGTACCCGCACTTGCTGTCTAGCCCCCTAACATGCAAAAAATACAGACAGCACCTCTTGATTGGGACAACCGTATAAACCCTGAGGAATAAAAGTGGCAGTGTCACCATGATGACAGAAAAACTGGTTTCCCCAGTACAGTATTTGGCTGGACAAACTTATCCAGTTAACAATGCTGACAATGTAACTAAGGTCCATCCCATAGCTGTGGTGATCTTAGAATGAGGAGTGGTTACTGGCCTGAAACAGGTATGGAATGCTTGCTAGGGAATGATCTGTAGTCCTCAGGTTGGGCTGAGGTAGAGCTAAAAAACCAAGGGAATTTCTGAACTGGTATGTGTAAAAATGAGAGCACAAAGTCGAGCACAGGGTGACAAAGAAATGTTGGAGCCTGGAATAATGGTCCAACCTTCCAAGAGAAAGAGCAAGAAGACTGGGGGACCAGCTTCTTAGCAGCAAAAGAAACAAGACTTCTATTCTCAGGAAGAAGTCTTATCCAGGTAGAGCTCTTGGGCCCAGGGGAACCCTCAAGGGAACAGCTGTGCCAGGGACAAAAGAATTGTCCCACTCTTGAAGGCCTGAGGCAGCAAGCAGCTGCACAGGAAAAGGGAGATGTCAGTGGCTCCCACGGGGTCTATTGGGAAGATAGACTCTTATACACCGAGTCCAGAGACCCCACACCTGGTGCAACCAGGAAAGTGGTAGTGCCTCAGCAGTTTAGGCCCATGACATCCCTTTAGCTGGGCATCTGGGACAGACAAAAACTTGGAATAGGCTTTTCAGCCATTTCTACTGGCCCAATATGTCTCAGAAGGTGAAGGAGTTTTGTAACTCCTGTCACCTGCTAAGCCAGTAGTAAGGCAGGTGGCCACCCAAAGCCCCCCCCCCCCTCATTCCTCTTCCTGTGGCAGAGGTTCCCTTTGAAAGGGTTGGTGTGGACATTGTGGGTCCACTTGAGCCACCCACAGCTTCAGACAATCAGTACCTACTGGTAGTAGTGGATCATGGTACCAGATATCCTGAAGCAGTTCCTCTTGTGTCTACTACAGCTCCTACAGTAGCTAATACCAGGATTGGTATCTTTACCAGAGTAGGATTTCCTAAGGAGGTGGTTCCTGACATAGGTACAATCTTCATGTCAGCTTACCTAAAACTCATGTGAAATGAGTGTGGAGTGACTTACAAATTAACCACACCATACCATCCACTAACCAATGGACTTGTTGAAAGATTCAACAGGATATTGAAGGGCATGATCATGGGGCTCCCTGAAAAACTAAAAAGGAGATACGTCCTCCTGCCTTGCTTGCTTTTTGCCTACAGGGAGGTGCCTATGAAGGGAGTAGAGTTTTCCCCTCTTTGAACTTCTGTTTGGCCACCCTGTAAGGGGACCACTTGTACTTGTAAAAGAAGGCAGGGGGAGACCCCCTCCATGAGCCTAAACAAGATGTAGTGGACTTTGTGCTTGGCCTCCGCTCAACGATGGCAGAGTACATGGAAAAGGTCACCAAAAACCTTAACGCCAGTCAGCAGCTCCAGAAGCAGTGGTATGACCAAAAGGCTGCACTGTTAGATTTCAATCCAGGGCAGAAGGTATGGGTTCTGGAGTCTTTGGCTCCCAGGGCACATCAGGACAGATGGAGTGGCCCTTATTTCTCTTTTTTCTCTTATCCTAGAGAAAAAGAGTGAGGTCACATTCTTGTTAGACCTGGGCACCAGCAGCACACCCAGAAAGGGTTTTCCATGTAAACAGCCTAAAACTCAATTTTGACAGAGCAGATGTAACCATGCTGATGGTTACGGATGAGAAGCAGGAAGCAGAGAGTGAAGCTCTCCCTGACCGCCTCTCAAATGACCCTAAAGATGGGTCAGTTGATGGAGTTGTCTGTTCAGACACCCTCACTGCGCAACAGCAAGCTGACTGCAGGCAAGTCCTACAGCAGTTTGCTAGGCTCTTCTCTTTGACCCCTGGACAGACCATCCTGTGTACCCATGATGTGGACACAGGAGACAGTTTACCTGTCAAAACAAAAATCTATAGAGAGTCTGACCAAACCAAAAGAGAGCATCAAAGTTGAAGTTCACAAGTTGCTGGATTTAGGGGTTATTGAGCCCCCTGACAGACCATGGGGCAGTCCAGAGGTCTTAGTCCTCAAATCTCATTCCAGAGATGACAAGAGAGAGATGAGGTTTTGTATGGACTATAGGGGTCTCAACTCTGTCACCCAGACAGATGCTCACCCTGTGCCAAGAGCAGATGAACTAATTGACAAGTTAGGTGCAGACAAATTCCTTAGTACCTTTGACTTAACTGCAGGGCACTGGCAAATTAGGATAGCACCTGGAGCAAAAGAGACAACAGCATTCTCTACTGCCCCTGCCACCTTCCAAAAGTTGGTGGCTTGGAGTCTTTTAGTGCAACATATCTAGATTATATTGCTGTCTTTAGCTCCTCCTGGCAGATTCACCTGATGAAGGTTTTGTAGGCCTTGCAGTAAGCAGGCCTCACTTTTAAGGCATCAAAGTCCAAGTAGGGCATGGCACTGTTGTATACTTGGGCCACCTTGTAGGTGGAGGCCAAATGCAACCTTTGCAGCCCAAGATCCAGACCATTCTAGACTGTGAAGCTCCAAAAACCCAGACTCAAGTCAGGGCATTCCTTGGCTTGACTGGTTACTATGGGAGGTTTGTAAAGGGGTATGGATCCACTGTGACCCCACCACACACACACAGAATTGACCTCAAAGAAAATGCCCAGAAAGGTAAACTGGACTCTTGACCGTCAGAAGGCCTTTGACACCCTGAAGGAGGCAATGTGCTCAGCACTCGTTCTCAAATCTCCAGATTATTCTAAGCAGTTCATTGTGCAGATAGATGCCTTGGAACATGGGATAGAAGCAGTCCTGTCCCAAACCAATGATGATGGCCATGACTGGCCTTTTGTATTTATTACCATGAGGTTACTCCCCAGGGAGCAGTGTTAACTTGAACCTCCAACCTGTGGATATCCTAACCCCCTTAGACTGGAACTGTAAGTCTTTTACTTACCTCAAAACCGTACTAACTTTTCTTCCCCCCCCCCTAGAACTCTTTCTGACAGTTACACTGTCAACTTTTAAAACGGAGTATTGCTGTTTACTTGAAAGCTATTTAAATTGCCAAATTGAAACAAAGTGGTATTCATACATATGTTGGATACTTACTTGCAAATGTACTTACTGCAACTTGAATTTTGTGGTTCTGGAAATAAAGTAAAAAACTAAATTTTGCTATATAAAAACCATTGGTCTGGAGTTAGTTATTGAGTGTGTATTAACAGCAAATGTTTTGCGCCTTCCCTCTGATAAGCCTAACTGCTCGACCACACTACCACAAAAGAGAACATTAGTATTATCTACTTTAGTCTGTTAAGCCTCTTTGGAACCCATGCAGTCTGTGCACCAAGATGGAGGATTTTGCAAGGAGGAGGGTCACCTCAGCTGTGGACAACTTTCGGGTGGTCACTCCTCCTTGTTTTTCCTAATTTGCCCACCAGACTTGCTGCCAAAAGTGGGGCTTTGCTGGGGGACGGATATCTCCACTAGCTGGAGTGCCCTGGGGCACTGTAACAAGAGGTCTTAGCCTTTGAGTCTCACCGCAGGTGTAACAGTTCCTGCGGGGGGAGGTGTGAAGCACCTCCACCCAGTGCAGGCTTTGTTTCTGGCCACAGAGAGCACAAAGGCTCTCACCCCATGAGGTCAAAAACTCGTCTGGAGTGGTAGGCTGGCACAGACCGGTCAGTCCTGCACTAGAAGTTTGGCTAAAATAGAGGGGGCATCTCTAAGATGCCCTCTCGTTGCATTTTTCAATAAATCCAACACTGGCATTAGTGTGGATTTATTGTGCTGAAAGGTTTGATAAGAGTTCGTAATGGCAAACTCTGAGCCCATATACTCAGTATGTCCAAACTGCACTTACAATGCCTAAGAATGGACTTATACACTGTATGGGCATATTTCTCATGAATTATGCCCGCACTTGTATAGTGCACCCTGCCTTAGGGCTGTAAGTGACTTACCTGTGCCACAGGCCTTGGTTTGTGGGCATGGTACCTTGAGAGGGGTATTTTTCTCCCCACCAGCACACACACGCAGCAGTGGCAGTGTGCATGGGGTTGGTGAGGGCCCCCCAGGGTGGCATAATACATGCTGCAGCCCTTGGGGGCTTTTCCTGGCCACTGGGCCCTTGGTACACTGGATACCTTTTACAAGGGACTTAATTATGTGCTAGGGGTGTGCTGATTGTGAGAACAATTGTACAGTTTTTGGGAAAGAACACTGGTGCTTGGAGCCTGGCTAGCAGGATCCCAGCGCACACTGTCAAGTTAGCATCAATATCATGCAAAAAGTGTGGGTGGAGGGGTAACTATGCCAACAAGGGCACTTTCTTCCATCCTCCATCTAGCAAAATCAGGTTTGCAGTTTTTATCGATAAGGGTGCATCTTGCAGTTATAACTGATGATAGAAAATCGCCTACTCAGGCATCCTTTTATCGAATGCCTGTTAAAGATTTTTTTAGAGGGTTTAAGAAAAGTGTTCCCACTGTTCGTTCACCCTCTACTCCCTGGGATCTAAATGTGGTACTTTTGAAACAGATGGAGCCACCCTTTGAGCCCATACATAAGTCCTCTTTACAACATATGACATTGAAAACAGCGTGTCTGGTAGCTGTTACCTCAGCATGCAGAGTAAGCAAAATGCAGGCTCTCTGTGCAAAAGAGCCTTACACTGTGTTTCATGACAATAGGGAAGTTATGAGTATCCATCCTAGTTTCCTGCCTAAGGTGGTTTCTGATTTCATTATTAACCAGACTATTGCGCTCCCTACGTTTTTTCTCCAAACCATCCACACCAGCAGAAAGTGCTCTACACTCTTTAGATCTGAAAAGAGTCCTGAAGTTCTCTTTGGATAAAACGAAAGTCACTAGACCCTCAGATCATTTATTTCCGAACTATGGTTCAATGAGAATGGGCATGGCTGCTTCCAAGCAAACTATCTCTAGATGAATAGTTCCCTGCATTATGTTTACCTACCAGTTGGCTAATAATCAATTGACCGCCAGACCCAAAGCCCATTCTACCAGGGGCAAGGTAGCAACAATACCTCTTCTGAAAAATGTACTCATCTCTGAAATCTGCAAAGCAGTGACGTGGAGATCGGTACATACTTTCACAAGACACTACTGTTTTGATTCAGATACTAGAGCGGACACCCATGTCGGACAGGCATCATTACGAAACCTATTGAAATAGAATTCAACTGCTGTAGCTTACTCTAGCTGTCTCCGCAGGGGTATGAGATGGTCTTGCTGCTCTGTTTAGTGCTTATGACTATTGATGAGGATCCCCTGGAAGAAAAGGATCTGTTACCTGTAATCCTAGTTCTCTTCCAGGGGAATCCTCATCAAAGTCCTAAGCAACCCTCTCACCTCCACGGACCAATCTTGCATACAGCAGTTCATGTTTAGTGGAGTTTTTCATTCTTAACTTCACCGTAAAAAAAAAGTACTGACCTAACTGTCACCTTTCTCTGACCTCTGAGGCATTATGGGATACTGGAGGTCTCTGAGGCCTTAAAGGGACAGTGCCATTTATTTGCCCTTACCATGTTAATCTGAATCCTGCCTATTGGCTAAAAATGTTTGTAACTTATTCTTCTCCTTTCGACGTCGAGACATTTGACGGAAGGGTGCGCTCTTTCACACCATCAGTCAAGAAGATTGAACCCCGTATTATTTTTGTTGAGAGGTTCGGCATTGAGGAGATCAGCATCTAGGCATTCAGCTGCCTCAATTTATTCACGTTCACTGAATGGTCACTGCTTCACCAGGGGATGTTTATGTTTGCATCAAAATCTCAGCACTTTTAGATGAGGACCCAGTTCAAGTGGCCATTAATAACTGCAACCACCTGCAACTTCCTGTAATGCCTATCATTGCGCAAGGATGAACTTCAGTATCACCCAATATTTGTCAATGAATGCTTCATCACCACCACCCCATACAGTGTCCCATACTCCATCAGAGTACCTTAGAAAGAATAAAACCCAATATACCTTTCCACCTAACTCTAGAAATCATTTGACAGATTAATTTACATCATATACTCCCACATCTGCATTGGCGTCCCCTGTTGACGACATTGTCACTTTTGAAGACATTTTGTTAAGGATTCATCTAAATTGAATATTCAGTTTAAGGTACCCAGACTGATGTCTCAATCATCATGAGTGCTGCAACAAATGGCGTCTCTTAGACCTCTTCTGCCCTTGGTACTTGGATTTAAAGAACTCACTGAGGATACGTTGCTGACTCCAGCTACCAGCAATGTGTCTACATCAAGACTACTTAAGAAATTTAAGCCTTCAGAGTGGGACCCATTTTACCTTAGACAAGACCTGAAGTCCAAATGACAGTATCAGCGGTGAGGCAAAACATGCCTCCCCTCCAGAAACTTCAGTCCCATCAGAGAGAGAGCAAACACATTGATGTAGATGGCAGAACGGTGTTACGTTTAGCAGATGTAGCCTTCCAGACTAGCACATCCACTTTGCAGGGGCATTATAATAGAGCTGCGTAGGAGGCACTGTCTTCTTTTGCTGAACACATGCCAAGAAGCAAGGAACAGGATTTCCTATAAGTGGGACAAAAACGTCAACTAGTCTGAAACCAGGTCATTAGTGCAGCCATAGACACAGCAAACCTAGCTGTCAGAATTCTACAGTGAAATCTCCCTCAATAGAGTGTAACATTTACTTTCTTGCGTCCACCTCTTTGGCTGAAGTGTGTCACACGAGTAGGTTAAGTACAAAGAAAGAAACAAAAGCGATGACCCCTCTCTATTGTTCATTCCCACCAGATGTACAACAAGGGACTGTTATCGGGGCAGCAAAAGCCAGGGGTCGGTCAGAGACAGGACCATAGAGTAGCACAGAGGAACTAGCTTTGCATGCATTATCTCCCACTTCTGAGAGGCCCCAATCCCTACCAGGTTCTGCAGTGAAACAGTGCCTTTGTTCTGCAGCAGACAGCCAGGAATGTAAATCAGCTGTAAGCGTAGGGTGATGAAGCCCTTCACCATTGCAAATACACAGTAATTTGTGAGGGTTCCCAACAAAAGGGAAAAATGGAAGCAGAAACTGCAAATGCATATATCTTAACCTTGTAAAGAAAAGTAATAAAGTGTGTCCTGTTCCTTGGGAGGCTTCATTGTTCCCAAAGCAAAGAATGACTCCCCATGGATTCCTCGGCTGTCAAAGTTACTGGATGCTTGCTATCTCCAAGGCAATGGAATCTAGCTCGCTCCAGTGAGGGACGATACAAGAAGCCAAGATCTAGCAGTAAAAGGCAGACCACAAATCAGGGAGCTAAGAACCATAACCATGAATAGAATCGGGTAATCAGTCAGAAATTCATCAAGCCCTCCCAAATAGGCTACCGGAAAAGGGACCTTCACCATTGAAGGGTTCACATCAGATTGCCCGTGGTGCTTGACAAGCCAGCTGAGGTTAGAAGAATTCTAGAAGCACATGCACCAGGAATACAAGTCTCTCCACTTTGTACGAAAACATCTCACAACCTTCCTGCCTCAGTACATGTACCTCTGCAGAAAGCATGTACCTCTGCAGAAGTCTGCAGTTATTGAAACCCTCAAAGTTTGGAGAGGCAGCAAAGACAGGAGAAGCAGGCCTCAGGCGGCCCAGAAAAACACTTGAGAATGAGGGTCAGTTGGGGTGGGGGTTAGTGGAAGCAATAGAGATCTCCACTACTGCAGCACCAAACTCAAGTCAACCCTACTATGTCTCCGTCTGCAACAAATGGCAAGAAACAGATCACACTTGCTCCTACCTCAATTTTACCTCAGAGAGCTGGCCTCTTAATAGACAAAATAATAAAAAAAGTCCTGCAAACCAAGGAAGAAATATTCTCAGTACTGAAAGCCAACAGTAAGAAAATGAAAACTCAGCAAGGTCAAGATGAACCAACAGAAAGGGGTGCCCATGTAGTCTTCTTAAAGACCCCTTTATCCATAAACTCTAATAGATCTGCAGAACTACTGACTGCATCCATGTTTTGCCATAGTGTGTCAGAGTGGTACTCCATGCAAGGGGGAATATGTTGCTTGTATGGGTGAGAAGGAAGCTCACCTGGGGAGGGATGTCTAAGAAGTGGCCACCAATGCTGTAGACTCATTCTTGGGAGCAGAAACAAAAGCAGATGGTTGCATCTAAAGGGAACCTCTCCAGAGTAATGCGCAGATCCACAGCACCACAAAATACTGATTAAGAAGATAAACCTAGAAAAGAACATTCATTCATGCATGCAGGCAGACCATGCCAAGTCCTAACCCATAATCAGCTTATATCAGTTGAAAAGAGTTGCCCAAGTTTTGGAATATGCAGAACCTTAGCAAGACCCACAGACCAGAAAGGATTGGTCAACAACACTGCCTCCGCTACTTCTGGAGTAAACACCAGTGTAATAATGTCTGGAGAACTGAAAAGTCACCCCAAGGAAAATGCAATTTAGATCTAATCACAGTCTAGGACTGTTCAACTCTGGCAGGCCTCTCTGTAATTGTGCCAGATTGACATTTAGTGAAAATAATTAGGCAACAAGCAGATGGAGCTGCAGTCCTTCACACCCAGTATAACACTCTGTTGGAAACATGGTGGGCTTCATGGCATTGAAGGATGAAATTGCCAACCACAATAGAAAAGATCCAATATGCCCACTTGTGGAAGATGTCCCAAAATGTGACCAAAGGTACAGAGCCAAAGTAGTTAACTTGAAGGAATAAGAAAAACAAAAAGAAAAAAAGGCCTGAGGCCCCACTGCAAAAAGTACAGGAATCCCTGTCCACTGCAAACCCAGATATAACTCGCACAGGTAACTCTGGTAGCTGCGTCATGAAAGAACAAGCATTTACAATACACCGGGTCTTGCCTTCGCTTGAGTTAGAGCTATTGGCATTGTGAATTCCCAGCAGGACGTTTCTTGCCACATAAATTGAAAATGAAAAATAAAACAATTGACATAAGCCGGCCGATTCAAAGGGCCATGAGCATGAATGTGAAAGAGAGACCTAAAAAGAAAAGGAAGTTTGCTCGCAGTCATACATATCAGCAATTATTCATGTAACAGGGTCTGTGTCCAAGGCGATAACAAAACCGCCCCAAGGAGAGACAAACGTGAATCATTTACCAATCATAACAAAGGATTTTTGAAAGGCAAGCCGACAAACGAATAAAAGTGATGTGCATGGTTAAAAGCCCAAAAGACTTACAAAAAGTCAAAGCACTTATGCGCTGAACCTCAAATGGCCATGCAGTCTAGAGGATGTGCAAAAACCTTTCAAGTAAAGAAGAAAGCCATTTGTCTTATTTGTAGAGTGAAGAGAGCAGATCCTGGTCACCCAGAAAGAGGTTGAAGTGCATTGCGGAATACTTGGCCAACTCATCGCCGCAGCAAGTGGGTAAAATAAATCCCCTGCCTAATCGCTGCCTAAAGCCAAGACATTAAGAAAGGGCAGATCCATCATTTACAGGAAGCACACATAATTGAAAGAAGCTGAGATGAACTAAGTGTAGTATTCTAATTTATTGTGGAGAAGGTATCCTGACTCACTAAATGTACAGTCTTGAATGGGAACGGATGCCTTTAACCTCCGTCAGTAATTGTAATAAATAGCATCTGACTGTGCATGATAACATCTTATGTATATAAGTTAAAAAACGAATTGAAACAAAACCTTAATACAAGACTTAAAATCTGTGCAATGCAAAAATCTCCAAAAAGCCCACATGAATGCCACTTGCTCAGCTCTGATAAGTGACCGTAGCTTGGAATTGATGAAAGTATGCAGAAATGTACCCAATTAGTTATTGACACTGTACTATTGCAATAAAGTGCAGATTGCCTTTTGTACTGTAGCAATAAATGTATGATTGGGTTGCTGGTTTATTTGTAAAGCTGTTTCCAGCATCATGTTTTATTGGAACACTTTTTATTTCCCCTGCCATTGGCATAAGCATGTTTGTATGTGTGAAAAACATGAAGTGTTTTTCTATTACACAGAGAAATCTTTCCTTGGTTTGCCAAAAATGGTTTCTGGTACCCCACACACAGGCATAGATAGTCTGTATTCTTGACTGGAATGAAGATACCCATGGTGGAGATTACCTTATTTTAGATCATAACGCAAGGGTCATCAGTCCGCCCTGGAATTGAATCCAAAGCACAATGTAGAGACTACCCTGGCTGAAGTGAGCTAGATTCAGTTCAAGAGAGGATTGAATTCAATCTTGTCTTTTGTCAGTACAGCCTTTTGGAGGCAGGTACCTGACTACTTACAGGGCAACGTGACCAAATATGGGTGAGGTTAAACTTGAGGTCTCCCAGTCATTTCTCCCTTTAGTACCCAGTGCTTAGGGGCACTCTTTTTGGAAATTAGTGTTTTATTATTAGAAATTGTTGCTCACCAGAGACCACTTCACCTTACTTATATTCCTGCAAATGCTGCCGCCTCTTCCGTGGGATCTTCATTATTGGTCATAAGCACTGATTTGACCTGCCCATGCTCAGGACCCCAGATCACTTTTAACAGCAATATATTCCTGAAAATGCATAATTTCTCTACTTCCATAATAAAGCTGCTGCTATTTCTGTCCTATTCCCTGGCCATTTACACATTTACAGCCACCTTCCTAAAGCTACCTTTGCAGATTTTAGCACAATATAATTCCCATAGCAACATTTCACTTTACCTTTCCCTTAGCCGATATAATGTGCTTTATAACAAACCTAGTCAAGACACCTAGTCAGTTTCACACCAAAATGATTACTTATGCAGCTCTTGGTTCTGAACGTCTTTCTCAGTCTTGCAAACCTTTTGATTGCATTTGAGAGACTGCCTTATCAGTGGACCTTCATCTTGTTATGGTTATGTCTCATTCATAAGCCATTTAAATCTTTGTTTCCATTAGAAATCTGTACTGGAAAATGTAGCGCTAACATTTTATCAGGAGGTTTATTGAATTCCATGTTTGTTACACCAAATCCTTTCTCATTTTCTATCAGGACTTGTTTTTAATTGGAGCTCAAACTTGAATCGTGTCCTTGAGATTGCATGCCAGCCTGCTATTGTTTCATCTTGTTTATCATTTTTATCTAGAGCTACGTGTGGATATAGAACAATTGACTCACCAGACCCATCGAGAGGGTAGTTCTTCTTCAGAATATTCCAGCTCTCCTTCAAGTCCAAGAGTAATTCAGGCCAGAGAAGAGAGTTTTGACAGCACGGAGGAGACGGAAAGACGTAAGGAACAAAAGAAGTGTGTGTGTGTGTTGTTCTGTTAAATCACAAGTTTAAATGTTACCAAAATGTTAATATTTTGATTTCTGTTCCCATCTAGACGTTCCCTTGGAGGGTCCTGAAAGGGAAAAGCCGATCATTCTGATGAATCACTTCACCTCCAACTCCATTCGCCCTACAGCTCAGGTTCTACCAGTACAGAATGACACTGGCTCAACTTCTTCCAGTCAACACCCGCTGCAGATGTTGAAAGCAGTTTCCTCACATATTGCTCCCATTCATGTAATGAATTCAGTGCACAAGTCTGATAGAGTAAACACGGACATGAAGCTCCTTTCTTCCTCTATGCACTCGTTCTTGCCGTTGGAAGAAAGGGGCAAGGCTTCTCCAGGGCCCAGAAGCAGCATCAAGGTTGAAAAGATCTTAGGAAATATTATCATGGATAGGCCTACGCAGTCTTCACTACCTGTACCAGTTCTCTCTGGGGTTCCTGAAAATGCTTCTGGGACAACGTGTGTTAACTTTGGAATGCGGACCAAAGTCATTCGATCCACCACACTTGACCGAATAAATAAACCGGGTCAACAACAAATTGTTGAAAGCAGTACTGCTTCTACTATGCCTTCTAGTACAGTCTTCCATGTTGCACATCCATCAGTAAAATTGCTGGTTTCTTCAGCTCCTTCTGATTTGTCAACGGTTAGACAGACAACATGCTCCAGCAACATGCAGAGTGTCTCCCCAGCTGTAATAAAACCCCGGACTACATTGTATGCAGCCAACACCAAAGTTGCCTTTTCAGGGGTAAGCAGTATGCCTGTGGCCCCAATTCCTGGAAGCTTTTGCTCAAACAGCAACCCTGCTTCTTCTAGCAGTCATCCAGCAACGTCCTTTGCAAATGTGGCAAATTCACAAAGCTGTCCTTCTCCCAGTTCTAGTCCCACACTGTCCTCTGTTGGCGAGAACAGTTTATTTAGCGGTAGTGGAGCTTCTGTGACTGTTGCAGTCCCGAATCAGGCAACTAATAACCATCATCAGCAGCAGCAGACAGGATGTACTGTGTGTAGTTCGTGTGGTTGTAGTGGTAATTGTGGCACTCCTGGTATGGCTGTAAATTATGCAAATTATTTTCAGCATCCGTTTTCTGCACCTTCCATGTTTTCATTCCCATTTTTGCCCTTCAGCCCTTTATGCAGCAATGGCTACATTAATGCTCACCAGTACAATAGCAACCCAGCGTTTCCGGTGGTTCATTCTGCTTACAGCAGTAGCTTGAACAATACAGACTCTGTGATAAGTGGGCAGTCTAACTTTTCAGTACCCCCTTTTCAGAGTTTTTTGACTGGGACAGCAGGAGTGTACCAGCCACAGGGAATAATGGCAAGCCCAAACAATACAGGCCTTAAAAAAAGTGGTAATCTTTCATGTTATAACTGTGGGTCCAGTGGTCACAGAGCTCAGGATTGTAAACAGCCAACAATGGATTTCAATCAACAAGGTAAGAACCTGTTTCTTCGTCTGTTTAGAAACTATTTTCCAATCTGTATATATTTTCTTAAATTGTAAAAACCATTAATTGTAGTTGTGCTAAGGACGGAAAACTTGCAGTACTGGCAAGAAAAACATAGAATTGTTGCATGTCTGACTTTGCCTTCTTCTCTGCACTTGCACTCACTTTCCACCCTTTCCATCTAAACACATCTGCTCTGCTTCATCCCTTTTCTGCCCAGATGGGATAGAACAAACTCATTTTATTGTTAGTACGTTTCTCACTGGCTTTTGTCGCTATCCCTAGTGCCCTCAGTACCTGACTTTAGCATGGGATACTGATTGAACCTTGACAATACATGAACCATTGATAAACAATACCAGCTGGTTTTGTGAAATTTCATTTTTAAACTTATTTGACGTTCATCTTCACTACACAGTTGCATTTCTAGGCAGTCGCTTGACACTTTTGGCACAGGGAGTTTACTTTTGATAAATGCTTCAGACCTCCAGTAGGCTTAAGCGTCAGCAAAGACATGTTGCTTAAGAACATGAAGGGTTGTTCTTACAGGTTTGCACATACTAAATACTCAAAACAATTAATGGGGAAAGTTGTATCTCATAGTCTTATGCAATGTTCATTAGGTGCCATACTGGTATTCACACCCAGCCACCAAGGGTGTGGCTGTCCCAACTAGAGAAGTAATCAGGACTGAACAAACTTATTTCCAAAAACCAAGGCACACCAAGATAGTCCACAAAGTATGTAGGGTGTAAGGCAAGTCAATAAGAATTCCGGACACGTCTTGTTGCTGGTTATGATTTATTCTTCCCACGGTATGATGAGTCCCATAACAGCCGACACGTGTTTCGTCATCAAGAATTTCTCAAGACATACTCGATGGAAATGCATCCATATGTAGATCAAAGTTAGTGTCGAACAGAGTATTCTATATTAAGCTGTTTTCAGTGTAGAGAATTAATTTGAAAAATTCGAAAGAGAAAGACCACGGTAAGCCAAGCAATTAGTAGCTTGTGATGTAAAGTGGGATGCAATAGTAATCAAAAGGATGTTCCCCAAATCCAAAGTTGGCAGCTTTGGCTGTTAGGCCACATCCGTATTTTTCAATTTGTGTGATTGTTGTACACAGGTGATAGGTTTTGGTACGAACAGATATATTAAGCACATTCTCTGGTCAAAATAACTGTGTGAAGTAAAAAACAGCAGCAACTACTGTAAGGCTTACCAGATTCTTGCTTGCTAACACTTGGAATGGTTTGTTTTAAAACTGGACCTAGTGACATTGTTCAGCACCTTTGCACTAGTGGGCAAACGGGGCTAACCATTTTATATAATGCCTGTGTAATTACCAGGGTTTTTATGACCCACCAAAAAATGCCTTGCAACCCTCATTAGAGAAAACACTGGGTTAGGGCATATCCAGGTGCCCCCCCTCCCAGTAGCTAGTGACAGGCATAAATATGGCATCCCCAGGCACCACCTTCAGAACACTTCCTTGACCGGTAGAAGATCAGAGGAGGACTGGACCTGATGTCTGATCCAGAGATGATCCCTGAAGGAAGTTGACTTATTGTCATAACGCTGTCCTCCTGTTCAAGGAACAGGAATACAAGAGGCCTTTTCCTAGAAGTGCCCAGCTGCCAAGTCGCGTCTAAACTGGACCCTGCTCTTGGCTTCTGCAGACACCCTGTGACTAAGACGTCCCCAAAGGTCCTGCGGGGATTTAAAAGTGTACTTCTTCTGTGGCAATTAAGACTAAGTCAAAAGATCAGATTTTTGACTGAAATTCACGTGATTGGTGTATCTGACCCATGGTCCATTCCGGTCAGCCTGACATTGTGCCTAGGTCCTGATCTACCACAACCGTAGACCTTTATTGGCGCTTAGCGTTTCTTCACACTATTTCTTCTTAAAACTTCATTAATAAGTGTCTCCAGATCTTTGTATTGAATTTTTTTATTTTTCTCATTTGAATTGGGATGTTTTTATTGCTTTGTCTTTTTACTTTATAGTATACATTGCTCTAAGTTCAGATTGTCTGCTCTGTGCCATAGATGCAGGGGTTGAGCTCAGGTTAGTTTAATGACTTTGGCAGTTTACCCTGACACGGATTGTGATTATTTCCTGAGGTGGGTAGTCACCTACACAAAATAATAATCCAATTTCCTACAGCATCCTTCAGCGATCGCAGTAAGCATTTAAACAGCAGCCGCTATTTATAGTGGTTAGAGCTAAGTGGTCACTGTGCGTTCATATAGGGGACAAGCATTCGGGAGAGAGGGCAGCATGTGAGCTTTGCTGTGGGGTAATTCCTAGCTCCATTCATTAAGGATCTGACCCCCGAGTTCCTCATAATGCCTCCCCATCTGTAAAAGAAAATACACTTTCATTGAAATTGGCTCCTGGAACCCCTGTCAAGACACTATGGCAAGGAGTGAAACCGCTATTGGAGAAGCATATGTGGATGACTGACTTCTGGCACAGCACTCTATTCAGACAGCTCTTCAACCCCTGTAGAAGCATCAGCCTTGATTTCCTCTGTAATGAGAAACCATTATGAGCAGTTCAGGTATTTACTTATGTCTATAGGCCATCAACCAGGACTCGCTGGATATCTGTGTCCTTGAATTTCTTTCAGTCTTGACTCTAGGTGCAATCCATCTCCATGCAGTCGGCCTCAAGGCCTTGGCAACAGGTGTTTCTTGTCCTCCCTCTTTTCCTTTTCCCATGAGGGTTTTGGGTCTGGGCCTGCCTGGTGGTATTTGAATCATGCTTGCGGAGGATGCGATCTATCTAGTCCCAACTACTTTTCATAAATTCTTCATGAGCAGGGAGTTAGAAAGTCTGCTGCAGTAGGTCGTTGTTGCTGATGATGTTTGGCCAGTGGATTTGGAGGATTTTCCTCAGACAAGTGTTAATGAAGGTCTGGGACTTTGTTGGTGCTGGTGATAGTTGTCCTCCAAGTTTCTGCTGATCAATAAAAAAAAGGACCAATTTTATGTTGGTAAAAAACCTGATCTTGGTTTACAGCATCTGATAAAGACTTCTAGTTGTAGATTCCTTACCTTAGAAGTTCTCTCAGGCATCCAACTGGATCCAGAGATTTTTTTTCGAGCAGTATCCCTGCGCGCCATCAGTGGGCGTCAGTCGACTCCACATGCTTCGTTGGCATCACGTTCGTGTATAGGCCCCACTCCGACGTGTTGATGTCAGTTCTTTTCTTTCTGCGCCAATCTACGCACAGATCCAGAGAAGAGCTACCCATAGTCATCATTTGGCTATCTGCGACTTTTGTCAAGTTCTTGTCCCGGAAGACCGGTTTTAAACCCTGCAAATCTGGTCACCAAAGGATGTTGGTAACGGATCTGCATCACGTCTGTCTTTGGTGTCTGGAGCGCACCCACCACCCAAAGTCGTGCTCCGGGTGTTGGGCCATGAACCCGAAGGCTTTGAGGGAGCAGTCCCTAAAGCTCATAGCGGCCCGGCTCTCAATTCCACCTCACTCCCGGTCTCGTTCATGAGGAAGGTCACAAGACCGCTCGCAGAGTCATCACCAATCCTCCTCGTCCCATTCCAAGTCCTCGCGACACTCAGTTCATAAGAAGTAGAAGAAATCCAAACATTCTTCGACTTCACCCCATCGCTCGGACGTGGGGAGAGCATCGATGCTCTAGGCCTCCATCTTCGGAGCCTGCGTCTGGATCGGCTGTGCGCCTCCCCCCACTTTCTGGGAGCCGGTGGCCCAGCTGAAAGAGTTCTGTAAGGCCATGAGCCTCATCTTTGGAAAGACCGATCTGCCCTTGGTGCCTTCGGGCCCAGGAGGGTCAGGGAGGGCCCCCTCAGGGTCTGCACCGGTGGCTTTGGCCTTTGCTCTGGGGGGCACCTCCAGATCTGCTCTTGGATCGGTACTGACACCAGTCATGCCAACACAACCTTCTCCGGCGTCTGGACAGATGTTGACACTCCCGATGTTGGTTCGATCCTATACTCATCCCTGAGGTCAGGAGCCAGAACGGCGTGACTCAACCCAGATTCAGTTTTCCATGGGCGTCTATTGGACCAAGGGTGGATCCTGACCATTCTTTCTATTGGTATGGATATGGGGATAGTGTAGAGGGGTCCCTGAACCCTTTAGAGAAGGGCAGCTAAGGTTTTGGACCTCGAGCTTCCTTCGGTGGCGGTCAGGAATAACATCCTGACAGAGGTGCTTTAGCCTAGGGCTTCCACTTCAGAACCCCTCCTACCCTTTAATGAAGTCCTTGCGGATGTCTTACTGGGTACCTGGTCGTGTGCTTTAAGGACTCACTGACTACAGCTCGTCCCCTGGCCTCGTAGATGCTCCTCCCCCCACCCAGTCCACCTTTCACAGCTACGGAAGGGGCACCCCAGCCCTGTCCATTTCTACTCCCCCACTGACCTGCGCATGAGTCAGTCTCTCTGCTGACGCAGAATCCCACATGCTTGTGGATCAGGGAGCCAGCGGTCCACTCAGTCCACCCCAACCCAAGCCATCCCAGTCCGTTGGAATATCCTAGACCAGTTGGCATCAGGATCCCTCATCACCTGCCCCACTGTGAATCCATCACCACAGACAGGTGGGTGTCGCAAATTGTCAGAAGGGGCTATTCTCCAGTATTGGATCTTTAATAGATTCACATGCTTGAATCACTCCCCGTCATCGAGATGGGAGTCCCCGGTAATTTAATAAAGCAGTATATATACATCGCTATCATAGGCTATAATGGCAATGAAAAGGTCAGTTTAATAGCCTATCCATGTCCTTTTTCAAAAAAGGACCAAACTTGAACTATAACCAATCAGGTGACAGCACCCTCTAGAACACCCCTAACAGAGGCTGCGTCCCTTAGATTTTCAAGCACAAGTGGGAATAGGTAGTCCCGAGGTATAAGGGGAGCCTCTCTGAGGAGGAGGGTGGGTCACATGTGGACCTGTGAAAGATACCAATACTGGAGAACTGCAGTTACATGTAAGTAACTTATTTTCTTCTCCAGTATTGGATCTTTCATAGATTCACATGCTTGAATCAGAATAGCAAGCAGTTACTGTATTTGTATATCTTATAGTATTAGCGCAAATAGTGGATGGTGGGTAGAAAATATATACATAACATTTATATGTAACATAATAAATAATACCAGTATTTTTTCCACCAGATCTATTGTTGCTACCAAAGCGCTGGCACAGGGCGTTCCAGTCTTGGAAGTCTGTCAGGCAGCGATTTGGGCATCTCTGCACACTTTTACCAAACACTACTGCCTGGACAGTCAGGTCCGAAGGGATGGCCACTTTGGCCGTTCCGTCCTGCAGGACTTCTTGGTGTGATCTTGGTTCGCAGCCCACCACCGGGGATGGTATTGTTCGGGTATCTATTCAGAGGTAAAGAACCTGCAACTAGAAGTGTCTATCAGGTGTACAAGTTTTTTACCTTCGGTAATGATATATCTGGTAGAGACATATTCTAGTTGCAGATTCCTTACCTTTGAATTTCCCCACGCGTTCGATTGCAGCATCTCCATCAAATAATGCATTTGTTGGAAGAAGATCTAGCAACAGAATGTCCTTGATAAGTTCCCCCCTTTCTTCTGCGTCCATCTCTTTATGTGCTTGCCAAAGTTGTTTCTTTGTAACCTGTTTTGTAGTGACTCATTGGAAGAAACTCCTACTATGGAAATTAAAGCGTGTAAGTTTAGCTTTAGTGGTTATGTCAAACAGCTTTTTCTCTTTCAATAAAAATTTCTTCTGCTTCAGTTCTGCATATAGATTCATGTTCCAGGACATCTTGTAGACATGTCTTTATATTGTTATACACAAAGTTTGGTCACAAAGTTATGTAGTGGCACAGGCTCAGTCATTTTAAAGGGGTTTCCTTGCTGATCCATGAAATGAAGAAGGCTGTCAACATGTGTATTCCAACGTTCCCCTCTCTTTCCCAAAGGTTTGTGTTGAGGAACAGGTTCATGATGGTCCATTAGTTTTGAATTTGTCATCTCTCTGAATACACTGCAAGTAGAAAGGACTTCATGGTTAACTAGCTTCCATTGAGCAACATATTGACTTCCCTCTCTGTCTTTCACCACAAAATGTCTTTGGATGAATTTTGTATAGAGGTATGGTTTTGCCACCTCTCGCTTCTTCACTCTTTCCAAATATCAGGACCCATGTCTCGGGTAGTTTATGTAATCGAATTTGCGAAACACTGTAATCAGTGACTCCACAGTCTTCACATGCAGCTCCCAATCACCTTCCCGATCAGCATGTACCAAGTGTTTCACGAGAGCTATCATGTCCAAAACATTTCCCCAGTATTTGCAAAGTTCTTATTTTTCTTCACATTTTTTGACACTCTACGAACTTGTTTTTCAAGTTTTCTGATTTTGAACTGAGTGTATTGAACATTGCCTGGCTTTGCAATATGTCTTTTGAATGAAGCTGCACCATGTGCCTTGTTCATTTCCGAGATAAGATATGCAAAACCTAATTTGTCATTCTTGTTCCAGAAAGCATTCCAACTCAGTGTTTATATATCTTCTGATATGATGAGCATACTTTGTAACAAGTGTACATAATGAGTTCCAATCAATACTGACTGTACAGTTTTGCTTCCAAAGATTTTTGCCTCAATAAGTGCATCGTCTATGCCACATCCACTGATGTAACTTCCTGTACACCGCAGCAGAATGTCATGTGGAAAACGCCGATCATTGGATAAAGATCATCAAATTCTACTGGATTACTCATAAAAATATCAGCTTCAATACAGAAAACACCTTCATCACAGAAAATTGGCAGGAGAGGCTGGTCTTCAAGCTGAGCATGCACATTTTGGACATTTTTTAGAGCTGTGTATACTGTTGAATAGTTTTTGACTGGATACGGTAGAACGGTTAAAAATCCAATCTCCTTCAGTGGAACGGTATTCTGGGAGATCAGAGCATGAAATCCAGCCCATGTAGGAACTGGCTTTTCCTTATCCTTCAGTCCGCACGGAGTATGCGATATGATAAGTTCAGTTAAATCAGCTTTGTGGACCGCAGCATGTGCAAGACTTCACCAGGACTCCTCTGCATCATTTACTTCTACTTCTGGCCACTGAAACCACAACTGGACCCTTCAGTAACCCACAAGACTGCAACTCCGGCGATGACCTTGCATTGCAAGATTTTCTCTGGCTCCTTCCAGCAGCTGCAACATTTCCCCAGCTGTGCATCCTCTGGGGTCGGCGAGACTTAAGCCTGCACCAAGAAGCAAGAAAGAATATCCCTTGGAGTGAAGGAGTTACTCCCCTGCATCTGCAGCTACCTACAGCAATGACGTCAGGCTGCATGGATCTGTGGATCCTGCTTCACAGGTGGTGGTCTGGAGTGGTTCCTTTCGTCCTCTCTGCCAGCTGTCCAACTTGGGAGAAGGTGAGCCCTTGCCTCTTCTTGCAGGACAGTACATCCATGTATCGCGACTCTTGTAGCTACTAAGGCTTATTTGCTCCTGCTCCAAGGGATCTTCAGGCTTCGTGTAGCCCTGGCCCCGAGCACTCCTTCCTGCAAAGCATTGTCTCATACCTGCTGCTCCTGTGATATGGGGCTCCTCTTCAGGTGTGCTGAGTGGGCGTCACTGCGCCTCCTGCCAGTGAGTTGCCTATGGGGGCAGCCTCCTCTTCTTGTGGTTCTCCCAGCTGCTAAGGGTGACCCTTGACGCCCCTCCTTGGGTCGAGTCCACTGGACCTTGCTGGTCCTCTTTAGCCTTGCAAAACCTTCTTCTCTGACTCTTGCATTTGCCAAGGCTTGATGCTGGTTTTCCAGCACCACTGACTGACTGCATGACGAACACCGACGTGGGACATCACTTGCATCACTTCTGGGGCTTCTCTTCATCTCCTGTTCTGTACTGCTGACCTTCTTCATCCACCGTCGACCTGGTCCTGCATCCACAGAAGGGTGGGTAGTGGCTACTGCTACAACCCGACACTCCATCACAAAATGAACTTGGTCCCCTTCCTTTGCAGGGCCTCTTCTGTCAGGATCCATTTTTGGGTTCTTCTAGTTTTGTCTGGGTCTTGCAAACTCCTCTTCCAAAGTCCTCCTGTTGGTTTTGGGTAAAACCAGGTACTTACCTCTGTTCTTCTGGTTGCTGAGGGTCACTCTGTGTAGGAAAGTGCCACTGTTGGCATGGTTAAAAAAACAAACACGCACATACACTTTTTGCCTAGTGTTGATGTCAACTTTGATTGGAAGTGTGCTGTGATCCTGCTAACCAGGCCCCAGCACCAGTGTTCTTTCCCAAAATCTGAACCTTTGTTTCCACACTTGGCACACAGTTAAGTCCCTTTTAAAAGGTTCCCATGGTACCAAGGGACCTGTGGCCAGGGAAGGTCCCCAAGGGCTGCAGCATGTATTATGCCACCCAAGGTGACACCTCACCAAGCAAACATACACTGCCTTTGCAGCTTGTGTGTGCTGGTGGGGAGAAAATGCCAAAGTCAACATGGCACCCATCTCCGTGCCATGTCCACAAACCACTGCCTGTGGCATAGGTAAGACACCCCTCTAGCAGGCCTTACATCCCTAGGGCAGAGTGCACTATACCACAGGTAAGAGCACAGATGCATGAGCAATGCCCCCACAATGTTTAAGTCCATTCTTAGACATTGTAAGTGCAGTGTAGCCATATTGAGTTTATGGTCTGGAAGTTTGTCATTATGACCTCCACAGCTCCATAATGGCTTCACTGAATACTTGGAAGTTTGATATCAAACTTCTCAGCACAATAAACCCCCACTGATGCCAGTGTGGAATTTATTGACGAATGCACACACAGGGCACCTTAGAGATGCCCCCTGTATGTTAGCCAAACTGCTAGCGTAGGACTGACTGGTCTGTGCCAGCCTGCCACTTTCAGACGAGTTTCTGACCACATGGGGTGAGAACCTTTGTGCTCTTGGTGGTCAGAAACAAAGCCTGTCCTGGGTGGAGGTGCTTCACACCTCCCCCCTGCAGGAACTGTAAAACCTGGTGGTGAGCCTCAAAGACTTAAGCCTCGGGTTACAGTGCCCCAGGGCACTCCAGCCAATGGAGTTGCTCGTCCCCGGACAAAGCCTCACTTTTGGCAGCAAGTCCAGTGGGAAAATTAGGGACACAAAGGAGGAGTGATCACCCCAGCCAGGACCACCCCTTAGGTGTCCAGAGCTGAGGTGATCCCCTCCCTACAGAATCCTCCATCTTGGTTTGGAGGACAGGGACCAATAGGGTTAGGTTTGTGCCTCCCTCCCAAAGGGAGTGGGCACAGAAAGGGTGTAGCCACCCTCCGGGACAGTAGCCATTGGCCACTGCCCTCTGACCCCTGTAACGCCCCTAAATCTTGTATTTAAGGGCTTCCCTGAACCCAGTTGGTCAGTTTGAAGAAGGAAGACAACTGATTTGGCTCCAGCCCCTACCGGCCTGTCTCCTGCTTCAAAGAACCTGCAAAAGAACAGTGACGCATCCAGTGCGACCAAGGACCCCCGCCAAGCTTCAGACTACTGCCCTGCACCTGAAAGGACCAAGAACTTCCGTGGACAGTGGACCTGTCCAGGAAGAAACAGCAACTAAGACTACAACCTCACTCCAAATGCCGGAGTCCTAACCACCCTGCACCTGACGCCCACTCCCTGTGTCCCGGTTGCCCAACCAGCTAAAGGATCCCCAGGTGATTCTGAGCAAGTGCCCACCCTAGGTTGACCTCTCCACCCCTCCATGACGACGCCTGCAGAGGGAATCCAGAGGACTACCTCCCCTGACCACAAAAGCTCTGACGAAGATTTCCGACACCTAAAGACACACTGCACCCGCAGCCCCCAGGCCTTGGAGAACCGGACCTCTGATGCAGCAACATTCAGCAGGAAGCCCTACTCCCTGTCCAGCCTGTGGTTTGCCCGAGACGACCCCGTGGACCTCGCCTGCAGCCTCTGAGTGACCCACGGGGTCCCCTCATAGAGAATCATTGGAGACCAGACATCTTGTTTGCACCCGGCCACCCCAGTGCCGCTGAGGGTGTATATTTGGTGCCTACTTGTGGCCCCACTGTGGTCCTCCATACCCCCCAGGTCTACCCTCCAAAGATGCAGGTACTTAACTGCCTACAGATCTGAAACAAAGTGCCCCCATTCTCCATAGGAGCCTATGTTAATTTTGCCTACACTTTGACCTCTGCACCCGGCCAGCCCCGTGTTGCTGGTGGTGGGTGTTTGTGGTTAACTTGAACTCCGACCTGTGTATTTCCTAACCCCTGGAGACTGGAACTGTAAGTCGAGTACTTGCATGTAAATCCTACTAACTTTTCTTCCCCCCGGAACTGTTTCTTAAAATTGCACTGTCCACTTTTAAAACAGATAATTGTCAATATTTCAAAAACTGTATAACTTATTGATTTCAAACAAAGTGCTGTTGATACATGTGTGTAATACGAATCTATTGAGTTACTTAGCTGCAACTTGAATCTTGTGGTTCTATAAATAAATTAAGAAAATGTATTTTTGCAATACAAAACCATTGGTCTGGAGTTAAGTCTTTGAGTGTGTACTTCTATTGTCTGTGTGTACAACAAATGCTTTGCACTACCCTCTGATAAGCCTAACTGCTCGACCACACTA
Source organism: Pleurodeles waltl (assembly GCF_031143425.1). Lineage (NCBI taxonomy): Eukaryota > Metazoa > Chordata > Amphibia > Caudata > Salamandridae > Pleurodeles > Pleurodeles waltl. Next base: position 190,686,330 of record NC_090451.1, on the reverse strand, counting down.
CCACAAAAGAGAGCATTAGTATTATCTACTTTAGCCTCTGTTAAGCCTCAGGGGAAGCCCTGGACTCTGCACACTACATCTCACTTTGATAGTGTATACAGAGCCAGCTTCTTACACTCTGGTACTCACCTCTTGGGACTCCTAGTTCATCCAGCTCCCTTCTACTGATTCCACTTCCTTGGGTGGGGGACTGCCTTTCACATTCCACTTTTTTAGAATATGGTTTGGCCCTCCCCTATGACCCTCACTATTTGCTGTAGCTTTTACCAATGCTTATTGCTTTCTGCCAGAATAACATCACAGACTTTGGGCAGAAGGTTGAAAGCTGTCAACTGCTGCTGCTCAATCGCCACACAAGAAGGCAAAGAATGGGCAGGTACAGGTGGAGAACCGTCCCCTACTGCTGCGACAGAAGATCCTCCCAAAGGGGCAGTCTGATCAGCGGATCCGTAGCCATGCTCAGTAGTTCTGGATACCATACTCTTCGTGCCCAGTCCGGAGCCACAAGGATTACTTTGGCCTGGTCACTCGTGATCTTCTTCAGAGCTCTGGACAGAAGTGGTATAGGCAGGAAGGCATAAAGGAGGCCTGACTTCCACTTAAGACGAAAAGCATCGGCGAGCGAGTCCCGCCTTGGAAACTTCAATGCGCAATACAATTAGCATTGCGTTCTCCATGAAGGTGAACAGATCAAACCAAGGCTCTCCCCACTGCTAAAGGTGCCTTGCCTCACCTCTGGATAGAGACAATGCATTAACAGCAGAGATCGATTGCTCTGGCATTCAGAGAGCCCACCAGATGCTGAACCACCAGGATTCTGCCCTGATGTTCCAGCCAAGTCAAGAGACGCAGAGCCTCTTGACAGAGTCCACGACCCCACTCCGCCCTGCTTGTTGCAGTACTACATGGTGATAGTGTTGTCCGTGAACATTTGCACCACTTTCCCTTTTAGAGAGGGAAGGAACGCTTTCAATGAAAGCCTGATTCCCCGGAGCTCCGAACGATTGAGGTGGAGTACAGACTCCGCAGGAGACCAGAGACCTCTGATCTCCGCTCTCCCATGTGGCTGCCCCATCCCAGGAGCGAAGCATCTGTCACTACTGAAAGGTCTGGTTTTGGGAGGGAGAGGAATCTGCCCTTGACCCAATCACGATACAAAAGCCACTATTGCAGGTCTTTCGCAGTTCCCTCCGAGATCTGGACCATGTCGGAGAGACTTTACTGATGCTGCGACCATTGGAACTTCAGGTCCCACCGCAGAGCCCACGTATGCCATCTGGCTTGTCACCTGAAGGATACTGGAGGTCCTGAGGCCCAGCAGCCTCAGAGTCTGTCTCACCAAAATCCAAGATAGAGGCTGAAACATCAGAATCATAGCCTAAATATCCTGGACTCGCTTTTTGGGAGGATAAGCCCGAAACTGCACGCCAGAACAGCTCCAATAAAAGGGAGCATCTGAGAAGGAGTCAGGTGTGACTTCGACATGTTTATAGTGAACCCCAGCGAATGCAGAAGGTTCGCCATAGTTTAAAGGTGGGAGACAACTTTCTGGGGCTTGTTCACCTTCAGCAGCCAGTCGTCGACGTAGGGGAAAACTGAAACCCCTAACTGGCACAGGTGAGCAGCAACCACTGCCATAACTTTTGTAAACACCCGAGGAACGCTGGTAAGGCAGAAGGGGAGCATAGGAAAAAGAAACTACTCGTGACCTACCACGAAACGCAAGTAGCCCCTATGGGCAGGCAAGACTGGTATATGGAAGTAAGCGTCCTGCAAGTCCGACGCTACCATCCAGTCTCCTGGGTCCAAGGCAGACAGAACCTGAGCCAGAGTGAGAATATTGAACTTCTCCTTCTTGAGGAAGAGATTGAGGCCCGAAGGTCTAGGACATAGGCCCTTGTCCTTTTTGGGCACCAGAAAGTAGTGGGAATAACCACCACAACCTACTTCTGGCACAGGGAGCCTCTCTATTGCTCCCTTTGCCAATACAGTCATGACTGTCTTGTGGTGAAGTGCTAGATGATCCTCTGGTAAGTGGCCGCAGGATGGAGGCATGGCCGGTGGGTCAGTCTTGATGGGAAGGAGAAGCCCCTTCAGACTATTTGCAAAACCCACCTGTCCGTCGTGATGGATTCCCAGTGGGGCAGGTGATGGTGGGTTCTGCCCCCAACTGGTCAAATATGGTGGGACGGGCTAGGAGGGTTTGGAGGCTGCAGCAGGGGTGGACTGGGCAGACCTCTAGTGCCCTGTCCCAGAAGCCTGCGGGATTCCCCGGCCATGCAGAGGCTGAGTATCATGTTCGGCTCAGTGGCTGACAGTAAAAGGACACAACAGGGATCCCCTTCCGTGACCATGAAAGGGGCGAAAAGAGGACTGTGTTGGGCGAGGGGCAGCTGTGGCCAACGGACTGAGCCAAAGCCTGGGGTTCCTTGAAAGTCTTGAGGGCAGAGTGTGCTTCGTCTCCTAAGAATGTCCATGAAAGACTGTTGGACATTCCCCAAAAAAACAGATGTCCTCAACCAGGTGTGGTGCCTCAAGGCCACCATCGACACAACCAATCTGCCCAGTGAGTCGTTCGTGTTCAGCCCACAACGATTCTTAAACTTAGCCGCATTCCTCCCATCAGCAACAGCTTGGGAGATGATGGCCCAGGCCTCCTCTGGGACCTGCGGCAGTACCTGTGCAACCGTATCTTGCAATGAATGGGTGTAGCAGCCCAAAAGGCATGCAGTGTTAATGGAACGCAGTGTCAGACTGGAGGAAGAAAACATTTTCTTCCCAAGTTTATCCAGTCTTTTTGTTTCCCTATCCAGGGAATGCGCCAAAGGAAGAAAAAGCCTGGATGGCAAGGATTTTAGGTGTAGGGTGTTGGGACAGGAATTTATGGTCATTCGGCGCAGGCCCCCCTGTGCTGGGTCTGAACCAGGTACCCAGAAGGACTTCTGTGGGGGCTTCATTAAAGGGTAAAAGCAGTTACGAACTTGAAGCCCCACACTGGAGCATCTCAGTCAGGCGGTTAGTCCTGCACGTCAAAGAAGGAAGCCCAAGACCAAAGGCCTCGGATGCCCTTCTGAACACCACAGAATATGATGCTCTCTCTGCCGTAGCCACAGTAGGGGGAGAAAGCATGCCATTGTCTGGAGAAGTATCCAGACCGCTAGCCTTGCCCATTTCCTGTGCCCAGTCCATGTCAGGGTTCTGAAGCTGGTATTCCAGAGGGTCCAGCGACCCTTCCAAACCTTCACCATATTCATACCCATAGTAAAACGGGCCAGAATCCTACCTGAGATAAGAAGACCACATCAAAGTCAGATTCAGCGTCAAGCGATGGAGTTCCGGCTCCGGGTCGTCAGGGATGATTGGACCGATGTTGATTGTGAGACCAACCGGCTTCAGGAGCGTCTGCAACTTTCCTGGCGCCAGGGAAGGTCACATTAGCACGACCTGCATCGTCACAGATCAGAGAACAGATCCCAAGGGGCCCTCAGTGGCCAGAGCCGAAGCCACCAGCACAGTCCCAGACGGGCCCCTATCAGAACTCTAAAGGCGCGGGTGGTCATTCTGCCCAAATTTGAGGCGCATGGCCTCATCAGACTCCTTCAGCTGGGCAGGGGTGGCTCTGGCTCACAGGAAGTCGAGGAGGTGCAGCGAAGACCAAGAAGTAGGCTCCACGGACTGAGGCCTAGAGCGTGAACACACTTCCCGCGACTCATCGAGCGACGGGGCGAAGTCGAAGAACATTTGGTCTTCTTTGACATCATCTTCTTATGACCCGAGTGTCCAGAAGATTTAGAATGGGATGACGAAGAGTGGTGATGACTCAGAGGGTCTTGAGACCTCCCGAACGAGACAGGGAGCAATGTGGAGTCAAGCGCTGGGCCACCATGAGCTTCAGGAACCGCTCCCTCAAAGCCTTCAGGGTCATGGCCCTGCACATGGAACACAACTTTGGGGCATGGTCGCATTCCTGATACCACGAGGTGCGGATCCATCACCAACATAATTCGGTGACAGGAGTCACATGATTTGAACCGGGCCTCCATGACATCCTTGACGCAACAAAAAAGGCAAAAATATACGACAAAAAGGTCGAAGCTAGTAAACAATTCACTAACGGTAGCTCTTCTCCAGATCTGCACATGGCATGGAAAGAAAAGAACTGATGTCAGCGCGCTGGGCTGGTGCCTATATACGACCATGATGTCATAATGGCGACCACAACACCAACGATGCACGTGAAGTCGACCAATGCTACCTGATGGCGTGCAAGGGTACTGCCCGAAGAAGAATCTCCTCATCCAGTCTGACGCCTGGGAAAATTCTAAGGGAAGGAATCTGCAACTAGAATATGTCTTTACCGGATAAATCATTGCTGAAGGTAAGTAACTTGTTCTTCTAATGTATGCCCGCATGCAGTTCAGGTGGGCATACATATCCACTGTGAATCCATGTACTTTGCTGTTTAGATCAGTTACTCAGCTGAAAACTTTATCTTGGAAGATACTTGCTGTAGATAAATATGTTTGCTCTTTGAGACTTAGATACTCTGTACTTTGTTCTTTTGTCAATCACTTCGCCCCTTTTTCTGGCTAAACCAAAGCTAGCACATGGAAGATAATCTGCTTTTTGATCAGTTGTTGGAGATAAACGAAGGTCAGTCATCGATCTTCTAAGTGGATGGGCATTGGGTTTGGTTGTCGTTGCTTTGTCAGAACACTCTGATTCTTGTTGTGATTCACTGGTTTATGTTATTTTTTTAATTAATTTTTTTCCAGGCTTTTTTCCACTGTATATGACTTGTAGCACTTGTTGTTACAATGATAAAATATTTGATCCTCTTCACCCATCAGGTCCAATCTTTTGTGAACTTCATCTTGCCATATTTCTGCAGCATCTAAAACTCTCTTATGTCAAGTAGCAGTTGATGTTAGCTTTTCTTTCGGATTAGTTTGGCATGTGACACATTTTTCTTTGTTGAAGGAGTCCTCAGATTTTGTAGTTAGCAACACTGTCAGGAGGTAAAGATACTCTGTTACCACCTGCTTTGCTCATATTTACGATTTTGAATCAACAGAAAACCTGAAACAAAAACAGTATTAAAATAAATTGCCAACATGATGACTAAAACATATCATTATAGAGCTGAGATTTTAGAAAATGGTGAAAGGGTTGCTCTGAGGAGTTATTTTCTGTTTCCATAAGACTACTTGACCCCCAAAACGTATATTTTAACAGCAAAATGAAGTACATAGGTCTCATGGTTCCTGAAATATTACATCATCACTGCAGCACATCCACCATTTTTTTAAAAAAGTCATCCAGACAAAAGTGGCCCAGATTAGCAATGTCTACCAAGCTAAATTACTTCTCTAATCATACAAAAACACAAGTCAAAAAGGAAAGTCTCTGGACAATATTTTTACGGAGGTATATTAAGGGGCAATGACTATGCTGGTTGATCATCTTGAATAACAGCTATGCCACCCCTGTTCTCTGATGGCTTCTTTATCGATGACTAATGCACTCATGTTGCATCATTTTGGATACACTGAAAGCCTTAACAACTGTGGACAAATGCCTCAATAGCAGCTTGCTGCTTCTACCCATATGTCCCCATGGAATAATAAAAAAAAAGCCTTACCACCATTCTCTGCTAACATTGGCCGCTTGTGGCAAACTTAAGGTACTAATTTGCTACGTGATCTCTCTTCTGATAAGGACACACTTTCATTTGCAACTCTTTAGGGTAGGTTTTCCCTTCCTGATTTGGACTTTTATAACTTCCTAAAAATAAAAGCTAAAATCTCTTAACTGGGCCCCTTCATCTGCCGGTTCTTATCACTGGTTTGTCCAAATGTCTTTGATTAGGTCACACTACTTCAAAGATCTGTAAGTTCTCTTTCAGGGGATCCTCATCAATAGTCATAAACATTGAATATTCCCGCCCGTGTGCGGGGAACCCGGAGCATATATAAAATACACACATATAAAGTATGAAATATGCACGAAAAATATATATATAGCATTTTTAGTGGACCAATTTTCATACTAAACTCATATATACATGTGTAAAACAGCAATGCAGACTATAATCATAAACAGGCTAAAATGCTTTATTTCTATGGAGTTTTTTTTTTTTTTTTTTTTTTTTTTAAATAGTCCTTTTCAAAATTACAATAAGAGAAATAATATTTACCAAAGCCCCATAACTGGGCCTAGGGAAATAAGCAGTAGTAACATCAGAGAAAAAGAAGAAAAAAGTACATTGAAAAACAATGGAGCATTCTTAGCCAATAGACTGCATGCAGGTTAACACAGGAGAACCATAAAAATTCTGGCACCGTGCCTTTAAGACCCTGAGCACCTCCAGTATCCCACCATGCCTCAGGGGTGAAGGAGAGGTGACAGTTGGTTCACAGTTAGGTCTGTTCTTTTTTCCGGCTTCTTCTGAGAGGATCCTGGAGCATTGAGCTCTCCGTTTTTCTGAGTTTTTCTCAGAAAAATACTTCAGAACAGCATTTTTTCCACCTTTACTCGACATCTAACATCTTTGTCTGAGTCTGGAAGTTTTTTCCTGACTGAAAAATGCCTTCCCTTTTTGTGAAGTGCCCTTCCTGTGGGAAGAAGAAGGCCCAGTCAGATCCACACACTCTTTGCATTGTGTGCTTGCCTCAGAGTCACTGCCCTGACACTTGCAAACACTGCAAGAACATGTCCAAAAGAACTCTGAAGGACAGGGAGAAGATCAGGCTTCATGGTCTTCGTGAGAGGCAGAAAACATCATCCTCTTCCCTTCCCAGGCAGCCAACAAGCCATTCTCAGGAGAGACAGGCTAGATCAACGTCAGCAGGTAGGAAGATACCTGTTTGTTCCCTGTCGACGTCATCGCTGCCACCATCACACCATCATAGATCGACGTCGACCCGACCGACGTCGAAGGATACGGCGTCGAGAGAACATGGCCACCGCAGGGGCAGATCTCCGTCGATGGCAACCCACAGATCGACGTCGAGCCATCACCGGCGTGCCCATTCGCCGCCGAAGGCCTTGCACCCCTCGACGTCAAGGAAGGCGATGTCGAAATCGCCTCAGCGGAGAGAACGAGGACATCCGCTGTCGGCGGTCCACCACTCGACGGCAAGGCACACGACAGCAAGCAGGTCGCGGTCAAAGGATCGCCGGTCAACGTCGAGGAACTCGACGTCGAGGCCAGGGCAACCTGCGGCACTCCCTTCGCCGTTACAGCTGTCGACGTCGGCACAGGTTTTACCTGTCTTACAGGGAGCAGAGCATCGGCTTCCACCGGCTGATAAGACCACTCCAACATCTCCGGTGGTCTCCATAAGAAGTGGTTCATCTCGGTCGAGAGCTGCATCGTCTGGGCATGTCTCGCCCATCAACTTGTCACCGAGGTGGTTGGAGAGCCTTAATAGACCGACTGCCTCCCCAGACTCGCAGTATTCGAGGATGTACTCTCCTTCTGCCTCTCTCCCGAGAACACCATCGCCAACAGCGCGGGCAGGACCGGCTCGTTCTGTTTCTCACCAGTCGACCGCGAGGCCTGGGCGCTCTGCTACAGCATCTCGGAGCAGGTCACGCTCCCAGAGACGATCTAGGTCACGGTCACGCCATCACAGAAGGTCTCCCTCTTGGTCATCGTCTGGGTCCTCTGTCAGACAATACTCCCCCACCTTAACGGATTCTCCACCAGCTAGAGTTTCCCCGGTGGACGACATCACAACCTTTAACGAGGTGCTTCTCAGGGGAGCACAAAAACTAAACATAGAGGTTCCAGAACCTTCAACCTCCTCTTCCGAAATCTTTGAAACCCTGCAACATAGGGCGGTTTCAAAAAAGCTGCTGCCGCTAGTGCCTGGTCTGTTACAACCAACCATGGACACCTTTTTAGCACCAGCCACCCTCAGATCAGCTCCTGCTAGGATCTTGAAGAAATATAAAGCGCCTGAACAAGATCCTTTGTTTCTCAGGACGGATCCGCCACCGGACTCAGTCATATTGGCCGCAGCCCGAAAAACGCACTCAATAGCATCATCCCCCACAGTTCCACCTGACAAGGAGAGCAGACATCTAGACTCTCTGGGGAGGAAAATGTGTGGCACGGCGGCTTCCACGATGAAGGTCTCCAGCGCTTCTGCACTCCTAGGCAGATATGACCGTTCACTCTGGGACTCTGAACAGGTTCGCAGACAAATTGCCTAGGGAGGACAGGCAGGATTTCCAGGAGATCCTTCAAGAGGGATGTCTGGTCTCTAATCAGGTCATCAGCGCAGCAGCAGATGGGGCAGACTTAGCTGCACATGGGTATGCACATGGGGTTTGTGCAAGAAGGTCTTCCTGGTTGAGACTGACAGGATTGAGGCAGGAAGCGCAACAGCGTATCCTAAATCTTCCGTTCAACTGGATCTCGCGGTTTGGTACCCATACAAACGAGATGGCGCGCATGAAGACGGAAGTGGATGCCATGGGAGCAGTAGGCCTGGAGAGAAAAAAAGACTTCAGGCGAAGGTATAGGCCTTACGACAGGCGCCCTTTTCAGCAGAGGGTTCAAACCCCTCATTGGTCCCAGAGGCCACAGCAGAGGCAAGGACGCCCACTTTTTCAATCTCGTAAGGCCACGAGGGACCGAGGGTCAAGTAGACCACAGCAGTCCACACCCAAAACTCCAGCAAAACAATGAGGACTCGCTTCCCTTAACACCGTGCACCACTCCGATGGGGGGGAAGTATCACAGAGTTCATTCACGAGTGGCGTGGTATAACAAAAGACAAATGGGTGCTCAACATTGTCGAGAATGGGTACTCTCTTCTTTTCCGACAACCTCCTCCTCACTTGCCACCAACCAAATGCAATCCGTCTCATATGAGCCTATTGCGCAAAGAGGCTCACGCCCTTTTACAGAAAAAAGCTATAGAAAAAGTTCCAGTCGCGCACAGAGGGAAGGGGGTATACTCTCGTTATTTTCTGGTAGCGAAAAAAGGTCGAGAGGGAGTTTTCAGACCGATTCTGGACTTATGACTACTGAACAAGTACATAAAAAAGCAAAAGTTCAGGATGCTGGCTCTTCACCAGATTTTCCCTCAGCTACATCGGGGAGACTGGATGTGCTCCTTCGACCTGCAGGATGCGTATTTTCACATCCCGATCATTCCCAAGCATCGGAAATTCCTACGCTTCCGGATAGCCTCCCAGCACTATCAGTTCAAGGTGCTACCATTCGGCCTGAAATCTGCCCTCGCGTTTTCTCAAAATGCGTAGCAACGGTGGCAGCACATCTAAGGAAACAAAAAATCTTCATTTACCCATACCTAGACGACTGGCTACTGAAAGCCTCCTCTCCGGAGCAGGCGAGAAGCCATTGCGACATTGTGCTCAGTGTTTTCAGTTCTCTAGGTCTACAAGTCAACTACCAGAAGTCCACCTTGACTCCAACGCAAAATCTACATTACCTGGGAGCAATACTGGATACAGAGCTCGAAAGAGTGTATCCTTCGGAGGAACGATTATTATGAATAAAGAGAAAGTGTCAAGACCTACTAAAGTCCGACAAACCTACGGCCCATCTCTACTGGGCTCCATGGCTTCGTGCATTTTCATTGTCCTGAATGCCAGGCTCCGTATGAGGCCTCTCCAAGAGGCGCTAGAAAACAACTGGAACCAGAGCACAGGCCGCTGGGAGGACAGAGTGCGGCTCCTGATAAGGGCGCAACAATCGTTGCAATGGTGGATGCACAGACCTCACCTGTCAGTGGGAGCTCCATTTCACCAGGTAATCCCATCCAACATTCTGGTAACGGACGCATCTCTTCAGGGATGGGGGGCTCATCTCGGTTCCCTTCAAGCTCAGGGCCTGTGGTCCGACAACGAAAGAGAGTACCACATCAACCTGCTGGAGCTCAGAGCAGTCCATCTGGCTCTCAAGTCTTTTGCTCCATCGATTCAGGGGAAATCTCTCCTAGTACAAACGGACAATACGACCACAATGTATTATTTGAACAGACAAGGGGGAACAAGATCCCTGCCCCTATCTCGGGAGTCTCAGACAATCTGGCATTGGATCCTAGCGAGAGGAATGTCGCTTACAGCGGTTCACCTACCAGGTCAACAAAATGTGGAGGCGGACTTCCTGAGCAGACACCTCGAGGATGCCCACGATTGGGTCCTGCACGACGAAGTCGTCGAAGACATCTTCGCTCAGTGGGGTCGGCCTCAATTGGATCTCTTCGCAGACGAGGTAAACAGGAAATGCCCAGACTTCGCGTCCAGGTTCTACCGTCCGGGATCTCGAGGGAATGCCCTGTTGATCGACTGGTCAGGGATATTTCTCTACGCTTTTCCACCGATTCCCCCTCATACCTGCGGTGATCAACAAACTTTACAGATCCAGCACCAGAATGATTCTCATAGCTCCGCAATGGCCTCGTCAGTTCTGGTACACAGATCTCCTCAACCTATCGGAACAACCTCACAGGAGGCTGCCGTGCAGACCAGATCTCCTTTGCAGGCTGGGGGGCAGGATACTTCACCCCAACCTACCCTCTCTGAGCTTGACGGCATGGCTCCTGAATTCCTGCAGTATGGGCACCTAGGGCTCTCGCAGGAGTGCATGAACATCTTGAAGGAGTCCAGACGACCTTCCACGCGGCGTTCTTACGCGTTCAAGTGGAAGAGGTTCTACATATGGTGTCGTCAGCAAGGTCAGAATCCTATACTGGCTCAGGAGGTCATACTATCGTACTTACTCCATTTGGCAAAATCCGGTCTACAGGTATCATCTATTAAGGTACATTTATCTGCCATTACAGCCTATCGTAAGTCACCTTCTCAGGAATCCTTTTTTACAAGACCAGTAGTCAAGGATTTCTTAGAAGGTTTGAAAAAAGTTTTTCCACCCATTCGGAAACCCTCCCCTCCGTGGGAGCTGAACATAGTGCTATCAAAACTTATGGGCCCTCCTTTCGAACCTATACACAAAGCCTCTTTGCAACACCTTACGTGGAAGACGGCTTTTTTGGTAGCCATTACTTCCGCAAGGAGGGTCAGTGAGATTCAGGCTTTGTCCTCCAAAGAACCGTACACAGTCTTCCACGAGAATAGAGTGGTTCTACGAACTCACCCATCATTCCTACCGAAGGTGGTGTCAGAATTTCACATTAATCAGACTATTTCTCTAGCAATTTTTTTCCCCAATCCGGAGACTCCGGCGGAGAAAGCTTTGCACTCCCTAGATTTGAAAAGAGTGCTAAAATTTTACTTGGATAAAACCAAGCTAATTAGACATTCCAACCACTTGTTTGTAAATTATGGTCATTTGAGAACAGGAGGGGCAGCATCAAAACGAACCATATCTAGATGGATAGTTTCTTGTATTGTTATTGCATATCAATTGGCTAACAAACAACTACTTGCTAGACCTAAGGCACATTCGACAAGAGGAAAGGCGGCTACTGCTGCCCTCCTTAATAATGTTCCAATCTCTGAAATTTGTAAGGCTGCTACATGGAAGTCTGTACATACATTTACTAGACATTACTGTTTGGACTCAGATGCAAGAGCAGACGCCCAAGTTGGGCAAGCTTCTCTGAGAAATTTGTTTGCATGATACATATCTATTCCTGCACTTCTATTGGACAGTCCGCAGAGTCAAGGGATGGGCTTGCTAATCTATTCAATGTTTATGACTATTGATGAGGATCCCCTGGAAGAGAAAGATAAGTTACTTACCTGTAAATCCTAGTTCTCTTCCAGAGGTATCCTCATCAAAGTCATAAACAACCCACCCTCCTCCCCGAACGCACGTCTCCTAGAAGTGCAGGACAGACTATCTTTCGAATCTGCTACACAGCTTGTCACCGTAAAAAAGTACTGACCTAACTGTGAACCAACTGTCACCTCTCCTTCACCCCTGAGGCATGGTGGGATACTGGAGGTGCTCAGGGTCTTAAAGGCACGGTGCCAGAATTTTTATGGTTCTCCTGTGTTAACCTACATGCAGCCTATTGGCTAAGAATGCTCCGTTGTTTTTCAATGTAGTTTTTTCTTCTTTTTCTCTGATGTTACTACTGCTTATTTCCCTAGGCCCAGTTATGGGGCTTTGATAAATATTATTTCTCTTACTGTAATTTTGAAAACGACTATTTAAAAAAAAAAAAAAAAAGACTCCATGGAAATAAAGCATTTTAGCCTGTTTATGACTATAGTCTGCATTGCTGTTTTACACATGTATATATATGAGTTTAGTATGACAATCGGTCCACTAAAAATGATATATATCTATTTTTCGTGCATATTTCATACTTTATGTGTGTGTATTTTTTATATACTCTGGGGTCCCCGCACAAGGGCGGGAATATTCAATGTTTATGACTTTGATGAGGATACCCCTGGAAGAGAACTAGGATTTACAGGTAAGTAACTTATCCTTACTGCGCACTTCCTTTGCTACTTCTCCTCTTCCCATATTTTCAAACCTGAGATAGTGAGCTTTCATACTCACAAACATGGAATAAAATATGTTCTCAACGTTTGTAAAACAAGCTTATACCGTCCCTACCACAAACAAAACTCTGTGCATCCCACTTCCTGTATTGGACCCCTGATAAATTATTTAAATTACATCAACTAGATACAGGTCTCTGTTGGTCATGCAGAAAGGAGCATGGTGATCTGGAACATATCTTCTTCAAATATGAGTGGCCCACTCAATATTGGGAGTCTATTCGGATCAAATTGTGTAAAATATTCCATGTAAATACTGTTCTAGATTTTTCCACTGTAATACTTCGTCCCCATACGGCCACTAAACCAATTCCACTGCCAGATCTGGAATTGGCGTTTCTGGTTGTTCTATTGACTATTGCCATCAAGATTGTTCTTGTTGAGTGGAAGGCACTCAATCGTGTTTCCTATCACACTTGGGTTACCTATCTCAGGAGTGCTCACTCTGCACAAATGATGGTTGTGGACATCCCCAGCATTTTACAGAAATTGTGGAAGTCTCTTGTCTATATTCTGAATTCCTCCCACACACCAGCCATTTCATTATAGATGGCTTTGTCTTGTCATTTATGCTTACACCCCGATCCACGTGGCACTTTGACTCCTCCTTACTGTTTTCTTAGCTTTTCCTATTGTGTTCTTTCTTTTCCTTTTGTACTTCACGGAGTTATAAGAGTTAATTTATGCGTTGGTATAATTTTAATTCATCTTCGTTTATCTTGACATACAGAAGTTTACTATATAGTTGTTCTACTAGAGGTACAAGTTCCCTTCATAATTTTGTCTTTTATAAGTTGTTACTTGACCTTCTCTGTCTCAACTGTGTTTTGATTACATTTTGGATTATATACATTTCTATTATGCGTATACAATGTCTTGACACACTTAAATATTCCACTGTGGGCCTGATAACGACCTTGGCGGAAGGGGATTACTCATTCACAGACGTGACTGGATATCTCGCCCGTTGTATTACAAGTTCCATTATATCCTATGAAACTCGTAATACAGCGGATGGTATATCCCGCATGTTTGTGATGGAGTAATCCCTTCCGCCAAGGCTGTAATCAGACCCTCTGTCTCTTATGGCAAAAAATTTTAAGTAACATTTTCTGAAGTAAAAAAAAAAAAAAAAAAGTTACAGTCTTTATAATATAGCACAGTGAGCTATGAACCAGCATCAAGGAGCAGCATGAAATTTGCAAGGCATAGGTTTAAAACTTGTTTGTTTTTTCCTCAATCTTTCATTATCTTCCCTTGCTAAAAATGGACCTCTTGGGTAGCAAAAGAAAAATCTTTTTAGCACAGATATCCCCGAATACTGTCTTATGTTTTAAATCCTGACTTTGTATTTCTGCACACCAGGCACTCTTAACATACAAGGTATACCAGGAGGTATATGTGACCTAAATATTGTGTGTAACCTTTCCTCTAGAGCGATTTTCACACTTGTATGATTCATTGTCTCTGTAGGATGTGATACCCTGTATTGGCATGAGGTGTGGTGTACAATTAAATAAAAAAAACAATTGCCACTTTTTAAATCGTTAGTGTGTAAATACTGAAAATTACACATACACTTACAATACATGCATATTTCCTACATACAGAGATTGAACAGTCAAAAATCATAGTTTCCTTTAAGCACTTGTTACTTGACAACAAGTTACGTGCATTTGTTTCCCTCCATTTCACTGGCATCTAGATGTTAGGCTCCAGCTACCTACCCTGCCAGTTTGTGACTCCGACGAAAGAAGGGTTGATGGCCATTAAGTGAGACTGCTAGTCTGGACAGAAAGCAGATAATGCGTGGACACTGCTCAATGTGTCCCCGTGCAGGCATATTATTCCGGGACAAATTTAGCATATTTCTCTGGGGACAGCCGTGATCTGGTGCTATAGTAGCTGTCATTTCCTGCACTGACTCTGTATCAAACAATATTTGACATTTGGGGAAGCCATGATTAAAACCGCCTCATTCCTTAACTTTTAAACCATATCTCCACTTCATTGCTTTTATATACACAATTTGAGTTCCAAATTCATGACACTCTGAGGTGGATTTTACCCCTCTAGAAGGACTACGTTGGTCGCCCAATATTTCACCTCATAATGCAACTATGGGCCATTTTTAATAGATAACTTTTTTTGTATTGCTTGATGTTTTTTTAAGTGCATTTATTGGTATACAGAAAGCAAAATTACGGGCCACGGTGGCACATTTCAGGACATTTCAAATCTCAACAGTAAAAAATAGAGGAAAACTTATTTAGTGATATACCTAAGTAATTTTAAAGGGACAGGTCTCAGAAGCCATAGTCTTTACTGTGGCTCAGTCAGGCCTGTTCAGATAAAGCAAAAAGGGGAATCCAAAAAAGTTTAAGCCTTTGAGAAGAGGGTATTTTTATCCACCAGTTTAGCCCGTAGGACCGCCAAGCCAGTTGCCTATTTGGCTGCTATTTCCCTTTGTGATTCGGTGGCTCAAGTCCCCCAAATGGCCGGAAGACCGCCGACCTGCCCTAACCCAAGCTATACAGAATGGTTGTGATGCTGCAAAGGCTTGAATTCCACTGATTCAGTTGGGCTAGCCTTGGCACCAGTGTCTCCATTTGCAGCCATGCATGGCAGCAGTCAGTGGGGTTTTGAGGTGATGTCCAATCGTCCTTCATGACATGTCCATTGATGTGACTCACCTATTTGGGGACAATGCAGATTCTGCTCTGGAGCAGTTCAAAAAGAGCACGGCCACACTCACTCTCTGGGCTCATCTGCCCTGCTAGCAGCATCAGCCCTACCATTTGTTTTATAGTTTCAGCAGAGGGACCCCTCCTCATATAAGCAGCCGATTCAGCCTCAACAAGGAGCCTAGCAGTTTTGCAGCGGAGGCTGTGGTGCCCACTGACCCCCTCCCACTTCCAATGTCAGTGCCCTCCAAACCCCTCAACCCCTTCTGACCCCACAGCCTCACCTGCCAAACCCCTTTAGCATGCTGTTAGTCCTTAGTGGAGCACAGCTACTCATTTGGAGACAGGATCCAACGATTCTTGCCATGTAAACCATAACATCAGATAGGTAGGTCCTGCAGATAGTACAGAGGGGTACCCTTGCCCTTCATTGCCAACAATTGATGGAGGGTCATCTGTCCGTCTTATGGTACGAAATGCAAGTCCTTTTGGCCAAAGACATTATCGAGATGGTGTCTGCTCCAGAAGTAGATTGTGATTGTTTTTCATGCTACTTTTGGTGCCAAAGAAGGACGAAGGCTTTCATCCCATTTTAGACCTGCACCCTCAACTCCCTCCTCTAGAGTGAAAAATTAAAAAATGCTTACACTGACCCAGTTCTCGACTGCCCTCCAACCTGGAGATTGGATGGTGGCATTAGATCTGCAGAATGCCTATTTCCATATATTTGTGCTGCAGGCCCATCAATGCTACCTGTGATTCAGTTCACTGTGCTCCCCTTTGGCCTTACCAGTGCACTTCCGGTGTTCACAAAAGTGATGTCAGTGATAGCAGCACAACTTCAGTAGTCGGAGTCACAGTCTTTCCCTATCTTGACGACTGGATGCTGAAATCTAGCTCATCCCAGGCTGTAATCAGCCACCTCCAGATTTCGGCAGTCCTTCTGTTATCTTTGGAGTTCACTATCAACGTGCCAATGTCTCCTGACTCCTCCTCAGATGCTCCAGCTCCTCTGAGCCATTCTGGACATGATTCAGTTGCGTTTTCAGTTCACATTCAGTTTAAGGCACAGAGAGTATGGGTTCCAGAGCTTCTGGGCTTCAGCATCTGTCCTTCTATCAGGCTGTCCTTCCAGGAGGACTGCTTTCGCAGCAATGGGCAGGGTTCTGCACCCAGGCCTTCGCAATCTTCACTTTCATGCTTAGAGATTGAGCAGCAACAGCTGACTACTGTGCACCTTCCTCTGGAGGTGGTGTATGTCATCTTGGCATCTAGGCATCCCTCTACAGAAACTGTTTACACCTGTCTGGACAAATTAGTGGTGTGGTGCAGCACGTGTAAGCTATTTGATGTTCTGTTTGTTTTGTCTGTCACCTGGTGCTTTGGGCATTGTGGAATGGCTCTTTCGGCCTTTTTTTTTTTTTTTTTTTTTTTTTTTTTTACAGTTTTCGGGCTGGCCCTCATTATTTAATCCACTGGTTGTGAATCGTTTTTTTTTTTTTTGAGAGGCCTACAGTACTTGTTTCTTCCCTCTCCTTTTGTCATACCATAGTGGGACCTTAACTTAGTCCTCACTTATTTGATGTGTGCCACCTTTGAGCCACTTCACAGCTGCCCTCTGCGGCTTCTTACTCTCAAGACAGTGTTCCTCTTCACCATAACATGGGAGATTGAGTGACCTGCAGGGCTGGTCCACTGTACACCACCTTGTTGTTTCTGCAGAGGCGAGCATCCTTCTTGCCAAAGGTTGTGATGAGGTTCTGTGTCAGTTAAACAATCACCCTGCTGGCATTCAATGCTCTGCCTCTCCTCTCCAAATAGGAGGAAAGACACCATTGCTTGGACCCCCAAAAGAGTGCTGAGCTTTTACATCGGTCATACCAAAGAACACCAGGTGGACGACCAGCCCTTTGGGGGTTGGCTGAAGCGTAAAAGAGCAACGCTGCACACAAAAGGACCATCTCCTGCAGGGTTGTACTCTGAATCAAGATCTGCTATGTGCTGGCCAAAAATCGTCACAAAGTTTGCAAGTTTATTCCATCATGGCCAAAGCTGCTACAACTTTGTTGATACACGGAGTGCCTGTTCTGGACATCTGCCCGGCGGCTACGTGGGCGTCTCTATACGTTCATGATGGACTATTATTTGAACAGCAGTGTTTGGTGAGAGGGGCACTTCGCCCGCTCGATCCTACTGGGCTTTTTGTTTTGAGCCAAATAACAGGCCTACTCCCTAATAGGTATTGCTCTGGAATCTATTCAAAAGGTTCGTCTCTATCGCAAGACTATCTTTGGTAATACTCTTTCTGGCAGATGCTCTAGCTGCATATTCCTCATTGAACCACATGCCCTCCCCATTTTGTCAATTGGTCTCTCCCTATCGATTTAATCCCCAATCTAGGAATCCACACACGGCTCAAAGTAAATTTGCTGTTGGACTCTGCATCTGGGGATAGCTTTGAAAGCAAATTATGTCAGCACACTGGAATGGCAGCTATTTGGACCCCCACATGTCATTTTGGGAGTGGAACAGTGTTGGTGCATAGTTGCATGGCGCAACCAATCGAAATATTCAAAAGGGGAGGAATCTGCAGTTAGATAGATTCCCTACCGGAAAGAGCGTTATTAAAGGTAACTTGTTCTCATCTTGGTGGATTGGAGATGTAAAATTGGAAGTATTATTTTGCTTATTTGTGGTTATGTGGTTTACCAGAACATTGTTCCAGGGCTCCCATATGAAGATTGAAAATTCTAAATCAATGGTCAGGTTAGCATATCTATGAAAGTTTCATAGGTTTGATGGAAGCTTTTCACTCCTGTCCCCAGCCCATCTCACCACCCCTTATATGGGCCGGAAGTAATCCTTTGATCATGTACGGTGCCCTATATCTTCCCTGTTGCGTAATTAGGTGAATAGAGAATTGAGTTCCCCATGCTTTGGAAAATGTTGCTAAATCAGAAGTCATCAATTGTTAGAAAGATCAGACCACGCCTCTGCTATCTAAAGTACGTTTAAAATGTTTGACTGGCCCCTTGAGTAGTACAAATAATTTGGTAAAGTAATAACCTTGTTATTAGACTCTGTCTGTTCTGTCCCTTTAGGCTGCACCTTAACAATCAGAAAAGTGACTATGGAAAGAATTTGCTGGAATGAGTTGTGCTCGAGATTACGTCTAGCTTGCTGGAAAGAAATGTTTCCCACTCTTTATCAGGTCGAGTTTTAGGACTAAATTATATTACTGAATTCTGTTACCAAAAAAAGGGATTGGAAATCATCAAATGGAGGGTTACAGTTAACCCATGGGTGGCTTTTAAAAGTTTACTAGAGGCTATATGAGAATTAAATGATTACTGCTTGTACAAGGAGAAGTGCAAATTCTCCGTGATCTATTTGCTTTTAAATTGCTTAGTATTTCCTTTGCTTTGCTGGATGCTATAAAAGAACGAACAGGTTACCACTCTGTACGCAGAAATGTATAAATACTCCACGACTCATCTGCTCGTAGATAACTATTTCTAGTTCATTGTAAGCAATAGCTGTGACCCTTATTTTTTAACTAGTGTCAGAATGCTGTTGCTGTGCTCTTGGAAATTAGCGTATTGATTGTCGCAGTGGAGCATAGAAGGTTTTTATCCTTGTTAAAATGATTGTATTTTATATTGTACAGTGTTTATGCTATTTTATTAAGTTATGTATATGTTTATAATTTTTCTTTAACCTTTCTATCTTTCCAAGATGACAAGTGCTTTATAAAACATAAACGTTTTGTCAGGAGTTGGCCTTTGACCTACTTGTAAACTTCTCTTACCAACAGGAGGAGTGCATATAGCCAGTGATCTTGCAGGCAGCAAGGGAGTGTGTAGGGGTTTCAGCCTAGACTGGAACCCAAGAGAGCAAGCTGTGCAATTGTAGATCATTTTGTTATTCAATTCAAATATCCATATTAAAAAGTCTTGGATCTCCAGGATATGGGATCAATATGTTAACATCCAGCATGTTAGAAAGTATGGACTTGTAAAAACACCTTCCTCATCTGCTTGTCATTGATTGGTGATTTCATGTTGGAGTATGTAAATGATGTGCCAGAGTCCAGATAGGAGTAATGATTTACTCAAGATTAACTTTTTTTATAACAACTGAATCACTCAGTTGTCACCTTATGTGAACTCCTACTTTGCCTTTTTTTTATGGGTTGACAGTATCTTCCCCTCATAAAGCCCTTACCAACACAAATCTGCATGGCATTTTTCTTCATTGCAGATTAGTAAAAGGTTAACTTAATTTACTCTGCGAGGTATAAAGAGAGTAAGTGGCTTACTACTAGATGGTGGGTGAACGTGTATAAAGTAAAATAGTACTTTCTTTGATATTTTAGATTATTAGTCTTCATCCATGCAAAACTTTATTCTTAGTCATAGATTACCATAGAACAGTTGTGTAGCTTGGAACCTCATGATTGTAGATTAAATAGTTTTGTTTCGCACATGAGCAGTGCTTTGCTAATCCTGCATCATTTATGGGATGCAAATACTGGCTTCAAATAGTCTGTCCGTGCCAGAGTGGAAGAGAAAACAGTTATTCTTCGTTGGAAACAACTACTTGGTCAAATATTCACCATGTAGACGCCAGTGCCTTTCAGTGCTTCAGCTTATGCTCATTAAAGGAAGATGTGCTATTGCACTTTCTGACTCTAATTCTCCTGTTCTGATGGATACAACTACCTGTGGATTCCTCACCTGATGAATACTCCCATGGCGCCAGCATTTGACGGAAATCTTCTTACTAGTCTCTGCACGTCGACGAGGACGTCACTTTAGCCCACGCGACGCCGTCTGACGTCATACAGGCAATAAGAAGTCCTCGCCGACGTGCCGATGACAGTTCCCTTTTTTCCGTGCATTCGAAACGGTTATCTTCGAGGGAGTTACTGTTACCTTCGTGGTTACAGTGTATTGTCTGCTGCGTAGTCTTCTCTGCGGTAACAATGTCTCAGAGGAAGTCGGGTTTCAAGCCCTGTCGAGAGTGTGGGGGCAAGATGTCAGTTACAGATCCTCACTCCGACTGTCTATGGTGTTTGAGCTCCGACCACGACGTCTCGACTTGCGATTCATGTCAACACATGAATCCGAAGGCCCTCAAAGAGCGCGAGGCCAAGTTATTCATGGCAAAGTCAAAGAAGAAGGAGAAACATCATAAGAAGTCTTCTTCGCCAAGGTCTCACCGGCGTCATCGAGACTCCCGGCGCCGTAGAGACTCACGACGCCACTCCAGCAAGGAGTCTCGTTCGAGGTCACCTTCGGCTCGGCGTCGGAGGACTTGGGAGGTCAGCCCCACGGTCACGCCGCATCCATCGACGCCGTTGCCCTCTCCGGCGTCACCGACTTCACCTGGTCAGGCGTCAGTGATTGAGGTGGTGCAGCCTCTTGTGTTTTCTCCGGCGTCGCAGACGTCGAGGCCGGCGTCGGGGTCGCCCTCGATCCAGGCACCCCAGTATCCGGCTTTTCCCACTCCTGGAGCCGATAGTACCGCGTTTCTTAATGCGATGTATACCATCTTTCAGCAGATGGCTCCAGGAGCTGCTCCGGCTGGTCCTTCGGGGCCCTTGGCCTTTTCGTTGGGTGATCCTGCGCCTCTTCGGCCGGCACCCTTTATGCCCTTTCTCCCTTTTGGGAATGTGGGCTCGGCGCCGGTGCCGGCGTCGGTGGCCGCTCCGGTGGCTTCGGATGTTTCGGCCCCGGAGGTTGCCCCTCCGTCGAAGTCAGGATTTTGCCCTGTGACTCCGGTTGGTCCATCGGCTCCTGCCTCGGCGCCGAAGCTGCCTGTGGCGCCGGACGCGGCGTCAGATGCTTCTGGAGATCGGCGCCGTTCTTCGACGTCGGCGGAGGCCATGTCGACTCCGCGTATCGAGGAGAGACTTCATTCGAGGAGGCGTGCTCTCCGTCTTTTAGAAGAGCAAGAGTACCAGCGAGTCCTAGAGGAGGGAGAGATTGAGGACTCTGGAGACGGACTGCATGGTCTGGATACAGCCAGTGGGCTGGACACTTCCCCTGAGTGGGACCTTTCATCTCCAGGGGAATATACGGAGGAGGCTGCTTCCTTTCATGCTGTGGTGAGGAAGGCAGCGAGCTTTTTGGACCTGCCTTTGCCGGTGGCAGAGGCAAAGCAGAATTTGCTGACAGAGGTATTGCATCCGGCCTCTGCTGCAGCTGAGCCTCTCTTGCCATTTAATGAGGCTTTGCTGGATCCGGTGTTGGAGGTGTGGAAGAAGCCGGTGTCTTCCTCGGCCGTTCATAGGGCTGTGGCCAGGAGGTATCGAGCTGCACCATCTGACCCTGGCTTTCTCTCTAGACACCCTACGCCGGAGAGCTTGGTGGTGCAAGCCTCCTGTTCCTCAAAGTCAGCGCCTGGTTCCTTCCCGACGGTGCCTGGAGACAGAGACTCCAAGAAACTGGATGCGCAGTCCAAGAAAATATTTTCGTCATGCAGTTTGGCGTTGAAGGCCACCAACGCCACGTGCATTCTGGGGAGGTACATCCATGCGCTGATGGATGATATTTCGTCTTCATTCACGGAGCTTCCCCAGGGTCTTTTGGATGTGGTCTCGGACGCCCAGGCTGCCGCGACCCAGATTATCCAGTCTGGGCTGGACACGACCGACTCGGTGGCCAGGGCGATGGGCACGGCTGTGGTGGCAAGAAGACAGGCCTGGCTCCGAAACTCAGGGTTCTCTGCGGATGTGCAGTCGACCCTGCTGGACCTCCCGTTTGATGGGGACAGACTGTTTGGAGCCAAGGCAGATTCAGCCTTGGAACGATTTAAGGAGAGCAGAGCCACAGCCAAATCGTTAGGACTGCAAGCTCCTTCTTCCTCTGCCTCTTCTAGAATTTTCAGGAGGTTTCGGGGATTTGGGCGTGGCTCTTATTCCTCTTCCTTTCGGGGGAGGTTCCAGCAACCCGCCTCTTCCCTCCCCTATAGGTCATTTAGAGGGAGGGGGAGGGGGAGGGGTGGGGTCCGTACCAGAGGAGCCTCTCAACAGCACTCTGCCTCTTCCTCGTCCTCTGGAGGGGTGCAGCAGGGGAAGCAGCCTTAGGCTTCCACCGTCTCCCACTCACTCCTCTCCTGTAGGGGGAAGATTACAGCGTTTTCTCCACAAGTGGAAGTCTATCACAACGGACACTTGGGTTCTCGGCATTGTGGGAAAAGGCTACGCCCTTCCCTTTCGGGAGTTCCCGCCCCTCATCCCGCCCCGCCCATCTTATTGTTCAGAAGAACACCTCCTGTTGCTAGAACAGGAGGTTCAAGTCCTCCTTTCAAAGGGCGCGGTAGAGTTGGTCCCAGAGCAGGAAAAGGGTCGAGGTTGTTACTCAAGATACTTCCTGATTCCCAAAAAGGATGGTCAGTTGAGACCAATCCTGGATCTGAGGATCTTGAATTGGTTCCTCAAACAGGAAAAGTTCAAGATGCTGACCCTAGCACAGGTGCTTTTGGCGTTGAACAAGGAAGATTGGATGGTGTCTGTCGACTTGCAGGATGCTTACTTTCATATCCCGATACTCAAGTCGCACAGGAAGTATCTCCGGTTTGTGGTAGGGTCGCAGCATTATCAGTTTGCGGTCCTCCCGTTTGGTCTTACTTCAGCACCTCGAGTCTTCACAAAGGTGATGTCAGTGGTTGCGGCGGAGCTCAGAAGGAGGGGGATAGCAGTATTCCCTTACTTGGACGACTGGTTGATCAAAGCCAAGTCCCCGGAGCTTGTGTCGCATCATCTGCAGTCAACAACCCAGTTGTTGTTCGACCTGGGCTTTTCGGTGAACGTGCCCAAATCTCACCTGGAGCCCTCTCAGCGCCTCCTGTTCATAGGGGCAGTACTGGATACAACATTGAGTCGAGCCTTTCCTCCGCCTCAGCGGATTCAAGATATTCAGGAATTGGTTCCAATGTTTCGAAATGGAGCGGTAGTTCCAGTCCTCAAGGTCCTTCGTCTGCTCGGTCTGTTCGCCTCCTGCATTCTGTTGGTCACGCATGCTCGCTGGCACATGAGGGCTCTTCAGTGGTGCCTCCGAAGGCAGTGGTCTCAACACAAGGGAGATTTAGAAGGTACTGTCAAGATCTCCAGAGATGCTGCTGTGGAATTGAAGTGGTGGATTGCGGGCAACAATCTTTCACAGGGGAAGCCGTTCGCGCAGTCGCCACCAGTGGCCACGGTAATAACGGATGCCTCCACCCTAGGATGGGGAGCTCATCTGGGGGATCTGGAGATCAAAGGGCTTTGGTCTCCAGAGGAACAGGTGTTTCATATCAATCTGTTGGAGTTACGGGCTGTACGTTTGGCTCTCAAGGCCTTCCTCCCATCCCTTCGTGGTCAGTCGGTACAGGTCCTGACGGACAATACTACCACGATGTGGTACATAAACAAACAGGGAGGAGTAGGGTCGTACCTTCTCTGCAGAGAAGCTCTTCGGCTATGGTCCTGGGCAAAGGACCATCAGATTTGCTTGGTGGCAAATCATCTGGCCGGGGTCTTGAATGTACGTGCGGACAGTCTCAGTCGCCAATTCTCGGCAGACCACGAGTGGCGTCTCCATCCAGATCAAGTCTGTTTAATCTTCCAGATGTGGGGGTTTCCTCGGATAGATCTGTTTGCCACTCGGGAGAACGCGCATTGCCCGTTATTCTGCAGCCTCCAGTATCCGATGCAGGGAGCGTTGGGAGACGCGTTTCAGATAACCTGGTGCGACCAGTTGCTTTACGCGTTTCCCCCCATACCCTTGATTCCTCGAGTGTTGAGGAAAATTCGCCAAGACCGGGCCCAAGTCATCTTAATAGCTCCGGATTGGCCAAGGAGGGTATGGTACTCCGACCTTCTCCAACTCTCACTGTGCCCTCCGCTCCGTCTCCCTCTCAGGGCAGACCTCCTCTCGCAGTCGCAGGGGCAGGTTTTACACCCCAACCTCCAGAGTCTGCACCTACATGCTTGGAGATTGAACGGGGCAACCTGAGTTCCTTCTCTCTCCCGCCTGATGTAGTGGATGTTATCTTAGCGGCCAGGCGACACTCCACTAAATCTATCTACGCTAATAGGTGGTCTAAATTTGTTATGTGGTGTGGAGAGAGACAGATTGATCCCTTACATGCTCATCTGTCACATGTTTTGTCTTTTGCACTGTCTCTAGCGCAGAAAGGTTGTGCAGTAGCTACCATTAAGGGTTATTTGTCGGCCTTGTCAGCCTTCATTTGTCTTCCAGACCAACCATCGTTATTTAAATCCCCTATTGTTCTCAGATTCTTGAAAGGTCTTCTGAATCAATATCCTCCAAAACCATTCGTTATGCCTCAATGGGATTTGTCCTTGGTCCTGACTTTCCTTATGGGGTCCCCTTTTGAGCCTATGCATTCTTGCCCCTTAAGGTATTTGGTTATTAAAACAGTATTCCTGGTAGCTATAACATCTGCAAGGAGAGTGAGTGAGTTGCAGGCCTTATCGGTTAAACCCCCTTATATAACGTTTTATGGGGATAAGGTGGTGTTGAGGACCAAGGCTGCTTTCCTTCCGAAGGTTGTTTCACCCTTCCATTTGGCTCAGACAATCACTTTGTCCACGTTTTATCCTCCGCCTCATCCTTCAAAGGAGGAAGAAAGACTACATCGCCTGGACCCAAAAAGGGCGTTGAGCTTCTATATCGACAGAATGAAGGATATCAGGCTGGAGGATCAGCTGTTTGTCGGATACGTGGGCAAGAGGAGAGGAAAGGCAGTCCACAAGAGAACACTCTCCAGGTGGGTTGTTCTTTGCATTAAAATCTGTTACTCTTTGGCAAAGAAGGATCCGCCTGAGGGCATTAGAGCTCACTCCACCAGAGCTAAGTCGGCCTCTTCGGCCTTGGCCAGGGGTGTTCCTGTGGTTGACATCTGCAAGGCCGCAACTTGGTCGTCCCTTCACACTTTTGTGAAACATTACTGTTTGGACTCTGAGGTCAGAAGGGACGGTCATTTTGCACGGTCAGTGCTGCAGGATTTCTTGGTTTGACCATTTAGGCACCCACCGCCGGGCGTGGTACTGCTTTGGGACTCTATTCATCAGGTGAGGAATCCACAGGTAGTTGTATCCATCAGAAGAACGAGTTACTTACCTTCGGTAACGACTTTTCTGGTGGATACATTAGCTACCTGTGGATTCCTCACGGTCCCACCCGCCTCCCCGTTGCCTTTTTGGTCTCTCCAAGCAATCCTTGAGTGTGCTCCTTTTGGTATTCAAAGTTGCAATACATTTTGCATGTATGATATTTGTATATATGTGTATATTTATATATAAATCTATATATATATTGGGTATATACATGGTTCGTATGTATAAATATATTTATTTGTTTAAAAAAAAAAAAAAAAAAAGTTATATTAAATCTATAGCTATTTTATTGCAATGTTGTGTGATTTACAATATTAAGAGATGTTGCTTTGCTCTTTCATTGCATTGGGTTATTATTATTATTCTCATGCACGTAAAAAATGTTGGTACTGTCATCGGCACGTCGGCGAGGACTTCTTATTGCCTGTATGACGTCAGACGGCGTCGCGTGGGCTAAAGTGACGTCCTCGTCGACGTGCAGAGACTAGTAAGAAGATTTCCGTCAAATGCTGGCGCCATGGGAGTATTCATCAGGTGAGGAATCCACAGGTAGCTAATGTATCCACCAGAAAAGTCGTTACCGAAGGTAAGTAACTCGTTCTTCTTGCATTCAATTTAGATTGTGGAAATCTTTTGGAAAAACTACCCGCAGAAGAGCTTGGGTACTTTTACCTATAGCTCTTGCTTTAATGCGCTTCATTTGCTTTGACTTGTACTTGAGCAGAATCTTGACCGGGCACAAGTAGGCTATGCATTAGATTTGTTTTTCCTTTAGCAGTTACAGTAGAAAATTATGTTGATTAGATAACTGTCTTAGTAGAAAGTCGCTCAAGAGCAGAACTAAACTTTACTTAGAAGTTATTTCTTCACTTGTGTGACATGTATGATATATGTATATTTTAAAAATATTCTGCTTGCTTTTTCTGTTTTCTCATAGGTTCATTTCGGTTAAAGTACGCCCCACCATCAGAAAGTCTTGATTCAGCAGAATGACAGTTTTCATCTGAAATGGTATACTCAACACATGAAGAAAGAGCATGCATCAAAGGTTAACTGGGTTACCAGCTGCTGTAATTGTCAACACATTTTGAATCCAAAGGTTATAATTATCCTATTTTAGGACACAGTTTATCAGACACTCAATTTTGTCAAGTGCCAAGTCCCACGTTTTGGATATTGATGATGGATTTAAAACATGGTTTCCACACTCCTCGTTGGAATCTGCCAGGGTAAAGTAATCGTCAAGGAAAGCTCTTGCCATAGTTGTTGTTCTAGCACAAAGACTGAAAATCTTGGGCCTCTTGATGGACCAATGTATAATCTGATAGATAACCATTGGAGGAGTTGAATGTCCTAAGAGCGCAGGTTTGCCTTCAGACTTGAGTTTGACACTCGCTGTATACAGTATCAAGGTTTTTTTTTAAAGTGATTACAAACTAATCACTAGTATTATTTTTTATTGAACAAATTGCACTAAAGAAAAAGCAAGATGATTCAGTCTTTGCAGTTTTTAGCACAACTGAAGAAGTGTTGGGGGTGAATGCAAGAGTCAGAAACAATAACCTCTGCTCTTAAATATGACAGACATAGAACTTAGTGGCTTATTTCAGTATTACAATTTAAGGGTTTTGCTCTGTTCCAAAACGTAGACAAGGCCATTTTAATTTATTCAGCTAACCAACAAGCACTGCAGCGTCTGCATTTTCTGTTTGAAAACTTGTTACCAGCTGTGGAGTTCGCTTATTTTAAGGGTCCAAATGCAAATACTTTGTGTAGTTCATTTTCCTTCACCTATGTTTAATTTTCACTGCTGCTGACCATACACATGATTCAATTCTTCTAACTAAATTTTCTATCTCTGCATTGAAAAGACAATTGTTTTGCATCATCTTTGTGTACCCAAAGACCGTTGAGTAATAAGAGCTTGGAAGCAGAGTTGAAGAAAGGATTCTACCTGTACATTGGAAGGGCAGCAGGAGTTTAAAGACTTCAGTACCAACGGAGGCTTTAGCAACTGCTTCATTACTACCTGTCAAAGGAATTTAATCCATATTTGTTCTGAAGTTGTGCTTTGTGGAACCACTGCAAGCATTAATCATAGGAGCTCAAGAGGAATTTAGACAACTGACAAAACCCCCCCTTCAGTTTCATATTGATGAAATACAGTTGCCCTTCCAGTTTTTCCTGTCGTGAATGACTCTAAAAGGCCATTATTAGGGTGTTTGTACTGTGCTGTAAAAGAATAGTTGCAAGTTAATATTACTTATTTTTTAATGTTACTTATTTTTCACAGTAGAAAGTATTTTGACATATTAAGCAGAAGTGGTCTTTATGAACTGTTTTTACACCTCTCGCCCCCTCATTTCCTTAAGTGTTCCTCCATCTCTAAGGCCTATCACCCTGTCTCCTCCCCTCATCGTCATCCCCCCCTATCAGACACACACAGATGCAACCCATACATTGGGTATAGCCAGTAGTAGTCTGCAATACTTAAGTTCACACAGTATTTGTCTGAATGTAGTTTGTTTGTAGTAAAATGTTTCACATTGTGGAATCAGAAGTTTAAATTTCCTATTGAAATAGAAATTTCATCATTGTTGCTCATTGTTGTAAAGATGTGAAATTTCATAGCCTTGCTTTTTATTAAGGGCGATAACGTATGTGGTGCCACCTCCACTGAAGACACAGCAGGACTTGCAATATTGTTATGTTGGCAGTAACCTTCTGTCGGACAGTTCATTTTCTATGCCTTTTGGTGTTCAAATGTACTTATTCAAGTTCTTTGTACTATTAACTAATAGACAGGTTAAACCTATACCACAAGATTTGTCTGGGAGACATTGTATAGCAAACAATATTGTATCTGTTCTAGTATTTCTATGCAATAGAGATTTTACTGGCTTCGGTATCCTAACTATGTGTGCACAAAACACAGTGTTACTAAAATGTTCTTTGTAATGACCTTCTTTTATTGTATAGACTTTTTACAAGCAATATTGGATATAGAAGATTGACTTGATGGCAATTTAAACAATGCAACTGAAACTTTTGCCTTAATGTTTTCAAGAGAAAATAGGATGACCACAAGGTTGAAGTATAATTGCTTTGTCATTCGTGTTTACTTAGATCTTTTCCAAGTACGTCTGTTTGTGCCGGGAGCTATACCCTTTGTTGGCCTCTAAATATTCTAGACCCCACTTGCTCATTAGTGTATAGGAATACAAGTGTCACAAGATATTATTTAAGATGAAACTTGTGCAATCTTCAGTAATAGTATGTTTGGTACTGATGATCAGTTATGTGAAAACAGCCTTATCTTGTTTTTATTCAACAAACAAATCAGGTGGGAATCATCCGGGTCACTCTGGAAAGAAAATTATGACACTTTTCCGGTTTGTAATCCCCAATTGATCTTCTTTTGCCTTCACAAAGTTGCCTATGTACAGAAGCATCAAGTATGTCTTTACTTGCATATTTCTTTACAGCTGAAGTTCAGACTGGAGGCCTGGTCAGCCCCACAGGAAAGATGTGTGTCTACCTCTTACAGTTTGCAGCTGAGCATCTGGAAGTTTTCTAAGTTTACTGCAATGATTTTCCTTGAAAGTCTTCCCTTTTAAAATTAATTTAGTTTATGTTCTGTAAAAAACTATTTGGTCTTGGAAAATTGAGAGTAGGTGTATTTATGAAAAATGGTACAAATGAATGTTTGGGTCGTGACAGCCAATAATATGGTCAGCCTTGTGTAAATGTAAAAACGAATGTAAAGGCCCACAGTGTGTATAACTTTAGGTGAACTTCTAAGGAGTTGGAGATGGTCAACACTAAAGGTGCCCTCCATGCTGCTACATTGACATGGATATTTTTCACAACAACATTAGACATTGAGAAGAGGCAACAAATGTACTGGTGGGAACAGAGTGGTTGTTAGAGCTAACACAATCTTCAAACAAGAGGGGGGTAGTTATTTATTGTCCCACAATGTCTTTCTGCAGCCCTTCTAGGACACAAACCTTTGTCGTATGTTTAGTTAAGGAAGGAAAACCTGAGGTGGGCAGTAAAGCTTTAAAACAAATGTTCTTGCCACCTCTTTGAACTCCTTTCTTTCAAAATATCTGTAGGTAGGTGGAAGTGCAATAGACGTATTATATGTGTCTAGCCTGTTCATGTGGTTGCTACTTCTAATGGACCTACCAGAATATATTAAAATTCATTTAGTGGTAATTTGTATGGCTCCAAACTTTTATATCTTTTCCACACAGTATCAAGAACATTTAAAATGGAACTTCAGTAGAGCACTTTATAGCCAAAGAGATTGATTCTTAGAAAAGGCGTAGGTGTTTTGCCTTAGGAGCAAAGTACTTGGAATTAGGTCTCTAATTTTGAAAAGCCCAACTATGTAAGGTGGTTATGTACCACACATTTTATTATGTTTAATGAATGTGTTTGATGTGCATGGAAATAGCTCCGGTCCTGATCATGTCCCAACAAACTCAGACTCTGTGACCATTCCAAGATGGAATTGTATATAACGTGATACCTCTGAACACATTTGTTTATTTTGATGCATTTTTGGTGCACCATTCTAGAATGTTGTACAACATACCTGGAAAAAAATATATGGTCCATATTAGACAATTATGCCTTTAAACACTACTTTAATGTAATTTATAGGAATTAAAGTAAATTAGGAATGTTTTTTAAAGTAGAGGAGTCAAGTTTCATAAAAGCTTAAAGCATCCAACATCTCATTGTGTAAACTACATGAGCTGAGCTTTATGATAACAGACTATGCATAAATAGAGGTTTTGCTTTTTTGGTTAAGATGTACATCACACAGATTATAGCATTCACAGCAGAAGTTATTCTTTAAATTCTTTCAACAGTCCATATTGATAGCTCCTTTGCTAAGAGGTGTATCTTCAAAATTCATTTACTCAAATGCAAAACGAAACTGCATAATATTTTTACATTTTAATTTAAGTTCCAGCATATTTTGTGTGAACCGAAGCCTGCACCTAGAGGTTAGTCAAAAAATATAATCCTATGTTTCCAAATGCTGGCTGAGGCCAAAGGTAAATGTATCTGTAGTATGAGGGACAAAAAAAATAGCCAACTCAGAGGATCGCAGAACACTTGTGAATAGTGTTACAAGATGTTTTGGAGTGTTGACAGCAAACCCTTAAACTTTGGGAACTAATTAATGTTATCTTCTCTAGGGCTTAACAGTTAGTGAGAAATAAGAAAACACTACTCTCATTTTTGAGCCATTTATTTTACTAGATGAAGTTCTAGTATTAAGAGTTGTGCATGTGACTTTATAAGTATTTTTAAAAAGGTTTTATAGTTTTGTAAATATTTAATATTTAGCTACTTTGAACTGTAATGTCTAGTATTCTGTTTTTTGGAATTTTTATGTAATAATTTGTTAAAAGTAAACCTGTAAATTTTTTAGAATGACGTTTTTATCTGAGTAAATTTAATGTACTGAAGATAAAATATTGTTAAAAAATAAAGAAGATACATTTTAGAAGTGCCTTTTTTTTTTTTGTTAATTTTGCTTGTCCTATAGTTCTAGCCACTGTAAAAAAAAAAAAAAAAAAAAAAAAAAATTATGTACTGGAAACACCAAAGGTTACAGGCACGTTATAGTTAGGCTCACATTTTAAAAGTACCAAACCATAGAAATTCAGCTGCTGGAGTTATCTCAAGTGACTGTTAAACTATAACTCATGCCCTAAGGTAATTATAACTTGCTCCCCCCACCATGCACAGTTATCTGATCAATAATTTTACTGTAGATGTTACAGTGACATTATCAATGATGTTATCGAAGATGTCATGAGTGCTGTGAGTTGCGGGAAGTTAGTAGTGCATGGCGACGGTGTGAGTTATGGTTACCTTAGGGCAGCGGTTATAGTTACTTACATAACAGGTGAATTTCTATTGTTTGGTATGTTTAAAATGTGAGCCTAACTAAACATCCCTGTAACCTTTGATTTTGTTTTTTAAGTGAATTTCTATGTTTTTTTTTAAATTCTATTTCCTAACTATAATGTTCCTGTAAGTGTTTTTTTTTCTATTGAATTTCTATACTTTTTTTTTTTTTTTAACGTTAAGTAGTTTTCATTACTATATGTTAATTCAACCATCACTGCACATGGCTTTTGGCCGTGCGCGGCAGTGGTTGGCCTCAGGACCTGGCCTGCGGCCAACCCCCCAACCCCATGCTGCACACGGTCCTTTGGCCGTGCATGGCGGGAGTTGGCCACAGCCTGTCTCTCTAGGTATGAGTATAGGTGTGAGGGGGTGTATCTGGGGGTGAGAGTGGGTGTGAGAGTGGATGCATCAGTGTCTTAGTGGGTGTGTCAGTTTCTGTGTGGGTCTGTGAGTGGGCGCGTGAGGGTTTCAGTGGGTCTGTGAGTGGGTGCATAAGGGTCTGAATGGGTCTGTGAGTGGATCTGTGAGTGTCTGAGTCGGCCTGTGAGTGGGTGCGTGGGGTACGGAGTGAGTGCACGAGGGTCTCAGTGGGGCCATGAGTGTGAGTGGGTCTGTGAGTGTGTGCATAAGGGTCTGAGTGGGTAAAAGATTGAAAGAGAAAGGAGAGAGTTTTTTTAGGTTTTGATGGATGATATACTTAGGATTAGATATTTCTGTACACAGTGAAAAGAAAAACTTATTTGTTAAATAAAAAGAGTAGGATCACCTTTTATTATGAACCTACCACTTTTGATGTTGAAAATAAAATCTAGGAGATGACCACAGACACACTTGGACTAGAACCCTCAACTTTCAGTATGAGGATCTGTGACCTGAACCTTTATTCCACCGGTGACTTGTGCTGAAAAGTCATTGCGTGGAGAGACCATTGCAATGACAACCTTTCTCGCTCTCTTCCATCTCATTATGGGATGGAAGAGACAGAGTGGCATGACTGCGGCGGGGAGCCTCAAGGCTCCTGCAGTCCTAGTCAGCTCCATGCGTCCTGTGGTAGTTGGCATTGCTCCCTCAAGCATGGAGCTACTTTAAGTAGTAGCTCCCTGCATGTGGAAGCAATGTATTTATCTATCTTCCCCACACACATATTTGTGTGCAAGGAAGACAGATGAAAACTCCTCTGATAGAGACAACCGCAGATTCCTTACCTTAGAATTCTCCCCAGACCAGATTCTGAAAATTCCTTAAGTAGTACCTCTGCGTGTCGGCAGAGGTTGTCCTTACCTGTGGCCTCATCTACAGTGCCCGTTGAGCCCCTCAACTCCTGAGTCAGATTGGCACGGATGCACAGCCTACCATGGCTTCCATCTCTGCACCGGTCTCCTCTCTTCTGACTCAGATTTTGGGGTCCATTTCTACCTTACCTACTTCAGCAGTGGTGATGCCTGTAGCTTATCCCGACACCCCGATTATTGTAGCCTCAGAGATGGACATCCCTTCTAATGGTGAGGTTTCGCCATCCCGACGTCTACTCCCGAGGCTGGTAGTGGAGCCATTGGAGTCTGCTATTCTATCTTCTGAGGCTCCCCCTCCAGTTCTTCCATCGGAGGGGCCGGGTTTCCCATTCTGAGCCTCCCAATTCTGACATTCCGTTTCTTCAATGTGATTGGTTAGTTGACTTAGCCAGTGCTAGCAGTCTAGACTCATTGCCAGCTTCCAGCCTCCTGTCGCCCGCTGGGTTGACTTCAGAGGCTGGTATCAGACTCACCAGATCCTCGGGGTCTGTGCACGTTCCCAACACGTCCACCACTGAACAGCTCCAAGACTCTGATAGATAAATCACAGAGACTGAGAGAGTTCAAGAGGGGAGGAGGGGATTAGGAAGGGAACAGCTGGGAAGGAGACCTGTAGTAAGAAAAAGGTTAGAACACACGATATGAAAATTATATCTCCTGAAATCAATACTAGACTATGATTCTAAGCCTAGTCACTCTGAAAACATGAACAATCTAAGAGTTAAGTTTAAAATGATTAAGTTTCAAGATGGCCGGATACCTGTAGGGGAATCAGGATGAATTAAATGAAAACTTTCTTATTCAAGTACTTTCCTTTATGTGAGAATCAGAAAAACATTCTGACTAAATGTTAAACCAGTCATATAAATCCTGTTTTGAGAATGTATACTAGGACCATACAATATTGCATCTAGAAACTCTGGCCTTCTGTGTACTCTTAAAATGTTTCAACACAAATCGCGTATATTGCATGCATATATATATATAATATATATATATATATATATATATATATATATATATATATATATATATATTAAACACCATAAAAGGATTGTGCACCATGAATAACACAATATGGATTCAGGAAACAAATCACATAACTTGTCAACTCGAATATTACATAATAAATATCTTAGAATAGTGGCATACAATAAACAACATGAAATAAACTCGAGGAGAGAATCATGCGTCTTGCCGATTCGAGTGTCACCATGTAAAATACCAAGAAATGGTAACACGCAATGAATATCAAGGTCAAATCATCATTAATCGAATCGCGCGTCTTGCCGATTCGTAAAACACGATGTAAATGTCAAGAAATAACAGCTCACAATAGATAACAAGATCAAAGAACAATTAAACGAATCGCGCTTCTTTTGCCGATTCTTAAGCCACCATGTAAATGTCAAGAAATGGTAGCGTGCAATGAGCAACAAAATTAAATCCTCATGAAACGAGTTGCACGTCTTGTCAATTCGTAAAACATGTAAATGTCAAGAAATAGTAGCGCGCGATGGACAACAATGTTTAAACACCATAAAACGAATCGCGCCTCTTGACGATTCTTAAGCCACCATGCCAATGTCAAGAAATGGTAGCACGCATTGAATAACAAAGTCAAACCTTTATAAAACCAATCGCGCGTCTTGTCTATTTGTAAACTATCATATAAATGTCAAGAAATGGTAGCGCAAGTAATCTGTTACTCATTTAAGAATTAAACCAAGAATATGAAAATTCTCAATAACGGTGTCGGGGCAGTCCAACCACCGTCTTACCGCCTGGAACAATGATCACCAATGAAGGATGAAGGGCAGAAGACTGGAAAATCCAATTAGGCCACCGGAACAGGAGCTCAGGAAGAAGCTGCTGCTCTGCACCGGGAACTCTGAATAATGAGCACTGGGAGTTGGGCTGGCTCTCTTTTATAGAGTCTTGGCCCAGCTCGGAACCACGCCCAGGCATGTTGCAGGGAAAGTCTCTGGAAGGCCCTGGAAAGGGGCCACACCCTAACACACTCTGAAAACCTGCAGCAATACATTGCAAAGGAACAGTATTTGTAAGCATATTAAAAATAAGTTTTCAGGATTGAACTCTGCAATGCAAAAGGTTAAACCACAACATATCAGCACAATGCATAAATTACTTTGTTTTGAGAGTGCTGGGTTTTTGCATTTTTGTCGCCAATAGAGTGCGTACTGCTCTGGTGTTGACAGCTGGTTCTGCTTTTGCAGACATGTTAAAACGTGTGTTGGAAGTGTTACATTTGCAACTTCATTCTGTGCAATTGTCCACGGACCCTTTCTTGATGTGTTACATCCTGACCAGTCTTCTGTGGAGCCAGTCCTTCCTTATTGTGAGGCTCTTTATGATATCCTTTTAGGAATTGGGGCGCAGCCAATAGCTCACCCTCTCCTGTGGAGCGTTCTATCTCACATAAACACAGGCCAGCCCCGGAGGATCCGTCATGCCTCCAGCAGCATTCAGCCACTCAAAGTTTTGTGGTGCAAACTGCTTTCTCTGCGCACAGTTTTATGCAGGTTCCTCCTGTTCCACCAGAGTGAGAAGCCAGACAGCTGGACGCTTCTGGTAGGTGGATTTTCGCGTAATCTAGTTCTGCCTTGCGTTCAACCAATATATCCTGTGTCCTTGCCGACTTCTCCCACATTTTGTGGGACTCAGTGGGCCGCATTAAGCCTTCTTTGCCTGACCAGGCTAGACTAGCTCTAACGCCTTTCGTAAGGGATGGTTAGCAGGCTGCCAAGCTTAGTGTTAGATGTGGTATAGATACCACAGATTCTGTTGGAAGAATTATGGCTTCTTCTGTAGCGCTGCAACAAAGGGCATGGTTACGTTCTTCCAGTTTCTCAGTAGCGGTGCAAGCATCTTTACTTGATATTCCTTTTGATGGCACCTCCTATTTTGTTGCACATGCCGACTTGGCCTTATGCCGCTTTAGAGATGGTCATGGTGTTTTAAGTCCTCTTCATTTTCCAGTGTCGTCTTCTGGGTTGGTCCCTCGTTCAGGGGCAGCTGCATTTTTTTCCCTGTTGCACATTTTTCCTACCACTGTTGCAGTGATGTGCTTCTTGATTATAATGTGACTCCCAGTGTGGTGTTTCTGCTCTTCACGGATGTTTTTTCTCTTAACATGTTCTAGCAGTCAGGGTGGCACTCCTGCTTTACATGTGTTCTGTTTATTAACCCCACTATGGTGGTTCGGTTTTGTTATTATTTTCTGACCTGGTCTGGGTCTTATACCTCTTAAAAGGGGCTTTCCGTTGTACTCTGCTGATAGGTGGTTCGCCTAAGAGATTGTGCTCTCTACGAGGTTCTGCCTTGTGTCATAGTTGTTTCAGGTCCCTGCTCTTTGAAGCAATTAGGGTAGGATTCTGGCTGTACTTTTATAATTATCTATTCCCTACTGGGAACTTGCTCAGTGATCCTCCTGGCAGTAGTAAAATCACCCTTGCATCACTCAGGGTTCTACTACTGTTTTTTACCAGTGTCCTTTTTCCATTGCTGTAGTGGGACTTGGTTTTCTGCCCCTTTTCCATGGTCTGCTCCCGTTTAGGATGTTGGTACCTCTCCGTTTCCACCTACCCCTATTCTGGCTATTATGTGCTACAGGAGGGGAGCATAAAACCTTCTGCCTTGTGGGCCACTACTTTTTCATCTTCTTTATCTTCTTCCTGGACATTTTTGACCTCTTTCTGACCTTCCGGTCCAGTCATTGGGTCGTTGGGGGGGGTGTTGGCCAAGGTCACAGACCCACACACTGAGAAGAGAGGGTTCTATTCCAGGTGTGTCTGAAAACATTTCCCACCCTTATTTTAGATTTACTGTGTGTGTGTACTTCATTTCGGGTACGGAGCTATTCCTCCGTGGAAATATCTAGTGCCTCACGGCTACACAATGGCCATGTCAAAGGTTGTCTTCTGCCAATGGAACAACACTTGGCAATTCTTTCCTCACTGTTAATATGCCTATTTCTTGTTTCCCCTGCCGTGCACTAGTAGGTCTCGGGCATCATCCAATTCTTTATGGGTTCCTATTTTTACATTCCTGTCCCATTAGGGGGTTTCCTTCCCTTCCTGGGATTCTTCCCCCTTCTGTGTGCGTCAGTCATCTTTTTGACCGCTATTTTCAGCCATTTTCTATGTAGGATTCCAATCCTAGCAGGTGCTTTATCCTTTCTGTCAGCTGCAAG
Organism: Pleurodeles waltl; assembly: GCF_031143425.1. Classification (NCBI taxonomy): domain Eukaryota; kingdom Metazoa; phylum Chordata; class Amphibia; order Caudata; family Salamandridae; genus Pleurodeles; species Pleurodeles waltl. The sequence goes on along the minus strand of NC_090451.1, from coordinate 190,649,562 downwards.
ACGGTAATCATATTTCTTCCTTCCGTAGATTTTTCTTCCTTCCCACCTCATTGTTTTTATGTTTAGGACTGTTGACCACAGATATGGCCATACCCATTTGACCTTGCAAACTGCTGCAGGGCCAGTATTCGGACCCCTTTCTGATGGTCAAGGTATAATATACCTTATATTTCAGTATATTTTATTATTGGATACCACATATGGATCGCTTTCTTATATGCTGGCTGTCCCTCTGGGATTCTAACACTTTTCCTTTAGTCTTTTCTTAAATGATTGTTTTTCTATCTGCTGGATTCTCCTTGCTATTGTCTAAACCTTCTGTGGTTGGCTTCCACTTACACGGCATTTGTATGCTCCGTGTTGGTCTTTTTCATGTACCACAAGGTTACTGTTGCTTTCTATGAGCAGGTGGCTTTACGAACCTCTTTTTACTTTAAGTCCGGTAGCAGTGATTTTCCTGTTCGGCTAGCTTTTCTTTCTTGAGGGGTGTACTTTCTCCATCACCTCTTTTCTTTTATTTCTGTGCTGCTTTATAGGTCTGGTTTTTATATTGGCATCTGTGTTCCCATGATTCTGTGCATATTGGTGTCTCAGCATGTATCTTCCAGACCTAATCTTTTAACCATTGTATGTCCGGTATATGGCACACCTTTCATGCCTTCTGTCGACTGCCTCTAGATGTCTCCTAGTTCTATTTCACCTCTCCCAGGTTTTCCCCTTGGGTGTTCCTGGGAATGTGTGTTCTGTATTTGGGTTACTATCCCTTTCTGCGTTAAGCTTCCTGCTTCTTACGGTTTTGCCGATGCATCTTGGTGGGAGCTGCATATTGCATTGCTTCCCTTTTTGTCATATCCTCTGGGGTTACCCCTAGAACGGTGTACCATTCCTATTGTCTCTGTGACCGTTAGCAGCACTTTTGCACCTTACTCCTTCAGCTTCTATTTTGGAGTGCTTCATGTCATTTCCCTGTTGTTGTTCTCTACCAACAGATTCATTTTCAATGCCATACACTCTGCTCCCATGGCATTTCATAATTTCTTACACTATTATGTAAGTTGTCCACTCTCTTTGGGTGAGATGACTTCTTCACACCTTGTCTCACTCTTGTCTGGTCTACTACTCCTTTAGTTTGACTGGTTGTTTATTGCAAGACTTGGGTAGGATGTTTTCTCAGACCCTCCTCCTAGGTTGATACTGCTTTGGTATCTAATTCTAAGGTAAGGAATCTGCGGTTGGTTGTCTATCAGATGAACAAGTTACTTACCTTTGGTAATGACGCATCTGGTAGAGACATAGACTAGCCACTGATTTCTTACCAAGCCACCCATTCTCCCTGCGTTGCAACCTGTTTTATCTTACTTCATCCTCGCTTTCTCAGCCTACTTTTGCCATGCTTTTCAATTATGGTAGTTGTACATTTAAATTTACATCTACCTCTCTTGTCATACACTGTTGGATTGCCAGTTTCTATAGTGGCTCCGAGTTGTGCGGATTAAAGTCACAGAATAAATGGACGTTGGTGCGTCGGGGGAGGGACTGTGTGGACTCCATCGCTGTGGTATCAGAGGATGATGTTGATGCAGGGTCGCATGGCTCCCTCTGTCGACGCGCAGACGTACTGCTGAAGGTATTTTGTGGATCTGGACTGGCACATGGGGAGAATTCTAAGGTAAGGAATCTGAGGCTAGTCTATGTCTCTACCAGATAAGGGGTTACTGAAGGTAAGTAATTTGTTCTTCTGCAGGGAAGAGCTGCTTGCAAGTTCTCTCTTGCAGAAAGCTGAGCAGTTCTCCATCTTGCAGAAACCAGGCTTAGTTTGCTTTTGCTTGGTGGGAACTGTCACCTCCCACCAAGCAAAAGCAAACAGCTATATCCCAGGGGTGGGCAATCTGGGACATAGCAGGAGCCGGCCCTGGGGGTGGCAGTACCCTCGGCCGTTAGTGGCTCCCCGAGGGAGGCCAGACGGCCCCCCTTCAACTTAAGTGTTGGTCCCCTTCGGCTGGGGAGGGGGGGGTCTGAAACAGGACACCCTGTCTTTTTTTTTTTTTTTTTTTCCCAAATATGCCCCGGGGAAGTGGTCGTCCCCAGGGCTGCAGGGGGGCCGCAAGCCCAAAAACATTGAAATAGATGTGTGCCCTGGGGAGGTGGCGGTCTGCGGGGGAGCTGAGTGTCTCCCCTGCATTTGTTTTGAATGTGTGACCCAGGGAGGTGGTGGTCCCCGGGCTGTGGAGGGGGTCGGGAACCCCTCCCTCTTGCTTTTAATTTGATTATAGATCCAGGGAGGTAGGAGTCCCTGGGCTGCAGGGAGACCGCTGGAGCCCCGTCCCAAGATGGCTGCCAACACTTCATGGTTAAAGTGTTGGCAGCCAGTCAGATTTCAGAATGAGATTAGGAGGGTTTCCAGACAAAAGCTGAAGTGAGCACCGTTTTTGTTTTTTTAATTTCGTGATTATTCATTAAACGGCGTTGAAGTTATTAGCAAAACAAAAAACACTCCTAACTATAACTACATAGTGGCAGTCGCCACTAGGTTATATGTGTGTATATATATATATATATATATATATTTATTTTATTTTATTTATTTTTTTGCAGCCATTATACAACTAGAAATAAGTTTGATCTTTGTGCTTTGAGGAATATGTGAAAACTTTGAGTAGTCCTTTTTGCATAAAGCAGTTAGAGTAAAAAAGCTAGGTAGCTCAGTTTTTCTTTAAGTATTGTGGCCCTAGCACCTTAAAACTAAACAAGGCTTTCTGGCACTGTTCTATATGGTACACACTTGAGAAAAGCCTAATTCGACTGATTTTCAAAAAGTGTAAACAGAATGTTAGTCAGCATTTGTCAACACCAGGACAGTGCGCGCTCTACGGGCAACCAGAATGCAAAAACCCAACGCTCTCAAGATAATGTAATTTATGCATTGTGATGATATGTTATTGTTTAACCTTTTGCATGGCAGAATTCAATCCTGAAGAATCATTTTTGAGGTGCTTATAAATACTGTCCATCTGCAATGTATTGCTGCAAGCTTTCAGAGTGAGTCAGGGTGTGGTCCCTTTCCAGGGCCTTCTAGAAGCTTTCCCTGCAGCATGCCTGGGTGTGGTTGTGGGCTGGGCCAAGACTCTATAAAAGATAGCCAGCCCAGCTCCACGTGCTCACTATTCAGAGGTCCCGGTGCAGAGCAGCAGCAACTTCCTGAGCTCCTGTTCCGGTGGCCTACTTTGATTTTCCAGGCCTCGCCCTTTCACTCGTTGGGTAATTCTTGATCAGGGCGGTAAGACGGAGGTTGGGCTGGGCCCCTGACTCCGTATCAATGACGCTCGAACTCTTGGGCCTAATTGTTTCTTGCTAAAATAATTTGCTCTTGCGTGTGTGAATGTGCATTTGGACTTTTCTATTACATTTGCATGGTGGCATTCGAATTGGCAAGACGCGCAATTCTTTTCTTGTGTACTAATTCATGATATACATTGTGCGCTACCATTCCTTGGCAGTTTCATGGTGGCATTCGAATCGGCAAGACACGCGATTCTTTTCTTGTGTACTAATTCATGATATACATTGTGCGCTACCATTCCTTGGCAGTTTCATGGTGGCATTCGAATCGGCAAGACGCGCAATTCTTTCCCTGGTGTTCTGATTCATGATATTCATTGTGCACTACCATTTCTTGGCAGTTAAATGGTGGCACTCGAATCGGCAAGACGCGCAATTCTTTTCCTTGTGTTCTAATCCATGATATTCATTGTACACTACCATTCCTTGACAGTTACATGGTAGCACTCGAATCGGCAAGACGCGCGATTCTTTCCTCGTGCTTAATTCATGTTGTTCATTGTATGCTACCATTTTTTGACAGTTACATGGTGGTTTTCGAATCGGCAAGACGCGCGATTCTTTTCTTGTGTACTAATTCATGATATACATTGTGCGCTACCATTCCTTGGCAGTTTCATGGTGGCATTCGAATCGGCAAGATGCGCAATTCTTTTCTTGTGTACTGATTCATGATGTACATTGTGCACTACCATTCCTTGGCAGTTTCATGGTGGCATTCGAATCGGCAAGACGCGCAATTCTTTCCCTGGTGTTCTGATTCATGAAATTCATTGTGCGCTACCATTTCTTGGCAGTTACATGGTGGCACTCGAATCGGCAAGACGCGTGATTCTTTTCCTTGTGTTATAATCCATGATATTCATTGTACACTACCATTCCTTGACAGTTACATGGTGGCACTTGAATCGGCAAGACGCGCGATTCTTTCCTCGTGCTTAATTCATGTTGTTCATTGTATGCTACCATTTTTTGACAGTTACATGGTGGTTTTCGAATCGGCAAGACGTGCGATTCTTTCCTCGTGCTTTATTCATGTTGTTCATTGTGCGCTACCATTCTAAGGCATTTACTTGGAAGTATTTGAGTTGACAAGTCACATGATTTATTCCTTGAATCTATGTGGTGTTATTCGTGGCGCTCAATCCTTCTATGGGGGTTTAAATACTTATGTGGAAATCTACAATGTGCGCAATTCATGTTTCAACATTTAGAGAGAACAAAGAAGTCCAGAGTTCTAGATGAAATGTCGTGTGTTCCTAATATGTATTCTTAAAATAAGAATTATACGAAAGTTCAGAATTTAGTCAGATAGTTTTCCTGATATTCATGCTAAACAAAGTACTTGAATCTGAAAGTTATATTTAACTCCTCTTGTTTTCTCCCACAGGTGTTCAGTCATCAAAAAAGTCTAGTCTTTATAAGATTCATTCTTAAGGTTATTCATGTATTCAGAGTGATGATGCTTAGAGTCATAGTATAGTACTGATTTCATGAGAGATTACGTTTATGCTTGGGTGTTTTAACCTTTTGCTTCCTACAGGTCTCCTTCCCAGCTGTTCCCTTCCTAATCCCCTTTTCCCCACTTGGACTCTCTTAAACTCTGTGACAATTCTAATCAGAGTATTGGAGCTGTCTTGTGGTGGAAGTGTTGGGAGCGTACACAGACCCGGAGGATCTGGTGACTCTGACAGAATAGTGAGCCCACAAATTATTATCCTCCTGGTTTATGTATGTTCTCAACATGACCACACTGGATGAGCTAGTCAAGGCTATCACCCAGCTCCAGTCAGAGGTGGTATCATCAAAATATTTGACAAATAGCTTAGCTGAGAGAGTGAGTCAGTTACAGGAGAAGGAACTAAGTCCCACAGGTGTGTCATGGCCAGGTACTGCTTCTCAGACTTCTGGAGGTAATCCGACAAACATTTCCCTCAATGTTCCTTCAGCCATTCCTTTAGCTCCTCCAGAACGTTTCTCAGGTGACCCCTTGAAAGAGCAATCTTTCCTGGTTCAAGTGGAACTTCATTTCACCTGCAGACCACATACTTTTCCTGATGCCCAGTCCAAAGTAGCTTTCTTGTTATCATATCTGTCTGGAGATGCTGCTACCTGGGCTATTCCTCTTGTGCGTAAGGATAGTCCCCTGTTGTACAACTGGAGAAACTTTGTTTGAGAGTTTGAGCGAGTCTTTGATCGTAGAACTGTAACACTGTCAGCAGATCGTGAGCTATTAGACTTACGCCAGGGGAATCAGGACTTTGGCCCTCATTCTGACCTTGGCGGTCTTTTCGCAAGACCGCCGAGTTACCGCCGCGGTGAAGACCGCCGACCTCGGCGGTATGCCGCTGTGCGCATTCTGACCGCTGGGAGCGTTCAGCCGGAAAACCGCCAGCAGCCACACTGGCGGTCGGCGGGAAAGTGGAGACTGGTCAACCTCCACCGCCACGCCAGCAGAACACCGCCCACAGAATTACGACCCACATTTCTGTGTGGCGGTCTTCTGTTGGCGGTCACCTCCCCATGGCTCCCGTCGCCTCCCGGAGGACCAACGCACAAGGTAAGTTGACCGTCCGTGAGGGGAGGGGGTGGGGGGGTGTTGTGTGATGTGGGCGTGCATGGGGGTGTGCGTGTGAGTGTGTAGAGGGGGTGTGTGAGTGCGTGTATGCGGGCGGGGGGTGCTGCTGTGTCTATGGGTAATGTGTGCTGTTCGGCAGGTGCGCATGTCTGCATGTATGTGTGCGGGTATGTGTCCCCGTTGTGTATGTGTGTGTAGGGGGTGTGTATATGTGCATGTTGGGGGTGTGTGCATGTCGGGGTGCATGTATGTGCATGTCGGGGTGGGGGTGGGGAGGGGGTTCGTACCACCTCTGGGGGGTGGCAGGGGGGTGGAGGGTGTGGGGGGAGGACTCGGGTGGGTAGTGGGGGGTGGGGGAGACCCCTATCAGTGCCAGGGAAGGAATTCCCTGGCCCCGATAGTGCCTACCGCCATGGTTCGCACGGCGGTTCCCGCCCGCAAGAAACCGCGGCGGTAGGCAGGGTCATAATACCCTTGGCGGTCTTGGGACGACCGCCGGGCCGGAGTGCGCAAACTCCAGCCCCGTGGTCATGACCGCCGTGGCGGTCGGAGTGGAGAAGTGGCGGTCGGTCGCGGCGGGGACCGCCGCGGTCAGAATGCCATTTTTAATACCGACGGTCTGTTCGCGGTCCGACCGCCGTCTCTCCGCCGACCGCCAGGGTCAGAATGAGGGCCTTAGTGTCATATTTAGCCAACTTTAACCGGCTGGTCTCTGAGACATCCTGGCCAGAGGAAAAACAAGCGGCCTTGTTTTACAAGGGACTCAAAGAGGAATTAAAAGATATCTTAGCGCAAATCGACCCGCAACCTACAGACTGTCAAAAATTAATAAACCTTGTCTTGAGGATTGATCATCGTTTATCTGAGCGTAAAAGGAACGCGTAAAAAGACTGAAAAATATTCCTGGCGTGTTCACAATAACAGAGACTCAAGAACTCAGAAAGAAAGAACGGCTGAACCGATGGAAATTGGAACCATCAGAAGACCTTTGACCAAAGATGAAAAGGACCTACGCAGAAAAAATTGACAATGTCTATGTTGTGGGCGGAAAGGTCATTTCGTCAAAGACTGTTCAATCAAACCAAAGAACTAGCGAGGTCCAGTTCAGAAGGTTGCAGCCAATGAATCAGTCGAGTCGTAAAACTAAAACACCCAAGATGCAGAGAAGAGTTGCTCTTAGGTGTCACTCTGGACCCTTCACAATCTAGACATCTCAAATTGGGAATAAGAGTTTAGGTTAAGAAAAAGATCTATTTCAAGAAGGCTCTAGTCGATTCTGGTGCTACTGGGAACTTTGTTGACGCCAAATTGGTTCGTGCATGGGGGATCCCATGTATTGAAAAGAAGACCCCAGAAATCATCCAGGCAGTCGATGGAAAACTCTTGACTGGAGGCCCGGTAACTCTTCAGACTGTCCCCTTGTCGGTGATCTGTGAAGATAAAAATCAAAGAAAGAAACATAAAGAGAAACTTATCTTTGACGTGATCCATGCTCCCCAGTATGGGATTATCCTTGGCTTGCCCTGGTTAACTCATCACAATCCAGAGATTAATTGGGCAGAACGAAAGGTCGTGTTCTCATCTGAACGATGTCTCCAAAGGACTCAAGAATAGGAAGTTCGCAACTCTTACATAGCTACTGCCACAGAGAAAGAAGTTCAGTTGCCCAAACAGTATTTGTCGTATGAAGATGTATTTGATGAGAAAGAAGCAGAGAACTTACCTCCTCATAGATCTTATGACTGGCAAATTGATCTAGTCCCATGTGCAATACTTCCCAACTGTCGAGTGTATGCCTTGTCAGAACATGAAAATCAACACTTCCGAAAATACTTGGATCAATTCTTAGAGAATGGTTTCATTCGCCCCTCTAAGTCTCCCGCAGCTTCTCCTTTGTTTTTTGTTTCAAAGGCGAATGGAGAACTTCGAACTTGTATCGACTTAGGGGTATGAACAAAATCACCATCAAGAACACATATCCTTTGCCCCTAATTCCGGTCTTACTGGAACTAGTAAAGAAAGCAAAAATCTACACGAAGCTTGACCTTCGAGGTCAGAATGAGAAAGGGTGACGTATGGAAAACAGCGTTCAAAACAAGATATGGCCTTTTTTAATACACCGTCATGCCTTTTGGTCTGTGCAATGCTCCAGCAGCATTTCAATTGTTTTTGAATGACGTTCTTAGAGAGTACCTCAATATATTTGCCTTAGTCTACATTGATGACATTTTGATCTACTCAGACAATGAAAATGAACATGTCCAACATGTCAAGAAAATTCTGACAGCCCTTCGTAAGCACCATTTATATTGCAAACTAACCAAGTGTGAGTTTCATGTTACCACAGTTGAGTTTTTAGGGGTTATCCTTACCCCTCAAAGTATGGTGACGGCAGAAAAGAAAGTAAAAGCTGTATCTGATTGGCCCACCTCAAAGACTGTTTGTGATGTAGTGTTTCCTGGGGTTTGCAAATTTTTACCGGAGATTCATAAATCATTTCTCCCAGACAGTGGCTCCAATTACTAAGTTACTAAGAAAGAAAGAAAAACTTGTATAGTCCCCAGAAGCCGATCAAGCCTTTTCAACTTTGAAAGAAGCTTTCTCCACTGCTCCAATCTTGACTCATCCACACGCGGATCAACCTTTCATAGTGGAAGCTGATGCTTCAGATGTGGCGATAGGAGCAGTCTTGTCAAAACGAAACAAAGACACTGGTCACCTTCATCTGTAGCTTACATGTCTCGGATGTTGAACGAAGCAGAACAGAATTATGTCATTGCTGAAAAGAGCTTCTGGCGATTCATGATGCCTTTAAAGAATGGCAACATCATTTGTTGGATGCCAAATATACTGTCACAGTATATACTGATCATCGCAATCTTCAATTCATAAGTTACGCCAGACTTTTGACTCCTCAGCAATTACGCTGGATGCTTTTTTTTTGCAGAGTTTGATTTTGTGGTAACCTTCCGGCCTGGTAAAGATAACCGCAAAGCTGACGCCTTGTCCCGTCAAGAGTCTACCACATTGCCTGCAGTTCAAACCTCCAGAGCTATCATTGCTCCTGACAAGGTCCAAAGTATCATAAAAACTGAAGATTTCTTTGAAGACATCCGCAATTCATTTACTGTTGAAAAATGGCAGACGTGGGCCCAAGCAGATCCCAAAAGGTCAATCAAGCAAGGACTACCCTTTCATGACGCTCGTTTGTTCGTGCTCACTACCAAACTTCGCAAGATAGTGTTTCATTGGTTGCATGTTATACCTACGGCAGGTCACCCAGGTACTCCTAAAACTCTTGAACTAATCCAACGCTATTTTTGGTGGCCTACCCTAACCAAAGATGTAAAAACAATGGTAAACAACTGCGAAGTCTGTGCTCGCACTAAAACAAGTCACTCAAAACTGAAAGAGTTGTTAGACCCACTCCCAACCCCAAGTCGTCCGTGGGAGCACATTTCTTTAGACTTTATTACTGGTCTGCAAGTGGTTCAACAGCATTCAGTAATTTTGGTGGTAGTAGATAGTCTCACGAAATATGGACATTTCATTGCCTGTAAGAAATTGCCCACCTCTAGTGAATTAGCAACTATCTTACTAAATAGAGTGGTGCGTTATCATGGACTGCCAAAAGTGATCCTCTCCGATCGGGGGTCGCAATTTGCCTCCAACTTCTGGAAGACATGGTGTAAAACACTCCAAGTGACATCTACACTATCTACTAGCCACCATCCTCAAACAGATGGTCAAACGGAGAGACTAAACCAGACTTTGAAGCAATAACTACGTGCTTATGCTGAAAAAGCACTTCATTCTTGGACATCAATGCTCTGGTTGGCTGAGTTAGCCTACAACAACTCCTTCCACACTTCTATTGGCGTTACACCATTCTTTGGTTTGTTTGGCTACCATCCTGACACCTTACCCATTACCATTCCTCAAGAAAGTTCTCTTACTCCAGCTGTATCAAAAACCGTTCAACATTTGCATCAAACCCAGAAATTGATTCAACAGCATTTAGAAAAAGCCAAACAAAAATACAAAAAGCACTATGACAAGAAACATTGTGAGGGACAGTAGTATCAACCAGGTGATAAAGTGTGGCTCTCCACAATACATATAGACTTTAAGAAGAAGCACATGTTTAACCCCAAATTCATAGGTCCTTACACTGTTCTTCAGCAAATCAATTCTGTGACCTATAAACTGCAGTTGCCAAGATCATTACGGATTCATCCAGTGTTCCATACTTCCCTCTTAAAAAAGGCAGTCCAAAAGGTTCGCCCTCATCCAGCTCCTGTGCTAGTACAGGGGGAAGAAGAATACGAAGTCAAGAAAGTGTTGGATTCTAAACTGCGAGGGCATAACCTATGGTACTTAATCTCATGGAAAGGTTATGGTCATGAAAGTAATTCATGGGTTTCCGCATCTGATGTTCATGCTCCAGTACTTGTGAGACGCTTTCATTGTCTCATTCCAAACAAACCAGGCCCTAGAGCGCGCCTGGGAGAGGGGAGTACTGACAACACCAGGACAGTGCGCGCTCTATGGGCAACCAGAATGCAAAAACCCAACACTCTCAAGATAATGTAATTTATGCATTGTGATGATATGTTATTGTTTAACCTTTTGCATGGCAGAATTCAATCCTGAAGAATCATTTTTATGGTGCTTTTAAATACTGTCCATTTGCAATGTATTGCTGCAAGCTTTCAGAGTGAGTCAGGGTGTGGTCCCTTTCCAGGGCCTTCTAGAAGCTTTCCCTGCAGCATGCCTTGGTGTGGTTGTGGGCTGGGCCAAGACTCTATAAAAGGGAGCCAGCCCAGCTCCACGTGCTCACTATTCAGAGGTCCCGGTGCAAAGCAGCAGCAACTTCTGCGCTCCTGTTCCAGTGGCCTAATTTGATTTTTCCAGGCCTCGCCCTTTCACTCGTTGGGTGATTCTTGATCAGGGCGGTAAGACAGAGGTTGGCTGGGCCCCCGACTCCGTATCAATGACGCTCGAACTCTTGGGCCTAATTTTTTCTTGCTAAAATAATTTGCTCTTGCGTGTGTGAATGTGCGTTTGGACTTTTCCATTACATTTGCATGGTGGCATTCGAATCGGCAAGACGCGCAATTCTTTTCTTTTGTACTAATTCATGATACACATTGTGCGCTGCCATTCCTTGGCAGTTTCATGGTGGCATTCGAATCGGCAAGACGTGTGATTCTTTTCTTGTGTACTAATTCATGATACACATGGTGCGCTACCATTCCTTGGCAGTTTCATCGTGGCATTCGAATCGGCAAGACGCGCAATTCTTTTCTTGTGCTTAATTCATGTTGTTCATTGTACGCTACCATTTTTTGACAGTTACATGGTGGTTTTCGAATCTGCAAGACGTGCAAATTCTTTCCTCGTGCTTAATTCATGTTGTTCATTGTACGCTACCATTTTTTGACACTTACATGGTGGTTTTCGAATCAGCAAGACGCGCGATTCTTTCCTCGTGCTTAATTCATGTTGTTCATTGTGCGCTACTATTTTTTGACAGTTGCTTGGGGGTTTTCGAATCGGCAAGACGCGCAATTCTTTCCTCGTGCTTAATTCATGTTCATTGTGCGCTACCATTCTAAGGCATTTACTTGGAAGTATTTGAGTTGACAAGTCATATGATTTGTTCCTTGAATCTATGTGGTGTTATTCATGGCTCTCAAACCTTCTATGGGGTTTAAATACTTATGTGAAAATCTACAATGTGCGCAATTCATGTTTCAACATTTAGAGAGAACAAAGAAGTCCAGAGTTCTAGATGAAATGTTGTGTGTTCCTAATATGTATTCTTAAAATAAGAATTATATGAAGGTTCAGAATTTACTCAGATAGTTTTCCTGATATTCATGCTAAAGAAAGTACTTGAATCTGAAAGTTATATTTAACTCCTCTTGTTTTCTCCCACAGGTGTTCAGTCATCAAAAAAGTCTAGTCTTTATAAGATTCATTCTTAAGGTTATTCATGTATTCAGAGTGATGATGCTTAGAGTCATAGTATAGTACTGTTTTCATGAGAGATTATTTTTATGCTTGTGTGTTTAAACCTTTTGCCTCCTACAGGTCTCCTTCCCAGCTGTTCCCTTCCTAATCCCCTTTTCCCCACTTGGACTCTCTTAGACTCTGTGACAAATCTAATCAGAGTATTGGAGCTGTCTTGTGGTGGAAGTGTTGGGAGCGTGCCCAGACCCCGAGGATCTAGTGACTCTGACAGCATCGATCCTGTGGGTGGCGTGCAGGAGTAGCAATTGAGACTGGATCCGGGTCAAAATTACTGCTGGATCTGGAATTTTTTTTTTTTTAAAGCGCTCACAGGGAAGCAGATTCAGAGAATAGTCTTGTACACTCCTGTCCTATTAATTTACCTCTTAAAAATGTTGTGTTCTCAACATTTTTAGGCTGAAAACAAATATTCTTCTTCTGTTCAGACATCTTATTAGGGCTAAAAGGGCACTTCATAGATGCCATGCTGCTAGTCACTATCCTGATTCAGAAACAACCACTGGCAAAGCAATAGGTCTGGGTGTTTGGTAATTCAAATGGATCTCATTGACTGGTAGTTCTGATAAATAATTCTGACTGCAGATTCTTCGATTTCTAGATGCTACTGGATTGAGAGAATTTTTCCAGCAATGCTCCTGTACGCCAGTAGGTGGCGTTGTATGGCTTTGTGATAACTGTATACCACCCTGGAATTGGCAGAACAGAGCCACTTATAAGCGCCACCGCTGTCAGTTCCTTTCTTCCTGAGTCCTTCAACATAATCCAGAGCTCTGCTCCCAACTTGTCAGTGATCCATCACCTCAAAAAACTTTGTGTACCTGGGAGCTATACCCTTACCCAAAAAGACAGGAATCAAGCTGTGCCAAGTCTGCAGAAAGCAGATGTCGGACATGGACCTCCAAGAGTTTTGCCTATTGTATATGGGTTACAGCCACGCACCCACAACACCAAGTGCACCCTCATCAATCCAAAGGTAATTCGGGGTCAGGAAGCTAAATTCTATGTCACCAAACATAAGAAGTACTCATGATCTAAGAATAGGTCCCACCACCATTGCAAGTCCAGGTCCAGGCCCTATTGTGGTACAGTCATGAGTCTATTGTGTGGACAAGGAATTGATGGGATTGGAAAGAGAATGTTTTCTCTGCCTAATCTAGACCTTTGATCTAGCAATGCAGTTTTTTTTTTTTTGAAGGTATTCTCACCCACTATGGGATATGGGCAGGCCAATTTTGCCAGCCGTCCTGAGGAACATCAGGGCTTTATTCGCCAAAATGATATAAGATGGTCATGATGCAGCCACGTATGTGCTCAGAGTAGGCTGGGGTACTATAGATGGCATTGGCAGAACTATCAGCAGCGTTGTGCTCAGAAGGCAATTATGGGTGGGATCTACCTGGCATTCTAGAAACATGCAGGCATCCCTTAAAACATGTTCTTCAATGTCATTGGGCTCTTTCATTATAAGATATATTCACCATTGAATTGATTCAAGGACATTTGTGCCAGAGCACAATCTCTGGGGTGACTGAACCAGCCAACCAATTTCTTCATCAGTACCAAAAATTCTTAGGCTGTTCCAGGGTGCTAGCTTGCAGGTAAAACCAGCCCTACCATACGGTAGTGTAAAAGCTGACCCAGTTCATTCAAGACCATGGATGTGTTTTCAATACCAGTCAGACTAGCAGGGAGAGCAATTCTCATTCTTCTTCCCCTGTTGCAGGAGATGACATACCGATTTAGTTTTCTCTCTCAGGCACATGGGTGGTAAGAGGCAGAATTTATTGTTTCTTCCCTGGCTGTAGATCCGTGACATCAAGGAGGTGGATCTTACAAATTGTTCACAGAGGTTATTCCCTGCCCTTTATCACCTCCCTACTCAGCCACCTCCCACATTGGAAGGACTTTCAGAGGAAAACTTCACAATCCTGTTGCAAGAGGTCCTGAATTTTGTATCAGAAGGCACTGCACCTCTGGGGGTGGTTGAACCCACAGAAAATCTTTCTGGTTGCCAACCACTTTGCTGGCAAACTGAGCAGGCATCACTTAGTGGACTATGAATGACATCTCCATTCTGAGGGGGTGCAAGGAGTCTTTGATCAATGAGGTACACCCTGGCTACATTTATTTGCCACTATCAAGAATGTGCAGTGTCAAAAACTACACATGTTGGAGTTTCTTCCAAGACCCTTGTTAGGAGATGCATTCTGGCTGGTTTGGAAGGTCGGATTCCTGTTCCCAATTCCATCACTACCTCAAGTTATGACGAAGATAAAGACCGACCAAGCTTAGTTATTGTTGTTGCCCTCGACTGGGCCAAGAGAGTATGGTATACAGAGGCATTGAGACTAAGTATTTATTCTTCAAACATGCTCCCACTTCAGGAGAATCAACTGTTGCAGCAGGACAGTGTTTTGCATCCTTGCCCCCACAATCTACACCTTCATCCATGGAGATGGAGTGGCAGCAACTAAATGTTTGCCCTGCCAACCAAGGTCATCCTTGTAGACAGATACCTTTTCACAAATTCAATCTGTGCTTGGCACTAGAACTAATTTGTTGTCTTGAGGAGCTTTTATCACCAACTCCTTTCAAGCCAAACCCTTGTTTGCCCAGCTGAGGGTTGCGGTAAGCACAGTAAAAGGTTATTTGTCTACCCTTCTGTATTCACCTGAGCAACCTACTTTAAGCCTCTGCTTAAAAGGTTTGACACAATTTTTTCTCCCCAAACCTTTAGTTATGCTTCAGTGGGAACTGAACTTGACATTTCCCTTGTGCACACCCTTTGAGTCTATGCACAGCCCTTCCTTAAGGCTCTTAACTCATTTTTTTGTTGCAATTAAGTATGCATGCTATACAAGTGAACTTCAGATATTTTTTGGTGCAACCACGTTACACAACCTTCTTTTCGGACAAATTGGTATGGAGGAGCCGGGCAGCATTCCTTTCAAAGGTTATGACTCCCTTCCTTGTTGGCCAGTTGATCACTCGGCCAGTGTTTTTTCCCACGACTCACCGCTTGAGATAGAGAGACTTCTTCGTCTGGACTTTAAGACCACACCAAGATTTTACATTGACCGCACAAAGGTCCAGTGTATGGATGACAAGTTCTTTATTGGATTTCCTAGGTCAAAAAAGGCTAGACAGAGAAAAAGAAAACTAATGTATAAAATTTCAAATGAGCAAGTTACTTACCTTTGGTAACTCATTATCTGGTAAAAACTATCTAGCTGTTGATTCCTTACCGTAGAATATTCCCCAGGCATCAGGCTTGATGCAGAAAATCTTGAGCAGTACACCTGCGTGCCGGTAGGTGGCATTTAACGGCTCCACATCTGCACTGGATATGGTGTGTGATGCCTATTTAAGCAGCACTCTGGTTTGCCAGCTTCACTTTATGACCTTTTGTTGCTAGAAGCACAGAGCCATAGTAGAAGGTTGGTGACCAGTGTACACATTGTAGGGACCTAAAAGGACCATTTTAAATGGATAAATTCAGTTCACAAAACGGGAGAATGTGAGGGTTGGTATGGATTTTACGGATTATTGAGTCTCTACCAGATAAGGTGTTATTGAAAGGAAGTGACTTGTTCATCTGATAGAGACTTCTAGTCGCAGATTTCTTGCTTTGGAATAGATACCAAAGCAATGCCTCCTCGGAGGTGGGTCTGCAAACTGTCTCAGTCCAAAAGGCTGGAGGACCGAAAGGGTAAAATGCCTGTCACGATGGACCTGGCTGTCGAGTCAGAAGTGTTTTGTAAATGTGTGCAAAGACACCCATTTAGCAGCCTGAAATCCAGAACAGGAACTCTGAGCTAATGCAATATTGCATTATATGCAGCCTTGGCTTGAATGAGCCAGCAAGCCCTATAGGGGTTGCTTACTGGCCAGGGCCTAGCAGATCTTAATACAGAGAACTATCCATCTGGAGATGATTTGTTTCTGTACTGCTTTTCCCTTCTTCAATTGAGTGAACTTTACAGAGAGACCAGAGGCCTCTGATATCCATATCTCCCAGATGGTGGCCCCAGCCCAGAAGTGATTTATCTGTCACTATGGGCAGCTACGGGTGGGGAAGAGAGAGGGGTCTGCCATTGACCCAGTGTCTGTCCAGTTATCTGCCATGGCAGATCTTTTATAGTCTCCCTCTAAATCTGGACCAAGGTGGAGAGATTCCCTGGATATTGTGCCCACTAGGACTTCAAATCCCACTGCAGGGCCCACAAATGCTGTGGAGCGTACTTGCCAGCATGATGTAGGAGGCCATCAGACCCACCAGTCTCGGAGTCCGTCTCACTGAAATCCAGGACTCAAGTTGACAAATCTGGATCACAGGGCAAATGTCCTGGACTCCACTCCAGGGGGGGGGGGGCGAATTGCACCGTGTCCAGAGTAGCTCCAATGAAAGAAAAACACATGAGAGAGAGTCAGGTGTAACTTCAGCATGTTGATATTGAACCCCAGCGAATGCAGGAGCTTTTCCCTAGACTTTAGATGGGTGAAGACTGCCTTGGGCAAGCCCCTTCAGCAGACAGTTGTTGAGGTAGAGAAAGACTGGGACCCTGACCTCTGCAGATGTGCTGCAACCACCGCCATCACCTTGGTGAACACCTGAGGGGAACTGGAGAGACCAGAGAGGAGCACAGTGAAATGGAAATGCTCCTGGCCCGACGTGAACCGCAGGTAATGCTGATGGGCATGCAGGACGGAGATGCAAAATAGATGTCCTGCAGGTCCAGTGCTACCATCTAGTCTCCAGGGTCCAACACACACAGGGCCTGTGCAGGCATTGGCATTTTTATCATCCTTCATGGGCATCAGAAAGTAGCAAGAATAGCAACCACAACCTACTTCTGATCCTTGCAACCTCTCAATGGCTCCTTTGGCTAAAAGATTGGCCAAAATAACCTGCACTTACTGACATAGGATGGAAAGGTGGTCCTCCATCAGCCAATATGAAGATGATGGCAGGGCCCACGAGTTTTCTGCAAATGGGAGAGCGTAACCCGCCAAACAAGTTGGAGCACCCACTTGTCTGACGTTATGGCTTGCCATTGTGTCAGGTGGTTCCTGATTGTGCTGCCAACCAGTTGCCTGTGTTGTGTCCCAGTCATTGCCAATAGACTGGGTCAGGATGGCTCTGGCCTTCGACGAGACCATGGACAGCACTTGCCCAACTGAATCCCATACGGTGTAGCTGCATCGGCCCAAGAGGTATGCAGTGTTCATGGACCGCAGCGCAAGGCTGTCAGAAGAGAAAATCCTCTTCCCAATGGCATCTAGCCTTTTGGGTTTCCTGTCCAATGGCGTGGAAGGGAAACTGCCAGGATTCACCTTGCTGGTTGAGGCCTGCACCACCTGGCTCTCAGGGGTGCAGTGCTGGGTGAGGAAAGCTGGATCCTTATGAGCCGGGTTATGATGACATGCAAGATTCCTGTGCACAGAAGTGTCCATGCAGTGCTTAACCCAGGACATCAGAGAGGGCTTTATGGAAGTTCAAGAGGACATCTGTATGGGACACCCCTGATTGAAGCACTTCTGTGTAGAGAGTGGTCTACATACTGAATGTAGCATTAGGTTGAAAATCTCATCTGCCCTTTGCACCTCCAGGGGAAATTAGGCCTTTTCTCTGTAACCACATTGAGGAGAGAAATCCAGTGTCTGGTGAGGTGTTCAGGCTACCGGCATCAGCCAGGTCCTCATATCAGTTATCTTTGGCCAAGGACTCTTCAAGAGGATCAGGGTAACCATAGGGATTCTCAGATCCACCCCAGTCATACTGTCCACTGGGCCTATCAAAGAAATGAAGTGCTGACTCTGACCTGGATGGTCTGAGTCCAGTCAATGTCTAACCATCTGGCTCTGTATTGGAGTCGGGAAAGATGATTGGGACAGAAACTCCACCACCGGACCAAATCCCGGTGAAGTTTGTGGAATCTCAGCCAGGGTCTGTCCTGATCCAGCACAGAACCTGTGGGGCCCAAAGTCACTCCAGAGGGGTCCGGTCACCCAAATATGAAGTGCATGGCCTGTGATTTGATTGGGAGCTGCAGGAAATTCCACGAGTGGCGTGCAGGAGCGGGGTCTAAACTTGTGGCATCATTCCTGTGCCTTATCTATTGACCTGGACTAGCGGAGTGGAGTCGAAGAGCGCTTTGAATTTTTAGCCAACTTGTGCCAGTGGGATGGACCTGGTGGCGATTCCGACCGTGACTCCCACCAATGGGAACTACTCCAAAAGCAGACGAGAACATTCTACACAACATGGGGCTGTGCAGAGTCATCCAGTGTTGAGCTGCCAGGAGCTTCATCGCCCACTCCCAGATTGTTTTAGGATTCATAGGGATGCAGTCGGGACAGGCCTTGAAGTCAAGGTCCAGCTCCAGGCACCAAAGACAGACCAGGTTGGGGTTTGTCTCTTACATTTGTCTGTGGCATACTCCACAGTCTTTAAAACACACAGGGTTCTTAGGGTGGTAACCCTAAGAATATGGGAGCAAACATGCTTGAAAAAAGTTGACAAAATGTTGAAAAAAAGGGGTAATAAAAAACAACTGGGGTAGCTCTTCCAAATCTTCGCGGTTGGCGCAGAAAGAAAGGAACTGAATTTAGTGCGCTGGAGTGGTGCCTGTATAGGCACTGGGCATGTCCTATGCAGTGCGGCTAACAGAGCCATTCCACAACGCCTACCATGGGTATTGCTATATATAATACAGATCCAGTCTAATGCTTGAGGAATATTCTGAGGCAAGGAATCTGCGGCTAAAAGTCTCTATTAGATAATATTCTACTTGAATTAACAAGTGCAATCATGTTTTTACACCTGCCTAAGGTACGCAAAAGTCTTAACAGTTAGAATATTTCTACCTCCAGAAACCTCACCTTCGAATATCCAATATGTACTCACAAAAGTCTGACATATCTCTCTGTGGAAACGATCGTGAGCATTGGCTCCATCTCAATGCTGTAAATGGACTCGCTGTGAAGTCAATTGAGCTATAAAGAGTGTGAGGTCAAAATTCTTATGGTCTACCTGAAGGATGATGGTCTGGGTTTATCCCAGCATCCCCAAAGTTCCAAATTTCGTGTGCAGATCGGGCAGCCCTTCTACAGACACTGCTGGACATGTTTTGGAGAAACACTGTCTTCTCTGGTGCACCAACTGGTCCAATGCAGCTTTAAGAACTTCACTTTGCTTCTGTTCATCAGCACTGAGCACTCTACCTAGCACTGTGTGTGTGTTTCTCCCGATTTTGTCTGGTTTGAATGTATACTGGAACCCTTGGCTGCCTTCCCACGTCCGACATAAATATTGGCTCCAATTCCAATGGCCAGTGCTTGATTTGCTCTGGTGGTTGTAGGTGGGGTCCACCAGCACTCATTTGTGGATACCAGGTCTTATTTTTCATCATCAAGCGTTGACCATGAAAAAGAGAGAGAGGCAGAAAAGAGGAAATGTAGGAGTAATAGAATTCAGCAAAACACTGGCAAAGGGAGAAAGCAGGGACGTAAACAGATGTCCATTTAAGATGCTGATCCTCACTTACAACGCCCTTCACAATCAAGAACCAGTATACATCAAGCACCGCCTGAAATTCCACCAACCATCCAGGCACTGCTCCCCTCTCCCTCGCACACACCACTGCATCAACCAAAACAACAGTGGAGGATACTTCTACCTTGCAGCCAAATCCTGGAACGATCTCCCACTTCACATACCGACCTCGTCCTCTCTTCTGGAATTCAGGAACGGACACGACCTGGATGATCAACTGAACACCTTAGCAGCTATGTTCTCAGTGCCTGGATATCCTCACAGGTGATTAGCCTTGCTCTATAAATTCTGTTTCATTGATTGAAAAGAAATTCCAAGAGTGAAATAAAGGTGCAGCAAGTGTAGAGTGGTGGACGAAAGAGGCATGAGGTGGACTTAAACCTAGGCAGCTTTGATATTCAAGTCCCAACAATTCACAGTGGCAGTCTTCTAAGAAAAACTTTGGACCTGGAGTTTACACCTTCACTAATTAGGCACTGCCATTGCCACTTTCAATACCAGCTCCAGCCCCGCTACCGACGTTGGCTCTTACTCCTTTCCTACCCCAGCCTCCACCTCACCCTCAAGAATCAATTTTGCCACCTGTAAAACAGACGAGATCCAAGACAGAAGCCCAGTTCTTCTTGGAGTAAGATCAATACAAGGCTGAGGGCCCCATTACACTCACTAGTGAGAGACACACTCACTATTTTTTGTGTCTAATTCAGACCAGAATCTGCAGAGTGATCAGGGAGATAACACTGAACTCTTCTCTCCTTCTGATGGCTTTGATTTGCTGGCCCCGCAGGATTTTAGTTACCTGGATAGCACTCCAGATTCTGATGTAGACCCAACACTGGAAGAGATGGCATAATTCCATGCCCTTTTAAAAAAGACAGCTAAAGTGCTGGATCTTTCTCTCCCCTAAGTGGAGCGCACATCTAATCCTTATGGATGAGTTGAAGGCAGCTCCTGCTACTGTGCAAATACTCCCGTTCAATGAAGCCTTGGTTAAGATCGTAACAAACCATGGTCAAACCCAACATCCTCTGCTATGGTGAACCACACCTTAGCACATCAATATGTACCAGCTCTGGGGACCCACGCTTTCTGCCCCTTCACCAGACAGCCTGGTAGCCTAAGCCTCTCCCACCTCCAGGCTAAACCTGGAAGCTTTTCCAATACATCCTCCAGACAGTGTCAAAAAACTGGAAGAAGTGGGGAAGAAAGCTTTTTCTGCCGGAAGTTTGCCACTATGCTTTCTGAACTCAGCATGTTTGTTGTTACATTACTCTTACACCCTTTAGGATATGATGGCGATGGTTGTCCCTAATTTGGTGAAACACTTCAGAACCAGTTTGGAGAGCTAGTACGCGCTGGTCGGGATGCCTGTTGTAACATCATCAAAGTGCACCTGGACACAGCAGACAGTATTACACGATTGATGGGTTCCTCTGTGGCTCTGAGACTGCTTGCCTGATAGCACTCCACAGGGTTTTCCTGCAACAGGGAGCAGCAGTTCAGCTCTTGAACGGTAGACTGGAGTTAGCGGGAGAGCATGATAGCATGATATTCTGGTTCCTGGTTCCCAAGAAGGAAAGTGGTCTTTGTCCAATCCTAGACTCCTATATCTGTTTAGTTTGGCTTCTTGCATCCTCCTGGTCACCCATGCCCACTGACACATGAGGGCCTCCGCAAGCAGGGGTTCCAGCATCAGAGAGATCTGTCGGGCTCCATTGTGACCTCTCAGAACACTGCAGTGGACTTGCGCTTCTGGGTGACAGAGGAGAACCAGGCAAAATAGAAGTCCTTTTGATCCCCATCGGCAGTGGCAAAGTTGATGATGGCCAAATCAACCTTTGGGTGAGGTGGTTAACTGGAAGAGCTGGAGGACAGAGGACTCTGGGCCCCAGAAGAGTAGATATAGAACATTAACCTGCTGGAACTGAGGGTGGTCATGCTTGAGTTCATAGCCTTTCTCCCATCCTTTCACTGTCAATACATCCAGATCCTGATGGACAATACAACTTCAATCTACTACATCAACAAGCAGGGAAGAGCGAGATTAGGAAAGCGTGCAGTGATGCCGTGGACTTAGGTGCACCAAGAGCTCAGGCTGATTGTAAACCACCTGTTCAGTTCTTTGGACGTCAGTCTGTCATCTTGCCATTCATGTGTCGCCATCTGAAGGTGATTCAAGGTCCCTTTGGGGACTGCCTCAGATGGACCTCTTTCCTCCCTGCAATAATTCCCATTGCCTGATGTTCTGTGCTGTCCAGCAAATGTTGCAGGAAGCCTTTGGAGGACACGTTTCCTCTCCTCTATGTTTCGTCTCATACCCTTGATTCCTCTGAGTCTGAGGAAGATTCCCCAAGCCAGGGTCCAAGTCAGT
The DNA here is from genome assembly GCF_031143425.1 of Pleurodeles waltl. Classification (NCBI taxonomy): domain Eukaryota; kingdom Metazoa; phylum Chordata; class Amphibia; order Caudata; family Salamandridae; genus Pleurodeles; species Pleurodeles waltl. The sequence goes on along the minus strand of NC_090451.1, from coordinate 190,627,683 downwards.
CTCAGTGCCCTAGACCGGCCCAGAAAGGTGTAGTACATAGACCTATATCACCTGTCTCTGTGTGCTTCTGCTCATAGTTGATCTTTTATCCCTATCCCGCTCTGACTTTGGCACAAGTTATTCCAAGAGTCTTTTATTTGTTTTCAGACCTGGTTCTTTGTGTACTGGCAAATGTCTTCGCTCTGTAACAGATGCAGAAGCAGAATTTATATGATGATCCTGGGGGCCTAAGGTGGGAGAGAGATTTCTCCAATAGGACTGGGGTGGAACATTCCCAGTGCTGGACCTGGTGATTTTATCCAGACAGTTTAAGCATGTTGAACTAAATTGAGATGAAGTCTAACCATGTTTAGCATTTGTTGCTATCCTTACTTCACATTAATTGTTTCCTACTGTCTGTGATGTGGCAAAGTGCACTGAATGTGTCATCTGGGTAGGAGACAATGGGATACTAGACTAGTTGGGTAGGCAGGAATCTGAGGAGTCCTGTGGTAAGGATGATGTGTGTGTGTGTGTGTGTGTGCAATCCATGGCTTAGAGCTCTAGGAATGGTGCGAAAGTGTGGAAGATAGGCAGGAGCACATCACACAAAGCACAGATTCTTGAAGAATAAATATATATGTGAGAAAGAGATCTTCTAATCCAGCTGCCAGACTCCTTTGTTAGCCTTTTAGGGTGCACAACCGAAGGTCAACCGTACCCAGGGGATCTTTGGGTGTGAGTATACATGATGGTATGTGAAGCACAAGGGACACATAAAGATTTTAAGTTTTTTGGTTTTGACCATTGTGGTTACAACCCACGCGGAGGGAATAGAGAATTGGCTCTAAGAAGGCGGGAATCGCTGTGGATTATGAAATTAGGAGCTGTAGAAATGGGTTTGAATACAGATCATGAGATGGAATATTTTTTGGGTGACAAATAATAAGATATAGTATAAGGTAGGCAATAAAAGCATCATCTCAGGTTGCGGTTTGTGTAATTAAAGTGAATATTTAGATCTAGAGAGTCTGTTAATTATATTTTAATCTGAATTGTTTATATTTAATCTTTAATGAATTTATATGGTCATTAGAGTTAGTGGTAGATATATGACTGAATGCATATATGATACATACAGTAACTTATAAGCTTGGTATCTTAATAGTGTAATGCTGTGGTTTCAGTGTATTACTTAATATTGAGTTGAACAGATACCTATATGGCTTCATAAGAACTAAGTAGAAATAGTTAATTGTAGTTTTTATTTTTATTTTTGTATATTTGTGGAGCTAATTTAGTCCGTAGTGGGTGTCTAATAATTTAAAATGACACATAAAAGCAATGAAATACGAACAATTCTTATGAATGATAGTACTTGTAATTATAGAAAGACGGTCGGATTCTCCGCAGTCCGTCATCTATTGTAAGTAAAGAATCGACGAGTGTAGATAGAGCGTCTCATAGTAATCTAAATATGTAGCCCGTTGTTTATTTCGGCTAAACCGATGACACGGTTAAATAGCGTGTTGGACAGTTTCTCGGTTTGTTTACTGAGGAGGCGTACTCGCGAACGGTTGGAAATTGTGCTAAAGGTAAGGAGACGCTCGAATATAGCCATGTATTACGGACCATCTTGGGGCCAGTTATTAATTGGGGGCTATTTATTTTACAATAGATTCATTTTACAATAGATTTGACTCACAAGAGAAAACGTGGAAAGACGATTGAGAATTAAGTTTGGGGTACTTTGAACGGTAAGCCTCATGAATATTTAAAATTGAAAACTGAGAATGCAATGGATATTCTGCGAACAATTTAGAATAAATAAATAGGGAGTCATGTATTTACTTGTTTTTCTCAAATTAGATCTCATTTTCAGTATTACGAGAAATACGAACATTGACTGATTAATATGAGTAAGTGAAAAATTATGAAAATAATCAATAATAAAGGGATTGTAAGGTAGCACAAGGGGGTCTCCCTTTGATAATTAGGAATAAGATATACAATTTTTTAATATATTTCAGCTTTGACTCACAATATGGTTGCACGTTTTGGCTGTAACTTTAGTGATAATAGAAATAAGTATAATGGTCCCGGTATACACATGTGTTACGTAAGGTCACATGTAGGGGTAATATTTTGTTTTTGTTTTTGGGAAAATGCATGGTTCTCACCTGGTCATTCGATAGTCACAAAATTTCATCGAAGTGGTAATGGATACAATATAGGAGATTCATATTTAATATTCTTTCGTAATTTTATGTAATTTTTGATAATATTGTTTTAGGGATTGTTGATGAACTTCAATGACAGGAAGGTCCTGAGGAAATCCTAGGGGTATTCCCCCGGATGAAACACGTGTTGACAACGTACAAGCAATGTGGTTTTGAGGTTCATATGTATGGGACAATTGGATTTACTATAAATGTATATATATTCGTGTGACTACGTACAAGCGATTTGGTTCTGAGGTTTATATAAATGGGACAATTGTGTTAACTATAATTATGTATAATTTTTGTGCATTGGGAAAATCGAGTGGAATATTAATTAAGAAACTGGATATAAGATGGGTGTAAGTTTAAGGAACGTACACAGTACTACTATTATTTCTATATTGTATTAAATTTGACAGATATAAGGAAGTAACTCCTTTAAGAATTGTGTTATCAACTTATTAACATGTCAATAAGTCATATGTGCCATTACTCTTTGATTTACACACACACCCACCCCACCCCACCCCGCCCCACAACACAACCCCTTGGGGGGGAATTCTTTTCCGTACTTTTTCCTTCACACCTCCATCCTGTTGAGTTGTAGGCACAAGGCCACCCTACTGTTTATGAGTGAGGGAACCGTGATGGGAACAGAGAAATCTAAATGAAGCAACCCCCCCCCCCCCCCTCGTAAACCCTCAAGGGCTCCTGCCTATGCTATGCACAGCCAATCCTGTAAAGTCCTGAGTACATTTCTGAAACAATGGGTGAGACTCACTAACAAGGCTGGAAAAAATAACTTTCTTGAACGTGATACCCTCAATCTAGAGCAGCTAGGGAACTTTCAATAAAAATGATTCTAAAAATAAGGTGAGCGCTAAGGCATTCTTTCTCTTGCATAAATAAGCCAATTAAACGCTAATATAAATCATCGAATGAAACAGACCCAGGAGAAACTGGAATACCAAGTAAGCCACCTAGAAACAGGATTAGGTTCTGGTGCTCCTACATTTTCCCCTCCTCCATACTTAATCCCCCCGATCACTGAACCATATGGAGAGTGAAGACACAGTGGAGAAGCATTTGTTGGATTTTTTTCACTATGCTGGCTGATGGGGCTAAGGGGGGCACCTGCGGATGTGTCTGAACATAGAGCAGTAACAGTGGGACCACGGGCAGGTGGAGCACAAGTAGGTAATGCGCGAGCAACTGACAGTGTTCCAGAAAGAAGTGGGTGAATAACTAGGCAAGACTCACCTATACCACTGTGGAGCTATCTAGAACAGTAGTGCATTCAGCCCCAGCTCGGCATAGGGAACATTGCAACTGCAGCCCCATCTTTACCTGAGATAGTTGAAGAATGATTGCTCACTGACTGACAACGAGCAGAGTTTCAAGAGAGAGTGGAGGCCTCCACTCACCATATCAATGCAGACAAGACGCTGCTCGACCAATTCTTGATATCTTCCTTCTCTTAAGAGACTACTTCTCCATCCCCTGAATAGTCTGTTCACCTCCCCGGACCCCTTCTGATTCAATGAGCATTAAGAAATAGTCCCTCAACATGAGAGAAAACTCTTCGCAGTTCTGTGAAGAATGTATGTGTTTTAAGTGTACAGGCCGAACTAGGCTATGTGAATCAATTAAATTTGGTAGTACCCAATGAAATGAGAGACCAGTTATTTGAAAAGTCAGTTTGGCTGAAACATGACCACAGGAATGATGGGGCCCTGAATACAGCAAATGATGCATTGTTGAATACTGATGCTGATGTGTCTAGTGAAAAACCAATGGGTCTACAATTTCATATCTGATAGATAATATCTCTAAGGTTCTATTACTGCTAGGTGGTGTCATACAGCTCACATTAGCTTCACACCGCCCCATAAGTGACTGAGTTAAGCCACTTCTAAGTCCCAACCCTGCACACTGATGTCAGTTCCTTTGTTTCCATGCCTTCCAACACAGTTCTGCTCCCAAAGTTTTGGTTTTCCGGTCACCTGAAACTGTACTAATTAAATATGACCCCTCTGGCAATAACTGGATTCAAGTCTCATGCAACTGCAGGAAGCAGATGTAATGGCAAAGCTGCACGAGCTGTCTTTGATGCCTAGTCTCGGGGCCACGATTCTAAGACAAGTGATAAGTGCACCAGCATACATCTGAAGGAGACAGTGAGGCAAAGATGTACATTGCCAAGTACAAGAAGAAATTGCGGCCTGCATATAGGTCCTTGTCCAAGTGACTTGCTGTGGATTCTTTCCCATTCTTGCGCCAGTTTCCACAACCGCTGCACTTCCTGTTTGAAGTTGAAAAAACACTGACTCTACCGCTTTGCACCTATCAAGTGAGTCTCCATTATCTTTTTGTTTCTGACTGATCCTTTGCTAGAGCAGGGTGTATTCCTGGATGTTCATAATAATGATTGGGGGGTGGGTGGTATGCCCCCCCCCCCTAATTACACTGATAATGCCATTATACCTTGATTTACACCTCCCCAGAAACAGAGCTTGACTCACCACACGGGCCACCAATGGAGGAGGGTGCCTCATTGCAGTGGTGGTTCAGATAGCAGGCAAGGATCTAAAGCTACAGCTGTCATCCATTGAGATTAAAACAAATGTTTTGACAGAAATCCTACAGCCTGAGCAGGTGCACATATGCCATAGACCGGCACCTAGTGCCCTTGACTTTCTCACCAAGCATCCCACTCCAGAAAGCCTTATTATGCAGGCCTGGACCTTTAAAGTAAATCACAATTAATTCTCTACTATTCATCCAAATTGCGAATCTAAGAACACTGACGCCCTTGGCAAAGTTTTCTTCACCCAGTCTTGTCTGTCAGTGCTGTCTGCCTGTTGGGTCCTAATACCCATGACCTTTGGGACATGGCTAGTGAGGTCTTGCTTGTTGTCCCTGGAAATCTGAGGCCCTCTTTGGCCCACGTGATACATGATGGACAAGGGGCAACCAAATGTTATCCATGCAGGTTGAGGTACCACGGATTGCCTTGGTAGGGTGGTTGGTTCTAGTGAGGTCCTTTGTCTGCATGCCTGAGTGAGGTCTACTAGGTTCTCTGGTTATATGCATGCTTCTCTTGTGGATATGCCCTTTGACGGGTTCCGCCCTTTCAGTGAAAAGGTGGACTCCCATTTGAAGCACTGGTAGACCTGCAGCTCATTCCTCCTGCCAAACAGTTTCCGTACCACTTTCAGAAATGTAGAGGCTACTCCAGGGTACTGCAGTAACACTAGTCTTCCAGCTCCTCCTTCCCTGCCTTATCGATCAACAAACTGATTTAGCTTTCCATCAGCAGCTCATGCCCACCGTGTGAGAGGGAAGAATCCAACATTTCATCCTGGGTTAGTGATCCATCACGTTCGACAGATGGGTCTTGCAAATTATTCAGAATGCTAAGCCCCACCCTTTGTATATTAGCCACCTAATAGCTCTGCCACTGCAGAACATATTTCAGAGGAGCACCTGTCCATCCTTCAGGAGGTGTAACTATTGTTTTCCAAAGGTGCAATAGATCAGCTACCGAGCTTGGAGAAAGGCAGGGGTTGCTGTTCTTGCTACTTCCTCGTTCCAAAAAAAGGATGGGGACTTCAGGCCAATTTTGGACCTCTGTCCTCTAGGTGCCTTCCTGTGGAAGGGTAGATTCAAGATGATCACGTTGGCACAGATCTTTCCTGCTGTGGGACCAGTGTTACTCAAAGGTATCCCTGGACTTGAAGAACATGTATTTTCATATGCGCGTCCTGCACTCAACAGGTGTTACCTGCAGTTCAAGGTGAACCAGGAGCAATGTTAGTTTACCTTGCTCCCCTTCAGCCTCACCAGTAACCCCTCAAGTGTTCACGAAAATAATGGCGGTGGTCACTGCCCATCTTTGGAGGCTGGGAATCGCTGTATTCCCATTTCTCAAAGACTGGCTGCTGAAGGTGGGTTCACAACAGTCATCCATGGACAACTCCAGATGATGGCAGAAATCTTCTCATCATTTGGGTTCACCATAAACAAGCTGAAGTCCCACAGGACTCCCTCTCAGAGGTTTCTATTTATTGGGAAAGTAATCGAACTGTGGCTTTCAAGGCTTTCTCTTTGTAGCAATGAATCTTATACATTTGACTACTGATGTGTCTGATAGAGACATCTAGTTGCAGGTTCCTAACCTTAGAATTTCCTGCCCCCAAGAGAGTCAGTCTGGAGATTTTTATCGAGCAGTACCCCTGCTCAGAGTTAGTCATCGGTGTCGTGCACGCTGGATATGACGTTGCAGGTCCTATATAGGTGCCTCCCTGGCACGCTGGCGTCGGTTCTTTTCTTTCTGTGCCAGCCTAGCGCTGATCCGAAGAAGAGCTACCCCTTAGTCATTTTTTCACTGATCTTTTTTTACTTTTTGTCGAAGTTTTTTGAGTATCGATACTCCTGGTGCATCAAGGATGTCTTCGCGTAAGGCCAGGTTTAAGCCCTGGGGATCCTGCCATCAGGCAATGTCCGCAATAGATTTGCAACTCGTGTCCTGTGGTGCCTGGAGTGCAACCATGATCCGAAGCTGTGCTCTGTGTGCCAGGCCATGAATCTGAAAGCTTTGAGGGAGCAGTCCATAAAGCTCCTTGCTACCCGGCTCCACGTTGCTCTCAATTTCAGTCGAGAGGATGGTCCAGAGAACGTCGGCCGACAAGATGAGGGAAAAGGAGGGCGGTCATTCTAGGCCTCTGTCCTCGGAGCCTGCTTCTGGGTTGGCTCTGCGCCTCCCAGATTTTCCAGGAGCTAGAACAACCCCTGAGCAACTCAGAGTTTTATGAGGTCTTGCACCTCATCTTTGGGCAGTCCGACTCCACTGGAGTGCCTTCGGGCCCCATGCGGTCAGAAGGGGCAACCTCTGTTTTAGCTCCGGTGGGTTCAGCCCTGGTTGCAGGAGGTACTCATGGATCTGTTCCTGGATCCGAACCAGTGTCAGTCGTCCCACCTTGATCTTCCCCGACGCCGGTCCTGACATCAACGTCATTCGTGCCCCCTGTGTCGCATCGACTTCATCCTCGTTGCTTACTCTGACACAGAGATAGACCGGCGTCATCTGATGCCAATTCAGACTTTGACAGGGGCCTTGCCCCCCCATGTGGGATCCTGACCCCTATTCTTATGGGTTTGGGTACAGTGAGGAATGGGAGTGGTCACTGAACCCTTTAGAATACCAGCTACCCTTTGGCCTGGCGTACGGACCTGGGTGAAGCCAGTGGTCTGGACACATCCCCTGACACTGGCATGCTTTCTTCCTCTGCTGTGGCTATGGAGGAGGGAGCGTCCCATTCTATGGTGGTGCGAAGAGTGGCAGAGGTCCTAGGCCTCAAGTTGTCTTCGGTGGCAGTCAGGACAAACCTCCTGACAGAGGTGCTTGAGCCTGGGGCTTCATCCTCTGAAGCCATATTGCCCTTCAGTGAAGCCCTATTGATACCCTGCTGGATACCTGGTCTAAACCAAGCATTGGGGCTCCTGTGAACAGGATTATTGCCCATCACCATCAACCTGCTGCAACTGACCTGGCATTCCTGACGCAACACCCGACCCCTGAGAGCTTGGTTATCCAAGCCTCTACATCCCAATGTGCTTTCCCATCTGCACCCCTGGATAGGGAATCCAAAAGGCTGGACCAGCTTGGGAAGATAACGTTTTCTTCCTCCAGCCTGGCACCACATTCCTTTTGGGCCGTTACTCCCCCAAGCTGTGGGTTACTGTTGTGCAAGTGCTGCCACAGGTTCTGGAGTAAGCACGGGCTGTACTCTGTCAAGTGGTTACTGATAGGAGAGACGCAGCAAAGTTTACAATTAGATGTGGACTGGACACGACCAACTCAATGGGCAGATTGGTTGCTTCGACTGTGGCCCTTAGGCACCACGCCTGGTTGAGGGCGTTTGGCTTTTGGAGGCATATCCAAGCTGACCTGTTTGACATGCCCTTTGATGGCACCTGTCACTTCGGAGAGAAGGCAGACATGACACTCAAGCGCTTCAAGGATTCTCGTGCTACAGCCAGGTCCTTGGGACTTAAGGAGGCCCCTTGTCCCCCTCAGTCTGCCTTTCGCCCCTTTCATGGCTATGGAAGGAGTGCCCAGCCACGTCCGTTTAATCCAGCCACCATACCGCGCATGCTGCCCAGCCTGTGCGTGACTGGGGCTGTGGGATCTACCGTCCTCGTGGATCACAGAGCCAGCAGTTTGGCCAGTCCGCCACCTCCCCTCTGCAGCTGCGTCCAAACCTTTCTAGTGTCACGCATGCCCACTAGGGACCAGCTGGAAGCAGGATCTGCCATCACCTGCTCCACTGGCACTCAATCACTTAAGACAGGTGGGTTTTGCAGTCAGTCCAAAGGGGCTACTTCCTCCCTTTGAGACCACCCCTCCATCCATGCCGCCATCCTACTATCGGATGACGGAGTATCACTTGCCACTTCTCCAGGAGGAGGTGATGGTTCTCTTGGCCAACTGAGCCGTAGAGAGGGTCCCTGTGCCAGATGTAGGTGGCTGTTATTCCCGCTGCTTTCTGGTGCCCAAAAAGAACAGGGGCCTTCACCTTATCCTAGACCTTTGGTCGCTCAATCTCTTCCTCAAAAAAGAGAAGTTCAAAATGCTCACTCTGTCTCAGGTTCTATCTATCCTGCGCAGATCAGGGGTTTCTGTCTTCCTCTATCTTGACGATTGGCTGTTGAAGGCAGGCTTGCACCAGGCTGTTGTCTCCCAGCTCCAGACTACTGCAGACCTCTTGCATTCACTGGGGTTCACTTTAAGTGTGCTGAAGTCACGCCTGACTCCCTCTTGAATGATCCATTTCGTCTGAGCTGTTTTGGACGCAGTGCAGTTTCGGACTTAGCATCCCGAGCAGTGAGCCCATGATATTCAGGTTATGAAACCGATGTTTCAGCCTCTATCCCGGATTTTGGTGAGAATGACTGAGGTTGCTGGGCCTCATGGCTTCCTGCTGGTGACACATGCCAGATGGCATATTCGGGTTCCGCAGTGGAACCTGAAGTTCTAGTGGGCGCACTATCAGAGGAATCTCTCTGACAGGGTCCAGATCTTGGAGGGAACTGCATGAGCTCTGCAGTGGTGACTAAGGAACAGAGATTGGGTCCGAGGCAGATTTCTCTCCCTTCCCCAACCGTATCGGACAGTAGTGACAGATGCGTTGCTTCTGGAATGGAGCAGCCACCTGAGAGAGGCAGAGAGGCGGAGATCAAAGGCATCTGGTCACTGGTGCAGTTCAGCCTCCACATCAACCTGTTGGAGCTCCGGTCGATCAGACTTGCATTGAAATCTTTTCTTCCCTCTCTCAAAGGGAAGGTAATGCAGGTTTCCCAGACAACACCATCGCCATGTGGTACTGCAACAAGTAGGGTGGGATGGGGTCGTGGACCCTTTGTCAAGAGGCTCTGCGCCTTTGGACATGGCTGGAACAGCGGGGCATATCCCTGGTGTTTCAACATCTGGCGAGCTCTCTGAACGTCAGAGCAGGCAAACTTAGCCAACAATGTTTAGTCGATCACGAATGGCATCTCTATCAGGAGGTGGCAGAAGATCTCTTTCAACAGTGGGGAGAGCCTTTGTTAGATTTGTTTGCCTCTGCAGAGAACGTGCAATGTCGGCCTTTTTGTGCATTGGAGTTTCAAGGCACCACTCGCTTGGTGACACTTTTCGACTGGAGTAGAGCTCGGGCCTCCTCTACGCCTTTCTGCCAATACCACTTCTGCCCAAAGTTCTGAAGAAAATCAAGAACGACCTTGCCCAAGTAATCCTTGTGGATCCGGATTGGGCACAAAGAGTCTGGTATCCCGAGCTATTGAGCATGTCCATTGATCCTCCGATCAGACTGCTCCTTCGGGAGGATCTTCTGTTGCAGCAGCAGAAGAGGGTTGTCCACCCAAACCTGTCCAGTCTTCACCTTCTTGCCTGGAGTTTGAGTGGCGGCAGTTGTCTTTGACCTTCCGCCTCAAGTCTGTAACGTTATCTTGGCAGCCAAGTGTCCAGCCACCAAAACGGTTTACGTCTGGTGCTGTAAGAAATTTGTGGCATAGTGCACAGACAAGTCTGTTGACCCCGTCTGAGGTTCTATTGTTTATACTTTTGTTAGCCCAGCAGGGCTCTGCTTTGGGCACTCTCAAAGGTTATTAGTCTGCAATCTCTGCTTTCTTACAGCTGCCTGATCAGCCTTCTTTGTTTAAATACCCTGTTCTAAATAGGTTTCTTAAAGGCCTTACTCATGTTTCCTCCTTCCTCATTCATTATGCCCCAATGGGACTTGAATTTGGTTCTGACATTCTTGATGTGTGCTCCTTTCAAGCCTCTCCACAATTGTCCTCTGAGGATTCTCACTTTGAAAACAGCCTACCTTGCAGCCATTACATCTGCCCGCACGGTGAGTGAGCTGCAGGCATTGTCATCTAAGCCTCCTACCTTTCCATCTATCCTAACAAAGTGGTGCTTCACACGGGCCTCCTTTCTCCCAAAGTGGTTACGCCCTTCCATGTAGGCCAATCCATCACCTATTTTTTATGCACCTCCACATTCTTCTAAAGAAGAGGAAAGACTCAATCGCCTGGTCTTAAAAAGAGCGCTGTCGTTCTACCTTGATTGTACCAAAGAGTTCAGGGTGGATGATCAATTCTTTTTGGTTATGTGGGAGCAAACAAAGGTCGAGCAGTATAGAAGAGGACCATCTCCAGATGGGTTGTACTCTGCAATAAAATGTGCTATGCATTGGCTAAAAAGCAACCCCCTGAGGGTTTGCCTTCTCAGAGCTAAAGCTGCAACCACTGCATTAGCACACAGAGTTCCAGTCCTGGACATCTGTCAGGCGGCAACATGGGCATCCCTGCACACATTCACCAAACACTACTGCTGGAGAGTCGGTCCATAGGGATGTACACTTTGCCCATTTGGTCCTGCATTACTTTTTGGTGTGATCTTGGTTCGCAGACCCACCTCCGGGGATGGTATTGCTTGAATATATATTCTAAGGTAAGGAATCTGCAACTAGATGTCTCTATCAGATGGACAAGTTATTTACCTTTGGTAACGCCTTTTCTGGTAGAGACAGTATCTAGTTGCAGACTCCTTACTGACCCACCCATCCTACCCCGCTCTGCAAACTGATTTCTAGGGACTTCCCTTTCAGGGCCCTAGTTTAGACGCACCAGTGGTCAGTGTTCTTCATGGCTCTGGGCTTCTGGTGTGGAAAGTCGTGAAGAGAAACTGATGTCAGCGCACCGGGGTGGTGCCTATATAAGACTCACAAAGCCAATGACTGTCGTGGACGAGATCGTTACCACCTAACGGCGCTCAGGGGTTCTGCTCATGAAAAATAGGATCCAGGCGGGCACCTATAGGAAATTCTAGGGTAAGGAATCTGCAACTAGATAATCATCTGTACCAGATAAGGTGTTACCGAAGGTAAGTAACTTGTCCTTCAGGCTCTCTCTTGGATCCTGGTGGGAGTGTTTCTGAGGCCTCTTGGTCTCTTAGCCTCATGCATTTTCCTTGACAACCACGCGAGGTGGCACCTCTAAACCCTGAGGTGGAAATTGAACTTCTAGGGGCTCAGTACCGACGTCGCCTTTCCGACACTGTCTAGATTTGCAAGAGGCAGCTCAAGATGTACAGTGTTGGTTGATCGATCAACTGTTGGTCCTGAAGCAGGCCACTCTCCCTTCTATATCTGGAGCTGACAGTTGTGATGGGCACATCAGTGCTTGGTTGGGGGTGAGCACCTGATGGTGATCAGAGGAATCTAGTCTCCAGTGGAGGACCTGACTCCACATCAGCCTTCTGGAGCTGCAGGCCATTCATCTGGCTCTGAAGGACTTCCTGCTGTCCATCAAGGGTAGGTTGGTGTAGGTTTTAATGAAGAACACCACTGCCTTGTGGTATTGCAACAAGCAGAGTGGAGTGGAGTGGAGCCTGTGTTGTATATCAGGAGGCTTTGCATCTTTGCAGGTGGTTGGAGTGTCAGGGCATCTTCCTGACCATGAGTTACCTAGCAGGGACCCTGAATACCAGGGCAGATGAACTGAGCTGACATCTGTCAGATCACTGGTGCTATCTGCATCCCAAAGTGGCACAGGACATCTTCCAATAGCAGAGAGAACTCTGGCTAGATCTTTTAACCCCCATTAAGAAAGTGGAATGTCAACAATTTTGGGTGTTGGAGGTTCTGCTAGGACACCCATGAGGAGATGCATTCCCTTTGGTATTGAACAAAACTTCAGTACTCTTCCGCCCAAATTCTGAAGAAAATCAAGAATGACTGGGACCATATCATCCAGGAAAGCGTAGCACCCTAGTACCTAGAACTCTTGGGTGTAGGCATCTGTCCCTGATCAGGTTACCACTTTGCAAGGACATCCCGTCTTGGCAGCGGGGCAGGGTCCATGGGGCGGGGCTATGTCTACACAGTCTATACCTACATGTGTGGAAAATGAGCAATAGACTACATTTGATAGCTACCTGAAGTGGCGAATGTCATCTTCACCATCAGACACCCCGCCACAAAATACATTTATGCTGTGCCCAGGGACAAATGTTTGACCTGGTGCAAGTGCCCAACTTACAGACATCGGCAAAACATTCAGCTTGTTTTGTCTTTAGCCCAGCAAAGCCTTGCAGTCTGCACTATGAAGAGTTATTTGTCAACTCTTGCAGACCAATCGTACTTGTTCAAATAACCTGTTATTATGAGGTTCATTAAAGATCTGAAATACATTTTCTCCCACGCCATCTGTAATCCATAGTGTACCCTTAGCTTTGTCTACAATTTTCTCATGTGTACGCCATTCAAGCCCATGCATAACTGTTCTCTGCATCTCCTGGCCTTGAGGAATGTATTCCTCGTTGCGATTACTTCAGCTCTTTGCTTGAGTGAACTACAGTGCATCCGCCCTGTACCACATTTTATCTTGAATTGGTGCCGAGGACTCTGGAGGCCTTCTTACCAGTAGTTGTGACGCCCTTCCATATTGGGATATCCATCACATAAATAGCATTCTTTTCTCCTCCTAGCCCCTTGAAGGAGGAAAGGTTAGAAGGTTCCATCGGCTGGAAACTATAAGGGATCTAAGCTTTTATTTAAATAGTACTACGGATCATCAATGGAGCAATCAGCTTTTTGTGGGGTTACCCGGAGCAAAGAAAGAGAAGACTGACAGAAGAGGACCTTGTCAAGGTGGATAGTCCTCTGTATAATGCACTGGCCAAGAAAAAGCCCCTGGGAGGTCTGAGTGACTATTCTACAAGGGCTAAGGGTACTACTAACGCATTGTTGTGAAAAAGTGCCTGACCTTTTTTTTTTTTTTTTATCAGACTTGCTGTGACGTTGGTGTTGCCACATGGTCTCCAAAAGCTCTACTGCCTTGACATTCAGGACTAGCTCAGTTCTGAAAGACTGTGGCCCGTATTTATACTTTTTTTGCGCCGCATTTGCGTCGTTTTTTGACGCAAAAACGGCGCAAACTTGCAAAATACCATTGTATTTTGTAGGTTTGCGCCGTTTTGTGTCAAAAAGCGGCGCAAATGCAGCGCTAAAAAAAGTATAAATACGGGCCTGTGTTTTTCTGAGTCCATTCTCCAGACCCTCCACCTTGGGGATGTTTTGCTTTTGTATCTATTCTAAGGTGAGGAATCACTCTTTCTGGTGAATACATTGTTTAACTGAAGATTTCTCTATGCCTCCTACCTCCCTGTTCTGTGGAGTGGCCTATTTTTAAAACGCATAAAGGTCAAAGGTTATTATTCAGCACTTTGTTAGCAAGTATTGGCCATGCTCTGAATCAAGGGATCAGAATGGGTGAAGAAGCTGGCAGTGCACAGGAGTAGTGCTTATGTGTGGCTCTGCTCTGTCACTTTATGGGTAGCGTGGAGTCCTATAGGGGCCGCATGCCGCCACCCAGCAGGAGCATTGCTGTGAAAAAAATCTGAAACCTGGCCTGACTCCTGGGGAATATTCCAAGGCGAGGAATCTGCAGTTAGATAGAATATCCATCAGCGTGTGTTACCAAACTTTAGTAACTTGTTCTATCCAGATAGAATGAAACTGAATCACCAATTGATTATCTAGATAGACTTAAGGATTTGTTTGAAAGCTATTTAGCTGTTGCCTATCTGAAGGAGATGGACAGGAAGCTGTAGGTACCGCCTTTGTTTAGGAATTGTTACTGACTGTGCGAAGGCAGCTGGGTTGAATGGCAAACCTAGATGCTGGCTGAGGTAGCGAATATTGTGAAACATTGTATCACCGCTCAAGAAAGAAAGAGAATCTAAACTGGTGTCTTTGAAAGTACAAACTATACAGCAGAATGAGAAGGTGAGAGGGCATGGCGTCTCCACTAGGGTACAGAAAAAGGGTGGACAAAGAAGAGGGGGGATTGGGACTGGCAAGGGAAACAGAAGTAGAAGTATATATATATATATATATATATATATATATATATGTGTGTGTTTTTCCTATGGGCAGTTAAAGCATCGGAAAACAAATTGTCCTAAGACTTCTTCAAATATGTGTGGCCTCACTGATCCATAATTAACCAGATCATATAGATGCCCTTACCTCGAATACTAGAACTGCCCAAGAGATGCTGACTGTTCCCCCAAGTACCTGGATTCCATAGATCGGAAAAGATCCCTATGTTGATTATGTGATAAGTGGTGAATCCACCACTTGTCTCTGACACCACTTCAGGCTTCTCTACCTTGCAAGCCTCTGATTTTCCTTCTTTGCTGCTCTCTGGCTTGTCCATAGACGCAGTTGATATTTCAAACCAGCGTGTCCCCCACCACATTTCTTAATCAATTTCCATCACCTGTGGTCCCTTCCAAAACAAGCATGCCTCCCTACCAACTTCTATCTCACCAACCAATCTGTTGGGTCAGGACATTCTATGCAAGCTTAACTGCACTATGTTTTGTATCCTGATGGAGCCTACTTCAGTATACGTCACAATAGGTGCTTTCCCAGATACCCTCCACATTATGGTCCACAAGGGCCAGTGATGAGAGGGTATATCACTTCTAATGGCCCTGCAGAAAAAAAGACCAATCTGATGAAGCAGCTACCATGAATTCCACATTATCTCCTCAAGTCAGAAGCAACAGCAGGGATACAACCAGTTACTGCTGACTTAAGTAAATAGTGGCAGGGGTTCTGTGCTAGCTGTACAACTGATAGAATAAGACCATTCTCCTGATAAACGAAGCAGAAAAAGCAGTGTGTGCCGATTTGTGCAAGGTATCTGCACAATTAATAATGTGGTTATCCCTAGTTTCCCTGTGTCCTTATGCCTGCAACCATCTTTTTTGCATCCCAACAAACACCCAATGGTTTACGGCCTTCTTTTCTGTACCTATACATGAAGAGTCAATTCCTCTTTGCATTCACATTTGGTGGATCTCGACTTGTGTGGTATATAGGCTTCCTCACAGCTTCAAGGAGTCACCATGGATCTTTTCCAAAAGTTTAAAGGCAGATGTGGACACTTCACATTTCCTGAGGGCTCCACTTTTGTGCCTTATGTTGATGTTTTATTGTTGCAATCTTTTACTTTAGATTGCTGCAAAGTTGACTTAGTCTACGTCATCACTGGACTAGTTCAGCTTCCCATGGTGTGTTATCTGATCCATGAGATCTCCACCGGAAGGTGTCCGTTGAAAACACAAATGTAAGCCGTTTGCCAGTTGCCCTGTTCAGGAAAGTCTCTCAAGTATGACCTTTCATGTGTATGGCTGGGTACTGTAGACAGTGGATCCTGGATACCCTGCTGTGGGCAAATCCCGGCAGAATTATGTCAAGGAAGGCACCCTATAGGAAATTTACCTTTCCTGCATGGTCATCAAAGTTTATTATTTTTAAAAACCTTTTGCCGAATCAGCATATTCCTTAATTAGTATATTACCTTTAAGTCCCTGGTATACCGTACAAGGTGTATTAAGGGCCTGGAAGATAAATGCCACTAATGGTCTGTATCAGCTATTGTGCCATCCACTAAAGTAGTATTGCAACATAGCTTCAGGCTGACTTACTGTAGCCTAACTGTGGCAGTTTAAGCACTGCAATTCAACATATCAAAATAAAACCTTTTGACAGGCCAAACCTTTATTTTAAATATCATTAAATCACACCTGTGTGTGGAAAAAAGAAAAAAAAAACACACACACACACACAAAAAAACACACACAAAAAATAATGCTGTCCAGGAGCAACGAATAAACTGACCTCAATGGGCAGAGATGACTCCTGACCTTGACAGGGTTGGGGGTGAGGGCCTCCTTTTCAACATTAAACTGTCAAATACTGCTTGAATTTCAAAATCTGCTTGACAAGTCTGCTGGCTTTACACATAACACTGGGGGAGCACTTAAATGGAAGGGGAACAGGATGCCAAAACAATTCTTGTGTATACTCTGTCTGGTTATTGGACAACCCTACTTTTGTTCTACCAGTCTTTCTCCAGGCTTATTGTAGGTATGGTGACCACCCCAAACTAGATTTTAGTATTAGATGCGGGAGGACACGAGGAGTACCATAGAACACACCCCACAGGCCTCAGAACCCAAGTTTAGTGTGGCTGATAACCTTCACCACCTTGAAAATAGCCAATGTGGGTATGGTTGGCCCCAGGAACTTTTACCCCATAGGTTAGGCTGTACCTAGGAGTCAACCCCCACTGACTAGCTTATGCCAGGCATAACTGTGGCTACTCAAGACACCCACTTCAGAACACTCTTAGACCTGAGGAAGAAGAGGACTGGACCTGTTGTCTGTGACCTGAGAGAAACCCTAAAGGACTGGACCAGCTCCCTCTTGTGCCCAGAACAAAGAAGTAGACTAAGGCCCTGATTTTATACTTTTTTGTGCCGCATTACAATCTTTATTTGACGCAAAAGCGGCGCTAACTTTCAAAATGCAATTCTTAAACATTGTAAGCACAGTGTGGCCATATAAAGTAAATAAGCAGGGAGACTGTCATTACAAACTCCACAGCTCAATGATGGCTTCACTGAAGTCTGGAAGTTTGGTATCAAACTTCTCAACACAATAAACCCACACTGATGCCAGTGTTGGATTTATTGAAAAATGCACCCAAAGGGCATCTTCGAGATGCCCCATGTATTTTAGCCAAACTTCTAGTGCAGGACTGACCCGTTTGTGTCACCCTGCCAGTTCCAGGCACGTTTCTGACCTCCTGGGGTGATAGCCCTTGTGCTCTCTGAGTCCAGAAACAAAACCTGCACTGGGTGGAGGTGCTTCACACCTCCCCCCTGTAATCAAATCAAATCAAATCATTAACATTTATAAAGCGCGCTACTCACCCGTGCGGGTCTCAAGGCGCTAGGGGGGAAAAAGGGGGGGGTTATCGCTGCTCGAACAGCCAAGTCTTTAGGAGTCTCCGGAAAGCGGAGTGGTCCTGGGTGGTCCTGAGGCTGGTGGGGAGGGAGTTCCAGGTCTTGGCCGCCAGGAAGGAGAAAGATCTCCCACCCGCCGCTCCACGGCGGGTGCGAGGGACGGCAGCAAGTGCGAGGCCAGCGGAGCGGAGGGGGCGGGTGGGGACGTAGAAGCTGAGGCGTCTGTTGAGGTATTCCGGTCCCTTGTTGTGGAGGGCTTTGTGTGCGTGGGTGAGAAGACGGAAGGTGATCCTTTTGCTGACTGGGAGCCAATGCAGGTGTCTCAGGTGTGCGGAGATGTGGCTGTTGCGGGGTACGTCGAGGATGAGGCGGGCCGAGGCGTTTTGGATGCGTTGCAGGCGGTTTTGGAGTTTGGCGGTGGTCCCGGCGTAGAGGGTGTTGCCGTAGTCCAGGCGACTCGTGACAAGGGCGTGGGTCACGGTTTTTCTGGTGTCGGCGGGGATCCAGCGGAAGATCTTGCGGAGCATGCGGAGAGTGAGGAAGCAGGCGGAGGACACGGCGTTGACTTGCTTGGTCATGGTGAGAAGAGGGTCCAAGATGAAGCCGAGGTTGCGGGCGTGGTCTGCGGGGGTCGGTGCGGTGCCGAGGGCCGTGGGCCACCAGGAGTCGTCCCAGGCGGACGGGGTGTTGCCGAGGATGAGGACTTCCGTTTTTTCAGAGTTCAGCTTTAGGCGGCTGAGCCTCATCCAATCTGCGACGTCCTTCATACCCTCTTGTAGGTTGGTCTTGGCGCTGGCGGGGTCCTTGGTGAGGGAGAGTACAAGTTGGGTGTCGTCGGCGTAGGAGGTGATGATGATGTCGTGCTTGCGTACGATGTTGGCGAGGGGGCTCATGTAGACATTGAAGAGTGTCGGGCTGAGCGATGAGCCTTGAGGTACGCCGCAGATGATCTTGGTGGGTTCTGAGCGAAACGGAGGGAGGTAAACTCTTTGGGAGCGGTTAGCGAGGAAGGAGGCGATCCAGTCCAGGGCCTGGCCTTGGATCCCGCTGGAGCGTAGGCGGGTGATTAGGGTGCGGTGACAGACGGTGTCAAAGGCAGCCGAGAGGTCGAGGAGAATGAGGGCGACTGTTTCACCGTTGTCCATCAGGGTTCTGATGTCGTCTGTGACTGAGATGAGGGCGGTTTCCGTGCTGTGGTTGGTTCGGAATCCGGTTTGTGAAGGGTCGAGCAGGTTGTTGTCTTCCAGGAAGGTGGTCAGCTGTTTGTTGACGGTCTTTTCTATTACCTTGGCTGGGAAAGGTAGAAGAGAGATGGGGCGGAAGTTTTTCAGGTCGCTTGGGTCAGCCGTAGGTTTCTTTAGTAGGGCGTTGACTTCAGCGTGCTTCCAGCATTCGGGGAAGGTAGCAGAAGAAAAAGAAGAGTTGATGACGGTCTGGAGGTGCGGGGCGATGATGTCGTCGGCTTTGTTAAAGATGAAGTGCGGGCAGGTGTCCGAAGGGGCGCCGGAGTGGATAGAGTTCATGATGGATTTGGTTTCTTCCGTGTTGATGTGGGTCCAGTTGTTGAGGGTGATGTCCGGGGAAGCGGGTTCAGTGGTGTATGGTTGGGTCTGGTGTCCGAAGCGGTCGTGGAGGTCGCTGATCTTGCGATGGAAGAAAGTGGCGAGGGATTCGCACAAATCCTGTGAGGGCGTGACGGCGTTGGCGCTGGGGTTGGAGAACTCTTTGACGATGCTGAAGAGTTCTCTGCTGTTGTGGCTGTTTTTGTCTAGTCTGTCGGTGAAAAAGTTCCTTTTGGCAGTGCGGATCAGGTGGTGGTGTTCGCGTGTAGCGTTCTTGAGGGCGGTCATGTTGTCCGCGGTGTGGTCCTTGCGCCAGGCCTTCTCAAGGGCACGACAAGTTTTCTTTGATTCTTTGAGGGTGTCAGAGAACCAGAGAGGTTTTTTGGTGTTGGTCTGTCGATGCGTGCGTTTGAGGGGAGCAAGGTTGTCAGCGCAGTTGGAGATCCAGTTTGTGAGGTTGAGAGCTGCGTCGTTGGGGTCGGTGGTGAGGGTGGGTTGGTTGGCGGCGAGAGCGGAGAAGAGTTGCTCTTCAGGGATCTTGTTCCACTGTCGACGAGGGGTGGGTTGAGTGCGGAGGTGGGAGGTCTCGCGTCGGAATGTAAAGTGGACGCAGCTGTGGTCGGTCCAGTGTAGGGCAGAGGTGTGGCTGAAGAAGACGTGTTTGCTGGCGGAGAAGATAGGGTCGAGCGTGTGTCCGGCGATGTGGGTGGCGGTGTTCACCAGTTGTTTGAGGCCGAGGTTGGCGAGGTTGTCGAGCAGGGTGGTGGTGTTGGGGTCGTTGTTTTGTTCCAGATGGAAGTTGAGGTCGCCTAGGAGGATGTAGTCCGGTGAGGCGAGGGCGTGCGGGGAGATGAAGTCGGCGATGGAGTCGCTGAAAGAGGCGCGAGGTCCGGGAGGACGGTAGACGAGGGATCCTCTGAGGGTGGTCCTTGGGTCGGTGCGAATCTGAAAATGCAGGTGTTCAGCGGCGAGGGGGGGGGGGTCTTCGGTGGAGGTGGTGACGCTGATGGAGTCTTTGAAGATGATGGCGACACCTCCTCCTACTTGGTTGGTGCGGTCTTTTCTGGAGATCTTGTAGCCTTCGGGGATGGCGGTAGCGATGTCTGGAGCAGAGGAGGCGTTCATCCATGTCTCCGTGATGAAGGCGACGTCCGGGGCTGTGGAGTCCAGGAGGTCCCAAAGTTCAACGGCGTGCTTGTGGACGGAACGAGCGTTGATCAGGATGCACTTGAGGTGGTTGATGGCGCGTGGGCTTGTGGTCGTAGTAGTTGCGTGGTGGAAGATGCGTTTGCAGGAGTTGCAGGCGAAGGGTCCATGGGTGCGTTTGGGGTGAGCTAGGAAGCAGGTTTTGGAGCGCCCTGGGTTGAGGGCGTGGAGGGTGGTGGGGTCGTAGCGGATCAGCGGGGCTTGGGGGAGCTGGGGAGCTGGGGACCAGGGGTCGTGGCGCTGGGCGCGGGCCAGGCGCGGACGGGCGCAGACGGGCTTGCCTCCTCCGGAGGTAGGAGGGGGGGGGAGGGGTCAGCTGGGGGCGAATGGGAGCTGGGGGGCGGGGGCGTGCAGGAGGTCGCGGCGGGAAAGCGCGAGGGAGGGGGGGGGGGGACAGGTAGAGTGAGAGGAGCTGGGGGAGGGGGTAAGAACTGTAACACCTGGCAGTGAGCCTTAAAGGCTCAGGCCTCCTCTTACAGTGCTCCTGGGCACTCCAGCTTTTGGAGATGCCCGCCCACCGGACAAAGCTCCACTTTTGGCAGCAAGTCCGGTGGGAAAATTATGAAAAACAAGGAAGAGTGACCACTTCAGCTAAGACCTCCCCTAAGGTGTCCAGAGCTGAAGTGAACCCTGCAGACTCCTCCATCTTGGTTTGGAGGATACGGACCAATAGGGTTCGTTCTGTACCCCTTCCCCAAAGGGCGTGGACACCGGAAGGGTGTAGTCACCCTCAGGTACAGTAGCCATTGGCTACTGCCCCCTTACCCCTGTAATCCCCCTAAATCCAGGATTTAAGGGCCCCACTGAGCCCAGCTCACCAGAATCCTGCTGACCTCAAGAAGACAACAAGAAGAAAGAAGGACTGCTAAGCTGACCCCTAGCTGAGAAGACTGCAGACACCAGCTGATTTGGCTCCAGCCCTACCAGCCTGTCTACAGCTTCTGAAGCCCCTGCTACAAAAAGATGACACGTCCTGCAGGACCAGCGACCTCTTCAAAATCCCAAGAGGACTGCCTGCACACCAGAATACCAAGATCTCCAGAGGACAGTGGCCCTGTCCACAAAGAAACTCCAGCAAACAACTCCAGAACCGCCCCAGATCTGCAAACTCTTCCTACTCTGCACCCATCACCCATGGCCTGTGTCCAGGTGGCCCACCGGTCTAGAGCTGGTCCCCAGGTGATTCTGCCCTAGTGTCCACCCTGGGTTGACCCCTCCTCACCAACACAACAACGCTTGCAGACTAAATCCAGAGGGCCCCGCTGCCCATGAAGAATCCAGATGAAGATTTCTGACACCTAAAGGTACTCCTCCACCCGCAGCCCCCTGGCCTTTGGTAATCCAACCACCGGTCAGCAGGCGGCCCCCTCCCTTCTTGTCCAGCCTGTGGTTTCCTGAAACTGACTCCCTGGACCCAGCCTGCAGCATCTTTGTGACCTCTGGGGTTCCACTCCCCCAATTAAAAGCACTAGGAGCCGATACTATATTTTCACCCTGCACCCGGCTGCCCATATGCAGCTGAGGTGGTGTGGTTGGTGCTGATGTGTGGAACCCAAGCCACCGCCCCCAGTGCATACCTAAACCTCCCAGGTCTGACCCCAAAGATACGGGTACTTACCTGCTGGCAGATCCAATTCCGAGTGCCTCCCTCTGTCCATGGGAGCCCATTTTAAATCTTGCAGCAACATTGATCTCTGCACCCAGCCGGCCCCGTGTCGCTGGTGGTGAGTGTTTGGGGTTAACCCAACCTCCTGTGGACAACCTAACCCCCAGAGACTGCACTGTAAGTCTTGTACTCACCTCAAAACTGTACTAACCCTCCCCCTCCCGAACTGTGTTTGAAAATTGCACTGTCAACTTTTAAAACAAATTGCTATTTACTTGAAAACCATTTAACTTGCCAAATTGAAACAAAGTGGTGTTGATACATATGCTTGCTACTTATTTGCAAATGTACTTACCTACAATCACAATATTGTGGTTCTAGTAATAAAGTAACTACATATATTTTTGCTTGATAAAAAACCATTGGCCTGGAGTTAGGCAATAAAAGAAGCACACACTCACTGGGTGTGTACAACAAATGCTTTGCACTACCCTTTGATAGGCCTAACTACTGAACCACACTACCACAAAAGGGAGCATTAGAATTATCTACTTTAGCCTCTGTTAAGCCTCTGGGGAACCCCTGGACTCTGTGCACACTATATCGCATTTTGATGTAGTACATACAGAGCTAGCTTCCTACATTGGTGGACCAGCAGTGGGGTCTACAACTTTTCATTTGCTAAACTACTCAGCCAATACCTGATCACACAGCTAAATTCCAAAATTGCCTTTACCAACTGATTTCTTTTTTAATTTGGCAATTTTTCTACATTTTTAAAAGTCCTGCTAGGGCCTTGGTTAAGTCCCATTTCACTTTTTTTTCAGATTTAAAAGTTACCTCTAATTAGAGGTAAGTGGCTAGAAGAAGGATTTTAGTTCCTAAGAGTAAATCCCAACATTAGCAACAATAAGAGCAGCTCAAAGGACATGGTTTAGGAGCTCAACCTCACCCCATTGCCTCCATCTTGGGACAGGAGAGTCCCTCTGCAGACTGAAAAACATTAAAACAGGTTCCAACCCTACCAATGTGAAGCTCCAGGAGCTGGATGAACTACCCCCCCCCCCCCCACCCCCACTGCCCACCCAACTAGGGAGAACAGGGCCCCAAGGCCCCTATCTCCAAGGATAGTACTCACAGGACCTGGGTCTTCCACGTGGGAGTCCAGTTCCTCTGGAAACATTGAGAGCAGCCTCAATGAAGAGGGCCTCCTTTTAGCAAGGATGGCCAAACGATTAGCTTTGGAGCAACAGCTCCTAGCTATAGGGAGGGAGAAAGCAGAAATGGGCTTAGCACCCACTAATGGCGACAGCTATTTAAATAGAGCCAGAGAGCATTCTGATGTCCTTAAAATCCCCAAAGGGATTGTCTCTAAATATAAAGAAGATGACATCAACAAGTGGTTCACAGCTTTTGAGTGAGCTTGTGCAATCATAAAAATAAACAAATCTCATTGGGGAGCTCTCCTTTGGGAACTGTTTACTGGTAAGTGTGGGGATAGGCTCCTCACAACCACCAGTGCAGATGCTGATTCCTATGACCACATGAAGGCTACCCTGATTGAGGACTTTGGATTCACCACTGAGGAGTATAGGGTTAGGTCCAGGGTGGTTCACAAAACCTCAAGCCAGTCCTGTATTGATTTTGTAGACTACTCAGTGAAAGCACTAGATGGTTGGTTGACTGGCAGCGGAGTGCATGACTACGATGGGCTTTTTACTTTGTTTATGAAAGAACATCTTTTAAGTAACTGCTTCAATGACAGGTTGCATCAATTACTGGTAGACCTAGGTCCAATTTCTCCCCAAGATTTGGGAAAGAAGGCAGACCATTGGGTCAAGACTAGGGTGACCAAAAGAAAGGGGTTACAAAGCCTCCCCAGGGGAAGGGTGGTGAGACACCTAAAGATAAAAGTAAAGAGACTTTTCAAGGGCACCAAAAACCTGCTCAGGATGGTGGGCCCGAGTCTCTTCACATGGTTACTGTCAGGAATCCCCAAGGTGCCTCCTGCGTTATCTGTCAGCATCCCCAGGGATTAGGGTTAAATCATGTCTCTGTTCTTGGTTAAACCTTCATGTTTCTAAGTAAACATAATGTGCTGTGTTACACAATTGTTTTTTATCAATGCTTGTTTGCTAATGTGAGCAGGTGTTGCCATGCGCTTCTAATTGGGTGTGGTGACTCATCCACATGTGGAAACTCAATTGCTTTCCTGAGTGGCTATAAACAGCAGAGTGAAGCATGTCTTCCTGATTGCCTTTTTATGCTTCCTGATCTCAGCATCTGACTTGGCAACCCAGCCCCTGCTGTCATCCTCGTATTCAGGACTTTTGAGGCAATTATTTTCTTCGTTCCTGTACCAGCTGACACCAGGCATTCCTCCAGCACTCCAGAAAAGACTGCAGCTAAGTGACTAGTATTCGGCAGGGCGTTTGTTCTTTGAGCGTTGTGCTTTCCTAGAACAGCTGGTGTATTTCAGACCTCGCATTTTGGCAGAGTGCTTACCGCTTATAGTCCCGCCAACTCCGCTCCACCAACCTCGCCATCGTTCCCCGCTTCCAACGCAAGACCTCCGGTGGCAGATCCTTCTCCTACCTCGCCGCCAAGACCTGGAACACCCTCCCGACCCCCCTGCGACAGACCCAGGACCTTCTCACCTTCAGGAGACTCCTCAAAACCTGGCTCTTCGACCAGTAGCAGAAGCCCCCCCCCCCCCCCCCCCCCCTTTTGAAACCCTAACGGGTACGTAGTGCGCTCTATAAATCTTGTGATTGATTGATTTTGAAGAGACAAATGCATTTCTGAACATTCTACATTATTATTGCAGTTACTTGTCTAAATGTGCTTTAGGAAATCTGGTTGAGCTCAAGTACTACAAAAAGTGACAGTGCAATTTTAAAAGAGCATTTACATCACTTTTCTTTCTCTAATAGCATAACTCTTGGATTTTAAATTGTCATTCATGCCTGTGTTTCAGGTTTGAGGAATTCGCTTTTTGAAGGGTTTTTCACACACACAGTGAAACCAACCCAAACTGTGCCCCCCCCCTAACTGTTTGAACCCAGAGCGGACATTTGTATTTCTTGGATTGTTTTTGTTCCTTTTAGTTTGACCCTATGCATGCAGGGAGGTTATGGGTGATATAATTAATGCCCTTGTTTGTCTTTCTTGTGCATGATTAGTGCAACCACAGTTCTAATTGTAGTGTGCAATAGTGAATCTGTGTGAAGCCAGCCCTAGTGTTGCAGTACTTATTGTTATGGTACTCAGTTTGGGTTTTTGGTAATGCAGAGTTAGTAGTTGTGCCAACAGTTATTATCCAAGAAAAGTGCCGGAGCATCCCGGTGTTCTACCGCTCCTGTGCCCATATCAGTTGAGTTAGTGCACTGAACTTGAAACTGAATCTCTCTTTCTATCACTCTGTCAACAACAACCTGCCTGCCCCCCTACTCCCAGAAGATACAGGGTGCCTGGCTGGACCGTCAAGACGTGGCAGTGTTTTCTCTTCCACTCCCCCTTTCCTTTTGGGACACCTGCTGGGGTTTCTGTGTCCACCAGGAAGTGCCGAGGAGGTCGGCGGCATACCATCGCCCCTGCAGACATCCCGCTTTTCTGGTGAGTGGCCCCGTCACAACAGTTACAAGGGTAAAAACTTTGATTCCAAAAAGGCCTGGTGTTACAACTGTAAACAGCATGGACACCAAACTGGAGACTCACCTGTCCCAAAAAGAATTCCTCCTCTCCTCCACCCCCCCCCCAGCACTGTTCCAGTTAGTATCGGTATAGCCAGTTTTCAGGAGGGATCAACAGTGTGCACCGAGCAAATCAGGGTTCATACTGAAGCTATTTTATTCTCAGAGTGTGGGATAGATGTTGCCACTCTTGCTCTCTGGCCCCTCAATAAGAACAAATACAGACAGGACCCTTTGATGGATGGGACAAAAGTAGAAGCCCTGAGGAATACAGGTGCCAGTGCCACCATGGTGACAGAAAAATGGTTTCCCCAGACCAGTATCTGGCTGGGCAAACTTATTTAGTCACCAGTGCTGATAATGTAACTTAGGTCTATCCCATGGCTATGGTAACCTGAGAATGGGGAGTGGTTACTGGCCTGAAATAGGTAGTGGTCTCTTCTGTAATCCTAGTGAAATGCTTGCTAGAGAATGATCTGAAGTCCTCAGCTTGGGTTGAGGTAGAACTCAAAACCCATGCACCATGCTGGGAATCCCTGAACTGGTGTGTGTGAAAACTAGAGCACAAAGTCAAGCACAGGGTGAAAAATAAGTATTGAAGCCTGGAATAGTGGCCCAGTCTTCCAAGAGAAAGGGCAAGAAGACTGGAGGGACCAGCTTCTGAGCAGCAAAAGAAACAAGACTCCTCTTCTCAGGAGTCCATGAGCCTGGATCCTTAGCAGGTAGAATTATTGGGCCCAGAGGGACCCTCAAGGGAACAGATGTGCCAGAGACAGAGGACCTGTCCCACTCTTGAATGCCTGAGGCAGCAAGCAGCTGCACAGAAAAAGGGAGGTGTCAGTGGCTCCCACAGAGTCCATTGGGAAGATGAGCTCCTATACACTGAGGCCAGAGACCCCAAACGTGGTGCAACCAGAAGAGTGGTAGTGCCTCAGCAGAGTTTATCCTCACTTTGGCCCATAACATCCCCCTAGTTTGGCATCTGGGAAACACAAACACTTGGGCTAGTAGAAGTGGCGATGATCCTATTCCAATATGTCTCAGGGGTTGTGTAACTCCTGTATCAGCTGCCAAGTCAGTGGTAAGGCTGGTGGCCACCCAAAGACCTCCCTAATTCCTCTTCCTGTAGTGGAGGCCCCATTTGAAAGGGTTGATCTGAACTTTGTAGGTCCACTTGAACTACCAACACCCTCAGGGAATCCATACCTACTGTTAGTAGTGGATCATGATACCAGATAGCTTGAAGCAATTCCTCTTAGGTCTGCTACAGCTACTGCAGTACCCAGGTCCCTGATTGGTATTTTTACCAGAGTAGGGTTTCCTAAGTAGGTGGTTTCTGACAGAGGTGAAAACTTCATGTAAACGTACCTAAAACACATGTGGAATGAGTGTGATAAGTTCACCACAACATACCATAGGACTTGTTGAGAGATTCAGCAAGACATTGAAGTGCATGATTATGGTGCTCCCTGAAAAACTCAAAAGGAGATGTGATATACTCCTGCCATGCTTGCTTTTTGCCTACATAGAGGTGCTTCAGAAAGGAGTAAGATTTTCCCCCTTTGAACTTCTGTTTGGCCACCCTGTTAGGGGACCACTTGCACTTGTAATAGAAGGCTGGTAGAGACCTCTCAATGAGCCTAAACAAGATGTGAGCGACTATGTGCTTGGCCTCCGCTCAAGGATGGCTGAGTACGTGGAAAAGGCATCCAAAAAATTTGAGGCCAGCCAACCACTCCAGAAGTTGCTGGATGACCGAAAGGCTGCACTGGTAGAATTTACACAAGGGCAGAAGGTATGGGTTCTGGAGCCTGTGGCTCCCAGGGCACACGGGGACAGATGGAGTGGCCCTTACCCTATCCTAGAAAAGAAGAGAAAGTGAGGTCACCTACTTGGTAGATCTGGGCACCAGCAGGACCCCCAAGAGGGTGATCCATGTAAAATACCTAAAACTCCACTGTGAAAAGGCAGATGTAACCATGCTGATGGTTACTGATGAGCAGGAAGCAGAGTGAACCTCTTCCTGACCTCCTCTCACATGACCCTAAAGATGGGTCAGTTGATAGAGTTGTCTATTCAGACAACAGGCAAGTCCTACAGCAGTTTGTTGGGATCTTCTCTATGACCCCTTGACAGACCCAGCTGTGTACCCATGATGTGGACACAGGAAACAGTTTACCAGTCAAAACCAAAATCTAGACAGTCTGATCAGGTCAAAGACAGCATCAAAGTTGAAGTCCACAAGATGCTGGAGTTAGGGGTTATTGAGCCCTCTGACAGTCCCTGGGCTAGCCCAGTGGTCTTGGTCCTTAAACCTCATTCCAAGGATGGGGAGAGAGATGAGGTTTTGTGTGGACTACAGAGGTCTCAACCCTGTCTCCAATACAGATGCTCACTCTATACGAATAGCAGATGAACTAATTCATTTGTGCTTTTGACTTAACTGCAGGGTACTGGCAAATTAGAATGGCAGCTAGAGCAAAAGAGAAGACTGCATTCTCTACACCTGATGGGCATTACCAGTTCAAAAGGTTGGTGAATCAAGTCCTTGCTGGTTTGAAGTCCTTCAGTGCAGCATATCTAGATGATATTGTTGTCTCCAGCTCATCCTGGCAGGATCACCTGGAGAAGATTGTGCAGGCTCTGCAATTAGCAAGCCTCACAATCAAGGCTTCAAAGTGCCAGATAGGGCAGGGCACTGTTGTATACTTGGGCCACTTGTAGGTGGAGGCCAAGTGCAACCCTTACAGCCCAAGATCCAGACAATTCTGGACTGGGAAGGTTCAAAAACCCAGACTCGGTCACGACATTCATTGGCTTGACTGGTTATTACAGGAGGTTTGTGAAGGGGTAAGGATCCATTGTGAACCCCCTCATAGAAGATGCCCAAGAAGGTAAACTGGACTCTTGACTGTCAATCGGCCTTTGGCACCCTGAAGGAGGCAATGTGCTCAGTGTAGGAAAGTACCCACTTTTTGGCATGGTTACCCTCCACTTTTTGCCTGCTCTCAGTGTATTTTGACTGAGTTCACTGGGATCCTGCTAACCAGGACCCCAGTGACTGTGCTCTCTCCCTCTAAACTTGGTTGCTTAGGACTTGGCACACCCCACAATTGGCATACTGGTGCCCCCGTATAAGTCCCCAGTATATCGTACTTGGGTACCCAGGGCATTGGGGCATCAGGGGCACCCCATAGGCTGCAGCATTCATTGTGCTACCCATGGAGGCCCACCCAAACTGTCTACAGGCCTGTCATTGCAGCCTGCATGAAAAGGTGCATGCACCCTTTTACTACAGGTCGCTACACCAGGTCACTGGGCTAGGAGGGCCTACCATAGGGGCGAGTTACAGAGGACAGGGTGCAGGTACCTGTGTGTGAGGGCATCCCTGTATGAGCAGAGGTACCCCTATGAACTCCAACACACTGGATTTCATAAGTGCAGGGAAGCCTTTTTACTATTCCGAACCTGGGCTAGTTTGGTATCAAGCATGTCGGAATCCAATGCTGTTGCCGGTATTGGTTGTATGATTCCTGCACTCTGGGGGCTCCTTAAAGGACCCCCAGCATTGCTACCAGTAGTCTAGGGTTTTCTGGGCAGCCCGCGCTGCTGTCACCCCTCAGACGGATTTCTGATCTCCTGCTGCATGACCATCTCATCTATACAAAACAAGGTGTGGATGTTGGCCTCGGCTCTGAAAGCAATTTTCGAGGTTTCGACTTGAACGATCGATGCCTGATCGGACTCGAGCTGAACTCCGCCTAAGGCTGGGGTGGGGTGGCCTTTTTCGGTGCCGAAGTTGTTGGTTGGTCACCGAAGGTCTTTTTACGGGTTGAACTATGGCCTTCCGGCAGTGGCGTTCCCAATGCCTTATGTTTGGGCTTGGCTGTGGCAGTCCTCCTCCTCGCAGTCCTCCTCCTCGCCCTCCTCCTCCTCGTCCTCCTCCTCCTCCTCCTCCTCCTCCTCGTCCTCCTCCTCCTCCTCCTGTCTCTGTGCTCTTCTGTCTCAGAGAGAGTGTTCTTCGAACGGAAGGATCTGCAGGCCTCGCAATTTTCTTCCCGATGGTCTGCAGAGAGACAGAGATTACAGATGAGATGTTGGTCTGTGTAGGGAAATTTTGCGTGGCACAGAGGACAAAAGTGGAATGGGGCCCGGTCCATGAGGCTTCCACACGGTAGGCTCGACTAGGCCAGAGTTGGGCGTGGGCGCTCCAAAGGGCAAGTAAAGATGTTTGTCCCGACTGTACCAAAGTGTCGATGGAAGATGGTACGCGATCGAAACAATACCAATGAGAATTAGCGAGTTTTAGAACTTTTCCTACTCGAGCTATCGAAGAGAAAAGAAACACATCCGAACCAGATGGCGGAAAGAAAACAATCTAACATGGAGTTGATGTCCATGCGCAATGGAGCCTAAGAGGAGGAGTCACTCGATCCCGTGACTCAAAAACACGTCTTCGAAGAAAAACACCTTGCAACACTCCGAACCCAACACTAGATGGCAGACTATGCATAGCATGTGTATCTGCAGCTACACATGCCATCGAATATCTCTCTATATATATATATATATATATATATATATATATATATATATCTATATCTATATCTATATCTATATCTATATCTATGGAAAATGTCACTTACCCAGTGTACATCTGTTCGTGGCATGAGGCGCTGCAGATTCACATGCTGTGCACATCCCACCATCTAGTGTTGGGCTCTGAGTGTTACAAGTTGTTTTTCTTTGAAGAAGTCTTTTCGCGTCACGAGATCGAGGGACTCCTCCCCTTTTGGCTCCATTGCGCATGGGCGTCGACTCCATCTTAGACTGTTTTCCCCGCAGAGGGTGAGGTAGGAGTTGTGTATTATAGTAATAGTGCCCATGCAATGGAGTAAATATGTATGTACATAATGTGGTTTAATGCGATATATTTACAAATGTAAAAATGTAAAAGTCTGATTTTTTTCTCAACTTAAAACGGCTACAGGCTCCCGGGGAGGTGGGAGGGCGCATGTGAATCTGCAGCGTCTCATGCCACAAACAGATGTACACAGGGTAAGTGACATTTTCCGTTCGATGGCATGTGTAGCTGCAGATACACATGCTGTGCATAGACTAGTAAGCAGTTATCTCCCCAAAAGCGGTGGTTCAGCCTGTAGGAGTTGCAGTTGTTTGAAATAAAGTTCGTAATACTGCTTGTCCTACTGTGGCTTGCTGTGTTGTTAACACATCCACGCAGTAATGTTTGGTAAATGTATGAGGCGTAGACCATGTGGCTGCCTTACATATTTCAGTCATTGGTATGTTTCCGAGAAAGGCCATGGTAGCACCTTTCTTTCTAGTTGAGTGTACCTTTGGTGTAATAGGCAGTTCTCTTTTTTGCTTTTATATAACAGGTTTGAATACATTTAACTATCCATCTGGCAATGCCTTGTTTGGATATTGGATTCCCTGTATGAGGTTTTTGGAATGCAACAAACAATTGTTTTGTTTTGCGAATTTGTTTTGTTCTATGTAGTACATTAGTGCCCTTTTAATGTCTAATGTATGTAATGCTCTCTCAGCTACCGAATCTGGTTCTGGAAAGAATACTGGGAGTTCCACTGTTTGATTTAAGTGGAACGGTGATATGACTTTAGGTAAGAATTTAGGATTTGTTCGTAGAACTACTTTATGTTTATGTATCTGAATAAAGGGTTCTTGTATAGTAAATGCTTGTATTTCACTTACTCTTCTGAGAGATGTTATAGCTATCAGAAAAGCTACTTTCCATGTTAAGTACTGTATGTCACATGAGTGCATGGGTTCAAAAGGTGGACCCATAAGTCGTTTTAAGACAATGTTGAGATTCCACGAAGGAACTGGTGGTGTCCTTGGTGGGATAATTCTTTTCAGACCCTCCATAAATGCTTTTATGACTGGTACTCTGAATAATGAAGTTGAGTGCGTAATTTGCAGATAAGCTGAAATTGCGGTGAGATGCATTTTAATGGATGAAAAAGCTAACTGACTTTTGTAAGTGCAGTAGGTAGCTGACTATGTCTTTAGCAGATGCGTGTAATGGTTGAATTTTATTATTATGGCAGTAATAAACAAATCTTTTCCACTTATTTGCATAGCAATGTCTTGTGGTTGGTTTCCTAGCTTGTTTTATGACCTCCATACATTCCTGTGTAAGGTCTAGGTGCCCGAATTCTAAGACTTCAGGA
Source organism: Pleurodeles waltl (assembly GCF_031143425.1). Classification (NCBI taxonomy): domain Eukaryota; kingdom Metazoa; phylum Chordata; class Amphibia; order Caudata; family Salamandridae; genus Pleurodeles; species Pleurodeles waltl. Next base: position 190,595,813 of record NC_090451.1, on the reverse strand, counting down.
GCCAAATTGCTAGATTCAGCGATGCTGGATTTGGGTGTCTGATCTGTTGTTTGTGTTGAGTTAACAGATCTGGTCTATTTGGTAGCTTGATATGGGGCACTACTGAGAGGTCTAGTAGTGTTGTGTACCAAGGTTGTCTTGCCCAAGTTGGTGCTATTAGTATGAGTTTGAGTTTTTTTGACTCAATTTGTTTACTAGATATGGAAGGAGAGGGGGAAAAGCGTATGCAAATATCCCTGACCAACTCATCCATAACGCATTGCCCCGAGTGAACCTGTGGGTACCTGGATGCGAAGTTTTGGCATTTTGTGTTTTCTTTTTTTGCAAATAGGTCTATTTGCGGTGTTCACCTGTGGAAGTAAGTTTTTAGTATTTGGGGATGAATTTCCCATTCGTGGATCTGTTGGTGATCCCGAGAGAGGTTGTCTGCTAACTGGTTTTGAATTCCATTAGGTGAATGTGGTTGTGAATCGGCCAATGCCATATTTTCTGTGTCAGGAGACACAACTGTGTCGAGTGTATTCCTCCCTGTTTGTTCAGATAATACATTGTTGTTATGTTGTCTGTTTTGACAAGAATGTGTTTGTGGGTTATTATAGGTTGAAATGCTTTCAGCGCTAGAAATACTGCTAGTAGTTCCAAGTGATTTATGTGAAATTGTCTCTGCTGATTGTCCCATTGTCCTTGGATATTGTGTTGGTTGAGGTGTGCTCCCCACCCTATCATGGAGGCATTTGTTGTTATTATGTATTGAGGCACTGGGTCTTGAAAAGGCCGCCCTTTGTTTAAATTTATACTGTTCCACCATTGAAGCGAGGTGTATGTTTGGCGGTATATCAACACTAGATCTTGAAGTTTACCCTGTGACCATTGTGCAATCTTGCGTTTGGGACAATGGCTATGCATGAGGACATCATGCCTAGTAGTTTCATCACTAATTTTACCTGTATCCTTTGTTCTGGGTGCATGGCTTGTATTACATTTTGAAATGCCTGAACCCTTTGTGGACTTGGAGTGGCAATCCCTTTTGTTGTGTTGATTGTTGCTCCTAAGTATTGTTGTATTTGACACGGTTGTAGATGTAACTTGTTGTAGTTGAGTGGGAAACCTAGTTTGTGAAGGGTTTCTATGACATAATTTGTGTGTTGTGAACACCGTTGTTGCGTATTGGTTTTGATTAACCAATCGTCTAGGTACGGGAACACGTGTATTTGCTGCCTTCTGATATGTGCAGCCACTACTGCCAGGCATTTTGTAAAAACTCTTGGCGCTGTTATCCCGAATGGCAACACTTTGAACTGGTAATGTACCCCTTGGAATACGAACCTTGAGTACTTTCTGTGGGAAGGATGTATATGTATATGGAAATATGCATCCTTTAGGTCCAGTGTTGTCATGTAGTCTTGTTGTTTGAGCAGTGGGATCACGTCTTGCAGTGTTACCATGTGAAAGTGATCTGATTTGATGTAGATGTTTAGTGTTCTGAGATCTAATATAGGTCTTAGAGTTTTGTCTTTTTTGGGTATGAGAAAGTGCAGTGAGTAAACTCCTGTTCCTCTTTGATGAATTGGTACTATTTCTATTGCATCTTTTTGCAACAACGCTTGGACCTCCAGTTGTAAGAGTTCCATATGTTGTTTGGACATGTGTGTTTTCGGTGGGACATTTGGAGGGAATTGTAGACATTCTATGCAATAACCATGCTGGATAATGGCTAGGACCCACGTGTCTGTTGTTATTTCTGGCCAGTGTTTGTAGAACTTGGTTAGTCTCCCCCCCCCCCCCCCCCCCCCACTGGTGTTATGTGTTGGGGATTTGTGACGTTGAAGTCACTGTTTATTTTGTGGAGTTTTGGGTCTCTGGAACTTCCCTTTACTCTTTGGGAATTGTCCCCCTCTATATTGTCCCCGAAAAGTTCCCCGCTGATATTGACTCTGATAAGTGGGCCTTGTTTGTGAGGTTGAGGGTTCTGTGCTCTGTCCCCGAAAGCCCCCTCGAAACTGTGTTTTTCAGAAAGTGCCTCTGCTCTGTGGGGAGTAGAGTGCGCCCATGGCTTTAGCCGTATCTGTATCTGAGTTTTTCAATAGCAGTGTCCACCTCCGGCCCAAACAACTGCTGTCCGTTAAATGGCATATTCAGCACAGCTTGTTGTATTTCCGGCTTGAATCCTGATGTACGCAGCCAGGCGTGTCTCCTTATGGTCACTGCTGTATTTAGTCCTAGCAACTGTGTCCGCTGCGTCCATTGCTGACCGTATCGGATTGTTCGAAATACTCTGTCCTTCCTCCACCACTTGTTGTGCTCTCTTTTGAAACTCTTTGGGCAGGTGTTCTATGAAATGCTGCATTTCATCCCAATGAGCCCTATCATATCTAGCCAGCAAGGCCTGGGAGTTGGCAATGCGCCATTGGTTGGCTGCTTGTGCTGCAACCCTTTTCCCCACAGCGTCAAACTTGCGACTCTCCTTGTCTGGAGGTGGTGCGTCTCCTGAGGTGTGTGAGTTCGCTCTCTTGCGAGCTGCCACTACTACCACTGAGTCTGGTGTTAATTGCTGCGTGATGTACACCGGGTCTGTTGGTGGCGGTTTGTACTTTTCCACCCTTGGAGTAATGGCCCTGCCCTTCACAGGCTCCTGAAACACCTGTTTGGAGTGTTTTAGCATTCCCGGTAGCATGGGGAGACTTTGGTACTGGCTATGTGTGGTCGATAGTGTGTTAAATAAAAAGTTGTCTTCAATTGGCTCTGCATGGAGGCTGACATTATGAAACGCCGCTGCCCTTGACACTACCTGTGTGTAGGCTGTACTGTCCTCAGGTGGTGACGGTCTAGCTGGATAACAGTCGGGACTGTTATCTGACACTGGCGCATCATAAAGATCCCACACGTCTGGATCATCCTGACTCATCCCTGTATGAGTTGGGGACTGCATCATCGGTGGAGTGGCTACCAGTGATGGTTGTGGAGATGGTGGCGGGGTTACTTGTCTTGCCACCTTTGCTTGTGGCTGCTTGTCTTTCTCTTGGAAGGCAAGTTTTCGTTTCATTCGTATCGGAGGAAGAGTACTAATCTTCCCTGTCTCCTTTTGAATGTGGAGCCTTCTTTGGGTGTAATCTGGCTCTATGGTCTCTAGCTCCTGTCCAAATCTATGTATTTGTGAGGACAGGCCTTGTTCCTCTGTGTAGGAACTTGTTTTCGGTTCCGAGGCCGGATGTTTCGGTACCGAAACCTTTTTGGCTGCTTTTTTCGGTTACGACAACACTTTTTTGCTCTTCGGCGTAGTGATCTCTTGGTGCCAACTTGTTTTGGTGCCGCTCTCTTGGTGCCGAAATTGCTCTGACCCGGTGTAGAGTCTGCTCTGTGCTGGTATCTCGACCAGAGTCGGATGACTTCAACACATGCATGCCCTTTTTCGGTGCAGATGCTCGGTCACCTATTTTTCGGGTTAAGCCATGGCCTGCCGGCGGTGGCGTCCCCTGGGCTTTAGTGGTCTTTGCCTGAGTTTTGTGTATCAACGTCTTACTCATGGTTTTCGGCGTCTGTTCAGGATCGACCTCTTCCGAGTCCGAATCCTCGATGGAGAAGGTTTCCTCTTCTTCTTCCTTGTGTTTTTGTCCTGTCGGCACAGACGCCATCTGTAGTCTTCTTGCTCTTCGGTCCCTTAAGGTCTTCCTGGACCGAAACGCTCGACAGGCCTCACAGGTATCCTCCTTGTGTTCTGGAGACCAATACAAATTACAGACCAGATGCTGATCAGTATAAGGATACTTGTTGTGACATTCGGGGCAGAAGCGGAATGGGGTCCGTTCCATTAGCCTTGAAGAAGCACGTGGTCGGGCCGACCAGGCCCCGCCGGGGAATCGAAAACCCCGAAGGGCTGCCGGAGCTCTTCAAAATTCGGTGTCGATCTGTTGTAACTAACCCGATACCGAACGCAAACAATACCGTCGAATTTTCCGAGATTTTCACTAACTTTCCGAACCGAAACGCGGAGCGAAAAGGAACACGTCCGAACCCGATGGCGGAAAGAAAACAATCTAAGATGGAGTCGACGCCCATGCGCAATGGAACCAAAAGGGGAGGAGTCCCTCGATCTCGTGACTCGAAAAGACTTCTTCAAAGAAAAACAACTTGTAACACTCCGAGCCCAACACTAGATGGCGGGATGTGCACAGCATGTGTATCTGCTGCTACACATGCCATCGAATATATATATATATATATACACACACATATATATATACACATACACACACACACACACACACACACACACCTTCAGATATTTACAAATCTCCATTATGCACTTTGACAGTCTTTCATGCTTTAACATTGGAATATTTTGAAACATAATATAAGATCACAGGAAAATATAAACTTCCAGTTTGAGGCACCTTTGTTCCATTCTGGAACAACCCATCAGTTCACCCAGGAATTTGAAGATAATTTTGCTATGCACACTAACTCTGGGATACAGGTAGCTGCGGGTTTAAAGGAGAAAGACTGGTACAATTGGTTCATGAGACCACAAATAATATTAAGCAGAATACAGGGGGCAGTAATACTATGTTGGGATCACTTTAAATAATATAGCTCAATTCTTTATAATCTAGTAGACACTATACCATAGTTTGTACCCACAAATGTTTTCCACCATCAACGAGAACGTTTCAGATGTGAGATTCAAGGTACTTACCCATATATGTCCTATTTATTCCAATCAACAGATATTATGGAAGGAGGTTTTGGGTAGATTATCCTTAATTGTTTGAATGCTCTTAGACAGCAACTTGTGTTCCTTAATTGCTGATTTATGTCAAGGGCCTGCGAAAACACTGCTTTTGCCTTTAGATTTGAAAGGATAGCATATGCTATTAGCACACCCGATATACTTTGCCAATGGAGAAGAGGGCAATTCCTCTTGTTTTCTAGATTGGTGGGATCTCCATGTAACTGAGAACATGAGAAATAAGCATCAATAAAGTGGCAGTCAGAAATGTAAATCACTTGTGCTGTGTCATTTTAGCAAAAGTGACAGATGATCACTTGGTTAAATTTAACTTGTTACAACCCTATTCTCTGACGATACAGATAAAACTACTACAGTGTCGACTTCATAATTAGTCAAGCTATGACGACCCTGTAACAACTGTGCTCTTTACAGGACTTGACCAATATTTGGGCTTGGCCTGTTCCAAAACTTTGGTTTCCTTTCTACTTCATTGCAGTCCTTTGATTTATATTTAAGTGTTTTTCTTCTTCTTTCCCTATTAATCGCAGCCCATGGAAATACAAACTGATGAATTTTGCAATAATAAGTTAAAATCTATAAGCTCCACCTAAGAATATAACGCAGGCTTTTGTCCCAGATGTTGTCACTACACCACAGCTCGGCTTTCGTTCGCAGTTTATATAATCTTATCCAAAACAAGCCCAACAGCTCTTGGAACCATTACGCTTTCCCAATTCTTTCATCAGTACTCTATAAAAGGCATATTTAATTGCAGCAATCCTTCTTTTGCTAAAAAAGAAATAGATTGGAATTACTTACTTTTACTATGTGATATCGGAACGTGGGGGGGGGGGGGGGGGGGGCTAACAGTCATAGCAGTGTATGCCATCTTCTATAAAATGTGGAATGTTGTACTTCAATATTTCTTGCTTGATATGGTAAAAGCAGAAGAATAAATTAAAAAAAAACATCAAGGTCTCTTAGAATTGCTCAGTATTTACAGCACCTTATTATGTTCTGCCTTTTTGGCAGCAGACTGTAATTCACCGAAAGAAGCACACCAACATCTGATTTAGTGGCTTTGCATAAGGTTGCAACAAAGGTTTGACAGCAATTCTGGGTAGCCTAGCATTTCAGCTTTTTCTGTGTTTTTGTGTAAAGTGACTTCTATGCAAATTGTATTTATTTTTAATGATGAATACAACCAAAATGTAGTGCTTAGTTCTGAGCGAGTCCTTCCAGTGATGTACATAATCATTTGCCCCACTTAAAGCACCACCGCAACCCTAATCGTGCTCCATTATTTTGTACTTATTGTTGGTTACTTTATTATCAGTGCATGTGGGAACATGACCCTTTCCTGTCTACTACTGGGCTGAAGTTACACCTTTCGGGTGCACTGATCTTGGGGCAAATGAAAGTATTAAACTTTCCACGCCATATGGTTTGACAGGGAGTAAGTAGATTTTGGACCGCAAAAATGTTTTAGAGACATGTAAAAGTCAAAGACGTCTGAAAACAAGCCGCGTGCAAATCTAAAACAAAACTCCATCCAACTGTCTTAAAAACAAAAAAAATGCAGTGCGGTTTTAAGTGTATTGCACATTGATTAGGATTGTTTTTTAGTATTCAATTTTGTATTGGGACTGGAACCTTTTACCTGGTACTCTGATGCATATGTTCTGACACTGCGCCAGAAAATTAGATTTTCATTGGAGGTATTAGATGTGCTGAGACATCAGATAGATTGAGCTATATGGAGTTATATGGATTGAAAACATGCAGATTCATATTGTATTAAGGATGTGCCTTTGATCTTATAAAGCCATAAAGCTGCTGCAGATGACTTGGTATGTTATAAATTCATTTAAAAATCAATAGTTTTTTCCTCACATTGCCCGGTTATCTGCTTCAGCTGGATTTTTTTTTTTTTTTTTTAAACTTGTTTGGATGTCAGTTATTAAAAATAACAGTTTAAGATTTTATCAACTGAGTTGTTTGTTCGTTTCAATGAAATACATTCAGGTTTCTGTAGCCATGTTGTGTTACTTTCTGCTGTGTTTATGTTGTTTTAGTCTTCTAACCTGCCATATATGAATACATTTTTTTTTTTTCCCAAACAAACTTTTGTGCATAGTATCTTTTTCTTCTAAGAATCAGTTTCTTCCCTTGTTAAATGTTCATAAATTCACCCCCCTAAGAGTATTGTACAAAGGGCGGCTCTAACCACTTTCATCCATGATATCGGTCCCCACCTACACAACAACTTGAGCTCCAGAAACCGGAGCTGAAGATGAGACATGAATGGAAAGAGGATAACGAGTACACTATGCTGGGGATGCTGTAGGAGTTAATCTTGAGGCGAAGACTGTAAACCATTGGTGTCCAACATAAGTCCCACATCCATGCAGTATTTTCAGCACAAACACAGACCACACAAGTTAAATTTAGATTCACTGTGCATTTATCTTAGGTGATGTAAGGAAATGCCTCCTTGGCATGGTTACCCCCTGACTTTTTGCCTTTGCGGATGCCAAGTTATGATTTGAAAGTGTGCTGAGGCCTGCTAACCAGGCCCCAGCACCAGTGTTCTTTCCCTAACCTGTACCTTTGTTTCCACCATTGGCACACCCTGGCATCCAGGTAAGTCCCTTGTAACTGGTATCCAGGGACCTGATGCCAGGGAAGGTCTCTAAGGGCTGCAGCATGTCTTATGCCACCTTGGAGACCCCTCACTCAGCACATGCACACTGCTTGCCAGCTTGTGTGCGCTGGTGGGGAGAAAACGACTAAGTCAACATGGCACTCCCCTCAGGGTGCCATGCCAACCTCACACTGCCTATGACGTAGATAAGTCACCCCTCTAGCAGGCCTTACAGCCCTAAGGCAGGGTGCGCTATACCATAGGTGAGGGCATAGGTACATGAGCACTATGCCCCTACAGCATCTAAGCAAAACCTTAGACATTGTAAGTGCAGGGTAGCCATAAGAGTATATGGTCTGGGAGTCTGCCATACACAAACTCCACAGCACCATAATGGCTACACTGAAAACTGGGAAGTTTGGTATCAAACTTCTCAGCACAATAAATGCACACTGATGCCAGTGTACATTTTGTTATGAAATACACCCCAGAGGGCATCTTAGAGATGCTCCCTGAAAACATACCCGACTTCCAGTGTGGACTGACTAGCTTTGCCAGCCTGCCACACACCAGACATGTTGCTGGCCACATGGGGAGAGTGCCTTTGTCACTCTGTGGCTAGTAACAAAGCCTGTACTGGGTGGAGGTGCTTCTCACATCCCCCTGCAGGAACTGTAACACCTGGTGGTGAGCCTCAAAGGCTCACCCCTTTTGTTACAGCGCCCCAGGGCACTCCAGCTAGTGGAGATGCCTGCCCCCTCCAGCCACGGCCCCACTTTTGGCAGTAAGGCCGGAGGAGATAATGAGAAAAACAAGGAGTCACCCTAAGGTGTCCTGAGCTGAGGTGACTGACTTTTAGAAATCCTCCATCTTGCAGATGGAGGATTCCCCCAATAGGATTAGGGATGTGCCCCCCTCCCCTCGGGGAGGAGGCACAAAGAGGGTGTAGCCACCCTCAGGGCTAGTAGCCATTGGCTACTAACCCCCCAGACTTAAACACACCCCTAAATTGAGTATTTAGGGGCTCACAGGACCTAGCAAGATAGATTCCTGCAACCTAAGACGAAGGACTGCTGACCTGAAAGCCCTGCAGAGAAGACTGAGACACCAACTGCTTTGGCCCCAGCTCTACCGGCCTGTCTCCCCACTTCAAGAAAAACTGCAACAGAGACGCGTTCCACAGGGTCCAGCAACCTCTGAAGCCTCAGAGGACTACCCTGCATCTAAAAGGACCAAGATCTCCCGAGGACAGCGGCTCTGCTCCAAAGAAGAAACATCTTTGCAACAAAGAAGCAACTTTTAAAGACCACACGTTTCCCGCCGGAAGCGTGAGACTTTGCACTCTGCACCCGACGCCCCCGGCTCGACCTGCGGAGAAACAACACAACAGGGAGGACTCCCCGGCAACTGCGACCCTGTGAGTAGCCAGAGTTGACCCCCCTGAGCACCCCCCCCCCCCCAGCGACGCCTGCAGAGGGAATCCAGACGCTCCCCCTGACCGCGCCTGCCTGCTTCCAAGAACCCGACGCCTGGTAAAGACACTGCACTCGCAGCCCCCAGGACCTGAAGGATCCGACCTCCAGTGCAGGAGCGACCCCCAGGTGGCGGCTACCCCGAGGAGCCCCCCCTTTGCCTGCCTGCTTCGCTGAAGAGACCCCTTGGTCTCCCATTGAACTCCATTGTAAACCAGACACCTGTTTCCACTCTGCACCCGGCCGCCCCCGTGCCGCTGCAGGTGTACTTTTTGTGCTGACTTGTGTCTCCCCCCTCCCCCCGGTGCCCTTCAAAACCCCCCTGGTCTGCCCTCCGAAGACGCGGGTACCTACCTGCTGCCTGACCGGCCCTGAGCTGCTGGTGTGGTAACTTTGGGGTTGCCCTGAACCCCCAACGGTGGGCTACCTTAGACCCAACTTTGAACCCTGTAGGTGGTTTACTTACCTGCAAAACTAACAAACACTTACCTCCCCCAGGAACTGTTGAAAATTGCACTGTCTAGTTTTAAAATAGCTTATTGCCATTTTTTGTGAAAACTGTACATGCTATTTTGCTGATTCAAAGTTCCTAAGTTACCTAAGTGAAATACCTTTCATTTGAAGTATTACTTGTAAATCTTGAACCTGTGGTTCTTAAAATAAACTAAGAAAATATATTTTTCTATACAAAAATCCTATTGGCCTGGAATTGTCTGAGTGTATGTTCCTCATTTATTGCCTGTGTGTGTACAACAAATGCTTAACACTACCCTCTGATAAGCCTACTGCTCGACAACACTACCACAAAATAGAGCATTAGAATTATCTTTTTTTTTGCCACTATCTTACCTATAAGGGGAACCCTTGGACTCCCTGCATGCTATTTCTTACTTTGAAATAGTGCATACAGAGCCAACTTCCTACAGGTGGATATACTCAATCTCTGGCGTGAGTGTAGTAAACTAGGACCTATGTTAACATAGCCCTTCTGCAGAGGAAGGCTGATTGACTTACATCAGAAAGGAGAACAGTGTTAGCAAGAGAAGGGCTTCAGCTTTGTCATGTCTCCATGTCCCCACAGCATTAAACAAGACTACAGCATGTAACGCTCTGAGCAAGTCGTTTCTTATGGAAAATAAAGAAATGCAATATCACTGAGTGCCTTTACCGTTTCACTAGAAATAAACACAGAAAACGCACTATTGTGGATGTAATACATCCGTGTAGAAGTACTGTATTGATTTTTTAAAAAGCAACACTCGTTTGTACACAAGCAGTCATACAGATCACACAGTTACAAGTATACTTGTCAGTCATGAATTCAGAAAATATGTTTTCACGCTGCTAACGAGAACATAACAGAAATTTACCATACAGTTAAATAAAAAGTACACAGCGGGGGGAGGAACAAGCAGATCCGGGAAACAGTGACTGCAATACATGCAAAATGTTATAAGACGATTAAAATATTAATGTTATATTCAATACCAGGGTGAAGAAACACAGTTTTCTTCACTTCCCTACTTTTTAAAATAGGTTACAGCTTTCACTTATACAGTTACCATACCTGTACATTTATATATAGCGAGTCTCTTTGCTGTGGACTCTAGACAAACTGAATCTCTGCACGTGAAGTAATCACGCCCGCTTCAGAAATGAAAGATTTCGCATCCTATGCAACCTGCTGGAAGCATCAAACCAATTTTACTTTGAATCTCGTTTAAAGCTAGAAAGGAACCCGACATGTTCAGCAATACTTTTTCCCGATTTCAAGTTCCTGGATAAACCCACACAACTTTTCTGGAAATAAGACAAGTCAGCAAGACGAATCTTGTTGGGTTACAACGCACTTTTGGGGTTCCAAAAAGTATTTATACAAATTAATCTTTTCTTATGGGTGAACACAAAATCTGCTTCCTATATCTTAGAGCTTAAATGAGTGATAAAGAAATGTACCTTTACACCTGGGACGATTAAAGCAGACAAGTGTTGCGTGTTTCATCGCTTTCACAAAGCATTTATTCTAACCTATCCACTGACACAATAACTGCTTCATCATTTGCTTTGATTTTAATAAACATATCTCTACGTGCAAGAAGGAAATAGGAACTAATGTACTTGATTACATTAAAGCATGGTACTATTCTGGAAGCCAGCTGATCGGCACAGTGAGACGGCAGCAGTGAGAATGCACATATTAAATCAAATTAACTCCTGTGCTACAGTTATATTAAAAGGTCCACAGGTATCTAACGGCATGGGTAAAGCTATACCGCTTGGTAAACAACGAATTAGAGAGGAAACTGATCACTCCTAAAGTAAGACCCATCTTAATTAGCCTTTCGGCTCTCACCTGATGTAAGGCAACAGCACCTAGACTAGTGACGTTGGTTGACTAAGACGTAAAGCTCATGCCTTAGCAACTGCAGGGTTCTCATCTAAATTAATCCCTTTACATGGGGTTGAGGGGGAAGCAGGGTCTACTCAGAGTAAACTAAGTTTACACTGAGGAACTAGACCATGCACTCCATTTTACTTTAAATACCATTTATTTAAACCAACTTGTGGTTCAGGAGTCGCATTCTTTTTTTTGGCAATCTAAAAGTACGATATGTACTTTCATTCATTAAAACCACTTTAACCATTGGTCTTGTTTTTTGCCCAGAATAAAAAGACTCATCAATAGTAAAGTTTTTATCTTCAGTAGATGTTAAAACCTTAACACAACTGATGGTGACGTCCCTTTGAAATGTGTTTTACCTTCTAGTGAAGGGAATTGCAACAAAAATAAAGCCGACAAGGGAGCAGGAAAATTGCTTAGGCGGGAGATTGCATTCCAAATGTTTCCTGAGAGGCATAGACCATGTAGAGAAATCCATCTTCATCTTTTTCACGCTCGTAGACCTCAGATATAGGTGTGGAGACGCTGACCATGCTATGTCCATTCACAAGCAAGAAGAAGGCTTGGTTAGAATTCAGCTGTAGGCGCCTCCTGTAAATGGAAACACAGCCAGTGAGTTCATGTGGAGAGTCACATCATCCAATACGCTGGAATAATCAAAAATACTGGTTTGCAGCGTTAAACAACTATGGTTTTGCAACCAACCACTACATTTTGCAAGTGAGCATAATAGCACACGTGTCTTAAATGCATGAAATACACTTGGCATGCTCATAAAACAAGAATATTAGTTCCAATCACTGAGTGATGGCAACCATGTGCCAACAAGCATTGCAAAGCCAATAGGTCGCTCCTTTCTGACCTACTGGCTTTTGCAATGAATCTTCCAGATTCTGTAGCACCAGCGGAAAAAAACAGAAGAAAAGACAAAAAGGCTTGATAATCTGAATAGTTGAATGGATGTCATGATGCTGCTGGCAGCCGCATGAAAAGCTATGCTATTAATGCATCATTCTGCATTTGGACACGCTCTTATCCATTTTTTTTAATGTACTTTTCCAAGATGGAGGATGTCACTTAAAGCAATAAATAAAATTAAAAAAAAACACTTTACTTTCATGAAAATATATAAAAATATATATTTAAGAAAATAGCAGATGACCAGTACCAGACTTAACACAAACCCATTTTTAAAAACATTCTCGGCCAGGAGTGGTGGGAAAACAATGGAACAGTGAGTGGTGGAGAAGACAAGGTTTAAGTGTGAGTACAAAGGAAAGTGTGATTGAGACCAGTGAAGCTACGAAATTGCTTAACGTGGAAAGTGGGGTATTGGGGTGTGTGTGTGGGGGGGGGGGGGACAAGCTGGGAGTGTGGGGAGAAGGAGCAACACATAGGCAGATAGGTTTGATGTCTTGGGGAGCGGGCAGGGGGGGGGGGGGGCAAGATACCATGATCTCTTATCAAGTGCTTAAGGACAAAAAAATAGCTCCCTGAACGTCAGCAGTGGAAAGATACAAGTCATCCAATATAAAAGATGGCAAAAAGGAAACGCTCCAGACGAGGAGAAAAAAAGCAAGAAGCAGAAAAGCCGTTGAATAGGAAGCAAGCAAATGAGAAGAAAGAACGCCAACCAATGGTAAGCAATGGGCTGGTTGCAAGCCCAAAGTAAGTTTTTGATATGGGCCACAAAAGGTCTTTCGTAAACAGACTGCTTTTAGCTGTGGGTGGGAATTAAAAATGAGTGCAGCCCTTGGACATACCACTAGTCAGGGTGCTAGAGATACCCCACCAGAATACCTTCTCTTCATTTCAAATAGCATAGTCCTCAGCAGAATGCAGATAACAGAAATTACAAAAGACCGAATGAGCACATCAACAGGAAATTCAATCCGTAGTAAAGTTTTTTATTTTAGGGAACACGGGCTCAGCATTCCAATATCTCAAAGTGCCAGGAATCTGTTGCCAAGGTACAGTCCAACAGGAAAAATATAGGTAAATGCGTTTTGATGAACCAGACTCCATACTGAATACTGCATTCACAGGTCATTAAGTCTGAGGTTTTGAAGAACCGATCTAAAAAGGACCACTCCACGGACTGAACCTCCTTCTAAATGATGGATGAACATCTGCAAAGTAAGAATTCAACTAAGCTCAAACTGAGGATGCATAGGTGCTTTGCTAGAGCGAAGGCAGTTGAGATCATTTCAAATCCTTCAGTTTGAAGGTTTTCAAATTTGCTAGTAATCAAAATGATAAACAGAAATAATGTGGATATGATTATTGTCCAATGCACAGTGAAGATATAGTTACAGCTTGCATAAGGTGGAGGTCATTTTTTTTTTAGTTCCTTTGGCTGGAGGAAGAAGAAGAAGAAGAAGGAAAAAAAAAAAAATACAAAAAAACAAGTACTAGTGAAACATGCCATCCGAACAACAAGAAAGCATGGCCCATTGAAAAAAATGTGGGTGCAGTATGGGGGTCAGAAATCACACAAAAATGGTCTTCATAATGACATGGAGGACATAGCCATGCTACAGAAGAGTGCGTTGAGCCTCTGTCAATATGCAGGGTTGTGCCAGGCTCAAATATCAGGGGGCACAGAATCCATCTGAGGATGACCATTTTAAAAGTCAGTCAGCGCATGCAATAGATCCACATGGGCTTCCAACTCATTTTTTAGGTCGAGCCTAGACAGTGCACAAGCGTTGTCTCTCAACATGCTGTAATCTACTGCAGTGGGCTTTCATCACACCCTTCACATTTTCATTCCTTGGCCTGCCTTTCAAAATTCCATTGATTTCATAGGTAAATGCTTTACATGTGTCCCGCCTTAAGGATGCTTTGTTATGGCCTTGGAGACTGACCAAGTGACATAGATTATTGCACAATCGGCCATATACCTTAGTGTGGCGCACTACTTTTTTTTTCTTTTGCCTCTGCGCTCCATATGTTTTTTTCTCTTCCTTGTTTTAGGGCATGCCACTGTTTATTTGTGGTGTATGCACCCAAAATACGCAAGCTGGGGATGGTAGGGGAGTTCTTTTTTATTTATTCAAAATTTTTTTTTTTTTTTTTTTTTTAAGTTTCATATAGCGCAAACTATCAGAGGAATGTTTTTACATGAGTAACACTTACCAACAAGAAGTTTCATACAGCGGGAAACTTGATCGGGGAGCGCTTTGCAAGAGTATCACTTACGTACAAGTTCATCAGTTGAAAAATATACAAACAAGCGCATTTAATACAGAAAAAACCCACCCAAATCTCAACATGGCTCTCCCGGCACAGAGGGAGAACCAATACTACAATATTCACTGCACTTAGAAAACTCACCCCATAATCCTTTGGGGGGCATTTCTTTTTCAAAACATTTTAGCCCATAACTCAGCCTGTGGCACTCCTACAATAATGGGACCCCTGCCAAACTGTTCAGCGTGACGTGCTCTTTTTAACTCATCTCTGGACCCCAAAATAGTAACCTCTCATGCCATTCAGGGTCTTTTTAAAATCTCATGGCTGGAACTTTTGTTTTACGGCTGAGAACAGTTTGTGTTTTTGAGAGCCTTGTTTGTAATATTATTGCAATAGGCCTGAAAATACGTAAGGCACTACACCCTCTAGGGGCTAAATATATCATTACACTGCGTTACTTTCTGCCATTCTCTTTTCATGTGGCTATGACCATGTTTCTTACAAATGCTATTTTTATTGTGGCGTCCTCTAGGGGCTGTTCTGAACATTACAGTCAAGATACTACAATATTTGCTGCACTAAGAAACTCGCCCCATAATGCTTTGCAGGGTATCCTTTTACAAAACATTTTTGCCTCTGCTCACCATGTGGAGGTCCTAAGACAATGGGTCCACCATCAAAACGTTGAGCACGACGTGCTCTCTATCTAGGTCATCTCTGGATCCCCACAGTAGGTTGGGGGGGGGGGGGGGAAGGGGAGGAGGGACCAAAAATAACCCCTCCCAATACTGTTTTTCTTTAGGTCTCTCATGGCTGTAACTTTTGTTTTACAGCTGGGAGTAGTTTGTGTTTTAAGGGCCTTGTTTGTAATATTATTTTACTAGGCCCGCTGGCCTGAAAATGTGTAATGCACTACACCCTCTAGGGTGTAAATATATTGTTACACTGCATTATGTTCTGCCACTCTATTTTTATGTAGTTACGCTCTCTGCGGGCAGACTATGGTTACATGACCATGTTTCTTACAAACGTGTTTTTTTTATAGTGGTGCCCTATAGGGGCTGTTCTGAGCATTATAGTGAATATTCGCTGCACTCCGAAACGCACCCCATAATGCTTTGCAGGCCAGTCCTTTTACAAAACATTTTTGCCCATAACTTACCAAGTGGTGGTCCTAGGACAATGGGACCACCATCAAAGCAGTCAGTACAATGTGTTCTTTCTGTCTAGGTCATCTATGGATCCCCATACTAGGCTGGGTGTAAAATAATAACATTAAAAAATATAATAAATAATGGTAAAAATTGTATTTCTTGCCGCAGATAGTGGAAGGAGGTAAATGGAAGTGCCTAGAATTATGCGGCAGGGCTGACCAATTTATGTGGCAATAGAAGCCCAGTTATGCATTTACAACTCCAACAACTACAACTCCTTCAAATAGGAGACCTATTGCATTGCTAATTATTTTTTTTTCTTTAGCAAGAGTACCGTTGGTTCATTAGAGTGGCAGCTGCCCTGTTACTGGCCGCAAACCTCCTTTGATAGTGCTCTTTAATTTAAGATATTGCAGGGACTTGAAACAGAAATTTAGGACATAATGTTGCACTGGATTGCATCCTTCCACTAAAAGATCCTTAATCACATTAAGTCTCCCTTCTCAGAATGACCCCCCCCCCCCTCCAGAGCAATAAAAGGCTCTACTTTTGCTTCTCTCCAAATGTAACTTAGCCCTATATCTGACCTCATTTCCGCTTTCATGTTTACTGCCTCCAATAATGCTGATGCCGCACAAACCATACAAAACGTGAATCCTGTGCCATTGTCAAATGCCTTCCATCAGTTAACCACTGGATGCCAACTAACCAATTTAGACGAAATACATTGGAAAAATTGGAGATTCTAGCATGGAGAAAGCTTAATAAAATCAACCCATGATCTATCACCAGACCTACCAAACCTTATGGATGGTAATGTATGGTCAACTCATTTATAGGACAAGCCAGTCAAGTAACCAAAGGATGCTTTTTCTATCAAGTTGTTTCACCCAAATTTTACAAGTCACCATCTCCTTAGCACTTTTCTACTTTGACTATGCCTGCAGTATACATGAGAGGCCCATTTCACCTAAAGAGCCCTTCTCAATCTCCACATCCAAATTCACTTTTCTTCAAAACTTCCATTTTTTTTTTTTTTCAAACACTTGCAGCCAATGCATAGATAGTACTGATAAAACAATAGGTAGCGAGCGAGCAATCCATGCCATTGAGCCACTTTTACTTCAGCATAAATTCCTACCTAATGGAAAGCTACACTTCTATCTTATTGCTTTGTCCCACCCTTGCTTTAAAAATCCTCAACTGGTGGGCAACTCCTCAGGTCAGACAGCTACGATCTGGAACTAACAGTAATTGACAATCACCATCTTCGGTTCTGGTTCGTCACATTCTCATAATTTAGAAAATAGACCTACATTTACAGGTTTAGATGTATATTTTCTCACACTTTCTGAAGCACCTGCCAAATCCCTAGGATTTTTTTACTGACCAAAATAGCTCTGCAGTACCTTCCATCTCCAAACTTGATAAAATTGACTCACTTAATTTCTCTCTGGGAAATCAAATCTTTCATTTCACCATCCGACTTCAGAAACACTGTTCAGTCCTTGTCAGACACCTAGATGTCAGTAAATCAGTATTAACGGGCCTCAAAAAACGAAAGCTCGCCCACCACAAAGCCATCCAACGTGCTGCAACTCTGCTTGTTTCAGGTGCTGAAAAACACCTCCACTACTTCAACCTCGATGCCAGAATCCACTTAAAACTACCATGAGTCACACACAAAACCCTCAAATGTTGGCCCTCCAGTTATCTGAAACAAAATTCATCACAGAAGAGCAAACAAAGACATGACGCAAATCTCGGCTGTTCCTAGATATACTAAAAATAATATCAAAATAATTGAACCAAGCCTTCTCACATACAATATATTTTCACTGACAAACCACACTTACAGTTGTTAGTGTCGATTTTAGTTATAAATTCTTAACTTTAAAAAAAACGTCTGACATTCATTAACAAAAAAAAAACCAAAGTTAATGTAGTTATGTTAACAAAAAAAAACAACAAAAAAAAAAAAAAAAAAAACACAGAAGCACACACACTAAACTTTACTCATCACGGCTGGCTCCACAATCCATTACTCACACCTGCAATGCAAACTATAGCGCGCACACCAAATGCAATGCTTGGGGGGTGGGCGGGTAGAAGAAAGAGAGAGGGAGCGAGAGGGAGAGAATGAGAATGAACAGGTAACCATGTAACAAAGGGTTATAACAGGGGAAGCTATTTCACTTTAGTGGGTCATTCTTTAACTGCAAGGTCATGCCTAGTAACTAATTAGGCATCTAGCAAACAAAATCAGACCGAATCGAGGTCTCGCACTGGATGAAAATTATATTTCACAGGTATCTGCAAAATACCATCCGTTTATAAAATATGGACTTCCTACCACAGATGTGTGTGCAATAAGAGCACCAAAATAATAAATCACCCAATCATCAAGTCCCTCGGGCTGGGCTTGTGTAACCTAGCCCAGACCTCGCAACAGCTGTACCTTAAAGCAGTACAGGACACAATACAGTCCTTGGAAGGTTGAAGGGAGACGGGATAGACAAACCTCATGTGTAGATCTATGAAATTCACTGAAGAGAAGAACATACCTGATCTCAAATCAATGTAGTGGGACTGTACAAAGTGTGTCTGCCCCAACATCTACTGCTCGGTTCCTTGAACTCTCGCCTGAAATTGCTGAGGGATACTACAATGCTTACATGATGGACCCACCAAAAAACTAGCATGGCACTCTAATTGAAGGTTGGATTAAACGAAATCAAGCGCTCACTTTACTCACATATTCTGAGGGAGAACCAGCTAGACAGAGTGTGTCAAATCTCTTCAACTAAAAAGGCAAACGGGTGAGGGTACATAATGCTTGGGGCCGGCATCTATGTCGGTTGGATCTTCTTCATGGCAGGTTTCCAAAGAGATAGAATTCTAGAAGTTGAAAAAGGAGACACTACCAGCACATTAAGACCATCATTATGGCAAAGCCTAAATTACTGGATCTTGTGTGTAGGGACTGCTTGTTGGGCCCTCATGTTCACTGCTACCTTGCAGACATATGTGGCCCATAAGTTGCACAAGCTGAGATGGGTAACAAAACCCATAATGGGAGCCAACATGGCCCTATATGCCACCACTAGCAGACTTCGTGTATCGCACTAGAACAATGTGAGGCATATCCAGGGGCAGAACACGCCAGGAAAACTATTAAAGAAAGAATGGAAGTATATCAACATGCTGTCCAGAAGACTAAGTTTCTGCAGTGCCACTGAACGTATTCTACAGGCGTATGCCTGTACTGAAAATGATATGCCTTCATCGTTGGAGGGTTTACATTTATCCTGAACCAGGTGGTCTGCTTCAGTGGATCTTACTTGGCAACCTAGCTGGTAGACCAAATACCACATATGTGGAGTCTTATACACAATACATAGGGCCTGATTTATATCTTGATGGTATTACCGCCAATCCGCCGCTGCAGGGGCGGACGTACTCCATCAAGCCAATATACTATGGCTAAGCCACCAACTGCCACAACAGAGTGCTCTTCCCAGCAGCCAGGCTGGCAGGTTCCCGCTGCCCATATTTAGATGTTATAGTTTTGCAGGCAGCAGATTTCTGACAGAGAGTGGACGGTGCAGGACCCAATGGATATTCTAGTCTGCCTGTGCAACAGAGGTTAAGTCATACACACACACACACACACTGTACCTCAGCCATGTGTGTCCCCCTGCATAACACACTATATAACACCACATACACTAACTATTATGCATTCCCATTTCACCACAACATGTACTTGCCGAAAATACACATTGCCATACATCCATGAAACATACACACTATCGACACCAAACCCAACCATGACAACCAACACAACTACACACTCACACAATATCACAACTACACACATTACGAGACCCCACCACAGCCCAACGATACTCACCTGAATGCTACACACAGCAACACAACCAAACAGTAGACCTACATGTAAGCAGCACACAATCTGACAACCACATCACCCACTACACCTCCCTACAATTCACCCATTACAAAAGCACATAGACAGACACACACACACACACCTGGTAGCCCAACATTACAAGTCCAGGTCCCCATGCAATGTGCACACATGTACACAGTTGACTAGTGTGATTGTGACGTTATTGTGGTGCCAGCATTCATTTGACAATGAATACGGACAGCTATCTATTGCCTATGGGACCACCAACATCTAAATTGAGCAGGCTGCCAAGCTGGAGAACGGGTTTTCTGTTGAAAAACCATCAGCAGGACTGTTACCGCCAAGATCTAAATCAGGCCCATAGTGATTTGAAAATGATCCTTTTACCGACTGGTAGCCAATGTAACTTTTTAATGCATAAGAGAAGGAACCTCTACATAAATCAACTTATGACAACAAAGCAGCTGCGTTTTGGATGAATGCCAGCTGTTTAATCAGTTTGCCCAGTGTGCTCAATACGAGGCATTACCATAGTCTAAATGAAAGGATGGTGGACTGAATAAAGAAAATTCTATGCTCCACTGGTAAGAAAGGTAGAGGTTTTCTCTCTGTTTTTAGAAGAGAAAATCATGTGGAAGATAGATTATCGATATGTGAGGTTTGAGACTTTTTTTTTTTTTTTTTAAACAATGAAGAGGCTCCATACTTCTGGGGATGCTGAGTGAGGAAAAATTGTCTGGGAAGGGAAAAAAAAAAAAAAAAAACACCTTTAGACAAATAGTCATGGTACCTTATTTGCAGATTACCGCAGTTCTACCTTTATTAAACTTGAGCTCACCGTAAGCCAGCTAGTAACATCCTACATACACTGATGGAAATTCTCATGAGAGGAAGTGGCCTTTGAAGCAACCCCTATGTAAGTGGAGTATTAGCCGTGTAATACATAAAGACCACCCCACCCATTAACATCAATTCATCAAAATGCCAGGAGCTGCGGAAGTGACATCACATGCCATTTGGCCTTTACTTTCACATACACACACCCCCACAAGAATGCACACAACACATTTAAAAACACCTTTTATTTGCATCCGCTGACAGGTAGAGTTATATTCCAACTAATTGTACTCCATTCTTTATTACACTAATAGTGAATAATATGTTAGTCACTATTAGTGTAATAAAAAATTGCCAGAAACCAGGAAACGGGAGTCCACAACAACGAGCATTAGGACGAGTTGCCTCCTGTCTTCCGGACACCTCTAAGGCCAGGGGGTCGCAAAGGGTGACTGTCATTCTAAAATCATCCACAACAGACTCCAATGCGGTTTCAGACTGTGCTAGGTGCAATAGGTCACTGCTCTACAAGTAATTTACCAAAATGGTATTAACATGTTTTTCAAGAATTTTCCCTAGAAAAAGAAGGAGCAAAATCCGTCGCTCATTACTCAATATATTTAGGTCGGCTATCGGTTTCTTTAGAAGGTGTCTTTACATATGCCTTTTTCCAATCCTGGGTAACTATTCCTCAGAGTCAAAGAGGCATTACATATAAAACGAAGGGTATTTTATCTGATGTATCTGCCAATGACAGCCATACCCTGGAGGCATCAGGTCATTCATTGAACCGGATGTGAGGGAATGAACTAGGTCGTTCAATTGAGCGTCTGATACCTGCAGGAATTTCACTTGTACTTATTATTCCATTCGCCAACTTTTATCATTTCTTCATTACTGCCTGAAAGTTACCAGATGCAAGGGTAACGAGAAAAACATTTACTCCAACCTGTTAATATTACCCACAATAGAGTATTTTGCTTGAAGTATGCTAAAGGAAAGCAACAAATGACCCATCAGGACAGCATCCCATGGATAAAGTTTGATGTTTTATTGTGGGTACAGCCATGCATGCAGTACGGCTCCCAAACAGATCTGCCATATGAAGGGTGCCTACGGACAATTTCTTATGGAAAACTGAAGTGAAGTGAAGTTTGTGAAAACTGCAGTGTCGCTGCGAACTCCAGCCCTCCACTCCAGGATGTTTAAATTGCAGGGCCCCAACTTAATGAGTGTCCTTATATATTCGCATTATCTTGGAAAAAGGTAGCACACAAAAAACGTAAATGAATTATGAAGAACTGAAAATGATGAGCATTCCGGACCCTGAAGTCTGAACATCGCCCTGCGGCCTGGGGGCAGCACAAATTCTAAGACTCTCTGGACGAACACTGGCTCCAACAGCTGGCAAGGGTCCTCTGTAGTGCATGTATTTATGCCGCAAAGCCCTTCTGATCTTAGAATTTTAATAAGGCTGATGTTTAGTCAGCCCTTTCGGCCACCTCGAAGCAGACTTCTTTGGGAAAGAAGTCTTGCACCGCTGAAGTATTGCTACCACTGGGTGTCTTTTCAGCCCCTCTTGGTAGCACTGTATTGCACCGACGGCAACTGTAGGCGCACTATCTGCACCAAAACCCCTCAAGTAGCCAAGTGGGTGACTACGAGCAGGGCATTACTGAGGCAGAAGCAGTTCCCCTATCGTTTTGCTCCAAACCAGAAGTCACACAGAATAAATAAAGCACATGAATAGATAAACACGATCCCTCCAAAAGGTCTTCATCACATGGAATACTAGAGGCAGCATCTCTCAGAAAGGAAATGGCAGGTATTTTTTTTTTTTTTAACCAGATAGTCTCTCATCACAAGAAAAAACCTTATCAAAGAAAAATCCAGGAGTTCGAAATCATAGTCGAAGGGGAAAATGTTCTTAGAGGTAAAGTCAAAGACAAACCTTTACTAAAAAAGGCAAAACCAGGTCTAAAAAAAAACTTAAAAAAACTGCAATACAAAAATACCCCCCCCCCCAAAAAAAAAAAAAAAAAACATAAATAAATAAAAAACAACTATATTTTAAACAAATTTCTGAAAGGAACAGTATCAACATTTTACTATGCAAGTCATTATGCCTACATGGACTGCTTCCTGCTGTGTTTTTTTTTTTTTTAGTTGTGACATTAAACAAGATGTTTTGCTTATACTAACATTATAACAATGTATTTACTGGTAGGGGCTTTAAGACATCTCTTTATGCAGTGGTCTGCTTTTGTATCGTTCACATTTTACTTCCGCCCACTATAGTATACAAACTGGGGCAGTTTCTCAGCCCACTTCAGCCACTGGTTAACTTTAGTACATTAAAGAGATCTGCTCTTTCACAAAGAGCACATACACAGAGTAGTTCCTTCAGTACCAGGAACTGCTATCGCAAAATGTACTTTGTGAGCCTAAGAAAATATGTTTATTTTTAGCCAATGTGTATTTTTCATTTTAGAATGGACTAGGACATAACGAAGCAAGCGCTGGCAAAGTCAAAGGACAACCAACACCTAATCTAATCTGATGGCTTGGCCAAGTCTCATTTAACAGTGCAATTAAAATAAGCTTTTCAGATAAATGGATGTTACAGTTCTACAGTTGAATTGCAACATTCCTCTGACTTACAGATATTACACGTCTCCATCTACAAACGCAAAGCCCAAGATAATTCTTGAGTTCATTCTTTCATTTCGCACTCCTGTAAGTCTGTGAGACCCTTGGACGCTATACTCAATGTGGGAAGTGATATTACAATACTTGAAACTACATATTTTCACATTACAGTTTAGAACAACGGAGCTCTTCCATAACCTGAATACTGCAGGATCAGCCTTGTTGTACAAACTGGACTACTCTACAAAACGTGGGACATTCTACTGGGCAGCCATTGGCACATTCAAGACAACAAATTGAAAAAACATCTACAGCAAGATGGTTCAGGTGAGAACTCTTGCATCTAACATCTAGTGATATGCAGGACTTCACTCAAGAAGAACTCCACTTTCCATCTTTTGAGGGTGGTAAACTTATTACAGTTAATTGAGTATTAATAACTATTTTTTTCCACACTTAGAAACCGCACGAATGCTGTATGAAACGCTATATAACACACAAAATATTGGTTGTGCCCAAGAGCAGGCTGGGCAGGTAACGTGATAATAAAAGACCTAGGACACAGGTTGACTGAGTGTGAAGCTGGTCTCAATATACTACAGACCACCACTTCTTACGCTTTTGACTTCCGTAGACCCTACTAAATCACTATTAGAAGACAGGGCCCCAGGTTACGCAATTTCTACGATCTGAACCTCAAGTAATATATAAAAATACAAAAAGGTGCACACATTATGACAAGAATATTTTATTCAAAAACAATACATAAAAAAGGATGGACATAAGGCTTCTCTTTATCAAGCGCCATCATGGGTAATTAGTGCACTATACAAATTAATATGACATCCGTCAACAGAAAAGAGAAATACCTTATAATTTTAATGAGCTCACTCATGTTGACATGATCCGGAACCAAGAACTTGGTTTTGTCAAGCACAGGAAGCTGCTTTTCCCCCTTGTACCTTTCAATAATCACCTGGAAATCATAAGATAAAAATATATATATATATATATAAATTAGTGTTTCGGTTTCTGAAACTGCAGATAATGACAACCTCGTGCAACATTTTGTCTGTGCTCAACAACTAAACGTGGAAAATATAAGTTTAAAAATCATAAAAGCATAAAAAGGAACGACTAGCCAAAGAAGCGTCGATGTGACCAACTGGAGTGTTCTGTTCACATTTCAGTAACACAAAGGGGCATACAAAACAACTCGTTATCCACTGCATCTTGATGCACAATAAAAGAACCATCTCGTGTCTGTAGAGCATAACAGGACAAGCAAAAATGGCTTAAGGAAGTTAGTTACCGGCTTGAACTGGGTATTACATGGGAGGTTGTGGTGAAATAGATCCCCTCTTCCCCATTTAATGGCAAGCTCGTAACAAATTTTAAGTACACACAGTTTACCAAGTCTGTACATGTTTGGCTCTACCTGCAGTACCAATTGTCATATGTAAGCTTCAGTTTCGCATCTATTTGAGTATCAAGAGTGAAATGCCAACGGGTTGATGTGGTCCTTTTTGTTTTTATAGAGCGCAATGTATCCACAATCCAGATCTCTATCCGAGGCCTTCAAATTGGTTGGATAGGGCCTCGGTCTGACTTGATTGGAGGTGAGGAGGAGCTCTGGGCAAGGGGAGCATTTACTCTTCCCTTGGGGAACCAAAACAAACATGCTGAAAACAGTACATTCATAGCTGATTTTATGGAGTTATTGTGAGAGAATACGTTTGTCATCCTAGGGTACTATCTATTTTTCAATACAGAGGGGCGGCATTAAAAGTTTGAAGACCATTGTTTTACATAAAGCATACAAAGTGTGCAGTTCCTCCGCCGACACCCTTTTATGCCTGAAAACTGCTTTCAGGGGGTGAAAAAACAGTTTCACCTTGCCTCAGCTTCGCCTTTATTTTTCCGCCTACCGCCCTGATGGCACTGAAGCACTCAGAAGGAAAAACTCTAGGGTGGATATTAGCAAGAAAATGTGCCACAAGCCAGAAAGTATTCCCACTGTTCTGAATGCATGGCTAAGTGACCATGAGTGGATGTCGAAGGGGTTCTCCTCTGTACAAATCGATAGTCTGCCACTCAAGCAGAAGAAACTCTTTTCCGGTTGTGAGACGGAGTAGTTTCCTTTTTACAGTCTTCCCGTTTCAAGGACTGTTGTTAGTGCGAGCTGAGGTGAAGTTCCCCGGAAAACTGCACTTATTTTCCCATCTTTTTAAGCACAAGAATTATCCCTATAAACATGCTGAGTGTCTGGGGGTGGTCACCAGTGGGCAGGTACTCACAGCAGTTATCAGTATCAAACAGGTACTGAGGGATAGCGAATACCGACATTTATATTCATTTTAGCATTCTAGCCAGCACTGCTCGCTGCCTCGCCAAGAGTAGGTTTTACAGCACAGCACTGAGAACTGTGTTAAGTCAATCTGGACTTCTCGTCCTAACATGCCCTTTAACCACGGCAATTTTTTTTAATCTGATTTATACACAACGTTACTGTTAAACTCATAGAGGTGGACGGTTAAGCAGCTTTAAAGCAACGTTTCTTATCGCCAATGTAATGCAGTGGTAGAATACGTGGGACAAGCCAACCATATAGGCCTATTCTGCCTTCCATAATTAGTTAAGAATTTGCCCTTTTTTGGCAATGCCAGCTCTCCACTGTTACTAGTGTTTTTAGATCTCTAATAAAGAACCAAGTAATAATCTCATCACGTGATTCTTGTTACCGATGGCAATGAACTGAATAAACACCCTACTAATGTACACACAGTCCATCCTTCAATGGGACAGCACATGGTTTTAAATATCTGAACGTGAAGACCCTACGAGGCCTGAGCTCGAGGATACACCCATCCCCCAATCTTTGAAGCTTCAATTACTGGAGCCATCCCTGGTGCACACAGGGAGAGCCATCTGGCATACTACTGGGAATGACACTGAATACCGGCTGCAATTAACTGGGGAAAGCAGTTGTTAAGCAAAGGCTCAAACTTTAATTATTAAGCAACAGCCCCAAGCACTACCACAAACATTAAAAACAATAAACCTTCATTCTAAAGCAGGTGGCTGTGTAAAAATGTTCTGAGCCTTTCCTCATAATAGCGTGTATCATCTTAGTTCACAATACTCACTCTGCAAGCGAGTAAGTGAACATAGGAGACGAGCAACATGGGTCTGAGAACTCTGCTTACCAAAACACGAACAAACGTACTTCAGCTCCAAAACGATACATATCAGCTTCCGTTCCACTTCACTCTAGCCAGCCCTCTCACCACCCTTCAAAGTTGTCAAACTCGGCACAGTGAATGTCATCTTCACCTTATTACAAGTGAAAATACTTCTGATCCATACTTTCCAAATCCCCTCTATAAACACTGCATTCACCTCGACTTGGGCAACTAACTGAAAAGCTCAAAGAACGTCTACAAAGTAACTTATGTACGGTGCATTACACTGAAGCGACACTTTACGGCAAATATCCGATGTATACAGGACTTACTGGTATTTTATTCGGGTGCTGTTCTCGTATAAGTCGTACATCTTCAACTCTCTGCTCTGTGGGGGACAGAGAATAGAGACGGTCAAATTGTGACCCAATAGTTTTGCATGCTACAAAGGAACACTCAACTAAACACAAGTAAAGGCGTGCCGCTAACAAATCGTGCAGTATTCATGGAAGGCTTCCACTTTTTGCTAGGAAAACATTTTAAACATATCAAAAAAATAAACCGTAGAAGGAAGGGGGGGGGACTTTGCACATGCCACTTTATTCTCCCACTGGATCTGTTGGTTCCGTCTCCCACCTGAATTCTGGGCGGCGACACCGTGCTCTGTCGCTGCACGAAGGCCACCTGCCACCTCTCTCCTTAAGAGGTTGAATGCCTCCAGGAGTGTGCATCAGCATGGACAAAACCGAAGAGTGGCTACAGTCTACTTGAAATACAACCTGGGAAAGGCGGGGTGGGAAGCTAGCTTCAAGGGGCATCTTTCACATGATAACGATGAATAGAGGCAGGAACTGGTCTAAGGTGCAGAGAAATGTACAACTAAATCCCCAACTGTAAGAAAAATTGAAAGAAGGAAATACAGCGAGACAGCAAGAGAGACTAGGTAGACATGGTGAGGCAGAGTAGAGGTGGAGCTGCTGTGCAGGACTCCTTTACCTTCTCCCTTTCAGGGTATAGGGAGATGAGCTGCAGAGTCCAAGGGAACAGAGACAGCGAGCTGGCACAGTCTTATACCTGCAAAAAGCATTTGAAATCTGTACACCGACTGTAACGGGCAATGGCTTAGTGAAAAACTAGGCATCCACTCATGTTCTAAATTCTACCAGTATTTAATGAAAATAAAAAAAACTATCCACCAGGAAGCAATGAATCGATCAGGATGTTTGAGCAAAGTCACTGTGTATGGTGATCAAGCTTGCTTACATTTACCATCCTCCCTAGACTTGTATCTGATGCAGTGATGCATTATGGAAACACATGGTGCAGTTTCCAGTAAGAAAAGGTGATCTACTTGTGGGATAAACACCGAATTGAGCAATTACACACTGATTTTTTCCCCCCTATTCACATTCAGGTGGAGGCTGCATATGAAATTATTATTTAAATGTCTAAGCTCCATCCAATGAAACAATCCACTACCTCACAAAAGGGAGTACCAAGCTGATCCAACGCAGCACTGACACTAAGTGAAACGTTGCCTTTTATTTTAGTGTTCACAAACAAGTTTACATACCTGGTAATTCTTCCTGCCCAGTTCCCCATTTCAAATAGGCATATATAAATGCCATGCATGGGCTCCCTTCCAAAACGGATGGGCCCACACTATTATATATATATATACACATACACAAACAAACAAATGCTCTTCCTTGCTCTTAACATTTTAACTTGTCCTCCACTCCCACTTTTGTTGCTTGCTTCGAGATCAGCTCATTACTCGGTTACCAGGAGGGATTCAGTAAGCTAATGCAGAGTCTGTGGCAATCCCTCGTTACCATGTCCCTGAGTGACCAGACTCAATTTAGTCTATTCTGTGTTGCAAGTATCCAGTGAAACCGTTCATGCAGACCCCACTTCGGTAACACAAAGAGGATCCTCTTCGAGCTGCGGAGTTCTTGGCATGCAAGCACAAATGAAGGTTTTTGTTTAATCTAAATACCTCTATTTGCACAACTTCGGTGCCATCAGCCAGGCTACTTCTACTCCCATGCACCTCAAAGATACCATCCACGATGAAGGCATGGAATAGTACAAATAATAAATTGGACACTCATGAAGGTCCTCTCAAAGTTTAACTATATGAATCTACACCAATTATATAGTAATTGCATTCATATAGCGTTTACTACCCCTGAAGGGGCTACGAGCTTTACGCCGGACAACAAGCTGCTCGGGAATCCAAGTTTAGAGCTAGTCCAATTATTGGTTACGGTTAGGCAGTGGTATAAGTGTTTTGCGCTCAAGTAAAACATTCTATGCATTCATTCTCATTTCTTTATGGTGGACTGAATTAATAGGGGATAGCTGTGGTCATTAGTGGGGATATGTAAGGTCATGCACATGGCTGGTGGGATTCATGGATGAATCAGAGGCGATTAGGTATTGTTAGGCTGAATAGGTAGGACTTTCAGAAGAAGGAGGAATTGAGTTTTGGTAAATGAGTCATGGAAGAGTTACATTAATATGGAATGAGACAAACATGCATGTGTCAGAGTAGATTATGCTCAGAGACAGGAGGCATGCAGAGGATGGAAGGGAAGAAGGTAATTTGAGAAGGAATTAAAAACAGAAGGAGAGTTGACAAATAGAGGTTTTGCCTAAAGGCCAGTTTTTCATGCTGGATTTAAGGGATGTAGCAAAGATATTTGAGACAGCATGCAGGTTGATGATGCAAGAATGTGGGCAGAACCAACATTATTTACCTAAGCAGATAGTACTACTATGGATATTTTGATAGGTACTTGAATCAGGTAAATCATCTGTCCGCTGGTAGGTAACTGATAGGCCGCCAAACCAGCCAGGTCAGTTGCTCAAGGGATAAAAGTGAAAAACAAGGGTTGGACGTGTATGTTGAGAAATATCAAGAGGAATAATCTGCACTCAGAAGAAGCAGTAACTTTAAGGTCCAAGCAGTGTTTGGGGCTAGGGTGGGGGGGGGGGGGGGGGGGGAAGAGAACCACACATGGGAAGTAATGTGCACAGACTCTGCAAATGCTGCAGTGGATGTCTACCTCGTGTTCATTCTCAGGGTTGGCTTTTATGATCAACAATCATTTACTGTAGAAAGAAAATTTGTTAAATAAAAAACACCAATACGGTCAACTGGTATACTCATTACAGGCACTTACACAGGGAAGATAGATAAGAAGGAAGATGAGAAACCCAAACATTCTAAAAATTAATTGAATACCCTTAGCTTTAAAAACATTTGCTAATAACTCATTTAGAAAAATCACTACAAAACCGGTTGAGTTCCCATTACAGGGTACGATCAGGATTACAACACAGCTTTTGCCTCAAATAGTTTCTTACCCCAAAAATGGCGGGGCAAAAGGCTATTATGATGCTATAAGGGATGATCTTCTAGAATTTACAATTAATCCCTTGACTGCAGCGGTACCGCCTCACTCCTCTGCCACTTTCCCCAAATTTAGCACCAATATATGGGTCCTTTGACATGCGTGCCCAAGACCTAAAAATAGGTCAAACGGGTGCACATAGAACACTGACATCACAGGCGTGCTTTGTGGTCATCTAGTTTATCTCCAAAAGCACCGAATTCTACTACTGCCCCGACCCATGACACACCTCTTCCGTTCACTGTGCTCTACAGTCGTCAGGAAGGTCGTACAGAGAATATACTTAACAATGTTAACTACCAAACCCATTCTGAGAACAGAAAAAAAAAGACCAGCGAGTTTAGAAAAAGTCACTAGTATGGATGGTTTAAAATGTCAGAATAACAATGCATTTCAGAGCTCACCACTATCATGGATGCTGGACTTTAGTATGCATGCCATTACCATGTTTACAACTCATGTATTAGATCGTGGTAGTTTACCATGCATAGGACATATACATATATCCACCCACATATGCAAAATATATCTTTGGGGGCTAACATCTAAAACCCCTATTTTTTTTAAACTCCTTACCGCCCTTCACCACCACTCCTGAACCCTAAAAGCACCTTATTACTTTTTTTACTTCTATTCATACCCATCCTTGCACCCTAAAACCCCCTTACTACCTCTTACCATTACCCACACCTAAACTCTAAAAATCTCTTACTACCGCCTACCCATCCCTGAAAACCGATTTTCCGTTCAAGGAACCCTAAAAAACCCTTACTACTCGTGACTGTAAAAACCCATACTCCTCCTTACTCATCCCTGAACCCTAAATACCCCTTACCCATTCCTAAAAACTCACCCATTCTTTAAACTTTACAAACACACACACAGATGTGTGGTAACACCCCACGCTCTACAGCACCAGAGAACATTCTGCATGGTAATGGCACTGTATGTGACATGGTTCAGATTATATACCCCTACTGACTTGAAAACATTGATTATTTATTCATGGTTTTGGTCAACTAGCCTTTAATATTCAGAGTGCTATACATAAACATGCCTATAAGGCAGTGGGGGGACAGCAAACGGGATAGTCACGTTTGAAAACATTAACAAGAGATGTTTTATTATTTCGTAATATTTCGTCTAATAAATCATTCATGACATGATTTATAAATAAGAAAAAAAATTACCTTTTGTACAAAAAACTTTATTAACATTTTCCAGCTATATGCGGGTCCTTTTATGTGTAAATGCACGTGTTATCCCCTTTGCAAATTAGAATCATCTTTCTTTTGGCTGACCTTGTGATATATGTTACAAACACGCACATTTCTTATATTATCTGACCGTACAACTTGAAACAGTCGTTATTCCGTAGGCTTATGCTGAAGTTTATTCCCTTTTGCAACGTTTTGTGGCACGAATGAGGCAGTGGCTCACAAAGTTTGAGCACAAGTAGTTTCGTACCTTTTGTATTAATGGTTTTAGACGCGCGCTTGCGTGTGGTTTTTTTTTGTTGTTTTTTTTTTAAATGTATGAGCGTAATGGGTGAGTTTTTCGTGGCTTGCAGTTTCTTCTGTCCTCCATGGATCCGGGTGTTTATGCGAAAATAATTGGTAATGTTATTGTGTCTGGCTGTGGAAGTTATACATTTTTCAGGAAGGCAAAGCTTTTAATTAACATTTTATAGTTAATTTACAGTATGCTTAGATATTCAGTATTTTTGTTTGAGTACCAAGCAGCTGATTTGTATGAGGATACAAACACCTTTTTTGCAAGGGTACTGATAGGATTTTGGAGGTTAAGATTGTTTTCTTCAATAAAAACCATGGCGTTTGCCTCTTCTACTAATCTGATAGATATCCCTAGCAAACGGAGGCTTGTAATCCCGTTCTGAGATTGTTTCTTGTCCGAGATGGGTGATAAAAGCAGGACTGAGAGGTTAGTTTGAGGAAGTGGTTGGATAGCCATGTCTGGATTCTCTAATCTTTGGTCAAGTTATGGTGACCCTGTTCTCGGATATTTTTAAACAAAGGCGCATATCACCAGCCATGTGTACATGCCTAAACCTGGCCTTTTTACTTCTTCATGAGAGGTAAAGTTTGAAAAGGGCCATGCTGGAATCAGTGAGTGGGGCGGGAGGAGCAGAGACAACTGTTCGCCTATCCTGACCATATGGGAAACATCTTTAAAACAGGAGAACTGTTTGAGAACGTTGCCTTCTAGATCCATCGTCCTTTGCATGGTGTTTATTGGGATGGACTGCTTAGAGGGTGGCGAGAAACACTAGTATCCAAGATTTTCCTTCATCCAGGATTCTGAAAGGTATAATCTACCACTTCTAGGAATGCTGTTTGTGCTACGTCCTTCAGAGAACTCAGGCTGGTATGCATCAACAATGTTATTCATGAAGATATGGCGATTCAGCTGCAGGTTCACCAGGCTTTCTACGGTCGTGACTAAATAAGGAAAGGACAGTTATGGGCCTCATGTAGTTTAAACCCTCAATATCTGCTGAGGTCTATTTTAAAGTGGCTTGAGTTTGTCAGGAAAGATACCTGCTGGAAGGGAGCCGCTTATAATGTGAAGGCAGTGTATGTATGTATTGTGCTATAATTTTGGTCAAGGAAGTTGCTTGTCTGGATGACAGGAATATTTTGCCTGTTTTATAGTTTTGTCCACAGAATTAAAACAGAAAGGTGCAAAATGTTCACATTTGGTTGTGTATGTACGTTTTGTTTGACACAGAGCTAGGGCTGTTGTATCCATGTGAATCCTACGCCTAACCTGCTGCATTTAACTGGAGAAGAATCTAGTTCCCTTCTCATTTTTGCTTTCAGACATATCAGGTGATGTGACTTTTGGAGATTTTTCTGACCATATCAAAGATCATGTTTTTGGCTTGTTTTGGCAAATGGCAAGGGTAGGCCAGATGTGCGTCCTGTGCTCACTGTGCCGCTGGAACCAAGCTATCCCTGTATGATGAGCCCTTATCATAGCTAAGCAGGTCCTAGGTTGCTTGTGTTCTGGTTTGGAGAAGACGAGCCAGACAGTCTCATGAGGAGCAAGGTCGAGGCTAATCTGCATATCCCTGGGTCCAACAGAGGCGACATGGTGAGCAAAAGGATGGGTTAGGATGCTATCCTGAGCGACTGACAGTGGTGAGACAAATTGCAAGTATTCCTCCCATCAACTATTGCGTGCCTGTGGTATTGTGAAACCAGCACAGTTTCCTGCAAGCATAAGACACATGGTCCTTTTAAGCGAGACCTGTAGTTAATTGGACCCACACATTCTGGCCTTTAATTGAGTTAAGTGTTCCTTGATAATTCTCAAAATGCCAGCTGCTGGCATAATCAGTGCTTGAATTAAGAACTGACCCAATTATGGTTGTGCAGAGCGTCAGCTAGCCAACTTTAGTTGCAAGTTTTTACTGTAAGAGGTGGACATGACATTTTTAGCCACATTCAATGAACGGATCATTGTTGGGGCTTTGTCAAAAGTGACTCAGGTTTTTAATTTGTGTGATAGGACTAACAGCAGACTAAAAAAAAGGGAGCATAGAAGTAAGTGGTTTCCTTTCGTCTAGATAATAATGCCACAAAAACAACAACAAAAAATAAAAAATCTTAGCAATTTTGTCTGAATGGCAGTTGGCAACAAAAATATATTTTGCAGGGTCCCCAGTGACCAAAACGTAGTGTATCAAAAGCATGTCCCAAGCACTGGACAACATCTGGTAGGTCAAATCTAAACTTTGAAGCCACCTTCCATCTATTCCCCATTTAATGTTTTCGTCTAAGGGTGGTAGGCCCAACCCAAAAAAACTCGTAACAACCAAACTGTATAGTCCTCAGACTTTTGAATTTTTCAAGGAAACAAAAAAAAAAAAAAAAAAAATAACAAATCAGATACTCCAAGTTCCTAAATTGCAAGTAATACACGCACAGACGATGTATGCACTGTAAGTACCCTCAAGTCATCAGAAAAACGCAAACACATTTGGTTCTCTGTAGGTATAAGCCGAGAGGAAAATCGCATTGTTCTTAGTCTAACTAAAATCTAAAAGCAATACCAACGATCACCAAGGGCAACCCAAAGCTCTTGCTATGCACTGCAGTCGATGCAACGGGGTAGTCTACCCCATACTGTACAACAGTGTTAAAGCACTAACAGATCAACAAACATAGTGGTCATCCAAGATGGGATTGATCTTGTAGGAGGGCAGCTTCTGTGCAACTACTGGGGGACAGAACCCCAACTGGTTGCATTCACATATGGTGCAACTGTCCACATGATCCTGTAATTGGCAATCTACCATTATCTATAGCCACCTGTTAACAAAAGAAGGGTGGCAACCGGGTGATCATTTTTAGCCATGTCAGGGTGGAGTGAACGATTCCTTTGTTTTAGGCAAGATGTATTAATAGCTATCTTAAGAGACCAATGAAGAACTTCTACCAATAAAAATGTATAACTGGAGAAATCTTTATGGCAATTGTGAAGAGGTTGGAAATGTTCAGAAGAATTAATGATCCGGTCTGCTTTATTTTAACCAACAACAACCAAGACTGGTGAAAATGTGAACTAGTACTTTCATGGAGAATTCTCACAGGAATATAGGACTCCTCACTAGAGGACATTGAGATAAATCATGCTGTAGGGATAACAGTGGGTTGCCATGATTTTACCTCTTCTAGAGACAGCTCTAAAAGTGAAATCGGTGATCTGAACTATCAAGGCAACAAGCGCAGACAATGGGCAGTGATCCCCATTCTCCTTCCTTTGCCACTGTAAACAGTGATCGTGCAAGGACTTGCCAGGCACATCATATGCCTGCTTTGCAAATACTGGATCATATAGGTGACCTCAAATCTTTTAATGAATGTGTGCAAACCCAAGTCACTGTATTCTTACCCGGACTACCAAACCTGGTACTGGAGAGTTTAGGTGTAAAATTTGATAACATATGCTGACCACCCCCAGTGGAAGGCCTGGTTAAATAAAACCACATGAAACACTCATTCAGAGCATATGGTCTGGAAGCTATAAGAGTTCATTTCAATTCCAGAATGGATGAGAAAGCAGTGGGACCAAGTTCCGACTGATAATTATTGAAAATGACACCGCTGCTCAATTTATTGTGCCCCATATACCCATCTTTATAACATCACAGGACACTGGTAAAATAGTGTATTTAAGATGTACGTGGTCGGGTGACCTTGAACATTGTTATAAATAATAGCGTAGTCACTTCCATTTAAAATATAATCATGAATAAGCTGAGCAGGTGGGGCTGTAGACACGACACTATGAAATTCAGTTAATTTGTGAAGGGGCACCGAACAGATTTTCCACCCGCTACAGGATGCTGGCCAATGCACATTTGCTTATTATATGTGAATATTTGTCTTACAGAAAGCAATGTAGTTAGCATTATGACATGTTTCTCGGGGGCTTACAAAATACCGGAATTTTTGCAATCTGGATGTTATGATAAAGCAGCACGCTAAACAAGACTCGCATGAAAACTTCAAATTAGGAAGGATCTGGGATAGTGCTGGAGAGGCTAACTAACCTATTTTGGCATTCTTGTTTACTGACTGTTATTCCGGACTATTCTGATCTCTAATGCAATCAAAAAAAATAAGACCTCAGGAAATTACTGTAAAAAGCAGAAGGCGAAACTGGGTAGAATATACAACTGAGTCGTAAAGCACGATGAGGGCAGCTGCAATTCACAATATTTGCACCCTTTATGAGCCCATCTCAGCTGAAAGGAAGCAATTTGTGGCGAGCAGCCACAAAACTAGTACGGCACTTGAGAAATTTAGTTTTCTGTGCCCTCCTCGTCTGCCTGCAGAGAATGGTGGACAGAGACTGTGTGGCAAACATATATTGTAATAACAGACAAGACAATATTTAGTCAAGGTCACAAATTAAACATTGTGCATAACAAAATTGTGAATGTTAGGGGCTGCTATGCCCCCAATCACAAAGCTCAAAAACAGACAGCTTTCACTGTCACAGGCCCCATTTTTCCACAAAAATGAATACACATGCATACATGTACACATTCACGGGCTGTTGTACAGCTCTCTTCATCCATTGGTCTGTTAAGGTGCCATTAGTCATTTTGCCTCCACCCACCATAGAATACTACTTTAGGAAATGGATCAGTCCACTTTATCCATAGGTTCTGTTGTGGTTGCACTGGCAGTAATCGTTGTCTGCCAGACCAGGAAACATTCTATGTAATAATTTTCATGGATGAACCACATTGGTTAATTTCTAAAGATCGAAATGGATGTGTTCGCGTCTACGAAACAGGTCTTTTTGGTGTCGATAGTAAATTCCCAGACCATCGTAAGGTACAAAATGTACATTTTGGCGCTAAGATTGTTGCACACTGGGTGCAACAGTTAATCACTGACCAGTCGATTATTTAAATGGAGCATGCACACTAGGAAGGAAAGCTGATCCGTGGCGATAATGTCCAGCACGAGTAATGAAGACGAAGATGGGGATTATCAGCATGCACTCATACATTCCTTCTGTTACCACAAAAAGCACCCAAACCACAAGACAAAAATCAGAAAGAAAAAAAACTGAAAGAGTAATAATCAATTAAAGTCAAAGATATTAAAAACTGGTGAACCAGTTAATCAATGGTGCCCACGTGAAAATGTGTCACTCACTAGCCATTTTAGAATGCGTTAACGAATATTAGAGGTAGATGAAGATATTATAAGATTTATATTAGTGTTCTGCACATAAGAACATACAGTATGTTCCAAATAGAGTGTGTGTAACTTCTGCTACAAATAGTTTACTTTAGTGTGTCATCGTAGACAAAGGCCGAGCCTTAACTAATAGAACCGTAAATCAATGTTACGGAAGACATCCGAATTGCAACATTTGGAAAGAAATGTTAAAAAGCATGCATGTCAGAGACACTACCGTGGTGGCTTGAGAAAGCTACTTCAAGGCTTACGGCTTTGATGGTCACTAAGGGTATGGTGAAGAGAACAGATAATCACTACTGAAATCATTGGTGAAGAATCCCCAAAAGAGGCGATGGATTACACTACAGCACAGATGCTTTGCTATAATGACACAAAGAGAAAGATGTGCCACAATTAAAGAAGGCCATTTTTAGAATGAGAAGTACCCATGAACTTCATTACCCATGTTCCTCAAAAACCACAGATGTTACAAACCCTATAATTCACAAACCAACAAATAGAAGTTATTAAGCAATCACAATAAATGGGTTTGAGATATTAAGACATATGTATGTTAGGCGAGAAACAACACAGCCAATTATCATATGTCTCCTTAGAGTGCACAGGTATTCGCTTGGCATAACCTAGCAGAATAAAGACAAGATGCCATGGACCACTGTGTAATACTCAAAATTAGGTGAAATATGCAGTTGGAAAAGCCTAAATACCTAAAAATAGCAAAAAAGAAAATATTACAGTTCAGCTGCAAAATATGAAGAACACGAATACATCAAATATAAATAAAATTGGCATGAATTAAACTACAGAAACAAGCATTTGCAATTCAATGGGTCTCGCATTTGCTCGAGTTAGAGCTATTAACGTTGTAAACTCCTAACCGGACTTTTCTTGCCACATAAATTGAAAATGAAAAGTAAAACAGTTTCACATAAGCAAGCCGATTCACACCACCACCGTTGCCATGAGCATCAGCGTGAACAGACACAAAAGGAAAAAGAAGTTTGCTCGCAGTCAAACTTACCGGCAAAAGTGCAATGAGCCATGTAACAGGGGCCAAGGCGGTAACAAAACCTCCCCAAGGAGGGACAAACAAACCATTTACCAATGTCTTCAAATGAATTTTGAAGGGCAAGCCCACGAACGAGTAATAGTGACGGGCATGAGATGGGTGTGGTTCAAAGCCCAGATACATATCAACATGTCGACCTAAAAACGTTGCCTGAATGGAAAGGGAGCAACACATGTAAGAGTGGACTGCATAAATCAGTCACGGTCAAGGTAATGACCACCCGCCATTAGGTGTCACTGAATTATATACTCATACCCTAACTTCTTTTCAGATTCATGTGGGGAGGAAGAGGTTCATAATCTGAAACTGGAAGTCACTTGTAATGGTTACAACTCTGATATTTATGTTGTCTGTATAAACTACAGCACAGAAACATGATATACTGAATCTTGAACACCCTGATTAAGCTAAAGGGTTCTCATCAGAAGAGCTGAAGGCATAGCCAACTCAACTATTTTAAGAGCGGAAATACTGCAAAAGTTGATTAGGCCACAGGCAATCAGAAAAAAAAAAAAAAAAACAACTACACACACACACACAGAAGCATATGTAAAGGAACGCCTAACTTTCTCCTCCTTCTTTGAAGCAAGGAGAGAGGGCTGATTACGATGCTCGCTGTAGACCAATCAACTTTATGGGCATGTTGATCTTGAACTTAGAACTGACCTGGGCCCTCTATTCGAAAAATGCCAAAGCACGAGTGAAAACAGTCATGAAGAACGTAAAATGCGTACGGCTAACTGGACAGAAGACTCCACTTCCACCAGACCACTGAAAGGAAAACGAATTAGAAAGTTTCAATGCCAGATGTCTATGGGAAATACAAATACTGTTGTGTACAAAGAGTAACTGCACAATAACTTCTCACCATTCAAGGGGAAAAGAGTAACACCTTGACCAAGAAATATTAATCAGTTGTGTACATCGAGACATTCTTAATTCATTCCCGAGAGTTGATAGATTGTAGAAATATTGCACCAAGCAAGACATATGTCCATTAGCATGCTAATTAAAAAACAATGTTGATGGTAGAAAATGTATCTGATGGATCTTCACCATATTCCAATGGACTTGAGATGCTATGAAGTTACCCACAGTACATAAAGGAGCAGTGTATTGCGCAAATATCACAAACTAAAAATCACAAGGAGTGCGGGGGGAGGGGTTGGGGAGTTAAAAAGCACGACCTTCAAAGGCCAGTGATGACCCACCATTTTGTATTGTGCCAATTCAGTCAGCATTTCTGCTACCCCTTCCTTCATCTCTCCTTTACTCATCACAAGCCTCATCCTATTACTATAAACTCCCAATTAACACTTCTGGATTCTTCCCTCCATTGGTCTAGTCAATCCAACTAGCAAACTCACATATCCTCCGCTCAAATTAACTCATACTAATACTGTACACGTTTTTTCCTATACTAATCTACCTCCAATTCCTTTTGGGTTCCGGAGTAGCATGCTACTCGCCGAAAAGCACTTTGACGCCTTGTCAGAGGTAGTAAGCGCTATATAAATACAATTACAATCTCTATCAAACGTGCATGACAAAAACACACGTACAGGTCTTCTGGGAAACAGCACTTGCTTGTTAAGACCTGGATGTTTTTGCAGGCGATGAAATCCTGGACAAAGTGATGCAGGCGTGTGGAGGTCAGCAATTGCAAACAGAATATACATCTTCCTCAGACTCCCGGCGGACTTGGATACTTGGATAGAGACTGCTCCAGTGCTATAAAAAAAAAAAAAAAAAAAAAAAAAGGTACCCTACATATCCAGAATATACTCCCCCCTTCTTTGATGGTTCACTGAAATTAGATAGTGATGGCAAGTGCTGAAGCTCAAAGACGCACTGCATTTTCACAGGTCAGTCATTTTTTCAAATAAGGCAGAGGGTTGACTTTCCCTCCCAAACCACAAACTACCTTCTGCAGCAGTATGAACCTTAGAATTCTGCTAAACCCTCAAAGGAAGCCAGGCGAGACTGACACACCGGTAAATCATCAAGAAAGTCAAGCATCGAGAGAAGAAGGATGAGGCACAACCACACACATTTCACTGCAACTACGGCTACAGGACAAGAGCACGTTATACGGCTATGGAGAATGCAGAAATCACCAGATAAGATTTGAAAATGGATATAAAAATAACTGATAAGAATAATTTAGTGTGGGGAACAAATAGTGACAAACGAGTATGACGACTTCTAAGCCAAGCTAGACTGACTACGGAACTGC
Organism: Pleurodeles waltl; assembly: GCF_031143425.1. Classification (NCBI taxonomy): domain Eukaryota; kingdom Metazoa; phylum Chordata; class Amphibia; order Caudata; family Salamandridae; genus Pleurodeles; species Pleurodeles waltl. Next base: position 190,556,149 of record NC_090451.1, on the reverse strand, counting down.
ATCAAACAAATGGAAACGTCTGTTAAAGAAATAAGTAGATAGAAAACTATAATCAAATACATTACATAAAAATCCAGGAAACAGGCAGATGCAATCAAGTTATTTGTTTAAGAAGGCCCAATTGGAACAAAAATGCACGTCCTTAAGTTAATTTAGTTATTTCACTCCTGCATTTGGACTTGTCCTCTTTAAGCGCATAGCTTGTAGATAGAAAGAGGTGGTAATATCGGATGAACGGGTCGGGCTGACCTCGTGACCCCGCAAAACCCAGAGAATTAACCACTAGGTCACCCCCCAAAAAAACAATGCAAACTCAGCTGTTGCTGCATCAGTGACCTTATCGAGTGACCCGAGCCCTCTCATTTCCGGGGCCGTGAGGCAAGCCATAGTGGCCAGCTGGGCCGCTGGAAGAATAAAGATAACCATTCTAAGATGAATGACGAGGATGCATTAACTCTGAAGAGTACGTAACGTTTAGCAATCCTTTGTCAATAGTATCTGGAACCCAGTTTGAAAAAACGTTTTTTTTTTGTTTTTTTTACTTAAAAAAAAAAAAAAAAAAAAAACACACGTAAAAATAACGTGGAGCAGTTTATCTAGCCAATAGGCTTACCCAAAAATAAGTAGTCCCACCGCTAACTGGACAACCCAGTGTAGAAAAATCCCCAAATTACCAAATTCTGATAAGAACACGTGCAAGCCTGACTGCTGATGAGAAAACCTTGTCGAAATAGGAAGGGCCGTGATTCAGTAATTATGAGTCGGTTTCCCAAACGCATGGATTTAAAGAGGCAATGCTAAACAAGGTGAAACAAAAAAACAGTAACGACTGTATCAAAAGTAGGATTAGAGCTGGCAGTATTTTTTTTTTTTCTTTCAACAAAATAGTCAGCCTATTTAAATCAAACTCAAAACCAGTTTGTCAGGCCTGTTCACAACCCCAAAGCTATGGATTCGTAGTTCATGCTACAAAGTTATTTGGCCCTTATCTTGACAGACAAACACGTTGGGCTCTTGGTTCAGCGTTTACGTAGCGGGCAGGCATAGAAATGCCCCATAGTGCATTGCAAGTAGCAGTAGAGTCTGCCAACTAATTTCAATAGCTATGAAGCGAAACCAAAGAATACGTCATTGAACAAAGAACTGCAGTCGTGTTTGTGCAGGTGTTGGGGCCGAGAACAGGCTACATGGATTCCAAGAGGAAACAGTATTTCAGTTCCCATAACTAGACCTTCCTTCTCCAGTAACACCACAAGACGAAGCTGCACACAAAGAGGTGAGGTCAAACATCCTACAATATGTATTGTCTTTATTTCTGGAGCATCGTTGCTCGGTTTTGTAGCATGCACATTGTTTTTATTTTGAAGAATTCAATTTTGAGACAAGGCCTTGGTAGCAAGAACACAACGAAGTTGGATTAACAATAAAGAAACGTTATTACCAATGACAATTCAAATGTTTTGACGAACCTCGCAAAAGCTATGCAGCTTTGTGTTATGCAAAACATGTTTACGGTGAAAAACGGCGTGTTGTGTTAGCTTGTACATCAAAAACGAACTGCTTAAGCAGCTGCACAGTTAGTTTGGATTTAACAACCTATTGTTAATTTCGCATGCTTGCTCTCAGTGTCTCCGAGGATGGTAGAACTGAGGCAGTAGGATAACTAAGTGGGTTGCACGCTCGTTGTAGAGATGCTTTAGGTGTAACCTTCACGTCAAGGGTTATCCTTGAAAGGGATTTTGCGAGATCGCTAGAACAGGGGCAACTGGTTAGGAAAACAGAATGAAGCAAGCCCGTTGCCGTTACTACATAATACTCAATTTACTTTTCTCAACGGTACTTCTGGTATCGGCTTGAAGGCTGCTCCTAAACCTCACCAAGTACATCAATTTAACAAGCTGTGTAGCTGGTTACAAACTGCCTTCGTATGTAAGATTCTCAGAGGACGACCTAGAAAGCACTCCAATCCCTTTGCCTACAAACACAACAATCTTCAATTGGTATCTTCTGCTCTGGCTTCAAGGGTATTAAATGTCAGTCAGTGAGCCTTGGACAAATCCACTCCCTAATGGCCGCTTAGCAAGAGAAATATACACAGAAAGAGGAGGTTTCTGGCTTCAGACAATTATAATTAATGGCGCATAGGACTACAATTTTATAATCGGTTGGTTAAAAAAAAACAAAAAAACATTGAGCTAATATAAAACAGTGGTTCGTAATGCAGCGTGTCCCATTAAGTCTTGTGTAACTACAACAGGCTGCTGAACTCGGGTGAGAAATGTCACTGTATCGACGTCTGTTTAAACGTACCTATCTGTGTCGGTCAAAGTCACATCCTGTTATTACAAAACGAAAAAAAAAAAAAAAAACAACAACAACAATCTTCCGTTTAGCTCAAGAGATCCTGGATTGTTTTAAGCTAAATCAATAAAGACACTACGACAGAAAAAATAGGAGTCCATTGGGGGAAAAATGGATTAGCGTGAAGCCCTCCTCCAACCAGAATCTGCAGTGACGTCACCCGATGGCTCCTTGGCAATTACCTCATCCGTTTTCTTTCCTATCATCTCATACCCCCAAACACACTGCCCCTCGTAACAGCCAGTTGTCTGTCCTTAAATAAGGGCGTTATTTGAAACGGTGATTTAATCACCCATTGTTCTCGAACGAAAGCGCAGTCTGTCGAAGGCCGCTTAAGTGTGACAAAGAGCTGCATCTTCAGGGGAGTTTGGGCAGGGCGTCCACTGAAAGTATGCGAGAAAGTCTGCGTTATTATTTTGATGGTAAAATGAGCGAGACGATATTCTTCAAGTCTTTCTGCTCCCAATAAGAATGTCAGAGGCTCGCAGGCGGACAAGCGCAAAAAAATCGACTTACAGAAACCCGACCAACTGAGAAAAACACATATATATTAAAACGGACTGGTTATGCGTTATATAAAATCACCAGTTACTAATTCCAGCCCTAACAGGACTGCCTCTGGACAAGCTCCATGACATTGAAAAACAAACTCTTGAGAACAGAGGGTGGGGGCTGAGACAGGACCTACCCAGGGAGCGCCTCTGCTTGAAACTCTTCTCGGAGGGCATGGCGGGCCCTCTACAGAGGCCGTCAGGTTCTATCTCTCTCCTTTGTTTATTGCTAGGGGACTCCAAGGAACGCAGATACACAAGGCCCAGCCTCCTCCAAATTGCCTTTCGCTTCCTCTGCCTGCCTCCGCTGTTCTGTCTGCCCTGCCCAGGCCAGCAAAAACAAAACACACAGACGCACGCCACGACGTCACTGCGCAGCCCCCACCGGGAGCAGTATGACTTGTCTCCGGCGCCATGTTGAGTGTGGCGTGTTGGTGCTGGCTACATTGAGGATGTTAGTGCACTTCTCACCTTTGCAAATTCGGAGAATAGCACAGATAGAAATGAATTCTATTCTTTAACACTTGCTGTGAAAAGACTAGTGGTGTTTACAATTCAGACGCAATACGTCGGAGCAAACTGTATCCACCGGTGTCTAAATAACTGTATCCACCGGTGTCTAAATAAAATTATCGACAAACTTACCTCTCAGCCTTATGTATCCAAAAATGAGGTATGGTTTTTCAGGTTTCGAGAATGGTAAGTATCACGATGACACCGGAAATTATACGACAGCGTCTTGAATAAGAGTAACCCCGTGGCATGTAACCGAGATCCGATTGCATAGCTGTCAAGTTTTTAAGTTTGCTTATGTGTGACATTTCCATGTTTTCATAGTCATTGAATGCAATTGTAACCCATTCAGTCCTAGCCTGCCATACGGATTGGAGGGAGCGCCAGGGAGTTCCAGGCAGAGTGGGAGCCTCTGCCTGCTGTCTCCAGATCAGCAACACAGTGCCGGGTTGGAGAGCCTAGTGCGCATGTGTGTTTGGCTGGCCCAAGACGGCTGGCCAAACAACATGCGCACTATGGGGGAATGTTCCCCCCTCTGTCCATCATGCCCCCGCCCATTCAACAATAAAATGATAATAAACATGGTTTATTATGGTTTTACTGTAAAAGTTTTGCAGCTGCTGGATGAGTGAGCCGCCACTGAACCCAGTATGTGTGACACTTTAAGTAACACTTATTGCAATGAGAACATAGCAGTTGCTTCTTCGGCCTATTCCCAGACCATTACATTTCAGAAAATTAGGAATTTCATAAACATAACCTTTCAGAAATTCATTATTTTCTGAAATATAATGGTCTGGCAACATCATAAAGGTGTGGGACGTTTTGCAGTGGTTTCCATTTATATTTTTTCCCGTGTAAATATCACAATAGGCCAGATTATTTTTTTACCATTGTTTCATTTGTTTTTATAAATTGGTAAGCGTGCTATAAATTATGTTAGTCCCTCAAATGAGGTAATAAAAAATGGCTGCTGCTGACCTTCTAAAGGTGTGTACTGTCTCTTGACTCACTGGTACAGCCCAGCCAAGTTTAGCAAATCCACTCATGATTAGCTTATCACCCCAGCATTACACGTCTTGTAGAATTATTTACTAATTTAAAAACCAGTACTACAAGTCCCAGAATTAAACAACAAAGCTGTCCCACACCAGTTCAATCAATCAATCAGAATTTATAAAGCACAGCTAATCACCGAATTTGGGTACCCAGGCGCTTGCAGGTCCTGGAGGCATATTGGAGCAGCCAGGTCTTTAGGGCTATTTGGAATTCCGAAAGTGAGGTGATGGTCTGGAGGTGCGCGGGGAGGCTGTACCAGGTTTTTGCTGCGATGTGAGAGAAGGAGCGTCCTCCACTTCTGCTTTGGTAAATGCGGGGAGTATGGGCAAGTGAAAGGGAGGCAGAGTGTAGTCTTCGCGACAGTTGGTGGAACTCCAGGCAGTGGTTAATGTATGCAGGTCCTTGGTTGTGTAAAGCCTTGTGGGCGTGGGTCAGCAACTTGAATTGGCATCTCTTCTGTACACAGTGCGTCTCGTGTGTAGGGATAACTACTTCAAGATCTTACATAGCATACGCAAAGTGAGGAAGCAGGCAGAGGAGATGGCATTGATCTGTGATTTCATAGTGAACTTGTTGTCAATGATGATTCCAAGGTTTCTGGCATGATTGGAAGGAGTGGGTGAGGGTCCAAGGTCTGATGGCCACCAGGAGTCATTCCACATGTTGCTACTGTTGCCAAAGATCAGTACTTCCATCTTGTCTGCTCAGCTGCAGGCAGTTGTTCATCCAGTCAGTGACACTTGTCATGCATCTGTGGAAGTTGGTTCTGGTGGTGCAGGGGTCGGCAGTGAATGAGAGGATGAGTTGGTTGTCGTCTGCATAGGAAATTATTTATAGACCGTGGGATCTGACTATGTTGGCCAGCGGGGTCATATGTGCGTTGAAGAGCGTGGAGCTGAGGGATGAGCCCTGGATGACCCTGCAGATGATCTCCTTGGGTTCAAGGAGAAAGGTGGGAGGTGGATCCTCTGGGGTCTTCAATGAGGAAGGGGTTGATCCATCTGAGGGCCTCCCTTTGGATCCTGATGGGGTGGAGTCTTTCATTCAGCATGTGGTAGGTAGGATACAGTGTTGAAAGGCTGCTGAGAGGTCGAGGAGGATCAAAGTTTCTGTTTCTCTGTTGAAAAGGGTTCGTATGTCATCAGAGGCTATGATCAGGGCGGTTTCGGTGTTGTGAATGTTGCAGAACCCAGATTGGGGGACGTCGAGTAACCGGTTCATCTCCAGGTATTTCATGAGTTGCTTATTGATGATCTTTTCCGGTACCTTCAGTGGGAATGGGAGCAGGGACATTGGCCAGTAGTTTTTGGGGTCGCTGGGGTCAGTGGAGGGTTTTTCAAGAAGTAGTCTGACTTTGGTGTGTTTCCAGGCATCAGGAACTGTTGAGGTGGTGATAGAGGTGTTGAGCAGGGTGGTGAGTTTCTGGTCGATCCTTTGGTTTCCAAGGTTGAAGATGTGGTGTGGGCATGGGTCTGTGGGAGCCCCAGAGTGGATGGATTTCATGGTGGAGGTGATATCCTGGGTGGAGAGGATGTTCCAGGTTGTCAGTGTGTAGTTTGTGTCGGTTACAGTGGTGATGTATCTGTTGAGGAAGTCCATAGGTGTAAGTTGGGGTCTGAAGCTTCTGTATACGGTTGCAATTATGTCATAGTAGAAGTGGGCGAGGTTGTTGCACAGCTCCTATGAGGGTGTGATGCTGTTTTCACTGGTAGCCAGTTTGGAGAATTCCTTAACAATGTTGACACAAGACAAACAAATAGCTAGGATGGGAGGAAGTTCTGAAGAAGGAAACACCACTATGGGAGAGTGATTTGCAAGCTGAGATGGGAAAACTGCAGGAGTTCATCAACTGGTACTACATAGGAATAAGAAAACTAGGTGAAACCTGGAAGGGTGAAGAACTAGTTCCATTGTTTTTGTTTCAGCAAGCATAACAGCTGGCAGATATAGAAGCTTATAGGTACATTCAGTTCTGGCATGTGCTAACAACTGACTTTACGGTGTGCTTGGTGATATAGGACCCTTCCTCACTGGAAGATAGGGTCCTGTCTGAATCTCTTTCCAAAAAGGATATTTCATTGATCTACAAAAAAAGTCAACAACTTCCCTAAATCTCTGGCATAACTGAGAAGTAACTGGGAGAGAGTTCTAGGGAAACTGGAGGAGGAAGAATGGGAGTGGGCCTGAAAACTACAAGGGAGGCGGTGATCATAGCAGAGTTCCATTTAATTCAATTGCGATACTGCATAGATCATTGGCACCAATAGACACACAAGAGGTTGCAACCAAAGAAGCACCTTCATGCATACCTTATGATCCTGTCCCCAGGTACAACACTTCTGGGAGTGGGTACAGGAATGCTACGGTGTGTCATTGGCTCACAAGCAGATGGAGTGGTCAAGTTACTTATACTCAATGTATGAGGGATGGGGGCCTGCTGAAATACACCGAACTACTATGCAGTCTCGTGTTAATCATGGCAAGAAGAAACATTGCCAGAAAGTGGGAAGAAAATGATCCACCTGAGCTGGTTAGCTGGAAGCAATATGTGGATTGGTGCATGCTGGCCAAAAGGCAAGTATTGTCAGGAAAACTATTGCCAGCGTTGTTAAGTTCTTCCCTCAGCAAAAACGATTCCCCTTTTCCTTGTACTCACATTGGTTGAAGCGGTGTCCTCACTACCGGTGGCTCTTGCGGAGGCAGTTCTTAGAACTAGCTTCTTCAGATTTAACTGCCACTCAAGATAGTGGCCTCAAATCCTTGTGAGGTCAGCGCTCTAGTGTTTCTACCTTAGTCTCGTGCTGAAGCTTCCCTCCAGCTGTTTCTCTCTGGGAGCCCTGCACTTCAAGTGTCATCCTGAGGAAAATGAACAGTGTTCCTGGGGCGCTTCATTTCATAGAGAATTTATTCCAGTTTTGAGTAATTAATTCTTGTTCTTGTTACGGTGTGCACACCAGCTACTTTTTCCCTTTTGAAGAAGCTGAATTTTTTCCTTCTTCCAACAATTGGCTATCGGCTTTCTGATGAGAATTCTTTTTGGCCTAACAGAACTTCAAGCAACTGCGGTAAGGAATCCTTTTGTACGGTTTCCAGACTTGCCAGTAAATATATGTAAATATTCAAGAAATTTTGCTTTGCAGACTTGTCAGTCTTAGAGACAAACCTCAGTGCTTAGACTAATTCCTAGAGACTGTGATTGAGAAAACTGAACCTTGAGAAGGAGTTTTCGTTTCCTGTAAAAGACATCAGTGGTTTCTATAGTTGTGAACTTTTGAACTGTTCTCCAGAGAACCTTGGTAACCTCTGACTCCTGGAGAAAAGAAGATATTAAGTTAACATTGTTCTCTTAGAGAGAGGCTAGTCTCTAAAAAGATCCAGGTTAGGAGAACAATAGAATTGGGTGAATCTGAATGGCTGAACAGTTGAATGCGCATTAGGAATGTACTTATCTATGCTGTTATCGCCCGACTGCAGGTCCTTCCTTTAAAGAAATCCCAATAAAAAGAAAGGTGCAGGTTTTCAGAGACACACACTGAATATCCTATCTTCAAGTGGGAAACACAGGCTTGAACTATATCTGGAGGTGGTCTCTCTTTTTCTATTCCCATTCCCCTTTCCCCATAGTGGATGCAGGGTTCAGATAATCAGTTAAAGTCTGAGCACGCATCTGTTGGAGGGAGTTGGGTAAAAGGCATCTGCTCCTGTGGAAGTTTGAGTTAATGGGTAATCTTATGACACCTATGAGGGGAAAGGATGGACAAAAAAATGAGGAAAAATATGGCAGCCACGGCAGCACTACAGAGGGATGTTACCACTGAAGTTGTAAAAATTGTAATTCCTCATGCTGTTGAGGTCTGCGCTAACTTTGTTTTATTGTTGAGCAGAAGTGATGGACTACAGCCAAAGTATGTACACATAACAATAGTATGTGTATTTTGCCTTCGGTGAAGGGCAATAAGTGATCATATGGTCACCATATTCCTTTTTTTTTTATTGAAAATGTTAATAAAATATCTTTATCAGTCATCTTGTGATGTGTCTCTGGCCTGTACCCAATGAGGTACCATCAAATGCTATTCCACGTCCTATAATTTATTTTTGAAGCCATATCTGGGCTGTTACCAATATCATTTAGGGGCCAAATGTATGTAACCTTTTTGTGTCAGCAAACACTTTGATTCAGATTTTGTGACCACAAGAACGTTTCTGGTAATGTACAAAACTCACTTTAGGAGTTAGTAAAGTTTTACTGATTCCTAAAACGGTTTTACAAATGGGTACTGATTCAGTATTTGGAAAGGGCATGCTGTGGTTTGCAAATACCAAATCAGTATCCAATGTAGCAATATTTTGCAACCAGAATTCCAGTCACAACCCATAGAGAAGTTACTGACTCCCAATTTGAATGGTAATTTATTTGTAATGGGGAAGGAATTCCATTTGGAGCCCTTCTCCTGAAGAAGTTTTGTTCAAGTTTCAGGGAGGAGACAATTCTCAGTGAAAATTTAAAAAAAGAGAAACATTTATTTAAATGCAACCCTATTTCCTTAAAAAAAAGCTTTTAACAAAAAAATATCAGTTTACAGTCAAACATAGATTTGATGATCTGCTGACCCTCGCAAACCACCATTTATGTGATTTGGAACAATTGGATTGAGTCACAATTCATGGTCTACCTAATGAATATTAACTAGGTAGGTCATTTGCGACTCAGTCCGAGTTCTTAATTTGGAAACCAAACTATTAGTATGTATGTCATTTCTCAAAACAAGTTTCTGGTAGCAAAAATACTGCCAGCAAATTGTGACTTCTTTTTGAATCAAAAACTTTAATACTAGTGGCACCTAGTTCCTAATCGTATCACTGTAGCTGGATGTGTATCCAAGTATCCTGTCCACTGCATTAGGAGCAACTGAACACATCTCTCAATGAAGAAAGGCTGATTTCCCCACATGTGAAGAAAAAAACAGCAGGCTCCATCCCATACTGAGATCTTTCTGCCCTAGCTCCAAATGAAAGTCATGGATACAAGCCAAGATCTACCTGTAGAACATGGTAGCTAGATGATGTAAGATAAATACTGATAGTGAGCGAAGGGGGTTATCTTGTGAGTTGGGAAGAAGAGAAATTATTTAAAAATAAAATGCTGAGGGATAATTGCACATTTCTTATATATTTGGTTTGCAGCACACTACCTATCAATGTTTTAAAGTAACACTGTAGTTACGTTAGTATGTTAAGCAAAGTTGCTACACAAGTGAATCAAGAGTGTTAATGGTGTGGTTTGATCTTGATCTCTTGTCATCAGTTTCTAGAAGGAATCTGTCACTGAATGATCTGTAAATGCATTTCCTTATACTAATCAAGGTATCTCTATTGTAGCCAAGGTATTTCAAGGATGCACAGAGTTACCTAAGCTTTTTAGGGGTGGTTTGGGGTTTAAGTGTCTAGGCAGGGACGGGATCAAGTAACAACCTCAACAAATTAAATACTCTGTTCTGGGCTGCAAACATAGCATCATATGTTAATGTCTGTAGTAGGGGATGCAATACACAGCACTATACAATATCAAGCAATCAGACCACACATTAACACAGTAACAAAAACACAACATAACATCTAAAAAGAAAGCAACTCAAACACAACACAACAATATCACAGACCACACCACAACAGTACATTGCACAACCAAAATGACACAACATTTTCACAACGCCAACACTCCATAGCAATAAAACACAAGACCACAACAATAACATCACATAAACAAAACTAAACGCATAACAAAAACACAGCACACTGTATTGTTTGCTGTTTAGATGCATGTTGTGTTGCTATATTATTGTTACCCTTGTATTATTTTAGTATTAAAGAAACATAAGGGATTATAAAATCACAAAACAAATAACAATATGTGGTATTGTGCTATGCTGTGAGCAAACACACTTGTCACACAAAGCAGCCACCACCAGCCAATTTCATGATGCAGTGGTGTTATGCAGCACCAAGTATAGCACTATTTAGCACTGAGGAGAAACCATAGCAGAGTCCAAACATGTTTGTGATCCTATCCCCCATGGTTATAGAACACGATTTATCTAACAGTGAGTGATCTGCAGTCATTCAAGTGGCATATACCAAGAATGCAATAATTTGTGGGCAGTTTCAGTTCTGTCTTTTCTAGTGAAAATATTTGAGTTGGGTACATGCGCAACTTTAAAAAAACTTGATTGTAGGTACCTTCTTGGATGACCCACACTGAACTGCTGAGCACAGGTACTGTTGGTGATAATAGCGGACCGACCATTATACATACTAAACATCTTAAACCTACTGTCAGTATTTGATACCATGAACCCCATCAATATTCAAAACCCTAAAATAACACATGGGTATGGATGGGAGGGAACTGGTTTACCTCCTATTTAAAAAATAGATTGCACAAGATAAAAATTGGAAAAACCCTCTCAAGTTTGAGACTATTCTTGCACATAATACCACCAGGCTCTATCTTTGCATCTACTTGGCTTAGGACCTGATTTAGAGTTTGGTGGAGGGTTTACTCTATCACAAAGGTGATGGATATCCTGCCCGCCGTATTACAAGTTCCATAGGCTACAATGGAATTGGAACACAGCTGATGGGATATCCATCACATTTGTGACATTTGTGATGGAGTAATCCCCTTCACCAAATTCTAAATCAGGCCCTTAATCACTGTGTTGGACTGTGGGGGCACATCTCAAATGTTCAGGCGTTTCTTACCACCTTTATGCTAATGGCACTTTGCTGCGCCTTGAAGTTGTATTCCCCTTGAAGACATCTATTTTTGAACACTGTCTCACAGGAGTAGACAACCTTCATTAACTCACCACCCTCTAAACTTGACCATGCAAGCATCCGATTCAGTCCTGGCCAACCTAATTGATCATCCTGGACTGCAAACCTTTCATCATGGAAAGTACTTAATTCTTCATGGTTACTCTGTAGAGAAGGTTGAGGGCTGATTACAACCTTGGCAGATAGGATACTCCATCACAAACATGATGGATATCCCCTCCGCCGTGTCACAAGTTCCATAATATCCTATGGAACTTGTAAAATGGTCGGCGGGATATCAATCAATTGGGAATTTGTAAAGTGCACTACTCACCTGTGAGGGTCTCAAGGCGCTGAGGTTGTGGTGGGGGGGAGAGGTGCTGCTACTGCTCGAACAGCCAGGTCTTGAGAAGTCTCCTGAAGGTAAGGAGGTCTTTGGTCTGATGCAGGTGGGTGGGAAGAGTGTTCCACGTCTTGGCGGCGAGGTGCAAGAATGATTTGCCGCAGGTTGTAGTTCTGCAGATGTGTGGGACGGTTGCGAGGGCAAGGGAGGGGAGCGGAGATGCCGGGTCGTGGTGTAGAAGGAGAGACGCCTGTTGAGGTAATCTAGTCCGGTGTTGTGCAGTGCTTTGTGAGCATGGGTGAGGAGTTTGAAGGTGATTCTCTTGTTGACTGGGAGCCATTGAAGGTCTCTCGGATGCCCTGTGATGTGGCAGTGGCGGGGGATGTCCAGGATGAGGCGTGCAGAGGCGTTCTGGATGCGTTGCAGCCTCTTTTGGAGTTTGGCCGTGGTTCCTACATAGAGGGCATTGCCGTAGTCCAGTTTGCTGCTTACAAGGGCTTGGTGACTGTTCTTCTGGTTTCGGTGGGGATCCATTTTTAGATCTTTCGAAGCATGCAAAGGATGTTGAAGCAGGAGGAGGAGATGGCGTTGACTTGCTGGGTCATCAATAATCAGGAGTCCTAGATGAATCCTAGGTTGCGTGTGTAGTCGGTGGGAGTCGGAGCAGCTTCAAGAGTGGCAGGCCACCAGGAGTCATCCCATGTGGAGGGGGTGGAGCTGAAGATGAGGACTTCCGACTTGTTGGAATTGAGTTTGAGGCAGCTGTTCTTCATCCATTCGGCGATGGCCTTCATTCCTTCGTGGAGGTTGGTCTTGGTGGAGTCTTTGGTGAGTGAGAAGATCAGCTGGGTGTCATCGGCGTATGAGATGATGTTGAGGGCGTGGGATCGGGCGATGTTAGCGAGCGGGCCATGTAGACGTTGAAGAAGGTCGGGCTGAGGGATGAACCCTGGGGTACGCCACAGATGATTTTGGTGGCCTCTGAGCAGAATGGGAGGAGGTGGACTCTGTAGGTTCTGCCGGTGAGAAAGGAGGTGACCCAGTCCAGGGCTCTGTCGCGGATTCCTGCATTGCTGAGGCGTGATCACGTTTGTGACGGAGTATCCCATCCGACAAGGTCGTACTCAGGCCCTGAATATTCATGCAGATATTAATAACACAGCCAGATATGCACACTCCCAGCTAAAAGTTCTCAGAGGAATCAACTTTTATATCCCTGAATCAGACTTCAAAACTTTGGTGCCATTCCTTGCACTTTTCAGGCTTCTCTAGGGAATGTCTGTTCTGACAGGCATACCAAATAGCCATGTATAACCCCTCAAAGCAGTCCTACATGCAACATCAAGCCTGGTGTCAGGGACCAAACAATTTGACCACAATACGCACATTCTCCTCAATTTTCATGGGTTTCCAAATGAAGTTAGAAGTATGTGTAAACTGGTATATCTTACTCAAGCCACTTATCTGGTCTCACCCAACTATCTAACAAAGAAACTAACACGATCTGGAGGAACATGCTCTCTTCAGCACCATACTTCCCATGTAGTAAAGACACCAGCCTTCAAAAAACAGTGCATACCTGTTCAGCCCTTCTCAGGGTGTGTGCCTAAGATTTGGAACTCTCTTCCTCATTTCTCCCGACAATTAATCTTTTCCATTAAAACAAAATCTATCACCACCTTCAGTTTTTTCTAACTCACGGTTTTAATTCCTCTTACTGTGCTGTATCTCCTCAGCATGGCACAGTATGCATACATTATAAACAAATCTGCAACTTAACATTTTGCTTTACATTGAGAATACTTGTTAATCTGTACTTGTACACTGTAATGATTTGGCCCAGTTTGGCCTCCATGTCAACAGTTCTTTTTATTTATTTATTTATTTATTTAGTCAGTTCTTGGGTTTTTATCAATATAGGCCTGAACTTTATTACCCACGAATGCTCTCTAATCATAATGTCTCTTATTCCGTGGGAGCCTTTCTGAAAAACGCACTTTATTGGTGTGAGTCCACTGCCCTCGAGTTATATTGCATTGTTGTTTTTATCTTCTTTTGTGTGCCCATTGAGCGGCTATTTGTTTGCTACTGATAATTTGTAACTCCAATGTGGAGGGATTTTTTTCTTATGGGGAGTTGATGAGTCGTATGATTTAAAATATTAATTAGTAGTCTCTAGTCTGCTTTTTAAAGTATTTTATATGAAAATGCTGGTGACATTGCTGAGGCTAGTGTTTTTATGTATTGTAAGATTTGCCTGTTTTATGATTGTACATTTATAATCGAATAAAGAAAGATTTCGATTTAGTTAGTGAGTTAGTTATGTTCCTTCACTTGCATTTTAGTCTTTGCTTGTTCATGTTTACATTTCTGTATCATTACTGTTTACCTGTAAATTATACCCTTATGAGCCATATACATGCCCTAGATTTGCATTTGTTTTGTGACTCGTTTCTTTTTAATTTATGTAAGCAGCATTTTTTCACTGTAGTATATATATTTAGAGGAGAACTGTGCATATAAATACAAAAAATCATATAATATATTCGGTATAATTAAGCAAAAAGCCACAATTTGAAATACAAGGATCATGAAAAAGACTAATCGGGGCAAATAGTATTTTGCCCATCCAATAGGTCTAATTTAGACATGAAATGTCTAGTTACTCAAAATGTTGATGGGATTTAAATCCCAAGATGATATATTGGTCACCAGTAAGGAAACAGATATTTGGATCATAAACATACAATTTGAACAAACAAAGAAGATGTTTCATAAGGTCTAAAAGCGTCCAAACCAATCCTTGTCGATTGACGTCTGTTTTTTGTTTTTTTAGCCCTGGGTGAGCGCAAACACTAAGCAGTTTTTTGCACAACTACTATCAGTGTAGTTTCCTGAAACGTAAAAACAAACTATAATAGAGGTGTACCGTAGTGAGTGACATTCGGGGTGTGTGAATCTTATATTCCCCAGGTATAAAAGCCATGGACGTCAGGGTGAAAGATAGAGATGACCATGTTTCAGTATGAACTGTTCCCAAGAGGTGCAGGGTCAGTACTGATTTGCATCAGGTAAGCCTCTGGGGCTGATTTACAGTTCGGCAGACTGGTACTCTATTGCAACAGCGACTGAATACCCTGTCCACCAAATTCAAGGTCCAAGTCAGATGGACTACAAGTTTTATGCAGATGGAGTAAAATGTACACCATTGGTGTAAAACTTCCTCTCACAGGCCAATGTAGTAGGGGCTATTGGAGGTAAGCCATCTGACCTTCCACCCTGATTAGAGTGGAGGGTGGAAGGGCGTTGCATGCTCTCGCGCATGCGTATCGCAGCGAGACGCTTTAGTGTTTAGAAAAGGGCTTGGGGCCCTGTCGACGTCACGTTGGTTTTTTTCATTGGTTCGTGGGCTTGCCTATTAAAATCTGCTTGCGTTTATTAGTCTAAGGCATGCATATGTCATGCATTTTCCGGTGGCTAGCCCTCCTCGAGCGCATCGACTAAGTACAGAAAACATGCGAGGCTCGCTGTTTTCTGTCCGGCTCGTGGACTACTTTTTCTCTAATTTACTAGCGCGATTTCACTTGGCAGAAGTCGAGCGCTTTACATAGTTAATTGCACTTTTTCGGGTTACGTGCATAAATGCACTTTTGCCGAGAGGTGAAAAGTCGGGTTATGAGTTTACAACGCTATCAGCTCTAACATGTGCAAACGCGAGACCCGTTGCATTGCAAATGCTTGTTTTATTATCCGTCAGCACAAGGTATATCCTGGTAGCGCACATTTGTGAATTCCAAAAAGTAGTACATTTGCGTCCACTCGAAGAGTTCATTGGTGGGTGCAGATTTACTTTTTAGGTGAACCAGTCCCTGTATGTAAGTTCCTCCGCCAAACAATGAACATTTAAAAACCTCTCAGCGAAATCAGGACAATGAGAACAACTAACACAGACATTACAGACCCAACTCAGGGCCCCAAGTCCCAACTACCGAACTAAGAATGCATTTATTTGGAGGGTGTCACACCCCAGACACCCCCGTGAAGCTACGTCCCTAATGTAATATATCTGAACGTTTTTTTATGACTCTATTTTATATTGGGATGTGGCATTTCTTGCTAGTTACAAGGACTTTGTAATTATTTGTATTATTTTTAATTGAATGTATAAATAGGTTCTTAACATATACCCCACAGTGAACCATTGTTGCTCACACGTATTGATTACACAAAGGATGTGGTCGTCTACTGCAGAGGCTGTTTTTTAAAGAAATTATTTCTATATAAAGCATATCGATGCCTAGTTGACCTTGTTCGTCCCATACAAAACTTTTAAGATCAATAAACAAATCAGTATTCTTGTTCTCTTCTCACAACCATAACTTGCTTATTTATCTGGTTTAAGGGTGATATGCCTCTTCGGAAGTTTGCTAATGGTCACAGAATTTAGTTTTCTTTCCATTTACACCCTTCAACTGTTGTTTTCATCCCCTTACCCTATCCTGCATTATTACTCTGAGACTAGGGAACTTCCATTGGCCACTAAGAAATGTCTATGTCACAAGTCTCTGACTGTCATTAGTAAAAAATAAACCACTTCTGTACTGATCGAAGAGGAGTTGTTAAGAGTTTCCTTTTTTTTACGAAAACTCAAAACCGCAAAACGTTACTAATTTACAAGTAGCAGCATTAACTCACTGGCATCCTCTTCTGCGCTCTTCCACAATGGCTTTTTTTCTGTGGTGGTCTCATTATTAGAAGCTGCGAGTCTCTCTGAGGCGATGTGTGCACTACCTTCACGGTAGAACAGGGCAGCATTAATACACTGGTGGCAATAGTACATTCTTTGGTTATGGGTGTTTCTTACTCAGACCTCAAACATAGATGGCAATAATGCACATTATTTATTCCTTCACAATACTGGCCAACCCCTTAGAAAATGAATAGCAGACTAACTTACAGATAACACCTGTTGCTTTACAAAAACTCTGTCTGCTCTTTTGTCCAGTCTAAGGGCCCCCTTTAGAGTTTGGAGGAAGGGTTACTCCGTCACAAATGTGATGGAGATCCGTGTCCACCGTATTATGCGTTCCATAGGCTATAATAGAATTGTAATACGCAGACGGGATATCCGTCAAGTTTGTGACAGAGTAATCCAATCCGCCTAACTGTAAATCAGGCCTTAGACCCTCATTACGAGTCTGGTGGTCTTGAGATCACCAGCCTGTGACTGCCGCACTCCAGGCGGTCCGACTGCCACATTATGACCCTGGGGGGTCTGACCGCTGGGGATCGCCGCCGGGAACAAGGCTCCTGGCAGACTGACAGCGGCAGACTCGTGGTCAGCTACGGTGGAGATGAACTCAGCACCCCTGTGCTGATCATGACTCCTGTTTCTGCCAGCCTTCCCATAGCAGGGACCCCGCCATGGACAGGCTGGCGGAAACACAATGTAGGGGGCCACAGGGGGTGGGGCTCTGTACTGCCCATGCCCCCCTTCCCAGCACCCTCAGAATGCACACTCTTTCTGGGTTCCAGGCAGACTCACTGTGAACGTTTTTGAATTAAATTTTTGCTTGTGCAAATATACAGGTAATCATTTGCTAACGTAAAAATCTGCGAAAGAATTGCAAGTGCATTAACTGACATTTTCTTTTCTCCATGAAGACAATATTTCACCCCCTGGCTCAAACCCTTCTGCAACTCCCTCACTTATTTTGGGATTGTTCCTTTTTCTTACCAACCCTGGAAAGAGATTTACCTCTACCTATCCCAGGCAAAAATAGCTGACCTTCCAAGCATGGGAAGCAGTTTGATGTCATCTCTGTGTGTCTGGTGAATGAAGCCATCTCCCCCAACGTGAACTTATGTGATTTCTCAGTACATACAGATAACCAAAGAGAACTTAAATAGGACAAAGTGGAATGCGATTGAGAAAAACAGCAACTGCCATCTAACAATTATTTGAATTCTCTCATTCATGTATGTGAAACAAGGATATAGCCGAAAAACATGAATGTCATAATTATATAACTGTTAAGTATTCCTTTCTGTCAAGCTGTATGTTGAAGTTATGTGAATATCTGTTTAGTACCTCGCTATTATCATCCTCATTCTGCCGTGTCTGCTTACTGAATGTTTTTGGAAATATATTAGTACATCTGTTTCTTTTAGAAGTCTCGCACCCTTTGTCTTTCATATCCAGGCTATCAAAAACAGTCTTTATATTTACCCACCGTGGCAGATATTTGTAAAATAACAGCCGCTACAAAATTCTTGTTTTGCTCAGTGACCTCCCACAACAGGTTGCAGCCTCCACTTCCGGATTCCTGCTTAGAGCGCTAAGTCAACATTGCGAAACTGACATCAATTTTCTGAGTTTCAGAAGAATTAAAGCGAGTAAAAACATGGGCCTTTTCCTTAGCAGTGCAGAAGTGTATGGGACTACATTTAGAATCTTAGAACCAGAATTTTAGAACCCTGCTTTGCTTGAAAGAATGTTATGTGTCAGTCTGGGTGCCTAGCGGTCAGAGATAGAATGAGCAGATGCGCCTTGGGTGGCTCAGGATTCCTGTTTGTTCTTAAATAAACTTGTGGACGTAAATCAGATCAATGTGCAGTTTCAACGTTTTACTGGTGGCGACCTGAGTAAGCCTGTACAACAGAGAAACCTCAATGCCAACATCACTTACCACACAAAAAAGTCCGCGGTTGCCATGAAACCCAAACTTGAAGCCCTGCCGATGCTGTACTACGCGATGGCAGTCCAGGAGCAGCAACGTTGATGACAGTGAGTACAGCCGCCTAGCACACAAGGGAGGGAGGGGAGAGTGACACACCTACACGCACAACACACACCATTCACACATACCACACACTGAGAACAATCTGCAGAGAAATCCAACAACATAAGTCAGATGCAACGAAAGCCAGGACACATACCTTTGGTCCAACCACTGTATTCTTGTGGACTTGCGCCCCCAACAAATTAGGCAATCATATACAAAGGGCCATTGGCCAGTCTAATGTTCCTAACAACCCACAGGGCAACGTACAAGGCACAACTTGACTCCTGACAGCCCAAGTCACTCCACTGGGCAGGGACATCATGATGGAAGGCAGGCACCTCAGGAGGCAGAGGGGGTGGGTGATTTTCCTGGGAGGGGGGGTCCTTGGACTTGGTTTTGGGAGGGGGCGGGCCTTTGCTCTTTTGTTTAGGGGGTGGAGGAGTGGACTTGGAGCAGGGGTCGGAGTGGCAGTCTTGTGCCCCTGTGTGCTTGGGATGGGTGGGGGAGAGGGCTTTGGGACTGGGAACAGGTAGTTGGAGGGGGACGGAAGAGCCAGGGACACTGGCTGCCATCAAAGAGGAGGCCAGAGCCTGATACGATCTCTGTAGGGCTGCCAGGCCACCGTGAATGCCCTCCAGGGAGGCATTGCATTGCTGCATCTAAGATACCAGACCTTGGATGGCATTCACTATGGTTGACTGCCCTACAGAGATGGAGCTCAGGAG
This sequence comes from Pleurodeles waltl, assembly GCF_031143425.1. Taxonomy (NCBI): domain Eukaryota; kingdom Metazoa; phylum Chordata; class Amphibia; order Caudata; family Salamandridae; genus Pleurodeles; species Pleurodeles waltl. The sequence goes on along the minus strand of NC_090451.1, from coordinate 190,536,993 downwards.
GTCAATAGCCTCCTCAGTAAGGGCAACAGGGCTGACTGGGGCAGGGCCTGAGGTGCCTGGGGCGAAGGAGACGCCCACCCTCTTGGGTAAGCAGGCATGCACAATTGGGTGGGAGGTTACTGGGAGGGCGGTGCTGGGACGGGGTGGTGGAATAGGATGTAGCTGGAGTGGTCCCAGAGGGGTCTGCCACCAGGGAGCTTCCATCGTAGGAAGATTCAGAGTCAGTAGTATCAGCTCGTGTCTCCCCTGTGGTGCTCCCCTCGCCTTCCAACCCACTGGTCCCCTCGGCGTTAGTGGACAGTGGACTCTGCCTCCAGGGTCCGGTGGGCTGCAGCTCCCACCCTCTCCAGTGCCCCTGCTCCTTTGCCAGATGATGCTAATGCACACAAGGACAGGAGAAAAAAAGGAGGGAGGGTGGGAGAGAAAGAAAGAGAGCACAGGGTCAATAACAACAATAACAGCACATATGGCATACACATCATAATGACTCACAGCTAACTAACACTATGCAGTGACAACCAGAATACCTCACCATTGCCTGGGAACTACAGCAGAAATTAACTCCACTGCCATCTGCACATCTACTGGGACTCACTAAACCATGTCTTCCATGGTATGCCAGCTACTTGTCAAAACCAAATGTACATACCATTCTTCATTGCTAAGCAAGACTCTACAAGATCAGCCAAACGGGCATATTGGGCAATCCACTGACTAGAACCTTGCACCCATACAACATGGCAGACATCAAGAAAGATTTCCACATAGTGTGTATTCACCCCCTTGTGGCTGCTGTGCAGCCCTCAAGCGTCCATCCAACTCCGGATTGGCCACCACCTGTATGCAGCCCTTAGGGGGGGTCAGGGTCTGACGGTCACCCCTCCCTTGCTGGGATGGGGTCCCCCGCTGGACCTCTGCGGTCTTCCGGGCCCAGCATCACAGGTCCTCCCACCTCTTTCTGCAGTGGGTGATCTGCCGGATATGTATCCCTAGGGTCCGCACGTCCTTGGCAATGGCACGCCATAACCCTTTCTTCTGAGGGGCACTGACCTGCATGGGGAACACAGACAAAAGGACACCAAGAAGTTAACACTCCATTCTGTTACAGCAATGGCCTACATACTGCATAGATCCCACATTGACCTCACACATTACTCATACCTCTGCATGCACATTGCATGCAGCAAAAATACAATCCCCAAATGACACACTGCCAGCACACACATACATCTACATACAGCCATGTCACATCCAAAGTAACCAAAAGGGGCTCACCTGTTGATCTGGAGGCCCATACAACTGTCCATAGAAGGGGAGGACCCCACCCACAAGCTTCTCCAGTTCCTCCGATGTGAAGGCAGGGCCCTATCCCTTGTAGCACGGGCCATCTAGGGTTCCAGACACAGGACCCAGCAGCACACGCAGTGGAGGTGTTGATGTGCTGAGAGTCAGGAATCAAGTGAAGTGGGATAGAGAAAACGGCAGTCACGTCCGCGGCGGTGAACACCGTCACCGCTGGCGGTGATCATCATTGGTTCCTGTGCTCCATAGACTCCCATGTTTACCAATCAGAAGTCGCACGATGGTGCAGACCACCTACCGCCATGACGCCAAACGCAGGCGGAGTGAGGTCACTTCCACCTGTCCCTGCATACAGGCCAGGCGGTTACCAATTCCTAATGCTGGTACTCATGATGGTCAATTTAATGTGCATCATAGGTACCAATGTTAGACACCAAGGCAATTCCGGTCTGCTACATACTTTGGTGTGCTTGTAGACTCTGGCACTCAAATTAGATCTCATACGAGTGCACTGCTTTTAGATCATTAGTTGACAGGACATTTGAAATGGGATGCTACTAATCAAAACACATGACTTCGACTACATCTGTGAGACACAATGGCTAATGAAAAGTATTGGTATTTTTGAGGAAGTCTGTTTACAATACAAATTACAATAATTGCTGTAGTATATTGGATGTGACTACTCTGTGTACTGTGATATTGTATGTCCATCCTTCCTGTAGTCACACACTTTTCATGTTTGGTTTAGTTAGATACCAACCACTGCGGAGGAGGAGGAGGAGGAGGAGGCAAGAACCTGTGTACAGACCCCTAGTGGACTTGGCTACACTGGAGAAATGGCACATCATTATGTCCTATTGTCTGGACAGGGCCACAATTACTGAACTGTGTCAACAATAGGAGCCAGATCTGATTCATGCTATTCGTAGCACTACAGCAATACCCCCTGCAGTACAAGTACTGTCAGTGCTCCACTTCCTGGCAAGTGGTTCTTTCCAGATTACTGTGGGCTTGGCTGCAGGATTGTCACAGCCAATGTTTTTGAATGTGCTCAAAAGAGTTTTGGCTGCCTTGATGAAACACATGAGCATCTATATCTCATGAGTGAAGATTTGCCCACTGTGAAGGCTGCATTCTACACCTTGGGACACATACCGCATGTGAGTGGGGCCATTGACGGGACCCATATTGCCTTGGTCCCTCCCAGAACAAATAAGCAGGTCTACAGGAATAGGAAGAATTATCACTCAATAAGTGTCCAGATGGTGTGCCTTGCAGATCAATAAATCTCCCACGTTACTGCCAAGTTTCCTGGATCTTTGCATGATGCCTACGCATTGAGGAAAGCAGCATCCCACAGGTGATGGCACCACTACAGAGAGATAGAATGTGGCTCATAAGTGAGCTTGAAGTTTCACACAATGTAGGTCACTGGATGCCACCTGAAGTTGTACTCTGTGCTATTGTACATGAGTAATGTGTCTCTCTCACTACTTCCAGGTGACTCCGGCTACCCAAACCTATCCTGGCTGTTGACACCAGTGAGGAATTCTAGGACAGGTGCAGAAAATGAGTACAATGAAGCACATGGTCGTACCAGAAGGATAATTGAACTGACTTTTGGCCTACTGAAAGCCAGGTTCCACTGCCTCCATGTAACTGGTGGATCCCTCCTCTACGCCTCTGGGAAGGTCAGCCAGTTAGTGGTGGTTTGCTGCATGCTGCACAATTTGGCCCTCAGGCCCCATGTGCCATTCCTGCAGGATGATGGGGAAGACTATGTACCTGTGGCAGCAGAGGCCAGTTAAGACAGTGATAAGAATGAGGAGGAGGAAGATTTGGACAACAGGAAACATCTGATACAACAGTACTTCCAGTGACACTCAGGTAACACCGAACTTCTGCTCATACCTCCATTACAGTTAAGTGCTGTGTGGCTGCTGTGTTGTGCCAGGCAAAAATGTGTGCATTATGTGAGCTGACACTGTTCCATCTGTGGTCAGTTGTGCCAGTGGTATGGTGGTGTTGTACAAGCTTATTCTGCCCATGCAATGTGTCAGTAGTTTAGCTTTCTCAAATACATGGCCACTGCAATCTGTGTCCTCATCTCATACAGTAATTAGCATATGTTGCTGGGAATGTCATGTGACTTACAATGGGCTTACACAACCAATTTGTGACTTCTGTTTCCCTGACAGTGTTGCCCAGACTAGATGGTCCAGAGGAGGGATTGGCATGCTGGCAAAAGGGCATAGCTAGTACAGTGGCATCTTGTGTGAGGGCCTGAAATGGGTTGTTGTCCTCACTGATGGTGTTTGGAGTAAATTGAGGAGAAGTTACCAGCTGAATGTAGGTGTTATGTTACAGGGGCTCACATTGCTCTAATACCTTTACTTCTCAATTGACTGTTACTAATGATTTCCTTTTTTGCAGATGGTGTAGTCACAACTGAGAACTAATGTGATGACTACAGACTGCTTTCACACATTTGGTGGATGGATTCACACTTTACATGGCATTTGCACAGGATAATACAGGTCAAGACATTACATATTGATGTTAATAAAGCACAGAAACTTCAGTTGTGTTCAAGGGTGTTTTTTGAAGTGACAAAAAGGAAGGGATTGTGCAATGGTGATGGTGGACGGAATCTTCAGTGTAGTGGCCCAGTTGGTTTGTAGCACAGGTCCAGTATCCATGGGGCCATAGGAAAAAGAGCAATGGCAGTCCAAAGTGAACAAGGTGTCTCAGTGACACACAAGGGAGACATTGAGAAGGGGCTCATTTCCTGGTGGTGGTTTGGGTTTTGGCTACAGTCTCTGGTGTCTGTCTGGGTTGCAGGGAACATTTGCGGGGCAGTTCCTCTGCTGCAGAGGGAGGGGTGCTGGTGGCCTGTGAGTCTTGTAGCAGGTCCTCCTGTCCAATATCTGCAGCAGATGTGGAAGGCTGGTGAGTACACTGGCTAGTGGATGGGGCCCGCTGGTGTGTTGCGTACTCACACATGATGTTCGCCATGTCACCCAGCAACCCTGCAATGAAGGCCAGGTTGGCATTTAAGCTCTGCAACTGCTGCCTGAAGTCCTGGTGGTGTTCCCCCTGCAGCCGCTGGTTTTCCTGCAAGATGGTAAGTACTTGGCCCGTCCTGTCCTGGGATTTCTGGTAGACTCCAAGGACATGTGTGAGTGCCTTCTGGGCAGTCGGTTCCCTGGTTTGGGCCTCCCCTTGGCGCAAAGCTAGCCTCCCACTGGCCCTGACCCCCAGTGCCTGTGTCCCCTGAACTGTGTGCCCACTCCCACTAACACCAGGACCTTCATCGTCTTGCCTGTGTGATGTCGACTCGGGTCCCTGTACAGCTGGGCACACTGTTGATCACGTGCCCTGGGGAAAGAGGTTTGGGGACGTTGGGTGGCTGCTGTGGTATTGGAGTCGGATGGTGGGGGCCCTGCAGCGGACTTGGTGTTGGCTGTGGTGCCCAACTGATCAGTGTCCCCCAGATGGGCCAGGGAGATCATTCAGATCGAGCCATCTAGAGTTGCTGTCATCACCGAGGGCTTCTTCTGGTGGAGGACTGGGTTGCTGTGGCACATGGTCGCCACTGACATTGGCTGGGGTACCTGTGGACATGTAAATGATTTATTACAGTCATTATCAGTTAGATATTCAGCATTTTTGGGTTTCCCTATGGGATGGGCGTTGTCTTTCCACCTTTAGTTTGTGAATGGTGATGGATTGTGGGATTGATAGTGCTACATGGTGCCCATGCGTTACTGTTGTGTGTGCATGCAGAGCTGGGAGGGATGTGCTTGCAGTGGGTAGAGCATGCAGGGGTACACAGTTGAGGGTGGTAATGGGGGTGGTTCGCTGTATGGGATAGAGTGGAGTGAAGGGGCTCAGGGTGAGGGGGTGACATGCCATGCAGCTATCGGTGTTGGTGGGGTAGTAAAAGTGACATACCAGTGTCCAGCCCTCCAGTGATTCCAGTGAGGTCCTCTGGATGCAGGAAAGCCAAGACCCTCTCCTCCCTTGTTGTCAGCTGTGGGGGAGGAGGTGGGGGTCCACTGCCAGTCTTCATGATGGCAACATGGTGCTTGGAGGCCACTGCACACACCTTCCCCTGTAGGTCGTTCCACCTCTTGCGAATGTCGTCCCTTGTGTATGGATAGGTACCCACAGAGTTCACCTTGTCCACGGTCCTCTGCCATAGCTCCATCTTCCTGGCAATGGATATCTGCACTGAACCGCTCTACCCTGACGATTTCTTCTACCATCACCCTTAACAACTCATCAGTGAAATGGGGGTTCTTTTGTGGAGACATGCCTATTGTGTACTGTGTGTGTTGTGCAGAGGGTGTTAGGTGTTGAAGTATGGTGTGTGATGCATGCCGGGTGTATTGGTGGCTGTGGTTTGTATGTGCAGTTCTAGGGATATGTGGGCTGGCAACGTCTAGCAGTCTTTTTGAGTTTGCAAAGAATTGTGGTTTGTGTGGGGGTGTGTTTTATAGTGCTGTTGGTGGGTGTGTACAGTGTGTGTATATGTGTCAGGTGTGGGTTTTTCAATCTGGCCAATGTTGCCTTCTGTTAGTGTAGAGTTGCCAATTTGGCTGCGGTGGTCCGTACTGCCAATGGCTGACCGCTGTTTTGTGTCCACTGTGGTGATTTGTGGTGATTTGTGGTTCATAATTTGGAGGGTGGTGGGTCTGATAGTTTTTCGCCTCCGTTGGGTCTGGCGGAATTGTTGTTGTGGCTGCTTTCTGTCGGTTTTGTGCTTGTGTGTCATAATGTGGCGGGTGGATTGTCGCCACCGCAGCTGTCTGCTGGCAGCCTTAAACACAGCGGTCTTCGGTAAAAACTGCCAATGTCATAATGAGGGCCAGAGTCTTCACAAGTGGTGGAAACAGATCCTGACACAGGAGTAAAGGGAGGCAAGAAAAAAAGAAAAACAAAATACATGGAGGAAGGATCAGTTCCTTCTAAGATATTGGGAGGTCTAAGTACCTCAAACAACATGGGAGGTCTAAGCACCTCATATACGACGTGGGGGACAAAGCACCTCAAAAAGGAGGGGTGCCCTATGCGGCACAGATACGAGAGGTGTCCGATGCAACACAAAAGACCTTGGTGAGCTAAGAGCCAAAGAAACTTTGGAGAAATTGAGTTTATGAAGGACAATTGTAGGAAACTGGCACTTGTTGCAGTAACATCCCCCCACACGTTTTGCCTGACATTGATGCTGACTTGACCAAGAGTGTGCTGAGATCCTGCTAACCAGGCCCCAGCACCAGTGTTCTTTGCCTAAAAATATACCATTGTTTCCACGATTGGCAGACGTCTGGCACACAGTTAAGTCCCCTGTAAAAGGTACCAGTGGTACCAAGGACCCTGTGACCAGGGAGGGTCCCAAAGGGCTGCAGCATGTGTTGTGCCACCCTAAGGGACCCCTCACCTAACACACACACACTGCCATAGCAGATTGTATGTGTTGGTGGGGAGAAAAAGGCAAAGTCGACATGGCATCCCCCTCAGGGTACCATGCCCACAAAACACTGCCTGTGGCGTAGGTAAGTCACCCCTCTAGCAGGCCTTACAGCCCTAAGGCAGGGTGCACTATACCACAGGTGAGGGTATAGCTGCATGAGCAATATGCCCCTACAGTGTCTAAGTCCATTCTTGGACATTGTAAGTGCAGTGTGGCAATATTAAGTATATAGTCTGGGAGTTTGTCAAAACGAACTCCACAGTTCCAAAATGGCTACACTGAATACTGGGAGGTTTGGTATCAAACATCTCAGCACAATAAACCCCCACTGATGCCAGTGTGGGATTTATTAAATAATGGAGAGAGAGCGCATTTTAGCGATGCCCCCTGTATTTGACCCAATCCTCTAGTGTAAGACTGACTGATCTGTGCCAGCCTGCCACTAGCAGACATGTTTCTGACCCAATGGGGTGAGGGCCGTTGTGCCCTCTGAGGCCAGGATCAAAGCTTGCTCTGAGTGGAGGTGCTTCACACCTCCCCCCTGCAGGAACTGTAACACCTGGTGGTGAGCCTCAAAGGCTTAGGCCTCATGTTACAGTGCCCCAGGGCACTCCAGCTTGTGGAGATGCCCACCCCCCAGACAAGCCCCCACTTTGGGCAGCCAGTTTGGTGGGAAACTTAAGAAAAACAAGGAGGAGTGACCACTTCAGCTGGGACCACCCCTAAGGTGTCCAGAGCTGAAGTGACCCCCTCCCCGCAGAATCCTCCATCTTGGGTTGGAGGACAGGGACGAATAGGGATAGGAATGTGCCCCCCTTCCCAAAGGGAGTGAACACAAGGAGTGTGTAGCCACCCTCAGGGACAGTAGCCATTGGCTGCTGGCCCTGACTCTAACACACCCCTAAATCTAGGATTTAAGGGCCTCTCTGAACCCAGCTCACCAGATTCCTGGCGACCTACAAGAAGAAGGACTGCTAAGCTGAAAACCCCAGCAGAGAAGAAGGAAGACGACAACTGCTTTGGTCCCAGCCCTACCGGCCTGTCTCCTGCTTCAGAGAACCTGCAAAAAGACCAACGACACGTCCAGCGGGCCCAGCGACCTCTGCCAACTCCAGAGGTCTGCAATGCACCCAAAAGGACCAAGAACTCCTGAGTACAGCGGCTCTGTCTAAAAGAAACCTACAGCTAAGGACTCCCACCTCACTCCGGAAGCGTGAGTCCTGACCCCTGTGCACCCGACACCGACGGCCCATGTCCATGTGGTCCAACCAGCAAGGAAGGGTCCCCAGGCGATTGGGAATAAGAGCCCACCCTGGGTTGACTCCTTCAAACCTCCATGACGACGCCTGCGGATGAAATCCAGAGGACCCCGCTAACCGAGAGCTCTGGACGAAGATATCCGATGCCTAAAGGACACACTGCACCCGCTGCCCCAGGCCTTGGAGAAACTGACACCTGGTGCAGCATCAACCAGCAGGTGGCCCTCTTCCCTGTCCAGCCAGTGGTTTGCCCGAGAAGCCCCCCTGGACCTCGTTTGCAGCCTCAGAGTGACTCTGATAGAGTTGCATTGAAAACCCGACACCCTGTTTGTACCCTGCACCCGGCCGCCCTAGTGCCACTGACGGTGTGTGTTTGGTGCCTAATTGGGGTCCCTCCAATGCTCTCTTGAACCCCCACTGGTCTGATCTCGGAGTCGCAGGTACTTACTGACCAGATTCTGAGAAACCCCCCCCCCGTCTCCATGGGAGTCCACATTAATTTGGTGCCTCTCTGACCTGTGCACTCGACCGGCCTCGTGTTGCTGGAGGTGGGTGTTTGAAGTTAACTTGAACCCCCAACAGACTACCTAAACCCCAGAGATAGGAACTGTAAGTTAAATACTTACCTGTAAAACTATACTATGTTTTCCTCCCCCAGGAACTGTTGAAAATTGCAGTGTCCACTTTTAAAATAGCTTTTTGCCATTTTAAAGAAAACTGGATACATTGTTGATTCTATTCGAAGTTCTGATTATATGCAAAGTACCTTTCATTTTATGTACTTACATGCAAACTGAATTATGTGGTTCTAGAAATAAATTAACAAAATATATTTTTCTATTTAAAATCCTATTGGTCTGGAGCTAAGTCATTGAGTGTGTGTTTCTTCTATTGCTTGTGTGTGTACAACAAATGCTTAACACTACCCTTTGATAAGCCTAAGTGCTTGACCACACTACCACAAATAGAGCATTAGTATTATCTATTTCAGCCTCTGTCAAGCCTCTGGGGAATCCCTGGACTCTGTGCACACTATATCTCATTTTATGATATAGTATATACAGAGCCAGCGTCTTTCAACAATGCTGATGAGATGGACACACTTGATGAATACATTCTATATACTGATGAGGTGAGAAGTTTACTTAAGGCAGAATGTTTGAGACCCGTAATTCATGAAAAAGTTGCTAGATCCTGAACTCATAAATGTTTTGTTCGAAATGGGCAGAGACCCAAGGAAGGGATTTGTGAATTCCCTAAAACTGTGTCAGGTCCATCTACTGGAGATTCTTGGACCTCTGGCCAGTATTATCAATATGTCAGAAGCGGCATATCTTAAGAACATACCAATACATTTGGATCTTCCACACAGATGGAGCCAGAGGACTATGGTGTTTCTAGGCAATGCAAATGCAGCATTGAACGCACAGAGGTGCAAAGCAGTTCTTATGCAAATGAACCCCAAACTGTAAGATCTGGCAGAAAAAGAGGCATCGGAGAATCTGCTAGGTCTTCTCTTCGGGAAAGATATGGTTACAACCATGGGAAAATACTGTTCAACCTTTACAGCCTTGGACAAGGCACAATCAAATATGCACAAAGTTTTTCACCCCAAGTGTTTTTGGTCGGGCCGGCAGAAGGAGACCTTCTGCCAGCCAAGGCCTTCAAAGGTCCCAATATAATTTCTACAAACAAAGAGGCAGAGGATATCAACCGTCTGTGCATGCAGTCTCTTACCCACCAAGAGGGCCAGTATCAATGTGCCAGAGGAAGCAACACTATAGGACAAAGATCACTTCTCATTCTTTTCAAAGAGTACAATCACTTCTCATTCTTCTTTTTCCCGGGGAAAATGTAGGTTGTCTCAACATTTTTCTCCATGTGCGGGAAAGCATAACTAAAGACCCATGGGTTTTGGAAAGGTTTCAAAATAGATTTTATTGAAACACCATTTAAAAATCACCCTCCAAGAGAATTGTCTTTGACCATAGACCAAAATAAAGTGGTAGACGAGGAAGTAAAATCTATGCTTGAAAAAGGTGCGATTATAGGGGTAAGCTTGGAACGCAAGGTATTCGTCAGTACTCTTTTTCTGCTGGAGGCCCATCTTAAATCTGAGGAATTTAAACAGTTTCCTGGTTTACAGACATTTCAAGATGGAAGGGACTCCTCTTTTAAGGGACTTGTTATTAAAAAACGATTGGTTAGTGAAATTTGATCTAAGGGATGCGTATTTTACCATCCCCATGTCCAACGAATGCCAACCTTACCTTCAGTTTATTTGGGAGAGTTGTCTTTTTCAGTTTTGCTCACTTCTCTTCGGTCTCTCTTCTGCAGAGAGGTGTACGTCTCATCATCTATCTGGACGATATACTGATCATGTCTCAATGTCAAACTCAACTTTTCATAGATTTGGACATGGTTATGTCACTTCTGGTAGGTCTGGGCTTCATTGTAAACAAAGAAAAGTCCATTCTTGTTCCCTCTTAGACTCTGGAGTTTTAGGGCTTCACAATAGACAGTATCAATGGGCTCTTTCCACTAAAACGATTTGCAAGAAAATAAAGGAAATAAGGTATGCCCTTAAACAAAAATCATTTACTGTGAGAGAACTGGCAAGACTATTGGGTTTTCTTTCATCTTCTATTCAAGCAATCTTTCTGGGTCCCTTACACTGTTGTGCTCTGCAGAGAACAAAAGCAAGGGCTCTTCGGAAAGGCTTGTGGTATGGGAACAAGGTATTTTTGGATCCAGAGGCAAGGACAGAACTGACTTGTTGGTTAGAGAATTTAGAAGCCTGGCAAGGTCGAGCAATCTTTGGTTCACCAGATTTTATCCTAGAAACGGATGCAAGCCTATATGGTTGGGGTGCACGTTTGGGTGTACAGGAGAATGGTGGAGTATGGTCAAATACAGAGAGGTCACACCACATAAACTATTTAGAATGAATTGCTGGTCTTTATGCCCTTATGAGTTTCATACTCTGTCTCCAGGGCAGTACCATATTGTTGAAGATGGACAAAGTTTCTGTTGTTGCTTATGTAAATCGCATGGGAGGAACAAAATCTTTAGACCTGGCAGTTTTGGCCAAGAAGCTTTGGTTGTTCTGCTTAGAACACAAAATCAGTTTAAAGGCAAAATATCTGCCTGGCAAGGCAAAAGTCTTTGGGGATTAGAATTCAAATTTTTTGAGGGATTACAGCAATTGGAAGCTCAACATGGACTTTTTTAGGTAAATATTCTAATCTTGGGGTCCCTTACATATAGACCTTTTTGCAAGCAGACTGACGTTTCAACTGAAGAATTATTTCAGTTAGATGCCAGATCCAGGAGCTCTACCTGTGAATGCCTTCCTTCAGACGTGGAAGAGAGCAAACATTTATGCATTTCCACCCTTTGCAATGACTCAGAAGGTTCTTCAGAAAGTGAGGAGGGAAGAATGCTACCTTGTTCTAGTAACACTGTTTTGGATCTCACAGTCATGGTTCCCCAGGACTTTGGAATTCGCTTGCGACATTACATTTTTTCTTTCAGCTACAGAAGGTCTTCTGAAAGAATTAGATGGAGAGGAACATCCTCTGGTACAGTCAGGGACTTAGAGCCTTCTTGCATGGAAAATATTAGGAGATCTTCGTAAATGTCAGGCTTTTCGGGAAGAGCTGCAGAGCTCCTCAGGAGTCTTGAGTCCCAGTAACCAGGTATAGGTATAAGGGAATCTGAAAGACCTGGGTATGTTGGTGCATGGAGAGAAACTTGGATCCCACTGAGACTCCTATAGTTGAGGTGATACATTTTCTTGTGGAACAGTTTGATAGAGGTCTTAGTAACAGAACCATTAACTACTATAGAGCTGCAATATCTGCAGGTCACAATATGGTTAATGACAAAAGTGTGGGGAAAAATGTTTTGACATGCAGAGCGCTTAAAAGCATCAGATTGAGCAGACCACCAAGGCTGAGATATACAATCTTATGGGATGTTAATATGGTATTAAACGTGTTTTCTTCATGGCCAGGAGGTAGCATTTTGGAGCTAAAGAAACTCTCATTAAAACTAGCTGCTTTATTTTGTCTGATCTCTTGTTGAACAGTTTCAGATGTTAATGCATTAGAGGTAAGTAACTGCCTTTATGACCAATTTGGGGTGATTTTTGAAATGGCAAGAAGAACCAAAACTATGTTGGATACAATATTTAATCCAAGATTTGATTCATGTAAAAAATTGTGTGTGGTGGACTGTATGAAGGAATATGATTCTCGTATGAATGAATATCATCCACATGGTAATAATCAATTGTTGATTTATTTTCTCAAGCCATTTAAAGCGATTAGTACCTCTACTATTGCTGAATGGGTAAAATTCATTATGGAGGAAGCTAGTATTGATTTGTCCAAGTTCTATGCTCATTCCATATAGGTGTGATGACCAGTAAAGCCTTCTGGAAAGGAGGAAGATTAGACAACATCATGAAGGCTGCGGATTGGTCTAATACAACCATGTTTGCTAAATATTGTTATAAACCAATGGAGCATATGTCTGATGTGATTGAAGAGGGCTACCAACATGCATCATGTAAATGTAAAACATGAGAACACATTTTTTGTATGGTGGTGTTGTACGGAGTAAAATTTTATAATTTTAAGGAGAATTGATCATATTGAAATTGTTTTTCACTGAAAATATTTTTACCCCAGGGTTTGTTTATTTTTTCCAATTGTATTTATCTTTACAGATAATAACAAATAGTTCAATGTCGCAGAGGTGTCAATGCGAAGAAATGCATTTTGTTTTGGATGTTAATTTATTCTAGTACCAGAGGGATAGGAACTACGTTGGAGCTACGAATCATGTATTTTAATGAGACAGATCTCTATGTGCATGGACTATTTATGTGTTGCTATTGTTCTGTCCTAGATTGACTTTGTTTATGATGTAATAACTTTCAGGTGCTGCATGGAGTGGCATTAAAGGATAAATGCATAATGTTAGCCTCCATGTCTTTAATGAAATCTCTTGTCATTTAATTTGGAGAATTTTTTGGCAAAATAAGTCAATTGATGAGATCTTGAGGTAGGCAAAGTACTGTAGTGATGAACCGGAAATGAAACAGAAGCAGTTGAAGGAGAGGATTATGCTGGCTCAGATGAAAGCAGCACATAGGGGAAGTCTGAGTCAACTTTATATAAGGAATGTTGTTCCTATGCAAGGTGGTGTGCATCAAAAGTGAGGTCCTGTGATGCAGGGTGGAAATGGTTGCCCACAAGGGCAGAGGTTGTGGTGCCCCGAAAGACCAGACTACTGGGTTTCGAATGATAATATTGAAGAAACATAACCCTTGTCATTATTGTAACAAGGTATGGTACTGGAAGTGGGAATGTCGTTTTAATCCTAACAGAGTGGTGAACGAGAAGCAGGTTCAAAATTCAGGGTTTATTCAGGTCCAGGTTAATAACTTTATATGGCCACCAAATGTGCCAAGGCCAAGGATGCAAGGTGCTAGTGTGCCACAAGCCCCAGTGATGCAGGTACACAAGCCCTGATGCGTCAGAAAAACATAAATTGTCCCAGATATAATCCTAACCAGTGCCCGAATTGTAATCAGAATCCCCTCCGAAGCCAAAATCAAAATCCATTAAGCAGTTTCCCATGTGTGACTCATTTCAGCGCTACAGCTTTGACCAGTCACAATGACAGTGCCTGAGGGGGGTGGAAGACTGCGTACTTAGCGCAGTCTTATATGTAGACCAAAATGGTCCATTCGCGGAAAGTGAAGTAAATGGCCACCCCATATTATTTTTGATCGATATTAGTGCTACCCATTCTACTGTTAGAACAGTAGAAGTTCCAAACCTATCCCTCTTGGGGAAAAAGAATCCAAGTTGTAGGAGATACTGATAAACAAAGGACAAACCCTGTAACATAAGAAGTGCTTGTTAAAATAGGGTTCTTTAAGGATAGCCATCAGTTTTTGATGTGTGATTCTAGTCCTGTGACTAATTTAGGACGCAGTTTGCTGTGCAAACTAAATTGCACCATTTATTTCACACCGAAAGGAGTAGAGTTTCAGACTCATGATGAAGATATTGATTTGAAATTGGCGAACCAAGGGCCAGATGATAGACTGTATCCTTTGATGACAGCTGATGATTCGCAGCTGGACCTCAGAGATACAGTGAAGTCTGACATCGGGGGCTCCTCAGGAAAGGCCACAGGTCTCATAAAGGGAGTTCAGTCTGTCCATATAAATGCTAAAACTAATGCTGAATATCCAAGAAATACACAGTACAATTTGACTTCTGAAATGATTGCTGGATTACTCCGGTGATTAAATCAATGAGACAGCAGGGCATTTTGAAGGAGATAATTGTGAGTTCCTGTACCTCACCCATTATGGGTCTGCAGAAGCCTAGCAATAAGTACCGCTTTGTGCAGGACCTGAGATAGATCATTAACTTTGTTATTCCTTGTTGTCCTGTGGTACCGAATCCAGCTGTTATACTTTTTCAGATTCCATGTAAGGCTGAGTGTTTTACCGTGAACCATATGTGTCAGGCAGGGACAGCTCCTTCCCTTTGGCCACGGGAGGGGGGAGTAGAGGAGAGTGCGCTAAGTGCACATGTGTGTTTGGCCCACCAAACACACATGACTTAGGTTTTTCCAGCCTGGCTGTATTGACAGCCAGACTGGAGAAACTGCACAGACCCCAGGGCTGTGTCTGAGCGGCAGTCAATGTAAGAAAGAATCTCAGTGATTCCAAAAATGAATCCACCAACCACCCAGAGATAAGTCAGGATGTTCTTGGGAATGATGGGCTACTGTCAACAGTAGACGCCAACTTTTCCCCAGTGGACAAGCCCTCACAAAGGCTGACACACTGGACGTATTGGATCCAGTACCTTGGGATAACAACTGTTTGATTGCCCTCCTAGAGCCGAGAGCAAGTCTCTGTCATGCCCCAGCACTGGGAGAGCTTGATTATAACAAAGCTTTTCTGCTTTTCTGCAGTGAGAGGGAGGGCTGAGCTCTCTCAGTGCTAACACAGATGCATGGAGATGCACAACGACCTATGGCTTATTTCTCTGCTACTCTTGATCCTGTAGCCGCAGGACTGGCCAGATACCTTAAAGCTGTCGAGGCAGTAGGTGTCAGCAAAGAAAGATGAGAGAGTATTGTCATGGAACACCGTCTTACTGTAATGATGCCCCTCTCAGTGGAAATATTGCTGATGCATACATGCACTCAGCACTTGACCAAAGCCAATTGGCAGCATATGAACTGATTATACTTGCGGCTGAGAACATCAACCTAAAGAGGTGCGCTTCCACGAACCCTGCTACTGTGTTACCATTGCCTAAAAATGAAAATAATGATGGAGAAATAAAGCATGACTGTCTTGATGTCACAGAACTATGCACCAAACCGAGGCCTGATATTCAAGATGAGCCACTGGCAGAGTCTGATTATGTATGGTTTATGGATGGGTTTTGCCTAAGAAACAATAGGAAATTTAAGAGTTGCATACACAGTTTGTACCGTCACAGTAACAGTGAAAGCCTTCTGGCTTCATGGGGTGTCTTGTGCACAAGTGGCTGAACCGATCACTCTTACTAGAGCTTGCTGTGTCTCTGAACTGCTGAGTGAATATTTTTACTGACAGTCAGTATGGCTTTGGTGTGGTCCGTGAATTCGGTCAGTTATGGTCACATAGGGATTCATGACGTCATCAGGATCCCCCATATGCAGTGGGTAACATGTCATGAGATTGTTAAAGGCATTACAGTTGCCTGCACAAATTGCCATTGTAAAGTGTTCAGCCCATAGAAGCAGAGATGACTTTGGGAGAGTTGGCAACTGAGATGCTGATGAGGTTGCCTCAGTGGCTTAATAAAGGCCTCCACAGCCCCTGCGATGATGGGGGGGGGGGGCGTGAGCTCCAAGGGGCCTCCTCATGACAGTACATTGTGCCTGGGCAGCAGGCCCCTGACTAGGTCCAGGGGGAGGGGCCCCCTCCAGGAACTTCGTAGGGGGGCACCCCCTTAAGTGTTGTTACGCCACTGGGGTGCACAATATTGTGCTCATGGGTCTCAGACATTTAATGGAGACTATGTAAATGATTGAAGAGTAAATCAATTACAACCGTTTGTTGACAACAGCTGACACTTGAGAAGAAGTAAAGAGGTTGCAGGAGACACTACCAGAGCCAGAACAGCAGAGCTGATGGGATTAAAAGAGAGGATGAGTGAGGTTTCAGTGGATGGAAGAACGGTTTTGCGGGATAGCATGCTGTCCCCAATGGCTAGAGATTTTCATGGTCCCGCACATGTTGAGAGCGATGCAATGGTCAGACTGTTTTGATAAAACTAGTTTAACCCTCGATTCATACTGATGGTTGAAGGATTATGTCACACATGTGTTGTGTGTTAGCATATTGATATAAGGAAAATATCCTCAGTGACATTAAGCCAATAGAAAGATCAGCAGGGCCATTTAACAGGATGTACCTGGACTTCATCAAAATGCCTGTGTACAACCGGCTGAGATGTGTCCTAGTGACTGTGTGTATCTTCCTAGGTTGGGTTGAAGCCTACCGAACTGGGAGAAATGATAGCCTCACAGTAGCTAAGATTCTGTTAAGGGAACTGATCGCAAAATTCAGTTTCCCAACTTCGCTGGAGTCAGACCAAGGAACTCCTTTAAAAAATGAGGCCCTAAAAATGTTATGTGCAGCATTACAAGTGGAGCAAAGACTACATTGCAGTTATTGGTTTGAGGCTTCAGGCATTGTGGAACAGGTGAATGGCACGTTGAAATCCAGGTTGGTCAAAGTGTGTGCGACAACGTCTATCAAATGGCCATATGCTTAGCTTCTTGAGTTAATGAGCCTTCGCAGCATACCTGATCGGAGGACAGGACTGTCTCCACATGAAATCATCATGGGTCAAGCAACATGGCTGCCTGCAGTGCCATCAAATGTGCTTGTGAACATTACAGACAATGGGCCTGATTATGGCTTTGGCGGAGGGGATTATTCTGTCCCAAATGTGACAGATATCCTGCCCGCCGAATTATGAGTCCATTATATCCTATGGAACTCGTAATACGGCGGGCAGGATATCCATCACATTTGGGACGGAGTAATCCCCTTTGCCAAAGTCGTAATCAGGCCCTATATGATTTTTGATTATTTTAAAGGACTGGATGATGTGGTGCATTCTGGGTATTACCAGGTCGGAGCTGCTACCGCCCCACCGAAGTAGGAGAAGTGCCATGACCTCAGTTCTGGTGACTGGGTCTTTGTGAAGAAGCAAGTTCGGAAGATGTACCTGGAACCTTGATGGAAGGGACTGTTCCAAGTGATCCTTGTGACAAACAGTGCTGTTATGTGTGGAGGTCTCCCTAACTGGATTCGTGCAGCCCACACTCGTAGAGGAGAGTGTCCTCTTGATGATGTGGCAATACCTCTCCTAGAGTGCAGATTGTGACTGAAAGGCAGCGGCAGGAGGTTGAGCAAGCTACAGAAGCATGTTAAGAGCCTGTACCAACACATGCACGGCCTGAGGGGGGTCTCGATGACCCGACATTTGAGGTTAGGACAGAAGAGTCTTGGACTGCAACCCTGACTGAGCTAGACTCAGACCCTGATGAAGGGCTTCTTGCTGAGTCAAGCCGAGTGGAGGTTGGAGGCAACTGGCTGAAAATGCAAGAAAGGGGGAGACTAAGCTTGCCTGCAGAACGTGTACCACATACTGTCCCAGAGGATACTAAATACTCTGGTCTCAGTGACAGTGACGAGGAGAATTCTAAGCTCAGGAGATCATAGAGAGCCAGAGTTCCTTGGTCTTTGAACTGAGCTTTGATCTTTATTTTCATTAAAGACAATTTAATTAACTTTGTTTAAAAAAGAATTAAAAGGATTCCTTAGGCCAGAGGCTACTGAAGGAGCATTAGGGTGTCATTTACAAGAAAACAGTGTAGGGTAAAGGAAGACTCACAAAGATTTTGTAAATAACTTTGACACACAATTCACAAACTTGTTTTTGCCCTTTGCTCAAGTAGAAACGTATGGAGGGAATCCATTTGCTGCTACTTTCTACTCAACGGTCTGATTCAAGAGAAGTCATGGAAACTATAACACTAATAAACAGAGGTTTATATTAGCTGGTATGTTGATAGCTATTGTTGTAGGGCTATTTTTTTTGCTTTTAGTATTATATTCACCTACACTTCCCAATTCAACTGAACTTAGGTCTAAGACTACACCCAGAACTCAGATTCCTACTGACAGTAGTTCACATACATTTAATGTTAAGGCACTACACATAGATTCACTGACAGGAGATTTGTCTTCAAAAGTGTATTTTAAGTTTCTTCATGAATATATTGATACCATGTGTTCTAGGGATTGCTATGTATGTACGCGGTTGCCTGCTTCAGCTGCAGAATAGATTACCTATCATCATATTCCTCTTAAATATTGTTTTTCTAGTCTTTCATTGAGTCTTTTCTATGTACAACGTAATTTTCAGTATTATTTTCCGAATAATTATTTAGCCTTTTCTGGAGTTTCTATGTTTCAACATTTGAAGTGCCACCCCAATGCAAATGGACTGGAAACAGCTGATTGTTTCATTAAACCCATTATACCGTTAGATACTGCCTTTGCCTATCGAACTAATTTGACTTGTTCCTGAACAAATGTTGGGAAGAAATTTCTAGATTCCGTGGAAGACAGGAGAAGGGCAATGGATGCAAGATTGAAAAAAGGGAAGGATCAAAGGTTTTTACATAAATAGGCTAGGGAGAAATTAGAGTACCAAGAATCAGGAGGTATGCCTGCACTCACATTGGATTGGAAACACAAGGGACAACTATGTGTGAGCCTAGAAGTAAATCTGTAGTGCACAATATATTGATGGGAAGGAGTGATTGTGATCACATTTTTGAATATGGAGGACATTGGCTATTATTCATGGGAGGTCAAGATCCTGTTATTCCTGAAGTTTATTATGTTTGTGGGGAACACACATATTTCACACTGCCCCGAGAATGGTATGGCACATGTTATTTGTGGTATTCCCAAATATTTATCATGTAGAACATGTAGATGATCCAATGTGGGGATCACAAGTTAGAAACAAACGGAGCAGTGGTGCTGCTGAAATAGTTGGAGATATAATTGGTGTAGTGATTCCACCTATTTAAGTGATTTTGAATAACTTAAAAATTAGAAAAAATAGAAAATTGCCCACTATAGTTGATAAGTTAGCTACCAGTACAGCAAATTAATTGTTGGCTGTAGAGAGTGAAATTATAGCTTTCAGATATATGGTAATGCAGAACTGTCTTGTGTTAGACATCCTTCTCACAGAGGACAGTGCAGCCTGTAATTACTATTACCGATAAGAGTGAGGAGATAAATAAATACATTAAAAACATTGCAGAATTAAAGGGAGATTCACAGAAGTTGGAAGGTACAGGTGCTTGGGGAGTGATTGGAAATGGATTTGCTGCAGTACACAAGTGGTCTGGAAATCTAGGCAGTAGAATATGTGTGTATAAAAACAGGAAAGAAGGAGCAGAAGACAAAAGGGTTAAAAAGAAGGAGAAAGGATGTGGAATTAGAGGAGAGTCAGTGTAGATTCTAGGATGAAAGGAAACACTTGGATGATTTCAGGCATAAAATGTTGAAAACATCAAGGTTTTGAGTGGTCTCATGAGATAGGATTCATCAGAGGGGGAAATGGAGCAGCCCAATTTAGGCTCCACCCTTTATTTGATACAATTATGCAATTATATACTTGTATTTGAAAATATAGTCAGTGTGCTTTACTCTCAACTTGTGTGAAGCATTTAAACGTAATAATGATTTGTAATAATTTTAGTGATTAGAGATTTATATACGAATACACTGTTTGGATAAACATGTAATCATCACATGTCTTATTCATGTTTTTAATTTATTCAGAAAGTTATATACTTGTGTATGTATAATTATGTAATCAAGCTCATGTTAACTGCTAACTTACCTTGGTCGGACTATAGACCACATATCGAAATGCATTTAGCTGTGCAAATGTTCTTTCTTACTTTTGCAGGAGCATTATCATGATTCTTCTTAGCTAGAGAAAGGAGTCTGGTTGTATTGGAATGCTGGTGGTGAGGCCTGAAGGGAAGAACCTTGCAAGGAGCATGGAGACTTAATGGTCAGAAGAAGCCTTTTGTTCATCATGTACCAGGACTACTAGGTATTCAAATTTACAATTACAGGTCCTAGTTTTGATGCAATGGGAAACTTAAGGGACGTTGCAAATACTTTTCTTGAGTAATGAATTGATTAGTTCCTAGTGGTGTGGGAAAAGATAAGAATGTAACTGAGATTGTTATTTTAACTGGTGTTCTCATAGTTTGTGCAGGAGATTCCCTTTAGACTTAGAGAGGTACAGACCTCTCTGCTTGCTTTATTCTTGCAAGTGTGAAGCTTTAAGCTGGACACTTATTCCTTTTTCTAGACTTCTACAGACGTTTATACTATGCTGATACCTTCTAAGCCCTCTAACTAGAAAGTTAGTTTAGATGATGATTTTATGATTGACTGATGTTTAGAAGATAAAAGGGTATGGAATACCTATTTGCTTTAATTGCTTTCCTTATTGTTGTAGCTGCAACTATTCTGTATCTCATTTTATTACAACTAAATCTACTGAGACATTTCAGCTTACCAACTGAATTGCTGTATCTTTTGAACTTATTCTTGGTATGCTTGTATGCTGGATTGATTAATAATCTAAAATAAAACAATTTTCTAAATTTTATTAATCCTGGTCCTTATTGCATGATCACATTGGCTTCACAAGACAGAAATGTATTGTTGAATTTTTCTCCCTTTCAGTGTTTCACGTCAACCAATAAAGGTCCATACAACAAATGGGGAAAAAATCTTTGACAACTTTACTAAACAATTGAGGTGTAAGTACTAGCGTGCTGTCAACCTAAACACCTTTGAGAAGAAAAGTGTCAAAATTTGACAAAAATATATTAGAACTACTAAACCACCCAGAAAAGGAAGAGACCAGGCAACAACTGAAACGTTCAACGCACACACCACATGTGAGATGGAGGATGACGGGGCGCAGTACATGAGTGAATGTTATTTCACTCTCCAATACATGTGTGAACAGTGGATTAAATTAACCTGGGTATACTTGTTTTCCCTAAATTGGAAGAAGGTATCATGCGCAGCCCTGGCTTGTTTTGAACCAAGAGCCTGTCTTACCAGAATAAGTTAAACCGTAAGCAGGTTATCTCGTAGAGATAGACATTAATGTCAACAAACTTCTGATATATTTCAATGCATTCGGTCTTCATACATGCAGTGGCCATTTTGGTTTGGTTTCCAGTGACCATCATTTTCAAGCAAACAACAATATAACATTTCCTAGCTTTCGTAACAGAAAGATTCAGTTCTATTAAGGATACAGAGGTGATAATTATGTTCAACTTTCTTCACTTTTTATTCAAAAGCAGTCTTCAAAAGAAGCAAAAAAAAGTACTTTTCCATGAACCCTTGGTAAGGCGTAAAAAACAAAACATTAGCCCATCAAAGTCCTCCTTCACTGTAATTGTCAGTCAGCTGTCTCTACTCCCCCTCTTTCTTATTGTGATAGTTGCCTTTAGTTCTGCTAGACTCATTCTTGCTTGGGGACCTCATTTCCTAAGGCCGAGAACAAAAAAATCAGTAGTCCATCCAAACTAAGGCTATTAACCCTACATTCAAAATACAGATGACACATTCATATTACAAAGCATGTTCAAAGAAAAAAACATAATCATCCAAATCTCATCCTTAAACTGGCAAAAACATACTTATAGCTTATGGCTTCCAGGCTTCCACAGCCCACTCAACTCTCGTATTCTGTCATAAGGTGGGACAAAGTTACTCTCTGCATGGGGGATAATCCTTGCCTCCTTGTCCTTAATAGAACTGAAACTTTCAGTTACAAACCTAGGAAATGTTATAATCTGTGTCTGGACCAGAGGTGAGGATTGTGCTAGTTCACAGCTTAGTCACCACCAATGTAGCCATGTTGATTGCTGGTTTAAATTAAAACTTCCTTAACATGGAATTCGAAAACCGGTTGGCTGCATTCAAAGATCCTCTAATCTAGCTTTCAAAGAGAGTTTTGGAGGCCATAGCTTCCCTCACTGAATGTGCCTCAAAAAATTATGTATCAATCCTCGCATCTTGCATGATCCCGCTCCCCCACTTGGCTATCGTTCGGGAAGAATTCGCCCTAAATGGTTTGGGTAATGAAATTAGGAGTTGGTGTTCCCCAGCCAGGCGAACCTCATCAATCATGACTTCATAACCTTTAATGCATCTAACCACAAATAATTTTGGTGTCTCATGGAAATCAGGATAAAAAAACACCCTGGAATTGCATCTAGTTCTACAGGAGGTATGAAAAGTGAAACATCTGTGGTGAATACTCTACCTGTAATATTGAGGGCTCTCACATCTAAGACCCTCTGATATAAGACACAGGGCCAGATGTAGCAAAACGCCAATTTGCGACTTGCAAATTGCGAGTCCCTGCGACTCGCAATTTACAAGTCGCAAATTGGTATGCAGTACGGTGTCTCAGACACCGACTGCAACTCGCTATGGGGTCGCAATGACCCACCTCATGAATATTCATGAGGTGGGTCGCAAATTGCGGCCCCATAGCGAGTATAGGCACTCGCAAACATGGAGGCCTGCTGTCGTCAGCAGACCTCCATGTTCGTGACTGCTTTCAAAAAAGCAGTTTTTTTTTTTAAAGTGTAGCCCGTTTTCCTTAAAGGAAAACGAGCTGCACTTAAAAAAAAAACCGAAACCTTTAGTTTCGGTATTTTTTCAGGGCAGGGAGTCGTCCCTTGGACCACTCCCTGCCCTGAAAAAATATTTGTGGGTCCATTCACAAAGTGGAAGGGGTCCCATGGGGACCCCTTCCAATTTGCGAGTGGGTTACCATCCACTTGAAGTGGATGGTAACTGCGACTCCATTTGCGACTGCATATGCGGTCGCAAATGGAATTGCATTCCACTCCGAATCGCAAATAGGAAGGGAACACCCCTTCCTATTTGCGATTCTGAAATGCATATTGCGAGTCGGTCCCGACTCGCAATATGCATTTCTGAATAGCAAAGAGGCTTTTGCGCCTCGCAAACGGCGATTTTCGCTGTTTGCGAGGCGCAAACCCTTTGCTACATCTGGCCCACAGTAACATGGCCAAATTACCTGATAATTATTTCCTAGTAAGATAGTTATTGTGTTGCCAAGACAGAGAAATGTTGAGTACCTTGGTCACATCCCAGAGGTTAAAATACCTGGGTTCTGGGAAAGCGATAACCTTATACCCCTAATCAATTTCCTAACCGGGGATGCTCACCAACCGGAACTCGGACTGAAAGGTGCTCATCGACCTGTACACTAATTCTTCTGTTGCTAAGATTTAAAAAACCTCCAAATGTGGACTACTTCCGACCCCACAGGATCCATATCCCTTTGCAAACACCAACATAGCAATCAATCCCCTGCTGATCTGTATCATTTAATAGTTCCTTATGCTCTTGCTTTTGACAAGAGTCATTCAGCATCCACCAAAAGTCCAGGGACTTTCCATCATCTCCTGTAATCCTCAAGGCCATGAGATGTAGTGTCCCATTCCGAATCAAATGTTGGGGATTCCTCGGGGAACCCTGAAGAAGATCCGCATCTGGGGTAGAAGGAATGGAAAATCCCAGGAAAGTTCTATCATCACAGGAAACCAGGCATAAGACCTCCAGAGAGGTATGATAACATCCAAAACTGCCTTCTGCCGTCTGACTTGCGCTAACTATCTCATTATCATTATGAATGGGAGAAAGACATAGTGCTTCTCCACATTCCAATTCTGGAGGAACGCATCCGTGACCACAGCTTGTGCCTCCAGCTGAAATATTTCTCCAGTTGATGACCCAGGCGGGAGGCAAACAAGTCCACGGTTAAGGGCCCCCAATGCCTCTCTATCTTCCCAAAAACCTCAGCGCTAAGTTTCCAGATGCTCAATGTCCTGAAGGTATCTGGAATGCTAATTGGCCATGTCGTTGGATCTCCCTGGACGATATTCTGCTGTCACTGATATAATGTGGTCCAGGTTTTATTGCAGAACTCTTTCACCAGATCCGCCAGCATCTTTGATCTCAAATCTCCCAGGTGATTAATGTAATGTGCCACTGAGACTTTGTCTATCTTCAGTACTATAAAACAACTCGCTTTCTCTGTTGTCCAACACCGTACTGTGGCGGAACCCGCAAGGAGTTCCAGGCAATTTATATGTGGCTTTGTTTGTCTGAGGACCACTTTCTTCCTGTGGACATATCCCCACATCTGTCCCCCCATCCAGTTTTGCTGACAGACTCTATAATGATGCCTGAACTGGAATCTAAGATTGCTGTCGCATTCCAGGCCTTTAGGTGGATTAGACACCATCCCATCTCCTCCTTAATGTCCTCTTTTAGCAGGACCGACTAGGAATATTTCAGTCCTCTACGCAGATGGTATGCCTTCAGCCTTTGAAGGGCCCTTGAGTGAAGAGGGCTGTGAAAATTGCCTGTATCCACAACACCAGAAACCCTACAAGAAAGGTAATTGTGTCAGCGATGTGGTTTGTCTGGACAGAGGTTTCCTGAGCTTGTGTCAAATTTTTGCCATCTTTTTGGAGAGTAGACTTAATGTTGCTCCCATGGAATCTATGATGAATCCCAGGAACATCGTTCTCTGCGCCAGAACTAGTAAAGATTTTTTTCTCAGTGATCATGTAACCCAGACCAGCAAGCAAGTCGACTGTTATCTGAAGATGCATCAATAGTCTTTCTGGACACTGATCCATCAACAGTATGTTGTCCTTGTAAACGATCAAACATATTCCGTGGCCGAGGAGCAATTCTATTGCAAGCCTGAGAACCTTGGTAAAACACCAAGAGGGTGATGACAGACCAAAGGGCAGTGTCTGGAACTCAAATGCCTGTTGTTTCCACAGAAATTGCAGACATCTGTGGAGTGGAGGGATAATTGGAACTATCAGATAGGCATCCTTGGGGTCCATCCTTGCCAGTGAGTCTCCAGGTCTCAGCAGATCACGTATTAGATGGACTCCCTCCATCTTGAAGTGATGATCCACCAGCCACTCATTGAGTTCCTGGAGATTGATCACTGGGTGATGACCTTCACCCCTCTTTTTCACCAGAAAGAGGTGGCTCATGAACAAATATAGATTGGCGTCTGTAGGGACAGTAGCCCCATTTTCCATCAGTTCCGAGATCTGTTGTTCTATAAGGGCGGGTTTTTCTTTGGAGAAAGACAGACATCGTGGCCTGGAGTGCTCAAACAGAGTCTCCATGAACTCTATATGGATATATTAAACTGTCTGGAGAACCCGTGCATTTGCTGTCAGAGCTCACCAGTTGTGTAGGAACAAAGCCAGTCTTCCTCTCATATTTCAGTTGGGAAGAAGGGCGAGTTCTGACCTCAGGTAACGTCTTGGGCATGTATGTGACCACCTTCTTTGGCACAGCAATTTCTGTGACTCTTCTGAAGGAGAACAAGCTTCTGAACTTGGTTTTATCCAGCCACTGTCCTTGGTGGAACTATTGGCCTCTCTGGAGGACATTGGAGACAAAGCGCCCGGTTGAGCACCCTCTCCGACAACTGACCCTAACAAAATCTTTAGGGTAAAATATTCTTTTGATTGAGTCCAGAGCTTAATCAAGGGAATTGAAAGTGGCAACAAATTTCCCCAATTCTTTGATAAAAAGATCACTAAACAACCCCCCTTCCGCTGTGGCCCCAGATTCTGATGTTGCCAAATCTCCCAGCTTTGGGTCAACCTTAATTAGAAGGGAGTGACGCCTCTCTGTCGACATTGTGCAATTTGCACTGCCCAAAAATGTCACCGCCTTTTGAGCCCAACCTAACAGGGTCTCTGGAGAAATGAGGGACCCATATTGTTTGGCCCCATCGGCCATATCTAAGATCGTTTGTAAGTGGGAGTCTAATGTCCAGCAACTTGTCTTGGCATGACCGCCAGGAGCAGTCAGTGCCCTTCTTGTGGTCCTGAATGCATTTGACCAAAAAGGTAACCATGAGGGTATAAATTTCAGGATTCATAGCCACCTTGCCCTAGAGGGAGGGTCCAGAACATTCCGCCCACAAACGGATGCAAACTTCTTTCTCCAGGGGTTTCCATAAGCATCCCACCAAGTAGGATGCTACCTGATCGCTAGGAGACCACTCAAAAGATGAGGAGTGTAACAAATCACCTGGATCCAACATGTCCTTCAACAGGTTCTCAGTCTGGAGTTCAGGGCTCCCGAAGGTTGTGAAATATAATCCGAAGACCGATGCCACGGTATGGAAGGGCTAGCCTTGCTGTCCGAGTTGCCCTGCGAATCATCATCTCCAATTTGTTCAGGGTCGGCAGGGGTCAAGGCTGAGGGTTCTGTGTCTGGAAACTGGGGCTTATGATTGGAATGCGAAAGGAAGGCCTTCTTCAGTCGCTCAAAGACATCTCTTTCAACCCCTTGTTCATGTCGTCCTTTAGGGGCCCGGCACTGAGGTAAGCCTACAGACCTTGAGAGTTCCCCTGCCAAGAAATGAGAGTTATGGCATGCTTGCACCAATTGATTTATCCTATCCAGGGGCTCTAGTGCAGAGGTCAACGGACGGTGTATGGAGGCATTCACAACCTCATAAAACTCATCATAAAGAGAAAGAAAGAGGCTGATTCCTCCTCCACATAACTATTTTCAGAATCTTGAATCCTGGAGGAATGTGAAAATCTTTTAGAAGGAGTACTAGAGGCTGATGTATTGCTAGGGGAACGCAGCAATGACGAACAAGTCAGTGACTCTTTGGCAAGTGCCCTGGGATCACATCACCCTGTACTCTAAGAGCTAACAGCCAGGGCCATTCCAGTGCAGAGAACACAAGCAACATAATTGATTAAAATACCGATCCGGTCCAGCAGGCATAGCGGTCATAGCATATGACACAAAATGAAGGAAGACCTATAATCATACAGGCCCTTATGGGCGTCAAGCTCCAGGCTGTGTTGGGAAACAATAGACACAGTGAGGCCAGGGCTCAGTGGCGCTAGTGTCAGACTTTCCACTGTTACGGGAGAGAGATGCGTGCAATGGCCACGGAGAGCGAGGTGCACTTCAATGGTATTTGGAGCACCCTCTAGCGCACTGTGCTCAACAACGCACCCTTTGCCCAGACTGAAAATGAGCCTAAGTCTGCGTGAGGAACGCAGATATGCGATCCCGTGGACACCTGTCAATGAAAGGATAATTAAACAGAAATTTGTTTTAAAACAAGTAATAAGACTCCGTACAACCCCCAAAAGCAAGGAGAAAAAAGAGCCATTTAACTGTCCAGCTGTTGGAGCAGCAAAGAAAGAGAGGGCGGTGTGAGAGCTGATACTATAACAGGCAAAGAGGACTGTATTCGGCTAGTGTTTTGACTTTAAAGCCTTCCCATGTGTTCATAGGAAAGGACGTTTTTTGCTTGTTTGGAAGGCTACTAGTGAACAGAAAGTGAAGAAAGTTGAGCATAAACCTCACCACCGGGTGTTGGCTGTATTACGAGTCCATTGTATCCTATGGTACTCGTAATACGGTGGGCGGGATTCCATCACATTTGGGATGGATTAACCCCCTCTGACAAAGTTGTAATCAGGCCATAAGTCTTATGCAAGTCTATAAGTCTAGCTTTAATACATTTTAACTATGTTATACAATACAGTAAAAAATTATTTGATTAACTGAAACATGAGGAAATGCATTTTATCTACATGTATGTACATGTTTTTTATTTGTTATATGTTTGGTACCTACAAATTCAGTGAAATCCTGCAAGAAGCAGACAATACCATAGGAGAGGCATGCTACCCTTGAACTCTTACTATACTTACCTTAGTGTACAAGGTTGCACATTTAAAATTACATTAGTCTTTGTTTTAGACATGAAAGCCACATTGCCGTACATCCCCACACTACTCATTAGATGGAGGAGGGGATTATGAGGTACATACATTACTTCTGGGGTTCGCATAGCGTAAGGGATATATACATACACATAAATATATATATATATATATATATATATAGCCACAGCACAACCTTGCAAATCCGCAAGAATGACTCAGACTCCTCAGTGCAGTGCAATTTCCATCTTTCTTCATTTAGAGTTGTTATTAAACATGATTGTCTTTTATCTTAACAAGTTCCTTCTGTTTGACAATCAAATGTATAGACAAACACAGGGAACAGCTATAGGCACTTGTTTTGCCCCAGTTATGCAACTCTTTTTCTTGGCTGGTGAGAAGAACAGATGTCCAGTAGCCTCACTGACTTTGAAGATCAGGTGGTGACGTGGAGGAGATTCATTGATAATGTTTTTATCATCTGAAAAGGCAATTCTAATTCTGTCAGGAAATTCATTTACAAATTGAATAAGAATGAGCGCAAGTTACGATTTTCAGGTCAAATCAGTGAAACTCATATAAAATTTTTGGATGCATAGATTCAGGTCCAAGGGAACAAAATGAGTACTAAGGCCATCATTACAATCCTGGCAGTCGGTGATTGTCAGCGAGACCGGATCCTTGGGGTTTGCGCCTGTTCCCAATATGCCCACCGCTTGGCAGCTCCAAACTCTACTAGCCATTATAGCACAGAGTTAAAGAATGGCCAAGTGGGGGATGGGGTTTAGGTTGGGAACAGCGGGGAAGGAGACCTGTGGAAGCAAGAGTTAAGAACACAATAGCAAGGTCATTCACATTAATCTTCATTAACTTTGTTTCAACTCTTTGTGCTCTAATAACATGAGGGATCAAGAACTTTTCAATAACGTGACCTTTTTATAATCATATACTCTGAACATTGAACTTTCTCAAGTTAATCCTTAAAATAGCAATTACATTACAACAAGAGTCAACGAGTGCGTTCATTCCCAAAGAATTAACTGCTATAGAATTCATGAATGATACTGTAGATTTCGCAAACTGACTAAACTTGTTTTGTCTAGAAAGATCACACTCCGTTTGATCTAAATTACAGGATTCAATTGCCCAGAAGTGACTGCGCACCTTATTGCCAGACTGCGCATCAAGGGTCAAGTACCTGGAATGATCATGCGCTCTGCTGATCTGAACTGCAAGGGTTAATTGCTAAGAATGAATCGCGCACACTGTTGCTGATTCAACCATCAAGATTCAAATACCTTGGAATGATCGCGCACTCTGCCGATCTGAACTGCAAGGGTTAACTGCCAAGAATGAATCACGCACACTGTTGCAGATTCAACCATCAAGATTCAAATGCCTTGAAATGATCACGCACTCTGCCAATCTGAACTGCAAGGGTTAATTGCCAAGACTGAATCGCGCACACTGTTGCCAATCCAACCATCAAGATTCAGATGCCTCAAAATGATCACGCACTATGCCGATCCGAACTGCAAGGGTTAAGTGCCAAGAATAAATCACACACACTGTAAATCACAAAGCCAAAAACTCAAATGTTTCTAGAAAACAGAGTCGAGGTCTATCCCAAACTTCGCCTTACCGCCCTGCTTGGAGATCAGCAAGATAATGAGGACAGGGCCAGGAAATGTCCAAGTAGGCCTCCGGAACAGGAGTCCTGGAAAATGCTGCTGCTC
The DNA here is from genome assembly GCF_031143425.1 of Pleurodeles waltl. Taxonomy (NCBI): domain Eukaryota; kingdom Metazoa; phylum Chordata; class Amphibia; order Caudata; family Salamandridae; genus Pleurodeles; species Pleurodeles waltl. The sequence goes on along the minus strand of NC_090451.1, from coordinate 190,507,210 downwards.
TGCACCGGGACCTCTGAATAGTGAGCACGTGGAGCTGGGCTGGGTTCCTTAAATAGACCCAAGCCCCTCCCACAGGCCACACCCAACCAGGCTGCAGGAAAGGCTTGAAAATGGACAATACACTGCAAACAGCATTAATGACATTTCAAGATAAATACCTGCAATACAAACAGTTAATATGCAATATCAACACACAATGCATGAATTATTACATTGCATAAGTTTTGTCATTTTGCATTATGTTGCCCGTAGAGCACGCACTGTCCTGGTGTTGACAGTGATAAAGCGGTGGTAATACCACCAACAGGCCGGCGGTAAATTTTTTTAATTATGACCATGGCGGAAAACGCTCAGACAGACGGCCACTTTAACACTCCAACCGCCACGAGGGTAGCAGCCCGCACCACAGCGGTAACCACCAACAGCCAGGTGGAAGACAATGTATCGCCCACAGTATTACAACAGGCCTATCTGCCACCTTTTACGAGGCGGTACCAACGACATCAAAAGCATGGCGGAAACAGAACACAGAAGTCAAAGGACTCACCTCTGGACATTCAGGGACCAACCACGACACCATTGAGCCTGATTGCACATTTTCCCCATGCTCGTCTACCTCTACCCGCATTACGAGCAACAACGCCGGCGAAGACGACCACAGTGAGTACTGTCACCTGGCACACAAGGGAGGGGGGAGAAAAGAGAGTAACACACACACGCAACACTCCCACCCCCAACACAATACACAGAACCAGATGCAGTAACATTACATATTCACCCCATACCCCTCAGGAATAATGCAAGGACAAAAAGATTGGAAGAAAGTGAGTGTAATACGATAAAATAACATGAAGAAGTGCATCAGAATACAAACAGATATACATATTTACAAATAGAGGGACACTGCCCAGTCTTCAATGTCCGTGGGCCACTGGGCCACAACACATAGGCCAAGGCCCCACCTTACTCCTGCAACAACACAGAAAGAACACTGCAAGGGCATCAAGTCGAAAACACACAGGTACCTCAGGGGGATGGGGAATGCGGGGGCACCTCAGCCGGAAGATGGTACAACACCACTGGTCCTGGAGGGGGCTACATGCCCTGTGCGATGTCCTGGGGAGTGCAAGGCCGCAGTCTCTCAAGTGGGTGGTTTGCCCACTGCCTGGTCCTGATGAGTGCAAGGCCACAGTCTCTCAAGTGGATGGTTTGCCCACTGCTTGGTCCTGCGGAGTGCAAGGCCACAGTCTCTCAAGTGGGTGGTTTGCCCACTGCTTTGTCCTATGAGTGCAAGGCCACAGACTCTCAAGTGTGTGGTTTGCCCACTACTGGGTCCTGGGGAGTGCAAAGCCACAGTCTCTCAAGTGGGTGGTTTGCCCACTGCTTGGTCCTGGGGAGTGCAAGGCCACAGTCTCTCTAGTAGATGGCTTCTCCACTGGTGCTGGAGGGGGTCTTGTGCCCAGTGTGTTTCATGCTGGGAAGGATGGGGTGAGTGGATGGCTTCTTCCACTGGTTCTGGAGGGGGCCTTGTGCCCAGTGAGCTTCATCCTGGGAAGGATGAGGGTGAGTGGATGGCTCCTTCCACTGGTTCTGGAGGGGGCATTGTGCCCAGTGTGTTTCCTGGGTGGATTGTGCACAGTGTGCTTCATCCTGGAAAGGATGGGGTGAGTGGATGGCTTCCTCCACTGGTTCTGGAGGGGGCATTGTGCCCTCTGATGCAGATCTTGGGGAGTGCAAGGTCACAGTCTCTCATCTGGATGTTACACCTACAGGATTTGCAGGGTCCAGGGCGCACTACAGCCCATGGAGGCAGGACTACACACTGCCCGCCGGCGGTGACGGCTGCTCAGTGGCGGCAGTGACGGGTCTGGTGTCAGGGCTGGCAGTGGTGGGGGGAGGCTCCAGCCCATCCTCTGCAGCCTCGGACGGCTGTCCACTGGGGCTGCTTCTGCTGGCAGTGGTGCTGTGGCGGTGCTGGCAGTGGTGGGGAGAGGCTCCAGCCTTTCCCCTGCAACCTCGGACGGCTGCCCACTGGGGCTGCTGGTGGCGGTGCAGGTGGCAGTGCTGGTGGCAGTGCTGCTGGCGGTGCTGCTGGCGGTGCTGCTGGCGGTGCTGGTGGCGGGACTAGCAGTGGTCGGGGAGGCTCCAGACCTTCCCCTGCAGCCTCGGACGGCTGCCCACTGGGACTGCTGCTGCTGGTGGCAGTGCAGGTGGCGGTGTTGGTGGCGGTGCTGGTGGCGATGGTGCTGGTGGCGGCCTGGCAGTGTGGGGGGGGCCTTCAGCCCTTTCCCTGCAGCCTCGGATGGCTGAACTGCCATGGTTGGTGGTGGGGGCTCCAAATGAGTCCCAGCACCAGGACTCCTGTCCTTCCTGCCTGCTGGTGCTGGCCCCTTGCCCTTCCCTTTTGCAGCTGGTGGTTCCTCCTTGCCCTTCCTTGTGGCAGCTGGTGGTGCCTCCTTGCCCTTTCTTGATGCACCTGGTACATGCACACTTCCAGTACTGCTGGCTGGTTCCGGGGATCCTCTCCCACCTGCAGTAGATGTTGACACTACTGTGGCCGTGACCGGGTGGCTGAGGTGCTCACCTGGGTTCTGACCACTCTGGCCCGATGTGAAGGACAGGGGGGAAGGGGGAGGGAAGAGCTCAACAGTGGAATGAAAAAGCTTCTTAGGGACATTGGCAAGGGAAGAGGGTGAAGGTTTGGGAGTGGAGGAAGAGGAAGTGGTTGTAGGAGGTGTCTGTCTGCTGTGTCTGGGTGCAGGTGCATGGGCTGGATGCTGTTGTGAGGTGGATGGTTGTTGGATGTCTGAGTGCTTGCGTTTGTGTACTTTGGGAGGAGGGGGCACCGACATTGTGGGAGAGGACATGGGAGACTTGTGCATGGATGTGGGGGTGGTGACTGCCAGTGAGGGGTGTGTAGTGATAGGCGTGATGGAGGTAGTGGATGAGGATGTAGTGCATGCAGGTGTGAGTGTAGACACTACTGGGAGAAAGGTGGACGAGGAGGAGGAGGGGCACACAGTGGAGGCAGTGGATGTTGGTATGTCTGCATCTGTATTGTGTTTATGTGAACGCCTGTGGGATGATGTGTGGTGCTTGTGTTTGCCTGAACCACTCCTGTGTGTTGTCCTGGGTGCTTGGGATAGGTTGGGGTTGTGGGGAATGGGACTGGGTAGAGGAAGTTGGAGGGGGGAGGCTAGAAACAGGGACAATGGCTGCCATCAGAGAGGAGGCCAGAGCCTGGTTTGAGCTCTATTGGTCCGCCATGCCAGAGTGAATGCCCTCCAGGAATGCATTTGTTCGTTGCAAATGGCCTGCCAGCCCCTGGATGGCATTCACAATGGTTGACTGCCCAATAGGGATGGATCGCAGGAGGTCAATAGCCTCCTCACTCAAGGCAGCAGGGATAACTGGGGCAGGGCCTGAGGTGACTGCGGCTCAGGAGATGCCCACCCTCCTGGGTGAGCGGGCACGGGAAACTCGCTGAGGGGCTGCTGGGAGGGCGGTGCTGATACGGGAGGTGGCGGTTGTACCTGTAGTTGGGGTGGCCACAGAGGTGTCCGCCACCACCAGGGAGCTTCCATCGGAGGACGTATTACTGTCCGAACTGTCCCCTCCTGACTCCGCCATGGTGCTCCCCTCGCCCTCCGTCCCACTGGTGCCCTCACCGTCGGTGGGTTCGGCCTCATGAGCCCTGTGGGATGCAGCTCCCTCCGTCACCGGTGCCTTTGCTCCTCCACCAGATGATGCTAATGCACAGAAGGACAGGGTGACAAAACAAAAAGGGGTGGGGGGGAGAGACAGACGATACACTGGGTCAATGGCTGCTCCTACACCACCGTTTGAGTACACGACACACACATACACACACAGGGAACATCCCTACGCATTAGACAATGTACTACCAGTCACAATGCTAGTCACCAGCCCATGGACAGTAATACCTTACGCCACTAACAGCATACCAGAGTCCCACAGACCCCTGCCCAGTAGTGGATGCCTACTAGCTTGGTTGGAGGTGGTTCACATCATACCCTGCCCAACATGGGACATATCCTGAAATGTCTGGCCTGGCCTAGGGGCACCCACAGGCCCACATCCCCCACCCGGAGACCCCCCCACCACACGCAAATAGCATATTTTGAAACTGTACTCACCCCCTTGTGGCTGCTGTGATGCCCCCAAGCACCCAGCCAGCTTCGGATAGGCCACTGCCAGTATGCCGGCCATCAGGGGGGTCAGGGTTCGACGGGCACCCCTTCCTCGTTGGGAGGCCATCCCCAGCTGGGCCTCCGCCGTCTTCCTTGCCCAGTGTCTCAGGTCCTCCCACCGTTTCCGACAGTGGGTGCTCCACCTGCCGTAGACCCCCAGGGTCCGCACGTTCTTGGCGATGGCACGCCATATACCCTTTTTTCTGATGGGCTCTGACCTGCAGAAAAATACACATAGAAAAAAGGTAGCAGTCAGACCATCCGGACTGTTACACTCATGGCCCACCATAGCCCTCCCATCCCCTTACGCACAGACATTGCCCACTATACATGCAGCACGCTGCCCAGGACCCTTCCACCAACACCTCCTTACATGAGGCTCTCCCACACAGCACTCCATGCATTCATGCCCCTTGTATCGTGCTCACAGTGTACTCACCTGGTGGTCTGGAGGCCCATACAGCATTTGGTACTGGGGTAGGACCCCATCCACCAGTCTCTTCAACTCCGCAGCGGTGAAGGCAGGAGCCCTTTCCCTAGTGACACGAGCCATGGTCGGTTCCAGACACAGGTCACAGCAGCGCTTGCACTGTAGGTCCTCTTTTTTTGAAGGTCAGGTAGCAAGTGGATGAACAGATAGATAATGGTGCGTACCGTCACCGCCGGCGTACATCACTATTGGCCACTGTAACCCATAGGGCCCAATGGGATCCAATGAGGAGTTGCATGGCGGTTTTCGACTGCCTCCCGCAACGGCACGCAACGGCGCACAACGTCAGCGGAATTACCTCATTTCCACATGTCACTCCATACAGGACAGGCGGATGCCATTTCAGTGGGGATGGCAGGCCATGGCACCTAACTGCGTCACAGTACACATGTGCACCATTTGGGCCTATAAAACAATCTTAAGTTACAGTCACAACATGCAATGCAGTGTAGTGTTTTGAAATATGGGATACTGACCAGCTACTCACCGTTTGCCCCCTAGATTGCCAACGCTGCAGATGAATCGGAGATGGAGACATCCCCCTGTGTACATGCCTCTGGTGGACTTGGCAACAATGGAGGACAGGCACATTAGCCTCACCTATAGACTGGACAGGGCCACAATCAGAGAGCTGTGTGTCTAATTGGAACCTGACCTGATATCTGCTGTCCTTCGGCCCACCGGGATCCCCCCTCTTGTGCAAGTCCTATCTGTGCTCCATTTCCTGGCAAGTGGCTCCTTCCAAGTGACAGTGGGCTTGGCAGCAGGAATGTCTCAGCCAATGTTCTCAATAGTGCTGACCAGAGTGTCAGCTACATCGTTTTCCCCCAGGTGGAGGATTTGGCCACAGTGAAAGCTGATTTCTATGCAATGGGACTTATCCCCAACAATATACATATACCAGAAAACAGTTATCACACTCCTGGAATGAATGTATATTTATGTGCTGAGCGTTGCTGCAATGTCCTAATGCAGTTAGATTAGGCAAACGTGACATCACCCTTCATAAAGGTGACTACCATAAAGTGCTGTTGCATCAAAACTGTTCACTCTGTATCATAACTGCGTATCAATTGTGATTTCCAAAACTGCGAGTTACCAGTTAAAAGATTCTGTGAGCTTAATCATGTTGTCTCATTTGTTTTACATACAGTGTACTCTCACACCATCAAATATAGTTTGCCCATAAAAGAGTTATCAAACATGTTCTTTCCTCTCTATAATGCGAGAGCTTCACTCTTATGCACAACAACGTCTACAATGACAAGAGCATCGACTGTCATTACGATGCTCAATGGTTAAACATAGATCTTCACTCTTTAGTGCAACGCGTTCTAAAATCGTAACAGTATCAACCGCTAATACGATGTTCAATGGTTAAACATAAATCATCACTCTTTAGTGCCACAATGAATGAAATTGCAGCAGTATCCACCGCTATTACGATGTTCTCTGGTTGAGCGTAAATCTTTTGTACATTTGTATCCAATTATAATTACTGTTTTGCAAACAGAATTCCAAGAGTTTGGTACACTCCGAAAAAAGAAAACCCTTTGTAATTGACCTTACCACTACGAGCACGACCTACTCATTATCTTTGTATCTGCAATGAAAGCAAATCGCCCAGAACAGAAGACACCTCCGCTCTTCTACTGGAAAACACCCAGGGAGCCACCTGAACTGAAGTCTCCAGAATAGTGAGCACATTTGTCAGGGTGTGGCTGGTATTTATAGACCTGCCACACCCCAAGATGGCCACCGCCCATGGGATGCTGGAAATTGTAGTTTCTTCATAAATAACGGTGATAAAAACATTGCATCCACCAATGTCCTGACCCCGTGTCACGTAGGCTCTCATTATTATAATGAGACTACTGGATTTTGAGCAGCAGAATCGCCCGCGGTATGGGAGACTAAGTCCAATCCACTGCAGGTGACGTCTGTCGCTCCAATCCGGGTTTTTCTCCGGCTAACTAGCAGTGCCTCATCTCTACCCAAGGATAGGGATGACTGGGCAGCCGAGCGCATGACGTACTTCGTTTCTCAGGGAAGCCGTGGTCACTCAGGTCTCATCCATTTCGATCAGTTACATTTAGTCTCATATATAAATGACAAACAGAGGCAGTATATGTTTCAAAAATGAGTTTAATAAAATGACTGCATCCTAGTTAGCAAAACGTGAGCTGCAATAACCAGGACGACACAACATGATAGTATTAAAATTGTGACGAGAAGAGTGAAGCATAAAAATAACGCTATCATATTGTCACTATTGCCAATAGACCAACTCCTACCTAAGCTATGATAGAGCACAACAGGTTAAGCTCTAATTCTGCCCTTCAGGTTCCCCTGGGAAGACATCATCTCCCATACCTGACCAAAGGCCTGCAGTCTGCATTAGTATCTGTAGCAAAGCATTCAGCATACAGTTGTGGTTCTCTGGCTGGAATCTCCCTCTAACGTGTAAGGGACAAGGACGTGTTTTTATAACAACACAGCTGATGTTCTGGGAAAACGTCCCTACGTAAGGATGTGTGTTTTCTACGAATGTTGGAGACTAAACTTCTACCACGTTGACTGGCAATTTACCGTGCTGTAGCCTTGGAAGAAGCACACAGTGATCAAGAATGTCTTGTTTGAGAACAAAGTGCTGGCCTAGACAAAAACAGTTAGATAAGCAGAAAATAAAACAAGACCTTAAAAGTGGCTATTGTAACAACAACAAAATTAAGCCGAATAAAATATATCTAGGTTAAGGTGCACAGCGCATTGGCCTAATGTGTTAAAATAACGTGCATGGAGCTATGGCTAAAATGGCTACACAACACCTGCAGCTACATGAGTCTTTCCACATGGGGGTTGATTCCGATGGCGTGTTTTTGAACAGGAGGGGACAAATAAAGGTACCTGAAAGGTACAGCAAATGCATGAAATAGTGGTGGGGACGGGCTCTAGATCACTCGTTACCCTAATCCTGACAGTACTCCCCCCTCCCAAGCGCGGTCTAGGACCCGGCTCGTCTGGATGAAGGAGATGAAAACACTGCACTAAAGTTGGCGCGTGGATGTTTTTTGCAGGTTCCCATGAGTTATTTTCAGGACCACAGCCCTTCCAGGACACCAAGTACCAAAGGGATGATCTGCGATATTGGGAATCCAAAATGGACCGCACTTCATATTCCCAAAGACCTTGAACCAGAAGAGGTGCAGGTTGTGCTGTACATGATGGTGAAGCTGGCTTGAGAAGAGAAGTGTGAAACACTTGGTGAATTTTTAACGATGATAGCAGTTTTCAGTTTGTATGTTACTGGGTTTAGTTGTCAAATTATTTCATAGGGCCCTATGAATTTCGGATGAAACATACTTTTATTTTTTTAAGACAACGTTTTTAGTGGATAACCAGACCTTATCTTTGACAAATATTTTCCCATCCCACCCAAAAAACATCTCTTTTACTAATAGGCCCGGCTCTGTCCAATTTATATAATCGATCTATCGAGTTCAACCACTCCTGCACTGCAGGGGGTTGTGAACGTATCCAATTATGGCAGATTTGCCGCCGGGCAATAAGCATCAAAACAAACAAAAGTCGTTGCTGTGATTGGTCTCTCAGTTCACAGACTCCAAATACCACTAAAGCAGAATTCAATGTTATTTCTTCACCAAATATCCTATTTAAGACATTCTGCACAGCTTCCCAAAAATTAGCTAAGCCAGAACAATCCCAGAACATATGAATATCATCCGCATTAGTACCTTCACACCGTGGACATTTTTTCTGGGTTTTGCTTATACGGGATAGCCTTACTGGAGTCCAATACACTCTGTGCAAAGTAAACAAATGATTCCTCCTCATTGCCGCTGATTTAACCGTGGTCCAAAGAATTGAGCATGATTTTTGCCACATCGATATTATATCCATATTTGGGAAAACCTCTCCCCATTTCTGGAGCGGGAGAGGGGGATCCTCCTCAACTGCCTCCATCAAGGCTTGATACCAGAGCGCAATTTCCTTGGGTTGAGATCTCTAAATTAATTTCTCTTCCCAACAAAATCTACCAATTTCTCCAGTCTTTGTTTCCTTGTCATAACTCTAATAATTCCTTGTCTGCTGACATAGTAATCAAACGTCTATCGAAAACCTTTTCAAATTTGTCCACAAACAGATGCCAATTATACAAAAGTGGACTATCCAAACATACTAATGGAACTGCCCAAGTAGCTACGTCCCCAGTTAAGTATGAAATGAGAAATGCAATTCTAGATTGTGGATCTGGAAAAGCACTAGGACGACACGTAAAATGTAACTTCACCAGTGTAAGAAAAACCTGAACCTTATTTGCATCTCCAGAAAATCTTTCGGGTGCAGCTAATGGGATTTGCGTTGCCATATTCACTGCTTTATTAGTAGGTGTGGAAGACGTTGGACGTGGTTGAGGCATAGGTCCTGTTCCATCTACCTTAACTTGCAACTGAGATACTTTGTTAACCAAATCAGCAGTAATATTCTTAGAGTCTGCTAAATCTCTTTGCATTTGTGTAAATACCTGCATGAGATTTTCTAAGGTGGTCATCCTGCGCAGCCTTGATGTAGACCGAGAGGAAATCAACTTGTGGGCTCACTATTCTGTCACATTGTCTTTTCCTCGGGATCTGCATGCCGCTGAGCAAGAGGCCCACCTCCTGGCACCACCAACTCTGAAAACTATTATAGTGCTGAGTCTTGTAGTTACCAGGTGAGGGGGAGGGGAATTAGGACAGGGGACTGCAAGGAAGGAGATCTGAAAAACAAAATGATTAAAACACTATATTAATACAAGTACATATATATATATATATATATATATATATATATATATACCAGAAAACAGTTATCACACTCCTAGAATGAATGTATCTTTATGTGCTGAGCGTTGCTGCAATGTCCTAATGAGGTTAGATTAGGCAAGCGTGGCACAGGGTTTGTACATGATGCCTTTATCCTAAGGAATAGCAGCATCCCATATGTGATGGCTCAACTCCAGAGGCACAGGGTGTGGCTAATAAGTGAGCCCTGGTTCCCACCCAGTGGATGTTGGTGTATGGGTATGGTGTGGGCCCTAAGGGTTAGTGTGTGTCCAACAGTTGTCCCTCAATATTTTCAGGTGACTCGGGTCACCCCAACCGCTCATGGCTACTGACCCCTGTGAGGAATCCCAGGACAAGGGCAGAGGAACGTTACAATGAGGCACATGGGGGAACAAGAATAATAATTGAAAGGACATTCGGCCTCCTGAAGGCCAGGTTTCGTTGCCTCCAACCAACAGGTGAGTCCCTGTACTACTCACCCAAGAAGGTGTGCCAGATCATCGTGGCGTGCTGCATGTTGCACAACCTTGCCTTATGTCGCCAGGTGTCTTTTCTGCAGGAAGATGAGGCTGGAGATGGGCGTGTGGCAGCAGTGGACCCTGTGGACAGTGAAGAAAAGGAGGCAGAGGACGAGGATGAGGACAACAGAAGTGCTATTATAAGACAGTACTTCCAATGACACACATGTAAGACACTTTATTTACACTTTACATTGACATTTTTTTATTTGACATTGTCACTGGCAGGCTACAATCTATGCCCACTTACTGTACCCTTTGGCATCTCTATTTTCAGATATTTGTGTCCCACTATCGCTCCTCGTGTGTTGACTGCAGCCAACTACAGGTAATTCCTATGTATACAATACTGTACAGTTATATTGCAGTGTTTAAAGCTTGTTCAACAAATACATGGTTAAATGATTTGACAGACTCCATACATGTATTTTTTTAAATGGTGCTTATTTAAGTGCTAATGATTAGAGGGGGATGTGCAGTGGGCTGAGTTGATGATGGAGGAAAGTCCATGATGGAGTCAAGTCTATTTGTATCACAGGTGCATTGTCCGAGGGGGCATGGGAAGGGGAGCAATGGCATTTTAAGGTGGACAGGGTGACATAGTAGGACACAAGGGTGACATTCAGGAGAGTCCTATTTCCTGGTGGGGGTCTTGGCAATGTTCTCTGGCTTCTGCCTGGATCGCAGGGACCGTTTGTGGGGTTATTCACCTTCTGCAGGAGGTGGGGTGCTGGTGGCCTGTTGGTCCTGTGGCGAGGCCTCCTGTCCACTAGCAGCAGCGGAGGTTGAAGGCTGTTCATCGGTTTGGCTAATGTTAGGGGCCTGGTGGTGTGCCACTGCCTCCCTCATGGTGTTGGCCATGTTAGCCAGCACCCCTGCAATGGTGACCAGGGTGGTGTTGATGTCCTTCCAGTCCTCCCTGATCCCCAGGTACTGTCCCTCCTGCAGCCGCTGGGTCTCCTGCAACTTGTCCAGTATCTGGCCCATCGTCTCCTGGGGATGGTGGTATGCTCCCAGGATGTTGGTAAGTGCCTCCTGGAGAGTCGGTTCCCTGGGCCTGTCCTCCCTAGACGCACAGCGGTCCTCCCAGCTTCCCTGTTGTCCTGTGCCTCTGTCCCCTGAACCGTGTGCCCACCACCACTGACCCCAGGTCCCTGATCGTCCTGTGTTTGTGGGTGGCCTGGGGTCCCTGTAGTAGTGGACACACTGCTGATTGACGTGTCCTGGGGACAGAGGTATGGGCCCGCTGGGTGGGTACTGTGCTGGTGTTTCCTGGGGGGGGGGGAGGCTCTGTGGTGGTATGGGACTGAGCCTGGGTAACCGACTGTCAGGAGATCCCTGATGGGCCAGATTGGTCATTCAGATACAGGTGTCCAGAGCTGCTGTCAGCACTGTGGGCCTCTTCTGGGGGTGGACTGGAAGTTGCTGGCACCTCCTCTCCGGTGACGTTGGGTGGGGGACCTGTGGGGATGTAAATGCAGTTTTATTGTTTCTGTGTGTGTCATCTTGTGCATGGTTGTGTTGCCAGGTATGGTTGTTATTGCCCTGGCAGCTTTGCCTTGTGTGAGTAGTGATTTTGTGGGCTAGGTGTTTCTCTATAATGTGCATGCTTTCGTGATGGGTGTCCATGCAGGTCTGTGAGTGGTGTCCATGCATTGGTGTTGAATGCAGGGCTTGGAATAGGGATGAGTGGGTTGTGATGGTGGGGTATGTGGGAGGTGTTGAAGTGATGCGATTGAGGGTAGGGGTGGGGGTTTGTGATGGCATGCAGGTAGGGGCGTGATAGTAATAGAAATTTGACTTACCAGAGTCCAGTCCTCCTCCTACTCCTGCCAGGCCCTCAGGATGCATGATCGCCAAGACTGGCTCCTCCCATGTTGTTAGTTGTGGGGGAGGCGGTGGGGGTCCACCGCCAATCCTCTGTTCAGCTATTTGGTGTCTTGTGGAACGTACCTTCCCCCGTAGGTCGTTCCATCTCTTCCTGATGTCATCCCTTGTTCTGGGGTGCTGTCCCACAGCGTTGACCCTGTCCACGATTCTCCGCCATAACTCCATCTTCCTTGCAATGGACGTCGCTGCACCTGTGATCCGAATAGCTGTGGCTCTACCCGGATGATTTCCTCCACCATGACCCTTAGCTCCTCCTCAGAGAACCTGGGGTGTTGTTGCGGTGCCATGGGTGTAGTGTGAGTAGTGTGGGTGAGGGTGTGTGGGGTGTTGTGTTGGGGTGTGTGATGTGGGGTGCGTGGATGGTGTATAGGTGATGGTGGTGTGTGTCTGTGGTCTTGTCTGTGGTCTTGCTATCTCTCTTGTGGCACTTGTTTGTAATGGTAAAGGGTTGTGGCTAATGTGGGTGTGTGTTTTATAGTGGTGTGTAGGTGTGGTGTGTGTGTGTGTGTTAGGTGTGTGTAGTTTGAATTGTCCAATGTGGTGTTGTTTTGTTAGTGTATGTGTATTTTGAACGCAGCAGTATGTACCGCCAATGGTTTAACACCATTGAATGTCCACCGCGATGATTCATGGGTCATAATGCTGTGGGCGTAGTTCTGTTGGCGTAACGGTGTGGGTTTTGGTACTGCCAGTTTATCACTGACCTTTGGTCTGGCCGACTTGTGTGTGTGGCTGTATAGTGACGGATTCCTATGTGTGGGTCATAATATGTGTGGCGGTAATCCACTGTGGCAGCGGCATGTTGGCAGCAGTCAGCATGGTGGTAATTGCCATTTACCACCAGGGTTGTAATGAGGGCCTAAATGTTTACGTAAAAAAACAGCTGGTAATAGTTTGCTATTTGCCACGAGCTCACATCCTTAGAGCCTCATTTATAGCATCCTTTCTGGGTAACATCTTACAAACACATTTGTAGTACTATTCATGATTTTGAAAGTGAAAAGAATGTCATGACTGAAAGATTTAGAGCTAGGGGATTCAGCAACAGAACCATTAGAAGTTATTACCCAAGTGAATTTGGTGGACAGAGAACAACTATTACACCCAAAGCGAGAAACATCACCTCCTTCTCTAATCAAGCACATCAGGTCTCGAAGGTACTCAAAAAGCATTGGCATGCACTCCAAACAAATGAGATAATTGCAAAATTTGTACATGACATACCTCAAATTAATTTTCGCAGGGGAGCCTCTTTCCGTGATCACCTCAGTAAGAACATTGAACTAGTCAAAGACCATTAGCCCAGACAATTGGTAGGTTTTACACATGTAAGAAATGTAAAGCCTGTGTGTAAAGCACCAATTGTAATACACTGTTGGTTTCTGACATCTCTAGACAATTTAAGACCAGGAGGTTATATGCCTGTGATACGGACTATTGTGTGATTTGTTTGATTTGTCCGTGAGGTAAGCTTTACGTGGGCAGCACTATACACAAGGCCAGAAAAAGAATCCTAGCACATATGAGGGGCATTAAACACCTTGAGAAACAATATCCTGTAGCCCGACATTTTGCTGATGTACACCAATCCAATACCTCTCTTATGAGATTTGTTTTAGTGGACGCAATACCAATAGACATCAAGAGTGGTGATAGAGAATCCAAATATATTATTGATTCTGAAACTTCAATACTTAAGGGTTTGACCTCTAGTGGAGTACTGTCTGTTCACTTAAGTTGTCAGTCTCAATTTTGATATCATGTATTGAATATACAGTCTCCTTAGAATCTTACCTTGAACTTGTATTATATGGATTATGGTTGAAGGTTTTTAATTATATGTTCTGTTTCTTTTAATGTAGGTATCATCTGTATACAGCGGTATCAGAAAGCTTATTTTTATACCATAAGTAAGAGAGGTCAGCACAGGATAGGTATGATTTTTTTGGCCACATGGGCTTCAATTTTATATTGGATTTTTCTGTGGATTGTTTTAAGAGGTAGTTGATCATCTTTTCATCTGTTTTTGCCTCATCATTTTTAGATGTTTGTGCATATCGCATATAGATAGGGAAGTATTTGGGGTCCTTTAACTCCCATATGCCTACATATATATTTTGTCTATGCCTGAGAAACCATGATGTTGGCCATAGAGATTCACTATAATTGTCCCTGTTAGAAATTGGGTCACTAGTTGGCAGAGGAATGCACCCTGTCCAAGTAAGGACCACAATCGTAGTCAGGGTAAGTCACAACACAACCTAAATCATCCTGTGCTCATCCTCTGGTAGCTTTGCACAGAGCAGGCAGGCTTAACTTAGAAGGCAATGTGTAAAGTATTTGCGCAATAACTCATACAGTAACACAGTGAAAACACTACAAAAAGTACTCCACACCAATTTAGGAAAATAGATGTGATTTATCTGAATAAAACAAGATCTAAATGACAAAAATTCAATATGCGCAAGTCAAGATGTAACTTTTAAGATGTTAAATAGTCTTATTCCATAGGAAAATATAGATGTATATCTTTAGCACTACCTGTATGCGTAAAAAATAACGATGCTGGGGGCCGCAGAGGAGGTGAGGTGTCAGAAAGTAAAGCGATGCGTTAATTTTTCTGGTGCAGCTGAGGTGATTCATCAGTTCTTTCCTCGCAGACAAGATGGTGCGGTGATTTCTGGGTACGCAGCATTGGTTCCTTACAGTGGTGCGGGGTTTGATAACAAATTGATGCCCACGTACGATGAGTGGAAAATCCAAACAGGATGTGATGATGAGACAGGCGGGGCATACATTTTTTCAGTGCAGCAGATTTTCTTCCTTAGGTGAAGTCTTTGATGGCCCTGAGACTTCTTAACAGGAGGCAAGATGACAAGCCCTAGGAGATCACTTGTGACGGGAAGGCAAATTGTTTCCAGCAGATTCAGGGAGCAGCAGGCAGCAGGGCAACAAGCAAGAGAGCAGTCCTTCCAGAAAATCAGTTCAGCTGAGTCCTTTGGGCAGCACTGTAATCCTTCTGACAGAGTCCAGTTATAGGTCTGGAAGAATCTAGAGAGACCATCAGCATTGGTGTGGTCAGTCCCTGGGCGATGCTCGACTATAAAGTCCATTCCCTGTAGGGAGATGGACCACCTCAAGAGTTTAGGATTTTCACTGCTCATTTGTATGAGCTACCTGAGGGGCCTGTGGTCTGTCTGAACCCGGAAGTGAGTCCCAAGCAGGTATGGTTTCAGTTTCTTCAGTGCCCAGATCACAGCAAATGCTTCTCTTTCAATGGCACTCCAGCTCTGTTCCAGTGGAAGTAACCTCCTGCTAATGAAGGCTACCAGTTGGTCTGTGCCCTCCTCATTCAGTTGTATTAAGACTGCCCCTATGCCATGCCCTGAAGCGTCCATCTGCACAATTGATTCCTTGGCGTAATCAGGGACCCCGAGCACAGATGCTGTGCACATGGCTCCCTTGAGGGAATCAAAAGTTTTCTGACAAGCCTCTGTCCAGATCACCAACCTCGGCTGCTTTTTAGAAGTTGGTTTAGTTAAGGGAGCAATAATGGTGTCATAGCCCTTAACAAATCTTCTGCAGTAGGCAGTGAGGCCTAGGAAGGCTCTCCCTTTAGCTTGGGTTTTAGGTGGTTGCCAGGCCATGATGGTTTTAACCTTGGCCTGGATGGGCAGCACCTTACCACCACCTACTAGGTGTCCCAAATACACCACAGAACCCTGCCCAATCTGGCACTTGCTGGTCTTGATTGTCAGGCCCATCTGTTGCAGGACCTGAAGCACCAATTGGAGGTGATGAACGTGTTTCTCCCAGCTGGTACTGTAGACGGCAATGTCGTCTAAGTAAATAGCACAGAAAGGCTCCTTGCCAGCCAGGACCCTCTTAACCAACCATTGGAAGGTAGAAGGGGCATTCTTCAAGCCAAAGGGCATCACCCAAACTTTGTAATGTCCCTCAGGGGTTGAAAATGCTGACATCTCTTTTGCTCCCTCAGTCAAGGCAATCTGCCAGTATCCTGATGTTAAATCAAAGGTACTGAGGAATTTGGCAGTGCCCAGCCTGTCAATGAGCTCATCAGCTATGGGGTGTGCAGCAGCCTTGGAGACTGAATTGAGGCCCTGTAGTCCACACAGAACCAAAGTTCTGGTTTGGTGCCCAGTGGGGCAGACTTTGGTATCAACACCACATGGCTGGATCCGGGACTGCTAAAGGGCTCAATTACCCCTAAGGCTAGCATCTTGAGGACTTTCACCTAGATGCTGGCTCTCACCCTGCCTGACAACCTGTAAATTGTGGTTTTCACAAGGAGACTGTATCCTGTGTCAATGTCACGGATGCACAGATGTGCGAGTCCAGGGGTGAGTGAGAACAGTGAGGCAAACAGTCCTAGCAAATGGTAACTTGCTGTTCTGGGGTCAGAGTGGCAGAGGGGTTGACACCCTCCACTGACCCATTGTGTGACTGCACAGAGAGGGGGGTCACAGAGACCTCCACACACTCATCGATCATAAGGAGCATGCTCACTTTGGGCCTCTCAAAGTGAGGCTTGGGTCTGCTGACGTGGAGTACTCTTAGGGGTCTAAAGGTCCACTAAGTAAGTTGCCTCCCCTTTAGGCTCCTTGATTCTGTATGGGCCAGTCCAGCAGTTCTAGAGAGCTCTGGGCTCTACTGGCTCCATGACACATACTTTTTAGCCAGGCTGAAACTCCACTAGAGTGGTGTTCTGGCCATACCAGCGTTTCATTACCTCCTGGATGGCCTCAAGGTTGCTCTTGGCCTTTTTCCAGAAGCAATGCATCTGGTTCCGGAGGGCTAACATGTAGCTGACCACATCCTGTGGGGGGGGGGTTCCTGGAAGTTTTCTCCCACCCCTCCTTGACAATACAAAGAGGTCCTCTGACAGGGTGGCCATAGAGGAGTTTGAAAGGACTGTGCCCCACTCCTTTCTGATTCACCTCCCTGTAGGCGAAGAGAAGGCATAGCAAGAGGACATCCCACTCAGGTAGGCCTGCAATCATGCCCTTCAAGGTCTTGTAGAACCTCTCAACTACACAATTGGTTTGGGGGTAAAAGGGTGTGGTGAACTTATAAGTTACACCACACGCATCCCACATGGACTTCATGTATGCAGAAATGACATTAGTGCATCGGTCAGATACTATCTCTTTGGGAAACTCCACATAGGTAAAGATCCCTATCAGAGTTCTGGTCATCACAGGTGCAGTCACCATTCTCAGACAGACTGCCTCTGGGTAAGGTGTGGCAAGGTCTACCAAGACCAGGATGAACCTGTTGTGTAGTGCTGTCTTGAGGTCCAGTGGACCAATGACGTTGATGCCCACCTTTCACAGGGGGTGCCAACAATAGAAAGTGGGATCAGTGGAGCTTTCATTTTTTTCCCTAACTTCCCACTGTTCTGGCAGGTGGGAAAACACCTGCAGAATGTATCTGAGGCTGTCTTCATTCGGGGCCAATAAAAATAGGTGGCAAACCTGGTGAAGGTCTTGTCATGCCAGGGGTATGTCATGGGCCAAACCCAGTAGGAAGGCCCAGTAACACTGGGGGACTACCAGCAAATGGGGTGCCCCAGTATCCAGAGCCTTTAGCTCGCTGTAGAGAAGATCATTGTCTCAGTAGATTAAGTGATCCCCAGAGGTTTCACCTGCTGTATGGGCTCAGGCCTATCACCTGAAGCCCTTAAGAGTGGGACATTCTCTCTGCATTTTGCAGCAATCCTCCCTGGTGGACCCACCCTCACCTTGCCAGGCAGCAAGCTCAGGTAAGTCACCTAGGGTGGCAATGTCCTCCCCAGTTGGTTCAGGGGCCTCCTCCTCAGGGACCCTGTCAACCTTTGCCATGGGACCTTCAAGGACCGGTTTCCCACACCCTTTGCCCCTCTCCTTGACAGCTGTCTGGGCCATTGTTCCAGGCTCCAGACGCCCTTGACTCCCTTCACGGGCAGCCGGGGACCGTGTGGTCATACAGACCCATTCAGGGAATCCCATCATCTTCAAGTGAGACCTGAGCTCTACCTCCGTCCAGGTAGTGTGCTCCAGGTCACTGCCTCACAGACAATCTACAGGCATGGCAGGGCTCACAGTAACTTTCTGAGTATGAGAACCCCCCCCCCCACTCAAAGGGAACCAGAGCCACCGGCGGATGGCTCTCACGATTGTCCGCGACTATGACTTGGTGGAATGTGTTGGGTAGGACATGCTCTGCTGACAGCAGCTGACACTTGATAGTTGTCATGCTGGCTCCTGTGTCACGCAGAGCCTCCACTCGTTGCCCATTAATGGTGACCCACTGCCTATACTTCGATGTATTGCCAGGCATGTGGGCTTTATCCTCCAGGGACACTAGGGTTACCGCTGTCTGTTCCCCAAAACTAGCTGAGACTTTCTCCACCCCAAGCACTACATTGGCCAACCCAGGTGCCTGCACACCAGTGAGGGGCTGTGCCCTTTTGGGACATTTGGATTCATTGTTAGAGTGACCATACTTAGAGCACTCTGTACATTGGGGTACAAACCTCCATGTTTTATGGTCAAAGAACCCTTTCTTTTTAGGATCAAGCTGGGAGTGGTTACCACTACTCCCTTGGGAATTATTTTGGGGGCCTTTAGAGAACTCCTTATTTTTAAGTTTTTCTCCCCCCATTTCTTCTGGTGGGAACCCTGACCACCTGTGTGGGTATCCCCAGATACCTTTTTGGACACTCTGTAGCTAGCCCAGGGGCCGGCCTCCTCAGCAAGCTTCCTGGGATCAGTCAGCTTACTGTCAACTAGGTGCTGGTGCAACTCTGTAAAACAGATTATGAGCATGTGCTCTCTCAAGATTAAATTGTACAACCCAATAAAATCATTGACTTTGTTGCCCTGCACCCAGCCATTCAGTGCCTTACTGGAGTAATCAGTTAAATCTACCCAGGACTGGCTGGGGAGCTTCTGGCTGTCCTTGAATCTTTGGCGATACTTCTTAGGGGTCAGTTTAAATTTGGCAGCTAAAGTGGCTTTCATGGGAATGTACTTGATCTGGTCCCCAACCTCTAATGTTAGAAGTGTGTCCCTCTCAAATGCTGGCATGTGTTTCCACAGCTCTTTAAACTTTCCTCTCCTCTGCCTTCATTTTTAATTTTGCCAACTGGTGCTGGAATTCTCTTTCCATTTCTCTGAGGTCAGGCCATTACTAGAGACACTGCCTCCTGCCCTCACAAGTAGCACAAATCCAGGGGTGTCTCCTTCAATGACTGCTGGTAGCACCTCACCTGCTCCCCCAACTCATAATTCTATTGGGAGCAGGACTCTGCCCAGGCCCTTAGCACCATTTGAAACTCTACCTTCTTGGTGGCTCCTCGGGCAGGGACCCGATCCCTTTGCTAAAGCTTCTTAACTGGTTAACTGTGCACTCCTCCAGCTTACCCAGCTCAAAATCTATGGCTCAACTTGTAGAACCATCCAAAGACATGATGTATAGGATGTATTAAAAATGCAGAGGAGGGAAAATTGCAGAAGAAGAAAAAAAGTCAAAATGGTCCTTAAATGTGGGTAGGTAGTGTACACATAACTATTGTATGGCACTGCACAAACACAAGTCCTGTTCTCATTGCTGATCCCCAGTGTTAGAAATTGGGTCTCTAGTTGGGAGAGGTATGCACCCTGTCCAAGTAGGGACCACATTCCTAGTCAGGTTAAGGCACAACACAACCTAAATTATCCTGTGCTCATCCTCCGGTAGCTTAACACAGAGCAGGCAGGATTAACTTAGAAGGCAATGTGTAAAGTACTTGTGCAATAACTCATACAGTAACACATTGAAAACACCACAAAAAGTACTCCACATCCATTTAGGAAAATAGATATTATTTATCTAAATAAAACAAGACCAAAATGACAGAAATTCAATATGTACAAGTCAAGATATCTCTTTCTAGAGGTTTAAGTAGTCTTAATCCATAGGAAAATATGGATGTATCTCTTTAGCGCAAAGTACCTAGATGTGTCAAAAGTAATGACGCTGGTGGCCAACAAGGAGGAGAGTTATTGGAAAGTAAAGCAATATGTCAATTTTTCCACCGCGGTGAAGGTGAAGCATCAATTCTTTCCTCGCAGGCAAGGTCGATTTGTGGGTACGCAGCCTTGGTTCCTTACTGCTGTGCGGGGTTTGATGGCAAATTGATAACCAGGGATGATGCATGGAAAATCCAAACAGGCGCAGCATCGATTCTGTAGGTGCTATGGTGATTTTTCAGCTGTGAGACAGGAGCTGCGATGATTCGCCAGGCTTTGCATTGATTTTTCCACCATGGTGGATTTACTCCGTTAGGTGAAGTCTTTGATGGCCCTGATACTTCTTAACAGGAGACCAGCTGACAAGCCCTTGGAGATCACATGTGTGGGTAGGCAAAGTCCTTCCAGCAGAGTCAGGGAGCAGCAGGCAGCAGGGCAACAAGCAGTTGCGCAGTCCTTACAGAAAATCAGTCCCGATGAGTCTTTTATGCAGCACAGCGGTTCTTCTGTCAGAGTTGAGTTGTAGGTCCAGAAGTGTCTGATTTTAGGGGGGTCACAGACCTAATTTATACCCAAATGTGACACTGAAGTGGAGGAGACTGCAAAGAGTGGTTTTGAAGTACACCAGTTCTCCTTTTAGCCCACTCCTGTTTGTCAGGAAATCTGTGGGGGGTTATCAGTCCTTTGTGTGGTGTCAGGCCATTAGCCTTTGAAGTGTAAGGGAGAGCCCCTCCACCCTTCCTGCCCAGTGAGACTCATCAGTATGCAGACGAATGCAGATGCAGCTGAGTGTCCTCTGTTTATGGCTGTCTGGGTGGAATGCACAAGGGGAGATGTCAACCAGCACAGGTTAGACATGGATTGGAGGCAGGTTGTAAGGCACAGAAAGCAGTAAGTGCAGAGGAATGCCTACTTTCTAAAAGTGGCATTTCTAAAATAGTAATATTAAATCCAACTTCACCAGTAAGCAGGATTTCTCATTATTATTCCAGCCATACCAAACATAAAAATGCCACTCCTTTCAGATCAGAAATTATCACTTAATAGTATATAAGGGAATTTCTAGTGCTGGTCTATGAGAGGAACAGGCTTTACAATAGTGAAAAACGACTATGGGTGTTTTTTTTACCACCATGATATATAAAACTTAAAAGTACACACCCTGCCTTTTACTTACATAGCACCCTGCCCTATGGGTTACCTAGGGCCTATCTTAGGGGCAACCTATATGTAATAAAAGGGGAATTTAAGGCTTGGCAAATAGCTTCAAATGCCAAGTCGAAGTGGCAGTAAAACTGCACACAGAGCCCTTGCAATGGCAGGCCTGAGACACGGCTAAGGGGCTACTTATGTGGGTGACACAATCAGTGCTGCAAGCCCACTAGTAGCATTTAATTTATAGGCCCTGTACACATCTAGTGCACTTTACTAGGAACTTATAGGCAAATTAAATATGCCATTTGGGTAGGAGCCAATGTTACCACATTTCAGTGTGAGAGCACAGGCTCTATAAAACTAGTCAACAGTGGTAAAGTGTGCAGAGTCCTAAAACCAGCAAAAATAATATCAGAAAAATGGAGGGAGGCAGGAAAAAATGGGGGAAGACCTCCCTAAAGCTTTCAGGTCTAACAGTCCCTGAATACAAATGATCATATTTTTTGTCTCACAAATGGAAGGAGCGATATAGTTTTCATTATGGTCACCAAGGTGACACACTGGGACAAATAATCCCCTATTTATCCCTGAGCCGGGAATACTGTGATGTTGGACATTATAATTTATCTGAGCTGCCCTTGACAATAAATGATTGCATGATTTGTCTCACAGGCGGGAGGAATGCGACGGTCTGTTATTACAGTCACCATAACATTGCACCAGTACTAATGCGCTAATGCATGGTAATTCTTCGGTTGGCCATATAAGCTGATAGCAGGATTACCTGCGTCAGGTGATAAAATTAGTACAGTAATAATCTGACCTCTGTGATATCATATTGCTTAGACGTAAACAGGCAGTCAAATTCAGTTGAATTTATATACCTGGTGTATCCTTTTATAATAATGTACGTACTCATACAAGCAAATATATGGATACATTTATTAGATATTGTACACGTCCGTCAATATGTTCTTTATATAATGTTATTTGGACCCATATGCAATTGTAATTAGACATAAAACGGAGTATTATACTTACCAAGATGGAGGAAAGGATATACAAATGACGATAACTGAATGTGTTTGTAGTAGTCTGTTTTCACTTTCTAATGAGCACACTGTATTATTGGTTCTGAAGCTTCAACCGTTATTCGTGACCAAGGCTATGGCCGAAACATGTCAGTAAAGCAGCTTTCCTAATAAACCACATTTGCACTGCACTGAGGAGTCCAAGGTGGTCATTATGATCTTGGTGGTGTGGCCCTCCATGCAGACAGTGGCGGGAAAACCCACCAGCCGGCATGGTGGGCCACACCGCCACATAATGTACCCATGGAGGGAGGGCTGCCATAGGTGGCCCTCCCTCACAGGCAGGCTGCCTCCGTCAGGCAGCCTGGCTGCGGTCAGTATCTTTATCCGACAGGGCAGCGGTGCTGCCCCTCGGATAATGATCACTTAGCCACCAGCCTTTCCCTGGCAGGTTTCCCCACCAGGGAAAGGCTGGCGGAAGGGGTGCACCGGGGCACCCCTGGGGGCCCCTGCACATGCACTTGGCATGAGCAGTGCAGGGGCCCCTGTGCAGAGCCCCATCGCGCAGGTCTGCACGATGGGTGCAGCTGCACTGGCCGCACAGAGGCATTGGCGGCGGGCGGAAACAAAGTTTCCGCCCGCCAGCCTAGAGGAATGTTCACAATATGGCCGGCGGGGTTCAGGGGGAGCTGGCGGTCGCTAGAAAGACCGCCAGCATGAACACGGAGGTTTCGACCGCCGTGTTCATTATGAGGGCCCAAGTCTTCCTTGAGGATTGTACGCAGTTGTGTTGTGGATATAAAGGGTACCTAAACCTACTCAGACCGCCATGTGGTAGCCCCAAGATATCAGAACTAATACTGTGAGGAGAGTGAAAGGAATTTGGGCGACTCTGACGCTGGACTTGCAGAACCTCTTTAAATGACTTCCATTCTTCCATTTCTCTTCCTTCCCCTCTTCTGGGTTGGGCAGGACAGAGTTTGACCTCAGCTGGGTCTTCTTGTCTGACAGGAAGGTTGGGACTAGCCCTCGTGGCCGCATTTCACTCCTGTGAAAAATACCATGTGAGATCCTGACAACGGGCCTTTCATAGAATTGCAAAAGTATTTCTGAAATATCGGGTACCATATCAGATACCAAGAAAAGAAAACTGCTGACACTTCCTTCCTACAGCTTTTTATTTGAAGCTTGGGTTCCTTGTCAAGTACAGGAGTAAGAGGACAGTATAAGTAACACTTCTTTCCACATCTATCAATTAGACGCTTAGTTACCATTGCACGTGTCGGAGTAGAATGGCAGTTGGAAAGACTTTTGAAGGTGCTAATTTTAGCATATCAATAAACTCTACACTATTCATGTGACACACGATTATTAGCTCTTAGTATAGATTAATTCCCATAACAAAGATTGACCAAACTGGAAAGTCACATGCAGTCTATGTGGACAGAAGGGGCATTTTGCAAAGCACTGTAGAAGGCGATGTGACAAAAAGAATTTGAGGGAAGTTTGTTTAGAGGGTGAAAATGTATGTAAGATAGTACTTTACAAATAATATGGAAATGTAAAAATGGACTATTTAATGACGTGCAGATGGAAAATATGGGTATTTATATGTTGTTTGACTGAGTGGAAAGATAACATTGGTTCCTAAAGAATTACTTGAAAGAGCAATAAAATAGAGAGTGAAGTATTTCAAGCCAGATAAAAATCTGAAGGGATATGGGGAGGGGGAACCCACCAAATTGTTGGGGTATTTTATTCCAACCATTCAGTATTAACAACAGTACACCTCAAAAAAAATATATGTGTCCATAAAAGGTGATTCTATCATCAACTAGTTTCTGGATTATGTACACAGAAAAGGATTGTGGTTGAGCAAACAAAATCCACTGTGATTAGTTATATGTCACTATATAAACATCCTGGGCTTGCGTCTTTATTAGTTTGGTCCCCAATCCGTTATCACTGATATCTCTAAACTCGATTCCCCCTTTCCATAATTCACCACCTTGCTGCTTTCCAGATAGAGAAGGATGGGGCACCATGACCGGTAAATGCCCTTGTGATAATAGATCTGCACAGTCAACCTAGTATTTAGCACTTTTATGTAGATTTTATCTTGTATGTAGGAAATAATATTTAAAACCATTATTTTTAAAAAGAAAACTTGTACGACTGTTGTGATGCCTTCCATTATCTATTTGATTTAAAAGATGCCACCATATGCCATAATGTAGTAAAGTTTGTATTATTGTTTTGCGCACAAACTCTGTATTATCTAGATGCTCAAGATCAGTCCTCTACTGTATCCCTGGTCAAGTATTAGTTTCATTGTCTGCAATTCAGTTGGTTCTTGGGGGAAGTCAGCCCAGATTTCCTGGGCCGTAGCAGACATTTCTGCACATTGCAGAAATTGTCCCAGGCCAAGACAAAATGTCTGATGTGCCTCCGCAAACATCAGAAACGTGTCACTCAAGTAGAGATCTCCCACAGTCTGGCATCTCCTCTCCACCTACCGCCCTATATTCATAACTGTTTGTATCTGTCTGAAGGGTTGTAGTGGCCACAACAATACCATTTTTCTGGTACCTGACGGACTACTAAGGGACAGTTTCTTTTCTCCTGTCATCCCTCTGTAAGCCACTGTCAGAACTATGCTTCACCTTTATTCTGCCCTGCAGACTTCTTTCCATAATTTGTCTCCTCTCACACTATTGCACCACTAATGAGGCAATCCCACTAAGTAATATACATGGAGATTATAGTCCCAATCCTCCCTTCACCTGGTCCAGTTTAAGCATCTCCATTTTGACCCTGCTTCGCTTGCCCGCCCACACCAGTGAGATCAGAAGGCTATTAAGTTCTTGAAATGTTTACCTTTGTATGAGACATAAGGAATTCTGGAGTACATAAAGGCAGCGAGTACCATTTGGCTAATTACTACTATGCCCATGACCAAAAGCAGAAGCGTGTCTGTTGTCCTCCTACTTTAAAAGCCTTCAGCCGACCCTTCTACCCTGTCCAATTAATTACCAGCCCAACCCCCTACTCCTCTTCCTCACCTGTAATGCTATCTCTATTTTACCCCCAGCACCATCTTGACCACCGACCCCATTTTATGCTTAGCTTAGCTTCAAACACCGTCATATTGGTGGTGCAGGTATTTTTCTGCGCACAGCTTATGCAACATGTTTCTGATGGATACAACTACCTGTGGATTCCTCACCTTATGAATTTGTCCTTGCGCCAGCATCCGACGGAAAGTCTTCTTCCTAGCTGTCCACGTCGACAAGGACGTCATAATAGCACAGCTCCACCTGACTCCGTCTGAGGTCACCGTGCCAATAAGAGATCCTCGTCGGCGTGCTGACGTCAGTTTCCTTTTTTTTCGTGCCTGCGACGCTAATGGTTTTTCTGGCTCTTTGATTACTGTTGCGTTTTGGTGGTTACAATGTCTCCCCCCAAAGAAATCGGATTTTAAGCCCTGTAAAGAATGTGGAGGTCGGATGTCGGTAACCGATCCACATTTGGATTGTATCTGGTGTCTTAGCTCTGAGCACGACGTCAAGGGGTGTAGGTCGTGCCAGAGCATGAACCCTAAGGCTCTAAAAGAACGAGAGGCTAAGCTTTTCATGGCGAACGCCAAGAAGAAGGGCCATAAGAGGGTTTCGTCCCATGCTTCGCCAAAAAAGCATAAGAAGCGGCGTCACCATGATTCACGACGCCGTCATGACTCTTGGCGCCGGTCTGAGCGGAGCCGATCGAGGTCGAGGTCTCCTTCTACTCGACGCCAAAGTACATGGGAGGTGAGCCCTACTGTGACGCCTCAGCCCAGGAGTCCGTAGATATCTCCGGCGCCGTCGGTCTATGAGGTGACTCCTCATAGCCCTCAGTTTTCACCGGCGCCGCAGGAGCCTGATGTGCAGCAGGCTCAAGAACAGCAATATCCTGCTTTCCCCAGCTCCTGGAGCGGATCCGGCAGCATTTTTAAATGCAATGTATGCCGTTTTCCAGTCCATGGCTCCTGCTGGTGCACCGGCGGGTCCCACGGGGCCATTGGCGTTTGACTTGGGCTCCCCGGCGCCATTTAAGGCGGCTCCGTTTATGCCATTTTGCCCTGCTGAAGGTGTCGGATCGGCGCCGAGGATGTCTCCTTGTGGAAGATCTTCACCAGCTGGGTCTGTGGCTCCATCATCGCGTCAGCCGACGCCATCGCCACATCATTCAACGTCTATGTTGTCTCCTTCCCGGCTGGCCCCATTGCCTTCATGCCAGCCGACTCCGCAGAAGTCGTCATTGGAGTCTGTGTCGACGCCGGCGCCGGGTGATGCTAGGAGTCATCCATCTCTTCCTGTGCCCTACCGGGATTCGAAGTCTTTGGCGTCGGTAAATTAATTATCGATGCCGACTTTGGAAACACGCCTTAGGTCCCGGAGAAAGGCATTACGACTCCTGGAGGAGAAAGAGTACAGGCAGTTAGAAGAGGGTGATATTGGGCCTTTGGATGAGTACCAAGGCTTGGGGTCTGCAAGCAGCCTGGATACTTCCCCGGAATGGACATTGCATCTCAGGGGGAGTTTACAGAGGAGGCAGCATCTTTTCATACAGTGATCAGAAAAGCAGCAGAGTTTTTAGACTTGCCTTTGTCTGTGGCGGAGGTGAAAACCAACCTGTTGACTGAGGTGTTGCATCCCTCTACGTCCACTGCCGATCCTTTACTGCCCTTCAACGAGGCGTTGACGGAGCCCATTCTGGACCTGTGGAGGAAGCTGGTTACGACTCCAGCGGTGAACAGGGCAATAGCGAGGAGACATAGGGGCATACCCGGGGATCCGGGTTTCCTGTCACGCCATCCAACTCCTGAAAGCTTGGTAGTCCAGGCGCCTTGCTCCGCGAAGTCTGCTCCTGGAACATTCCCTGTGGTCCCAACTGAAAGGGAGTCTAAAAGGATGGAGCAGTCTTCAAAGAAGATCTTTTCATCGTGCAGCATGGCGCTCAAGGCTGCAAATGCTACCTGTGTGCTGGGCAGGTATGTCCACGCCCTTATGGACTCTGCTAAGGAGATGGTCAGAGATCTACCGCAGGATGTACAGAGGCCCTTTGGATCTCTTTTTTCAGACGCGCAGGCGACTGTGCAGCAGATTATACAGTCTGGCCTGGACACAACGGATTTGGTAGCCAGGGCCATGGGGACATCTGTGGCTACTAGGAGGCACGCCTGGTTGAGGTCCTCCGGGTTTTCCTCGGACGTTCAAACCACCTTCTTGGATCTACCATTCAATGGTGAGAAGTTGTTTGGAGAAAAGGCGGATTCTGCCCTGGAGAGGTTTAAAGACAGTCGGGCAACAGCTAAGTCTTTAGGTTTACAGACTACCACTGCTACTCCATATAGACCTTTTTGCAGGTTCAGGGGGTTTGCACGTGGTTCTGCCTTTCGGAGGCCCCAGTACTTGGCCCAACAACCTGCCAATCCACCCTACCGTTCCTTTAGAGGGCAGGGTAGGGGTAGAGCTAGAGGGGCAGTCCAGCAGCCTTCATCATCATCCTCTTCGTCTGGTAGACAACAGCAGAAGCAGCCCTAGTTTTCCCCACTTTATCGTTCATACCTCTCCTGTAGGGGGAAGGCTGAGTCTTTTTCTCCGCAAGTGGGAGTCGATAACAACGGACTCTTGGGTGTTAAAGATTGTTGAAAAAGGATATGCTCTCCCCTTTCAGGAGTCCCATCCTCCCTTCCTCCCGTCCCTCATTTTGTTCAGAAGACCATCTTCTTTTGCTACAACAGGAAGTTCTGGCCATGTTATCAAAGGGCGCAATAGAGTTGGTGCCGGTGCAGGAAAGGGGTCAGGGTTGTTATTCAAGATATTTCCTGATCCCCAAATAGGACGGTCGTCTAAGACCGATACTGGACTTGAGGATTTTGAATTTGTTCCTCAAACAGGAGAAATTCAAAATGCTGACCCGAGCGCAGGTGCTATTGGCGTTGAACGAAGGAGACTGGATGGTGTCTGTCAACTTGCAGGATGCGTACTTTCATATTCCGATACTCAAGTCGCACAGGAAGTATCTCCGGTTTGTGGTGGGGTCGCAACACTACCAGTTTGCGGTCCTTCCGTTTGGGCTTACTTCAGCACCTCGAGTTTTTACGAAGGTGATGGCAATGGTTGCAGCACATCTCAGAAGGAAGGGAATAGCGGTATTCCCCTACCTGGACGATTGGTTAATCAAAGCCAAGTCTCCAGAGCTTGTGCTGTCTCATTTGCGGATGACAACCCAGTTGTTGTTCGATCTGGGTTTTTCGGTAAACGTACCCAAATCTCACCTGGAGCCGTCTCAACACCTCCTGTTCATAGGGGCAGTACTGGACACAACATTGTTTCGGGCCTACCCCCCGCCTCAGCGGATTCGGGACATTCAGGTGCTGATTCCTATGTTTCAGAATGGAGCGGCTGTTCCAGTCCTCAAAGTCTTACGCCACAGATATAGTTGCAAAGGTTTATATATATATGTATATATATGTGTATAATTTGATATTTATATTTCATGTGAATATATGCAATTATGGGAAGTGTTCTTGTGTATATATATTTTTTACATTTTTTATGGGTCGGTTCTCTCCTGTTTGCCTCAAAGATACGTAAAAAAAAAGGGGGGGAAACTGATGTCAGCACGCCGACGAGGACCTCTTATTGGCACGGTGACGTCAGACGGAGTCACGTGGAGCCATGCTATTATGACATCCTCGTCGACATGGACAGCTAGGAAGAAGACTTTCCGTCGGATGCTGGCGCAAGGACGAATTCATAAGGTGAGGAATCCACAGGTAGCTAGTGTATCCACCAGAAAAAGTGTTACCGAAGGTAAGTAACTTGTTCTTTTTGCTCCTCTTGCTTTTTCTCATCAAGATAGGGACATAACATGGAGGAGCGAGGGAGAGATAAGAATGTACCAGAGAATGTTTATGGTACTGTAGGGAACTGTTCGGTCTTAGGAGTGCACCTTGTGATGTGGCCAATCTCTAAACGTGCTCTTTCAACACTGACCAGATACAGACTGCGTTTGAACAACAATTTACTGTATGGGAGGGGGAGTTTCTAGAATTCTCCTCTCCAGCTCGTTTAAAATATATATAAGGCAAGCATGATGTCCGGGGTTAGACAGAACTCATTTCCGGGAGAGGATGCCTTGCTCGGATCCCATTGTGGGTAGTTCTCCCTTTTTCCGGTCGTTTGGGTTCATGACTTGAAGTTGGCAAAGAGATGATGTCTATGTCAAGCCCCATGGTGATGCATTTTTTTATTTTATTTTTAGCTTTGCGTTGTGCATGAATATATAATCACTATATATAGATATATTATCCATGGTTGAAGCAGTGTATTTCCTTTTTTTGTTTCTATGATCATTATTATTCAACTGCTGTGATTATTTTCAGAAGTGCACTTGTGTTGCTGCATTTGACCTAAACGATCACATTGTGCTTTCCCTATACGAACCGTGAGAAGTGCCTTAATAAATATATTACTCAGACTAAGAGTAATGCATTTTTTGGCATTCCTTTCATTTTTTCCCCTCTCAGTCTGAAGTACAGCAAAACACTTTGGCATAGTCAGAAAGGGGGGAAAGGTAAAAAAGTGTAAGATTTAAAAGTGAATATGTTTGGCAAGAAATCAAAAGCAGCTTCACAAACCATTTCTAAAAGTGCATGTGAGATTCCAGGATGGATCAAAGAACCTTGTAATATCTTGGCGAAAGAGTGGTCCTGCGGGTCGGGGCTTTCAGAGTGTTGGGATGAATGTCTTAATAATGCTGAACCTAAAAATGTGTTATGTTTACAAAAGGTACCTCTGGAACGAAGTGGTGATTTATCTATTTTAGGGCGGCGAGGGTGGATACTGCTATCTGCCTATTAAAAATTCATGAGAAATGCAAGCAGTTTGAACAGGAAAATCAGCAATTAGAAAGGCAGTTAGTTGAAGCTAAAAATACTGTAACTATGCTGTCTTGTCAGAATAAACTGTTGCAAGATAAGACCGATTCCTATCAGTCCGTGGCAGAGAAAGCCGCTGTTAAAGCTGCGCAGAACAAATTTCGAAACGCAGAGGTCAAATAAATCAAAAGTTCATTTAGCAATTGCTAAGGCAGGATTAGACTGGAATCGGGATTTATGGGACACAAATACATGGGAAAGTACAGATTTTTCAAATTCCAGTGATGAAGGGGAAAAAGGCGGGGGTCAGTGTGAGCTAGATGAGCCAAGAGTGGTTCACGCACAACCAATATTTAGACGAAAAATACAGGGCACTCTAGAGAAACCGGGAGGAATTGAAATGCATTCTTTAGAAGATTACACTCAGCAAGAAGCTAATGATATTATGGACAGATTTAAACAGAAATGTGGGGAAGCACTGCTTACGTGGATGGTGAGGTTATTTGACACAGGTGCTTTAGGGGTGACATTAGATTCGGGAGATTCAAGGAAGTTTTGTACTCTTAGCACTGACCCTCTAGTACAAGAACAATCAGGAGTTATGGGAATCAAGGAGCGACCAATTTATTACAATTGGCAGTCATGAGATGTAATCAAAAATATCATACTGAATCAGGTTGGCCGCCAAATGATAAGCCTTGGTACACACTGAGAGATGCTTTGCAAAGGATTAAGGAAGAAAGTATGGAAACTGATATTGTATTATATGAAGCTCACAATTTGTTAGAGACTCCACTGACCATTTCTGTACGAAATAAAATCATTTGTCATGCTCCTCCAGCTTACAAGCAAGAAATAATGACTCTCCTAATTATTCAGACAGGGCAGAGAATAAAAGAGGTGCTGGAGGCAGTTAACGAGCTAGTAGAGCTTGGCGATTGGAGTAAACCAGAGAGAGCCACGAGGTCTGAGGGTCGCACAGATAATAACCGAGTATCTAGGAGAGACATGTTTATGGCATTACTGAAGGATGGTGTCAGCAAGGAGCAGACTGATGGAATAGATACCAAAAGCATGTGGGAGAGGTACCGTAAAAGAGGCCTGGACTGAAAAGAAGGAGGCAGGCGGGTTAACAAACAAGATAATAAACGTGAAACTCAGAGGCAGCCACAGAAGCAGGAGGATGGAAAGGGAGAAAAATGTCTCTTCACAAGGGAAAGAGGAGGGAGGTTTGGACAGCAAGTGGTTAACCATTGAGAGCAAGGAAGAAGAATCTAGTTGCAAATATGAAAGCATATATCCGGACCTGACAAGGGAAAAAATTGACAGGTTTACATCAGACTAGGAAACAGGCTAAGCTCCAGCACAGGGATAGGCTCGTAAAGATAACAGACCACATGTTGATTTAGAAATACACTAGAAACACAAAAATGTTCAAAACGTTCTAGCATTATTCGACACCGGAGCGGATGCCTCATTAATTTATAGAAATCCCAAAAAGTTCACTGGTCAGCACTACACCATCACAGGGCTGGGTGGAAAACCAACCCCTGCCATGCAGACTACTGTTCAAATGAAAATAGGGGGAATGCCAAAAAGAGAATAGACTGTTTTGATTGTGATCCTTTTAGAATATATACTGGGAATTGACATTTTAAAAGGAATGACTTTGTATTTGGATGATGGTTGTTATCAATTTGGCTCAAAGAGATACATTTCAGTGGCAACCATGAGGGTGGGCCATCTGAAGATACCACCAGTGAAACTGCCCCCGGCAACCAAGGTAATTCACCTGAAGCAGTATCGCATTCCAGGAGAGCATGATGAAATAAGTAAAACTATACAAGAAATGATTGAGGTTCCAACCACCACTGAATGGAACAATCCTCTGTGGTCTGTGCACCGACCTGATGGGCGCTATTGAATGGCCATTGATTATCCCGAGCTGAATAAACATACACCCCCATTGACAGCTGCAGTCCCTGATTTCATCACTTTGATTAAGAGAATACAAAAACATAAAGGGACCTGGTATGCTACCCTTGATATTGCTAATGCCTTCTTTTCTATACCATTGGCCCCTGAATGTCAATAACAATTTGCTTTTTCACTTCTGGCAGACATTTCCGAATGTTATCTTTGCCTATGGGATATACACCTAGCCCCACTATCTGTCACCGGCTGGTGGCAGAGCACCTGGATGAAGTACCTGTCATTCTAGGAGTGCAGTTGACCCATTACATTGATGATGTGATGATTCAGGGAGAGACACCAGAACAGGCGCAGACCCAGTTGGAGCGGGTGGTGTAACTCTTGCAGAATAAAGGGTGGATGATGAATCCAGACAAGACACAGGGACCCTCTCAAAATGTGAAATTTTTAGGGATTCAGTAGAATCAAGGACATAGAGAGGTGTTACCGCAGGCAAACCAAAAGATTTTAGAGTTTGCCACTCCCCACACTAAGCAGGAGACACAGCGATTCATTGGATGTTTGGTTTTTAGAGACAGCATATTCTTCATTTGAGTCAGGCACAGCAGCTCTACATGAACAGGCGTCACATGCCCCCGTGCAGGATGAGGAGAGGGTGCAGTAGGTACCGCAAATAAAAAGGTTACCAGTGAGATGGGGTGAGCCATTTGAATCCTTGTCTCCTGAGGATAGGAAGCATGTATGATTTACCGATTGTTCAGCCAAATACGGGGGGAGCTAAAAGACATTGGAAAGAAGTTTCATATAACCCAGTCACCAAAAATGTGTTAACTACCACAGGAAAAGGGAAGAGTAGTCAATATGCAGAATTGTACACTGTGCATCAAGCCCTGAAACAGGAATTACGTGGAACTTGTCATATTTACACTGATTCTTGATCCACTGCCAATGGGTTAGCCACCTGGTTTCCCACATGGCATGCACATAACTGGCAAATTCATTCCAAGGAGGTGTGGGGCAAAGTACTGTGGCCGGAAATTTGGGAAATGGTTGAGCAAAGTACCCATTACTGTGCCTCATGTAGATGCTCACTGTCCTATTGATTCACTAGGAAGCTGGTTCAATTCCCTTGCAGGCAACAAAATCAAAATCTCAGAGGCAGAAGTGGCAACACAGGATCCTTACTTGGTGGGGATTGCTAGATGGATCCACCAGAAATGTGGATACCTGGGAGAGAAAGCCACTTACAGGTGGGCAGAGATTAGAGGGATGCACATTTCCTTCTATTTGATAAAAAATGTGATCTTGCAATGTCCTATTTGTCAACACACACAACAGAGATTGGTCCCGCAGACTGTCAAAGGTGAGTTGGGAAGAGGGAAGTTACCAGGTCAGATATGGTAAATTGATTACACTGGGCCACTACTGACTGGTCGCGGGTGTCGATACGCTTGCACAGTAGTAGACATCTATTCTGTTTACCTAATTGCTGTCCCCTGTAAACGTGCCACTCAGTACAATACTATCAAAACTCATGGACCTGATAATGTTATATTATGGAGTACCACTCAAGGTCCAGAGTGACAATGGGCCACACTTCAAAGGAACACTGGTACAAGATTACTGTGTGCAACACAACATTGAATGGATTTATCACATTCCATATTATCCACGAGCCTCAGGACTGATTGAGAGAATGAACTGCTTGCTAAAAGCCCAATTATGAAAATTGTCAGTTGGAACTTTGAAAAACTGAAGAGAGCATTTAAATTAAGCCCTCCAAATTTTGAATAACAGACCACTAACAAATGCTGTGACTCCCTTGATGAGGATGTTAACCCCTGCATTACAAATACAACCTCATGTGGCAACCAACACCATCAAATATTGGGAGATAAAAAAGGAGCCCTAGCTCCTTACAGTGCCACACCAGAATCTGCAAGTCTTGATCTATATGCTTTAAAAGCTTACACATTGAAACCGAGAGACTTGGCACTCTATGAAACAGGTGTTGGAATACAGATTCCCCCTGAGCATTTCTGATTGATTGCTCCCAGATCTGGGTTGGCACTCAAAGGTATTCAGGCCTTGTGGGGAGTGATTGATGCGTACTACCAAAGAGAAATAAAGGTATTCTCCTGAATAGTGGAGACAGTGACTTGATAATACAATCTGAAGACAGAATTGCCCAAATATGAATTATCCCAGTGTATGGAGCAATAGTGAAAAAGGGGACTGCCCCCACCCTTCTTACAGTATGTGGGGAGGGTGGTTTTGGCTCAACTGACAAAATTCCTGGTGCTAAGGTGTGGGTAGAATCCCCAGATCATCCTCCAGAACAACAGAAATAATAGCCAAGGGCAAGGATAATATCCTGTTAGTAATGAAGCCAGATAAATAGAAGTGGGAGAGCGTCCAAACTGACAAATGTTATTTGCGAGAATGATCATACTTGTCTCTTTTACAGATCATACTACAAGGTGTCTGTGTTCTGGCTGGGCTGTGTGATCTCCTTTGGGGCATGTGCGTGTAGGGTTAGGAGGGACCAAAAAACCCCAACTCCGAAATGCTTGATCGTCCACGCTGATTTACACATTTACTGCACCTGACTGAAAATGTCTGAACCCACCTGGCACGAGTTGTACCCAACAGGTCGGACTTTTGCATGGGGGCCACGCAAAGTACAGTGGATGTCATATCCACCTGTCTGGTGGCTAACCCCATGCCTGCCACAGTTCTACTAACTATTTTTAATGTCACCAACAAGGATAGAAATGTGCAACAGAGTGACATGTTATCCCACTTTGCCCCTTATGAATATTGTAGGTTTTGCCAAGAAACAATGGATGAAAAGTGGGATAATCTTCACAAATAATTACCTACAACATCACCCCCTGTGATGTTTGTTTTAATTTCACATCAAATTGGAAAATGCACTCAACTGCGCCTCGATACAACAACGGGATCTCCTCAAGAGATACCGTGGGAACAACAAATACTCTGCCATTACCGAACGGATAAACATTGTAAAAGGATGGATTATCCAATGTCCTGTCTTCTCATGGTGACTGCTGCCAGTCACATCAAGCATGTCAAACTACCAGTGGGATGGTTGTTCTCCTGTGGATATAACCAGTGGACAGTGTACCTTTACACGATTAGGACTCATGATGTTTCCATTTTATTCTGTAAATACTCGCTATCCCAGGGAAGCGGTTCAATTAAGTGAAGTCTGTGACACTGAAATGCAATTATTATCTAAATCAGAATATATAAGTTTGAGTCGCTCAATTGTTGGCGTGCCTAGATTGCCATTTATAATACTTGAATGATTAATAAGTTAGCATGTTTAATAGTTAAGAATATTAATCATACTTCCATTTCTTTATTTGACTTTTTACTAGATGTACGTGGTACTCGAAAATCTGCATAACAAAACAGATCTGCTAGTGATTATTCACTGCTAAAGCACAATCATGGCTGCTCAGACTTCAAGGCATGTGCTGTTTTATTTTGTCAGATCATTCTAAATCTGTTCAATCCCATATTCACACTTTACATGAATTGGTGAAAGGAGTAAAACAAGATACGGATAAAGGGTGGTGGGATTGGTTGTTCCAGTGATTGCTCAATTTTGGGCAATTATGTCAAGTTTTAGGTGGGATGCTTATGGCAATTTGTGCACTGATTCTGATATGTTGCTGTATACAATGCATACCTAATTTGCTTACAATGTTGAAACCAAAGAGTTAATTTTGCACCCGTATGTTCTTAGAGTCACTGGTCAAAGGGTGGAGTGTAATGATATCTGTATTTTACCCCTAGCTCCACCTTGACCACTGACTCCATTTTGTACTTAGCTTTGCTTCAAACACGTCATATTGGTGGTGTAGGTATTTTTCCGTGCCCAACTTGTGCCACATGTTTTTTGCTTCTTTCGCTCTTTCTCACCAAGGCAGGGACATAACATGGAGGAGTGAGGGAGAGATAAGGATGTACCAGAGAATGTTTATGGTACACCAGGGAACAGTTTGGTCTTCGGAGCACACCTTGGGATGTGGTCAATCTCTAAGCGTGCTCTTTCAACACTGACCTGGTACAGCCAGTGTTTGAACAACAACAACTTCTGTATGGGAGGAGGAGTTTCTAGAATTCTCCTCTCCAGCTTGTTTAAAGAGGGAGACTTGATGACCAGGGTTAGACAGAACTCATTTCCGGGAGGGGGCGCCTTGCTTGGATCCCACTGTGGGTAGTTCTCTCTTTTTGCAGTCGTTTGGGTTCACGACTTGAAGCTGGCAAAGAGATGATGTCTATGTCAAGCCCCATGGTGATGCATTTTTTATTCTTATTTTTAGCTTTGCGTTGTGCATGAAAATATAATCACTATATATACAGATATATTATCCATGGTTGAAGCTGTGTATTTGATTTGTTTGTTTCTATGATCATTATTATTCTACTGCTGTGATTATTTTCAGAAGTGCACTTGTGTTTCTGCATTTGACCTAAACGCTCACCTTGTGCTTTCCCTGTACGAACCTGGAGAAATGCCTTAATACATTCATTACTCTGACTAAGAGTGCTGCATTTCTTGGCATTCCTTTCATTTTGCCCCCTCTCAGTCTGAAGTACAGCAAAACACTGCCAAATCTTTGAAAAGCTTATAAATGCTTAGCTAACATCATATTCTGAGAAAATCAACATACTGCACCCTTCACAATTAGGTTTTAGAACTGATCACAGCAATGAGGAGGTCCGATTGACAACCTCTGACAATCTCAGGCTAACTGGATGAGGGCAGACCAGTGACCCTCATCCTGCTCATCCTCTCTGCAGTATTTACCAAGGTGTCATATACAATGTTAATTAACAGAATGCACGCAGTTCAGTGTTTCCATGCCTTCCTTTCTGGGAGTTCCCATTGATCTGCCTTTCCTCTTTCAAACTGGACACTGCCAATTTCCTTTATGGAGTCCCACAAAGGTCCTCCCTGAGTGTGATAATTTTTTAACATTTATATGGCCCCTCTTGTGGCCATTATCAGAGACTATGGCTTTGACACTGTATTATTTTCTTATGATATGGAACTATTTATCACCATCTATTATAACATTACATTTACCAGAAATAAGTTTCTGGATTGCCTGGCAACTATCTCCAAATTGATGATAGACAATGGTCTAAAGTTAAATGGGGATAAGACAGGGCAAGGCCAGCACCACATGGCCTCCAACTGGCAGCCTAATGAACTTGGCTGTACTCCGATCCTCCTCTGAAGCTGTGAGAAATATTTCCATTATTGTGGACAACACTCTATTCGCAGAGGAGCATGTAACTGCAGTTTGGAGAGTCTGCCACCACACCACAGACTAAGAAGTGTAAAAAAGTAAAAACAAGACAGCAGGCCTTTTCCAGCTATGCACCCAGGATACAGAGCAACAGCCCTGTATCCCTCAGGACCACCCCAACTCTGCTCCAATCTAGAAAGTAGTATAAAGCTTATCTCTTTAATGAGCATTACATCACAATGCATTAACCATTCTCAACCCAGCTCTAGCTCCTCTTATTGACTTTATGCTTGTCTTTGACCATGTTCAGTGCTATGCTACCTTTTGGGTAGGTTTGCTCTATCGAAATACTTTATACATACACACATGCATATTTTTTTACACAACTCCAAACCATCCAAAACACCACAACCCACATGGTGTGCAATCTTCTTTGGAGATCATCCCCGATGCTGAGAGCACTTTAGAAATCCAATATCATAAAACTTCTCTGCCTCTCTAACAAAGCTCTTCACTTCTCAGGCCCATGCTACCTTTGCAATAGAGCATCCTTTCACAGATTTACCATTGTCTTCAGATCCTCAACACTAACCTTAGCACAATGTCTCCATATTCATCTCACCAGAACACGTGATTTATCTTTCTCATACCTGTCGGGCCGTCACTGGAACGCTCTTCCTTTGCATCTTCTTACTACTATCAGCTTTCCCATGTTTAAGAAGCTACTCAAAACTTAACTTTTTTAATCTTGCTGCTTTTATATTTTGTTGAGACACGCAGTCAATTGCACATTCCCACTACTGTTGTTCTTATTTCGTCTGGATACTCTCTAAGGGGTGAGTTTGGCACACAATAAATTCCATTAACGTAACATGACTTGGTAAATTTCAAGTCCTGGAAATGGGAGTAAATGGTTACCATGTGGAACATATCAGAAAATGCAATTACATATGTCAAAATTCTCAAATAAAAAACAAATATCTTCAAGTTAATAACAGAAAATAATGGTTCATTCTGAGGTTTTTATCTAAAGTAAAGAAAAGATACAACAAGAAACCTTCTTATTCTGGGTCCTGAGATGTATTTCAAATAAAAATACTGAGTGGAGTTAAAAAAATGATGTCCTACCACAGTCTCTTTATATTTAATGTCCAGGCATTGGGCTTGTCTCGCAACATCTGCAGCAATGTCCTCCTCGAGGGAGGAAGGGCCCTCCTACCTCTCAGAGTAAATGGTATTCCAGGTACCGCCTTCTTTGGGTATAGTAGGGTTTTAATTATTTTTTAGGGGGCAGGAACAAGAGATTCTAGGGAGGGATGGAGCGGGGAGACATGAGATTTAGCGGTATGAGAGTGTTTGTGAGAATGGGAATGTTTAAGAGTTTTGTTGGGGCGGGTGAAATAGTGAGTTGAGGTGGAGAGATTGGGTCCAAAGGGGAAACTAGTTTGGGTTGTGGAACAAGGCCAGGGCTTTGACTGAGGGTAGGGTGTGGCATGGTGGAACGGGTGCAGAAGGAGGAATAGGGGAAGGTGTTGTCAGATTACTAAAGACCAGTCTAGTTTTCAAATCACTAACCTTGTTACAATAGCCCCGCAGAAGCAATGTTTCATTGCAGGCTGAGTGTTCTGATGCAATCCTAAAAGACAAACTCAACATCGCCCACAGCCTGTGTGCCTTGTCCACCCTACACTGCATACACTATAGGTAAGTCACTCCTCTGGCAGGCCTTCCAGCCCTAAGGCAGGGTGCACTATATGGTTTGTGTGGGCATAGATGTTTGAGCAATATGCCCCTACTGTGTTCTTGCCAAATCTGGGACATAGTAAGTGAAAATGGCAGCCATTTTAATGCATGTGCTGGATACTGGTCACTATGAGTTTCACAGCTACATGATGGCTACCCTGAACCCCGGGTTGTTTGGTATCAAACAACTCAGAATGATAAATCCAAACTGGTACCAGTATTGGATATATTACAAATGTACCCAGGAGTTATCTAAACTGGTACCAGTATCGGATTTATTACAAAATGTACCCAGGGGTCACCTTAGAGGTGCCCCCTGCAAAAGCTAACTACCCTGGTATGGTTTTTGGCCGGTCCCAATCAGCCTACCACCACCAGACAAGAGTCTGAATCCCTTGGGTGAGAGGTCCTGCTCTCTGGGATTTAAAACAAAGCCCTTCAAGGGTGAAGGTGCTAACCACCCCCCCCCCCTCTGGAATGTGTACTGCCCTGCTAGCGAACTTCAATGGGATTACCACCCTTGAAACTGAACCCCCCAAGCCTGCTGCTAGCAGCAGATTTCCACCCCTGTTGCAAGCCCCCACTTTTGGTGGGAGCAAAGGCGGGAAACCAGACAAAGGACAGGAGAAGTGGTCAGTCGTGGCTTGCACCACCCCTAAGATTTCCCCCTTCTTGAATGGAAGGAACATAGCCAATCAAGTGTACCTCTGCCCATAGGAAGTGGTCACTCAGTGGGTGTATCCCTCCTAAGATAGTTGACCCATTGGTAACTACTAGGTACCCCCTGAAACGCAC
The DNA here is from genome assembly GCF_031143425.1 of Pleurodeles waltl. NCBI lineage: Eukaryota > Metazoa > Chordata > Amphibia > Caudata > Salamandridae > Pleurodeles > Pleurodeles waltl. The sequence continues at coordinate 190,467,374 of NC_090451.1, read as the reverse complement.
ACTAAATACAGTATATAGTGAGCATCCCTAGACAAGAAATCAGATTCCAAGGACACAAGAAGACCAGCAACAAAGAAGACCCAAGGCTCAAGAACTGAAGTCCTGCTGCACCAAGGAGAAGGTGCCAAACCCTGCCTGCTGCACCCAGGACTCGACAATCACCACTGCAGGGTTGCTTTGACATCGGACGGACGCTACAAGCCCCCGAGGACCTCCACACATCTGAAATTCACTGAAGATCTCCCTTCAGAGTGAAGGCATCACGCTCCTGATCAAGGAACCAGACCAAAATTTCACTCAACAGACCGCGAGGATGAAACCTACCAGTGTGCCAAGTTTGGTGGCACTGCGACCTCCAGTGGCCGAAACGTGCAATAGCCCCATTTACTGGTCACTCCAAGTCAGACACCCAGAAGGACAGTCCGCTCCTGACTGAACAAAGACCAGGAGGAAGCCCCAATCGAGAGACTTCAGAAAACACCAGGACCTCCCATCAGAGTGCCTCTGCTGACCTGCAAGTGACCCTCAACGTGACCTACCTCATGCCTCCACGAGCACCTTTACACACAGCTCCTGGCTCACCAATGCGCTCCACACCCGGCTGCCCTGTGCCCTGCACTGAAGATCCATCTGTGCCCTAAATGTTCCCCACCACTTGCGACTTCAACACCCCAAGGGGGTCCACCGGACTCACCTTGGAGTCGACCTGTGTGGTGCTTTTTCAAGTGGTCCCCCATAGTGGTCTTGCACCAGCTCCAACGACTTTCTGCAGCTGCTCCTGCTGAAACCAGGAGCCGCCTGAACTTCTCCAGCTGGGACACAGGGCCCATCGACAACCTCAACATACCTGCAAAAGGAGACATTGGTAAACATATTACATGATTTTATATGCATTTTTAAAGTGTTTCACCATTGATTCCTGTGGTGCATAATTACGCACAAAAAAATTAACTTTATTAAAACGTCATAGCTTAAAAAGTACGTATCTGATTTTGATGATCTTGGTCTTAAACATTTTCTTAAAATCAGAAGTATTTTTATGAATTGGTCTCGAGTTATTCTTTTGAGTGAGTGCCTCAATTTATTGATACTGGGAGCACAACAAATGCTTTGCACTTTTCCAAGATTAGCCTAACTGCTCGACCAAGCTACCATAAAAATTAGAGCATTAGGTTGTCTAGTTTGTACCTCTGTAAACCAATGTGTGGTTTTCCGGACACTCTGCACAGTGTGCCTAGTTTTGCACACTACATAGAGGGCCAGCCTCCTACAGCTGGAAAAAGGAAGGGAAGGGCAGAAAGAATACAGAAAGTAAGCTCAAAGGCTGAACTATGGCAGAGCATGAACGGGAGCCCATTAGTGTGAAACTGTGCGAGAGGGTGTGGCAAATACAAAATGGAGTAATATCCATTGCAAAGTGGATACGGAGTTCAGACTGGATAGGCATGGACATACAGAATGAATACAGTTATAGAATACAAAAGAGAGATGATACAAGTAGAAAATATGGAAATAAAAACAGTGAGAAGTTAGGTAAGCAGCAACGAAGCAAGCTGAAAAGAACATTTAGAAGTAAGAATTTGCATGGGAATGAAAAAGGTAGCAGTGAAGGAAAAGAGTGTGATAGGAGTTTGAAAATGAGAGAGAGGGATGAAGGTAGATGCAGTTGAGAAAATGGAAGAAGTGAGAAGAGTACAGAGACACATATGGTGTTGAAAGTGGAATTGAGTGGTGCTAGTGAAAGAATTAAATGGATAAAGTTGGAAGTAGGAGATAAACTGAAGGGTGAGATATTTAGTGGTCAAAGGTGAGATTGAACATGCAAGGAAGAGTAGATGATATAGATATTAGAGAATGTGAGGTGTAGCGTGTGATGGTAAATATGACAACAGAGGGGAGAACAAACAATAGGGGAGGGAGGGGAGAATGAGAGGTATGGTGGCTTTGAAACTGAGAGAGTTAGAAGTAAGCACAAAATATGGTTTAGCGAATGAGAGTTTGTGAGTTATAGGTATGGAGCAAATTGAAAGAGATAAAGTGAACCAGTGAGAAATTGAGTTGCAAAGAAACCCTGGAAAAATTGAGGAGAGGGCTAAATTGACATGACAAGTAGGGGAAGTGAGAGGGAACATGGCAGAGGCATGAGAACAAGAGACATACATTTGAGTGTGAATAGGAAACTCAAAGAAATGAATGAAATCAGATGATAGAAGTGGGGTTAAGAGGAAAATTGGGAGAGAGGAGCACAGAATGGTGGAGCAAGAAAAACTGAGAATGGTGGAAATAAGAATAAAAGAGGCAAAGGACAGCAGTGAGATGGTGGATTAAATATGTTGGGGAGGGATTGCACTGCTAAAAGAATACAAGATTGAGTTACATATGCAAAGCAGAAAAGGTGATGAAAGAATGAGGGCTAATGGTGAGAGGCAGATTCTGAATGATGGGATTGAGAAATTTGAGAGAAAAAAAGGACCAGTAACAAAGTACATTGATGCATTTCAAATGAATAGCACAACGTTTGCTCACTGTCATCGCTGATATGCTTATAGCCCAATGATTGTGCCATGGGTCCCTCCATTCCACCAAGCATATCTCCATTTGGTCCTCCTCTAGCCACATTTTGTAAATCAGTAACAGCAAGGACATTTTTGATATGCCTACATTTCTCCCTGACTGCAGAACTTGTAGAACTCCTTGCTAATTGTATCACTGAAAACCCTGCTGGTAGCTTGGGGTATATTGCAAGGGTGAGGTGCTTGAAAATGACAGGTGCAAGTATGATTGAATATAAGGACCCCTAACAGTACATTGTAGGGGGGGAGACCCTCTTCAGTTTTCGCTATGCCACTGCATCTAAAGACATGTTTGGACAAACAAAACATGCCAATAAAGGAAGGGGTTAAATTAGAATCTGAAGGCAAGCAAATATTAGATTAAAAAAATTGTACAAAGTCAGACCTACTACTTTGCAGGCCTGGAAAGGCTTTGGGCCTGAAGAAAGGTCCTAGGAACTAGCTCTTTCATGCCCCTCAAAAAAACAGGAAAATAGCTAGGATGGCGGTAGTCGAGAGTGGGTACTGTCATGGTCACCCTAAAGAAAAACACCCTAAGTAAAATCCCCAGTCCAGAGAAGCAAGGTTACATCCTCCACGACAGGGCCAAGAGAGTGCAAGCATGCATAAAGTGTTCAATAGAAGGAGGTATCAAACAAAGTAATGCAAACAAAGTAGTTAATGACACTATATAAATTTACTTCCACAGAGTAAATGTTGAGTTTATTAGGAATTTGTGTAAATCAGAAATAATATTGCGGTTCCATGGAAAGGAAAAAAGGTGGTGTACCTAGTCCTAACACAGTGTGGTCAACATGTTTCGTGCCTCTGCGGTCAAAAAATGATCCCTTGGCGCTTCATCAGGACCGTAATGACTACTTCTCCTATTTATATAAATAATAAGTGCTGGAAAGTCACTTACTGAACTAGGACTACTTGTCACCGTCAATTGGTCAGTAGGTCGCCCTGCATGAAAATAGAAACATAGACATACATTGGTGTCTACAAAGTGAAGGAAAAGTGATAAACGTAGTCACCCCGAAACAAAGTGTGGCACAATGAACATGACACAGAAGTCCCATAGTAGAGAAAATGCACTATAAGATTATATTTTTCTACACCTAGTAAATTCCCTTTGGTTTGAGGCTTGCGCGTTCCTATGATGCCTTTTCTCTACTATGGGATGGTAAGCCTTCTGTGTCATGTTCATGGTGCCACACTTTGTTTCGGGGTGACTACGTTTATCACTTTTCCTTCACTTTGTAGACACCAATGTATGTCTATGTTTCTATTTCCATGCAGGGCTACCTACTGACCAATTGACGGTGACAAGTAGTCCTCGTTCAGTAAGTGACTTTCCAGCACTTATTTTTTATATAAATAGGAGAAGTAGTCATTACGGTCCTGATGAAGCGCCAAGGGATCATTTTTTGACAGCAGAGGCGCGAAACATGTTGACCACACTGTGTTAGGACTATGAACACCACCTTTTTTCCTTTCCATGGAGTACAGTGGGACATTATTCCCCGTATTAACTCCTCTTGTTTCCTTTTTTAATCTTGGCCTAATCCTTTTTCTGAGTTATTAAATCATGATGCCCAAGGCTCAGAGTCAATTTTAATCCGTTTGTCTCTCCCATTTTTTTCTTATTGTCAGTATTTTCTGCAGACCTTATTACATATGCTATATTATCTTCGGTTGAGTACCACCACCTTGTGTGGGGTGGTCCGCCAGACATTGCATTGACGGTCTGACGAGGAGATTGCCCAATGATGATGCTTAGCATCCTAGTGGATGCTTGAGGGCTCTCCTGATAATACTGACCCTCCCTCTCCCTGTCTGCATATGTATTGGAACAGTGTACTATTTCTACTTACATATTTAGGTCTTGGGAGACCGTACACTGGACCATAATTCTCCCAGTCCCTCTCTTTTTTTCGGCATGTGTTTTATGTACTTAAGAAGCATATTTTTAATCTGGGAGACATGCTTTCAGATATAATATATAGGTTTTTGAGATACCTGCAAGATCAAATATGCCTTTTAAAGATTAGTTATTTTGATGTTATTTGACTAAAAGGTGCAATTTTCATTATAGCCCCTCTCAATGTGATCTTATCGATGTCTATATATTGTTTTTCACCCCAATTCAGGCCATTTAAATGAAAGATAAAAAAATAATTTAGTTTTGCGAATTCATAGGATTCTAGATAAAGAGGTCAGCCCGGGGACTATGAATCATGGAAAATGAGTTGTAAAGGGGTCACTGTCTCTCTTTTTCTGAGTCCACGGCATGCCACACAAACACCCAGGGCTGGCTTCACGTTAGTGGATCCGTTGGTGCCCCAGCGTGACCTCCGTCTCCATGGATTCTCTCACTACCACCTTCAGTCAGTAACCTTTGTCTCTCCATAACCCTTCGCTTACATTTAATATCTTTTATAGCACTATTCATCCCAATGTCTGCTGTCAGAGCTCTTTCAATCACACACACATTACGCGCATCGGTGGCCCCCGGTCCAACAATCTTTATGGCGCCCACCATCCACAGATTCTCCACAGATTCCCTCACTACCACCCTCCAACAGAGCCCCTCAGCTCTTTCAAACCCCTCTCTCAGTTTTTTTTTTAAAGCACTACTCTTTCCAGTGTAGGGCGTCAGAGCGCTTTACATCATACTCATCTATTATACAAAGACCACGAGTCATACAAATATGTAAATCCATTAAGAGGGAATATGTGTATGTTTCATGGAAAATAAAACAGTTTTTGAGCCGAAATACATGCTTTTCATGTTTAGTAAATACTCATGCTCACATGTACTGCTGCCACATATGGATAGTTTTTCCCTTGCATGAACATGTATCACCACATCATCCCACATATATTCATTAATTTCCACCATTATTCCAGAGCCATCACTATATCTAGGATGTGCACCATCATGCCATGCCACCTATATGCTAAGAGCAGTATTATAAGAGGTGACAACTTCATACTAGGAACGTTTACAGTATGCCAATAAACACCACCATTGAGCCAGGGCTGGCCTCTTTATGGATCAAATCTGTTTATTATTATTTTCAATTATAAACATCACATATGCATTACATCAAACTGGTACAGTTGCCGTAAAATAAGGCATGCTCCATGTACAGTGACAATAAACATGAACAAAACTCTAACATAATTTCCCTGCTACTGACACATCATACAGCCATCACTCAGTCCCATGCCTTGATCCAACGTGATCTTGGTCCTACGTATAGGTCTCTAATGCTCACTCACTCCCTTTCACTCAAGTCAACTCCAGCACCCTCAAATAGGCCGGACATGTCAATTCTGTGAACTCCGTGAATAGTAGTTGGAAGAAGGGTTTCCAGAGTTCCTTAGATTCGCCACTGCGTTGCTGTGAAGCTAAAGTGAGCTTTTCCATAGCGAGAATGAACCACACCTTGTGGAGCCATGAGGTTACTGTCGGGATCTTGTCAGTCCCCCACACGGCCAACAGCAGCTGCAGTGCCGCGTTCAAGGCCAAGGCCATCTGCCGCCCCTTCAGTGATCTCAGGGGGAAGGTAAGCGAGTTAGGCAGGCCCAGCAAAGTATACGCAGGAAATCTGGGGATCTGAGTATCAAACGCCGAGTCAATAGCATCTATAATATTCTCCCAGTACCGGTGAAGCTTGGGGCAATGCCATAGTAAGTGCACAGGCGACCCTCCACCCCCTCCAACAAAGGCTAGACTTAGTGGGATCCCAGGCATGAATCCTTGCTGGGGTCTAGTACCAGTAGGAGGCCACCTTATAGGCTGTCTCTGTGCCTGCCGCACTGTAGGCCGTATGGTGAGTCCTGTAGAAAACACCCTCCCATTCCTCATCAGAAAGCTCTCTCTCCAGTTCCCTCTCCCACCTCAGATGACCCTTAGTCTTGGGCAAACAGGCTTCCCCCCCTTAGGAGGCCGTAGAGCCCCGAGATCACCCGCTTATCGTCCTTTTTTACTAAGATCCATTTTTCAAACGGTGTTAGCGGCCTATCTATTAATGCTCTATTGGCTGGCAACATGGCCCAGTGCCGTATTTGGTAATACATCATCCTGTCTGCCTCCGTTAAGCCATATGCCTCTCTCATCTGGTCGAAGGAGATCACCCCCTGCTCGTCGAAAAGGTAACCTACCCTTTTGCAGCCCCCTTCATACCAACGGCATAGTGCCTCCCGTTGCAGGCCCGGGCCAAAATCAGGGTTCACACCTAAGGGAGTCATTGGGGACGGGAATGTCGTCAAGCCCAGTCTGCTAGCTACCACATCCCATACCCTCATCGACACCTCCGTGACCGGGGACACATACAACCCCTGCGCTCTGTGGCGTTGGCGAAGCCAGGGCTCTTTCCATATATGAGAGCCCGCCACCGCTTGGTCCATGAAACACCAATGTTTCTCGGAAGACGGGCGACTCCATTCTAATAAAAAACGCAATTGTGCAGCCTGAAAGTATCGTAAAAGGCAGGGGACCGCCAGTCCTCCCTCCTGCTTAGGGCGATACAGCACCCGACGAGGTAACTCCGGCGCCTTACCTTCCCAAATAAATTTTAGAATCGCTGTTTGGAGGACTACTATCGTCCGTGGCGGGGGCGCCACCGGAAGTGCCTGGAAAACGTAAAGAATGCGTGGTAAGATAGTCATCTTCACCGCTGCCACCCTGCCTAGCCAAGACAGCTTAAGTCTCCCCCAGGTCTCTAGGTCGCGCTGCACCTCCCGGGTCAGTTTCGTGTAATTCATCGTCGCCGTATGGGCAACAGTGGACCCTAAGTCAATCCCCAAGTACGGGAGTTTTGAGGAAGACCATATAAAGTGAAATCGGGCCTTCAGATCTCTTTCATGTTCAACACTAATAAACCTGCTCCTGGCGTGGGACTTTAACATGTTTATCCGGAATCCCGAGACCCGTCCAAATCCATCCAATATCTCCATTAGTGCAGGCAATGAGGTCGCATGCTCCGAGAGGGTAAGAATCACATCTTCCGCGTACAATGAAATGATGTGCTCATCTCCCCCGAACTTCACTCCCTTGATCTGAGGGTTATCGCAAAGCCGCTGCGCCATGGGTTCCATATAAAGCGCAAACAAGAGAGGCGAAAGCGGACACCCATGCCGGGTCCCTCTTTGAATTGGGAACGGCAACCAGAGCGTCCCATTGACCCGGACCGCCGCCCGGGGCACCTGATAGATGCAACGGATCCATGCCATGAAACCCGGGCCCAGTCCAAATCGTTCAAGGACCCTAAACAGATATGGCCAATGAACCCTATCGAACGCCTTTTTGGCGTCGATAGAGAGAAAGAGCGCCTCCCTGCGTGAGCGATCAGTTTTATCCAATAGATGGAGCAGTCTCTTAGTGTTATCACTACACTGCCAATGTGGTATAAATCCTGCTTGGTCAGGATCCACAAGGCCCGGCATGTAATAATTGAGACGGTGTGCGAGTATGCCAGTGAACAGTTTGGCATCAATATTAAAGAGGGAAATAGGCCTGTAGGAGGCGCACTCCTCGGGATCTTTCCCCGGTTTCGGGATAACCACAATCGTGTCATCCAGCATGCTGGCTGTGAGAGCCCCCGTCTGCCGAAAGGAATTGAAGAGTCGCACTAATATCAGTACAAGTTCCACACAAAATGTCTTGTAAAAAAGTGCGGAAAAACCATCAGGGCCAGGTGACTTCCCTACCTGCAAACGTGAAATCGCTGATATGACCTCTTCCGCCCTTATGGGTTGATCTAATGTGGTCGCCTCTCTCTCGGTCAAAGAAGTAGTTGCTATACCCTCTAGGAAGGCCTCCGGAGATGCATTACCGGGGTCCTCAGCCCCATATAATCCCCAATAGAATTCCGCGAAGGCCTCCGCAATTTGGTCGCTCGTGCGCGCTTCCGCTCCCAAAGGGGAGCGAACCCTTTGTATCATTGACGTCGCGCGCTGCGCTCGCATCCAATGCGCCAGTAGCTTACCACATCTGTTGCTCCCTAAGTAATACGTATGCTTAAGGCGCACTACCGCATACTCTGCCCTGTCCCAATCCAACCGCTTCAGCTGCTTCCTCACTTTCTCAAGCTCTCGCCAGACTCTCGGAGCACCAGTATGCTTATGTGAACGCTCCAATACTCTCACTCTCTGTTCTAAATCCTCTCTAAGCAATCTCCTTGCTTTATTATCCCTAGCTGACAGCGACATCACCTCACCCCTCAATACCGCCTTCAGTGCCTCCCACAGCGTCGCCAAACAAGTGGCCCCATCATCGTTATGTCTAAGGTAATCTATCAGTGCACTATGAATCGGCTCTACTGTTGCACCGTTCTGAAGCATCGAGTCCCTGAATCGCCACTCCGATACGCCCACACGCCTCATACTCATGGCAACCTCAACAGTAACCGGAGCCTGATCAGACAGGGCTCGGGGCTCGATCACTGACTCCCTCACCCGGGGAAGAAACTCCTGCGAGGCCAAAAAAAGATCAAGCCTAGCATATGTCTTGGTCGCTGCCGAGTAAAAGGAATAGTCCCTTAACGTGGGATGCGCCCTCCTCCACACATTCTCCAGGCCACACTCACTCAGTCATTGACGCCCCGCCGCTGTCATTGACCCCGTCTGCCCAATCCGGTGACCTGAGCGATCCAAATCCCCATCCATCACCAGGTTAAAATCACCCCCCACCAGGATAGCACTGTCCGGAGATTCTAACAGCGGGGTCAAAGCCTGTTTTAGGAAGACTTCCTGCTGAGAATTAGGCACATATATAGAAGCAATAGTGAAGGAAAACCCCCCCAATCTCAATCTCATGGCTAAAAGCCTACCTTGCACCTCGTGCAGTTTTGTCACCACTTCCCCAGGGAATGAGCGCGCCAACAGTATCGCAACCCCTGCATGTTTCGTTGATGCCGAAGACCAGAACTGCCTAGGGAACCACTTAGAGCGCATGCAGTAAATATCTTTTGGGACGAGATGTGTCTCCTGCAGCAGACATATATGACTCCCCGACCTCTCTAAGGCAGACAGGATGGCTAGCCTCTTCGTAGGATTATTAAGCCCTCAGACATTCAAGCTTGTACATTTAATAATTATACCCTATAAGGAGAGAAGCGTTCAAAAGGGAAGGGGCCCCACAGGAAGAAGACCCCCCGGGCCAGAAGATGAACCATCTGAAACACCAAGGCCTGAGGCTATCTCCACGCAGAAGCCAGCGTCGCTGGGAAACACAGCAACATTCAAACAGTGTGCACAACAGAACCGAAAAGTCCTCACACATCCAACTTCATGAGGAAATGTGTCCACAGGGCCGTAGAACCATCCATGTTTGGTAAACCAGGTCCAACGCCTCCGCCGCCCCGACCCTCCTCAGCGGCCGACAAGCCGTCAGCATCAAGGCCAAATGCAGTTCGGGTCCATCCCATCCTCTAGGCTGAAGTTCCGGCGGCCACGCTGTTCAGAACGGATTCCCGCTCCGACCTCAGCTCCAAGGCCGTAGGGCGCTGCAATTTCCTTCTTTTCTCCTTCCGCCGCCAACGTGGGGGCCCCCCCCCAGGCAAGGCCACCCTCTCGCTCGCATCCTGGCAGTTCTCCTCCAAGCCCAAGATCCGAAATGCTTCCAAAACGGATCTCACCTGCCGGAGCTGTTCCTCCCAATGAAAGACCAAGCGGAACGGGTGGCCCCAGGAGTAAGACACATCATGCGCCCGCAAGTACTCCGTAAAATCTAAATTCTCTCCACCTCTGCAGGGTCCGCACAGAGAGGTCGTGGAATAATTGGAGCTCATGTCCTCTAAAAAGTACGTGCTGAAGATTGCGAGTCCGTTGTAGGATCGTTTCTTTAAGCACAAAATTGTGGAGACAGGCCAGGATATCCGGGGAGTGATCTCCAGGGCTACCAGCGCGACCCACCCGGTGAACTCTGTCCAGAACTATCACCTGAGTGTCCTCCGGGCTCAGCAGAGCGAAACAGGCCCACCACATACTCTCCAATGTCCTCCTTTTCCGCCCCCACCGGGGCCCCTCTGATGCAGATATTTTGTCTCCTTGAACGATTTTCCAAATCCTCAACCGCTATCTGGAGGAGATCCTGCTGCTCTCGGAGATGAACGACCTCCTGCTGTAGGCCTGCCACCTCTTCACTCCGGGGAATTTCGCCATCTTCCAGCTGTGCTACTCGATCTCCCAGGGAGGTAACTTCTCCTCGCAGCTCCTTCACCTACTGGGATATGTCCCTGCGAAGTTCCTGGATGTTGCTGAGGAGCGAATCAAACAGGGAGGTCAGGAAGCCCTTCGTGACTGGAGAGCCCTCATCTGACTCCATCTCCGTCCGACCCTCCAGTGGTTTCGTCGCCAGTGGATCCTCAGCCATGCCCCCCGATGGCATCTTCTCTCACTGAGCGTTCCCGCTTGGATTTGGACGCCGCCATGGCTCGCGGGCACGGACTCAGCTCGCCGGGTCACCCTTACCCAAGTCTCTCCAAAAGCTCCGTCCGGAAATATATCCCCAGGTGTCTTGGTGTCAAAGATTGCATCTGGCCTTCGCACTGTGTAGCCTCCTCCCACGGATCTTCACCTTTTCTAGCCTCTGCCACCTCGCACAAGGGCCTGCACTTACTTGTGGTCCATGCTGGTGAGTATAAAGACTCAGGACGCCCCCCTGTCAGGCCAGTCATCAGTTTTCGGGGCCAGGGCGGTGGAGCGTGGGCAGGAACGTCCTAGCGTGCTGCCATCTTGGCCACCAACGGGCTTGCCTTTTTATACCAGAAATGGCACATATATGCCTGTGCACATAAAAGTTGAAAGGCAGAGTTTTAGTGTGTGCAAATACTGCCACACTCCCTCACACACACAAGGTGTGCACCGCGATAAACAACAGACATTGACAGTATGCCTCGCCTTTGGGACCTAATGACTTTGACAATGGTTAGGCACACTGCACAGCACCCCTGAAGCTGTGCTGCGTGGCTAAAGCGATTAGAAAAAAACGGCTTTGATGCGGTCGCCTGCAAAACAACGTGGGTTCTATTTTTTTTTTAGTTACCGACACAAGTTTATTTATGATTTATTTATTTTTGCAATTTTATATAGCACAGACATGGCCTGAAGGCATTAGAACGCATTATTACACACAGAATACTGAGGTACATCAGCCTTGGATGTTTACGTCAACGTAAGTATACAGGAATTACGACAGGAGACAGTTATAACAATGGGGCAGAGGGCATGAGCAGCTAAACGAAGAAGATCAGGATGCACTGGAGAAAGTAAATAAGTCTGGTCGCGGGTGAATTAACCAAGATGTGTATCAAAAAGGAGGAGCTTGGGGTCTTTTTTGAAGGTTGCTGGGTAGGTAGTTAGATGTAGTGAGGGGTGCATTGAGTTAGAGTCTAGTGGCACTCCCAGAGAAGGATTGATTCATGTATCATTCTCACCTGGAGCAGGGATTGGGCGTTTCTGGAACCGCCATTTGCTCTGGAGATATTCAGTTTCTCAATTAGATAGGTGGGTGTTTAGGAGTGCAGTGCTCTGTGGGTGATGCAAGCGATTTTGAATTGGGCCTGCGCTTCAATGGGAAGCCATTGGAGGGTTAGCAGGGCAGGAGAGAGGTAGTCAAATTTCTTGAGACCTACGACGAACCATGCTGCAGCCTGTAGTGCTGTTCTAAGTGGGCGTAGGTGAACTGTGGGAATGCCTGAGAGAAGGGCAATTCCATAGATTGGTCTAGAGAGAACGAAAGACTAAACCACTGTTTTGAGGTCTCGTACAAGAATCATTTGTCTGATGCCCCAAAGCTGCCAAAGTTGATGTTGTGCTCATTTGGCCATGGATGCTATGTGCTGGGAGATTAAGCCGATAGTCCAAGGTGATTCTGAGTGATCTAGTACTCATGACAATGGCAGGGCGGACGACGAAGGCGGGGAGGTTGGCCGCCCACTCTTGTACATGCGTTTTTGCTTTCTGAGGTAAGATCAAAAGAAATTCTGTTTAAGTTGGGTTGAATTTTAAATGGTGGTTAGAGATCCAATTTTGAATCATTGAGAGTGTATTTGAAAGCAGGGCAATGTCCTGGGGATGAGATTTTTATGTATATTTGGATATCGTCGGCGTAGAGGTGGAAGAGAATCCCTGAGTTTCTGAGCCTCACACATAGTGGTTCTAGGTAGAGGTTGAAGAGGGTTGGGGAGAGGATCGAACCATGGGTGACACCTTGGTGAACGCTGACTGGCCTCGAGAATGTTGAAGTTCAAGAATAAGAAGAAGCTTGTTATGGTTGACAGTGTCGAATGTGGTGGATAAATTCAGGAGGACCAGGAGGCAGGAGTTGCCGGAATCGAGGATTCTAAGGGAATCATCACTATTTGGAAATCGAGGTTTCTGCACTGTGACCCCAGATTGGAGAGTATCTAGGAGGTTGTTTGTTTGGATGTGTGAGGCTAGTTGGGATGCTATGCAGCTTCTGATGACTTTGCCTAAAAATGGTAGTGTGGCGACTGGGCGCTAGTTGTTCAAGTTCTCTGGATCAAGAGTTTTTTTTTTTTTAACGCAGTGATTTGACCCATTTCCAGTAGTTTGGGGAAGAGGAAATCAGTAACTAAAAATAAAAGAACATTACAAAAGTGTTTTATGTTAAAAGCCGGCAGAGGGCAAGAGCAATGGGGAGGGTGGAAGCAACACGAGGGAGGGCAGAGAAATGCTGAACCAAGATGTAGGAAGAGGGTGGGGGTTGCCAAGCCAACACACTGAAGCAACACAGGAGAGGAAAGGGGTGACGCCGCAGCAATGCAGGTCACAGAAGCAGGATTGGTGAGGGCAGGGGTTGGAGGTTGCGGAAGTGATCAAGTGCATTCTGGACACTGAAGCAATTCTGGGTTGGGGGAAGCAACAAAAAGGGCACAAGTATGGGCAAAAAAACAGCAGGGAGAGAGAAGGAGGGCTCAGGTGGGATGAAGCAGCACAGAGGGTGCAGGGAAGTAATAAGGAGCCGCTTCGAGTGAGTGCAACAGGGAGGAGGGCGAGGATAAACATGCTATTAACAGAGAGCAACACAGTATGCAGAGGAAGAGAAATACATTTTGGGAGGCAGCTCGAAAATATATGCGCTCAGATGGAGTACTTAAAACAGAAGAAAAAAATTGTGTGTGAAAAGCAAACAGTGGAAGCAGAGATACCAGCCAGTCAAAAGGGCAATGCTACGTAGGAGGAAGAAATATAAGACTGACAAGCAGGAACACAAATAAGAAGCAGGCACAGGAGACCAACAATAAAGCCTACAAATGATAAGCAATGGGCGGACTTCAAGCTCCTATAGGTTCTTGTTAAGCCACAATATGTCTTTTTTTTGTCCTCATAAAAGCCCGTTCTTCTCAAACGAGGGTCATCAACCTGTGCCCCCCTCACAAAGGAGGAGGCACACATATCCTCACCTCTCTCGGTCTTATCCACACCGATACGCTTATAAACCAACGTATGATGTTATCCAGGCCAGCCGAATACATCATTTGACATACGAGGTTGGCCTACTAGAAGGAGGGCAAATAATCATTGGACCAAAGAAAGGAAAAAATCACACTGTTCAACATTTTCCCAAATTTCCCAACGATCCTTCCTTTTTTCAGGGGGGCCAAGGGCATCCAAACGACAATAATAATTAACAGAAGTCAACCAATCGGATACAGAAGGAGGGGAAGAGGAGATCCATCGAAAACAAATTTGGCTCTTAGCTAGTAAAATCAACAAAAACATCAGATCCCTCTGGGATTTAAGTAAATTAGGCCCCTCCGGAGCTACCCCAAAGATCACTAACATGGGAGTTACCGCTATGTCAGGATTTATCATATACTTAAGGATAGCACCTATATTAGACCAAAAACCTCCAAGCCTGCTACATTCCCAAAACATATGAATGTCATTCGCTTTAGGCTCCCCACAACGTGGAGAGCTTTTAACTGACTTCCCCAACCCTGATAGCCTCCGAGGGGACCAATAAGCTCTGTATAATGGAAACAAATTATTTTTCTTTAGGGGGGCTGGCCTAACAACCCACCAAAGCATGGAGCAAGATGTTTCCCATATCTTAGCCAAATCCAATGAAGGGAAGACCGCGCCCCATCTCCTCTCCACTAAAAGAAGACTTACGTCAGAAGCTTCCCTCAATGCTTGATACCAAACCGCAATTTCCTTGGGAACAGAGACCTGAATTAATTTCTCTTCCCAGGCGTTTTCCATAACCCCCTGATCCTTAAGATTTGCTGCCCAACTAGCTAGTTGCAGATACTTAAATTTCGAAGACCTATGTTCGGTTAGTCCCTTAAACCTCTCCCAGACCACCATGTTTGAATCCTCCAACAACTGTCCCCAGCAACCCACCCCCCTTAACGGAAGTGGTCATTTATCCAGCAAACATTCTGGGGTGCCGGGGGAATCCCACACCGGAGCCAAGGAACTATAGTACTTAATACCTAATGCTTGTCTAACCCACCACCACACCCTGGAAGCATCCCTGAGGATCTTCAATCAGATCTTTTTAAAATATTTAGGGTGGCCAAACTTATATAAAAAGTACCTGCTAGCCTCTAACAGCTCCTGTGTCATTCCAGACCAGAAGACCGTATATTCCGATCTGTCACGTAGCAAAATCCAGACATTCTTCAGATGAAAGGCTAAATAATACTTATAAAAGTCTGGGGCTGCAATACCACCTTTCCCCTTTGTCCTACATAGTTTCTGCCAGGCAATCCTAACCCCCTTGGAAGCCCACACAAATGAAATTAAATCACCCTGCAGTTTTTTAAACCAACTTTTCATAAATTCCAACAGAATTGCATTAAACACAAAGGTAAACTTTGGGAGGATAATCATTTTAAGACTATTTACCCTCCCAAGAAAAGATAATGGGGGGCCCGCACATATCCTAAGCAATCTGCGAGTCTCTATATACACTAAATCAAAATTCGTCTTGGCTATTTCACAGGGGTTGGCGGTAACTTGTATCCCTAAATATCTAATTTGTTGTTTAACCAAGGGACTATTGAACATGGTATTCCAACACATAATTTCTGTTTTATCCGAGTTTACCGAATAGCCTGACACTTTGCCAAAATCCTTTAAACATTGTACAATTCTAGAAAAAAACCCTGTCAGTTCACCTGTGTAAATCATTAAATCGTCTGCGTATAATGCAACCTTTTTCATCCAACCTTGACATTGAAACGGGGGGATCTGACTGTCAGCCCTAATTTTTGCGGCTAACGGTTCAATGTACAAATCAAAAAGAAGAGGGGACAGTGAGCAACCCTGGCGTGTTCCTCTTCCGATTAAAATTTTTTGGGACATTCCATTATTAACCAGAATACTGGCAACCGGGGCTCTGTAGATAGCCTGAACTGCACTGATAAATCTTGAACCCAGTTTACACTCTTCCATAACATTCAATAAAAAAAAACAATTTACCCTATCAAATGCTTTAGCAGCATCAAAAGTTAGAACCGTCAGAGGAACTCTGCTTAAACCAGCCAAATCTATTGCGCATAACAAGTCATGAGTCAACTTGTGTAATTGTCATCCCTTGATAAAGCCTTTTTGATCTTCATGGATCCACGTCCTCATTAACCCTTGGAGTCTCTTAGACAGAACATATGTGTACAATTTATAATCTGAGTTCAACAAGGAAATTGGTCTATATGAGCTACATAATGCCAGATCTTTCCCGGGCTTTAAAAGAAGACTTATCACCGCATCATTCCAGGAAGTGGGCATGTCTACCCCTTCCTGTAAAAGAAGGTTAAACAACTCTACCAAGATAGGGGTGACCTCATCACAAAGTGCACAGTATTGCTCATTAGGGAGCCCATAAGCCACAATATGTCTTGCAACAGACCGCACTCTCTAGTAGGCTTGATCTAAAAGAGTCTTGTGTTTGTTTCTGGTGGTACTCAGACTAAACCCAATATGTTCACAGTTTACTTTACCTCCTCCGGTTGATGTACATCCGATACTTTGTATTCTATATAGTGTCTGCCAGCAGGAACAGTGTTTCTGTTTGCTTCTGGTAGTGGCCACAGCAAATACAATCTGATTACAGTGTACGCTACATTATCCAGTTGATGTTGGCACTATTGCAATGTCCTGTACTTCGGATCCTAAATAATGGCATATCAAAGCACCTCCAGCTACCCGTTCTGAAGATGATTGTGATCATTTTACCTATAGGGTCACAACCTCAGCAACAGAATGTTATTACTATAAATCATATAATTGAGTTGTTTCTTGTTTTTAAATGGTGTGTTTCATCTGTCTCCTTGTATATTTTAAGGCTCTCGTCACACTTCACTGCCTGCACAGTTTGTAAAACTGGTTGTACCCCAAGTCTCTATGTACAAAATATCTCTCTTGTTTATAAGACTAAATACATTTGGCATTTCAAAACAGCTCAAATAACCGAATGTACATCATTACAGGCCTTGTGTGGCCTTGAGTCAAGTAAAGTCCACGTGGAAACGTGTTCTGGGGTGTGGACAAACACTGGGAGGAGACATATAGATTGAGTCATGTGTGCAGGTAAAGTTTCATTCATATAAAAACATCACTGCAAGCTTCACAATTGCACGTATGCCATGTTTTAAGTTTGCGTATGCGTCACATTTATCAGTGTGCTTTTGAGTGATATTTTAATGCTTTTTGTGTGATATTTTGAGTGTCACTTGATTGCAAGGAAAATTAAGCAGGTATTGCTACTAAAAGAGACCAATTGCAGAAATCCCTCCATTTGTGAATTGGAATGGTCTAGAACAGCGATTTCCACGCTGTGGGACCACGAAGCCTCCTCAGGGGGTCCGTGACTGCTTAGAAAAACAGATTGTAGATAAATATAGTGGCTAAATGCGCAACTGAAATTTTTGAAACGAACTGTGTCAAGAAAGTTGAAATTGAAGGCTAAAAATTAAATTCATATCAGACTGATTCGTGGGAGCAGTGCAGATGCATTAAACGGAATACAGTATGGATGATGTGTGGTTTCAATTGAATTTAGAAAAGCTCTGACTTTCATATTAAAATAAAAAAATTAATTTTTCTTACTTTGTTTGCAAACTAAATAAATGTGTTATCATTTGTGTATGTGTTTGATGAATGCTTGTTTCTGTATTTTTTTGGTACTGTTTTGCGATTGAAATCATTGACCTTGTTTAGGCCGGGGTCCCTGGCTTCCAGTGATGACTCAGTCGAGAGGGCCCTGGATTCCAATAATGATTCAGTGGGGGTCCCTGTGCTCCAGTAATGATAAAGTGGGTGTCAACCGAATTCAAAAGGTTGGAAACCATTGGTCTAGAACATAAACCTAAACACTTGTGTAGTGTTTATATAACATCAGTAACCTAGGCCCATAGCATTTGTACTAACGCATTTTCCCATAGTCACAGAATGGGACAAAAGCCTTTTCCAATATGCTCCTGGATATTTAAAGACAGGTCAGCTTAGGACTCCAGGACAGACTTAGCCACCCTGCTGCTTGGGCTATGGCCCACCCACTTGTCACGATGCACTAACCTCTGTGCTCAGAATCAAACATGAGCGATGCACTCTTCTGTCTCTCACCACCCACAACAGTGACCACATACAAAGAAATATGGGAGTCAGTGGTTGATGCAAGGAGAGCGAAAGGTGGTAAAAGAAAACAGAGACACAAAACTCCACCACTCTGCTTTGTCACCTCTGTTGTTCAAGGATGCCTGCAGGATGTTGTGAATAGCCACAAGGCAGAGATAATATATTAAGCAATTTATCTCTAACCGTTCTATAGCTGTAATACTGAATACATTTACTTTAGTAGTATTTCTCTGTACTCAGCTCTCTGTACTTTGACGTGATATTGGTAATTCCTGAAAACCAAAACATAGAAGAATTAAATTTTTCCGTATAGTGTGGATAACTACCTCAGGCTTCATCATTATGCACACTCTAATGGAGGATGAGTTATTGCATCTACTTGACTTCCATAGAATAGCAAGCTAACCAACACTGTTAACATCCCCAGTCAGCACCCAGGAAGGAGCATTCCATTTATATTTTTACCCCACATCTTTTTTTTTTAAGTTGGGGGCCGCAAGGGAAACCCCAAGAGCACCACGACCCCTGCCCGCTTCCCAGCCAGCGACCTCTTGGGTACCAGACACTGATGTTTTTGTACCCGTGGGCACCCTGGTGTCCACCTGAGGCTTTTTTTTTTTTTTTAAGTTGAGGTTGCATAGGAATTCCCAAGACCCCCAAGACCCCCACGGCCCCTGCTGTCTCCTCAGCCAGCACACATCCTAGATGCAGTGGGAGCTGGCTGTCACTTTGCTCCTGCCTGGGGGAGCAGCATTTTGCTGTGCTCGCCCAGGGCAAAAGCACAGTTGTTTTCCTTAAAAGGAAGAGGACAGGCAGAGAATAAAGTTTTACATTCCCTGCCCACACTCTCCAGGGCAGTGAACACAGCAATGACCTGGGGAACTGGGTCCTTAGGACACTGCTTTGATGGGAGCCCTAGGAATAGGGGTTTCCAGGGCCCATCTACGGCTTGGGAAGGGGAATCAGACTCCCCCTCCACTCCAAAATAAAGGGGAGGATGGGATCTCTGAGGCACGACAAGGAAGAGGGGGGTCCTCATACCTTGCTCCTGAAAATTACTGGTTCTTCCCAGGAGGATGTGGACCCCGTGACCTCACACAGGCTCGGGAGGGGGGGGGAAATGCTGGGGACTGGGAGCCTGCACTGATTCTTCACCCGGGCTGCGATACACAGCCCGGATGGAGAGTTCTAAGTGCGCATGTCTGTTTTGACAGGCCTTGGACGGCCAGCAAAACCGAAATGCCCACTTAGAGTGCACAATACTCCTCCTCTCCCTGCTGACGACAGTCGCCCTGCCCCACCCCACCCTGCCCTACCCTACCCTACAAGGAGGAATCAAAAATTATTTTTCTGCTGCCTTTCAGCAGTGGGGCTAGGCTCCTCCTCCATAGTGGAGGGGCCGCCCCAGGGGTTACTAATTTGGACCTAGGGATGGTACACAGGCTTGGAGAGGGGTCTGTGTGCCCCTTCCCAAAACATAATAAGAATCCTTGGGGATAGGGTCCTGTAGGTCTCTCTAAACCTTAGAGAGGTGTTATGTATGGCCCCCTGGGATATAGTCCACCCCGGGAGGGGGGTGGTTCTTATGAAAATGGCAGAACCTGGCTTATCTTTTTTGATCTGCATTGTAGATCCTCAGGGTATCTCAGGTACAGTTAAAAAAAAAACATTTTTGGCCGTGGGGGGGGCAGGGTCCCTCTCGGAACACCCACCAGGCCTAGGGGGGCAGGGTATCCTTACCCTGCCCTTATTTGTTTTTTCCACCTATTTGCAAGACAGGGGACTGAGTCTCTGAGTCCTAAAATGGCTGTTGCCACATCGTCGTTGATATGGTGGCAGCCAGATCGTATCTTTTGATCTGGTAGGTCTGCAACTCTGCCCGTGTGATATATACATATGTTTTGAACCTTAATTCCTCAAAAACTACTGAACAGATTTACACCAAATCACAAAAGGGACACTTTCTAGACCAAGAACTAGCTTTCTGCCACATTTGATTTGATTCTGTTCAGCTGTAGCTATGTCTATTTTCCTAAAGAAAAATGTATTAGGAAAAAATGTTTTGGGGACCCCCCTGTTTTTCTCAGCCCCCCCCTTGACAAATCTCCCAGAAGCTTTGACAGAAGGGCTGAGGTGGATGAACTGTAATTGAAATATTTTGGTGAAGATTTGTCAAATGGCACCCAGTTTACACATAAAATTCACATGTACCTACCCACATATATACAGGGACATCTATATACAAAGGTGTAAAGCTGCACAGATATATATATCTATATGTCACAAAGTTTAGGTGAAGGGCATTTCTAGATTAGAGCACCCTACAACACACGCAAAACGTTAAATTTGCTCAACTCAATTGTTTGTTTTTCTTGCAAAGTTTTTAAGCATAGGATTAGCACAGTGCCACCAATATCGAGCTCTAAGAAAAAGGGCCTGATTTAGAACTTGGTGGATGGGTTACTCCTTCACAACGGTGACGGATATCCCGTCCATCTCAATCTAAATCCCATTGGACATAATGGGATTTCAATTTTTGCAGACGGGATATCCGATATCCATCACTGTTGTGACAGGGTAACCCATCCGCCGAGTTGTAAATCAGGCCTGTCGCCGGGCGGCGCAATGAGGACATGTAGTGAGTGGTCGAATGCTAAGGTAACTTTTATTTGCAGTTAAAGGTATGGGTCAAGGCTATCCTTTGTTACGGGAGTTTGTTCTCTTCTTCTTTTATGTCCTTCCTATCCCTTTTCCTCTGTCATCTCTATGACCTTCTGTCTGCCTCTCCTTTACTTTTTGTCCTATGCTGGCTGCTTCTTCTCTTCTATTTTCTTAGTTTCTTTTCTGATACGTATTCAGCTGATCTCTGATGGGGGCTCCTTCTTCTCTTGCTCTGTTCTCTCTCTGTCTCCCTGGTTCTTCCTGTCCTTTCCTTTTTCCTTCTGCTCTTACCTGCCTCCTGGCTTCAATTTCTGCTTCCTTATGGGTTCTCTGGGTCTTGTCCCCTCCTCACAATACCCTTCTGTTGCTCCCCTTCTTTTGGGCTGTCCCCTCACCAAATACCCGTCTGTTGTTCCCTTCCTGTGCTGTCCCCTCACCCTTCTCCCTAATCTGAAATGGAAATCCGATAAACAAAACAAATCCCATGTAGCGCTTCCAGCCCCCTCCCATCCACCCCTTCCTTTCCCCAGTTTAGGGTTGCCACCCACCTGTGGGGGCCACGATATTCCCTAATTAATCTATTCTATAGTAAATAGTTGGGTACAGGCGATTTCATTCAGGTATGGTGAGGAGTCTGTCCGGTTTCACCTGGGATTTTTTCCACAGGCACACAGGCAGAAAAACAAACTCACATACACTCTGTTATCACTGTTATTAAGGCCTAAAAAATGCTGGTTGTTTTACAAGATATTCTGTTTTAAGTGCCCCTTCTAACCTGCTCTCCATTACTTTTCCACTGTTGCTTAAACTCTGGTTCTGCACTGCTTCTCTTATAGCGTATAACATGATTTGCCTCTGTATATAAAGGTAGGTTTGTTGTTTCTTTAGTTTGTGCGCATCCTTCCTTCGTGCCCACCACCTATGTGAAAAAAATAAAAAGATAGGAATTATGACATCTACCTTGTACTAAGAACTGACTCAGAAAGTGCCTACAAAAATCCAGAAATGACATCAAATATTCTTTTTTTATTTTTCATGTTTAAATTGGGCTGCAATAACACGAGTGAATAAATGGGAGAAGGTATAATTCTAGGACAAGCAAATTCACGTTTGCTATCCTTTTTTTTCACCTCATATCAACCATGCCAGCAACACACGACTAGAGCCTCGTTAGCGCAGTAGGCAGCGCGTCAGTCTCATAATCTGAAGGTCGTGAGTTCGAGCCTCACACGGGGCACAATGTTTTACAGCCATTTAACAATGTGTATTCAATAGCATTTTGTAACGCGCATTCCGAATAGATTTTCTAACAATATTAAATGTTTACATTTACTTTCCCGCGCTTTCATTTTGCCAGGTGACAACGTCGCATGATTAATAGAACTGCTCAAATTGTTGGCCGTTTGTTTCCCAAGTGCTAAATTTCAACACGGAAGGAAGACTCATGCCAGCTTCGTGTTACCATGTCTTACACTTAAACTACGCTGGATCGCGTAGTTCAAGTAGGAAAGATTGGTCTGGACACCTCCCCTACGTTTTGCACTAGACGACGACACGCTCGGTGGTCTTGGGCCATGTTTGAACGGGAGTGTATTTCACGCAGGAAAAGAGGGAAGGGGCACGTGGCCGCCATATTGGTAGTATTTATTATAGCGTGTCCCACAGCGATACAACTACCTCGAGTACCTGGTAATCAATATCAGTGTGTGATAACCTTATTGCCTGGCAAGGGTGATGCGGTTACTCCATCAGTGACCCTCTATATCGCTGTGGGTGGCGTGGATTCTTCATTTAGCGATCCGGTAATATAGCGACAAGACTGCAAAAGCTTAGAATCTTTAAAACTAAGAAAAGACCCAGTTAGTATGGAAATACTACATGTGCTATAACATTATTACTGCACGTTATTTCCTTTGTATTTATCAAAGAAAATCCAAAGTATGGTCGGCACGCCCAGGTTTAGCATCAAAATGTATCACAGAAACATCAAGTCTGGCTCCTGTCTGCTTTTTAGGGTCGAGCGCGCAAGCGCTCTGTCCCTGTTGTAATCTTTCTGTGGGCTTTTAACCACGCCAATGTCACGTCCATCACTTTCATTGGTTTGTGGACTTGCCTTTTAAAACTCACTTGATATAATTAGTGAAACGCAGGCATATGTCATGCCTTTTCCTTTGTTTAGCCATCCTGGAGAGCACTGGCCAACTACTGAAAACATATGAGGCTCCATGTTTTCCGTATGGTTTCTGGACTACTTTTTCTCTTTATTTCGTAGGCATCGCAATCTCGCTGGCCAGTATTCAAGTGCTTTTCATGACTACCAGTTTAATTCTATTGTTTATCCTAGCGCTCCTTCGAAAATTAAAGGTTTTAGACAGTGCAATCGCACTCTTTTTTTCTTTTTATTACTATACAAAGGTGACACGGACCGGTCTTTTTGTTGATTAGTCACCTTCACGGCGTGGCGCTTTAAATCAGCTCTCTTATGTTAAATTGTATTACTTTTCATTTTCAGTTTATGTGGCAAGAAAAGTCCGGTTAGGAGTTTACAACGCTAATAGCTCGAGCAAATGTGAGACCCATTGCATTGCAAATTCTTTTTTTTTTACTTCATGTTGGACTCTCACAGCATGCTAATTGTCAAGCGTCGCGTCAAGGCATACATGCCATTGGAACGGAATCAGGTGGGAAACTCCTGATTTTTTAAAGCCAAAAATTATTTTTTTTGCTGTTAATGAGGAAAATATCCTTTCCCGATCGTTTGTTTAACTTCTTCCACTTTTCTTTTCTAAAAAGTTGGCTGTATGTGAAGGCTGAAGCCTTGCGCTGATTACTCCAACACCTTTAAGATAATCCAGTTTCCAGCTTTATTGAGTTCTGTAGCCCTTACATAAAGAGCTGCTTCATGCATCACCAACATATTCACTCTCACTTGCCATCCCCCACTCCATCTTCACATTCCAGTTCTAACATTCCCCCAGTAACAGTCTATATTCTATATTGACAATACATATACCAAACACACCTTCCCCTTTTACAACAAAAACAATATAAAAACATTTAAGATGTGCAATAATCATATACACAGAGAGAAAACATAATTGTGATTATAAAATCTTAAAATAACTATAACCAAATCTTTATAATAATTTAATAGTAATAAAATATTAAAATAACTGTAAACATATCTTTATAATAATTCAATCTTAGACACTCATTGTCATACAATATCTCAGAAATAAATTGTGACAGTACACTCTAAAATGGTATGAAACAAAATCTTTAGGATAATTCGTGCCTGCAACCCTACATCCCCTCCTGCTCACAGCAACATCGCCATCAGCTCAAGCACATCCACCACTCTCAATTCTCCTTCCTTCTTGCCCACTCACACCTTGCCACCCATTCAGTTCTTCCCCTTCATGACTATCATTATTCCCGTCTCCTTAGGGAAATCTCCTCTTCCAACCAACAATAATTTGTTTCTTGAACTTTTCCTTGTGCATCTTCCGCTTGACTTTCACACATTTCTGGATTTAGCTATTGTACTCATATCTCATACTCTACCATCACTTATTTTAACAGAAATACAAAACACTTCCACAACCCTTAGTGTAATTGAAACACACTTTCCCCCTTCATGTTCCCTCCACGTTTCCTCAACCGACCTATTTCTCCAACTTCCAAATTCACTTCTTTAGATCCATGTTTTTTTTTATTAAATGCCTTCGCATAAACAGCTTGTGCATTTGAAATATTTTCCAAGTGTTACCTTGCCAAGCATGATTATCTTTGCTAAAATGTACTTTACCCCTCATTAAGGCAAAATGACTAAACCCAGCCACTGTAGGTATTATTCTGTACATCCAAACCATTTTGTGAACTTCTTTTTTCCAATCCTTGTTCCTGGATTTAGCTGACTGTAAGGCACCTTTTATTACACAATTAAATCTTTCAACCTCTTTGTTACCTCTGGGGTGGTACACCAAATCACCTTATCCCCCACACCATTTCTAGCCAAATATTTCTCCACTTCCTTGGCCCTGAACTGCACACCATTATCCATAATTATTTTCTTAGATAATCCTTTACTCTGAAACATTTCATCCATGAATTTAACCACAGCCTGTGCATCCGATCTTGCAACAAACTGAATTTCCGGCTACTTAGACAAATAATCTGCAGTAACCAATACATACGTATTAGAACCATCTTCATCCACAACCGGTCACATAATTTCCATTCCTATAATCTCCCAAACCGTTCGTGGAACAGGAACCAATGGTGGCATACATAACACCTGCAATTTATCAGCATTGCTGCAATACAAATATTCTCTCGCAACCTTTCCAATTTCACTATCCATACCTGGCCACTAATAATACTCCTTAACTCTTCTCTTATTCGTGACAATTTCTAGATGACCCTCATGGCATAGACACACAATACGGTCCCTCAATGTACTAGGCAGTACCGCTCTTGTTCCCCTTGTCGAAATATTTCCAACCACTGACAACTCATCACAAATCTCCCAGAAACTGAAAAACTTCTTATCCAATGAAGACTTTACAGGCCACCAATCAACAATCCATTTCACAATTAAGTTCAACATTTCATTCTCCTTCATAGCATCACACCATTCCCTCTCATTTATGGCCATTCCACCCTTTGTTTCTGTCCATGCTATACTGAATTCTTCTCCATCATCCTGGGGCACTTCCCTGAATGGCGAAGGCATTCTACTCAAACAATCCACTATTGTGTTTTTACATATATTGTAATGTATAATTAAATCTCGCAGACATGCAAGCTATTCTGGGAGTGGCCTATAACAGTCCTTCAGAAGTAAGTAACTTTAACAAAGTGTTTATCATCACAACGGACCATAACCTCAAAACCACATATGAATTGCTGAAATCTTTCCAAACCCCACACTACAGCAAGGGTCTCTTTTTCAAACACAGGATAATGTTCTTCAGCTGGGGTTAATGCTCTGGACACATAAGCACTGGCCACTTCTCCCCCATTCCTTCGTGAACTGTAATTGTACTGCTCCCAGGCCTTGACAGCTCGTATCTGTGATAAAACTACATTTGAGCTTGGAGTCAAAATCTTGTAACACTCCTGCAGAACATATTTCGAATTTAATTTGTTCAAATTCTGATTGTAGCAGTTCATTCCACTTAAGCCCTACTTTGCTTTTCAAACGTTGTCTCAGATTATACTTTTTCTTCTGCATTGTTCTTGACAATCTTTGATTACAATTCAACCAGTCCTGTAAAAGACCTCAAGTCATCTTTATTAGATGGTGGGAGTGCAACTTTAACTGCACCTATTAGTTTCCTTTTAGGCTTAATACCCTCCTTTGTAATTGCCTTTCCATGGTAATTCAAAGATTGTACTGCAAATTTACATTTTGAGGCTTCCACTTTTAACCCACTTTCTTTCAATTTCTTCAAGACAAGGCCCACTCTCTCATCATGCTCTTGCCTTGTAGCCACCAGGATTAATATATCATCATGGGAGAACAAGGTTCCCTTGTATCTGTCAAAAAATGAAACATTAATTTATGAAAAACGGCTGCCTCCACGGCCATCCCAAACAGCATCTTAACAAAACAGAAGCACCCCACTGGTGTCATGAATGCAGTCAACTTCTTACCCTCCTGGTGCAATGGGACCCGATGGTATGCCGTTGGGTCATCTTGCCACTACCAGTGGCAGAATCCTTTCAGCTGCCTCCACACATTCAATAATGACTGCACTCAAAAGTTTATCAATTTCACCTTTCACTTCATCCCTCACAGTCCAGGTATATTTCTAATTTTGTGAATTTTAGGTTTTGCGTTTTTTTTTTTCAAAGCAGTTTTATCACAGAATCCTTTAACATTCAAATCTTCCCCAAAAACATTTGGGGAAACTCTTCCTTTATGCACCTTTCCATATCTTCACACATACCTTCACCCATCACCAAGACCTGTTCCTCACTGTTGGGATTCAATATTATATCAAGTTCCCTTTGGTCCATCCATCCCAACACACACGGACCCTCCTTAGTCACATATAATTTTCCTATAGATGTTCTGTTTTTAAACTCAAGTATGAGTACTCTGTACCTCATCATAGGAATGGGTTCCCCCATGAAACTCTCCAGAGATATATCCGGGGGTTTGAGTTCATGCCCTAATTTCTCCACAAACTTCTGTTTCCAAACACTTTCACTTACAATAGTGAATGGAGTCCCCGAGCCCACAACAATCCATATTTAATACCGCCAAACTTTATTCCACACACTGGCTTATTCCTTGTATCACTTGGCAACACACACACTGGATTATTTTCCTCCACTGTATATTCACATTCTAATTCTAACATCCCCCCAGTAACATTCTATATTCTATAATGACAATACTCTTACCTAACACAATAAGCCTGGACTCTAAATTCAAAGGTTGAGAGTTCTGGTGTGTGCTAAATTTGGTCTGGGAACTAAGATGCTCCAGGAAGCCATCCTTTCAAATAGGGAGCCATTGGGTTGATCGGAGAGACCACTTTGGGAACCTCAGAGTGCTACTTCACTACTTTTGTAAGCAGCAAGGGAACTTCCATAAATCTCCGGTGTTTTGTTTATTTTACGTTTATTAATATTTTTCCACCTTTTCATTGATGTAACATTTTGTGTTGTTTCAATCAAATTTGGTGAGATAACCCAAGCATGTTAAATACTTGTCACGTATAAGAAGTTTCAAAACTTTTTTTTCCCCCATATGTTTTTATTAGCATTTTCAGTAAAAGGGAACAATACAAAATAGAGCTTGATTACAAATCTAGGCATCATACACATGGACACTTCAAAATCCACCACCCCCCCAAATCCCTCCCCTCCCAATGCTATTCTCAAAATTGCCTAACGGTTCTGCCAGGGCCATCTGTTCACAGAAAGCAACAGTGTCTGGGGCTCAAACTAAATAAGCTCTATAGCTATTCCCCAAATTTTAATCCATTTCTTGGGGCCTGATCTTCTTAGGCAACCCTTTCGGCAAGCATGCACCTGTCTATATTGTTCTTCCAATCTTCTAACTGGGCACTTGTTCCGCTCCCCACATTTTTTTTTTTTTTTTTTTTTTTTGTTTTTGTTGCTATAGCCAACCCCAATTATAACCATATGTGTTCCATAAGGAGCAAGTCTGTTTCCTCCCAAACATTCAGGAGACACCACTTCGCTGACGGAGTGAGGGAGCACCCACCCACTTAATTGAAGCAGTCATTTACCGCCACCCAAAAGCCCTGCAGTTTTGGACATTCCCAAATTGTGTGATAAAAGGTGCCCACATGGCCACATACCCATCTGCAACAGACACTAGGTGCCCTACTCATCTTGAACAAAGTGGTCGGGGGTAATACGAGTGGAGATCGTGGAGGATCCTAAATTGTGCTAAGCGGAAACCTGAGCATATGGCCAGCTCTCTAGGGGAGGCCATGGCTTCCTCCCATTCATCATCCTCGAGTCCCCAAGATCGTGTATCCAGTGCTCTCTTAGGTGTGTCAGGGCATCGGAGAAGGTATCCCGCTCATCAACCACCCTTGAATCAGCTCTGGGCCCCTCAAGCTACATAAGCAGTTGAAATTACAACTCTTATCCATTTACTTAAGGCTGCTGAGGCTGAATGCTTGCTTTATGCTGCTAAGCCAAATGTTACAAATAAAAAAGTAGTCTTTCAGAACAAAGCTGTCCTCTTTAACTAAATGGATAGTACCCAAACGTAAATGTTCCTATAAGCCTGAAGATGGATTTTGAAAGAAAATGGAGAATACCTAATCATTAGTACAATGGCAAAACTGATGGTAGTTCCAGGAAAAAAAACATAATTAAATGAATTATGAGTTTATGTCACATACCAACTTCGCCTGATTACACCAATAGTTTTATATTGGTCGGGGCGAACCAGGTACCGCTCCCATGTTGCTCTGAGCCTCCCATCTCATGCTGGTTTCAAGGCTATGCAGGCATGATAAAGCCTAGATACCAGTTTCCCTCACTTTGTATCGGCTACCACAAGGGTCAATTGGGTAAAATCATCCAGGGCCAACGAGTAAGAGTGGATTTTTACACGTAACTCGATATGAAGCCATTGTAATAGGAAGTGGTCCATATATGTAGCATCTGCAAATCTGGTATCATCAGCATGGGTGAGAACATGACCATTTGGTTAAATGGCCCGGAATGTAAATAAATCGTGTTGGGTCTGAGTATGTTATACCAATGTTTTTGGGGCTCTGTGATGCAGAGCCATGAATTATTAGCCAAAGGGAGAGCAGGCAAGTAGAGGAGACTTATCTGAAAAAGTAGGTGCAGTTTCCACCAAGCCAAACTTGTAGTTGAATGGGCTTGCATATCAGAGGCATCTAACGAGATCCCTACGGGATGTATGGATTGCAGAGGCACAGCCCCTGCTTGATCTCTTTTGGATTTGGCTTAGGGAAGTTGAGCATCCGGGTGGTACCAGTGAAAGCCAAATTAACACTGTGTCACAAGGTAATATAGCTAAAAATATGGTACTCCAAACCCTCCCCGGTAATAGGGAAGGACCAGTGTACTCCATTTTATCCGAGGCCTGCAGCTAGCCCAGATGAGCCTCAGTAAGAAGCTCCTCAAGGCTGCTAAGAAATTGTTTATGAGAGGAATGTGTATATTTAAAAATAGGTATAGAAACCGGGGGAGAACCACCATCTTAATGATGACGATACGACCTGGCACTGAGAGAGGGAGTTAAAGTCATTTTGCACCCTGCATGGTCAGGTTGTTGATGGACGGACCATAGTTTAGCCAAATCACCTGCTCATTTTCACAGTGTAGCACAATGCCCAGGTATTTAGCAGAACCATCATACCAATATAGGGAACGTTCACTGGAAATAGGTGATATCTGTGTGAGGGGATAATTCTGACTTAGCCCAATTAATGTTTAAGCCCAAAAAGTGCCAAACTGAATAACCTCTCGCACAATTGGAGCCAGGTTATCAGCCGGACACCAAATAATCGACAAGATATCACCTATGTATAATTAACGGAGCAGGGGGCCTGGGCCAAATTGGAGGCCTCAGTGCATGTGTTTCTCCTGTAGATGGCAGACCAAGGGGTCCGTAGCTATAATAAATAGAATTGGTGACAGATGGCAACATTTATCACAAATGGAGCAGAAGGGGACCCGTGGGCCTATAAACGGGCCGTGGAGTACAATAACATAATAAGTGAAATGAACCCATGTGGTATTCCCAGCTTGACTAGCGTCGCATGCAGGAAGGGCTATTCTAAGTCGAATGCCTTCTCGCCATCCAACAGCGCCACAGCCTCAGGTGCATATGGGGATATCCTATTGAGCACCGCAAATATAATACGCAGATTTGGGGAAGCGGAGTAGTGGGGGAAAAAGCGATATGATCTTACTCAGCAGAATCGAGTGGTTAGAATCTTAGCCAATATTTTATTGTCGAAGTTTGGACGTGGCAGCAGACGATAAGAGGTACAGAGATGGGGATTCCTGCGAGTTTCAACAACAAAGTCAGCACAGCCACCCGCATCGACAGTGGTAGGGTCCCAACCTCAAGGGCCTCAGCATACATTTCCAAAAGATGCAGAGCAAGGAGATGCTTGTATGCTTCGTAGAAGAAACCCGTTAATTCGTCCAGGCTAGGGGCCTTGGATCCATTTAGGGAATCAATTGCCTGGATGATCTCCTCACATGAGATAGACTCAATCAAAAATAGTCTCTGGCCATCTGTCAACCAGACCATGGCAATCTCACCCTAGTATCCTGCCCGTGCAGTTGAATCCCCGCTCACTGGTAATGAGTGTAGATGCGTATAATATCTAAGCATTTTACATACAATCCCCAGGGTGTCAGTTACTTGTTCACCTCTCTCTAGTTGCAGCTCAGGTATATACCCACCATCACAGTTCAGGCATAGGATCCTCGCCAGTGTGCGACCTGGTTGTTCACCTTCCCCATATTATTGGGCGATCACATACTTTCCCAGATAGGCTGTTTCATGGGCAACCATTTCGTGAAATTCATTCAGCAGAGTTGCACAGTGACGTTGTTGGTGCTTGTGCTGTTGTTGAGTGACTATCTAATCAATGTCTCTCAATTCAGCCTCTATGTGGGCTAGGCTATTACGCATATCTCGCAGTACCCTGGCATGTTTGGAGATACATACCCCTCATATATAAACCTTAAAGGTATCCCACAGTGTAGCCTGCATCGTGAAAGCCAGCATTCAGTATAAAATACTAAGCGATGGAGTGACATAGCTCAGAACGAAACACCTCGTCGAGTAGAGCATTGCACGGGAAGCACCACTGGTGCTCCAGAACCCCTCTGTATAGCACGCGCTGCACCATCCACACCAGAGACTGATCTAAAAATGTATATGGAAGATGCTTTACATCTTCCAGCCAGGGGATGCTATTTGCAGGTATGTACCAGTAGTCTATGCAGGTCCATACCCCGTGGGGCATGAAGTAAAATGTGCACCCAGGAGTGTAGGTGTGCTTCAGGCACCATGAGTCTCATAGAGAGTAGGTGTCATGAATAGTGACTGCGGCTTGCTATATACAGCACTAGTAGAGTCTAATAGTGGGTCCACTGCAATATCACCCAGGAGAATAAAGTCAGCGTCTATTAATCCCATCTGGGTTGAGAGTTCTTAGAAAAAATCAGGGTAATCCACACTGGGGGCATAGATGTTAACCAATAGGAGTCACTGTGCTACCATAGTTCCCGAAAGGAGCACATATCTCCCACTGTTGTCAATAAAACTGGCAGACGGGTGGAAGTGGATACTTTTATGTACTAAAATGCACACTCCCCTGAAATACGTACTGTTACAGGAGAAATATCAGTGGGGACTCCAAGAGGATGCAAAGGTGTGTGAATGTCAAGGGCAGCAGTGTGTATCCTGTAGGAAGGCTATTTTACCACTGTGTTGGGTAAAATAGGAAAGTACCTGTTTGTCCTTGCGTGGGTTGTGGCCCCTAATATTCCATGGCAAGAATTATAGTTCAGCCACATGCTCTCGCCCCATGCGTTGCGCTTTCATCCAAAGGTAAACACTTATAATTGCGGGCACAATTTAGTAGTGGCAGCCCGGACAAGCAACAGTGGTCAACATACACAAAAAACATATTAACAGCCAACTCCACCCTCACCCACACCAGACAAGGAACCACCCAGCAAATCTCAATACTAAAAGTCAAAAAGGACAAAAACACAAAGACCACCCCAGATTCCAGTGTGGTATACCCATTGGAAGGTGAGCAACGCTGTAGCTAACGGGGCCCATTAGTGAGTAATAACTGATGCATAAAATCTAGGAACGGCCTTCAAGAGGTCAGTCATGTATACATTTATCTGGGACTTGAGTTCAGAGGGGTACTGCTAAGTAGTTGTGAGAGCAGCCCAGGCAAGGCTGACAGAGTAATTGCAAGGTAGGCTACAAAGAAACCAGTCAGTCAGATGGGAAGAGATCCGTGCTTGTTACAGCATGTACATCAGGGGAACATTCTGGGGATGTGTGCCTAAAGAGTGATGCTTCTTTGCTGTATTGTTTGCAGAAAGTCATAACATCAGCTGGGTTGTCAAAAATGCAAGCCCTCTCATTGAGTTCCACCCGGAGATGGGATGGGTAGAGCATGCTATACTTCATTCCAATGTTGCAAAGCAAGTATTTAACTTCGACAAATTTGTGTTGTGTCTCCTGCACCGCTAGCGTGAAATCGGAGTGCAAGAGTATTGGAGAGCCCCTGGTAATGCAATAGGCCATGTTATCACACTAGGCAGAGTGCCATGTTCCAGTCCTTGAAGTTAAGTATGTGGGCTATGAGGGGATGGGAGTGGGCCAAGAGATTGATGGGCTCTTTCAACCACAAAGGTGGAAGTGCAGTTTTGGCAGTCAAAGAGGTCAGCCAGGAAATGTTTCAGAAACCGGTCCGGGTGGCCCATGTGTATTTCTTTGGGATCGCACTTCTAGATCTTCATTTTTCACCACCACAGCTTTTAGGAGACGCTCCAGATTATCAGCCTGCTTGGTGAATGTTGTAGTGCCATCCTCCAGGCTCAATATGCGTTCCTCCGCACCATCTAGTTGCATGCCCTAATGGTCTATGTGTTTGCCCATGTGGTGAAACTGGCCTGCAAGGGTGTCAAAGCAGGCATCAATGGAGCGAATGCCCGCAAAACGTTCCACCATTATAGCCGCTGTTTACATCATTTGTTCCAGGCTGATATTCTCAACTGCACCCGCATCCGCATCTGATGGGGGTTCTGCACATCCAGAAGCTCAAGACTTCTCAAACAGAAGTTTACATTGCTTAGTGTCCCCTTGTACCATGATGACTAGGTTGTGCCAGAAGCTGTTGCTCCTGCGTGAGTAGTAGTGTCACCGTAGTCAGGCCCCACTGAGGCTGCTGCGGAACATATTTATTGAAGATCCCCCTACAGGCTGCACGAGGGATACAAGGGGTCCAGCAAGGCTCAGTAGTCTCAAGCCTTAGGCTCACCTGCGGGCCATTTTGCCACAGGGCTTCTGAGGCAGGCCTAAGAAGCCACTTGCTCGTCCGTGTTTGACGTGTTCTTGGCCACCAAACTCCCACAAGCCAGCACCCAGTCATGCCGCTGCCATCAGAGAGTCAGATTTCATATTCCCGATGCTTGTAGATAAGAATTATAGCCTGAACCTTGTGGGATGAAGGCTGTCTGAGCCGGAGCTTCACTGCCAGGCAGCCATCTTGGTCGCTGGCGTGGTCATGCCCCCAAGTACCTCAGCCATTAACTAGGTGTTTGTCAGGGGCTTGAATGGAACTTCTTGTAAAGCTTGCAAAACTGTCACTATATCCCACAATGAAACCACCAGGCGTATCCTGGTCTTTTCATGTATGAGGTCTTCAACAACCTAGTGATCACATGACCAATGGCCAAAATGTTCTTGCATTTCGATGGATTCTTAGGTCTACCCCTCCTTCTTCAGGACAAACACAATGTACAGCAAACAACTGTATGAGACAGAGAAATTGTTCATCATTGTAGTACACAGTGCATTATCAAGATTCATTTTGTTTATTTTACACATATTTGTTTATGCTCCGAACTTTTCTTGCATTCATCCCACAATTAGATGCCTCTCATTTTCTCATCTGAGTTACTGCATAGATAATTATATGGTTCTATCACATTAACTCATTTATAAATCAAACTTGCTCAATGAAACACATTCCAACGATATAACATTGATTATCCCCTCGTTTCCTGACTTTCTCCCAGGTTTATCATATTCCCACTTCAGGTCAATAATCCATACTCTCATAGAGGAATATGCGTCCTTTTTATAACTACATCCTGCCACTACGTCCTGTATGATTCCACCAACAGGTCCTCCCAAGTGTTTCTATATCTGACATACTTGGGAGTAGGCAGTGTTGTTTTTTCTAAAGGATTTCCAATCCTATAGTCGCCGTTTTGTATGCATTTCATCAGACTTTTATATGTTCTGATATCACACCACCACATACTGCATAAAAACTATTCAGTAAGCTGATATTCTATTTCCCAGTACTCTAACTGTGTATACCTTACATTCTATAATCCTTAAAGCTAACAATTTTATCAAAAAAGCTAAATCCGTAATATGATTAATAATATGCTTGGTCTTTAGGGTGAATCGCCTGTCACATGTCTACAATCGGCGCTGGCTAGTCACCTCAGTTATTTCAAAAGTGCTTCAGATGTTAAAATTAATTTATAATGTAAAGAAAACAGGCCCAGTGTTCTCACCAACATGAAAACAACACTCTAAGTGCTGTAAGTCATTTCTAGTCCCCCTCGC
Organism: Pleurodeles waltl; assembly: GCF_031143425.1. NCBI lineage: Eukaryota > Metazoa > Chordata > Amphibia > Caudata > Salamandridae > Pleurodeles > Pleurodeles waltl. The sequence continues at coordinate 190,432,664 of NC_090451.1, read as the reverse complement.
TACTCCTTTTTGCTAAAAATGGGGTCCACACTCCACCCACTGTATAATGACTTCCAGACTGAGGCTCCGTTAATCTCGTTTTTGTCATGCCGCTCCTACTGTGAGTTTAATGGGGGATTGGCGGAGCAAGGGATTGCCCGGTCTCCCCCCAGGCAGATCGGGCGTCAGTGGTAGAGTCCACCACACAGGTTTTTGGGATTGGTCAGTTAAGGCGGAAGGGCAGGAGTACTGGGGACCTTATAAATAAGGGGGAAGGTGCAGGCAGCCTCTTTGGCCGTTTTGTCACACCCAGTATAAACGATTTTTGGATTTTGTGAGGTAGGCCTTAGATTGTGTCATTGGTTTTTGCTAATTACTTAGGTGTCGATAGTTAGGTTTAGCGGTGTTATTATAATGGACGCATCCAGTGAGGTTATTCAAGCATTGGAAATGTTGCAGGATGAAGGAAGAGAGGGTGTGTTGGAGCAGTCATGGATGAGTTTAAGGAGGCCTAAGAGGGTATCATCTGAAGGCGTGGCGGTGGCAGTAATTGCATGCGCCTCTACGGCTTGTAAGACAAAAAAGTTTCGGCAAAAAAGTGTAGCAGGAAGGAGAATTCGGTGCAGATAAGGCAAATGAAGGTTGCGGCTTACTTGTGCAAGGTTCAGGCTGTCAGAGAGGGGGCATGAAGTTTGCGTGTCGTTCTGGCACATCGATCAGGCAGCGTGTGGTTGCCAGAGGGAGAGGAGCCTTTGTGAAGAGTACGGTGGCTGAGGAGGGCTGCTTGGGTGATTGTAGTTTTAGCGCACCTGCGCCAGTGGTGACGCACATAGTGCGAGCAGACAAAAAACAAGCTCTACTATGAGTGAGCGAGGGGAGGGAGCTTTAGAGGAAAGAGTGTTGAGAATGGCTTCAAAGATTGCGGCGCCCACTGCAGAACATCAAGATATGGTTATAGTTGTGTCTGATGAAGAGGAGGAAGAGCATATGGGGGAAGGGAGTTTAATTTTAAGTTTTGAAGTGGTTAATGTGCCTGTGGTGATGCAAGATGGTGGAAGGCTGCAGTTGGTTCCCAGGTTGGTTAGCCCAATGTTACATAAGGTCCAGGAATGGGATGTTAATAAACAGACTATATATCAGACAAGGCAGCATATTGAATTTGTAGACAAAGGTGGTTTAGGTATCTGAGATTTGTTATATGGTGAAACTGATGTCAGTGGAAAGACAGGTATGGCACAGGTTAGGTTGGATTTTTGGCAATCAGGGCTACTAGTACTGCAGACTGGGTGTGGTGACAAGTATGCAATGGGTGGGCATGAGGAGAAATCATCATCTTGTATGGCTTGGGTGGCCTGCAGATAATCAGAGGATGCCGGTGGGGGTTAGGACACCCCAAAGACACCAAATTGAAGAGAGGGTGAGACCCGGAGCGTGTTGCCTAACATCGGGGGATGCATTTGTTCCAGTACCCCAAGATGTTCAACATTTGGTGCCTGAAGAGCCGTCTACCAGCTGGGGCGCTGGCTGCGTGGAGCAGAATGTAGATCTGGAAGAAGAACTTCTAGATTACGAGGATGGGGATGAACCGAAAGACAGAGAGGAAGGGTTTTGGGGAGCAGAATAAATCTAAAAGAGGAAGAAGTTTTGGTGTTTTTCAGGAAACAGCAAAGAGGGTGGTCCGGGGCGATCATCAGTTTGGAGGAAGTCGGATTACCATCTCAGCTGGAAAGGTACCCGAAGGTGAGGAGATGAGGGAATACTTGGGAAGGAGGGGTATCCCAACATGGGAGGGCTGATTTGGCTGCAAAGGCTTTGGTAAAAACATGGGAATTCAAGTGCTTATAGGGGACAAGAGTGATGTGATCATAAAAAATTTAACACAGGAGGTAAGTGTTGCGGATATGGCTTCAGGTAATTCAGAACTGCGTCAAGTTGGGAAAAGTCAAGTTCAAGAAATTAAGGCCCTCATTCTGACCTTGGCGGGCGGCGGAGGCCGCCCGCCAAAGTCCCGCCGTCAGGTTACCGTTCCGCGGTCGAAAGACCGCGGCGGTAATTCTGACTTTCCCGCTGGGCTGGCGGGCGGTCGCCTTCAGACCGCCAGCCAGCCCAGCGGGAAAGAGGCTTCCACGATGAAGCCGGCTCGGAATCGAGCCGGCGGAGTGGAAGCTGTGCGACGGGTGCAGTTGCACCCGTCGCGTATTTCACTGTCTGCGCAGCAGACAGTGAAATACATGTAGGGGCCCTCTTACGGGGTCCCCTGCAATGCCCATGCCAGTGGCATGGGCACTGCAGGGGCCCCCAGGGGCCCCGCGACCCCCCCTACCGCCATCCGGATCTCGGCGGTCCGACCGCCGGGATCTGGATGGCGGTAGGGGGGGGTCGGAATCCCCGCGGCGGTGCAGCAAGCTGCGCCGCCGCGGAGGATTCAATGGGGCGGCGGTACACTGGCGGGACCCCGCCAGTGGTGCCGGTCCGACCGCGGCTTTACCGCCGCGGTCGGAATCCCCATTGGAGCACCGCCGGCCTGTCGGCGGTGCTCCCGCGGTCCTCCGCCCTGGCGGTCAAAGACCGCCAGGGTCAGAATGACCACCTAAGTCTGAAAATGAGGACTGGAGGAAGTGTTAAAACAAAAAGCCTCCATACATGGGAGTGTTGATGCCTTTAGGGGCGAGTCTCACTCAGACTATGATGGATAAGATTTGTAGAGGCAAGTTTATTGATGTTTTTAAGCTCCTTCACAGGGAAGTCCAGGCTAAGGAAGGTTCAGAAGAGGAGAAGTGGGAGTTAGTGTGTAGGCCTAAAGAACCTACCACAATCGAAAACTGGACTTCTGCCTTTTTGATATACGCAAGCATCTATTGTGAGCGCTATCCAGAGAGGAGTGTAGCTTTATTCAAGTATATGGACATTGTGCGGAGGGCTCAAATGGATTATGGTGGTTTTGGATGGTTTAGATATGACGAGGAATTTCGGGCAAGGATGGCTATTTATCCAGATAAATAATGGGGGGAGATTGATAAGGAATTATGGATGCAGTGGCTTTGGACTACGCCAGTCATACATACCGCTAGTGGTTTGCCTTTACAATATAAGCCCTTTCAGGGTCGTCCCACGCAATAAGGGGTGGGGAATGCGTCGAGAGGACAGCTGCCTCAAAATGGGGCTTGCTGGTCGTTTAACAGCGGTGTGTGTACAAGTCAACAGTGTAAATTCAAACATGACTGCTCTAGCTGTGGAGGTAGACATCCAGTTTACCAATGTTTTGGAGGGATGCATTGGGGATGGCAAGGTCCACATGGGAGAGGGGGTACCAGGGGTAGGGGGTCACATGCACCAGGTGGCAGGTAAGGGTCCCTACGCCTATTAAATTAGAGATACAATACTGATTGCAATTTTATCTAAAGGAGTCAGCAGCAAAACATTTTTGTGGGGTTTTACAGAAGGTTTGAGGCTATGTTACTAGGGACCAAGAATACTGAGGTGGACCAGAAATTTGAGGTTGGCAATGGATCAACCTGAAGTGGTGAGGGCTAAGTTGCGGAAAGAACTTGAATTGGGTAGAATTGTGAGCCCCTTTGATTATTGGCAATTGCCAAATTTGATGATTTCCCCATGGGGGGTTGTGCCAAAGAAACAACATGGCGAGTTTCTGTTGATTCATCTTTTGTCATGGCCGTTGGGGGCATCAATTAATGATTTTATTGCCCCAGAAGATTTGAATTGTTCATTATGCTTCAGTTGATGAAGCAGTTTCATTGGCTGAACAATTGATGTTTGGGGCGGAAATGGCAAAATCCGATATTCAGTCGGCTTTTAGGCTCCTTCCTGTGCATCCAGATGATTTTTCTTTGTTAGGCATGCAGTTGGATGATGCAATTTATGTTGACAGGATGTTGCCTATCGGTTGCTCTGTTTTGTGTTCCTTATTTGAACTGTTTAGCTCATTTGTGCAGTGCTTTTTTCAGTCACAGACGGGTTATAAATTTGTAACTCACTACTTGGATGATTTCTTTTTGGTGGGAGCAGCTGGAGCAGCTGATTCAGGAGAATGTCAGACAGCTTTGTTGTATTTTCAAAAGGCCATGCTCGACATGGGAGTTCCATTGGGTCTGGAAAAAACGGAAGGGCTCACAAGTTGTTTGAATTTTTTGGGTATTGAGTTGGATTCAAAGAAAATGGAAGTGCGTTTACCTAAAGATAATGTACAGTCATTGATTGTGTTGTTAAAAGAAGCAGTTCAAAGACCTAAGTTGGAGTTGAGGCAGGTGCAAAGTTTGATTGGGCATTTAAAATGTGCTTGTAAGGTTGTAAGAGTCGGAAGGGCCTTTTGTATGAGGTTGGGTTTCACCCTTAGTGGTGCGGTGTTGCCTCATCACCACATCTGGCTTCGGGCCAGTGTTCGTGCTGATTTGAGGATGTGGATTTCTTTTTAACAAGACTTCAATGGAGTGATGATGTTTGTAGAAGGTAAGGATTGGTTTTGTCAAGTTAAAATCTTCTCTGATAATTCAGGTGCACATGGTTTTGGCTTGTTCTGGGATGGACCTCGGGTGGCTGAGAGTTGGCCGACTGCATGGAGGGCGGCCTGGCATAGTATTGTCTTTTTGGATTTTTTTCCATTAGTTGTGGAATTGTCGATTTGGAGTCACACAGTAGCCAATAGAAATGTGGTGCTTAATGTGGATAATCTGACATTTGTGAATCTAGTTAATTCACAGAAAGCAAAGGATGAGAAAGTGTTAAGATTATTGAGGTTGTTTTTACATAATTGTTTGAAGTTCAATATAATGTTCAAGGCCAAGTATGTTCCAGGTGTTACTAATGATATTGCTGATGCACTATCTCGTTCACAGTGGCGGAGATTACGTGGGCTTGCACCAGGAGCAGATGTGCAGAAAACAGCAGTTCCTGGGGCATTATGGGAGATGAGAATTTGAGGATGTTGGAGCTGATACAACACTCCATAGCTCCGTCTACACGGAAAAGTTACGATCAGGCTTGGTCAGAATTTCTTAAATCAGGTGCAGTTAGGAGAAGGGGGCGTTTTGGCTTGTAAGGAAAGGCGGGAAGATGCTGTTTGTTTCATCATGCAGCAGATTGAGTTGGGTTTGTCAGCAGTAACAATATCGGGTAAGCTGTCAAGCATTTCATGTTACGGTAAGTATTTTTGGGGGTATGATCCAATGGAGGGAGAAATCTGCAGAAGAATAATGCAGACTGGGCTAGAAAAGGGGGTGCATGAAGTGATCAGAGACGCCCGATAATGTCACAGTAGTTGAGGGACTTGATCTTAGTTTTCAAAGATGTTTGTTTTTCTCCATGGGAGGTTGTTCTAATGTCCTTAAGCATGTCATGACTTTTTCATGGGGCGTTTAGAGTCTCGGAGTTGTTGAGTGTAAAAGGTAAGGAAGGCATTTTGCACGCTGAAGTGAGGGTGAAGAAAGGAGTTATTTATTTGTGGTTATGGTCATCAAAGGTTGATCAGTTGGGGAGGGGATGTGAAGTGGTAATGCAAGGGGGGGGATCCTCCTGAGGGTCCTGTATATTGTTGGTTGTCTTATACCAGGATTTTGCCGGAAGATTCATGGTTTGTATTTGTTCATTGGAATGGTGCACTATTGAAGTCGCATCAGTTACTTTCAGTTTTGAAGATGGCAATTAAAAAACTGGGGATGGATCCACAATTTTATGGTACTCATTCTTTTAGGATTGGGGCAAATACAGAAGCTAAGCAACTGGGGCATTCCGGTAGGGCAATACTGGATTTAGGTTTTTGGATGTCTTAGGCCCTCATTACGAGTGTGGCGGTCTCAAGACCGCCACACTCGCGATGGCGGCTGGACCGCCACAGACAGGGTGGTCTGACCGCCCTATTACGACTGTGGCAGATGTGCCACGATCCGACCGCTGGCACCGCCAGGTTGCTGCCTGTCGACAGCCTGGCGGTCTCTGCAGTCGCAATCTGCCAGGGCAGCGCTGCAAGAAGTGCTGCCCTGGGGATTACAAGTCCCCTTTCCGCCAGCCTTTGCATGACGGTCTCACCGCCATTCGAAGGCTGGCTGAAAGGTGGTTTTGGACAGCCCCGTTGCACATTTCACTGCCCGACGGGTGCTATCGCACCCGATGCAACACAACATTGCGGACGGCTCAATTAAGAGCTGGAGTCAATGTTGTGGTGAGTTTTCTGGTGGGCCATCGGATGGAAACGCTGTTTTCGCCCACTGGCCCTTCAGACAACTCCTAATGGGGTGGGCAAAAGACCTTCATTACTGCCGGTCTTTTGCCTACAGCGGCTTTGCGGCCTGGATGAGGCCCTAAGTGTTTTAAGTGCTATGTTAGAACAAGCCATTTTTGAGGCATGTTGAAATGTTACATGTATGCCAGTTGTTTTTATGGGTAATTGTGTGTGTTTTTTCTGCTTTTTTAAGGTTGTGTGGCTGGTCCAAACAGAGCAGGTTGTTCAGTTTGGATATGGTGGCATTCCTTCGTGTTGTGGGCCGAGAAGCAGGCTTTAGCAAGCCATTTTGGGCGGCAATTGGGTTTGGATGGGGCCAGAATTAAGATATATTGGATGGGCAAAAATGGTATGAGTTGGGGAGAGTTATTATATTTTCTCTCCAAAAGATTAGCTCAAGGTGTTTGTCCTGATTTATCAGTGGTTCATTTAGGTGATAATGATTTAGTGGCTGTAACGGGTATCGGGCTTCTGAAGTCCATGAAGATAGATTGTGACCGGGCCGCCCCGGGCAACAGCGGGGAACCGGCAGAAACGGAACCGCTACGGCCGCGTTCCCAGGTTCCCCTGGAAACGCGTCCGCAACGAGGCCAGCGTCCTGAGGTTGCCTCGGCAACCTCCGGTGACGAGGAGGCTCCGGATTGGCCACCAGGCGGCCAAAAGACGGAAGCTCCGGTCGAGAGGGGGAGAGCCGGGAAGGAAGAGAGGAAGGAGAACGACGGCGGCGACGGCGAACCTAAGGAGGAAGAGAGAGACGGCGACAAGGACATCGGAGGAGGACCCCAGTGGCCTGGAAGCGGCGGAACCCGAACCCAGAGGAACAGCGCCCGACCGGAAGCAGGGGAGACCAGCCCAGACCGACGAGAGGACCTCCACAGAGCCAGCCACGACCCTGGAGGGTCGTGGCTCTACAAGGTACGGTCCTTCTGGACAAACCGAGGGGCACAATAAAAGGGGAGAAACGCTGGGGAAGGGAGGGAGGCAGGGTGAGGGGAGGGAGGAGAGAAGGGCACTTTAGAGAGCACCGGGAGAGCACAAAAGGGTAAAGTACGGAATATACACAAGCCCTGAAGTCCTCACTGGCACCTATATCACACATAAACCCCCCCCCCCCCTCCTTAAACCTTTTCCCCAGTAAAACATATAAGTAGAAGACGTGGTATAAGGCGTCCGTTCCACTCACCAGCGGTATGTGTTCCCTTTTTCTTGTATGTCACATCCGGGACCTGATGAGGACGATCCGGTACGCCACCTAGAGAAAAGGAAGAAAAGGGACACAGATTAGAAGGAAGATATTCACCACTCCAGAGAAGAAACTGGCGCTAAACGTCGTACTGACTTTTCATCAGTTCTTATTTCAAATTACTAATAAATACTTACCTCAAAAACCCAAATTTACCTCTCCTGAGTGTCTATACTGTGGGGACTGTCTACATAGATCTATTGAGGATCAAGTAAAAATGGGCTGGGACACACATTGTTTGGACGTAGTTGGTTCCTAGGCGGGTTTGGAGGCGAGCAAATTCATTCAAAGGTATAGAAAAACAGCGGAAAAAGGTGAACAGGGAGGTCAGATGTTTTTATCAGGCAGAGGGGGTATCAGTTTTGCAGCATGAAGAGATTATCTATGGGGATGTAGATCTTTTTAGGAAGGATGGGGTGCATTCATCCTTTTTAGGTAACAAGCATTATTTATTGGAACTCAGAATGAGGATCTGAGAATTACTAGATGAGAATAGATGGGATCTGGACTAAATTGATGATTTTTTCTAGTGGAGCAGGAAAACGCCTGGAGGGTATTCCTGTGTGGCGGGTTTTTACAGACATGCTTTGGGGGGGAAGGGTAAGGATGCACAAAGATGAGAGGTCAGGGAGTTTTGACAAGGAACCAAAGGGAGGAAAAGGCTAGGGTAACTACAGAAGGTGGACAGCAGGACAGATGGGTACTGGATTGGTCGGGTCAAGGTGGGGATGGGAAGGAGGTTTTGATGAGGGGTAAGTTTTGTAGAGGGTGTGGGTGGGGTTTTAGGAAGTTATATGTATTAGTGAGGAGTTCTAGTTTTGTAAGGCTAAAATGCCAAGGTTAATTGTTATTCTCAGACCTGTTCTATAAAAGTGGCCTTTTACCCCAATAAGTGAGTTGTGGTTGTACGCTGTTTCGCCCAATTTTATTTTCTCAAATCTGCAAATATATCTCCGTTATTGCTGCATTCTGAAATTGTATATATCAATATAAATGATTACAATCTCCACCCAGGTCTCACTTACTGGACACCCTGCTTAATTTGCTGTAGCTCTGTTCATTAAACAAACGTTTTATTTGATAAACCTGTGTTTGCTTCCTGCGTCTACATTACCCCCAATGTCCTGTCCCATTGGACAGACACAGGCCTATGCTTGCATGCTCTACCTACTACCAAGCATCAGCTGTATTGTATGCTTCACTGGCCATCTTACAATCAGGCCCAAAAGACTTTACCAGTTCTTTACTCCATTCCTGTTTATTCCTCAAATTACAGTCATTTTAAGCATGCAAACAGAGATCATTAGGATGTAATTCACTAGACAAATTCCAATATTCCACTATTATCATCTCTGGTCTCCTATTTTTCCAAAAAGGATCATACATAAGGCCCTCATCATGTTTGTTAGTATCCTTTAGTAAGCAGTTTTTCTGTTTATACTCCTCAACTACATCCTTTGATATTATGGTAAAATCTATTTTTTTAGAGCAAGACATATACATCATTGCCCAATAAACCAGGATTTATTAGCCTGAATAAACAAGAACCAATACACACAGAGCCTCACGATGTAATGCCACTGAGAGCTGCCAAATGGACAATTAGAATATTCATGAGGTTCTGTAAGGAAGGCCGCAAAAGGGGATGGGAGCAAATGAAAGACGGAGGGATAGGATGAAATACATCTTCTTCCCAAATAGAACAACGAAATCAAACTTATTTCGTGATGATGCTCCAGACTGTAGTTCTGGTCCTTGAAACCCTTTTCACTCGATAAGCAATAGAAGAATTATGCTCAAAATAAATCTCAGCTTTAGTCGTACCACAATGCTCTCTGGAAATGTCCTCCCTCCTCACCATGATATTATTAGTCTTAACCAAGGAACCATGGGCATGCTCAATTAGGGGTGACCACTTGATTAAAGGCCTAAGGTGGCAGGTACACTAGCAAATTCGGATTTGCCTATATGCTGATGACCTGTTTTTATATATAGCAGTTCTGGAGCCCCATCCCCACATACTTTAGGCCCGCCTACATATAGTCAAAACATTTGGTCGGTATTTCAGCTTTAAGATAAATTGGTGAAACTCTACAATTTTCCCATTAACTAAGTGGAAACTCTTGACCTCATTGGTTTGCCTGCTACAGATGTCCTCTTTGGGTGTCAGAAATGTAGGCATCTATATTGCCAGTTCTAAAGAAAACTTTATGGAAACAAATGAGTGGCCTTTATTAGCAGACTTTAAAAATTATGGCCCTTATTATAACCCTGGCTGATGGCGTTATTTTGGAGAAAAATACTGCCAAAAGGCTGGCGGTACCTTTCCCCAAAATATGATATTGGCGGTTTGGGCCAAGCCAAGCTGCCAATGTACCACTCCGTCCGCCAGGGCGGTAACAGCCGCCGGGCTGGAGACTTCAGGATCTAGCCAGGCGGCCGTCACAGTCCCACCCTCAGGATTATGACCCCGCCTACCACCATGGTTTTCGTGGCAGTCTTAAAAATCAAAAGTCGAAAATCATGGCGGTAGGCACTATCAGTGCCAGGGAATTCCTTCCCTGACACTGATAGGGGTCTCCCCCGCCCCACTCCCCTCCCCAGAGCCCTCCCCCACCCTCCCCCTACCGACACCCCGACATACACACCCCTACACGCACAGACATACACAAGCATGCACACATTCACCCACGCATGCATACATTTATACACACACACACACCAACACACACTGACATACATCCTAGCACACACACATTCACACAACACAACATACATGCACTCACACCCATTCATGCACACACGCATTCCACACGCCTCGCACCTGCATGCACGCACACAAAAACATCACCCCCCCCCACACACACACACAACACTCCCCACCCTCCTCCCCTGTTTGAGCACCTGACTTACCTGCTTGCAGGGGGTCCTCCGGCAGGAGACGGGATACAGCAGCGCCGCCAGCGGAATATCGCCAGGCCGTATCATGTGCCATTATTCGTCGTCGGCGTTCTACTTGTGTGGCGCTGCTGCTGGCAGCAGCGCCACCTTACCACCGTCTACCGCCATGCACGTAGCCGGAATTCCGCCAGCGTTCTGGCGGAATTCCGGCTACTGTCATAATATGGCAGACGGTAGGTAGCCACGGCGACGGTCTTCTGGAGGCCGTCGCAGTGGCAGTAGGTGGCATTTACCGCCATTGTCATAACGAGGGCCTATGTTTCTTAGTGGAGGAAATTACTACTATCCCTCACCTGCATTGCAGCCATGTTTAAGTTGATCTCCACCACTACATTTCTGTATGTGCTGCAGAACACATCTTTCTGGGTCCCAGAAAACATTTTTGTATGACTGGATGAAATAGTTCGTACACAGGTTTAAGAAGAGAGGGTGCCCATGATCTATCTCACTCAGTACTCTGCTGTGAGAGATGTGTGATGGACTAAAATTGCATTGCTGGATTTAAGGAAATTCTACTGGGCACCCCAACTTATTGTTGAAAAAGACTGGATGTTTGCAGTCAAGCAGGAACTGATGCTACAGATAGACATGTATGTAATGGGCAAGGAAGGGTACATTGGGCAACTGTACAGTGATAGGAAAAGAGGTGGCCTGCCAGGGCTTACAAAGGCAGTCCTGAAAGCATGGAAAGTGGAAGGGAAGATATGCCTTGAAACACATTTTTTGTGAGGTGGGAAAATTGAAGGAGGTATGAAGTCGGACTCGATTTTGACAATGGGAAACAGTTTGCATCTCGAAGATGGGGGAGGTATGGGGCAGAGATAGACTTAAAGTATATAAAATTGCTAAAGCTGTACGAACTACTAAAATCACAAAAATATAAACATGGACCTCCGGCATGCCCTGTGTTGTCATGGGAAGAACTTAGCAGAGCTCCAAGACTGCTCTCCCGTGGAAAATAGTCTAATATCCACTGCCATCCACAAGAAGGCAATCTTTTAAATCTATAACATGGTCATTAATAACTTGGCCAATATGCTTGAAAATTTGAAGGATAAACGGGCGAGATCTGGATTCAATTGAAGAGGTGGAATGGGAGGTGGCCTGTGGTTATGTTTGAAGTTTGGCCATACAAGTTGGGTTCAAACTGGTGCAATTTAAATTCTTTTTCTTTGTATAATATATCTGACTACAAATGCGTACATTTAGGCAAGGCACCAACTCCTTATGTTTGAGGGGTTGCAGATAAGAGTGGACATTCTTTCATACTACTTGGCAATGCCCTGTGGTGGAGTATCTCAAGAGCGCCATTGTGGGATCTGGAAAGGGTCCATGGAATCTTTGTTGAGACCTCTCCCAGTAGTGCACTGTTGGGTATGTGGTGCGATTTAACTCCAGTGTAGTCGGTTGATGGTAGCAAGAAATCATGTGGCTAGATTATAAGGAGAACAGGGAGCCCCAAAGATATAGGCATGGGAGAAGAGTATGGACTGCTGCCTTGTAGTGGGAAGGGCCATCTACAACAACAAGGCCTGGCCTCACAAGTGTGCTGAAAATATGAGTAAAGTAGCAACTTTCCACTGTGCAGTCTAGGTCGCTGAGTTTGATCCTATCAATGTAAGAATGCCAGTGGATCCTGCTGTAACGAATGTTGGTATCAGTGCAGCAGTAATGATAGTACTAGTATACAATGCTCAGGCTGGTAGTTCATGTTCTGTTAGGACTGTTTTAATTTTACTCATGTTGTTGAATTGGTATTGATGCGTTAGCACAAGTGTTTTTAACAGTTTTGTTCTTTAGGTTACCATTCCATAAAACTAATACAGTGTTTGAAAAAAACAGTGGATTACCGCCCTCCAAAGAAACTGAACCCATCAAAGACAAGAGTTCTATTCATTTTGCTGGCTCATTCTCCTACCCAGGTGCAATCTTGGATTGATTATTTTAAGTTTCTCAATTTTGAACGCAGTATCATTAGCAATCTGACGGTTCATCCCAGTACAAGACCCCAAGACCTCAATCCTATTGCTCGTGCTGTCCAGATTTAACAATGGCATTTAACTTCTGACTGGCCTTCCTAAAGTGTACTTTCACCTCTGAAACCAGTTCTGCATATAGTGGCTCATTTTAATACTTAAACCAACAGATATGACCATATGTCACTGATCCTACTTATGCTTCAGTGGCTCCACATTGAAGTTGGAACCTTGTACAAGACAGTCTGTATCACACACAAGATTATGCATTCAGCATCTCCTCTTTATTCAACGCACATGTTGACCGTGTAAGGCGGCCTCCGTATGTTTCAGAGTGTGGATATGCTTCTAGAATCTTCTGCAATCGGAATAGAGGAGACAGTGGCTCATTCCTACTCAGGCAGTGCAATTAGAATGTGTAAATATACCCTGCCAGCCATACACACCTTTAAGTCCTTGGTTTTGTTCAAGAACATACTTTTCTTAAGACACTTTCACTCAGTCCATAACTAACTGCTCTAGTTTGTCCTCTGATGATCATAATCTTGGTTGTTCCCTCTTACCAATATTCCTTTTGCTCCCCCAGTCAAGGCCCTCTCCTCCCTGTCTTCTCTCCATTCTCTCCTGGGCCCTGATTGCAATTTCTCAAACACATTATATCGTCTGCTGCTTACTGTAATGCTCCCTCCTTCTATAACAAAGTTGTGGTGGTTCATCTTCGTGTTTCTTCAATGTTTGGATGTTTGTAGCACCTGCATTGTGGAAATATATATAGGCCCATATTTATACTTTTTTAGCGCCGCTTTTGCGTCATTTTTTTACGCGAAAGCGGCGCAAACTTACAAAATACAAATGTATTTTGTAAGTTTGAGCCGCTTTTGCGTCAAAAAGCGGCGCAAATGCAGCACTAAAAAAGTATAAATATGGGCCATAGGGGGTTATTACAACTTTGGAGGAGGTGTTAATCCGTCCCAAATATGACGGATATACCACCAGCCGTATTACGAGTTCCATAGGATATAATGGACTCGTAATACGGCTATATCCGTCACTTTACCGTCACTTTTGAGACGGATTAACACCTCCTCCAAAGTTGTAATAACCCCCATAGTCTCTTAAAAATACTCCTTCCCTTCTTCAGTTTTCCCTTACACATTCCTTCACTTCTTATTTTCTATTTATCTAGCGGTTAAAATGCCTTTCCATCTTTTATATATAGCTACAATAGTAATTCCATACTTCTTTTTTAAAGCATTCTGATGCCTTGTTTCCTGGTATAATTTTCATAATTGAATGCTACTAGGTTCTGCTCCCTCACTCTTAAGATGATCTTTATTAATTTAATTCTATCATAGTGCAACAGAATTACAGGACCCACAACTTCACAGTAGATTACATACAGTGTATACTTGCATTTCATCATCACAAACATCTGCCAACTCCCACCCTGCATGACAGTTACTTGGTGGCCACTGGATCAACATCATACATTCGCCCATCTTCTGCGTCATCATAATCCCTACATATTCCTGAAATTAGTGTGCCACCCCTGGTAGAGGAGGGACAGCCTTTACAATGCAGTCTTTACCATGCAATGCTTTTTACACAGGTAAGTACCACAGAGATAAGTATTTATACCTTTACCACGCAGGTAAGTATTAGCACAACTATGTAATTTCACAAAAAATGATTTAGGAGTTTAGATGTCAGTAGTGGAGTAAAGAGAGGTAAGGGTAAGTTTAGGGGTGGGTAGTGGTAAAGAGAGGTAAGAGTAATTTTAGAGTTTAGGGGTGGGTAGCTGTAAGGGTAATTTTAGGGTTTAGGGGTGGTGTTGGAGTGGGCCCTTTCTGCAGTCACCACAGATGTTTGCCTTCTTTTGCTGAACCAGTTTTGTTTTTGATCTTTTAGGTCTCTGCACATTACACCTGCTAACCAGTGTTAAAGAGCTTGCGCGTTCTTGTCTAACATATCTTTAAGGAACAATAGTCCCTGAGGAAAAGAAACTTCTGTAATACAATAATCGTAGACTTACAGTGAAATTTATGATATAATCTCAATTTGTCAACTTCAAAAAATAACATATTTATTAAATCACAGATAACAAAAAAGTATAGTGGGAAACAAAAGCACTAAAAGGGCGATCGGAGTCAGCGTTCTCAGGCATATTCAATGTGACATGAAAGCCACATTTATATGAAGTTACAAGCGTATTGCACTCATGCTCATATCGCACATAAAGTTAGTTTCAACACATTGAGTCATGGTACTTTCATAAACGACGTTTCGATCTCATACATGATACCGGGATCATCATCAGGACATGACAATCCGCCTGAGAGACCTGCAAATTTACTACATATGTAACCAAGGTCTACTGTAAAATAAAAAAGAGGAGAGAGAGAGAGAGAAAAGAAGGAAAGGAAGAAGGAGGGGACAAAGGGGTGAAATTAGACATAGCAATTTGTTCAACTCCTCACAACAATACGCGCAAAGGGTGTTAAAAAACCAACTGAATTGCACAGATATTGTGATAATGAAGAACCATTAAGCGCTTAAAGTCAGCAACACCGGCAGAATGGCCCATGCGCAGCCCTGCACTAATGGGCATTCATGCAAATACACACCGTGTACCGTCTAGAAGGGGCTGACCAAGTGAATTTATTGTGTGGACCTAGATGTGGGTGGCATGCTGTCATAGCCACGAATTGAGTATTGTTTCAAAAAAAGTGGAGGGGGGGAGCACACAGTGAGTTGTAGCAAGCAACAATGTGCCGTAAAATAAGGTCTTCATGCAATCAAGAAATCAATCTAAATCAAACCTAAGCCTAGGAAATATACTTCATAGACCCATCATAACAGCCAGGAGATTGACAAGGATAATTGTGGAGAGAAAAAGTCAAGAATTACCAATACATACACTTCACGGCCATACCCACCCCTGCCCTGACGTCTAAGTGCCGCCTGCACTGAAACGAACCAATACAGTTCACACTGTGGCCCCTCTGCCTTTGTACCTCTAGGCAGATTCGAGACAAACCCAGGAAAAGGGGGAAGGTTAAAGAAAGGTTCATTCCGTCACCCACAGGCTGGCACTGGGTATAAGAATAGCATCTCGAGAAACTCTTATCAGAACACTCCTGGACTTGTGGAAGATTCAGAAAAATGACTCCCCTGCTGTCTGAATTAGGAAGGCACAGTAAGTGTAAAAAAGTGATTGATGGAATTCTTGAATTAATCTCAGCCACTCGGGGTGCACCCCAATCATTTTTATTTTGCACACCATGTCACCTCAGTTTGGACCCAGCTGTATGCAAATCAGTCTTGTCTCTGATCCAGTCAAAACAGTCCAGCCAAAATTGCCATGCCAGGGCTTCCCTAAACCAGAACACAAGCGCCCCAGCACTGGTTTCACCTTAGTTAACCTGGGTACAGCTTGGTTCCAGTGACACAGTGTGCTTGGGACTCATGTCTGAGCATACTTGTACCACTTAGCATGGCACATTAAAGTATATAAAAAAGTGATGGATGGAATGCTTGAATTAATCTCAGCCACTGGTAAATTACTTGGGCCGCATCAGAATCCATCTTTATTTTGCACACCCTATCACCTCAGTTTGGACTCAGCTATATTCAAATCAGTCTTGACCCTACTCCATTCAGAACAGTCCAGCCTGAACTGCCAAACATGGGCTCATCAGCGGGTACAGCTTGGTTCCAGTGAAACAGTGTTCACAGGACTCATGTCTGGGCATACCCATCCTACTTAGGATGACACACTAAAGTATTTTTAAAAAGTGATGGATGGAATGCTTGAATTAATCTGAGGAACCTAGAGATGGGGGAAAATGGATTACTCAAGAAAAATCTCTTTACATTAATCTGCTAGATTTAAAAGTGGTAGAATAACACCTTCATGCTTTTCTGCCAAGAGTAGCCAGTCCTGATACATATGAACCGTACTACACCAATGCACTATATAGACAAACAAAGGGGAACAAGATCTTGCACCTTATCTTGAGAAGCGCAAAGAATTTGGGAATGGTCATTGAAGCACCAAGTGCAAATGAGAGTGGAAAATGTCCCCAGCCATCACAATCAGTGGGTGGATATGTTAATCAGGATGACAAATTATTGTCACAAATGGAACCTCAACCAAAAGGTCCTCAAAGTTTTTGCATGATGGGGAAAGTTGAGTCTCAACCTCTTCGCTACAGCCCAAAACCGGAAGTGTCAATTCTTTGCAAGCTGGCACCACCAACCACAATCATCGGAGAATTCCCTTTAAATGGCATGGACAGGAATATTTGCCTATGCTTTCCCTCCAATACTTTTAATTCCAAAACTCTTGAGCAAGATGAAGAGGGAACCATGCAGAATAATTCTAATATTTCATAGGGTCCAGACAATACTGGTTCACCAAGCTACTTCTCCTATCAGGTGAATCATCAGAAATTAACACCGATCTTCTCACAATGAACAACTACCAAGTGCTTCATCTGGACCCGTAACCCTTGAACTTGTTGGCCTGGCTCCTGAATTCCACAAAGTCTCGCATCTAGACACTCCACATAATTGTAGACAAATCCTAGCTAAATCCAGAGCGCTTTCAAATAATGCAATTTCCCAGTTCAAGTGGAAGTCTTTTTGTTTATGGTGCGCAGACAACAATGTTCATTCAATCTCATTGCAAATTCAGGAGATACTGCTGTATCAATGACATCTATCAAATTCTGGTCTGTTACACTCTTTTGTAAAGGTGCATTTGTCAGACATTTCTCGTTATAGGAGATCGTTGAATAATTCATCTTTGTAGTCAAATAGAATTATAAAAGAATTCTTAAAATAACTTTTCCTCCTTTGAAAAATCCTCTAATTCCTTTGCAGCTGAATACAGTCCTATCACAGCAAATGAAGAGTCCTTTCAAACCTATTCATAAAGCAGACTTTAAATATGTTTCATGGAAGGTGGCATTGCTCCTTGCATACACTTCAGCAAGCAGAGTAAGTGAGATCCCAGTTTTCACCATCAAAGAGTCTTATTTGCAATTTAGAGGTAATTGAGTAATTGCCAAATCCCCGTTTTATCCCTAAAGTACTATCTCAATTCCATCTAAATAAACCAGCGGGATTAAAAAAATTATTCTAGAATCAAGGGACATAGCATAGAGAACACTACATATGCTAAATGTTAAATGATACATAAAATGTTTATATTGATGTAACCAGTGCCTTTAGGAGATCGCACAAATTATTGGTAGCATATGGCAATTCTCATAAAGACCTTCCCCTCTCAAAGTAAAGGAAAGCACATTGCATTTCAGCAGCCATAATCTTTTGCCATAATAAAGCAGGTACGCCTTTGGCTGGAGTAGTGAAAGCACATTTGACAAGGAAAATGTCTACGTAAAAGGCTCTTTTTGCTAGTTTGTCTATACAAGACATCTGTAGAGCAGCAACTTGGAAAATACACACATTCACCCAACATCACTGATTCAATGGTACACAACGACGCAGTAGTGAGTTAACCAGTTTTTGTCAGGACTTATGGGACCTGTGCCCATTCCGCACTCCAAATTGTACAAGGGATGTCCACTTTATGCTGAAAATATTGTGCTCCAGGGGGTCATCAGTGGTGGAAATGCTAAGAGAATTGCAGCCATGCCTGGAACCTATTGTGTGCTGGGATTGAAACTCCACTATAGGATAGCTGCAGCAGTAGACTCAGAGGTATTGGCGAAATAGCTGTCCTTTCTGGGTGAAAACAAGTTAATTAAAACTTTATAGTGAAAAATCAGGGGCCCTCATCTTTAAGGGGCACCCTACCATAGGATGTAATTTTTATGGTTTAAATCTATTTCTTGGTTTAAATACAGAAGACAATAATACAAGAACACTCACCTACATCCAATAGCCAGTGAGGATTAAACAAAACATAGGCAACTGGAAAGGACAGGGTCATGGGGTGGAAGATGTTCTCCCATGAGTGTACTAGGAGAAGCAGGATATGTGACCTATCTATTCAGTTGATGTGCCTCCGGTAGGAGTGTAAAGGTCTGTGGAAAGGAAGTAGCTTAGACACGTGTTATCCCCTCAGCTGGATTCAGTATCATGTTGCGCTACCATGGTGAGGTGAAAAGCATGTACATAAGCAGGGCAGGTGAGTTCCCTGAATGTTTGGAATGGGTAGTGCAAGCAGGGTTCCTAAGTTATAGATAATTGAGTCTTTGGTCAATTGTTGCTGTCAACTTTTCGATACCTATGAGATCCCAGAGTTTGTGTAGCCAATGTAAGTGTGTAGGGTTTTTCGCTGTGCTCCACCTGGCTAGGAGAACATGCTTAGTGGCACAAAGAGCTAGGGTAATCGCGTGCCCTTTCACAGATTTCAAGGGGTATGTGAGGGCATTTGGAAGGCCTAGTAGTATATAGCTTGGAAATTTGGGGAGTTCTGTGGCATACATGTGTCAATGGCTGTTAGAATGTCTACCCAATATTGGTGAAGCTTGAAGCATCGCCAGAGAAGATGAGTTAATGTTCCTGTTTGTCTGCAACCCCTCCAACAAGGTGTCATTTTTAATGGCCGGTGGAGCAGGGCCAGTTGCCCACCCTGGTTGACTCAGCAAAGGAATCTTAGATTCATTTGCCAACATCTTCTTTCCTAGTCTGAATAAAAAGTGTGTCATATACTCACTTTTACTACATCCATATGCAATGCAAAATCATCCTTTTTCTACACTCTTACTTCAGCAAGACTGTTGTACAGTCAATTATCTTCTCAGGAATAGATTATGCAAATATTCTCTATCTTGGACTTTTCACTTCTTGCATTTGGTACCATTCAGATCATTCAACAGAGTGACTAGGTTCCTCAGACTCCACCTCCTGTTTTCACTTCCTGCTTTTGTTGTGCTGGCCCCCTCTGGAGTTTAGGTATAGTTGCTCCCCTGGTCCAGGGCTACAAGGCTCAGGGGAATGGCCCCCTGACCTGGGCACCAGGGACAGGTACAATCCATCATTCCATAGACTATAAATGCCATCATGGGCAAAGCTTCCATGATGTGCAATGAAATTGCCTTCTAGGTTCCTCCCAAGACCAAACTGATGGGAGCAGTCAATCTGCATACGAAACCCCAAGACCAGGGGTCTCCAACCTTTTCTGTAATGAGAGCTACTTCTGATCACTGAAACCCGTTGTGAACTAGTAAAGGCCACCCACTCGCCCAGCTTCCTTGACTTTAAACCTACTGTCCAAGGAGCCTGATACTACGTTTTGAACAAAATACTGTAACTAGTGGTCCTATGACAGGGCTGCCATGTGGTCTGTGGGGATGTATGAACATGTGTGTGAATAAATGGGATAAATATATATGGGTGACTGAGAGCCTGTGTCATATCTATTTGTGGCACAGGACATACATTTCACCATACATGGCACAGTTACATGTGCAACACAAACATGCAATCATTTTTCTTAAACGGGAGAAAGTTTAAGTGCAGAAAAATGTTTAACAAAAATGTTCATAATAAGGAAAATTGTTCCACACTTGATGGAACATTTTTCTGCACTTTAAAGTGTTCAGTTATAAATATGTCAGTGTGCATTCCAGCCACAAGGAGCAAAATGCTTGCTGTTTGTGTAAATGCAACACTTTGAAATGGGAGAAAATGCAACTGACAAGTTACCTTTATGTTTATATGCATTCCATAAAACTCTTCATTTTAATTTTATCTCATGTCAAAGTGTTGTATTTACAAACAGCAGGCATTTTGTTCCCAGTTTCATGTAGACATGGTACCATATTTATAACAGAACCATGCAGTTATTTGTTTAAATGGGAGGAATTTAAAGTGAAGGAACATGCATCATAAAACATTAAGACTTAATTGGCTTAATTGAAATTAGAGAAAAAAATTAAGACTTAGGGGGTCATTCTGACCTCGGCGGTAAAATGCGGTTACCGCCGGTCAGAAGACCGCCATAACACCGCCGCGGCCGCGGGAAACCGCCACGGTCACTCTGACCCACAACAGGCAAACCGCCAAAAACCCGACATCCACAAAAGTCCGCCACACCAACGGCCAGCGAAAAACTGGCGATGACCAAACCTCCACCGTCACGCCAACAGAAATACGCCCATTCCATTCCGACCCACGAATCCACGCGGCGGTCTTTCAACCGCGGTATTCCATTGGCGGTACACACCGCCGCGGTCAAAATACACACACAGCTCCAAAACACTGCCACATTGGACATTTTGAAATACACACACCTGATACACATACAAACACCACTCCCACACACCCAACACAATATAAAACACACACCCACATCACCCACAAACCCCTACGACCACCATTTATTGACGAAGGCCAGAGAGACACCACCAGCTAGTACAGAGCATTCACAGGCACATTACACCATCACTCACACAACATCCACGCACAAAACACCACACACCACCACACTCACCACACTCATCACCACAAACGCCACCCCACACCTCATCCACACCACCCCATGGCACCCCAAAGACACCCCAGGTTTTCAGACGCTGAACTCAGGGTCATGGTGGAGGAAATAGTTTGGGTAGAGCCCCAGCTCTTCGGGACACAGGTGCAGCACACCACCATTGCCAGGAAGATGGAGCTATGGCAAAGAATAGTGGACAGGGTCAACGCTGTGGGTCAGCATCCACGAAATCGGGACGACATCAGGAAGCGGTGGAACGACCTACGGGGGAAGGTGCGTTCCATGGTATCCAGACACAACATCGTGGTGTAGAAGACTGGCGGCGGACCCCCACCTCAACCCCCAGAATTTACAACATGGGAGGAACAGGTCTTGGCGATCCTGCATCCTGAGGGCCTCGAGGAATGGACTCTGGTAAGTCTAATCTCAACTACTTCATCCCCCCCACCCACCGGCATGCCAAATCATACCCCCACCCCCATCACACATCCTCCTTGCTAATGTCTCACCATCACAACCCACCCATCCCAACCCCAAGCCCTGCATGCGACCACAAACCATGGACACCCATCACCTAAGCATGCCCACTGCACATACCCATCCCCCCCCAAACCACCGTCACAACAGCCCCCACAAGGGAATGCCAGCCCTGGGGTACACGGGCAGCCACCCATTGCACGCTATGGCACACACAGAAGCAATAACCATACTCTTATACCCCTGCAGGACCCGAACGCCACGACACCGCCCAGGAGGGTCCAGAAATGTCCATTCCACCCCCAGAAGAGGCCCACAGATGACAGTAGCTCTGTCTCCCTGGACCCAGATGACCAGCCTGGCCCATCGGGGACCTCGGGACAGTCGGTTCCCCTCAGACAGCCACAGGCCACAGCAGACTTACCTCCCTCTGGGAACACCAGCACAGCACCCACCCAGCGGGCCCATGCCTCTGTCTCCAGGATATGTCAATCAGCGGTGTGTCCACCACTACAGGGCACCCAGGTTAACCCACCACCCCAACAACAACAGGGACCTGGGGGCAGTGGTAGTGGGCACACGGTCCAGGGGACTGAGGCCCAGGGAAACCGGGGAACTGGGAGGGCTGCTGTGCGACAGGGGGGGGGACAGGCCCAGGGAACCCACTCTCCACGAGGCCCTATCCTCCATCATGGGAGCATACCACCGCTCCCAGGAGACGATGGCGACGGTCCTGGCCAGGTTCCAGGAGATCCAGGTACTGCAGGAGGAACAGTTTATGGGGTTCAGGGAAGAACTCCGAAACATCAGTTCCGCAATGGGCACCATCGTTGTGGCTCTCAATCAGATTGTCAGCACATTGCGGGACCATGTGGCACCACAAAGGGCCCCTGTCACTAGCATGGACCAAGAACAGGCTACCACCTCCGCCGGCGCTAGTGGACAGGAGGCCCTGACACAAGAACAACAGGCCACCAGAACCCCACCCCCTGCAGAAGGAGAACCACCCCGCAAGCGGGGCCTGAGATCTAGGAAGAAGACAGAGTAGGATGCCAAGACCCCCGCCAGGAAAGGATACCCCCTGATTGTCATCCCACTGTCCCACATTGTCACCCTGTCCAACCTTAAACTGCCCCAGCTCCACCTTCCACAGGCATATGGACAATGCACCTGTGAGACTGAAAATCTGGACTCTGCCATGGACATTCCTCCACCATCACCCATCACCGAATTGCAACCATTACCCAAAATTGAGCACTTTAATAAACACACTTATTGCACAAAAATAATCTGGAGTCTGCCTGTATTTTTGAACAAATGTATTACACAGAACCGTGCCAAAATGTCCAGTTACATTGTGATGACAACATACCTCTGTCACACAGCTGTAGTCCATGGGGAAACAAAGCAGAGGTCACGGAGTGGGGCCCACATCTCTGAAATTGGAAGGGAAAGTCACAACTCAGTTAACATACACTGGGGGGAAACTCAGACAGTAGAGAGGCAGGAGACTTTAAGAAAATGTAAAATGGCGGTGTTGATTCTTACCTGTCTGTCATTGAAAATACTGCTGTATTACTGTGTCCCTGTTGTCTGTGTCGTCCTCTTCGTCTTCCTCCTCTTCACTCTCCGCAGGCTCCACAGCTGCCACACCACCACCAGATGGACCATTCTCCTGCAGGAAAGGCACCTGGCGTCGCAAAGCCAGGTTGTGATGCATACAGCAGGCCACGATGATATGCCACACCTTCTTTGGTGAGTACATTAGGGATCCACCTGTCATATGGAGGCACCTAAACCTGGCCTTCAGGAGGCCGAAGGTCCGCTCGATCACCCTCCTAGTACACCCATGGGCCTCATTGTACCGTTCCTCTGCCCTTGTCCTGGGATTCCTCACTGGGGTCAGTAGCCAGGACAGGTTGGGGTAACCAGAGTCACCAATTAGCCACTGACGGTGTCTCTGAAGTAGTTCCATCACGTAAGGGATGCTGCTATTTCGCATGATGTACGCGTCATGCACTGACCCAGGGAACTTGGCATTTACATGGGAGATGTACTGGTCAGCCAAACAGACCACCTGGACATTCATGGAATGATAACTTTTTCTGTTCCTGTACACCTGTTCACTCGTGCTGGGGGGGACCAAAGCAACATGTGTCCCATCAATTGCACCAATGATGTTGGGAATATGTCCAAGCGCATAGAAATCAGCCTTCACTGTAGCCAAATGGCCCACCTCAGGAAAAACAATGTAGCTCCGCATGTATTTCAGCAGGGCAGACAACACTCTGGACAACACCTTGGAAAAAATAGGCTGAGGCATCCCTGATGAAATGGCCACTGTTGTTTGAAATGACCCACTTGCCAAAAAATGGAGTTCTGACAGAACCTGCACTAGAGGGGGGATCCCTGTGCGTTGGCGGATGGGTGACATCAGGTCTGGCTCCAGCTGGGCACACAGTTCCTGTATAGTGGCTCTGTCAAGCCTGTATCTCAGTATGACATGTCTTTCTTCCATTGTCGACAGGTCCACCAGCGGTCTGTACACGGGAAGATTCCTCCATCTCCTCGCAAGTCCCAGCGGACGGTGCCTAGGAAGGACAACATGGAGCACAGAGTCAATCAACCCACAGGTACGTTCCCACAGCTTGCACAGTACACGATTCTCAATGCATTGAATGGCTTGTATGAGTGTTGATGCAAGGCCTAGGCATGTGTGACGCAGTAGAAATTAAGATATGGGGGCCCTTGAAATGGCGGCTGCCTGACCTGTGAAGTGCGACAGTGGGATGTGAGGTCAATGCGCTGGCGTGGCACACCGTGGCGGTAGGCGGTCGAAGACCGCGGCGCAAAGCCGCATTGGTTAACATTGAACCCTATGGGTTTCAGGAGCCAATGACGATGTGCGCCGGCGGTCGCGGTATGCCCCGCCGCCGTACGCACCACCGCGGGCGTGACCGCCATTTTCTATCTGCTTAATCACTCGATACGTGATCATCCACAGGAGAGGACCTATACTGCAAGTGCTGCTGTGACCTCGGTCTGGAAGAGACAATGGCTGCTGCGACTGGGGAAAGGGCCCCTGCCTTCACTTCTGAAGAATTGGAGAAAATAGTGAATGGGGTCCTCCCCCAGTATGCGCTACTCTACGGTCCTCTAGACCAACAGGTAAGTACACTGGGACCATGCTTTGTGGCCAATGCCTGGGTTGAGTGAGGTGAATGAAAGATGGTGGGGAGGGGGGCGAATGAGGCATGCATCAAACGACAGATGAGAGCATGTGCCACATGGCAAGGGTGGGGATGGGGGGCCACTCACATCGAGCATGCAGAAGGTGATGATTTTTTATTTTCTCCCCCTGTACATGTTACATAGGTCAGCGCCCATTAGAAAATCGACATTTGGCGTGCCATCGCCAAGGACGTCCGGACCCTGGGGGTCCACAACAGACGGGGCACCCACTGCCGGAAGAGTTGGGAGGACATCCGCCGCGGGAGCAGGAAGACCGCGGAGGCTCTGCTGGGGATGGCCTCCCAACGTAGGAGGGGTGCCAGTCGTACCTTGACCCCCCTGATGTCCCGGATCCTGGCGGTGGCCTACCCCTATTTGGATGGGCGCGTGAGGACATCACAGCAGACACAAGGGGGTGAGTACAAGCACAATCTGCTGATTTAGCGCACATTGGAGGTGTCTGGGTGGGGGAGGAGGGCTCTGGGTATCCCTGGGCCAGGGCGATTTCTGTAGGCTAGGCCCCTCCGTTAGGCATGGCCCTGTGCCCCCGCCCCCCACCTCTGTAGGTTGCCTAGTACAGCTATTCATGGCCCTGTGTCACCTATGTGTGGAGTTGTCGTCCATAGGCTTGTAGGCCATGTCCCACGGATTGAGTAGTGTACCCCAAGTGCGCGGCGTAGTGCAGGGGGCTTCTGTGTCTGTCCTCTCCGCCAACGGTGTCGCCAATGCATGCACTCAACATGTCTTTGTTTCTCCACCCCCCCCCCCTTTTTGGTGGTCTTCCTGTTCATGAGTGCATTAGCATCATCAGGCGGAGGAGAAGTGGCATCGGAGCACGAGGGAGCTGCATCTCACATGGCCATGGAGGGCCATGCAACTGACTCTGATTTCACCAGTGAGACGGAGGGCGAGGGGAGCTCCACAGCGGGGACACGTGGTGACACCAGCGACACAGACACGTCCTCGGAAGGGAGCTCCCTTGTGGTGGCGGCAACATCCGTGCCCCCCGCAACAACAGGTACAGCCGCCACCCAGCGCACCTGCTCCACCCTCCCAGCAGCCCCTCAGCCTTCGCCCCGTACCTGCTCACCCAGGAAGGTGGGCATCTCCTTCGCCCCAGGCACCTCAGGCCCTGCCCCAGTTACCCCTGCTGCCCTCAGTGAGGTCATTGACCTCCTGAGGACGCTCATTGTTGGGCAGTCTACCCTTTTGAATGCCATCCAGGGTGTAGAAAGGGAGGTGCACCGGAGTAATGCATACCTGGAGGACATTCATTCGGGTCAGGCTGCCCATCAGCAATCGTTCAACGCTCTGGCCTCAGCACTGACGGCAGCCATTGTCCCTGTCTCCTGCCTCCCTCCTCCAACTTCCTCAACCCAGTCCCACTCCCCTGTACCTCTGCCTATCCCAGACACACCTACAGACCAGCCTGCACACACCTCAACACCCAAGGGAAGCTCATCCAGACATAAGCACCACACATCACACAAGCATTCACCCAAGCAACATCCACATGCAGACATGCCAACAGCCGCTGCCTCCTCTGTGTCCCCCTCCTCCTCATCTCCCTCCTCCCTCCCTGTGACGTCTCCACTCACACTTGCATGCACCACATCTTCAGCCACTACGTCCATCACCAGCACACCCACCAGGACACTCCGCACACGTGCAGTCACCACCCCCACTACCATTTACACATCCCCTATGTCCTCTCCCACTGTGTCTGTCACCCCCTCTTCCAAACCACACAAACGCAGGCAGCCACCCACCCAACAGCCATCCACCTCACGACAGCCTCCAGCACAAGCACCTGCACCCAAAGACACCAGACTTCACTCTCCTACAACCACATCCTCTTCCTCCACTCCCATACCCACTCCAACTACCCGTCCTGTCTTTCTAAATTGATTTTCCTTTCCAACCTTGACCTCTTTCCAACAACTGACCCACCCCCTCCATCTCATAAGACTCCAATCAGCACCTCAGCTACCACAAAACCTGGACCTACAAAGACAATAGTCCAAGGATTTTGGAGTCCACCACCTTCAAGGCCAGCTACTTCGGCTAGGAGTAAAGAGACGGCCAGCCCACCCCCTGAAAAAAAAACCAAGCAAGCCAGTGCCCGGCGCGACAGGCCAAAGACAGCAGGCTCCAAAAGCACTACCCTGGCACCGTCAGGGAGTGGGGTGCCACCTGGCACACCGCCAAAGGGAGGAAAGGGCCACAGATGAGCAGGGAAGGGTGGCAAGGGCAGCACGCCCGACAAGTCGTGCAGCAGGCGAGCTGCCCAGGAGGGCCCCACCAGCCCCATTCCAGGTGTGCAGGAGGACACCCACGGGCCCGGGACGGCAGCACAGGAGGGCCCCACAAGCGAGAAGACAGATGTGCACGAAGGGCCCGGCAGCCACATGTCAGGTGGCGAGTGAAATCCATGTAATGGCCGGATCTGGTGACCTGGACACACAGGTCAAGCACCGCTGAACAGGGCCCTTCAAGTCAACAACCGCTGAACAGGGCACCGCCGTCTCAAGCACCGCTGAACAGAGCCCTTCAAGTCAAGCACAGCTGAACAGGGCCCTTCAAGTCAAGAACCTCTGAACAGGGCCCTTCAAGTCAAGCACCGCTGAACAGGGCCCTTCAAGTCAAGAACCGCTGAACAGGGCCCTTCAAGTCAAGCACCGCTGAACAGGGCCCTTCAAGTCAAGCACCGCTGAACAGGGCCCTTCAAGACAAAAAACGCTGAACAGGGCCCTTCAAGTCAAGAACCGCTGAACAGGGCCCTTCAAGTCAACAACCGCTGAACAGGGCACCGCTGTCTCAAGCACCGCTGAACAGGGCCCTTCAAGTCAAGCACCGCTGAACAGGGCCCTTCAAGTCAAGCACCGCTGAACAGGGCCCTTCAAGTCAAGAACCGCTGAACAGGGCCCTTCAAGTCAAGCACCGCTGAACAGGGCCCTTCAAGTCAAGCACCGCTGAACAGGGCCCTTCAAGTCAAGCACCGCTGAACAGGGCCCTTCAAGTCAACAACCGCTGAACAGGGCCCTTCAAGTCAACAACCGCTGAACAGGGCCCTTCAAGTCAACAACCGCTGAACAGGGCCCTTCAAGTCAACAATCACTGAACAGGGCACCGCCGTCTCAAGCACCGCTGAACAGGGCCCTTCAAGTCAAGCACCGCTGAACAGGGCCCTTCAAGACAAGAACCGCTGAACAGGGCCCTTCAAGTCAAGAACCGCTGAACAGGGCCCTTCATGTCAAGCACCGCTCCGCTGGGCCCTTCATGTCAAGCACTGCTCCGCTGGGCCCTTCATCTCAAGCACCGCTCCGCTGGGCACCGCCGTCTCTGCACCGCTCCGCTGGGCCCTTCATGTCAAGCACCGCTCCACTGGGCCCTTCATCTCAAGCACCGCTCCGCTGGGCACCGCCGTCTCTGCACCGCTCCGCTGGGCCCTTCAACTCAAGCACCGCTCCGCTGGGCACCGCCGTCTCTGCACCGCTCCGCTGGGCCCTTCATGTCAAGCACCGCTCCGCTGGGCCCTTCATCTCAAGCACCGCTCCGCTGGGCACCGCCGTCTCTGCACCGCTCCGCTGGGCCCTTCAACTCAAGCACTGCTCCGCTGGGCACTGCCGTCTCTGCACCGCTCCGCTGGGCCCTTCAACTCAAGCACCGCTCCGCTGGGCACCGCCGTCTCTGCACCGCTCCGCTGGGCCCTTCAACTCAAGCACCGCTCCGCTGGGCACCGCCGTCTCTGCACCGCTCCGCTGGGCCCTTCATGTCAAGCACCGCTCCGCTGGGCCCTTCATCTCAAGCACCGCTCCACTGGGCACCGCCGTCTCTGCACCGCTCCGCTGGGCCCTTCAACTCAAGCACCGCTCCGCTGGGCACCGCCGTCTCTGCACCGCTCCGCTGGGCCCTTCAACTCAAGCACCGCTGGGCACCGCCGTCTCTGCACCGCTCCGCTGGGCCCTTCAACTCCAGCACCGCTCCGCTGGGCACCGCCGTCTCTGCACCGCTCCGCTGGGCACAGCCGTCTCAAGCATCGCTGGCCCATTGGCAGAAGGGGCAGGCCCGCATCTGTGTCGGGCAGGGCTGCACAAAGCACTCTGGGCACCATGCCTCCTCCAGAACCAGTGGAGTCTGTAATCCACTTGTGAGACTGTGGCTTTGCACTCCCCAGGATGGCACAGTGGCAAATCCACCCACTGTAGAGACTCGTGAGACTGTGGCTTTGCACTCCCCAGGATGGCGCAGTGGCCTATCCACCCACTGTAGAGACTCGTGAGACTGTGGCTTTGCACTCCCCAGGATGGCACAGTGGGCAATCCACCCACTGTAGAGACTTCTGAGACTGTGGCTTTGCACTCCCCAGGATGGCACAGTGGCCAATTCACCCACTGTAGAGACTCGTGAGACTGTGGCTTTGCACTCCCCAGGATGGCACAGTGGGCAATCCACCCACTGTAGAGACTCGTGAGACTGTGGCTTTGCACTCCGCAGGATGGCACAGTGGGCAATCCACCCACTGTAGAGACTTGTGAGACTGTGGCTTTGCACTCCCCAGGATGGCACAGTGGCCATGGAGGCCCCTCGTGGATCTGGCGTCGTGGACTCATCTGGCTGAGGTGCCCCCCCTTCCCTTCCCCCTGAGGTGCCTGTAGTTTTGCTATCTGATGCCCCGGCAGTGTTCTCTCCATTGGAGTCGGGTATCCTGTGTGGGCTTTGCCCATGTGTTCTGATGGATACAACTACCTGTGGATTCCTCACCTAATGAATACTCCCATGGTGCCAGCATTCAACGGAAATCTTCTTCCTAGTCTCTGCACGTCGACGAGGACGTCACTCTAGCCCACGCGACGCCGTCTGACGTCATACAGGCAATAAGAGGTCCTCGCCGACGTGCCGACGTCAGTTCCCATTTTTCCGTGCATTCGAAACGGTTATCTTCGAGGGAGCTACTGTTACTTTAGTAGTTACAGTGTATTTTCTGCTGCGTAGTTCTTCTCTGCGGTAACAATGTCTCAGAGAAAGTCAGGTTTCAAGCCCTGTCGAGAGTGTGGGGGCAAGATGTCCGTTACGGGTCCTCACTCCGACTGTCTCTGGTGTTTGAGCTCCGACCACGACGTCGTGACTTGTGATTCATGTCAGCACATGAATCCGAAGGCCCTCAAAGAACGTGAGGCTAAAATATTCCTGGCGAAGTCGAAGAGAAAGGAAAAACATCACAAAAAGTCTTCCTCGCCAAGGTCTCATCAGCGTCATCGAGACTCCCGGCGCCGTAGAGACTCACGGCGTCATTCCAGCAAGGAGACTCGTTCGAGGTCGCCTTCGGCTCGGCGTCGGAGGACTTGGGAGGTCAGTTCCATGGTCACGCCGCATCCATCGACGCCGTTGCCCTCTCCGGCGTCACCGACTTCGCCTGGACAAGCGGCTGTGGTTGAGGTGATGCAGCCTCTTGTGATGTCTCCGGCGTCGCGGACGTCGAGGCCGGCGTCGGGGTCGCCTTCGATCCAGGCACCTCAGTATCTGGCTTTTCCCGCCCCTGGAGCCGATAGTACCGCATTTCTGAATGCGATGAATACCATCTTTCAGCAGATGGCTCCAGGAGGTGCTCCGGCTGGTCCTTCGGGGCCTTTGGCCTTTTCATTGGGTGATCCTGCGCCTCTTCAGCCGGCACCCTTTATGCCCTTTCTCCCTTTTGGGAATGTGGGCTCGGCGCCGGTGTCGGCGCCGGTGGCCGCTCCGGTGGCTTCAGAGGGATTGGCTCCGGAGGTTTCCATCCCGTCGACGTCGGGATTTCGTCCTTTGACTCCGGTGGGTCCATCGGCTCCAAGATCTCTTCGTCCTGCTCCTTCATCGGCGCCGAAGCTGCCTGTGGCGCCGGATGCGGCGTCGGATGCTTTTGGAGATCGGCGCCGATCTTCGACTTCGGCAGAGGCCATGTCGACTCCGTGTATTGAGCAGAGACTACATTCAAGGAGGCGTGCTCTCCGTCTTTTGGAAGAGCAGGAGTACCAGCGAGTCCTGGAGGAAGGAGAGGTTGAGGACTCTGGTGATGGACTGCATGGTCTGGACACGGCCAGTGGGCTGGATACTTCCCCTGAGTGGGACCTTTCATCTCCAGGGGAGTATACGGAGGAGGCTGCTACCTTTCACGCGGTGGTGAGGAAGGCGGCTAACTTAATGGACCTGCCTTTGCCGGTGGCAGAGGCGAAGCAGAATTTATTGACGGAGGTGCTGCATCCGGCCTCTGCTGCAGCGGAGCCTCTCTTGCCGTTTAATGAGGCTTTGCTTGATCCGGTGTTGGAGGTGTGGAAGAAGCCTGTATCTTCCTCAGCAGGTCATAGGGCTGTGGCCAGAAGATATCGGGCTGCACCATCTGACCCTGGTTTTCTTTCAAGACACCCTACGCCGGAGAGCTTGGTGGTGCAAGCCTCCTGTTCATCGAAATCAGCGCCTGGATCTTTCCCGACGGTACCTGGAGACAGGGACTCCAAAAAACTGGATGCGCAATCCAAGAAAATATTTTCTTCTTGCAGTTTGGCGTTGAAGGCCACCAACGCAACTTGCATTCTGGGGAGATATATCCATGCTCTTATGGATGATATTTCATCTTCTTTTACGGAGCTTCCCCAGGGGCTCTTGGATGTTGTCTCGGACGCCCAGGCTGCCGCAACCCAGATTATCCAGTCTGGGCTGGACACGACCGACTCGGTGGCTAGGGTGATGGGCACGGCTGTGGTGGCGAGGAGACAGGCCTGGCTCCGTAATTCAGGGTTTTCTGCGGACGTGCAGTTGACCCTATTAGACCTCCCGTTTGATGGGGACAAACTGTTTGGAGCAAAGGCAGATTCGGCCTTGGAGCGATTTAAAGAGAGCAGGGCCACAGCCAAATCGTTAGGGCTGCAAGCTCCTTCTTCCTCTGCCTCTTCCAGGTTTTTCAGGAGGTTTCGTGGATTTGGGCGTGGCTCTTCCTCCTCTTCCTTTCGGGGGAGGTTCCAGCAACCCGCCTCTTCTCACCCCTATAGATCATTTAGAGGGAGAGGTAGGGCCCCCACCAGAGGAGCCTCTCAACAGCACTCTGCCTCTTCCTCGTCCTCTGGAGGGGTGCAGCAGGGAAAGCAGCCTTAGACTTCCACCATTTCCCACTCACTCCTCTCCTGTAGGGGGAAGATTACGGCATTTTCTCCACAAGTGGGAGACTGTTACAACGGACACTTGGGTTATCAGTATTGTGGAAAAAGGCTACACCCTTCCCTTTCGGGAGTTTCCGCCCCCCCTCCCGCCCCGCCCATCTTATTGTTCAGAAGAACACTTCCTGTTGCTAGAACAGGAGGTTCAAGTCCTCCTTTCAAAGGGCACGGTGGAGTTGGTTCCAGAGCATGAAAGGGGTCGAGGTTGTTACTCAAGGTACTTCCTGATTCCCAAGAAAGATGGTCGATTGAGACCGATCCTGGATCTGAGGATCTTGAATTGGTTCCTCAATCAGGAAAAGTTCAAGATGCTGACCCTAGCACAGGTGCTTTTGGCGTTGAACAAAGAAGATTGGATGGTGTCTGTCGACTTGCAGGATGCTTATTTTCATATCCCGATACTCAAGTCGCACAGGAAGTATCTCCGGTTTGTGGTAGGGTCGCAGCACTATCAGTTTGCGGTCCTCCCGTTTGGTCTTACTTCAGCACCTCGAGTCTTCACGAAGGTGATGTCAGTGGTTGCGGCAGAGCTCAGAAGGAAGGGGATAGCAGTATTCCCTTACTTGGACGACTGGTTGATCAAAGCCAAGTCCCCGGAGCTTGTGTCGTATCATCTGCAGTCAACAACCCAGTTGTTGTTCGACCTGGGCTTTTCGGTGAACGTGCCCAAATCTTACCTGGAGCCCTCTCAGCGCCTCCTGTTCATAGGGGCAGTACTGGATACAACATTGAATCGAGCCTTTCCTCCGCCTCAGCGGGTTCAAGATATTCAGGAATTGGTTCCAATGTTTCGAAATGGAGCGGTAGTTCCAGTCCTCAAGGTCCTTCGTCTGCTCGGTCTGTTTGCCTCCTGCATACTGTTGGTCACGCATGCTCGCTGGCACATGAGGGCTCTTCAGTGGTGCCTCCGAAGGCAGTGGTCTCAACACAAGGGAGATCTAGAAGGTGCGGTCAAGATCTCCAGAGATGCTGCTGTGGACTTGAAGTGGTGGATTGCGGGCAACAATCTTTCGCAAGGAAAGCCGTTCGCGCAGTCGCCACCAGTGGCCACAGTCATAACGGATGCTTCCACTCTAGGGTGGGGAGCTCATCTGGGGGATCTGGAGATCAAAGGACTTTGGTCTCCAGAGGAACAGATGTTTCATATCAATCTGTTAGAGTTACGGGCTGTACGTCTGGCTCTCAAGGCCTTCCTCCCTTCCCTTCGTGGTCAGTCGGTACAGGTCCTGACGGACAATACTACCACGATGTGGTACATAAACAAACAGGGAGGAGTAGGGTCGTACCTTCTCTGCAGAGAAGCTCTTCGACTATGGTCCTGGGTAAAGGACCATCAGATTTGCTTGGTAGCAAATCATCTGGCCGGGGTCTTGAATGTACGTGCGGACAGTCTCAGTCGCCAATTCTCGGCCGACCACGAGTGGCGTCTCCATCCAGATCAAGTCCGTTTAATCTTCCAGATGTGGGGGTTTCCTCGGATAGATCTGTTTGCCACTCGGGAGAACGCGCATTGTCCGTTATTCTGCAGCCTCCAGTATCCGGTGCAGGGAGCGTTGGGGGACGCGTTTCTGATAACCTGGTGCGACCAGTTGCTTTACGCGTTTCCCCCCATACCCTTGATTCCTCGAGTGTTGAGGAAGATTCGCCAAGACCGGGCCCAAGTCATCTTAATAGCTCCGGATTGGCCAAGGAGGGTGTGGTACTCCGACCTTCTCCAACTCTCACTGTGCCCTCCGCTCCGTCTCCCTCTCAGGGCAGACCTCCTCTCGCAGTCGCAGGGGCAGGTTTTACACCCCAACCTCCAGAGTCTACACCTACATGCCTGGAGATTGAACGGGGCAACCTGAGTTCTTTCTCTCTCCCGCCTGATGTAGTGGATGTTATATTAGCGGCCAGGCGACACTCCACTAAATCTATCTACGCTAATAGGTGGTCTAAATTTGTTATGTGGTGTGGGGAGAGACAGATTGATCCCTTACATGCTCATCTGTCGGAGGTTTTGTCTTTTGCTCTGTCTCTAGCGCAGAAGGGTTGTGCAGTGGCTACCATTAAGGGTTATTTGTCGGCTTTGTTAGCCTTCATTTGTCTTCCAGATCAACCATTGTTATTTAAATCCCCTATTGTTCTCAGATTCTTGAAAGGTCTTCTAAATAAATATCCTCCAAAACCATTTGTTATGCCTCAATGGGATTTGTCCTTGGTCCTCACTTTCCTTATGGGGTCCACTTTTGAGCCTATGGATTCTTGCCCCTTAAGGTATTTGGTTATTAAAACAGTCTTCCTGGTGGCTATAACATCTGCAAGGAGAGTGAGTGAGATACAGGCCTTATCGGTAAAACCCCCTTATACAACTTTTTATGGGGATAAGGTGGTGTTGAGGACCAAGGCTGCTTTCCTCCCGAAGGTTGTTTCACCCTTCCATTTGGCCCAGACAATTACTTTGTCCACGTTCTATCCTCCGCCTCATCCTTCAAAGGAGGAAGAGAGACTACATCGCTTGGACCCAAAGAGGGCGTTAAGCTTCTACATTGATAGAACGAAGGACTTCAGGCTGGAGGATCAGCTGTTCATCGGATACGTGGGCAAGAGGAGAGGAAAGGCAGTCCACAAGAGAACACTCTCCAGGTGGGTTGTTCTTTGCATTAAAATCTGTTACTCTTTGGCAAAGAAGGATCCTCCTGATGGCATTAGAGATCATTCCACCAGAGCTAAGTCAGCCACTTCGGCCTTGGCCAGGGGTGTTCCTGTGGTCGACATCTGCAAGGCCGCAACTTGGTCGTCCCTTCACACTTTTGCTAAACATTACTGTTTGGACTCTGAGGTCAGAAGGGACGGCCATTTTGCACGGTCAGTGCTGCAGGATTTCTTGGTTTGACCATTTCGGCACCCACCACCGGGAGTGGTACTGCTTTGGGACTCTATTCATTAGGTGAGGAATCCACAGGTAGTTGTATCCATCAGAAGAACGAGTTACTTACCTTCGGTAACGACTTTTCTGGTGGATACATTAGCTACCTGTGGATTCCTCACGGTCCCACCCGCCTCCCCGTTGCCTTTCTGGTCTTACCAAGTAATCCTTGAGTGCGCTCCTCTTGGTCTTCAAGGTTGCAATAGATGTTGTTTATATGGATACTTGTATATATTTATATGTATATATATATATATGTATATATCTTTGTGTATATACATGATTTGCATATATTTGTTGGTTTAAAAAAAAAAAAAAGAGAGTTATATTACATTTACAGCCATTTTATTGCAATGTTGTGTATTTTACAATGTTATGGGATGTTGCCTTGCTCTTTCATTGAATTGGGTTGTTGTTCTCATGCACGTAAAAAATGTTGGTACTGACGTCGGCACGTCGGCGAGGACCTCTTATTGCTTGTATGACGTCAGACGGCGTCGTGTGGGCTAGAGTGACGTCCTCGTGCAGAGACTAGGAAGAAGATTTCCGTTGAATGCTGGCGCCATGGGAGTATTCATTAGGTGAGGAATCCACAGGTAGCTAATGTATCCACCAGAAAAGTCGTTACCAAAGGTAAGTAACTCGTTCTTTAGGCCCATTGGGCAACGAACAATGGCTGATACCCAATTTGGACAGGACAATTTACATATGTATATATAGTTATAGATGTTTGATATATTTTTTTACTTAGCCGTACAATATACTTCAAATTTCATGATCATTTTTTTTTGTCTTTGCATTTGGGGGTGTCACTCTAAGTTGTTGCTCTGCATTGATGTGTATGTAGTTGTGGGTGAGAGTGAGGGTGGGTGTGTTGCATATGTGTGTCCCCGTAATTTTTTGCCTCTCCCCTCCCCTGTGTCGTAGGTGCAGTACTCACCGTTGTGTTCTGCGCCGGCGTTCGTGCTCCTGGTAGAGGAGCAGGAAGACAATAGCTGGTAGGATGCGTAGTTTGGGTTCCATGCTGTCCAGATTCCTCGTGGAGTGTGTAGAGGTGAGCGTTTTCCGTTCGTAATGGCTGTTTCCGCCGTGTTTTTATCGGCGGGGCTACCGCCCCGGAAAAGGTAGCAGATTGGTGGGTTGTGATAGGGTGGGCGGTACATTGTCTCCCGCCTGTCTGTTGGCAGTGACCGCCGCGCTGTTTGTTTGTCCCGCCGTGGCGGTCGGAGTGTTAAAGTGGCGGTCTCTGTTGGCGGTTTCCGCCAGGGTCAGAATTCAATTTTTTTTACCGCCTGCCTTTTGGCGGGTTGGCCGCCGCTTTAACACCGACCGCCAGGGTTGGAATGACCCCCTTAATGTATAATAGAAACATTTTCTCCACCTTAAATTTCTCCCATTTAAAAAAAAAACATTGTTTTTCAGTAAGAATTATGGCACTGTGTATACCAGCCACTGGGAGCAAGATACCTTCTGTTTGTAAATGCGACACTTTAATTTTCTCTCAGTTAAAAGCATTCAGAAAGATCATTTTGTTCTCATGCACCAATATTAAGTTGATGACAGCTTTT
This sequence comes from Pleurodeles waltl, assembly GCF_031143425.1. Taxonomy (NCBI): domain Eukaryota; kingdom Metazoa; phylum Chordata; class Amphibia; order Caudata; family Salamandridae; genus Pleurodeles; species Pleurodeles waltl. The sequence continues at coordinate 190,396,429 of NC_090451.1, read as the reverse complement.
ATTTAAGAGTTAAATACATCTTTGCTTCAGTACTGAATCTCTGTGACACACCACGGTCATAAATCTGAGTGGTCAAGTGAAGAACAAGTGTTCACATGAAACTAATTTTACAATGTAAATACAATAAAGAAGAATATCCTGTGTACAATGAATCAACAACATAACATTTCTTTTAAGGCAGTGTGCATGCTGTCAAGCATTACTCCATAATAATAGCAATAAGTAGACAACAACCATTACATTATTGTGTTATTCAGTTAGAACAGATTCAACCATTTTATCCATGTTTTCAAAAAAATGCGACAGTAACCGAACCGTGCTATAGTGACAAACACACCCCAGGTGAAGCAAACCAAAACCAAGAGAAAAGGGGGAAGAGTGACTGATACTGTGAAAATAATTGGTATATTGGTATCTGTTCCAAAGACAGCCACAATTATTTAATGCCACATTTTTATGCATACATGAATAAAAATGTTTAATCTGTTCTAACTGAAGAACACAATGATGTACTGGTTGCTGTCTACTTATTGCTACTATTATAGAGTGATGCTTAACAGAATGCACTCTGTCTTAACGGAAATGTTTTGTTGTTGATTGATTGATTCTACACAGGATTTCCTGCTTTATTATATTTACTTTAGAAAATGAGTTTCATGCTCTTCACTTGAGTTAGATAACCATGTTCACATGGACATTTGAGTTGCTCTTGTTTCTGGGATTATAAATCTGAGTGGAGCACTGCTCATTATCAGGCTGTGTTATTTGCAGCCTTATAACAATGTAAACAACAATGTAAAATAAACATAGCATTTACTTACATTTACAAGGAAAACACAACACTTATAGCAGACAGTGAATATTGCGACACAAGCTTGTGCACCCTACGCATTACTGCATTGCCGCCGGCTCTATTACGAGCTGGAAACAATGCTGTAGGCCGTTTCCCACTGGGCCAGCGGGAAACTCGCAATGGCCTGTAATGATATTTGTGTTTTGACCACTGATCCCATGTTGCACTTAGCTTAGCTTGTCCACCATCACATTAGTGGTCATCAACTACAGACATTTTGTAATTATCTTAGCCTTAGCTTCACAGCCACGTTAAAACTGCAAGTATTTTTCCTTGCACAACATGTTTTCGCTCATGTTTTTATTTTACGTGTCTGCGTGTTCTTTCTCATCCAGAGCTAAGGCATAACATGGGAGAGTTAGTCTAATAAGAATGTACTAGAATTATGTTTATGGTACGGCAGGGAATGGTTTAGTTTTGGGAGGGACACCTTGGGAACCTGGCCAGTTCCACCATGTTCCTTTCAAGGCAGACCTGAAATCGCTGAATAACAAGGAGCGTGTTTTTTTTTTCTAGAAATCTCCTCTCTGGCTTGTATAAGGTATTTAAGAGACCCAGGATTGACAGTGGGGAGATTCAGAGGCTTCAGTCAGGATTGAGACTTCTATGCCTGGCATCCCGTGAGGGTAGATCTCTCTTTTTCTCCTGATGGCCGATCTTGGAGTCTACGGCTTGAAGATACTGAGAGAAAGATGAAGGAGCAACTGTGCCCCATGGTGATGAATTTTTACTAATTATTTGCTTTGCATTGTGTATGAATATATATATATATAAATATAAGTATCTGTATCTTTGCATGTAAATATTTGCTGTTTATAGACTGAAGGTTCTTTGTACATGTTTTCATTTTATTGTTGCGCACATTTTAAACGTGCACTTTCGGTTGTACTGACCTTCCTTTACAAGCCTTGCAGAGTGATTTAATAAATGTCTTCTTTAGACTAAGAGGTGCATTCCGGAGATTATTTTCAGTGTGTGTGTATTTCAGCTCGGTCAGCAGTAAAGCAAAACGTGGTGGCCCCGGCGGGGAGGCAGCCACATTGGCGGCAACCTCCCCATCAGAACTTTGGCAGGAGGACTTTTCCGTCCGCTGAAGTTGTAATAAGGCCCTACATCTCTGAAAGACAATTGCACAGCCTGTGGTTCGTGAACTGGAGACGCTTCTTTCGTTCCACAAACCTCAAAGAGATCTCTATGCTGAAAACCTCACAGCTTATCCTGTGCCTGAGGAAATATCTTGAAAAGGTTTCCTTATTAAATTTTAGGACCTACTGAGAAACTGCAATTACCTTACATTTTTTAAGTTTCAATAAATGATGTAACAATTCCTGGTTCTGTTTCAGGTGACAAGGATACAGACACTGTAATGAAAATCCTTATTTTTATTCAGTCATTTACAAAGAAATGTGTTGTTATCATCACTATGCACACTATTACATATATAGAACTAATTAACCTACGGAACTATACAATTACCCACAATGGGATCATTGTGAAGCTCCTCCTTCTAGTAGTCACACATATTTCTTGAAGCACTTTCCTAACTTCCAGAGTGAAGAGAGGTTACATCCCTCACATTTCTTTTTTTCATAGAGTCCACAATGACTTCAGAAGAATCTAATCATCCCTAACAGGCTGATTTATTTGAATTAATTTAGTCAGAACTTGGTCTTCCAAAGATATGAGTATTGGAAAGAAAATGTTGATGAGAAAAGCATTTGGGGAACACAATTTTGGCAGATTCAAGGCAAAGAAGCCTTATTTCGAGCCTGTATTATAACTAAAGGAATACTTTTTCTGAACAAAACCATTCTGAAGGCCGCCTGTCTGGGATTTGATATTATGAAAAATCTTTAAAAATCTTCTATACCAAAAGTTAGTTTGACCGTGTTTAACAACTGGCAATCACAAATGAACATTTTCTATTCTGATATAAATGAAGTGATCCAGAATAGAACATTTAGTTTTACCCAGTTCCCTACTGAAGATTTAACTTTATGGCCCTATCATTCCAATACCGAATGTGTTTTTTTCTTTCCAGCACTCCAGGCCCTAAAGCTAATTGCCCCAACCCACGATATAGCACACATACTCCTGTAATAGTTACCACATACAGTGTGGGCAAGCTGTGCCAATGCTAGTTAGCACACTCAAGTCTTTCGGTGGTTAGGGAACATTTATCTCCCATCAAAGAAAACAGCGATTTTTTTGGGACTACGTCCCACTCAAAAAAAAAAAATGATTTATAGTGCCAAGAATATATGCCATTTGCCATGAATAGAACTAATACTCAAAAAAAGTAACCTGCAGAACGAATTAGGCAAATAGATCAGGAAAACCTGCAAACGGTGTTTAAAGTTATTGACAGTGGCATGCATATGCTTTCTAACACAGTGTACTCAAAAAAACACATCCTGTCCTTAGCCTCAGGCCTCTTTAAAGGAGACTTGGGTCTGTTACAGCATGACAATGCTCAGTTAAGAGCTATTATACAAATAAATTGGGATTTACAAACACCCAGATCAGGTTTTGTGCTCTGGCAACTTCTAAATGAAACAGCCATTTCTGACCCTTATAATTTTACCCTGACACAGGAGTCAATGGCTAAAAATGAATCCATATACACTTTTATGAGTATCGAACAAGTGGAAGAAGCATCATTTTCAGTTAGTGACCATCCACCTATTACACGGCTAATACCCAGAAATATTTCCCTACTGATCACAATTTTTTATTTTCATGACTGCCAGACATATAAATTATTATGCTGTTATGAACCAATGCACAATTCACACCTGTTCCATTTGTGGAAATTTCCTTTTTCTTATATGTGCTTGAGTGAAGATCACCCTGTGTTTATTAGTACATCCAGCTGCAGAAATCCCCTAAGTCACTCCCTTTAGTGTCTTATCATCTCATTGCTTGGAATGTGTAGTGCTTTGATGCTAGGGTTAAGTTGTATTTGATCAATTACTCCTACTACATCCATCCCCACACACCACGAGCTACCGTAGAACGGTTCCTCTTTGATGCTAACTAATGTTACTTGTTATGAGTTTGAAACCAAGCAAATTATACTTGATTATGTTTTTTAAAACAATACAGTATTGTGGAAGAACCTTGTACTTGCGGCCTCAACATAGAATCAAAAACTTCCCTTGGCCTAGTATTGATATGAGAGGCATGCATTTTGACAAAATCAGCAATTTGGTCCCTTTGTTATTACAAAAAGAAGTTTCTTTGACTTCTGCAGCAGAAATGTACAGCCTGCAGGCAGACAGAACTGCTTCGGGGTTTCAAAGGCTTTACAGATACAATACCCAACTCATTTCTCTGATATAGTGCATATGATATTTAATTTGTCAATAAAAACTACTGGTATTGTGCATCTTTTTAAGAACATTGGAGCTGGTCTGATGACTGGGTTTAAAGCAGTCTTTAGATTGACACCATCATTTTTAATTTTCACCTGCACAGCGCTTGCACTGTGCTTGTGAAATCTCTTGTATTAGAAACAAAATCTTAACAAGGGCTTAGAACCCACCCATTACTTACCTTTATTTACCATTCGTTGGAATCAAGGTTGCTGTAATTTCCATTCTTCTGATTGGCGAGCACGCCATTTGCTTTCACTTTGGGTGTTTTCCTGCTTTGCCTGTCAATACCGAGGAGCATGGCCAAAGTACAGCTTCCGGTCACTGGCCAGTGTCCTTTCACTGGTTACCCCCTTCAGAAGGTACTTTTTTCAAATTTGCTATCTAACACTCTGTATTAGTGCATCTGCAGGCCATCTCTCTTCTCGCCGATGCTCTTCCCACATCGTTGACTAGCACCCCCCACTTCCTATTTTTATTTCTTTGATTTCTGACATACTTTATGCCAGTGTCTTTGTGCAAGTGTTCATTTTACTGGTGTCTCTGTGCAATGTTCAGATCTTTGTTCAGGTGGGTCTAATGCTTTCTGTGTGCAAGTATTTATTTTGAACAGCATTTTGTTGCAATGATATTGCAATTAGTCAGAGGTTCTGACTTCAGAAATGGTGAATTATGTTCAAATTTCGTGTCAGTGCTCTGAGCATGTGTTTATTTATTAGGTTTCACACGCAGAGTGCTTGTTTTCAATTTACTGTCTAGCAATCCATGTGAGTGCATCTGCAGGCCGTCTCTCTCCTCCCTGGTTCTATTCTCACATCGTTGCCTAGCACCCTTCCCTATTTGCTACTTTTTAAATTACTAATGTACTTTATGCCAGTTCCTTTTTGTGAGTGTTTACTTTATTGGAATCCCTGTGTTGTATTCAGATCTTTGTTCTGGTAGGTCTGAGTGCAAAAGTTTTTTGTTATAGATAGCATTTTGTTGTGATGCTATCGCACTACAGTCAGAAATGTTGACTTTGGAAATGGTGAATAATGCTCGAGGTTCGTGTCAGGTGTTCTGTGCATGAGTTTGTATTGGTATTAGCTGTGTGTCATCTCACTGACTTTATCAATTTTCTCAGGATGTCTTTTCAATTGTAAAATACACTGCTATGCAACATGTAAAAAAAACATTGACAAAACCAATAAATTTCACATAGGCGAAACCTATTGGTTTTGCCAATGCTTATTTCACTCTTTTATTCAGTCTCTTTGGAGGACTTACACGATTCTACTGCTCATCAGCTGTGGTATTATAAGCTTTTTTCCTGATCTGACAAGGAAATCCATAACAAGGAATACACATATACAGCTGTAAAAATATGCATGGAAGCCCTAGCACAATATTTGGTACATGCATGACTTTGGGAACTCGGCGAGCACTGGATGCTGTCTTTTCATAAAACAGAAACTACACAACAGGCCCGGTTCTAGCGAGTGGGCCAGGCCCACCCAAACATGACCTTTGGTTCTCTCAGTAACAGCAGAAGAGGCCTTGGACAAAGCACCTTTCAAGTGCTTCCTCAGTGTCATGGCCGAATGTTGTGATTTTTTCACTTTGTTTACCTTAAGTATCAGCCAGGGGTCATCGAAGAACCACTAGAATACATTTTAATGTTTATTGTGTTAATAATATTTCTTTTAATTATGTACTGATAGGGAGAAAAATACTGTCTTTAGATGATTTTCCCTATTTTTGTACTAGTTGAGACATTTAAATCTGAGGCAAGCTGCAGTGGGAAGGTGCGTGTTGGGGAGGAGAGGGGACAAGGGTTTACCTGCCAATGGTGCAGCAGGTGCAGTGGTAACCAGGCCCAGGGCTCTGAACATCCTTCTGCGCCTCAATTACGGGGTTTTCAGTGTGGGGGTAATGAGAGTGTGATATAATTTAGTCTGTGTAGGATGTGTGCAGTAATACAATGTAGAATGGGGCATGTATTATACTACTGAGATAGTGGCAGTTCATTTTTAATTTGATGAGCAGCCACAATGTGGCATTACAGTCCTACTGGAATATGTGCATCTGTCTGTTCTCTGCAAGATGCTGTGGTAAAGTAAATAACCATTTTTTCTAAAGAAAGACATTGTGCTCGGCTGACTTTAGTCTCACCGGTGTAGCAGGGTTACAAACATTCACATTTCATATTCTGATATCTTGTTACAGTACATTAGAAATTCCCAAGATCTAGTTGGGCCACTTGAATTATGCAATTTTGTGGTTATAGTGTTTTCCGCATATTTATGCTTTTGCCTCATTAGCCACATAGTCCCCTATCAGATGCACAATCGACAGATATAAAAGAAATATTTCGAGCTCAAATAGATCAAAGGTTGCTAAAAATACTGCAACATCTGTTGCTGCTCAGTTGACGGCCCTTCGCAGAGGCTCACTGGTCACTTTTCTGTTCTTTTTCCCTATACCTGGGTGGTAAATGTGTACTACTGAGGTGCAACCTATGTCCAGATAGCAATAACAAGTTTTTTTTTAAAATGACAAAGCAATGAAGTAACAGTATCACAAAATGTGCCTCATTACGTTGTGTTATTTGTCTTTTCTTGCAGCATCATTTAGTCAACCGTGCCCCATAATTTGGTCCTCCCCACTGTATTCTTTCAGGGGTCCTCATTATAGTGGTCTTAATCTTCACATGTACTAGTAATGGTACTGATCAAAATTCAATTCAATAAAAAGCTACCGAGTGTCATTAGAGCTAATTATCCAAACGTACCTCAGTACTAAATTATTCATTCCACAGGAACATTTTAAAATTGATATTGCTAAAGTTTTGCCACAAACAGAGTATGATTTTCAGATAAATGGCTAGTCTCTGCCTACATCGCAGCATATACTTTATACATCTATGTTAAAACCAAATCTGTAAAATTTTTAGGACAAAATTTCATCTGTTCTATTTGGTCACATTTCCTAAATAGTGTTTGTTTACTTTTTACATTTCACTTGATAGCACTAGGTTTGATAAGGTTCGCTATTACGGTGAGAGTTTGCACAGCTGATGATTCATGCACAGAAACTGCAGATCTTATGGTCCTTCAACCTTCAGAGTACACACTTGGAAAATACATGCCGTCTGTTTGCCTCAAATAAATTATTGTGTCATTTTATCAATATCATTTTGCACACTCATCCATTGTTTAACAAACGCACAATACACCACAAACACAAGGGCCCACCACATACATAAACACCATGTTTATACCCATATACAGAACACATAAACACACTAATGCTAGGCTCAAATGAATGCTGCACACATAAACACCTATACCAGAATGACCATGCCACACACATTAACAAAAACACCACAGGCATACACAAACATACAATACTCACTCAAACGTTGAATGTACATATGTAGATCCCATATACTAGAGATACACAAGCACAAACTTTCACTATACAGAAACAGTGCCTCAAAAACTGCAAGACCCACAACCTCTCAGCACTCCCCCCCTCTTTCTTGAATCTGCCTAAAATATATGTATATCATAATGACCAATGAATGGTGGACAAAATCAACAGCCTAAAATTGAACAGTGAGAAGACTGAAGTTGTGATCTTTAGTGAGAGCTCTACTCTGTGCAACTACCCAGGTGGCCAACAGAGCTAGTATCTACTCCCACTCCTATCACCTGTGCCAAGAACCTCAGGATCGTCACTGGCTGCAGACTTGACGTGACAGCACAAGTCAGTGCTGTCACCACCTCATGCTTCCACACCCTGGAAACACATATCCTACCTCACCTCAACGAGCTACACCAGTGCAGATATTGCCAGTATTTGTGAACTGGTGCATAATTATGCTGAAGCTTTTCCAGTACTTCATGAAATGTCTGTATCATCCAGTTGTTATAGGGGTTGCAACTGCAGCTTGCAAGAGCACCTTTTCAACACTATCTCCAGTTCTCACACCTTTCCATTGCAAGAGTGGAAACAAAATTTTCAAGCTCCCAGCAAACTTATATATGGATGAGTTTGTAGGAGAGTTTTCAAAGTAGAACAGGGCCTAGATTACAAATAGGGAGCACTCTCCCTGCGTGCATCACTGTGTACCTTTAAACAGGTGTGCTGGGTGCAAACAGAGACAATGCACCCTGTTACAATGAATGTGCTGTCCTCTGGACAGAAGAGAACCCATGCCTGCCCTGGAGGCACTGCCTTCAGTGTAATACAAGATGACTGTTAATAAGTAGAGATGTCATGTGTTTCACAATGCAGGTGGCATGCTGCCTGCATCTTAAAGAGGGGTGAGGGATCCCCTTGCAGACAGGTGCAGTTACTGCCTGCACTTGCTTGCAGGGTGATGTCTGGGAGGTCCATGATAGCCCCTTGACACCCCCCAGAAAGCTGGCTTAAGGAGGCATACAGACTGTGCACCACCTTTATGTTGCATAATGTTAGTGTCACGTACTGCGCTGGACTTCTCACCTCTGGGTTTCAGATTGGCGAATACACCAAGTCTTCTTCAGGTCCTGGATACTCCCAGATAAGGGCGACCCCTTCTAGTAGCCATGGTGCCACTTGACAGGCTACGCCAAAGCAGACCGTACCCTCCAGAAGGAGTCCCAGAGGAAAAAACCCCAACACTGTGGAAAAAACCTCTAACAGGAACTCCTGAAGGAAAACAAGAAAAAACAGGACTTGACAACAGGAAACAAAAATAGGCAATATCCAGGGTATAAGGCAAGAAAAAAGGAACAGGCAAAAATATCCCAAGGCAAAAGCAGGAACAAAGAACAGGCAAAGATCTCCCAAGGCAAAAGCAGGAACAAAGAACGGGCAAAAATCTCCCAAGCCAAAAAAGCAGGAACGAAGAACAGGAGCGAACAGCACAACCAGAAGGAAGTGTTTGCAACGCAAGGAGGAACAAGACTGACTGACTTATATACTGAGAAAAGGGAAGTGACATCACAGGAAAGGAAAGTAACACCATCTTGGATTGAGAAAAGCCCATAGACCAGTATAGGAAAAAGGAAGTAGTATAAAAGAAAATCAGAGCATGCTGGGACAAAAACACCAAGAAGACAAGATGGACACAACATGGATAGAGACAGGCAAAAGGACCAACAAAAAACCCACCACCAACAACAAAAGAAGAAAAAAGGCTACAAGTAAGTGTAGCGCGACTGGGAGCGAAATATATGCTTCCCAGAAAGCATAGTCAAGAAATGCGGGAAACGGCGCTCCGAATATCGGTAGCGTGTTCCACCAGCGAGGACAGAAAGAGACGCCGCGTCAGAGCGCTGCGTTATAGTAGCTCCCCTCCCCGAGGCACCAGGTTTGTCAGGATGATTGTCAAAAAACAGGTGAACCAAACGGGGAGCATGGACGGAGGAAGCATCCTCCCAAGAACAGTCACTGAGGGGGTATCCTTTCCAATGGACCAAAAACTGTAGTTTGCGTCGAAAAATTCTGGAATCACAGATCTCCTGGACTTCATACTCAGGCTGTCCGTTGATAGAAAGAGGAGGTGGACGTTGGAACTGGCGATGGTAAGGATCAGGAACAAAGGGTTTTAACTGGGACACATGGAAAACAGGATGAACCCTCCAGGTATGGGGTAAGCGGAGACGCACAACTACAGGATTCAGAATGTGCGAAATTCGAAAGGGTCCATAAAAACGTGGTTTGAAATTATTGGTGGAATACCGGGATGGTAGAAATCTGGAAGAAAGCCATACCTTGTGGCCCACTTGATACAAAGGTGCGGCTTGCTGATAACGATCCACCTTTCGCTTCATAGCTTGTTTCGAAGCTAGGAGAGTTGTGTGAAGTAGGCCCTGGATTCAACAGATCTGTCGTGAAAAAGAAGTGACTGCAGGCACAGAAGAGGATGTTCGAGAAACAGTAGTGAAAGTCCTCGGATGAAATCCATAAGTACAATAAAAGGGTGTGGTCTTAGTCGCACTATGTATTGTGTTGTTATAGGAGAACTCGGCAAGAGCAAGATATTCCGACCAATTGCTTTGTGTGGCATTACAGTAACATCTCAGATACTGCTGAAGTTCTTGATTTACTCGTTCAGTTTGCCCATTGTTTGTGGATGGAAACCCGAGGATAAAGAAATCTCAATGTTAAAGAAGGCACAAAAGGCTCTCCAGAAACGTGATACATATTGAGGCCCTCTGTCCGAAATGACCTCTTGAGGGAGACCATGGAGGTGAAAAATATCCTGTAGAAAAATGTGACTCATTTCTGGGGCCGTAAGTAGTTTCTTCAAGGCTGAAAAATGGGCCATCTTGGTGAATGAATCTACGGTTACCATGATTATTTGGTTACCAGAGGAGGTAGGTAGAGAGCATATGAAATCCGTGGATAGAGTGCACCAAGGAGCGGAAGGAACTGATAAAGGTCTTAATGAACCTGCCACCTTAGTTCGGGGTATCTTAGTCTGGGCACAGACTGGGCATGCTGACACATAGGTTTCAGTGTCTGTCTTTAGCGAAGGCCACCAAAAAGATCGCTGAAGCAGCTCCTGGGTCTTCCTGATACCTCGATGACCGGCTATAGGAGAATCATAGCACATTTGCAGGGCTTCTGTCTGCACTTTCTTGGTAGGTAGGAAAAGAGCATGTTGATGATAGAAATAGTTGTCCTTCTTCTGCAAAAAAGGAGTCACTCTATCCCATTCTGAAGCAGACAGAAACTGGTACTCGGATTGAATAAGTTCTTGAAAAGATTGAGTAGCTCCGATGATCCTGCTGGACTCAATAAGATGTGGAGAGGAGTTCTGGGCTATGTCAGGATATCTGCGGGATAAGGCGTCTGCCACTAAATTCTGGGAACCAGGTATGTACGTGATCACGGAATCGTACTGGCTAAAGAAGAAAGCCCATCGAGCCTGACGACTGTTGCGACACTGAAAGCTCCGAAGACACTGGAGATTACGGTGATCAGTCCTAGCTTCAAAAGGCTCTCTGGAACCCATCAGGAAATGCCTCCATTCCTTACAAGCTACTTTGAGAGCGAGTAGTTCTCGTTCCAGTACAGAATAATTTTGTTAGGCCTCTGATAGAATATGCGACAGATAAAATATAGGATGTTCCAATCCATCATTGTCTTGCTTCTGCAGTAGAACTGCTCCAATAGCTCTGTCTGAGGCATCAGTCACGACGATAAATTTCTTGGTATTGTCAGGATGACGCAACACGGGTGCTTGGGTAAAGGCTGTCTTCAATTCTTGAAACGCGCGTTCAGCCTCCTTGGTCCAAATGAAACCCTTCTTCTGGTTCTCTTTCTTAATTGTTTGTGTTATGAAACTTTGTAGGTGGGCAAAGTTCTGAATACACTGACGATAAAAGTTTGATAAACCAAGAAAACATTGCGTTTCTTTAATGGACGTTGGAGAAGGCCAATCTAATATGGCACTGACCTTGTCAGGATCCATGGATATTCCGTGTTGATTAATCCAAAACCTGAGATACCTTACTTCAGATTTATGGAACTCACACTTCTCAGGTTTACAAAACAATTGTTTTTTTCTTGAGTCTTTCCAGGACTTGCAGGACATGATCTACATGGTGCTCAGGATCACGGGAATATATCAAGATATCATCCAAATAAATGACTACATATTGATTGAGTACATCAGAGAACACTGAATCCATAAATCGTTGAAAACCAGAAGGGGCGTTGGTCACTCCAAAGGGCATAACACGATACCCATAGTGCCCAAAAGGGGTACGGAAAGCAGTCTTCTATTCATCTCCTTCCTTGATCCGAAGGAGATGATAGGCACCCCTTAAGTCTAATTTAGTAAATATCTTGGCTCCTTGAATGGCATCCAATATATCTCTGATTAAAGGCAGTGGCTATCGATCCTTAATCGTTATTCTGTTGAGTTCACGAAAGTCCACACAAGGACGCAGATCCTTAGTCTTCTTTGGGACGAAGAAGAGAGGAGCCCCGGCGGGGGATGTGGAAGGAGCAATCAAACCGTTGTGTAAGTTGTCGTCTAAATATTCCCTTAGCACCTTCTTTTCTTGGTCTGTCAGAGAATACATTTGACCGAAGGGGGCGACTTCATCAGGAATCAAAGGAATAGCACAGTCATAACTGCGATGAGGTGGCAAAATAGGATTACTAGGTTTCTGAAAAATCCTGATATATTCCTGATAACAATCTGGAACCCTCTGGATAATATTGATAGAGTTTGTGTTATCCTTAGTTGACTGACAGGGCCTTTTTGGAGTCCAATAAGAAGTAGTGGAATAACAATTCTGTTGACAAAATGAAGACGTTAGAGATATAGTTTGTGTTTCCCAAATGATATAGGGGTTGTGTCGGGCTAACCAGGGAATTCCCAAAATCATGATGTGATTTGGTGAGGCTATGAGATCAAAGGCAATGTGTTCTTGATGCCCCCCAAATGTCAAACAAAGAGTAGGAGTTGAGGCCACCACAGGTCCTGAGGTTAACGGAGAGCCATCCACTGTGTGAACCTGCTCAGGAGTTTCTTTAGGAATGCGGGGAATTCCTTTTCTCGTAGCCCAGGTCTCATCCAGATAGAGTCCACTGGCTCCACAATCAAGGAGAGCCAGAAGATGTTCTTTTTGATCTTGTGAACTTTGTAACTTGACCGAGAGAATTAAACATGGTGGACATGCTTTCTTTGGAGGAACATATTGATGGTACTTCAGCTCCTCCCGTCTCCTTCCTCCTTACAGGGGACGGGAGCTGGCGTTTCCCGCAGGCCTTGAGGGACGTACCGGACAACTACGGATCAGGTGGCCAGCCTTACCACAGTATAGGCAAAGTCTCCTTCGTCGTCGTTCCTCCCTTTCTGACTCCGTCAATGGCCCACGAACCAGATATATCTGCATGGGCTCTTCATGGGGAGGTGGAGAGGCTTCAGATGGACTATCTTCCGTTCGTCGACTGCTAGCACGGAAGGTACCGGACTGGTATGGAGCTCTAATTCTACGTCTTTCATTCTTGCGCTCTCGAAGTCTATACTTGATGTTCATAGATTGATCCATTAATTCTGTCAAAGAACAAGCTGAAGAAGAGTGTACAAGCTCATCTTTAATTTCTTCACGCAGGCCTCGGCGGAAAAGGGTTACGAAGGTGCGTTCTACCCAGGAGGTTTCAGCTGCCAGCTGTTTGAAGCGGGTTATATACTGCAGTACATCCTGATTACCCTGCTGAATGTCACATAAGACTTCTTCAGCTGCTGCTTCTAGCCCAGGTCTCTCAAACATTTGTTTGAAAACAGTCAGGAAAGCGGAATAGTTAGCCAGGACGGGGTCATCTGCAGAAACCAGAGGAGTCGCCCAAGCAAGCGCTGGACCAGATAAGGCGCTGATCAGATAGCCCACCTTAGCCTTATCCAAAGAAAATTGGAGTGGACGAAAGGCAAAGAAAACCATCAGAGCGTCCAAAAATTCCTTAATCTTTAAAGGATCTCCGGAATATCGAGGAATAGTAGGAGATACGGTTGGTATGTCCATTGATCGGGAAGACAAGACCTGTCTTAGCGCAGTGTTCTCTGCCCGTAACTGTTGTAACTCTTGGGCTTGTTGTTGGACAGTCTGTAACATAGCTTGAGCATTTTCTGACGCCTCTCCCTGTGGATCTTCCATGGCGCTCTCGCAACGCAGAATCTTTTGGCATTGCAATCTGTCACGTACTGCTCTGGACTTCTCACCTCCGGGTTTCAGATTGGCGGATACACCAAGTCTTCTACAGGTCCTGGATACTCCCAGATAAGGGCAACCCCTTCTAGTAGCTACGGTGCCGCTTGACAGACTACGCCATAGCAGACCGTACCCTCCAGAAGGAAAACAAGAAAAAACAGGACTTGTCAACAGGAAACAAAAATAGGCAATATCCAGGGTATAAGGCAGGAAAAAAGGAACAGGCAAAAATATCCCAAGGCAAAAGCAGGAACAAAGAACAGGCAAAATCTCCCAAGGCAAAAGCAGGAACAAAGAACAGGCAAAAATCTCCCAAGGCAAAAAAGCAGGAACGAAGAACAGGAGCGAACAGCACAACCAGAAGGAAGTGTTTGCAACGCAAGGAAGAATAAGACTGACTGACTTATATACTGAGAAAAGGGAAGTGACATCACAGGAAAGGGAAGTAACACCATCTTGGATTGGGAAAAGCCCATAGACCAGTATAGGAAAAAGGAAGAAGTATAAAAGAAAAACAGAGCATGCTGAGACAAAAACACGAAGAAGACAAGATGGACACAACATGGATAGGGACAGGCAAAAGGACCAACAAAAAACCCACCAACAACAACAAAAGAAGAAAAAAGGCTACAAGTAAGTGTAGCGCGACCGGGAGCGAAATATATGCTTCCCAGAAAGTATAGTCAAAAAACGCGGGGAACGGCGCTCAGAATATCGGTAGCGTGTTCCACCCGCGAGGACAGAAAGAGACGCCGCGTCAGAGCGCGACGTTACAGTTAGTGCATATCCTGAGGGTCAATTTGCCGCTGCAACCACATCCATGATATGGGGCAGGTGCAGAGGCCAAGCCATTCCCTCACTCACCTTGGGCTATGCTCCCATGAGAATGAAGGAATGTGCTCTGAAAATAGCGCTTGCTCTACATGTGCACCAGTGCTATCAGTACTACAGAAGGGGCTACACAAGCTGTCACCCTTGAGCCTGATCCGCCTTCGAGGCACTCGGTGTCATACACCCAGAATGTTACCTCTTTGACTGCAATTATCAATTTTACAATTGCCAGGCATGAAAACTGCTCTCAGGTATCTAGATAACTGATTTCTTTTGTTTCAAATCTGTTGCTGTTTTTAAAAAAAAAACAATAATCAATGAAAACAAAAGAATTACATGAAAATAAACAGTTACAAGGATCACAGTGTGCAAAGAAATACATGTTAGGCAAATTGCAAGGAGTAAATTGCTAGTCTTCCTAGTGCAAAGATGCAAAGGGTTGGTTGTGGTTACAGAAAACTCCTTACATTTGAACTACTATTACAATCCGCTTAGTATCCAGGTGTTTGTGTTGAAGCCTGGCCTGCTGGAAATTATGAGGACTGGGCCTCACGTGCATGGACATCAGCTTTTACTTTCAAATAACTCTCCACATACCTGTTTGGAAAAAAATATCTTGTAAGTCTAGCGCTTGTAGTCTACTTTCAGAATTAACAAAAATAGGGCATGCATTGGCCAACACCCTTGACCCATCCAGATACAAATTCCTGGAACCGGGCCTGGTGCACAAGTGAAACCTGTATTTTGGTGTATAACTGTCTAGTGAAATGTTCTTAAATTTACATCTAGAGCAACCCCCAGGGGTATCCCTAGACGTGGAAATGCTGCTACAGACTTTGAAATCACACCAGTGACAATACCACGCAATGCATCTGTCACTACTGCAAAACACTATGATGAACCAACTATACCAGCACGACTCTTTGATGAGTTGCCTGGTGATTGGTTTGCTTCACTGTTATCATTCGAGCCTCCAAGCACAGTACTCTCACTATCACTGAGTACTTTGGAATTGCAACCGCTTGCAGGTCCATCTAATATGTTAGCTAACGACAACAAGCATGCATTAACTAGTTTTCTCCATGACCACATGTACCCTGCATGTAAACCTGATGATGTTCATATGCTCCAAGATGAAGACTGAAAAATAACTTGTGATTCGCTCTGGACCATACACAGGATTCTAAACTACCACAGAGACAGTGTAGTAAAGCTGAAGATTTTCAGTGGACGATTTTGTTTTTCATTTTTTTATTTTTTACAGCTGCATATTTTTTGATTGGCATATTCAGTATCATGTTCAATCTGTTTAATCAACTAGCACTGCTTTTAAACAACATAAGGCTTTTATGATCATGTCTGTTTATAACGCTTTTCATATATTCTAATGTTTAATGGTTTATCACTTGAAACATGCAAGTCTTAAGAAACAAATTAATGCATAACTTATTACATTTCTTCTTGATAATTTATGTCAAGATGCATTTACAAAATGACATTTACGCTTACTAATATTATGCTATATATATATATATATATATATATATATATATATATATATATATATATATATATATTGTAAATATAACAAATGCTGGAAAATTATTGATTTTTATATCTCGATGTTCTGAGAGCATGGATTTCACTATCAATTAGATAAATCCATGTACATCTCTCTGCCCATATGATGTCACAATTCAGATTTACAAGCTGGGGATGACATAAAGACCATAAGATCTGAGCAGGCTGAGTCTCCATTTTCTCTAAGGTTTGCAGATTCAACAGCATGTCTGCATTGACGCAGGTATCCTCTGTCCTTATCTTTCTAAGAACCTGTGAAAATGTCAAGTCACTCAGACAATGTTATTGATAAGACACCTGATGCAACATCAGTCTGGAAAAAAGTTCAATGTTATCTCTATTTCAAAGTCAAACAAGAGCAATAACCAACACAGTGTAGTCCGAATTGTCATGTTTTTACCTCATTTGTTTATAAGAATGTGTCTAAAACTGGCATTGTGATGCACTTTGGCTATGCCAGACATTCCGAAGGTGATATTTGGCAATTCCATCCTATATCAGTCAGTAGAGGTCATTCACCCCAGATTATTGCTCAAGATACAGCTTGAGTCTATCTTGACTCCCAGAAATGCTGCTCTTTTGCCCTTTCTACTGAAAGCTGATATTGATCCCCTACGTCTGGGAGGAAAGGAGCAGATGCGATGTATATTTACTCTTTGCAGGCAACACGGCCTCCCTGACTTTTGGCAACTACAGCACTTTGGTGTAAACAGGTATGTAGAATGCTGCTTATCCCTAAGAAAAAGCTAGAAGCAGCAAGTTATACTACTCCCATGCTCCCATAGAATAGCACATAGAAGTATGTTTTGGGGTATTTTTTTTTTAGATTATATTCTAACCATGGTAAAAAATGTTAATTGTATTCTCCTTGTTCGCAACATGCATCTGTGTTGTTTTAATTACATTTTATGGGGTTATCCTAGGGCTAAGCAACAGGGTGAATCTCTTGAAATAAACACCCTCCTTAGTTAAGGTATCTTTATCTTAATACAGTTTGTGTGTGTAGTATTGAGAAGGATGAGATAGATTTGTTTCCAATACCTAGGGTGTCCCTGGATCACTGTTTAGGGACTGCTAGTAACCCAAAAGCATGTATGCCACTTAAACTATGTATTTCACAATCAATAGGTGCACAGAACTAAGTTCACTCTTTGCCACCCATAGGCATGAAAACAAGCGTTAAGGAGCTAAGCCAAAGACTCATTTTACGTGACACGTTGCTAGATTTCCTTTCCTTTTAGGTATACACAGCATAGTCTTCTATAATAAGTCCCTCTTGTTTTGTTGCTTTCACATACTACTTGTCATTTTAGTGACTGGCTCCTAGGGTAGCTTTTGGCAGCCTTTTTTCCCTGCCCACAAATTGATGTCCCTTTTCAGCCATCTCTTATTTTTATCTTTAAGTTAGTTAAGCTCTTTCAATTTCTTAGTAATGGAGACTGAGAGTAATTGCTTCGTTTAGATGCTTGGCGTGAAGGTATCGTCCAGCCTCTGGTGCTTTTGCTTGCCAATATATAGGCAACCCCACCTGCGTATGACATACATGCCATCTGCTGCTCTTATCTTTTGCAGTCTGCGTTTGCTATTGTTTGCTGCAGCACTCGCGGGTCGTTCACCAGATCTAGCATGTATCCTGTTGTGTTGATCCCCCATGCCTGCTGAAAACCAATGCCTTATCTTTGTACCTATTATAAAGGGAGGGTTAGGGAGACACTTGAAGTCCTGCTGTATACCTTTGGTGTTCTCTGCCTTGGAATTTTAACCATACACCAGTCTGGAAACAATTAGTAAACTTCGTAGTAATCATGCAGGTTTTGTAGAGACGTAGGGCCAGATGTAGCAAGCAGTTTTGCCCATTCTGTGTCTATGGGAAAATGTGTTCGTACATATGGCCTGTAGACCTAGCTTTTTCACCCAGCTTGATTATTGTAATTTATGTCCACTTAATTGCACTATATAATATATGTATTTATTTTATTAGAGTTATTACATTGTTTGCCATTTAGTACTAGGTAAGAATGAATGGTCAATTGTCCTCCCTTCCTATGATGTTACACGTTATGCAAATTAGAGGGAGCTTGACAATCCTAGAACTGGCCTTACCAGGTGTGTGTAGTTTACGAGCAGTATTACGTAGTCACCTTTGTTTTATTTACACAAAACTTCGATTAATCGCGTGCTTGCACATTGGGAAATGACAACTACGTGCGGGATTCGTGAGACAGCAAAGTAGGCTGTACGTGTTGAAACATCAACTGTACTGCATTAACGGCGGGATCATTCAGTTTAGGATACTCCCGTTATTAAAAATAAATACCATGTTGGCAAAAAATAATCTGGAATAATTTTCAACGCAAACCAAGAATCTTGTCGTAATGGCAAAATTGTAATAAAACAAAGGCGCTTTTACTTCTCTCTTCGGTTGCTCTTTATTACCAATTGCCATTCCAAAGGCAGGCACTTGTTTAACCTAACAAACGGCAATGATGCACTCAACGTTTCGCCGACACTATTGCTCCTTAACTACCCTCGCTTCCGGGTTTACTAAGTGACGTCGGTTTTCTAGCTCCGCCCGCTTGTCAGTGAGTGGGGTGGGGCCGTTAGGTTTGACGTCACTCGCATTGCCCTCTCTTCGCCGTGCTGAGGTTACGCGCTGACGTTCCTGCCAAGCCCCGCCCACCCTCCGGGTGTGTTGTGGTCGGTGGTACAGTGCGGATGGCGGTCTGTGCACGGCTATGCGGGGTCGGCCAGGCGCGGGGCTGCCGACGGCGGGAGCGGCGGGATCCGGAGGCTGAGCCCGAGGAGGAGGAAGAGGAACGAATTGAAGCCCCCCGCTCCTTGTTGCAGCTACCACCGGAGCTTTTGGTGCATATATTCGGCTCTCTACCCGGTACCCAGCTGCCCAGCCTGGCTAGAGTCTGCAGGAAGTTCCGACAGATCCTGAGCACTGACACCATCTGGAGGAGGCGCTGCCGTGAGGGTAAGTATAACCGACTTTCCCACTGAGAGTCAGGGTGGTTTAGTGTATGAAATCCGGAGAGGGGAGGGATTGTACTGATTCTTGACAGGGGCTGTCAACCCCCGGTAGGTGCTGGGATAGACAGCGAAGGTAAAGTGAATGCTGCGGGGAGTTAGAGGCACTCCCAAGAAGTACATAGGATCGAAACAAGGACAACATCCCTCCAGCCACATACACTATACCCTGTAATTGCCTATACCATGTATCATGCTACTCACGTAGGCAAGCCTCTCATAGGGGTAAGCGCTATTTAGAAGTTGACATACAATACATACACTCTAGTCTCGGGTCAAAAGTGGAGGGCTGCATGACGAAGAATCAGGATGGGTGGTGCTGTGGCTTTTGCTGACAGCTGATGAAGGGTGCGTAGGAATGATGGGAAGGGGTTGTGGGAATCCGTGGGGATTTTAACTGTTGATAACGGGGCTTCGATAAGGATTGTCGTCTTGCAGGGGTGATAGACTGATAGTGGAATTGTAATCACGCGGGTTGTTCCTTGGAGTGTTAGGGAATGAAGGGTGCTGTTTAGAGTGTCACCAGGCACTTTTTGTGTTTGCGTGTGTTGCTGTGCATGGGGCTGCCATTGGGGCGCTTTTGGGCTCTAAGCGCATCTGGTGTATTGTTGGACACAGGTTTATTGTCGGGGTTTGGATGCCTGAGTGTCGCCAAGGCAGGGGCTGCCGGCTGGAGTGTACCTGTAACAGGGGTCAAAAGTGTTGGGGGTGAAGGGTTGCCTGCGAGAGTGTCGGAGCCGCAGGGGTAGCAGACAGGGCAGGGGTAGCCAGTAGGGGTTTCGGTGGGCCAAGGATTGTCAACAGGAGTGTTAGTGGGGCTAGAGGTCGCGAGTGGGAGTGTCGGCGGGACAGGGAGTTGCCAGTGTGAGTGTTGGTAATGCAGGGGAGTCGCAGGTGGGAGTGTAGGAAAGAGGGTTGGCGGCGCAAGTGTCAGCGGGCTAAGGGTCACCAGAAGGAGTGTCGGCAGGGCACAAGTAGCCAGCAGAAGTGTTACTGGGGCAGGGGTTGTCGGCGCCGAGGGTCTGCCAGTGGGTCAACTGTTGGGCAGGCCTACATGGGGAGCATCATTTATAGACAGGTGTTCTGATGTATTCTTTTTGAGCCAAGTTCCTGTGAGAGGGAGGTTCATCTAGTAGCGGTTCTATTTGAGATGCGGTCAAGCAGACTTGGGCAAAGGAATCATCAGACAAATTACAGCGATTCTCTTGTACTGGGAGCGGTTACGCAGGTACACTATGTGTAAGAAGTAGGAGCTGGGTGGGCTGGCCATCAAGTATCATGAAGTAAGTCAGATCTAATGATCAAAGTGTGTCGCCGGACTGGGAGTGCCTTCACTGAGCAGGGAGATTGCAGCATATAGTATAGGCTAGTCGTATCCAATTAAGTTTAGTTTCATAGTTCTGTCCACATTAGCCTTGGTATATTCAGTACAAAACAAATTGGCTGTAATAATAAATATTAGTGTTTTTATTTTTAGTGTTACTCTTTGTCCCTTTCAACGTTGTTGACTTGACATGAGGATTTATGAACTAAAAAAAGCCAACACTTGTTTTGCTCCCTAACAGGATGCAGCCCTGGGACTCTCACAAGGCTGCTTACATATAGCTCCAAAACATCAGAAATGATATCAAATAATAATTGAAATACATAAAAGTTATTGCATAAAATAACACTTAAGAAAAAAATGAGAGAGGAATATTTGGCAAATCCATCATGTCACATAAGACATTAAAGTTATTGTGAACCTATATGGACATTACTAAAAGGACATAAAAATAAACAAGTGCTGACATTATTTTGTCAAATCATTATGATAGAATATTATAATTCCAGTGCTTTCACTGCAGTGGTGCCGAAATAGTGGAATACAGCACACTTGTGATTAATCCTTATAAGATACGTGAGGCAGAGTGGCAGTGCAATGCCAATGCACATATATATTTTAGGTGCGTGGGAGGCTGTATAAGGCTAATCATGCATGGCGATCAGTTGATTTCAAACAGGTAATTTCAAATCATCCAGATGATCATGATGCTAAAGTGAGTCATCCCTGATCTTAACGTAATGTAAAAAGCAGGGTGGGCGGTGGCTAATATATTGTGAATCAGTAAATAAATAAACCATGTAAGTTTGACACGCTTGTTATTAGTAAGTGTCATGGTAAAATATATTCCAAGACTCCTACTGATATACCAGTTTAGATAATGGGTTATAGTAAGGCCTTCAAAAGTGGTTTAGACTAAGAGATAATATAGTATGGTCGGGTAATTAAGTGATTGTGCAGTTTAAAGATAAAAAGATGGGCAGTGTGAAAATGTACCTTCGTTGACAATGTGTCTGCAGCAAATAGTTTGCAGGTATTACATGTCTGTAAAAGAGTTTACACAGATTACATTAGCAGTCGCTTGAAAAGACTCCAAGGCGAGTCTGAATCAACCAGAGTTTGCGTCAGTGCTTACCTAAAGTATCGTGGAAGAGCCTCAAGATTATTACTGTGGTCCCCGTACAGAAGTGGGTTTGTTCTGGTGCCGTTCTCAAGATTATCTGAAATCCACCAGAAAGAGCCAGAGTTTACGGTTGCTTACCTCGGAAGTAGTACCAGGGCAAAGGTCAATTGGTGACTCGTGCGAGGGGTGGCCATAATGGGCAAAGTATTTGGAGTGTAAGGCAGCCATCTTGGAGTACGTTAAAGTTGATTGGTGTAAAATTGCTAATTTTTGATACTCCGGTGCTGGGATAAGTTTCTAATTTCTTTTGTCAGGGTTGAGTCAGGTTAATCGGTTACTAATGACAATGCACAGAAAACAAACATATCCTGACTGTCGTGCATAAAAAGTGCATTGTCATTTGTGTATGTAAGGACCAAAAAAGGGGAGTGTGTTGTGTCTCCTATCCAGTATTTGTTATTACAAATGGGTGTCTTTAGATCTACTGCATTAGACCTCTATTATGCATATTTAATTGGTGTTTTACATCAAGTTCTCCAATATCATCCACCTATCATTCATTTAACATTAGTTAATGACAAAGAGTTTAAGAAAACAATGATTGTTAGGTTTCATTTGCTTAAGGTAATGTATCTTCCTTACCTAAGATTATGTAAGCAAACCAAAGGCGGGGATGTAGGGTTTTAATACCTGCTCATTTTGTTTTCCTATGATGTTATGTAAAACGTAACCTGGAACAATTTTAAAGGGGTTGTAATGTTGCCAAGATAAGACTAGTGATTAGTTCTAGTAGCTAGATGTATTGCACAATCAGTAATCGGGTCTGGACTTCGTTCATAGTCATGCAACAAGAGTTGCCAAATTTCATGAAGCCAGTAACACATTTCTGCATCTTTATTCAATAAATTTTTTGTGGTACCCAGCTTGAATAGCAATTCACCTTACTGCTCATGACCAGTTCTCCGATGCCTCCTTGAGAATGAGCTTTGATACGTTCTGTTCCATAGAAAGTGAGTGTTCCATGGTTTGGATGATACTGATAGTAGTGTTGGGTTAGTGGGCAGCTAATTTCTGTTCTGGTAGTGTTCTAGTTTTCTGATTCGCAATGTCTGGGATAGTGGTGCCTACATACAGTCGGTTGCATAGACACTCGATTATGTAGATGATGTGACTACTGTTGTAGTTAATGCAATCTGTAATGCTTATAGCAATTTGAATTGTAGATGAAACTACTTTAATTTTGTTAGATCCGAATTTATGTACTCCGTAGTTGTGGAATTTATAAAAATCCACTGGGTTTATCTAGGGAGGTTGCTTTCATTTGTCTTTTATCAATGAATTCAGATTTGCAGAGTAGATTGAAGATTTTTGTGTGCTATGGAAACCCATTTGTGGGTAGTTGGCAATATCATTCTTTATGGATGGATTAGTTATGAATAAACACCATTAGCATTGTGTAAACTTTCTGATTTGGAAATTACCATTTTAATAGTCTGTCAGAAACGGTTATTATTATTTTTATTGTTTCTTTTGAATTCTTGGTTGTATGAGGTCTTGATGTGTTTTCTTGTTTACCTACTGTCTACATGTTTGTAGGTGATTCCTTCAATATCTTTTTTTTTTCTAGATGCACCATCAGTTCTGCTTTTGGTTGATAGAACTCACCATCACTGCAATTGCGTCTAATTTGTTGGAGTTCTCCCTTGGGATTGTTCCTGATTTGTTTTTTGGATAACAGTTGTCTGTTCTTAAAATGGAGTTGGCAGCCGTGGATTTCCTATAAAATGTGGTCTGTTTGCATCCATCTTTGATATAGATGGTAATAGACAAGAAATCTATTTCAGTAGTGATTGTTTGAATGTTCCATTTGTTGTTATTTTATTCCTGTAAGTATTGATTGAGCATTGTTTTTGTGCGTTGCCAAATGCACAAAATACCATCAATAAACTGTCCCCAAAAGATTATATTTGGAGTATATTCTGCAAAACTGTCGTTCCATAACCAACATTTTCCTACTTTGTCCCTTAGAATACATATATATGGGGGCCCAAATTTGGCCTCCATCTCAGTCCCTAGTATCTTGAAGTAATAATCAGAGTTGAAACTAAAAACTTTATTGGAGAGGCAAAAATGAAGCATTTACATTATCATGTGGGTGAATTCCATGAACTAGGCTGGCTTGGTTGCTAACGTTTTGCATACTGCATTAATGCCATTGATGTGTCTTATTGAAATGTTTAGGCTGATTACATCTGTGGTTGTCTGGATGTAGTCTTTCTCCCAAGCAATATTGTCCAATTTCTATAATTTATCTTTGGTGTCCTTGATATAGTTTGTGAGGTCCTGCATAAAAGGCTGTGCGTGGTGATCTATATATTCTCCTAGTTGAGAACAAATGGAGTTTATAACTGCAATGATGGGTCGTTTTGGTGGTGGGAATCCCTTCTTATGTAATTTCAGTTGTAATTATATGGTGGCCATGGTAGGATGTTCAATGCACAGATGAGTCCTTACTTCATATGGTAACAGGTTCATATTGTACCATCCATCTAATTTGGTTTTGAGTTTCATTTGTTTTATTTTGTTGGACTTAAAAAAAAAAAAAAAAAAAAAAATCTATAGCAAATATTGTCTGATAACTGTCTATGCTTCACATACTTTTTAGAAGCACAACCTAGCTTTTTAGTACAACACACTTTTGCAACCCACATAGCTTTAATGGACATGAGGGTGGTGATTATTTTCATTTTTTTTTCACATGTAATAAAGCATTGTGTGGTAGTGCATTATATGCAGACAACACAATTTCCATTGAAATGGGCACTACATTTCCACATACATATATATTTTTTCAAATAAAACTGTATCTCACACAAATGATGATGTGTGGAAATCGGGTTTCATTGAACATTTATTTCTTGTACATCACCAAGTAAAGTGTCTTGATTAGTTTTGATCCTACTAAAATCTTTGTTTCCATCACACCTCAGAATCACAAAAAATGTGGTTCAGTTTGCTTTCCTAACTGCTGAATCTGTACATTATATTTATATTTTGTTGTATGTTAGTAAAATGTAATTTTCTTGTCACACTTCATGTACCCCTGCTGGATTGTCACATAATTGACTTTATTTTTCTTTCTCTGACTGCAAAGTGAGAGGAATTTGTAAACACCTGTCTGATGTTAAAAAAACATAAGCAGCAGAAGGTATAGCCTGACATTTGACCTCAGTCTTTGAAGCGCAGCAAATGTTTATTGGCTGGATTTTGGTGACTCACCAAATATTGGCGTGCGACCCACCAGTGGGTCAGGACCCACGGTTTGGGAAACACTGGTCTAGTTGCTGCTGCTAAGTAGTCATTAGAATGTAGAAGTACAACATAACCCCTTTTTCTACTTCCTTTATAATTGATTCTGGGTTGCCTTCTAGGGACTTCAGGGTTGATTTTGTTTGCATGGTCGAATATCTAGGTAGAAACTGCTTTATTTTTTAATATATATTTTTTAATATTCTCTTTCTTGATCCTGAGCTGCTGTGTGGAATATGTTTATTGTATTTCCTAGTGGTAACTGGGGGCAGAAGGTTGATTTGGTAGTAATAATATCACATGTGCTATAGGTAGTATCAGCTTTGAGGTCTTGGGCCAGCAAAATAGGTAGAAGATAGTTTATCCTCTGATGGTTCTGAGTGGTTGTAGTCAGGAGTACGCCCTCCAGGTCATGGACTGAAAGTGTACTGGTCATTATTGGTCTCAATTGGGGTTATTTGGTTTATCACTAAAGAATGATAGGTAAGTTTCAACTTTCTAGTAAACTTGAACTCATCTGTCTGGGTTTTTGTAGATCCCCGAATGCAATAGGGCAGAATGATAGGCATTTGTTGATAAGCTTAATTTGATTTTTAGTCAAATTGGTGGTGGGAATATTTATCAACAAGTGGTTTGATTCTTGGTTTCTTTTTCTTGTTCTTTCCTTTGTGCTTGTCTGGTCACTCAGGAGGGCGTTGTTTGTGGTTGTATACTCTTCAGAGCTTCAGCTCTGGTATCGGGCATTTTGGTTCTGTATACTGAGTTGATGTCTTAAAACTGCTTTGAGAAAATTAACACCAAGTATAGAAGTTGTAGCTTCTGCTCCTCTTCCTGGTGAGTCTTAATCAAAACTAGTTTCTTGTCTGTGGACAGTGGGTGTGTTCTGGTGCTACTGTGGTTTTAGGAATGTTATCATAGTGTTTGGCAAATGTGTACATTCGTCCGAGTTGATTATGTTGAAATTTCCGTTTTTCTTTCACCTTATTATATTTTCTTTGAACTCTTCTATTGTTTAAAGATTTTGTAGTTCTATTTGTGACATCACCTCAGTTGGCTTCCCCAATTCTTTTTGTGAGTTATCCACTTACAGCGTTTTGTATTTCTCACATTTTTCAGAGACTTCTATTAGTTGCCTGATCATATTGTTAGAAGCTTCTTTAAGATATGTTTCTGAGCTTTTGGTCATTCCCCTCCCCCCCCCCTTGGATTTGTGGTATCAACTGGCGGTTGTAGGCCATTGATCAGTGAGGGAGCAATGGAGGATCTGTCTGCAGGGTCAGCAGTGCATTGGTAGTATAGGGTTATGGGGGAAAAAACGCTGCAGACAACAATTGTTCCTAAAAAGCATACTCGTGGCTCAGGATACTTTTATTCTGTCCATCTACTTGTATGTAAGTCTAGCTGACACTTGGGTTGTTCTTGTCACTGTTTCTAATGCACCAAGAAGTCCTTTGTTGTTCCAGAAGTGTTTCCTGCTCGTGATTTCACAAATAGTAAACACTAGTCAAACAGACAGCTCTATTTAATACACATGGAGTGAAAGTAACGTGTTATGTGCCTTCCGCTACAGTAGAGCGCCTCAGTGAAGTTCAGAGCGCTTTGTCAGGTTATGCAGCGCTTCAAAATATGTGTGTGTATGTATATATGTATGTATGTGTGTGTGTGTGTGTATATTTAATTCTGAAGGCTGTTTGTATGTTTTGTTGGGTGTTCGAACAAAACTTGCAACTTTTTACATAGTAAAAAATATGTAGCCCGAGTTCACTTACTTTTATTCGTGCAGCCTAAGGTCAGTTTCTCCACAACCTATACCTCCTAAAATAACACTGAACACCTCAAAATTAAATCTGCCTCTTTGTCCGTTCAGCCTTCTTCTGTTCAAAAATACATTGGATACGATACATATTTTTAAGATACTTAGTGCACTGCATTTGTAAAATGCTAAATTATATAGAAACTGTAATTCTTTAGTCTAATAGTAATAGGAATTGTGCTGCTGTTTACTCTGAAGCATTTGTTGACATAGATGTGTTGGTAGTTGTGTTTCGAAGACATGATGTAGGTCGGTGGCAGGAGGCTTTGTAGAGAGTGCATTTGATACATAATTACTTCCAGATAATGATCCATCCTCGAGGCTCAGTGGAATGTAACTGCTTTTAGACCATTGAATTGGATAACAATAAAAATCTTCATTGTTAATAGTGGCAGTAAATCTGTCTGGGGGGAAAGT
Organism: Pleurodeles waltl; assembly: GCF_031143425.1. Taxonomy (NCBI): domain Eukaryota; kingdom Metazoa; phylum Chordata; class Amphibia; order Caudata; family Salamandridae; genus Pleurodeles; species Pleurodeles waltl. Next base: position 190,369,076 of record NC_090451.1, on the reverse strand, counting down.
GTCCTCCCATTATGATCAAGCCCACTATGTCCAGAACTATTACCAAGCAGCACAAGATAAGCTTCTCTGCTAGGTTGAGGGTCACCGTAGGCTGTGGGATTCCAGGGTACTCAGTACTTTGTTGCTGTAAGTAGAACTCATACAAAGAGGTGGTGCACTGCTTTTTTGGGTTATAGGTTAACCAGTATTGTTTAATATTGCTGTATTAGATGGCATGGGTTTGGTGTTTGATGCAGGTGTCCTTGTCCCAGGGAATATGATTGTGGTCACTTATGACCCCCCTTAAGTTCACCCAGTAAACGGATAGAGAGACCTATTATACACTGCAGAGAAGTTGTAACTAATAATGTAATGCTGGTGGCATAGCAATCATCCAAATGCAACCCCCTTAGACCCAGAAAATAAGAGCGTGTATGCCACAGGCAATAATACCACAGGCAATAATACCACATGTAAATACTCTATTGGAGGCTTAAGTACTGGAATACCCATGCCCATCAGTTCTGGAGTGAGGAATACTGGGTGTTTGGGCTTACCAGTTCCCTCAGGTTATTTGTTTGTCTTTGATAAACCTTTTAATTACTTGCTACCTACCTCTGAATTAGGTGGAAGATTGAGTTTATTTGAATCGCTTATTTTTGTTTTTGGGAGGAAGTTGATGTGTGGTACCTTGGTGACTAATGATGACGAGTTGGATATCTTTAATGTTCTAATCCTTATTTGATTGAGGAATCCATAACTTTCAAGTTAGACTTCAGGGTGCCATCTCTTTACTGATTTGTCCGATCTTAGCATAATCAGATTAGCCCACCATTCCACCATTTCATTTTCTGCCAATATTGAAGGCACAAAGACAGTCAATCCAGAAAAAATAGGCTGTAGTGGGCATTTGTATTTATTGAAAAATCAGATTGCCCTTTTCCTAAATGTGCGGTACATGTTACATCACCATTACAAAAAGGTAGGTACAGATTATGTTTATAATGAAAAGGAAGAGCTGTGGAAAATGAAGATTGGTTAGTGGGTGATGAAATATTGTGTGCATTAAAATTGCTATAGATAACCGCAGTAATATTTGAATAATGTTGGAGTGTTTGATAAAGGAATTTATCAGGTTCCTAGTGCACTTTATGCTGGTTTGTTTACTATGTTCTTAGGTAGTTTTAAGCACTTGCATCCAGAACTCCTTGGTACTTCTATCCCACAAAACATCCAAACTCCTGCACACATTTGCTCAAGTAGATGTTAGAGTATGCAGTACTGGTATTTTTCTGTCCCTCATCCTTTACACCTTTTATCGAAACTAGCACCTCTGATTACCAACATCTAGATCAATTGAAAAACCATGGTAACCAAAACCGGAAGTCGATTTGACAAACACAATGGGGGTCATTTAAACACTGGTGATGGAGCACAAACAATATTTATGCAGGCTTTAGGACTGGTGCTGATTAAGAGCTGTACGCAAATTGCATATTCTTAGTTTTGCACTTATTAGCAAAATGGAAAAATGCTCAAGGAATGCAACACAAATACGTTTAGCATTATTCTTGAGTTTTATGTCTAGTTTGTGAGCACAGCTATCTGGTTATTTCTTTGAAATATACAGAGTAGGCTGTGTCCCAGAGGAGTCTTTTTCTCTCTCTCTGCTCTCAAAAGTATAGTGTACCCCCACATGTATTATTTTGCTCATCAGTGACCTTTCATTTTCTCACTGCTGTAATTAGGCTTTTATCGTTTTACTTAAGGCTCTAAATGCAAGCCAGACCCATTGGCTTTGCTAATGCCTTTTTAGGGTTAAACCTCCTAGTGCACGTTTCTCACTTTCGAGACACTGTTGTATCCAAAAAGGGCTTGGAGCACACCTATTTCTTCCCATTTGTCTGCTTCAGCGCCATTCTTTTTTGCAGGCATGTTCATTGGGCAGTGCTGCCAAAACATCACTGCCCATGCTTGCTGTGGAGCAGCGACCAAGTACAGATTGATTCAACTTAATCTGTGCTCCTGACATGATTGAGGTTCTCAAGGTGCCCTGTGATAATGTGCAGCCAGTCAGCGGTTCTCTCATACATTCCCTTGTGCTCTGTGTACAGAGAAGACCAAAATCTGCCACTCCAATATAACAACGTACTTTGATAGGATTAGTGCTCTGGGAGACAGTGCCTTTCTATTCCCATTGAAATCTGTGTACCCAGGAGGTCTTGGACACCATTGCCCCCATCTCCAAACAATTTGTGTGCAGTAACTAGGACCTTGTACAGTCTGTGGTGAAACAGAATTCCTTTTTTTTTATTTCATGACTAAGGTTAAAGAGCTGGTACTTTCCACTGGATGCTTCGGAGGACATGACACAATTCTCTTAATATATGTACGATATATATAGGGTTCTGTAGGTTGCTGTAGAGATGATTTTGCTATGCTTTGTCACCTGCCCATCTATATATGTATGATAGGAATAACACCAGCAGCAGACCAAACTAATACTTTCTATACAATGATCCTGGTGCTTGACACCGGCTCCTGTTATACGTGTAGGGACTGTTAGCTTCTACAGGCTACTCTGCAGTATCAGACATCAGCCTTCTGTTCATTTTATGTACCATGCGTATATGGGAGTTGACTTTGAGTTATCTGTTGAGATAAATACGTCTTTCTGTGATTCATAATGTATCCAGTGGCTCGCTGAATTCATCTGCAGGCTTCCTTATATTAAAAAAAAAAAATACACCCTTATAGAAACGTATCCTGTTCCGAAACACAGAAGGCATCTTCAGCACTTAGCAGAACACTACTTTTCTTTCAAGTCTGGCATGGAGGCTGAGACCAATTCAGAACTCATCATCTCCTTTACCTTTTCTGTCAACAAAACATTTATTTCAATGGTGTGCTAGTAGAACTGTCACAGGAGGCTTTGCAAGTGCCCAGATATCAGTTTGTGTGCTAAGCTGAACTGCTTAATGAAAATAGAAAGGTCTGTTTATTAGCTTCTCGCAGTCTGTAAGAAGCAGTCACTCATTTTAAAACAAAATGGCAAGTTCTATATAATGACACTCTACCACGCCTGAAATGGAAGCGCCGATTACAGTCGATCAAGGCAAGGGCCAAATCATTAACATATAGCTTTAACCTGCTTAAAGAGAAGCTGGATTGCTCAAAATGGTCCCATCTATTAAAAATCATGTCTGCACAGCTGCTTCCAGCCATTTCTTATGGGACCAAAATATTGATGGGCCGGGAGATCTATGCATTGAACAACAGTCAAGTCAAAACATACAAGACCGTTTTTAATATCCTGAAAAGTGCCTCCCCGGCCCAGGCCAGACTGAAGATGGGCTTCCAGTGTCAGGGTGCCTTTCTTAAAGCATCATGGAGGTTAAGAGAGGCAGAGAATTCCTCCTTACTCTACTCCTTCTGGCAGGAAGTGCAGGCGCAACAACTCGGTAACAGGAAAAGAACATGGGAAGCTACCTAAGCCATGTTATCATTAACCTGGGAATGGAAGAAGTATCAAAAAGTAACAGGGGGAAGTCTGAATTTAACAGATTAGTCAACACTGCTGTTCGCTCACTCTGTCTCATTATAGACGGAGCCATTTTGGCCAAAAGACAGCATGCCTGGACAGTCTTGGGGTCTTACTCGACACTGTCCCCACAGGGGTACTTAGCTGAGCACTTTTATGTTCACATCAATTCCTGCTATATCGTATGGGATTCTTCGACACCAAAGAAGATCGTCCATCCTGGAAAGACCAGTATATTGATCTAAACTGCCACTTATGCGGCTATAACCAGGAATCATTGCTGCATGCCTTTTGCATTTGCCCCGCTCTTGGTCTGGAAAGAAGAACATTGTTAAAACATGATTTCCTAGTTAATAACATCCACTCATGTAGACCTGCTGTAATAAACTGGCTTAAGGGTGACTCTATTCCATTTTGCTGTAGGGGGGGGTAACATTTTTACAACTACTCCATAAGAAACTGAATAAGGTAGACTTGGGAAAATTTCTTTAGGATAATTCATAAAGAATCAGCTTAAACGTTTTATCTCGGTTGTAAATGACTTTTAGCTGCCAAGCTTTTAAATGTTTTATTATTAAGTGACCAATTTATTATTTGTAGCATGTGACCATGATTTATATTGCAATGCTTGCCTGTTTGAAAATGTTTGTCCTCTCAGTCTTTGCCTTCTTGCGCAATGAGTACATTCAGCAATTTAACATTTGTTTGTGTGCTTAATTTAAGGTTTGTAATTCAAAGAAACCCCCGCATGTGTTTTACAATGGGAGATATGTGATGCTCATCACAACTATACATGTGGTCCACTCAGACCTCTGTAGACCTAGGAGTAAACATTCTTTTTCTTTATCCCCTGTACAGTGTTTTCAAAACTTGACAGTAATAGGCTGAAAAATATACCCTCTACAGAAATCCAACATTTCACTCTTTGAAGTGCATCCTTCAGTTCTGCCTTCCTGGGTAGGTTACAGGAAGACACTTTACCTTTGTGCACATTGGGCTCTACTTTGCAGACTTCGGCAAATTCCCAACACAGCTCTTAGGATCATTGGATGTTTTTCAGAAATAATCCCTTCTCACCTTCTTTTGCAAACCAACAAAATGCAATTCAAGTCTATCCACGTTATCCAAATGGCATTCCATTCTGAAGTCTGTCTTTCCTCTCCACTGTGGCACCTTACTCTGCTCTGCGGCACTCCACTCTAATTCATGAAACTCCACTCTACAACACTGCCACTCTGCAACACTCCACTGTATGCCACTCCACTAGACACACTCTTCTCTTTTTTATGCCACAAACCTTTAGGCAAACCTTGAACAGCAGCCACACTGGTGTGCAGCATGGCTAAATCACATTGGCAAAGCCACTAGCTCTTGCATAGGCGAGACCTATTAGCTTTGCCAGTGCTTGTTTTAACCATTGATGAAAATTGGGTACACAGCTCTGAAAACATTTAGAATTTGTTTTTTTGTTACCAAGCGACTGTCGTTTGAAGTGATTTTGTCAATAGTAAAAACGGATTCTACTATATTCTTTTTGGTGGTGGTGTGTTTGAGTGCAGCCCTGAACGGTTAGGCAAACATGTCTCAAAATGGAAGTTCATGAGTCTTGTTGTTCCAGAAAGTGGATAAAATATTTTTATGTAACAGAGAAATCTGAGCTGCTTGCTTTTTGAAGTGCTGCATTTTTCCTGGAACAATGACGGCTTGTGCTAATAGCTACATTAGCTTAAGCATTAGTGGCTACCGTAATGTGCAGCTTATTTACTCTAATGGTGTCTGCGTTCGAATAATGATTAGTTATGTTAGCCCCTTAAAAACTCTTGGAAATATTCATAGTTTTGTTTGCCATTTAAAAAAATAAATAATTTGTTTAGAACATATGTATTAATATGCTAAAACTGAAATCTGGGACTTTGATCACTGACTCTGCTCTTAAATAACTTCCTTTAGGTGAGTGCTTTTAATTGCCAGTTCTTGATGTTTGTCTTCCAGCCAGGTTACGAGTTGGTCTGTCTACCGGTTGTTATGGTTTTTACAGTGGAGGTCCACCCCACATTATTTACAAGTTGTTGTGTTTTTTTAAGGTCCAGCTTAAGTGTACTTTTGTGGGCTTAAAGCCATTTAATTTGTTTGATTCAGTGCCATTTAAAAATCATTGCTGTCCCTCCTGTTTATCTTTGGGAGCATGAGCTAACTATGGTATAATTACGCTTTGTCGTGTTTATCTGTTCTTTAGGGGACTTTTTTGATTTCTTGCTTGTGTTCGACAAAGCTTCCTTTTTCATTTGCAGAGCATTCTTGTTTTTGGCTAACGTAATCATGTTGTTCCTGCTGACTTTTCACATGCTTTAATTTAGCATTTTCTGTGAGCGTTCACTTTTTTTCCAGGAAGTTGCTACTTATGTTTTTTTTCCGTAAGCATTTTACTCTTGTCTCCCCTCACTCATAACCTGAATGCACAGCGTAAAACATTCCACAGAATGGGTACATTGCTTTATTTTTCCGCACGGTGCAAAATCATTAGGGATGTGTTGAATTTAAAATTGCAGAGTGCAGTACTTAATGTGGCCAAAAGATGTCCCAAGGGACACCCTATGGTACTGCACCCTTTCCCTGCTTCGTGCACATTAGAACGATAAATGTTGCAGGTGTTTTTTCAACCAGCATATTATAATTGTAAAAGCATTAACATAACCATGTTCTTTCTGATTACATTTCAAATGATTGACTTAATTTCTTTTTTTTTTTGGTCTATGCGATCCAGAGAGTTCCTACTGTAATTAACTTTATCCGTTAACAGGGTCTTAAATGTGGCGTAGTGTCAAAGCTGCTCCTGTTGTAACTGAAGAACAAGGTTCGGGGATTGGTGTTGGTTCATCATCCCGTGATTCTGGGCAATCCACTTAATCTCCCTGTGCCCTTCTGAATCTGCACTTGTGTAACATAATTGGTGCTCCTGTAATGCGCTTCAATGTCTGCTGGTCAGTTCACGCTATATAAAATTGCAAAATAAGCGCAGTGATTTTGGAGAAGATTTTAAGCCATATGTCGCCAGGACCAAGAATTCACATAGATGACGAGCTTGAAGTCGCTTTAAAATGTATACCCTGTCATCCTTTGTGGCATGGAAAGATGCTTGCAGCTGGGTATGTGCGGTGTCTGTCGGATTTCACCAGGAATTTTTACACACGGGAAAAAAGCATCTACAGTCTCCCTCTGTCTGTTTGGAAAGACTTCAAAAATGTTGGTCATTTAACAAAGTAATGTGCTTAATCCCACTTACCACACCTACAAATCTGCATTGCTCTCTTTCTACTGCCCCTTAAGCTCCTTGTGCGCCCTGCTTACCATATAATAGTACGTTTCAGCCACTGAAAGCATGGGTTGAAAAAGTGTTTACACAGATTAGCGCTTGTCACATTGATTAAAAGACACCCCTCGAATTCCAACTTCTTCTTAGTAACAGCGAGGAGAATCATGACTTAATTTTGACCCCTGTAAAGCTCTATGTCTGTCGTAAACTCTTTAGCAAATGCTTTTCAGGAGAAGAACCTTCTTCATAAGATATATTCTCCCAGCAACTGTCAACTGCAGCCTAATCCACTTCCCTACTTGTGCAACCACATTTAGCATACTTTTGCCCTAGTTCTTCCCTAGGGCATTTTAAGGATTTTCGGGGCCTGGGGCCAAACCTATTTTGAGGGGCCCTTTTGTTAACAGATTTGAATGTGTGCTCCAGTTCCAGCTTTTTCTCGCCCTCTTTGGCCAGGTCACTGACAATGCACAAGCACACCCATCCAGATTCTTAATGTGTTTACATCTAATATTCAGGGATAGTGATGTGTGTTTTCAATACTTTTAACACAGTAGCAGCCCACTAACATTACTGCAGATGTCCTCCGCAACACTCTATGTCTCATGTGAGGTACTATTTTGGTCTTAACTTTTTTTTGAATGTATATTGCATGAAACAAACACAACATTAATCTGAAGATGTCAATAACAGTCCCTCACACATCACCCACATTAAAAATAAATTACAGGAAAACAGTACAAAAAACAGTCTAACAAATGTTCAAGGTCATCAGGGCAAGACTCTGCAATACATAGAAGTGCTTTAGTTATATGCAGGGCCACTGGAATTGTGTGGCAGAGAGGACCCAATTATGGGACAGGGTTGACCAATTTATGTGGCAAGAAAAGTCCAGTTATGAATTTACAACACCAATAGCTCTAACTTGATCAAATGCGACACCTATTGCATTGCAAAGGCTCGTTACTGTAGTAACTTTACTCATCACATAAGGGATTTATTTTATCAAGGCTGTTTTTGTAGATGAGAATTAGGCCTTAAATTGGTCACATGAATATATATCAAGACGCACAGGTTATATCTGCTTGGACGAACATTTACAGAACTAGTGGTTACCTAGCACAGCTATCCAGGACAGGTGAGGAGGGGAGAGCTGGTGGTTGGATAGAGAAATGCGTTGACTGGAGTGGGGGCGGAGGGGGAGGAAATCTGTCTTGGCTAGAGATCTATGGGCGATAAACTAATAGAAAGTCTGTGTTCCTGTCTTTTCTTTTCTTACTTTGGGAGTCTCCAGAACAATCCGATTTGTGCTCTGGTATGACCGCAGCTAATGAAGACAAGGTTTTTTTTTTTCTTTTAACCAATTTTATTAATTTTCCGATAAATACATACAGGTCATTATTTAATACAGCTGTGCATGCAATACAGAGATTTGTCTTGGCATGTGGGTGGTAAACGTATGAATATGCATTAAGGATGATGCAGGAGTCGCTGGTTCAAGATTTAATAACATTGAGAACTTAACTTGGAAGTCGTACGAAGCAAAGGAAGTAAAACGTTGAGTAATTAAAGTGGAAATAGTTGAGCACATTTGCATAAAGTTGCTGAGAAGTGTGTTCTATTAGCCAGCAACACTAGGTGCAAACAGTTGACAGGACACACATATGGTTACAATTCAGAGGCTACTTCAGCCAGATTCTGGTGGCTTGCGGGGCATAAGTAGTTGCCGTCCATGAGTCCTGTAGCAGAGGATAAAATGCAGCTTCTAGATGGAGATATTGGGAGGACCCAAGCCCTTACCATGTTGGATTAGTTGCAAGTGAGTCCTGTCGCCATATATGTAATGTTCAGGGTTTTATGCGCTCTCGGTATGTTTGCAATTCTTGCATGTACTTGTCCGAGCCGCTCGCTATAAGAACTCTGTGTAATCCTCTATCCTCTTCACGCTTGAGTGTCACTCTCTCAGCTCTGCCCCATTTCAGCAGTGCAGCACACCAGTGATGGATAGTCAGGAGCGTGGGTGATTTCCAGTTCATGGCGATGGCCCGCCTACAAATAATTAATGCAAAGTTAAAAAGACTATTAATTACCTTCGCCTGTTTGGGGTGGTTAAAGAGGCCCAGGGAGTTGCTTCCAGCATTGTTAATGTCTTTACGATTAGTCAATTCTGTGAGGGTCGCTGTAATTTGAAGCCAAAAGCAGCTTGATTCTGGGCAAGACCAAAACATGTGCAACATGTTAGCAGTCGGACTGTGGCATCGGGGAACTCCGAAGGGGACCCAAACATTTTGTGTAGTGTATAAGGTAGGCTCTTGGCAAGATATTATTTTATATTTATTGCAATCTGGTATTCCTCCAAATCTTTTTGTGTTATATCATCACTCTATCCCATTCTTCATCTAGAAATGCTCTGCCCACGTTCTTTTCCCAGCTTCTGCGAATCAGCAACAAGGGATCTCTGGTCGTGTGCATCAATGCCCGGGTGAAGTAGGTAATTAGGCACTCACCCCTGGCTATGACATATAGCGTGTGCACTAATGGGTGAGGGTCAGGTTACGAATCCGTTATCTGTCAGAGGTTGGTTAAAATAGCAAAGTCTGGCATGCACTAGAAAGTGAGCCCCAGGTATGCCCCAATCAGTTTGTAAGTGATCAAAAGGTTCAAGTATTTTGTCAAGGAATAGGGCTCCCGCTGTGCTGATTCCTGCCGCTTCCCATTGTTTGAAGACCCATTCTTCCCAGCAGAGAGTGTATAGATGTATAGCTCTTGTAAGGTTACCGTCTGTTGGAAATGGCTGTTTTTGCAGGGTTAGCCCCAAAATTTTTGCCTTCTTCCTCCTATTTTTTCGGATCTATTTTTGCTGATTTATTGTTTCTGCGCACTTTACCACTGCTGATCACTGTTAAAGTGCAAGTGCTCCCTATGTAAATTGTATTGGTGATTGGTTTATCCATGATTGGCATAGTTTATTTACTAGTAAGTCCCTAGTAAAGTGCACTAGAGATGCCCAGGGCCTGTCAATCAAATGCTACTAGTGGGCCTGCAGCACTGGTTGTACCACCCACGAGTAGCCCTGTGAACATGTCTCAGACCTGCCAATGCAGTGTGTGGGTGTGTGTGTGTGTGTGTGTGTGTGTGTGTAGTTTTGAACTGCCAATTCGACCTGGAAAGGATACCCACTTGCCAGGCCCAAACCTTACATTTTACTACATGTAAGGCAAGCCCAAGGTAGGCCTTAGGTAGCCCCAAGGGCAGGGTGCAGTGTATGTTAAAGGTAGGACAGGTACTGATGTGTTTTACAGGTCCTAACCATGAAATAGTGCCAAATTCGGTTATCACTGTTGCAAGGCCTATCTCTCTTATAGGTTAACATGGGAACTGTCTTTTAATTATCCTTAAAGTGCAGTTTCCCTTTGAGAGCAGATGGAGAGGTATGGAGTTTGGGCTCTCTGAACTCACAATTTAAAAATACATCTTTTGGTACAGCTGCTTTTTAAATTGTTTGTTTGAAAATGCCACTTTTAGAAAGTGGGCATTTTCTTGCCTAAACCATTCTGTGCCTCTGCCTGCTTGTGTATTCTACGTCTTGGTCAGACTGACAGTTGGGCTGTTGTTGATTCCCTCTAGGCAGTGAGACAAAGGCAGCTGGAGTGTTGCGTGCATATCCTGATGGGCTGTCTGTGCTAGAGTGGAAGGAGGAGTGGTCACTTACACCTGTAAGGGCTGTGCCTGCCCTCACACAATGCAGTCTCTGACCCCCTGGTGTGTTTCCTGGGCCAGGCCTGGGCATGGCAGGATCTTGTGAACAACAGAGACTTTCCTTTGAAGTATGCGTACTTCAAAGGTAGAAAGGGGTATAAGTAGGGGACCCAAAACCCCAGACATTTAGAATCTTTCTGGATTAGGCAGAACCTCTGCCAAGGAGAAGAGCTGGAGTAGGAGTACTGCTCCTTTGCTGTGTGTGCTTTGCTGGGTTGGCCTGCAGTTGCTGCTTCTGCCTTGAAAGAGAGCAAAGGGTAAAATTTGCTGTGTATCCTGCTTGAGAGAGTTCCTCCAGTGCTTGGAGTAGAGATTGCCGCCTGTTGGAAGTCTCTGAGATATCCAAGACTTCAGCTTCATCTGCCTGCAGCACTGGAAACTGTGTGTTTTGTGCTGCAACAGAATTAAAACCACTGCGATGCCGTCAACGATGCTCCTGACTGCACTGTGACCTGCCGATGCCGCACTGCCCTGCTTTGCACCACAACCCTGGTCTCACCAGTGCGGCCATCTGACGCCGCCACCGACCCTTTGCTTGCACCGTGACCTATGGGCCATGCACTCCGGCACTGCCTTGCTCACACCGCAGCCTGGGCATCCCCAAAGACAACACTCCTGCTGACACCGGCGCCGCTGCCTGCACCGTGGCCTGTGGACACAGTTTGTGAAGTACACAAAGCACCGTCCCATTCTGCACCTCAGCCCCGGCCAACCGACGCTTCATCATCGACTCCAGTGTTGTCAGCAGACGTCCCTGTCAGCACTGCGACCCATGGATGCCGCACTGGACCTGTCCTGTACCGCAGACTAAGGCCTACTGACACCAGCGCTTCAGCAACGACGACACTGCTGCCTGCACTGTGACCTGGTGACCACGTCACACTTCCCCCCCCCCCCCCCCTCCCTTCACACTGCAGTCCTGGTGTCACCGACGCTGCCACTGAGCCGCTGTCTACACGTGACCTGTGGGCACTGCATGTTGCATCATCCCGCTTTGCACTGCAGCCTGAATGCCATCCTTGCCAGCGTTCCTGACTTCATCAAGCCGGAGTTCGAACATCCACACGTGTGACTTCAAGTGCCTGACGACCCTCCCACTGACCTCCGGAACGGACACCGGGGCCAGCGGCGCCGCGGTCCAAGTCTCATCACGAGGATCACAACGCCCTGCAGTTCCAAGGGTACTGTTTGTGGGTCTTCCCCACACCGTATCTGGCCTGCGTTGCCGCGGCCGACCTGAACTGTTTTGGAGCTATCGACTTCAAGTTTCAAAATTCAAATCTTTATTATTGTATGTTGGATTTTTCTCATTTTGGTCTTGTTTTACACAGATAAATATTGGCTATTTTTTCTAAAACTGGTGTGGTGTTCTTTTATAGTGTTTTCACTGACTTACTGTGCATTATGTGCAAATGCTTTACACCTGGCTTCTGAGATAAGCCTGACCAAGCTGCCAAGCTACCAAGGGGGTGAAAAGGAATTTTCGGAGCGGGTATCTCCCTTATCCTGACTAGAGTGAGGGTTCCTACTTGGACAGGGTGCAAACTGGCTGCCAACTAGAGACCCAGTTTCTAACACCATCCATCAAATTTTGGGTGGTATGATGAATGTTTATTCCTAAATAACGAACAGTACTTGGTTCCCAGTGCACCTATCGTGAATCTTCTAACAGCCATTGCGAAGGACAGTGCGGATGTAAACGATATAAGCTGGGGTTAGACCAGTTTACTCATATTCCTGACTCTGCTCAGAATTCGGATAGGATCTTAACTATGGCGTCTATGCCACTTCTAATATCACTGATCTAAATCAGTATATCGTCCGCATACATTGATATGTTGGGGGCGTGGGCAAGTGAAGTTTGCATTGTCTGTTGAGTGACAACCTTGAGTGCTTCATGCGCTGTGGATGCAAAATGTGGGAGGGAGATGGTCTTTCATGGCATATTCCATTCAGTGAATGAATGGTTGGCTGTGCAACCAAATCTTTGGGCTTATAGTAGAGTTTCATCCTGTCTTGTTTATATTTGAGTTTTATAAACATTCTCGTTGAAGGAGAGAGTTGAATCAGCCGTACAATACAGAAACCAATGACTTGCCATTGAAAGAGAAGTCGAGAGGGGAAAGCTGTTGAACCGCATAGAATTGTGATTTTTTTTTTTTTTTTTTTTTTTCATTTGAGGCTTGCCTCTCAGTAACTAACACAGCTGTGGTCAGATTTAATTTAAGCCGCTGAGGACATTCATGATTGATTTGTGGCCTGCCAATTTTGTGGTTGCAAGACATAGATACCAACATTTGTATGTTATCACCATTTTGATGTCGGGAGCTTCATTGTGTCGACAGCATGTAAGGGCAGGCAGATCCATTACATTTGTTCATTTCCTTTAGTGTCATAAAAGCGTGGACACTGCGTAGTCCCTTTTCCTCGTCAGCACTCTTGTATAAGAACAGAAGAACCTGCATTTTCTGCAGGGATACAAGGGAACCTAGAATGTGCATTCAACTGTTCATGCTCTTAAGGTCAACAAAGGTAAATAAGGCGGCCCATTTTTTGGGGCTGCTAGCTTTCAATATCACATGGGTACTTTTCTCCAGGCAGATACCAGTGTCTTAGGAAGGGATGTCGGTAGTTTTGAAAGTTGAAACCAATACTTCATAGTCTTGCAACTGTATCACAATTGCAAGCTTTGGAGTTTCTTGTTTGTTTAGGTAAACACTTTATATTCCATTTGACAAGGCGCTGTTTAACCCACTAAACCCTTCTACACTAATGCCTATTGGTGTTTTTTTTTTCTCGGACCTGCAGAAGATGTTTCTCATTAGCTAAGAATGTTGTAAGTATATACCTTTTAAAGGTATTCCTTATTTTGAAAGGATTTTTTTTTTGTTTAACTTTATAAATTATGTTCCTTTAGCAGCATGAAATACATGCTTGTTTGCTGCCTTTAATAGCTTGCCGCTGTTGAGCTTTCCAAGTGCTTGGTTTCTATTTTGAGCAGGGCCTGTTGGGCCCATATTTCCAGTAGAGCTCTAGTGTGGAGTTCCCTTGTGTTACTGTTACTTGTTGGGGTGCGTGCAAGCAGATCACTTTGTCTTGGGCAAATACCTATTTCCAGTGTCTAAGCAGTATTTTTTACATTGCAATGTAAACTGTTCTTATGGACCCTGACGTTTTACAGTGTTGTGGGCAACAGTTTATATACAAGCTGTAACTTTTCTACGCAGTGACTTTGTTATAGTTCATGTTGGGTTTTATACACTTTTAAAGTTAACAAGAGTATAGGAACAATTCTTCTTTATAGTTTAAGGCTTTCAAGTGTCATTTTTAGTGATTTGTACACATAAATAGAGATGGAAAATAACCTTTTCACCTGATGTAGTAGTATTATTTTTAAGACAAAACAGAGTAAAATGTTCACCAGTTATTTTCCATTGAGTGCCTGTCCATGCTGACAGTCTCGACCGATAGGCTAATATCTCTAGTTATTTGCATCCAGGGGAGTTTAAAAGACGTCCATATAGAAATACAGTATGTTTTGCTTTGCCTGACCCTTTCACCAAGCATATCTCTGCAAAAGTCCTAAGCTGTGGGTTTTGGGGGGATAGGATTGGCTAAACATGTATCCAGTAGACATGTTATATATGTTCATGGCCACCTGCACGTCTCTGAGCATGCTTGCACTTCAGTGTTTTTGAAACTGTTCACATGGCACCATCATAGCATGGCTATCCACAGTGTGCCAGGAATTACCTCCATTTGAACAGGGTCGGCATTATGCCTCAGTAGGCACAATCCCACCATGCATACTCGTCTTGCTGGAGGCACACTGAAAGCTCATAATGGCTCTCTAATTTGTGTATTAGGTATAAATGCAATCTAGGTAGTGTTCTTCCAGCTATCCTCACCCTCTTCCATTGGCAAACACACCTTGCTGCATTCTCTCGTAACTCCTCTCCACATTACATGCTGTGAGTGGTTTTTTTTGACACATGATGAGGTGACTTCTCTGGTCACTCCAAGGATCTCCCCTAATGCCTCCCCGAGCTTTCTAATACACACAGTGGGGAAGGCCTCTGAATGAGGACATGCCCACCCAAGGGGAGGGGAAGACCCTTATATTTAAAAATAGGGGCCAAAGGATACACGTGCACTAGAATACGCTTTAGGAAAACCTATGGTGGATCCCTTGCCCAACGTAATCTTGATTCCGCGTGGATGTCCTGTCACACTTCAAAAGAAAAATACATCTTTTTCTTTTTGTGAAGACCCTCACCCGCTCTAGTAGTGGCATGTTTCATCACCAGGTCTCATCCTGGCCCCTAAAAGCCAGGATGGGCTCAACTATATTCTGGGGAGCACTTTGGATATATTATGTAACCGGGGGGGGGGTGGGGGTGGTAAATCATGAAAGTTAAAAATATCTCCACCAGACCCAGGTATCCCTTTATTAATGGTCTTGAGGGGGATGGATATAATATTATTTTCAAAGGGTTTAAGGGTATAATGGTCCTACAACCATATGTACATCATCAACATGTTTCAGCTGCTATCCTACAGCCTCTTCGGTCCAGGGCTTTCATCAGGACATAGTCTACATGCTATGCCCAGTGGAGGAATATTGTTTTTTTTGTGTTGGTTTAAAAGAAAAAACCCTTGTCACCCCCTCCCCAGGGTATGCCAGGGCCTGGTGTATTTTTTTTCTTTTGGATTTAAGAGGGCATACAGCTCTGGGATACCAATTCCCGGGGCCAAATGATTACTTATGTGGCGGGGACATGTGCCAAGAGCCTTTGCGAGGCCCTGGAGAGGTCTCCCGCTCCCCCTCCCCCCCCACCCCCCCCCAGCACCAGTGGATTATTTTGGGGAACAAGATGTGCGTGGTGCCCCTACGATTGGCTTCTGTGATCCTGTTGTCCAGGAGTTTGAATGCAGGGCTCCTGTGGTTCCCTGCTCAGGTGAGTGTGGGTGGTCTAGGAATAGAAATCTATTCCCTGCCCGCACTCTCCCAGGCAGGGGACACAACTTTGCTTCGTCTGGGTGGGATCAGTGAAAAAATGATGCTCCTGCCTTGGCTTCAGCAAAGTGATGGAGTTGGCACCACTATGGGTGCTGGCGAAGGAGCTGGCGGGAGCTCCCCTAAAGCCCCTCGTGGCCACCTAACAATCAACACATTGTGGGTGCCCCAGGTCAGTTAAGGTATCCAGAGGTGGTCTAATGGTCAGTGATAGAATACCCACAGTTCGAGGGACCAGTTGCTGCTTCCATAGTAATTTTTCCAAAGGAACAGCCACCGACGCTTCAAAATTGACTAGCATGAAGAGAAGGCTTGATCGATGGTACCAGACTTTAATGAGCCTACTTATCCTAATCAAATGATCATGGTTGACATTTTTAGTTGTGGGAGGCACACTTCAGTGGTTCCCATCAATAGCAGCACTGGTGCAAGGTTAGGAACTCTTCCCCCTTTTAAAGTAATTAGCCACAGACCATGGGTTGTAGAAAGATCTTTCAAATAGTGTTGGAATTGACTTTATGAGGCTCGCTAACTATAGATGCCCTAATAACCTGAAGAGGAGGAGAAATATCCCCAGCATCAGTAGTCTGTAATAAGGGTGATAGCGGCTGCCATAAGCACGGCCATTTGCAGTACTGACTCATGAGGTGATCTTTAGTGTTATTGACTTTCTGATGATGCATTTGATCACTGAAGCTTTTTGAATTCTGCTTAGTCCAGTTAGGCAGCAGGACTCTGTGGCTCCAGCGCAGAATGATTCACTCAAGCCACCATCTCACTGAAGCTTTTTGAATTCTGCTTAGTCCAGTTAGGCAGCAGGACTCTGTGGCTCCAGCGCAGAATGATTCACTCAAGCCACCATCCAGACAGCCTTCAGTTTAGTTGTGCGTTGCCTTGTTTCAGACCGCTCCGTTCCACAGCAGTTCAGCTGTCAAACATTCAAGCATGGTACATTATGACACTAGGCTTCTTTTTAGCTTTGAGGTGGAACTCCCTTAAAAGGTTCTGGTTGAAGACTTCTCCGAGCTGAGCTACAGAGCTCTATCTTGAGGCCAAAGCAACTTCAACACATTTTCTGCAAAGATTGGAAGCCAAAGTCCATTACAACATTACATGCCCAGAAGTCATAATTCCAGTGCCAGGCACATGGTCGTGGGCATTTCTAATGTTCTGGGAGGAGATGCTCACAAAATGATTAAAATAACATGAATTGCAGGAGTCATAGTTAAGACTTTGTGTATGAGTTCCCTTTCTCTCTGCCCAGGCCAAAATTGCAAAGCCACATGTGGCCACTGGGATGTAGATACCAGTGTACTCTGTTTAGGCAACATTTTTGTTTTATCAAAGTAGTGTATGACTTCACCACAAACCAAGCAAATATGAACAAAACTACTGTAAGGGCTCTTTTGTGGCTCTAGTGCTGCCTTAAAAGCAAGGAAGCCGGAAAAGATTTAACCCCGGTGCATGAGAATTTGGTGCATTTTCACTCAGAACTCGAGTCATACAGTACATTTTGTCCTGCAAACAGCAAAGGAGCACATTCACACAATATATACTCATGAAAAAGTGAGAGGTCCTGGTTATGGGAGATTGTGGATTTAACAATAGTCTGTACGCTCTTCTCTCAGGGGTACATATGAAAAGGGCCTTTGTAGATGCACTACTTATTAGCTGCCGCCAATAATAATGCCTGTCATTGCATGATTATGGGGACTGTAGCGGGCGTGCAATATCGGTGTGGTTGCATTTTTATTACACCTTCAGTCTATCAGCGTACCCTGTGAGTAGAGAACGTTATCATGATTTTGAGATACAGGGCCAAATCAGGCAACACACAAAATTGAGGCAGAATGTCACAGTCGACTTTCAGTCAGGAAGTTTGGTCTCAGTAATGGCCAGTAACAGAAATGTGGGAATTTGCCCTGTACTGTTATCTACTCTGCTCCTTTGTTCAGTTAATGTTAACATTTATGCATTATGATGCCACATAAAGCTGATCTGCTTTTGATCCTGATCTTTTTTTTATCTTGATCCTAAGATTAAAGAAAAAAAAAGTATGGCAAATATTTTTTTATATTTTATTTAAGTGACATAATAGGTACAAAAACAGAACTCCCACTAGGCTTTTCCTGCTGAGACGGGGCACCAAGCAGGGGTGCTCACTCTAGTCCCCTGCTACTTGTACTGGTAGTGGATCCTTTAGCAGCTGACATTTAGAGTAAATGGTCAAATAGCGGGTATAACTGGGAGGTAAGAATCATAAGCCAAGCCTTTTAGTTGAGGATCATAAGACAACCTTGTCTGGAGTCGATCTGGGGAAATGGGGAAATGAGCAATTCAGTGGTTTCAAGATATAAGCTGAAGTCTGAGTTGGTGGATATCTCTTTATCTCAGTGGGGAAAAGGATGTCATGGGCCAAGTTGGACAGGTGGAGGGGATAATACATATTGTGGCTTGGAAGGATAGCGGCAGTTAAAATGGAGGTGTTGCCACAGCTTTTTATAAGTGTTTCTGGATTCCACATTGGAGATAATGAGGAACTAGTTAAGGAAGATGCTGGGGTGTATCATATAGATCATTTAGGGGTGGCAAACAAGCAAAGGTATGGAAAAAGATTGTGATATTTCTCAGGGAGAAGTTGAAGCCTGGGGTGCTTTTTGAATTTTTTTATTATGGAGCACTGCTGAGGATTCTGAAAGAAAGAAAGGAGCTTCATGGCTTGTCATATAACAGCTAATAGCTTCTCAACCGTTGCGGGGGAACTTTATAAAAAATATTAGCAACATTTTATACATGCTCATATCACGTTCTATTGAGGGGTCAGAAGAGGAAGAAACTTTTTTTTTTTGGTTTTGTTGTAATTACCACTTTTTTTTTTTTTAAATGTTTAACAAGGCAAGCAACATTTACTGTGATACAGATGTTGTACCAAAACAATCATAGCCCTTGAATGAAGTGTCAAGATTGAATAGGCAAATCAAATCACTCAAATAACTTTACATCAAGTAGGTAACCAATGATGAGTCCACCACTTTTCCCATATTTTATCATATGAAACTCTGTTCTTTCTTTGGGGGAGGTAGTGTTATTGCCTCATAAATGGTACCATCAGTCAAATTAATGGTTGCATTCCTACGGGGTTAAAAGCAGTCTCTTACCGAAAGTTGATTCTGAAGATTTGAAGCATTCTCCCGCTGAACATATCATATGTTTTAAGATTATAGTTGGAGATGTTCGTTATATCTGAGGTCCCTTTCTAGAGTGTGTGATCAAGGATAATTGCAACCTGTGAACAGTGACATTGCAGATGTTTCTTAAATAGTCTAGCACTCAAGGACCCTCCATTGCAAAGGATGTGCAGTGTCTTTGTTTGGCTACTCAAGTTACTTCCAACATTCACACGCCATTAAAGTTAGAGAATAAAATGCTGTAAACACCTTAGGTGAAGGTGAGACTGGGTTGAAAAATTAGACAGTTAGGACAGACATCCTGCTAATTATAAGAGTAAGGTGTTTGAACAATTGCCCGGAATACTTATTAAAATGTTTTTAAAATCATAAAAATTACCCTAGTTTAGCAACGAAAGTATATATATTTCTACTTGAAAGCCGTCTTTAGTTTTTCAGATACACATTTTTAAGTATTGCCCGTGACAGTGCATGCACTCTTGCTTTGCGAGAGATACAGCAAACAAAGGGGCTAACAGCCCACTCATTACTTACTATTGGTTGACTTAATTTTTACTTTTTACTAATTTCCTTGCTTCTTATTGGTCAGTGCATGCGTGCTTCACTTCCTCTTTGTGCATTTCTCTTTAAATTGGTTAATGGACCTGCTACTGATTAAGTTTCTTTCCTCTGATTCTGCTCAGATTGAGGTACTTTTTGTTGTTGTTTTTCCTTCATTGTTGTTTCCTCCATCCCCAATCATTGCTTGTCCGTCCCCCCACCGCCCCCTCATTACTGCTGCGTGACCTCTCCGTCCACGGTTGCTTGTTCCAGTGCTCTTCCCCCAGTCACTGCTTATTTAAAATGTTGCCTAGTTTTGACTGCAAACACTTATCTATGCCCGGCCAAGGTGCACAGATTGAGTTGTGAGATGAAAGTACCTATTGAGGGAGGTAGGTGGTTCCACATCTAAATGGGATGATTTGTGCTTTTTCTCCCCCCCCTTCATTGTTGCTTCCTCCCTCCCCTTGTTGTTGCTTGTCTGCCCCCCACACCATCCCGCTTTGCTGCTGTTATAGTTGTCACTTTTTAAGCTAATTCATAGTTTTGCACTTTACACTGTTATCACCTCAAATGTATGGAGCGTACATTTCTCCGTACACCCTCCCTTATCTTGGTTCTAAAATTCAACAAACCTTAAGAATGCATTCTTTGTTTAAAATTACATTACATTTAATTTAAGAGCCGCATGCCGGGAAGCATGCAAAGAACTTCGCAATCGTGGCAATGCTGATGGTCTCTAAAGGCGAGAGCTCTCTGAGTAAGTTGTTGGCAAGCTGCAGTACACACTGAATTTTACTTAGTATTGCTGTATAATACCGGCCCCCTGATATACGTCCATTAAAAAAAAAAAATTGTTGTCCAGAGATTTTCATTTTTGATTTGTGTTTTTAGATCATTGGAGAAGTAGTTTAGCTTGGTTAGACAGTGCTGATCCAGGCTAAATTCCTCTGGACGACAAGGAAGTGTTGAGGAGGTGATGTAGCACTTCAGGAACCATGAGACCTATATGCTTCACTTTAGTGTTGAAAACCTAGGTTTTGGGGCTTAAGTAGTCCTACAGAGACAGAAAATAACTCAGCAGAGCAACCCTTCTACCTTGTTCCAAAGTGGAAGCCATAAAAGAGGAAGAAGAGATGTATATAGAAATGAGACAAATAATGAAGGTTTTTAATCCTTTTATGTATACACCAAACAATGTTTATCACTCCTGTTTTAGACACTATTTGCTTTGGCAATTGCTTGTGGTACATTTGCAGAATGTTGAACATTTGAGAAGAGCGTGTAAGTTCTGCACGTAAAGGCTTTAGAAATTTTAGCACCCCAGCGATATGTTCCCAACCAAATTCATAAACTGCAGATAAAAACATGTTTGCCCTTTGAGCCGCGCATACTCTGTACTCTGTTTTTTCATCAGTCCCTTTGGCACTTGTTCTGGCTAAACCACAGATAGCACATTGAAGACCTCTGCATTCCGATCAGTTGTTGGAAGTGGACGAGGGGTAGCCATTGATCTTCTAAGTAGATGGGCATTGAGTTTGGTTGTCGTCGCTTTCTCAGAAGACTCTGATTCTTTTTGTGATTCACTGGTTTCTGCTATTTTAAAAAAAAAAAAATTCCAGGCTTTTTCCCATTGTATATGGCTTGTAGCACTTGTTACAATGATAAAATATTTGATCCACTTCACCTGTCAGTTTGTCTTTTGTGAACTTTGTCTTGCAGTATTTCTGCAGCCTCTTTAAGTCTCTTCTCTCCAGCCACAGTTGATGTTAGCTTTTCTTTCGGATTAGTTTGGCATATGACATATTTTTCTTTGTTGAAGGAGTCCTCATATTTTGTAGTTCGCAACACTGTCGGGCGGTAAAGATCCTCTGCTACCACCTGCTTTGCTCATGTTTATGAATTTGAATCAAGAGAAAACCTGATACAAAAACAATGTTAAAATAAATTCCCAGTATGATGGCACAAACACATTATAGAGCCGCCATCTTTGAAAATGGCAGAAGGGTTGCTCTAAGCAGTTATTTTCTGTCTCTGTAGGACTACTTGACCCCCAAAGTCTATGTTTTCACACCAAAATGAAGTATAAAGGCCTCCTGGTTCCTGAAATTTTTCATCACCACTGCAACACATCCACTAATTTTAAAAATGTCATCCAGAAAAACAGGCCCGGATTAGCAATGTCTACCCAAGCTAAATTACTTCTCGAATGGTACAAAAACACAAATGAAAAATGAATCTCTCTGGACAACATTTATTTGTATATGTATATCAAGGGGCCAGAACTATGTAATCCACACACGTACCCTTGATCACTGAACAATTGCCCCATCCTTTAAGAGAAAGGAAATTAAGATGGCAAAATTATACATTTTAGGTTGTTTTTTTTCCAATCCAGTGTTTTTATGACCTTGCACTGAATTTATACACATCTGAAGCAGGCTTGTATTTATGTGTACACTATCAAACACCACAGAACATTAACCCAGCGGTGTCGCCAGCGATGGTGGAACCCATTTCATTGTTACATGTTTATCATGAGTATAAGGAAAATGTCTTATAGTATTTGACTTGGTGCATGTTTCTTTCTATCATGTGTTTTGCCTCCAGTTTCATGCAATCAACTCCCTTTTACCTTCTTACAAGTTTGTCTCTGCCGTATTACTTAATTTCCTTATATTAAGTTCTGCATCTCTGGCTTTACAATTCTTTTAGGTCTGGCATTAGCCAAGACCTTTTGATTTTACCAAAATGTGTGTATTTAACTTGCTTAAGGAGCCTTTCCTCACCCTTTGGTCTATTGTATCATTCTCATTATGCTTCGGCACACTACAACACACAGCGAGGGACAATTAGTCAGCCTACTTAAGCCTCTGTTTAACATCACTTTGAGTGACTGCATTTTACTCTGACAAAGGTGCACATCCGCCTACAAAGAGTTCCCTTTAGTCCCAGTGCTGCCTGATGTGATAATAGGACTGATTCGAAGTGAGCACAAGACACATTCCAGTTTTATCAGTTCCTCTCTATTTCCAGTGCTGTTGTGAATTCCTTTAAACTGCACTGCTGTTCTCACAGCATACCATATTGTGTTCCTGGGCCCTGTTTCACCAGTAGTTCTTTAATACACTTTGCCCGGAAAAAAACGAACTTCATGGTCTTTATTTTGAAGCACACTTGTAACAACTTTATTTAAACATAGGTGGGGGTGTAATTTGGGTTTTAGTATGCAATATTTTGTACTGTGAACCCTCTTCCCTCCCTGATTTCCAGCCTTCTTTCTTTTTTGCCTTTCTTTCTTTTTTCGTTTCCTTCATCCTATATTTCTTTCTTTGATAACTCCTTTAGTTATTATTTTTCCTTTTTTCTTACTTTTTTATCTTTCTTTTACCTTCTTTCTTGCTTTCTTTTTTCTTCCTGTTTTCTTTTCTTCTTTTTTGCCTGCTTTCCTTTTTCTTTCCTGATTTCCTTTATGCACCTTTATTTCTTGCCTTCTTTACTGTTTTCCTAGTTCTTTCTTTTCCTTTTTCCTTTTCTTTCATACTTTCTTTTTTCCTCTTCTTTCCTTATTGTTTACTTTACATCCATTTTTTATGCTTTCTTTCCTTTTTTGCCTGCCTTCCTTCTTTCTTTGTTTTGAAAATATTTCATTCTTTCCTTCCTTTGTTTCCTGTCTTTATTTTGCCTACTTTGTTTTTCCTTTGTCTTCTTTCTTTCTTCCCTCTTTTCCTCCCTTCTTTTTTGCTTTCTCTATTGCTTTCTTAGCTTATGTTTTTTTTTCATTCTTCCTTTATTTTGACCTATTTTCTTCTTCCATTCTGTCTTTTTTGCTGCTTCCTTCCCTTTCTGCCTCCTCTCTTTCTTGCTAACCTTTTCCCTTTCTTTTTTGTCTGCTTTTTTTTTTCTTTCTTACCTTCTTTTTCAAAGACGCAGCTAGCAGCCAATGCCATTCTGATGACTTTTATTAGATCTTTGTTAGACAAGACTTTTTGATTTTGCTAAATAGATGTATAATATAATTACTTATAGGGGTTTTCAGTCAGACTTTATCCATAAATCTATGACTGTCATCCACATTTTAATTCCACTCACTCCGGCATACATCAAGGGGCGAGGTTGGCTTACTTCAGCCATTGACTGACTTCACTATTAGTTAAGGCATGCTTCCACTTCAGAAGGAGGACATACACGCAGAAGATAGTTCCCTTCAGTGCCAGGTGTACCAGGGTAGTGTGTACTTTAAAGTTTTTGCAAAAACCACGACAAGACAAAACCAGAATTACCAAAAGGCAGGGGAACAATGCCAGACTTATTGGCTTCATCAGTGCTTGTTTAGTGGTCTGTCTTGTCCCACCTTCCCTCCTGTTATGTGTCTTGCCTATAACGCACCCACCACAAGGAGGAAAAACACGTTTACAGGGCCAGTGCTGGCTGCAGCATGTTGCTTTTTCTAAACCTTTACTTTTAGCCATGCTGCACAGCCACGCTGATGTACAGCTTGACTAAAAGACATCGGCAAAGCCAATAGCTTACACATAGGCGAGACCGATTGGATTTGCCAAGGCTTTTTTTCACAGAGGAGACTTTTTTGTTTTCAGAACAGTCCCATTTTGTTTACTTCGTCACAAAGACCTAGCTGTTCCTCCAGCATGCAGTATAGTAAGCATTTTTACAGGAAGGCAAAATCATCAGTGTGTGTAGATTGCAACAGAAAAGATCACAAACATCAATAGCTTGTAAATGCATGTCAGTAACATTAGTGTAGTAGCGTCATCTGCTAACTTCAGTACCCATCTACATCTGTTGCCATAGGCTCAGAAACTGATATGATGCTACTTGTCATCCCTCAACATTAATATCTATGTAGTACAGTATTATATAATAATATGAACTTGACCTTTTTGAAGGAGATGTTATCTGAGCTGGTGTAGTGACTACTATTTAATTTTTATTGGGACTCAGGAGGTTAGCCTAGCCCTTTGGCTTGCAGGCCTCTGCCCTCGTCACCTACAGGGAGTGCAGAATTATTAGGCAAATGAGTATTTTGACCACATCATCCTCTTTATGCATGTTGTCTTACTCCAAGCTGTATAGGCTCGAAAGCCTACTACCAATTAAGCATATTAGGTGATGTGCATCTCTGTAATGAGAAGGGGTGTGGTCTAATGACATCAACACCCTATATCAGGTGTGCATAATTATTAGGCAACTTCCTTTCCTTTGGCAAAATGGGTCAAAAGAAGGACTTGACAGGCTCAGAAAAGTCAAAAATAGTGAGATATCTTGCAGAGGGATGCAGCACTCTTAAAATTGCAAAGCTTCTGAAGCGTGATCATCGAACAATCAAGCGTTTCATTCAAAATAGTCAACAGGGTCGCAAGAAGCGTGTGGAAAAACCAAGGCGCAAAATAACTGCCCATGAACTGAGAAAAGTCAAGCGTGCAGCTGCCACGATGTCACTTGCCACCAGTTTGGCCATATTTCAGAGCTGCAACATCACTGGAGTGCCCAAAAGCACAAGGTGTGCAATACTCAGAGACATGGCCAAGGTAAGAAAGGCTGAAAGACGACCACCACTGAACAAGACACACAAGCTGAAACGTCAAGACTGGGCCAAGAAATATCTCAAGACTGATTTTTCTAAGGTTTTATGGACTGATGAAATGAGAGTGAGTCTTGATGGGCCAGATGGATGGGCCCGTGGCTGGATTGGTAAAGGGCAGAGAGCTCCAGTCCAACTCAGACGCCAGCAAGGTGGAGGTGGAGTTCTGGTTTGGGCTGGTATCATCAAAGATGAGCTTGTGGGGCCTTTTCGGGTTGAGGATGGAGTCAAGCTCAACTCCCAGTCCTACTGCCAGTTCCTGGAAGACACCTTCTTCAAGCAGTGGTACAGGAAGAAGTCTGCATCCTTCAAGAAAAACATGATTTTCATGCAGGACAATGCTCCATCACACGTGTCCAAGTACTCCACAGCGTGGCTGGCAAGAAAGGGTATAAAAGAAGGAAATCTAATGACATGGCCTCCTTGTTCACCTGATCTGAACCCCATTGAGAACCTGTGGTCCATCATCAAATGTGAGATTTACAAGGAGGGAAAACAGTACACCTCTCTGAACAGTGTCTGGGAGGCTGTGGTTGCTGCTGCACGCAATGTTGATGGTGAACAGATCAAAACACTGACAGAATCCATGGATGGCAGGCTTTTGAGTGTCCTTGCAAAGAAAGGTGGCTATATTGGTCACGGATTTGTTTTTGTTTTGTTTTTGAATGTCAGAAATGTATATTTGTGAATGTTGAGATGTTATATTGGTTTCACTGGTAATAATAAATAATTGAAATGGGTATATATTTTTTTTTGTTAAGTTGCCTAATAATTATGCACAGTAATAGTCACCTGCACACACAGATATCCCCCTAACATAGCTAAAACTAAAAACAAACTAAAAACTACTTCCAAAAATATTCAGCTTTGATATTAATTAGTTTTTTGGGTTCATTGAGAACATGGTTGTTGTTCAATAATAAAATTAATCCTCAAAAATACAACTTGCCTAATAATTCTGCACTCCCTGTAGTGACTTTTAATCTACTTATCTTGCTCTTTTTTTAGTCCATTTAAGATGGCTGCCTTTGTTTATAGTTATAGAAATGTTTTGGTTTGCATTATCAGTGCCACCCTGTGAAGGCCTCACTTTCAGTGGCCATAATCGAGTGGTGTACATAGGTATTGGCATCATGTCCCTTTCTCACTAACGTGTGACAGGAACATAATGTACACTAGTTGGGGATTGTTTACATAATGTACCCCACAAGTCTGCCTCTTTATCTACTGTTTGGGAACATACCTGTGTCAGGGATCCTACAAGATCTGTATAAATACACCTCACACAGACAAGGTTATCGGAGGGATTCCTTCCAGATGCCATCTACGCCATGTATGCTGCTTGTCACCTCGCTGCAGAATTCAGCCTTCATGTCACCATGGAGTCTGACCTAAAGACCTCATTCCAAGGTAACAAGGGTTGGGGGCACTTCTCATGGAGATGGTACTGGTAGATCAGGTTTATCACACCTAGCTCTCATTAGGTTAGAGAATAGGTTCTCTATGCTAGAGAGTTTACATTTAATGTTTATTACAAGATGGTGGGGTCTTTGTATGCACAACATTCACCTTAACAATAATGCTTCTTTTATTGTTTGTTATCCTAATTATTGCAGCTTATGCATGTTTCTGTAGATTGTAGCCTTTTCAATAAACCTATTAAATTCTCCTACATATCCTTCATTGCCTGTGGTGACTTAGACTTATTGCTAATGTGAGAAAAGGGTAACTTCCGCTCCTCCACAACTCCCCTTAGATGTCGCAATCTAGAGTCCATGCTTTAGGTTGCCAGAAATCTCCTTTTACTGTTTGGGTTTTGGTGAGGTACTGCCTGTAAGCCAGGAGGGTTGGGCCTACATTTGTGACTTGTTGTAGGGTTGGCCTACTCGCCTACAGACAAAAGTGCAGTCATTCCTAAAACAGCAGTCTCGTCTTGGAGCAAGAGTCCAATTACGACACTGAATTATCACTCCCCTGATTTGTATTACAGTTTTGCAAAGGAAATTAAAACAGTCAAACTGCATAGAATTACATTGAAAAATTATAAAATATCTTTTTTTTTTTTTTTGACTTAATGAATATAATCATTATGCATTGTTTTCATATATTTATATTGTCTTGTTTTAATTTAAACAAGACAGTAGCATTGACTACTTAAGACAAATGATTACAAATAATCATCCAGCTAAGCTAACTAAAGTGGATGAATATTTTCTAGAGTTATAGACCTCCTGCCAATGAACAAAACATAACAATGCATTCAACCAGATATCCCTACCCACCCATAATCCCTCCCCTTTTAGTCTCCAAGAAAGGTTCAGAACAGTATTTCCCCACATGGTCGTCCCATTGCATTGTACAGTCACAAGAGATCTGGGTAGTTAGTCAATATCATTACCAGCTCACAGTCCAAGCTCTTCTTGTTGGGAAAGATGATTCAGTCCTCTGCGATGTATCATGGGTAAGGGGGGCTCTATTCATCTTCACCAAGGCCAGCAACACATCTTGTGTTTTTGTTTCTCTTCTAGTTTTCTGTATATGAGCCTCCTCTGCTCCTACCCACTCTATCATATCAGACTCCCATGCCTCCTGGGTCGGGGGTCGTGGACTCAACCAGTGGATAGCAGTGGCGCACTTTGCCACCGTAAGGCCCAAAATGAAATAACATCTACTGAGCTTTCTTTTCTTATTCAGCGGAAGGAGGTTCAAGAGGTGTTTCTCTATTGAATAGTGTATCTCCTAATATGTGGCTTCACGCAGCCAGGCTAAAACGCCTGTCCGATAGGTTTGTAGTACAGGACAATACCACACCACACAAATAAAATCTGCACTATCTGCAGAGCATCTTGGGCATCTCTGATCCCTAGTGGGGTATTTAGTGTGTAGGCATTTAGGGGAGAGGTAGGTCATATGTATGTGGTTGTATCAGCTTAAAGCGGGCGCCAACCACCCCATCTTTCAATGCTGCGTGTATGATGTTCCAGTCCCGTGGGGTCAAGTGGTTCTCTGGAAGTTGTTGGCATATGTCTTTTATGGGTGATGGTTGCGTTTTGTTATCTGTATGTAGTGTGTGGTATAAGTGTGTAATTAACCGACGTCCTCCCCCATCGCCGAAAGTGTGTTTAGGGTTTGAGTCTGTTCCGGGGCATCCTGGAAGGAAGGCCACAGCTGTCTGGCCTTGGCTGCCAGCTTTGCGTATTGGAGAAAATGACCACAACCCAGATTAAAGTATTCCTGTGCTCTCTCTAATGTGATAAACCTACCAGTTGGGAAGAGGTCAGAGAGCATTATGCATCCTCCTTCTTCCCATTTGGCCACTGTCATTGTACGTTCCATGTGTGCAAAGGGGGAGAGAATCCAAATATCCATGTCGAGGGCATAGCTCACCATTTTAAGCACCTACCTGATGGACCTCTCCCAAATTCTACCCATAAAGTGGATGACATGAGGAGACGTTCCTGGTATGTTATTTCCTCGCATCAGTAAATCCCTCAGATGGAATTCCTTGTGTGAGCCCTCCAATAATGTTTGTTCCCAGTTCTGTTCCAAATCCAATCAGTGTACCACATGCTGTAACTGTGTGGCTATGTAGCACACGTCAAAGTCTGGGTGTTCCAGAACACCCCTCTTCCATTCTCTTCTGAGGGTGGATAAACTCATTCTGCATCTTTTTAGCTGCCAGATCAAATCTATTATTAATTTGTCTAGCTCCTTAAAAAACACTTTATGAATTTTGTAGAAGGAGCCATGTATCACATATAAACATCTAGGTTTGGACAACCATTTTCAAAAGGGCAATTTTCCCCATCAAGGACAAATGCATAGTATTCCAAAATTGGATAGAGGGCCAGAGTCCCCTCATTACTGGTCCCATATCAAGGCTGTAAAAAGTTTCTCCTGATGGACGATAGAGAGGCCCAGATACCTAATCTCATTAAACTGCCAGGGTAGGCCAGCAGCTGGCAGAACCTCCAGGGGTTGATCCGACAGGCTCCCCAATAGGAACAAAACCGATTTAGAAACATTTATCCTGAGCCCCACAACTCCCAGTATTCCTGAATAACATTTAGAAGTATTGGAACAGATATTTCAGGCTGCCTCAAGTATATCGTGTCGTCATCTGCATATAGCACGTACCCCGAAGAATTTTTTCTATATCTGCACAACAGTGGCTCCATGGCTATGGCAAAAATCAAGGGAGACGGGGCATCCCATTCTGGTGCCACATCATTAGATTATCTCTTTCGATGTGTAGTGCCCTAACTTATAAAAAGATCTCTATATATGTAACAAAAAATAATACTAGTAATTTTAATTGTTCAATAGAAATAAAAATTGTTGAGCTGACTAAATGTGGTGGCAATAATTGAAATATCCCTTGTTTCACTGACTTAATGTATCTATTCTACTACAGGTTTGAGGGTCACGTAAAGAATTGCTGTAAGTTAGTAAAATTTGGTTTGACATTTTTCTCGTTGAAACTAATTGGGATGAAGCCGATAAAGGTACTGAAATTATATATATAACAAAAAAAACAACAGTTGTTTATTAGAAAACTTTAATTGACTGAATCAGAAACAATACTCCTCAGCACTGGGTTCTGCATGGCATACGGCAGTGGTTCCCAATCTGTGCGCTGAGGCTCCCCAGTGCGCCGTCAAAACTAGCCAAGGGTGCCGCACACAGTTTGAGACAAACGCTAACAGAGGCAAAAGGAAACAAATCTTAGGGGAGGTTTGATGGGTAATGAATGAGATAATAAATGATAATTTTAAACAACCTTTGCCATCGCAGTTTAGCTATGCAAAAACCAGAGGCTGCTGTTATCGATCAAACGGCTCAGTCGTCCTACAACGAGCTCAAGCCTGCCTGCAAGCTGCAAACTGGTGTTTTGTAAGTGTTTTTAGTAAGTGGGAGTGGAGAGGTACAGGCTCATCTGGGCTTTGCATTGCGGAGTGCTGTGCAGGTCGCCCTGTGGCCCCAGAGGAGGCCAGCGTTACTTCCTGCCTCGAAGCCTGCTCAGTCGAGGCAGGGCACCAGACAGGAACCCGAGACAGGCAATCCTGTGTTTGTGGCACTAAGAAGGTGATGCCTTGGCACGCGTGCACGGAAAGCCTGGTCACAAGGAATAATATTACCACCACCCTCCTCCTGCTTGCAGAACAGGCCTTGCTACACTCTGAGTGGATGTAGGAGGCACAGTGGTTTCATTTTGGGAGACAGAAAGGAGGGCACCCTTACTTGTGAAAGCAAGCATGGAGAGCTCTGGAGGATGGATGTGCAGATAGACATGCGATATCTAACTATGATTTACTGATTTAACAATATACTAATTTGCGTTTTCATTTTCATTGAATTAGGAGGCATAGCGCTGTGATTCCGCAGCTCTATAGAGTTGATGATTTCATGTATTATCATAAATATGTGAATGTTTGCTCAGCACTGCACGAAACAAAGAACAGACATATCATAACATGTACCTGTGTCAGCAGTCTATTCTCTTACTTTTGTATGATTGCTTGACCGCAACTTAGGAGTCTGTAAAATTGGCCTTCTATCCTGAAACGAGGACCCCTTATACTGAAACTTTACAGACACAGCACTGCTCATAATTATGCCTACATATCAAATGGTCACACTACAGTACTAAAAGCAAAAGTTTGCTGGATGAGAAAAGTCATTTAGTAAGGGCCGTGCCATTCAGTTATGAGCGAGTCTTTTCTCTACATGTCTATAGGACAACGAGTCCAAGAAATGACACACTCCAAATGAGGGTAAGATGAGGGGCAATGCACTTAAATGCAAAAGATCTTCATTCGAAACAACAATGACCATTATAAAAACACCCTAGTTTAATTCCTCACAAGCAAGAGGTGTGCCTTGACACCTGCTAGAGGGCTTTGCTAAGTTCCGTACACATATACTCAAAGAGGCGGCTATACTATGGCTTTCTAGAAGTCGAAATGAAACCGTACTCTTAGATGGGCAATGGAGGGGGGTGTAACGGACCTTATGGGGCAATGAGACTAGCGTCCAAAGTATCTTTATGAAGTGTCTCGCCCCTTTAAATCATAATGGAGGTAAATGACTCACAAAACAAAAGAGAGACTGAGCGGTGGTGCAGCAGCGCAAGGAAGCCAGTGGCAAGTAGAGAATTTGCCGGTAGTGGGAGGCTGAAGTGACAACGCTGCGGAGGACCTAGAACATTGGTTTCCAAACTGTGTGAGGCGCCCCTGGCTAGTTTTGACAGCGCACCATGGATCCGTGGAGCACAGATTGGGAACCACTGGGCTAAATTGATTAACAAGCCAAAGCAGGATGTCTAGGTTAACCTGAAATGAGCAAAAGCTACCCCTTTTGCATGTTTTGCTTCCATTAGAGGTCATATATGGATTTTTGCATTTGACTCTTGCTGATTAAATGTAACAGCAAGGTTTATCATTCTGGAGTCTTTTCCGTTCTTCTAATTGGTAATATTCTCACTGAGCTAGTTCTTTCAGCAGTTTTTTTTTTTTTAAGGTTTTGTATATGCAGAGCAAGCCACTGATTTTCACACCCCCGTGGGTAGCAAAAAATATATTGACTTAACCTTCTTGTATTTATAGCCTAAAGAATGTCAGGGCTTTTGCTCTTACTCAAGACCTTTTGATCACCTCTTAGCTTTCTTTCTGTGTGACAATTTATGGTAATTTGGCACAGTATTGTGAGTATGATGAAAGTCCTTATCATAGTACTTCTTAGGGACCATTGTACCAGTCAGTACAAGTAGTAAATCAGTGTTTATTTTTTTATTTTTTATTTTTTTCTGCGTTGAGTTTTACTAATGAGGACATTTATATTAAGCGACATGCATCAACTGTTGCCTTGATGCATTATTTTACTGTTGTAAATTGAATGTATGTTCTGATTAGATTAAATCATTTAGTTGTTCTGGGTTGGAATATAACATAACCTTAGTAAGAAGAATTTGATTTCAGTGAATTGCCCTTTTTTGGGGTATCTAGAACACAATGGTGATTGATTGATACGTGTGACATTGTTGTACATTTGAGGAGAAATGTGTGAATCTAGGAATCCACAAAATGATTTCTGAACTACTCCTAGGAAACTATAAGGTTTCTCTGTTTCCTTAAGTAAAGTTCCAACTTCTGTTGAAAATGTGACACTGTTGTATGGACAGGAATACGCCAAAAACTGTGGAGAGAACGCTGTGTCTGCTGACTTTAGGAAACGTGATGTGTGCTGAATCATTCTCGTGGTGTTTATTTTAAGGGCTAGTTTGTCAGCACCAGATATGTGCTTTGTTGCAGAATACATGACAGCCAGTTGCATTTCTGTGCTGCCCGTCCGGAATCAGTGTAGTGAGACACGAGAGGAGAGCAGAGGAACTGGAAGAGGCGACTGTGGTAGAAGCACAGAGCTTCAGAATAGAACAGACCTTGATTCTTTGGAGGCCTTTGTAATTACTCAGTAATTGTTGCCTCGTTATGGAATCTTAAGAGCTTTCTGATCCGAAGTGGCAAAATCCTGTTGAAGGATGAATTTTCAGAATTTCACCACAAGCTGGCAAAGGGTGCCTCTATCAGGAGATAAATACATCGAAGCAAGATGCCATTGGTTGCCACCTGTAGCATCTTCTACTAGGCCGTTCTTTAATCAGAATTTCATTTATTTAATCTTCCTTTTGGGATTGGACTGTTTTGCTCTGTGCCCCTTATTGCTTTCATCCTTTATTTAGGTAATTGGTGGCCAGAATTTCAGATTTGTTCTGTTTAAGGCAGCCTGATTTTGTGTCGAGACCGGAGGCTCCTATTATGCTTTCCGATCTTGCTTTATTTCGATAGCAGCAGTCAAGATAACGGAGCAAACTACAAATCCCAGGAGGCTATGCAGTCAATTGCCAATGGGGGAAAAAATTTAATTGAAGTACTGTCCAATAACATATCAGACCCATGTATAACACCTAACTTGACTGCAAACAGTCCTCTTTTCTTGCTGCTTGCAGTCAAGATAAGTATTATACTTCATTATCTATCAAGCTTTACTTGCAGATATGTTACTGATTATATTGCTTTGTTACTGCTTATTCATATTGCACGCATTCATTACAGCTTGTTGTTCATGCTTCCTGTACTCCAGTCTGTATGTTGCAGCATTGTGCATGATCGCCTTTTTCCTCGCTTTCTACGAGACTGTCTGCGCTCGCCATTTTGTTGGCATAGTCAGACTCTCAATACAGTTTTTCCCCTTGTCTTTCAAATATTGGGTATTTTGTTTGGCGTTTCCATCACCTGCTGCGGTTGCCTTTTTACCGCTCTAGTGAGGTCTGTTGTACCTGGGCTTTGTCTCCCAGCTTCAGAGCTGGTATTTCTTCTCCGATAGGCGGGGCTTAATCCCAGTTGACTCATCTTCTTCTACATGCCCCTTTTCTCCACTCAGAGGATTTTCGCTGCCCTTCTAAACACTCCCATTTACAGAAATAAAATTATTTTTTTAAACCATTTTAAAAACTTTCTGGCTGGCTTGCAACCACTTCTTCATTTTGGTCATCGAAATAATCAGCTCTCCTTGCGTACAATGTGAGGATGAGGAACAAGTCATTAGGAAACAACTTTATACAGTCTTCTCTGAAACAGTCTTTTGCAGCCTTAATTGAGAAAGTGACCAAAAATATTGAACGTTTGATCATTAACCTTATATCAAAAACACTTCCGGCCCATTTTGCCGGGGAAGGCAGAAAGTGCAAAGCAATGGATTATCCAATCACATCTTTCACGAAACCCATGTCAAAACTTAATTTTGCACTGGTGGACAGTGAGGCTCCCTCACACTTGGCAGAGGATGCAGTTCCTCGCAGACTTCCTTACAAGGAGGAGACTAACTCTAATAATAATTATAATAATTATAACCAGGTTACCTTGACACATCTAAATGTAAAGCAAAAACAAAGAATATCAATCAATCAATCAGTCAAGGATTTATAGAGCGCACTAATCACCCGTTAGGGTCTCAAGGCGCTGGGGGGGGGGGGGGAGCTACTGATCGTAGAGCCATGTCTTGGGGCGTTTCCTGAATGTCAAGAGGTCTTGGGTCTGGCGAAGGTGGACCGGTAGGGAGTTCCAGGTCTTGGCGGCTAGGTGTCAAGTTGGCGTCATCTCCTAATTTAATTTCCCACATTATTGACAGTCTATGACATGGGTGACATTGATTCTGAACATGACAAAAATTATATAGGGGACTTTGATTCCCTTCTGGGTCCTCTTCCTAAAAAATAAATAAAAAAAAACTTTTGTTTGCCTCCAAGGACCCATTTGCAGCCGTTACAGTTTTCTACACAGAGGGTTCTCCTATGTTTGACCCATCTTTGATTCACCAACCTGACTCCACTGAATGGTTCAGACAGATCATGCAAGCAAATATATTTGCTCCAGACTTCGCTTACCTTTGGATAAACAGACCGGGCCAGGCTTAAATTGGAATGTCCTAGGCTCTCACTCCCTCCAAAATCTCTTACTCCCACGTAGACCCATCTGTGATCACTTTTTTTCTCTAAATTCAGCAAAGATCCACGTAAAAGTATGGGCAAAGCATGGTCCACCTGTCAGGACAAATTGCTAGGCATTGTGGGTCCTCTGTCACAGATTTTTGATTTGGCAGAGTCGGCCAGACTGGACAATTCTTCTATAGATATAGTAAAGGGGCCCGTTACTGGTGACAGCTCCAAGGACAAGGGAACAAATCAAGATGAACAGAACAACCGTGGCAACCATGCATAAACCTTTATTATAAAGTGTGGCTCAAACAGAAATATATTTATACAAAAACATTTATTAGTTATAAGACAGATAGAAATACTCTTTGTATAAACAGAATTATAGCAACACAACAAAATAAAATAGACGGGGTGTTGAAACTTTTCAAACACTCACCCCCAGTCACAGATCTGTGTTTAATCCATTATTATTTTGCTCGCCACGTCACCCCAGTTTGGACCCAGCCATATGCAAATCAGTCTTGACCCTGTTCCCCAGGGGAACAGTCCAGCCTGAACTGCTAGGCCAGGTCCTCCCTGGACAGTAAACAAGCATCCTGGGACCGGTTTCTGGGTATCACCCTTCATCAGCCAGGCTAGCTTGAATCCAGTGGCGCAGCGAGCAAGGGACCCACGTCTGGGCATACCCCTGCCACTTAGGGCGCACAAAGCAACATCACAATACAAAATAAAACGATGGATGGAGTGTTGAAACTTTTCAAACACTCACCCCCAGTCACAGATCTGGGTTAATCCATCATTATTTTGCTCGCCACATCACCCCAGTCTTGGCAGTTCGGGCTGGACTGTTTCCATGAGGAACAGGGTCTAGACTGATTTGAATATGGCTAGGTCCAAACTGGGGTGGCATGGTGAGCAAAAGAACGATGGATTAAACCCAGATCTGTGACTGGGGGTGAGTGTTTGCATTGTTCAGCACTTTGTCCACCATCCTTTTGAGTTGCTAAAGTTGCCCTAAGTGGGATGGGTATGCCCAGACGTGGGTCCCTTGCTCACTGTGCCACTGGATTCAAGCTAGCCTGGCTGATGAAGGGTGATCCCCTAAAACCGGTCCCAGGATGCTTGTTTCTGGTCCAGGGAGGACCTGGCTTGGCAGTTCAGGCTGGACTGTTTCCATGAGGAACAGGGTCTAGACTGATTTGTATACGGCTAGGCCAAACTGGGATGGCATGGTGAGCAATGCTTCCTACACATTTGAAAAATACCAGTATGCTTCTAAAAGGTCATAATTATGCATGTTACATATGCATGGTTGCCAACATTCTTTTTTTCATTTGGAATTTGTCTGTAGATCCAGAAGTCCTTTCCCTTTGGGTGCAAAAAGCCTTTTGCTTATTAGGCAGTGCCAACTCAGCCATTACCCATGAGCACAGAAAAAGTATTTTTGATGAAACTTTATGCAAAACTCATTCACCTGGAAACCATGGACCCTTGTGTTAAAGCAGAATGGCTTCTTTTTGGTGATTCCTTCATCAAAGAACTGGGTAAATGCGTATACATTTGCTTCTCTTGACAATACCCAGCAGTCGCTTAAAGTTTTCACACAGCGTGTTTTTCTCAGGGCTGATAAAGGCGGCAGCCGCTTTACCGGCCGTAACTTCCAACATCAAGGATCCAGAGGCTCCTATAATGCCACTTCCCAGGAATACAAGCCTCAATTTTAACCACAACTCGGGCGAGATGTTTGTGGACAAGGCCAGAAAGGTTTCAGATACAGTTTTCGAACAAGCAAGTCTTTCTTCTGGCCTTCCTTTAGTAGGAGACCGTCTTTATTTATTTCTTTTAAAATGGCAGTCCATAACTTCAGGCCATTGGGTTTTGAAGACGGCCCAGAATTACGCTATAGAACTTGACTCAACTCCTTGTCAGGTAGTGTTTCTTCCTCCAAAATTTTCCACAGAAATGTCCAACCTTATTTCTTTGGAAATAGAATCTCTTAGTCAAACAGGCAATTCAGATCACTTCTCCCGACCCAGCAGGCCTTTTCAGTTCCCTCTTTTTAGTTCAAAGGAAAACAAAAATATAAGACCGATGATCAACCTCAAACATTTAAATCAGTTTATAGCATACTGGCACTTCAAAATGCAAACCATTATCCATCTCAGGTCTACTTTATAGCAGCATGACTGGATAGTTTTTTTGGACCTCCAAGACGTGTATCTATCAGTGCCCATTCTCCCAGATGACGGAAGGTTCTTCAGTGCCAATGGCTGGGACAGACCCATCATTTTTCTTCTCTTCCTTTCGATCTTTTTTCAGTCTCCTGGTGTTTTACCAAATTGATGAAACCAGTGGTAGCTTTTATCAGAGCTTGAGGAATCAAGTCGATAATGTATCTGGACGTCATCCTGTTAATGAGTCAATGCATTCTCACACTACAGCCGCAGATTCAAACTACTTGTTCTCCTCTTTTAGACCTAGGTTGTCTCATCAATACAGAAAAGTCCTTTCTGATTCCTTCAAAGCAAATAGCATTTCTGGGTTTTCTATTAAATTTTACTTCCACCACTCTGCATCTTTCTGAAAAATTAAAGACCATAAAATCACATATTATCCACATTCTTCGTAGGTCTACCATCTCTTGCAGAACTTTGACAAGAATAGCGGGGCTCCTCTCCTCTTTCATTCAAGAGAGATTTCCAGGCCACTTGCATTATCGCGCCCTTCAAAGACCAAAGATCTATCATTTGTACAGAGGTCTAGTTTTTACTGACTTCATAAGCTTAAACACAGAGTCCCAGTTAGAACTTAATTGGTGGATAGACCATTTAGATGCCTAGAACAGCAGACTATTTTTGTGTCAGCCCCAGCTTTTGTATTCGAATCATATGCAAGCCGGACATGTTGGGGTGCCCATTGTAGACACATCGAGTCTGGGGATACATGGTTTTCAGAGGAGTCCAGATTGCACATCAATTGTTTAGAGATGTCTGCAGGCTCCTTTGCCATCAAAAGCCTTGCAAAAAACAAGATCTGTTGTTGCATCCTTCTTTGCATGCACAACATTTCTGCAGTTAGATACATCAATTACTTAGTGGGGCAAAAAATCCAAGCCTCTGGCAGAACCAGCAAAAAGTTTCTGGGGATTTTGCCTTCTCAACAGAATCTCATTACAAGGAGAATACTTACCAGGAACCCAAAATTCTGTTGCAGACTGGAACTCCTGTTACCCTCAAGATTCAGGCGATTGGAAACTTCATCCCTCAGTGTCCAGGTTGCTTCTTCACATGGACCTTTTTGTTTCCAGACTTAACCATTAACTTCCTCTATTCTCAGTAGGCACCCAAATCCCTTCTCATTGACCTCGGATGCCTTTTTACAGGATTGGTCCCAGCTGGTGACTTAGGCCAATAATCCGTTTATCCTGATGAAAGGAGGAAGAGCATAAGTCTGGCACCTAAAAGCAACACTTGTCCTCGTGGTTCCTTTTTGGCAGTTTCATGTTTTGTTTCCTTCTCTTCTGGAACTGACTATGGATTTTCAAGTCCTCCTTTTGTCCTTTCCATTCCTTCTCCTGGGCATGTTAGGCAATCC
This sequence comes from Pleurodeles waltl, assembly GCF_031143425.1. NCBI lineage: Eukaryota > Metazoa > Chordata > Amphibia > Caudata > Salamandridae > Pleurodeles > Pleurodeles waltl. The sequence continues at coordinate 190,331,050 of NC_090451.1, read as the reverse complement.
ATACTATCTAGTGTTAGACAATTCCATTGTTGTGTCACCATAGAAGGTAACAGGTCTTCCGAACCTACACCTTTCATTTTGGCAGAAGCTTCGGACTATATCGACAAATCCTGGGCTCTAGGAACAAGCAAGGTTTATAGCTCAGCTTGGGCTCTTAGGCCAAGCAGGTGTGTGGGAAAATACATCAATCCACTTTAAGAAGATTTAGTTTATATTGTTAACTTTCTTGCAGCGGGAGGCAGTAATGGAAAAACCTACTGTACCATAAATCTCTACAGGTCTGCCATTTCTGTCAACCATCCTTACGTCAATGGAAAACCAGTTGGAAAACATCCCGCTAGTTTGTCACCTGATAAAGGGAATAACATTTATTAATCCTCCTATTCCAAAATACAGTACGTTATGTGATGTGAATGTTTTTAATTTGTTTCGGTCTTGGCCTGGTAATGATGCATTATCTCTTAAACTGTTATCCGGTAAACTTACAATGTTAATGTGCCTTATTTCCATTAAACGCCTGTCAGAGGTTAGAGCTTTAGATATTACCTCTAGACAGTTTGCCCCTTAAAGGGGTTCTCTTTACTATCCACAAATGTACAAAGACCAATTTAACTTCTGTATTTTATCCATATTTTCCTGGCCATTCTAAACTTTGTTGCACAATGTCTCAAAGTTAAGCAACCGCATATGGTTGATCTCAGAACCTCCTCTGATACCCAGCTTCTCATTTCTTTTAGGAAACCTCACAAACCAGTTCCTTCTACAACTTTTGCTTAGCTGGGTTAAGTCCTTTGCTGGTATTGATACTTTCTCCCACTCGGCCAGAGGAGCTATGGCATCCAAAGGTTTTTGGGCTGGCTCCCGTCTGGAGGATATTCTAAGATCAGCTGATTGGTCAAATGACTGTTTTTCAAACTTTCTATTGTAAACCAGTTCGAACTGCTTGTTCTGTGGTGATTAATATACTTTAAAATAAATATAAAAGGAACCTCCAGTCTTGCATAAAATGTCGATTTTTCCATGTAATTTATGAAGGAAAGTCTTAATTTTATTAAAGACATGGAGGCGAGTATTATTCCACAGCAACATGTTTTTTTAACTTTTATCTATTTTTCCTACTCTAACAGCGACTCAAACAACTCCTACCTAACAGTCCTTCTTCCTCTCATGGATGTACAAGGTGTTCTTCTTCAGCTGACTTTTCGTTTGGACATCCGGATTGGCCTCTGTTTCTGCTGGGGATTGATCTACGTTTGAGAACTTTTGTCAATATATGTTTGCTTTTTCTTTAGCCATTTCCATTGTTTTGGCTATTTTACCTTTGTTTAATGTTTATATTTGACCTCTCACACAAGAAAAGATGACTGTTCGCAGTCAAGTTAGGTTTTATACATAGGTCTGTTATGTTATGGTTCAGTACTTGCATTACATGTTTTCTTCCCATTGGCTATTTCCTGCATAGCTTCTTGGGATTTACTGCATATCTTCTTGGGATTTGTAGATTTCTTAGTTGTTATCTTGACTGTTGCTAAAGAATTAAAGCAAGATCAAAAAGCATAATACTTGCTTCCATGTCTTTAATAAAATTAAGACTTTCCGTCATAAATTACTATGATAATCTACATTTCTGCCATAGTTTTACCCCTGGGAGCACACGGCGCCACAGCAGCATGCCTGATACATCCTTCTTTACATGTTTGCCCCAGCTGTCATTGCTCATTGTATCACGAGCATCGTCAAATAAGCCTCCTAGGTTTTGTAAAACTCCATCAAAAACAGTAAGTCCAATCAGTAGCAGGATGTTGACGTTTTTGGTAAAAACACTGCAGTAATATTTGATTTCCACTCATGATAATCAGAGCTATTCATTATTGCCTACAATTCCTTGTCTGTTATATGTTCCTAAAATTGGGCACCATAGAATTTTGGAGGGAACTTACAAGAATGACTAAATTCTGATAAACATGTAAGCTTTTATCTGCTTTATTCTTTAAATCTGATGTTTTCATCATAATGGGGTGTTTCCATATACATTTTGTTTGTCTAAATATCTAACCAGATAGACAAATGCAATTTTCCATATGTAACGGTTTTCTTTGACACTGTACATATTGTGTCATGTCAAGTGTCCTGTGTCCACAGATGCACCAAGACAGACTGCACTTACTGTTCCCCACTCCAGACCTCAGCTGTGGTGCATTTGCATGCCCCTATGTCACACCACATTTGTGGGGCCACGGTTGGGCTACTGGGCCTCAACTGTGGGGACTGTTTTTTTTTTCCCCATCTAATGTCCCAGAATCCATCCTACTCTGCAAACTGGACCACTTGCAACCCATTGAGTGCTTAACTATAGTGGTCGCAAGGGCAAGCAGTCACATGCTTCTAGGGCAAGTAGTGTGCATCAAACTCAGTAGATAAGTCACACAGCAGGGCAATAACCTATTGTTCAACCCAGTACTTGACTTTTTATTTATTAAAGAGAATATTTCAATCCACTTTAAAGCAAAATATTACACCCTTCAAAATGAAGTTACAAATAGTCACTGGTAAAAGGCCCTGTGTTGAGGGTTCAAAGCCCCCTTTGATTCCATTCCCCCAAACCCCAGTCCTTCCTTTGTCTCAAAGTAGTATGTCTTAAAGGTTTCAGACACGGGTGCAGTGCTACCCCTGGCATGCAGAGTTTGTGAACTGAGTTGTAAAGTCTTAGTCCCAGTCTTAACTTTTTCACCAATGCGAGTCCTTACCGGTCTGGACCCGCAGCATGCATGGGTTTCCTTCTTCACTCCAGGAGGAAGACGCTCTGGCTGAGGGTACATCAGCACTCTCGTCTCCAGCCTGTGGGCAGCAGGCGCAGGGCTCGCTCCTCAGAGGCTGACTGGATGCAAGTGCCAGTTTTGCTGGTAGTCTCAGCTGCTCCGCAGGCCATCTTTTAGAGCAGGATGAATTGATGTGTCAAAGGACTCTGGGCCACTCCAGGCTCTTCTTAAGTGGTGGCAGTGCAACTCTGAAACTACACTCTATGTGCGGTCAATGGCTGGAGCCTCGCAGGTCCGGTCACTTGATGCAGCTGTGCAGTCTGTTCCACCACACTTTTGACCTGCAGGGACTCGGTCTGCTTTGAGGTACAACAGTTTGGGTCCAAGTGCTGTAGTCCGCTTGCGCAAATGTCAGGATGATGATACAAGCTAGCCGTGATCAGGGGATGTGCAGACTGATCGGGCACACTTCAGACCAGCACTACATCATGGAGAGAGACAACACTTTTGTCCAAGAGAGAACGTCAGTCGGATTTGTGAGTGTCTGGCAGACGGTTACTTGGCTACTGGGACAGCTTCTCTTGCTGTGTTGGCTCACTCCTTCCTTCCTTCCACTCACGGAGGCCAGCTTCCAGGCACATCTGGGTAGGGAGATAATTATTCCTTCCAAGTCAGACTCAATGTAATGTCTCCTCACATCTGGAAAGCTAGATGTCAGCAGAAACCACTTGTGGTTGCACAACAATCATTTGAGTACTCTCCAGAGCACTTCCTTCCTTGGCCAAATAAAACTTGGAACTGGAACAAACAAGTCGGTCAACAGCTTTCACTCTTGTATAGGTTTGGGTTAGTTCTTTTTTTTGTGTGTCCTTTCCAGACTGCTTTCCAGGCACAGTCTTTTTGTAGATTGAGTCTCGTCACAGCAAGATTGTCCCTAGTTTGGAAAGCCAACATCAGAGGCACAAAGAGCCTATGTTTTCTGCACCTGGCTATCAGCAGACACACTTAACAATGACCAGGAAGAGAAGCAAAAGGTTGGCTTCATCTGAAGGATCCTTCACACTCTGAACACTAGAGAGTGCAGTCCCACCTAGCTCCCCCCCAGGATGTATCAATGGCAGTGCTCAGGATGACTAATGAGAAGCTTGTTGCAGCAAATTGACTTAATAGGATAAGTAGGCCAATGGCTTCCAAAATGGAATTTGCAGGCCTCCATTATTTTGGTTCAGTCATACGCTCTGAGTATGCACAATGCCGGCCATAAACTCAAACATACAGTGGGATATTAGCATGTAGCAGAAGAACTTTGAATGGGTTAGGAGGTCTCCTCTCCAGTGACGGAGGTAAAAAGGTCTGGCCATGACTGCTAATTTACCAAACACTATATGCTGCCATGCTAAGCCCATAACTGGGACTGAAGCCCACTGTTAAACAATTGATGGTATGCTTTGTGCACCTCTCCAGGTGGAGGACTTCACTCATGTCAATGGACAATCATAGCCTTTTTGTAACCACTCACTTAGTGTGAGTCTGGTGCCACAATCAAAAACCTGGATACAAGGTACTTGCAGTTGTGCATTCAGGGCAAGGGAGCATGACTGCACACCATGCATGGGACATTCCTGTCTTTGCACTCTAGCAAAGACCCTGCAAGCACATCAGAGACTGATGGCTACCCAGCTCCAGCCGGCCACATCAGCTTAAGTGGTTTGACTTGGGGCTTGGAAGAAGCAGCTACAGTGGGAGTCATTTTTTGCTTCATGGCACAACATACTCATTTGCCTAGTGGCAGTACCGGATTTAGAGACTTCTGATGCTGATACTGTTTGCATGCACATACCAGCTGCTGTTGGTCAACTGCTCCAACAAACTGTGTCATAAAGCAGTGTCTGTCGCGACTGAAAGAAAATTGATGGAACAGCTCTTCTTTCAATACATTCATCTTCTGCTCCCTGTGAACCACTTTGCTTTCTCTTTTGAATTCTGTTTTTGCTGCCCATGTTCAGGTCCTGGCCTTCACCTTGCTTGTATGACTGTACTTGGTTTATAGTTCTTGTGGACACAGGGCCAACTGTACCTTTTTTAATATGTAGTGTCCTTTCCTTCACAATGAGCCTGGAGGGCCTGTCCAGTTGTTTCATTTACTGTGGGATGATCTACAGAACTTGTGGTTGAAAAGATTTCTTGAACCTTTAACTCTAAGTGTTTCGCGGTTCCTGCACTTCCTACAAATTTAATACGACTGTGCATTATGTCAGAAACCTTTTTCCAATATTGAGACTTAGTTTGCTTATATCATCAGTAAATGTTGGTTTATTTTGGCTAGCTCACCGTTCCACATCTAAATCCTCCAACCTTGCCGGGTAATAGATGTTGGTGGTAACCTCGAACATTACCACTTCGATTCCCATGCAATTTGTGGAAAAAGATCTAACCCTTACATTCATTACATTTGCATGCCCAAGGTGTCAACTAGAAAATATACGAAAAGACCTTTTAAAATATTTTTTTGGAGCAATCTTATTATTGAAAATAAAGCTTGAGTTGCGATTATTATACAGATTAAACACATTATTGTAATAATAATTATTAGAATGGTGAAAAATGCAAACAATTGAGCCATATTTATTGTTAATAATGTTACTCCTATCTGTTACTAGTACCTATGCGCATAGCGGGAGTATCCCCCTGCCACACCTGTTTGAATGATCTAATCCCCATACCTTGGTATTATGTGTCAGGAAATCGGCCTCCGTGCACTCATGAATGCACTTGTGTAAGTGTACAGGGCTATCCTCCTTCTTAGGATGAATGCCGGGGTCAGCAGTGCTGCATCTCCGTCTCAGCAGTTCCGTGATAACCTCAGCATGAATTGCTCTTCTTACCGAGCTTAGCAGGAATGCTATTGTATAATAAACTATCCTCGTACTTTTCCAGAGATGCAGAACAGTGTCTTTAGTTTGTCTAAGAAGAAAGAATAGTCTCCTAGGAGCACAGAAAAATATGTACAACTCTGGTATTAAATGTGCAGGCTACAGGTTGACGGTGCCTACCAAGTTAAAAAGGAAATCTAAAATGGAGACTAAGCCCAGGCCCTACAACATAATATGTCTGCAATTCCTTAATCCTTTGTGTGGAAAAATCGCCTGCTGGCTATCTAGCCTTCCTATCTAGTGCCTACTACTGGGGTAAAATGCACTCCTTTTCTCTGATTTATTTGCCGTGATTTCCTTCACCTTGTAGTGCCTTTACCTCAGTAAGAGTCTTCCTTGATTTCGGTGTGCCTGCATGCCAACAAAAATGGGGAACCGACAACGAAGCCCATAAAATAAAAAATAAATAAGTAGTGTATTTATTTGCTTAATGCCTCTGACACCAAAGGCATGTTTTTCAGTAACTTTAAACAACTTCATTCGGAAATAATCCAGTCAAAATTAAGTTGTGTTTAAAATGAAATGAAATTGTGCACTATGGATAGTAAAATAAAACTTGCATCAAATGGTGCTTGTAATATATGGACTAAGTTTTTTAGGACTCTTACCAGACAGTTTTTAGTTGTCTGTTGGCAAAAGCCTATTGTGGACCATAAATCTTACAGTGGGCTTAGAACTTGCCCGCTGCTCATCATTGTTTGACTTTATTGTTCTCATTTGCTTGCTTATTTAATGCATTGCCTTTCTCTTCTTTGTCCCCGTCTTGTGGCATATAGTCTCTTTATCCTTTGTTTGGCTGACTTGTGCGCTTCCACTGCTAACACTTAAGAAGTACTATTTTTCTTTATTTTTAAGCACTCAATGAGAGTACATTGTGTTTTCTTATGCTCTTTTGTGTGCTGCTTACCACCATATCCCCCGATATGCTAGCTGAATAGCACTTTTACAGACACAAAAATGTATTTTGTTATTTACCAATCTAGGGTGATCCCAGTCACAGATTGGTAAATAAAAGAAAATTGCTTCTGCTTTATTCAGTAGGTAGGTGCATGCATGGTGACGTATGTGTACATGCCTACCGAATGATGCAGCTGGCAAAAGTGGCTGTGTCATTGCACACATAGGATTATGAAAATAGATGAAAGTGACTAACTTGTGGGACTGTAGAAGCGAAGGAATTCAACAGAGAGACAAAGCATGTGTTAGCTCCAACTATCACAAAACAGAAACCTCTGCCCCGGTTTTGGATCACTTAGTGCTGTACTTCTACCAGCCTCCTGTGGGTTCCTAAGATCTTGCTGGAGGGTGCAGAGCAAAATGGACTGGGATATACAGATGGCTGGAATGATGAATGGCAAGGGTGGTAGGATGTTGAGATGCCTTTGGTTGGAACGAAGATCAGTCTGGCTGCTGAATTCTCAATGATCTACCGGAGATAGATAAATGGCTTACACCACTGCTTCCATAGGTGGAAAGGCGGTCAGAATTTTACCACAGCACCGTTAGCTGTAAAAAGCAGGTGGGATCTGTTTAAGTATGTGATCCATGAAAGAAGGAAGGGAATCAAAAGTGATCCATAAACAAATGGCTCTGATGAAACAGTGAGTCAAATCCTAGGTCATTCGGTCACCACTTTGGGACCCTGGTACAGGAGGTGCCAAAGATCAGTACCTCTTTCGTGGAGGAGCTTCACTATAATGAAGTAGACTCTATTTAGTTCTCGCCCGTTGTTTTCTTTTCCCCTTGTAGTATGCATATTTCAGTTTACATCCAGTGTATCCTTCATTGTTGACACTTACACCTCCTTCTGCCCTAGTTCCTCACACATTTCAGCCTTTACAAAAACATTCTTGCAGAAATAATGGCATTTCTAGTACAGATTGTGAACAGTGCTGATGGGTGCCCAGAAGTTGTGCTTGCACTCAGTAGGGACCAAACTGAGCTGATTGGGCTGGATTTTATTTAAGACAGCCTAGTTTTGAACTCTAAAACCACTATCTGTTGTTTATGATAAGTTTCTGGATCCTGAGTTTTGATATGTTTTGCCATTCCAGAGTATGGTATCTGTGAGAACCTACGAAAGCTTGAAATCAGCGGTGTATCGTGTCAAGATGTGTACGTGAAGCGTGAGTATCGATCAAAATCCTCTACAGATATTTATTGCCACAATGATTTTACTACACTGTAGTCATGTCAGACAAAAGCAGGGACAAGGTTTACTTTTAGCTAAAGCAACAGCACCTCTTGTTCCCTTGAGAGCAGTTCAAGCACAGTAGAAATGGTGATACAGGGCTAGGAGGAAATATAATTCTCCTACACAAATAGCCCTGCATACAAGGCTACTATTCACAGGGTTAGCAATCCTACTAGCTAGAAACAATATAGGCTAACAAAAACAGACCCTAGTATTACGAAATGTGGAGTCTAATATTCAGTGGTATGTGTGGCTCTAGATACACATACTCTGCATACTCCTGTCATCTAGTGATGGGTCTATATCTTTGCAAGTTGTTTTTCTTCAAAGAAGTCTTTCGAGTCATGAGGTGGTGTGATTTTGATTTGATATTTATAATGCACACAACTGCCCCAGGTCATCTCAGCACTACCACCAGAGAAACTGAGTGACTTTATAGGGGTGAAGTGAAAAGTTTTCAACTGCTCCTTGACTAGCAGAAGGTTAGGCTGGTTCCTGAGATATGGCATCTGATTCCTCCCAAAAATGCTCTCCGAATTATCCGAGTAACTCCTTGGTGATAGTGCGCATGGCCATCGACTCCATTGTTAGATTGTTTTCTCCTCGCCATTGGGTTTGGACGTGTCTGCCTCTGCTCCATGCTTCAACTCCCATCAGTATGCTTCTTCGGTTGTTTACTGTCCTTGAATGTATTGTTTTCGATGGTGCTTTTCCACATATGTGCCTTTCAAATAATTAGTTGGTTCGGCACTGTGCATTCGGGCCTACCCTTCTGTGTATCACCTGCTCCTTCAAAAATGCATTTCTGGTGATGAAACACACACCTTCAAGTTTTTGACTTCGTAGTCATGGGAAATATACACACGCTGACTTACACCTTGTGTGCAATTTTGGCTTTCACCTGACCAAGGAGGCCGACTGAGATGCCTGTACATCACTTCATTCAAAGACAACCCTTTGGGATCGCAGGGCTCGTAGACTCGAAATGTCACAGAAGGCTATGGGCTACACTCCGACCTCTTTGTCGAGGAATATACCCAAGAAGAGCCCAGCACATGAGAACTGTTGCCCCTGCCCCTGCCCCTGCCCCTGTCCCTGCCCTGCCATCCAAGACGACCGAGAAATCTGTGTGCTCCCCACTCCCACTACCGAAGGTTGCCGGATCACTATTGCCTTCTGGCCATGGTCAGATCTGAAAATCTGGTTCTCCCGCCCTGCCCTCAGGCCCAGCGCCGAAGTGTGCTACTAAGGCTAAGCCTTTTGCATAGGCAATAACCTTCTTGGATCGAGAGCATGTTTCGGCACCGACCCGACCTTTGGGGCCAACCTGGAAGTTGACTCCATCTCCCTTGGTGCAGAAGAAGTCTCAGCCTTTGAAACCAGAACACTCTGTACCGAAACCTTCAGAGCAAAAGACTCAAGAACAACTTCCACATGAAAATACAGATACAAGTGGGGATGGACGAATTATTGCTACCCCTTCCTCTCCTCCACCTCCAAAGAGGAAATTGACCTTTGGATAGGCACTTGATCTACCTCTTTCTCCTAGGAAGAAAACCAAGCCCTGCCTTCATCCTCCTTCTACACCACCTCCCCATCCACCACCTTCACTATGACCTCCATCCCTGCCTCATTCTCCTCATCCATTATCACCAACAAAATGATCCACTGGATACCTCACCTCAGTGATCACCATAGTCCGACACCAGTGGGCTTGAGGGGGGGAGCAGGGGGACAGAGGACATTAGCAGATCCTTCCCCTCCTGAAGACTCCACCACCTACCAGGAGGTGATTGCGAAAGTGGCAGCTGTTCGTAATGTCAAATAACATAAAGAATCTCTAGAACAGGATTTTCTATTTTACAGTTTGGCTTCTACGCATAGAGACACACAGTACCTGCCCATGTTACCTTTTATGATTTATGATTTATGATGCTGATGACATCTTCAAGGACCCTGTCAGAGCCAGAGTTATTCCCAGTAGAGTGGACAAAAAATATAAAACATCGCCATCAGACCCCTTATTTATTTGGAGTCCAGTACCACCAGACTCCATTGTCACAATCGCTGCACACAAGAAGGCTAATAGGCTACCGGGAATATCCCCGCCCCCTTCAAAAAGGAAAGTAAGCCCATAGATGCTGCTGGGAAGAGGATTGCTGTGCAGGCTGCTAACCATTGGCACATTACCAATTCTCAGGCCCTGTTGGCCCCTTATGATAGAGCCCAGTGGGACGAGATGGAACAACTTTTACTGTACCTCCTGGATGGACATAGAAAGAAAGGGCCAACAGATTGTTACAGCGGGGCAGGCTATTACTAACAATTCTCCTCGCTCTGCTCTCGATGCTGCGGATACTGCAGCTAGAGGAATTAATACTGGTGTCCTCCTTAGGCAACATTCTAGCTTGAGGTGTTCGGTCAATCAGGCAGTTCTAAACATGCCCTTTTATTAAGAACACCTCTTTGCCTCACAGGAATATCTTAGAAAAATCAAGGATACCAACATGGCCAAAGCAATGGGAGCGTTACAAACTGCCACTCCCAGTGGCTCCTTTTGTCATCCAAGCTACAGGCCTACATATAAGCCCACCTCCACAGAGGCATCCACCTCCTAACATAAACAACCCCAAACCTCTTACACCAAGAGTTACTATATAGGCTCCTTCAGAAGAAATAGTAACAACAGTAGGGGCAAGGGTGCCTCTGCTTGCGGAGCAACACCCACTGCAAAACAATGACTACCCTATTCGCCCCGCCTCACCCCCTAAACCACACAACAACTGTTGGGGCAGACTACAGTATTTTCACCCAGTCTGGGTTACCATCACCATAGACAAATGGGTATTAGCCATTATCCAACATGGCTGTTGTCTGGAGGTCATCACCACACCGCCCAACATTCCATCTCACGCTCAGAGGTTATCACAAGAACATCAGACACTTCTCAAGCAGTAAGTCCTATCCCTTCTTCTCAAAGGGACCATAGAACCCTTTCCATTTCAACACCAAGGCTAAGGGGTATAAACCCTATACTTTCTAATGCTAAAAAAAGACAGGTATCTGAGACCTATCATAGATCTCAGGCCTCTACACCAGTACATCCTATGAGAACACTTTCACATGGTCACCTTGCAGGTTGTTGTACCGCTTCTTCAACCGGGCAACTTCATGGTAAAATTAGACCTGAAGGACGCTTACTTACGCATACCAATAGACCCTACTCACTGCAAATGCTCAAGATTTATGATAAGTCAAACACTGTCAGTTCAAAATTCTTCCATTCAGGGTGATTACCGCACCTTAAGTGTTCACAAAATGCCTGGTGGTAGTCACAGCACATCTATGAAGACAAAATGTTCATGTATTCCCCTTCTTAGACAGTTGGCTTATCAAAGTCAGTACACATTAGAGTGTCACAGCACATTCGGATAACAGTGGATCTCCTTCACATCCTGGGATTTACTATCAGCATCCCCAAGTTTCACCTTGAACCTTTACAGGTCCAGCCTTACTTGAGAGCAATCCTAAACGCATGGTTAGGGCTAGCCTACCCCAGTCCTACTCAGATTCAGATCTTTCAGGCAACTTACCCCAGTTCAAAACAAACCAGACTCTCACAGTGAGGATGGTTATGCGTCTGCTATGAATATTGACATCCTGTATGGCCATAGTTCCTCATGCAAGGTTGCACATGCGTCCTGGGCAACAATGTCCAGCTCGCCAGTAGTCTCGGTCACAGGGCCTTTTGGAGGATCTAGGATTGATAGACCACCACACACGCACACAGTTCTCTGCAGTGGTGGAACACCAACAGCCGGTTAAAGGTGTGGCCTTCTCTGGACCCTGTTCCTCCACATCAAAGTCACCACGTAGGCATCACAAACAGGTCTTGTAGGTGAGCACCCCAACCCAACAGTACAGGGTCTTTGGGATGCCAGCCATTCTCTACAAATCAACTACCTAGTGCTTCAGGAGGTCTACCTAGCACTGAAAAATGTCCTTTCTCACCTGTCTCACAAGGTTGTCCTTGTTTGGACGTACATCGTGACAGCCATGTGTTACCAACAAGGGGATGTGAGGGGAGAGTGGGGCACAGTCTTCACAACTATTGCCTCTGTCTTAGACCACATGGAGGTGGCCCTTCACCACAACATTCATCTGTTGGTGGAATACCTCCTGGGAACCGACCGGGTTTTTCAAACCTGCTCAGCAGGATGCAGCTACAAGTCCACAAATGGGAACGCCATCCACACGTCCTTTTTCCGTACTCCCAGAACTGGGTTTCCCTCAAATCAACCTTTTCGCCACCGCAGAAAACACCAAATGCCAAAACTTCAGGTACCCACGCCTGATTTTTCCAAGGACCATGCACTATGGATTAGTTTGTCAGGGATATTTGCCTACACTTTTCTGCCTCTCCCACTTCCCTTCCTGGTTCGGAAGTTCAGGCAAACTTCTCTAACAATGATGCTAGTAGCTCCCAGATGGGATCAACAGCAGTGGTTCACAACAGTCAAAGCATTTATGGAAGCACTCAAAGGGGTTATTCCGCCATGGGATCCTCCAGCACCATACTGGAACCCTAACATTGTTCTCACAAGACTTATGGGTCTCCTATTTGAGCCCCTACACTCATGTCCCCTTTGATTTCTTTGATGAAAAGTGGCATTCTTAGTTGCCATTACCTCACTAATGCGTATTAGTGAGCTCCAGGCTTTAACCTTAGAAGTACCCATCTTTCAAATACTTGGAGACAATGTGGTTCTCCAGTATAACCTTAAATTCCCACTTAAAGAAGTCTCACAAGTTCACCCCAGTCAGGCCATTGAGCTGCTATTTTTCCCCCTCAACCAGATTCATTTGATGAAAGAGCTCTTCAAACCCTAGATGTCAAAAGGGCACTCACGTTCTATATATATAGATAGAACTAAAGTCTTCGGGGAAAACGAAACAACTCTTTATAGCCTTTTTTCCATCTCATAAAGGCAACCTTATGTCCAAATCGGGCATAGCCTGATGGATAGTCAAATGTATTCAAACTTGCTACCACAAGGCTAAAAGACCTTTACCTGTTTCTCCCAGAGCACACTCCACTCACAAAAAGGGAGCAACCTTGGCCTTTCTTGAAAATATCCCCATAGCTGAGTAAGCCAGTGCATGGTCCACACTACACACCTTCACCAAGCACTACTTTGTGGATGTTCTAGTATGCCAGCAAGCAAATGTAGGACAGGCAGTGCTGCGTACTTTTTCAAAATACTGCAACAGGTTAGACACCACTTCTAAGGAGGGACTGCTTTACAGTCTATGCAGAGCATATGCATCTACAGCCACACATTCCATCACACTAAATATGTTACCCTGTATAGTGCTGTAGATTCACATGCGCCCTCCCTCCTTCCCGGATGCTGTGTCCATTGCAGTTACACAGGACTACAAACAAATGATTACAGGGTAAATAACATATTCCTTTTTACAAACATGGGTATAATTTGACCATATCAGTCTTAAATTTGTGATTTACAATGTTAGGTTTTCTCCTTTAAGAACCTGTGTGGATATGTTAACCAATGTTTTCAGTGTTCCTTGTGATATATTTTAATTTTATGCTTTAAGAACGGTTTACTCTTACAGTTCTGCTGTCGCATTGGGATGGAGTTATGTTTCATGTATTCTTCAATATAACAAAGCCCAGAAGAAGCTAATATTTTAAACCGCGAAAAATGTGTTGGCTGTCTTGTGAGAAAACTCTTGACTGCTGTGATCTGGAGCTCTTTCTTCAGAAAAGAGAATGATCATATAGCATACCTTGAGAAGCATCTGTTACAGACTATCAAGAATGATGTGATTAACCAACCATATTGTATTTATGAAACTAATTTATTTGTGCATAACGTTGCCACTTGTGATATTATTCATTCTGAAATTGTATTCAAGTTGGTAACATTTAGGTTCTATACATTTCTGTAGGCTGGTGACTGATTTTGTTTGACTGCAGGGCTTGTGGTTCATGACAGGGGGGTGATAAACAGAATGTCAACTCAAACTATTAAGATTACCGGTGTAGCAACATACCACTTTTCTGCTTATCATATATATTTCTAAACTGTAAACATCTATAGGCAAACCTAGTGCTACTCGCCTGTATAGTTTTAAGATTGAGTTCCAGCCTTCCCTTTTCTGAAGTACTTGTCTCTGTTTTCACCTTGGAGGTGGTAAATATTAGATAATGCTTGAGAAGGAGAATGCTTGAGAATGACAGCCATGTACTCAAGCGATTTGTGCATTGCTGAAGGAGGCTGTAGAGACTAAATCAGTGATACTCAAAGTACGGGCTGGGGGGCTATATGCGTCCCTCCTGACCTTTAAGTGTGGCCCCTTGGTAAGCATCATCAACTGGGCTGCTGTTTACTTGAGAGAGCACTACTGTTCCAAAGGATGTCAACTAATTGGGCAAGCTGACTAAACTAACTTATTAACTGAAGTCAGAGAAAAGAAGTAAGGTAGCCCTGGACCACTTAACTTTAGAAACCCATTCTTTTTTAAATAATCTTACAGCGGACGTGAAAAAAATATGAAAGTCTCTGGAAAAAATCTAAAAAAGTGTTTCTTTAATATGCAGATGCGTTTCACCTTAGTATTAAAGGGATAGTTTGCAAACATGAATTTTGAGACATTAATGCTTCCCCCTAACCTAGCAACAAGACAAATAGTGAACTAAGAGACAAGTCAGTTGTTACGTTCACACGGCAAGCCAAACTTTTTGGCCCCCTAGAAAATGTTTCTGAGTACCCATGAACTAGATGGAAGGCCTTACTACAAATAAGCAAGCTAATGTTTAGGTTCTCCTGCAAATGCCAATCTGACAAACAGCTTCCCATATTTAAAAAGAGATTCATTTGCTGCAGAGTGAGAATAGAGGTAAAATGGACCACAAACAAATAAACTAACTTTCTGTACTCTAAATGGCTTCCAAAGAGTACTTCTTTTCAAAGCTGTATATCAGAATCCTCCTGCGTCTACATCAGAATTGGAGATTTCTGTAGGTAGTTAAAACAACCAATACAACAGCAAATAAAACATAGTAGTAGTGTTGCCACACAACATCGTACCTCTCCATTTTAAGTTAATTACCGTAGTTGTCCCTTTCATTGAGCCTTTGTTTCTAATACTTGACACTTGATGTTTTAATTTAATTCAGGTTTTTATTCCCTTTTCACAAGTACAGTTCTAGGTTTGGAGCTTTAAAGGCATTGCCCCTACAGACAAAACATAAATATATTTGAAGTGCAACTAGCAGTTTTATGGATGACGACACATTGAGGTGTATTCGCTTAATCATTTTGGGAATTTGTAAAGCGCAGTGTTCACCCAAACTGGATGTCTTGATGCTAAGTTAATTTGTACATAAGGCTCATTGTTGAGAAATTGTCCAACAATCACTTATCTTATAGCCTTCATCGTACAGCACGCACTGCAGGAGCGTTTATTATTTTGTAGCACTGAAAATATCACGTGTTACTGTTTTCCAGTATAATGGAAATCAGTATAATTAGCCTGCTTAGTTGTCTTCGCTGGGTGTGATCTGCAGGTTACCAATAGATGTCAGTAGTGATTGCAACTCGTTGAGTGGTCTGACCTGACTGTAAGTAGACACATATTGCCATAGCTTATAACCTACATCTTGTTTCTGAGAGGACCACAAGCACAGATGCATGTCTGTCTGCTGCGGTTTGGAACGCATTACCTCTGAAAAAACTTGTGGCTTCAGTTTATTTAAACTCAGAAGCCAGTAGAAAAGTGTCCTAAAAAACTCTTACCCATAGGTATGCATGCCATTGGTTTTATACTCTAACTACTCAAGAACAAGTAAAAACAAAAAAACAGCGACACTTAATCCGAGTATTTTCTTAGAATTTATATATATTGTGAATGTCATGGAAGGAAGCATTTGATATGTAGTAAGATTGTGACTTTGTATAAATGGACACTTCTTCCGGAGTGTGATGGGTTTTTCAACTTTGAGACATGCAGCAAGAGAGATGGTAAATATTAAGGAGAAGTAACATTTTGGCAGCTTTAAATAGTAGAAGAATCGCATATGAATTTACTCTATTTTCCAAAACTACCAGTCATGATTAATAAGTGTACAGTCTGCTGTAACACTGTGAAGAAATGTCTGAATCAATGGAAAAGTGGAACTGACAGCTGTTTTATGATCTAAAAACATAACCTTCCAGAGGCTACTTAAAAGCAAGTAGTCAGTCAATGACAAGTTGACATTAGTTAGAGTTAGACATCTGACTGATTCTTGTTTACCATATCTACTTTTCAGAGTCTCAAGCATGGTTGAGATGTATGTTTACCTGCAGCGCAGTGGATTTTGCAAGTTTCCTATTATATTCAACATAATATGTGGAGGAACTGTTTATAACTCTTCATTAAGGACTTTGAGGTGAACCTTGGTATAAACAATAGACGCACTCACACAATTTCAGTTCAAAACGTTATTGGTTGTTAAAGCCTCATTTTTTTAACTTGTGCATTCAGTGTAGGCTCTCCCGGTTTGCACTTTGATTTTACAGAGCGTGGGAGTGGAGATGAGTTGAGAGAATGGCCGATCTAGGAAAGTAGTGGGCAAGTGTGAGTGGATGGTGTGGTTAAGATAGTGTTGCTAAATGGTAAGAGACCGTGGTTGGTGTTTCAGATGATGAATTTATCTTTAAAAATCTGTTCAGTCAACTGCAAATTAAATCAACGAAGTTGAGTTTAGACTTTTATCTTTTTTTGCATTACATTACAGTTTTTTGCTCCCATAATGTGGTTTTAATGTGCACTCATTTGAAAGCTGTCTCTGCAAAAAGTCTGGTTGGCTTTTACAGCTTAGGCTTTGGAGCCTTTGGCTCTTGCAGCACACATTTAATCTGGGGCTTTGGGTGCCCAAGCTAAAGTTCTCCCCTGGTTTGATACTCATGTGAGATGAACGGACTTCATGTATTATTAAAGAGAATAAAGGCTCATCTGTGAAAGATAATGTGTACAGTTTATTGCCTCATATACTAAAATTATCTTCTTTGGCACTCAAGCTTCACTTGCCAAACATTAGAATCATCCGTTCCACCAAAGTGTTGGTCACAATATTTCCACAACCTGGAAAGTCAGAAACCGAGTTTTTCTTTTATGCATTTCAACATTGTGCTTCATTGTTTTTACATTTCTTGTTATTAATTTTTATAGTTTATACAACCAACAGTCAACCAAAACAAATATTTCCCTGACATTCTACAGCCCCGACCACCAGAAACGGACAACATTTCTCTGCGTCCTGACAGCGAAGAAAAAGAAAAGATCCAAGATATGGTTATATTAAGTATATACTAATACAACATGTTTGAACTACATCGTAACAGTCATGGAATGAAAACAAGTCCACTAACCACCCTGTATCTTCCTGTGTTTGAGGACATTCTCTCACCTTATATACAGTTTCTTCAGACACAGAACATCTGAGGGAGGGAGGCCACCCACCAATATTTTGTTATGTTCCTTTTTAGCAGAAGATGACCTGTGAAAGTGAGCCTGCGCATTGCCCAACTTCTACATCTGACATGTTACCAAGCAGGGTAGTTCATGGACTGAGTGCCAGGGGAAATCCTATAACTTGTTTGAGTTCCATGTGTACCATCTGCCTGCTAGTAAGCCTGAATCACTGGGCATCTAAAGAGCCATCAGCAGCTTGACATCTACCCCCCCCAAAAAAAATCTTGCATAGCAGAGATGCTGTATAATAAATATGATGGTAGTAGTTAAAGTGTATGGGACAGAGATGGTACGAGATAACCAACATTCGGGCCACCCTTCTAGGTTCTACCCAGTCCTCTTTCTCCAAGATACCCAGGTCCTACTCGCATCTCTGGGTTTTAAGGAATGGGGGCCACTGACCACCATTGCTCGATAAATGAAGGAGATATCCTTAGCCTCTTGTTGTAAACAGAGGAATATTTGTGAGTTATGGAGTTCAAAATCTACTTTCAACTGCCTCATAGAGGACTCCTCCCCTACATTTCATAGTGTGGAGATCCCAATAGAGTCCCAGACCTTGAATCCCGGCAATATGCTAAAGACGACAGACACGTCACATGCCAAAAGGGCATCTTGTTGGTTATCCGTTTGTACTAGCCCATCCCCATCAGGGCCTTCTGCCTGCAGATCAAGGGAATACATGTGACCTGTGGGAGATGATGGAGGACCTGCGTGCCATACAGCACCAATAAAAGCTGACGGACACCAAGAGTCTCCATCTCAAAGCTGACTCGTGGGGTCTGACCCATCTACGAAGAGCCAATCATTCATAGGAATTAACTGCACTGCCTTGTGGTATGGCATAACATCTGCAATCCCTAAACCCCCATTGTACTGGGATTGAATACATTTACAGAAGGAGACCCTGGAATCCCTCCAGAGGTAACTGGTGAAGTTGGATTCAAATGTGCAGAGAAAGCTATCTGGGAGAGGGAACGGGTAGTTCTGCAGGATGTAGAGCAGTTCAGCTAGAGAAATCATTTTAAAGATAGCACCCGCCACATGAAACAAAGTGGCAGTTGGCTCTATTCGTCCATTTGAGATCTAAGTTTGGTCAGGCGTGGGAGGCCATTCAGGTCCCAATCAATGCTATGCTTTAAATTTCGACTTTAGCTTCAGAACTCTGCCATCTGCCAGTAAGTAGGGCACACGTCTCCTCAAGTTCCAATTGACTTGAAGACCCAAAACCTCCCCGCATCTGGCGAATCCTCGGGATAGTGAGGGAAGGCCTTCCCAAATACAGTAGGACTTCATCTGCTGAGAGCAATGCGGTCCGCATGGTTTCCACCCCAGCAGGTGCCCCAATATTGAGCATCCAACCTGACCCTCATCGTGATCTGCTCAATCACCAGGTGGAACAAAAGTGGGGACAGAGGGCACCCTTGTTACCATACTGGATCATGAAGGGATCTGATAATATGTTGTTGACCTGCCCAGGGAGACAAACATGAAAGCTTCACATGCAATCAAAATCAGGGGCCACATTTCGTCTTCTCTAGAAGGGAGTGTAGATATGGCCAACCCACATAATCCTAGTTCTTTTCAAAACCTGTCAAAACTAGGATGGCCGATATTTGGAGCCAAGCCGTATGAGCCAAGGCTACCTACAGTCTTCTAATGCAATGTTTAGTACCCACTTTTTGGCATAAAGCCATTTTCCAGTGTATGAGGGATAAGATCATCCCTGCCAGCCTGCTTGTGAGCATTTCCCAGAGAACCTTTGCCTCAACATTGGTCAGGGAGATGGGTCTATAAGGTGCACTGCCAATGGAGGAACGTTTGTACTATGTGCATTACATCAGTCGCAGCTCCTCTAGGTCCTTTGAAAGCATGCCCTCATGAAGTGCCTGTTGGAACATAGCTAGCGTGTGAGGGATAAAATCAGAGGCACAGCATTTAAACAATTTAATGGGGAAGCCATTAGGTCCTGGGTTTTTACATTTGGCATGTCTCTGAGCGTAGACCGCAGCTCCTCCTTTGACAACGGAGATGCAGGACATTTTTCTGCACGTCAGACATTCTAGCCAGCAGGAGGTCCTGTAACATGGGCCTTTGGAGTTCGAACCCGCTGGCATTTTTTTAGCACAGTCCTTAGCGAAAACATTAGCACTGCCCTGGAAGTCCCCTACCACCCCAAACGTAAGATCATTTATGTGTGATATCCACTGGGTCTCCTTTATCCTGTTTGCCAGCCAATAGATTTGTTTTCCTACCTTGTCTCCAGTCTTGTCTATTTTTTGTTGGGATGCTAGCCATGCCGTTTGCACAGTCAAGGAATATGGCCTTAAGCTTCTCTCATTGAGAGCAGATGCAATTTTTCCACTGAAGGAGATAATGCCCCCTTCATCTCAAGCACCGCTAGTTGTCCTCATGCTCAGTAATCTCCTTTAGGTGATCCTATTTCAGTTTAGCCAGGCATGCCATCATCTTGCCCCTTAAGATCACCTTAAGTGTCTCCCAGAGGACAACTGCAGAAGAAGCCAAACCTGTGTTGTGCTGAGAGATTAGGTCTATATCTGTCTTCCCTCACTTCTTCGATAAATTTGACATCTTGTAAGTGCCAGCTGCTGATTCTTCAACTTCCTGCCTACCCCAAGCATGCCGCTGGTAGGCTCCCCTCCATAGGGGAGTAGTCAGAGAGCCATCCGGACAAAATGTGAGCACTACTTATAGCACAAAGGTCACAGCTGGAGCAAAGAAGTGGTCTATCTTCAATTGATTATGAATGCTGTAGGAGTGGTGTGTCTGTTGTAGTTTTTCAGGGCTACAAACCCTCCAAACATTGCTCAGACTCATCAATTCAGTCCACACTGCCAAGAGTTTAGCTCTGGTGCCTTGAGGACCAGTACTGTCCAGATTGGAATGCATAACCGAGTTATACTCTACTCCCACCACTGTCCTGCCCAAGGAGAGTTTCAGCAAGAGGGCAGCAAAGTGTCTGCAATCACTGACAGGGTCACATATACTTTCTCAGTATTCCACATTCTACCCTCTTTTGGCCTGATATGGCAACCCAGCGGGTTAAACTCCTCTTTTACTTCCAGAGGAAAGGTTTTACGGAGAAGGAGGGCAACCCCGAATTGCAAGTGACTCTGACATGATATACTCTGGTGTACCCAAACCTGCCCAGAAATTGACAATTGGTACCCACCAGGTGTGTTTCCTGCAGCAGAAGAGCTGCAGGTGATCGTTTCCCGGCCTGCCGCAGTCCCTCCCCCCCCCTTTTAAATTAATTGTTAAGGCTTTAACATTCCAGGACATAAACTTAGTACTCAGTGTGCCAGAGTCATGAAACATCAGAAAGAGCAGTTGGCACATTGGCTGAACATATGGCATTGTGCAGTCAAATTGGAATAAAAGAAACAACACAACTAAACCCCCCTCCCCCCCGACCCCCCCCCACCCACCCTACATTTCACCCCATGAAGTATCTCTCTCGCCACAGAACATTGTGAATTAAACTTAATGGGTTGCATCAACAATTGACAACCCCAAAACTGACATCTGTAGACATAGTAGCAAACCCAACATGATTAGTACCCCAGTAAATCAAACCTGATGAGAGAACCTGTAAAGGAAGAATGGGAAATCTGACGGTGTCTGTTTGACGCTACGGTGCCTTCTCATCGCTTGCGCAAGAAGAGGACCTCTGGTCTGTAAGCCCTAAATCTTTCTTCCTGGATCAGCTCTGCGACGTCAGATTCTTCAGGCCCCCATGCATCATCAGTTGATTGGGTGGTGTTAGACCTGCTCCCTACCTCGGCAAGCTTCGCCCTAGTGGTGGGAAGCCTATGTCCTCTATCCACTCACATGCACTGTCCGGAGTTCCAAAGAGAGAGCCTTGCCCTCCATTTTGTTATCTGCCAGTTTTCTCATATCTTGGAGTATCAGGGAGACCTCAACTCCCACTTCCCCTACCAACGCCTCCCTGGAATCACGGATGGCCTGGAGAATGGTCGCTAAAGAGGCCTCTCCGAAAGATTAACTTTAGGGTGTAGCTGTTGAAGCGGCTGTGTCTGCATGGTTCTTGGTGGTGGGGGGGGGGGGGGGCTTTAGGGCCTGGTACTTACCAATTTTCCCCTGTGTAGTCACCCCCTCTCCTTTCCCTTTGCACTAGACCCAGCATTGCCCCACCAGTCAATAACATCGGCCTCCTCCCAGACCTCTGGGTCAGCTCAAGGGAGGTCCAAATAGGGGTGGATGGGAGGGCTGAAAGACTCACCTTCTCTGTGCAATTTCCTTGAGCCAAGTTAAGTCAGGCTGTCTTGAGCCCAGCCAGAGGTTGCCAGCTAACTGCAGATTTAACCCCCCCCCCTTGCCAAAGATGGGGCCAAGGGATGCAGGGGTGGGAAATCAGTTTTGGACTAAAGAAAGGACCAAACAAAGGCAGCCCAGGCCACCACTGTACCTGTGACCACATTCCAGGCTCCGAAGTCACCAAATAAACCTGCACCTCCAGCATTTGACCCCAGGAACTCCAGGTCTCGCAAGGGGTGGGAAAGGGAAGGTTGGTGGCCTCCATGTCTAAACTTACCCTCTGCTGCATTCCTTGTGAGGCGTGCGGACGTCTTGGCACACTTACCATAGCAGCTTCTGCCTCACCTCTGCTGCCACAGACCCACATGACCTCTTATGGGCCGACCACTGCAGTAACAGGGATGGTGTTGATTGTCTGATGTCTGTGGCCTCCTCCAGGGCACCATCGCTGCTATAGTTCCTCCCTCCTGTCAGTATCCAGCCAGAGTGCACTCACCCTGAGTGGGTAGGGGCTGTCTGCAGAAAGAGGCCCACTACGGCCCAGTCTCTCCACAGAGGGCTGCCAAGAGACATCCCGGGCCACACTGCGAGCCTTCATCCAGAGACACTAATAGGTAAGGGGAGCAGCAGTGCCCCAGCCTAGCGGGCTCACCATCTATTGTGAGGATGGTAAAGGATGACTGGGGAACGCACAACAGAGCTGTACAAGTTTGAAGTCGCCATCGTTGACGCCTGGCCATGCCCCCATTGTTCTCCATTTTTATTGTTTAAAACAAAGTCACAGATCTGGTCTGTTCTACATAAGAGCTACCATTATTTGTTCCCTAGTGAGCACGTCTAGCCCTAGGTCGAACTGGTTTTGACAAAATTATGAGGCCCTGACAGTGGCTCACAGTGGAGGTCCTGTCAACCCCAAATACATCTTTTTCCTCTTCAGGCATTGCCAAGACTTGGTAGAGTTATCGGCAAAAATAAATCGCCCCTTATCTTATCTTGAGTTAGCTGCATTGAGAAAACAAACCATCCATGCAGTTCCCTTGTCATCTATCAGTCTTTGGGAAGTTGTTTATCTAGCTGGGATTCCTATGTAGATGGCATTCTCAGACTTAGGGGTCATTATGAACCCCAGTGGTTCAGACCGCCATGCCGGCAGCGGCGGCGGCGGCAAAGACCGCCACCTACACGGTGGTCTGAACTGCCATATAATGTACACAGTGAGGGCTGCTTGTGGCGGCCCTCCTCCACCGCCAGGCTGCCGCCGACAGGCAGCCTGATGGTGGAGGAAATCATTAACCAACAGGGCAGCGCTGCCCTTCAGATAATGATCCTTTTTGCTCCAGCCGTTCCCTGGCGGGTTCCCCTGCCAGGAATAGCCTGGCGGAAGGGGTGCTCTGAGGGCCTCTACACTGCCCATGCACTTGGCATGGGCAGTGCAGGGGCCCCCGTGCAGTGCCCCGTTTTGCAGGTCACTGCCCAATTTACGGGCAGTAATCTTTGCGACGGGTGCTGCTGCACCTGCTGCACACCAACATTGGTTGCAGCTCCATTTGGAGCCGCTGTCAATGTTACAGCCCTTTTCCCTGCTGGGCTGGCGGGCGGAAACACTGTTTCAGACCCGCCCGCCCTGCGGGGGAAAAATTATATAGGCGGAATGGGGGTAGTAGCGCTGGTGGTCTTCTGTTGACCGCCAGCGCTGATCTCTGCGGTTTTTACCGCCAAGATCATAATGAGGGCCTATATCTAAGATAAGTTTACTCTCTTTCGATCTTCAAAAATAAACTTAAGACTTGCGTAATGTAATTACATCAGATCTTTAGGTCTGTCCTAGCCATCTCAATCAATATATCATAAACACTGATGAGTCCTTTTGTGTAGTAGTGTGCCTTAGGAAAATTTTTTACATCAAAGACAGATGATCTAGGATCTGTTGGTGACCCAGAACTGTCTAAGAGCCCTGCATGCAAACAGTTTACTATCTTTCTTAGCCTTGTAGGTTACAAAGTGTTGGTAGCAAGGGTAACTCGTAGTTATGTGGAACAAGGCCTTGTTGCTGCTTCAGGGGACTGATGGTGTGCCTGGTCCCAGCTGAGTTTGAAGGCTGATTTAAAAAAATAAAAAAAAATTGATGGATAAAAAAATAAAGGTTGATTAACAGTATGTTTGGATGGCACTAACTTGTGCGCTACCTGTCATAGAAGCTTACAGCATTTATGCCTTCTCTGATTGAAGCCAATCTAACATGAACTTGACTAGCAATGGTGACTGAAGCTTACAGCATTTCTGCCTTCCCTGATTGAGGTCAATCCTACAGGAACTTGACTAGCAACAGTGACAATTGGTAGGATCCTGGAATGAAACCATGGCAGTGGCCAGGGGTCTAATAAGCTGTGCTGTGGTGACGGTTCCGAGGCAAAGTGAATTTGCATCTTTCATTTCAGTGTACCACAGGCAGAGTAATAATGGCAACGGATGGTTGGAAACCTCATTTTTGTCAAATTCTAAAATATTTTATTCAATTACTTTCCTCTCCATGTATGATATTGTTATTCAAAC
This sequence comes from Pleurodeles waltl, assembly GCF_031143425.1. Taxonomy (NCBI): domain Eukaryota; kingdom Metazoa; phylum Chordata; class Amphibia; order Caudata; family Salamandridae; genus Pleurodeles; species Pleurodeles waltl. The sequence continues at coordinate 190,306,769 of NC_090451.1, read as the reverse complement.
GAAATCATAGTTGTATGTCAGAAGAACACATCTGATACATAGCCATCGCATATTAAAATAAACTACTCCAAGCTTACTCTCATTCATATAAACTTCTTAATAATTGATGTTGAGGGGGAGTCACACTTCTGATCCTGTAGTTTTTATCTAAGGATGCAGAATGTATTATTCTACACTGATGCCTTTCTTCCGCCAATCAATTTCTTATCGACTATGCCATTGCTTCAGCATTTTTAGTCCTTACGCTATCATCAGTTTTCTATATATTTTAGTTATTATATAAAAGAACTCTACTTGTGCTTCATAAAAGGCAGGCAACTTGCCAACTCTAGGTTCATGCCCAAGGTTCCCTCGAACCTTCACCTAAACGAACTGTCACTCTCCATTCCTTTTCTCTCCACAATCAACCAAGTCAGGCAGTGGAAGGATCCTGACAATTATCAGATGTGTGTAAATGTATTGGGTTCTGTTTGGAGAAGACTAAAGGCATTTGTACTTCTGGCTAGTTATTTGTCTCATTCGGCCACCCAAGCAGAGGTCTCCTGCTATTGAAATAAGGAATTGCCTGTTGCTTGTCCTCCTGCATCACCTTTTGTTGCAGTATAAACTAAGCACCCTTTTCAAAGTAGAGTGATGGCCCAGTCCACCAGAAGCATGGCAGTGACAACTGTGCTCTACACAGGAGTACCCCTCATGGTAGTTTGCTATGCAACCTGGAAAAGCAGACACACTTTCACCAATTACTGCAGCCTGGATGTGAATGCAGCAGCCCACCGTCAGCAGCGGGTCAAGAAGTCTCATACAACCGGTTACAGTAGAGGTGAGCCAGCTTCCCACTTTATTCACGTTTAACTTACTGTTTGCTATTATGATTCACTTGTGTAAATCTATTAAATATCCAGTGCTGGAGAAGAATTTAGTTACTTGTTTGTAACTTCACTTCTCTCCATTAGTATAATTAATAAGTTCACATGTGATCCTCCCTTCTAGGTCAGAGGTGCTCAGTATCTCTCATGTGTATCCTTTTCACTTGCGCTATGAATTCTGAGCTGTGAGGGCTGAGTATTAGAGGTCAATAACTCAACCTCATTGGCTGAAGTTTTGGTTGTGTCAAATGAGATGCATTAGCTACTAAACAAATACTTGTTGGGCCTGTGTCCATTTTAAAACTGTTCACTGCTGTGTAGAGGTACCAGGCATTTCCGGCCTGACAGGGAATGATTCAAGCAGGTGAATCTATGCAAGATACCAGTGCTGGAGAGCTGAAGTTACAGGTAAGTAACTAATGTTTTGCCCAGTCAAGTGACATGGTAAGTGGGCATCTAGGGTATGGCAAGGAGCGGCATAGTAACCAAACCTCTTCTCCAGTGGATTTTCATTATTATTCATAAGCATTTAATAGATTGACCCATGTGTGGGATCCCTGAGCATTTTAAAACAAGCAAAAACATAAATATGCATAACGTAGAGAGAGAGATACGTTGCACAGCTCAATAGAATATCCAAATTTAAACTATAAAATTTGGCAACATTTCAGTAGGTTATATTGGACATGTGGTCTTCACAGGCAAACACAGTGACCATTGTTGGTGAGCCTTTCTTTACTTAATTGGAACATGGTTGTTTCCATATATCATTGTGTCATGACATTTGCATCACTGCAGTCTCTCTCTTGTCTTCATACAGTCCCTTCTTTCTTGTGGATACCCTATAGTTCACGCTTAAGGAAGTGATCCAGACCGTGGAGTGACATGAAAGAGGCATAAATATGATGATCGCCATCCCAAGAGCATCGTCCCCTCTGACTAGGAATGTTTGCCCCACCCATTTAAAAGGAGTTCCCACCTTAAGCACATTCTCCAACAGTATGGACGATAAATGGAAACATGGCGAGGATTCACGTCTTTGGCTACCTTGTCCCATATCACCCATATCATGTACCATGGCACCCCCGCCAGCCTATATCGTGAGTCTTTTCTGAAGTCCAGTTCCCTGCTCCCGCCTTATGCATCACCACCGCTGCTGAATGAGCCACCAAGGATTGTGGGAAAGGATGCATGATTGTGAGAAGACGTGTACCTCTTTCCTGTTTTAACGCTGTTGAATAAATGCCTTTTGAACTTTTTGAGCAAGGAGCAGTTTTTGGATTCCCTGTGGCAAACTCCATTTTTAAGGCTGTTAACTGGTGACCGAGAAGGAAAGTCCACGTTCCCCAGAGATGATTCTGATGTTTGAAACATTGACGTGCAAAAAGGTTGTAAGGTAAGGACCACTGGAGGACTCCGGGATTGCACTCTTTATCTAAGGCTGGCCATTGCAGGAGAGCATCATCAGTCTGATCAGTCTATACTGGAAAATGTTGGCCCAACAAAATATATCTCCAAGAATCAATAGCCTAAAATTCCTTCTCGAGCGTACCCTTGAAGTATCTGTTTGGAGTAAGTAGCCTTGAGATAAATCTGGGCTTCTCAGTAGAGTCTGTGAGTCAAAAAATGTCCTCTCATATCTTGGAAAGCTTTATCTTGTTCTGAATCCTAAGGAATCTTATTGGGGACATATTGATGCAACAGGCTTGTCATACAAGCAACTATTTTTTTTAAATAAGGGACTAAAGTGGCAAAAATAGTCTTCAAAACCTAAAAATGCCCTGATTTTAGTTTTTGTGGTAGATAGGAACGGTTTCAGGAACCTCAATTTTGGAATGTTTGGGCCAATTTTACCTTTCTCAGCTGTGTTCCTCAGACACTTCACTTGACTGTCTGCCAGAACACAGAGGCATGGAGCGTGAGTGGAGGCATATAGGGGTAAGACAATTTGTGCCCTCGCCCTATAGCCTTTAGCTTTAAATACTGTGACAGTGCTGAAAACTGTGGCCAGAGTGAACAAGGGTGCACACCGGAGAGGAAGTTTGTGCCTTCACCTTATTGACTTAGGCCATGGATGCTCCGTCAGGGCAACATCCAGAATGAACATAAGATGATTTCTGAAAGCAGTGGGTGGGTGATGGACTAGATGGAACTAGGAATAGCATTCCAATTTTTGATGGCCAAAAAGAAGAAAGAACGTTTGCCAAAACTGCTCCCTTTTGCCTCAGGAGCAGAGAACAGAATTTGCAAGGCCAAATGGAGGATGTGTTGCGGGGAGGTGAAATATTGATTGCAAATTTAAGGGTTCCCATTTACGAGCGGCACTGTGGACCAGGCATAGAGATATACACACAATTCTTTTTATAATAGGCAGAATATAGAGTTCTTTGAGCTTACTAGTGATGGAGACAGAAACAGGAAGGCTCAGCAGAAGTGTCTGCAGAATGTTGCAGCTCTTGAGCAGGCAAATCAGGTACTGAGCAGTGCAAAGTAGGTAGCAGTGACCTGGACCCATCTGTCTGACGAAAAGTAGCTGGTGATCCATCCGGCAATTAGGATTTTTAGTTGATTTCACTGGAACATGAATGGGAGCCAAGCTCATGAGTCCATCAACGGGAGGACGAGCTGATAGACATTTAAAAAAATATATATATTTCTGTTTTATCCAAGTGATTATTCATCCAGTTAGTGATCTCCTTCATGCATATCATGTCCATACCAAACAAACACAATGGCTACAAGGGCCTGATGTAAATGTTGATTAGTGTGGGGCTCACATACAACCACTAAGGTGCAACACAAGCACCACTTTAACTATTGGAGCAGTATGGCGGTAGGGACACACTTTGAGTTCTCTTAGTTAAAAAACAGAACACAATCATTTGAGTTATTTTCTACAAATACCTAATGTGAATAGGCTTGTCACCAAAGTAGTGTGGGAGGGGCACCTGATAGGTGCAAAAGGACCAAAGCTGAGGGGTTGCCCTTGTCCAGTAACATTTAGAGATTGTCCATGACCGAAATAAAAAAATTCAGTGCTATGAGCCACACAGAAGTTGGACTGACCAGGTTAAAAAAATACATTTGAATCAAGGAAGTGGGAAAGTTGTTTAACTGATCTCTATAGGACTTTATATGATAAAGGCAGTAGTGTGACTGGCGTGAAAATGCTAAGAATAGTCTGGTCAACTGAATGTTTCTTTAACAAGAGGATGGATGACTTGTGCATGTTTCCATAAGGGTGGAACAGTGGTGGATCTCAGAAAGATGACACTTAAATCTCTTATTGCTGGGTTTACAATGTCTACCCGAAGAGAAGAAAATACAAGAGCAGCACGGGTCTAATGGTGACCTGGACTTGATGGTATAGATGAAACTAAGGGTATCTTGTAGAGACAGTTCAAAAAAAGCATTCTAACCTCTGATAGTCTTTGGATTCTAGAAAGGAATCCAGAAAGGATAGTGATTCAATAGGGGAAAGCAAAAGGAAAGCCCCATAAGTGTTAGAAAGTTTATTCAGGAAGAAAAAGGGAAAGTTACCACAAAGTTTGTGCGCCAAAGGAACTTTATTGGTAAAGGTTGTAGGTAGAATATTGTTGATCGAGAAGATCATCCTAGATGAATTAGAGGAAATATTAATTTCCTATGTTGTCCAATATATGTTTGGGAGGCAAATCAGTAATTGATAACTTTTTAGAGCAGTTTAATTGGTAGGTCTGATATATTCCTCTTAGGCTAACGTCCAGACATGCTCCAAGCATTTTCAATTGCACTTAGCCTGGCATAATTCTTCATTATACCATGGTGCTGAAGGCGGTTTGTTATGGCACAGTTGTTTATTATGAATTGTGGCAAGAATCCACCACCTCTGAGGCCCAGTTGTTAAAACATATGAGTAGCTTTGGCCATATCATGTCATGTGGTTCTAGGTGAACATGTGTAAACAACTGAGAAAGGGACTGCTAAGTGGTCAGTTCACTTAAGTGAAAAGGCTCCGATGTTTTGACACCAATTTAATTGAAAAACAAATGGTCCAGCAGTTGACTCGCCTTGCGGCTAACAACACATGCCAGCTATTGTGGGCATAAGCTTCCTAATGAATCATGAAAAAGTCAGGATCACTGATAACTGAAAAACTAGCAAACTTAAGTAGAAATGGAACATCGAATAATTACACGAAAGGAATTGGTTGCAATGCTAGCTCACCCTCATATGCTCTTGCGCAATGCCAGGTTTCAGTATATCCATTTTAACATGCTGCATCTCACTGCTTTAACACCTGCACACCTTAACAAAATATACACCACTATTGGCTCTAATTGTCTTCGGTGTCCTGCTACTGATGTGGATATCAAGCCCATGTTCTGGTACTACCCTTTATCTATTGGATATTGGAATGAGATTACAACATTTTTAACATCGTTAGCAGGTAAACCCGGTGTGCATTATCCTGAAAGTTTTTTTTTTTTTATATACTAGATTTATAAGCCTGTCCAAACTCCGGAAACATTGACAATCAATTCTTAGACCTAGACTTTTTATTGTCACGCTGCCTACTCCCTATGTACTGGAAGACCTATGTGGGAAATTTGACTGGCAAACCACGGTGACCCACTGGGCCCAAATACATTTGTCTCACTGAGGAGAGAGGATGCATATAGATTGCATCATTGTCCTATTGCCCGCTTCTGGGACGACACTAGGATGCCCTAGTCTTGGGCATTGACCTCCGGCTTGGCAGCATCTCACACAGTCTTGGGATCGAATCGACCCTTCGATCTGAGCATTTTGGTTCAGAGTAAGAAGCCTTTCACATCCGCTTTGGAGCTGACAACTTCGAGCCGATGCAAAGTTTCCACTCCAAAAACTTCAGAAATGAAGATTCTATCTTCCAGGGGCTCCACCCATTCCTCGGAAGCAGCTTCACTAGTGGAGCCAATCCTCGAAATAATGGATGCTTGTCAGCTCCAGCTCCACATCCAAAAGGGAACAGGAAGAATAATTGCTTCTACCCGTGCCCTAATTAAGAGGAGACTTACTTTCCAAGAGACCTTGGTCACTGCTCCTCTTCCTAAAAAGGTCAACAAGGACAAGGCTAAAGTTTGACCTCAGCCTTCTCCACCTCACTCTCCAGTACTTCCTCCTACTCCTCCACAATCTCCTCCACTTATTGATGAGCCACAATTTTCTCCACAAGGTTCACCACCACCTCAGTGAGGTGGTTTAGGGGACATTCCGCAAGATCTTGACTATGGAAATTCATACAATACAGATCCCATATTACCTAATGACCCTGATTTATACCCTGCATGCCCTTCACCTCTAAAGATGCAACTTCATATCAGCAGATCATCGTACAGGCATACAAACTCACACTGACCCTATTGAAGAGGATTTTCTCTTCGATACACTGACTGCCACCCATTAATAAAGTCATTTTTTGCCTATGTTACTAGGTATCCTAGACATGCCACAGACATTTCTAACGAACCTACTAGGTCAAGAGTTCTTACCCCAAGGGTAGGTTTTCAAAAAATATATAAGGCAGCACCTACAGACCCTATATTTATTAGAACGCAAATACCTCTTGATTCTATTGTTGTCAGCACAGCATGGAAACGTGCTAACTGCCATTCAATGGGAGGGCTCCTTCCCCTGATAAGGAAAGCAAAACTCTAGATGCAGCAGGGAAAAGTGTGGCTGCACAAGCGGCCAGTCATTGGCGTATCGCTAATTCGCAGGAGCTTTGGGCACGTTATGATAAGCCCACTGGGATGAGATGGAGGATCTCCTCCAGTACCTCCCAGAGGAGCATCGCAAAAGGGGCCAGGAAATAGTTTCTGAATGCCAAACTATTTCAAATAACACTACCAGGTGTGCCATGGATGCAGCTGATACCGCGCCATGTGTTTATTAATACCAGTATTATTATTAGAATGCATGCTTGGCTTAGATGTTCAGGCTTCAAGCCAGAAATTCAGCATGCAGTTCTCAACATGCCTTTTGACAGGGAATACTTGTTTGGTCAAGAGGTTGTCACCACCATAGAAAAGCTCAAGAAAGATTCTGAAGCATCTAAGTCTATAGGGGCCATACTCGCCACACCACAAAGGGGTCATTTTAGTCACCCACAATTCAGAGAAGGCTTCAAATCATTATCTACTGAGCCTTCCACCTCCCACACTAAGCAATGCACCCATTACTATAATAAAGGTTCCTTCAGAGGTGCAAATATTAAAGGTAGAGAAAAGGCCTCCACCTCCTAGAGGGTCTGCCTCTAACACATGCCAGTGACTACTTACACCTTCCGCCAGCTCACACCTCTCCAGTAGGGGGAAGGCTACTGCATTTTTATCCACAATGGCCCAATAGAACCCACTGATCTGTGGTGATATTAATTATCTAACATGGTTATTGCCTAGAACTCATCTCCACTCCACCAAATATTCCCCCTCGCACTCACAAACTTTCACATGCCCATCTTACTCTTTTAAAAGAAGAGGTACAATCCCTTCTTGTCAAAGGGTCTAAAGAGCCAGTTCACCTCTCATACCAAGGGCTAAGAGTATAGTTCCTATACTTCCTTATACCAAAGAAAGATGGGCCACTAAGACTGATTCCAGATCTCAGAACACTCCATCTATACTTTCTCTTAGAGCATTTCTATAGGGTTACTTTCCAAGATATAATTCCCCTATTACAGCAAGCAACTTCATGACCGCTTTAGATCTGAAGGATGCTTACTTTCACATTCCCATTCATCTAGCATACTGCAAATACCTCCCATTTGTCATTATGGGGAAACATTATCAATTCAAGGTCTTACCATTTGGGGTCACGACCACTCCCAGGGTCTTCACAAAATGTCTAGCGCTTGTTGCCGCATTCCTCAGAAGGCAACCCATCCCTGTCTTCCCCTACTTGGATGACTGGCTCATCAAAGCCAGTACCATCCAACAATGTCAATGTCACACTCTGCACACAGTAGACCTTCTCCACACCTTGGGATTCACACTCAACGATCTCAAATCCCGCCTCCAACCTTTACAGAAACCGCCCTATCTGGGGGCAATTCTCAATGCTCAGTCAGCATTGGCATATCCAAGCCCAGCTCAAATTCAAACGTTTCACACTTTTCTCTCCCAACTACAAAAAAAACACACTTGCACATGGAGAGCAATGATGCAGTTACCAGGGATGATGGTGCCCTGCATTGCCATCGTTCCTCATTCCAGACTACACATGCGTCCCTTACAGCAGTACCTATCTCATCAGTGGTCTCAGTTGCAGGGTAATCTCCAATATCTAGTATTGTTGGACCGCCAGACTCGCTGCTCTCTATAAAGGTGGAATACTATCAACCATTCCAAGGGACTGCCCTTTCAAGACGCTGTGCCTCAAGTCACTTTTACTACTGCTGCATCACAGACAAGTTGGGGAGCTCACCTCAACAACCTCAGAATACAAGGTATGTGAGATCCCATTCAGCAAACCTTTCACATCAACTACTTGGAGTTACAGGGTGTCTTTCTAACATTCAAAGCCTTTCTACCACAACTCTCCCACAAAGTGGTTCTAGTCCGCACAGACAGCATGACAGCCATGTATTATCTACAAAAACAGGGGAGGGGGCAGTTCTTCTCAATTGTTGGGTTTTGCTCAGACAATTTGGAAATGGTTAATTCACCACCACATTCACCTAATCCCAGAATATCTTCCAGTGATGGACAACCATTTTTCAGACCTCCTCAGCAGGATGCAGCAACAAGTCCACGAATGGGAACTTCACCCACAAGTACTTCACCTATACTTTCAGAGGTGGGGAACACCAAAAATAGACCTCTTTGCCACCGCAGAAAATTCAAAATGCCAAACCTTCGCGTCCAGATACCCACACCCTCAGTCCAAGGGCAATGCTCTATGGATGAATTGGTCAGGGATATTTGCTTACGCTTTTCAGCCTCTCCCACTCATTCAGTCTCTAGTTGGAAAAATGAGACAAACATCAATGATCCTTGTAGCACCCACATGGGCACGTCATCCTTGGTTCACAACGCTGTTGGATCTATCTGTAGTTCGTCATGAGAAATCCCCTAACAGGCCAGACCGTCTCACTCAAAGGCAAGGTCAAATCAGACATCCAGACCCCAAAACACTCAATCTTGCGATATGGCTCCTGAAGTCATAGACTTTCGTTATTTGAATCTTCCCTCAGAATGTATGGAAATTCTTAGAGAGGCACATAAACCTGCAACCAGACAGTGTTATGCTGCAAAATGGAAACGTTTTGTGTGCTACTGTCAACCTAAACACATTAACCCACTCAAGACATTATCTCCTACTTTTACAAAAAGCTAACTTGGCATACTCATCTGTTAGACTTAATTTAGCAGCAAACACCTTTTATTCAGGATTCCAGTTATCAAAGCTTTCATGGAAGGCCTCAAAAGAGTCATTCCATCCAGGATTCCCAGTCCCATCATGGAACCATAATGCTGTACTTACTAGACTCATGAGCCCACCTTTTGAGCCTAAGCACTACTGTTCTTTGCATTTTTTTTCATGGGAAGTTGCCTTTTTAGTAGCAATCACTTCTCTAAGACGTGCAAGTGAAATACAGGCTCTAACTGTAGAAGAACCATTCTTCCAGCTACACAAAGATAGGATAGTTCTTAGGACAAACCCTAAATTCATTCCAAAAGTAGTTTCACCATTTCACAATAATCAATCGAGTTGCTTGTCTTTTTCCGACAGCCAGGCTTGGTTGCAGAGAGAGCTCTTCACACACTAGATGTTAAAAGGGCTCTTATGTATTACATTGATAGGACCAAAAACTTTAGGAAATCTAAACAGCTTTTTTGTAGCGTTTTCCATGCCTCATAAAGGCAATCCAATTTCAAAAACTGACATAGCCAGATGACTACTAAACTTTGTTCAGACTTGCTATCTTAAAGCCAAAAGGCAGTTACCTAGTACTCCCAGAGCACATTAAACAAGAAAAATGGGTGCTTCTATGGCTTTTTAGGTAACATTCCAATAGCAGACATTTGTAATGCCGCTACTTGGTCTACGCCACATACATGTACTAAACACTGTTGTGTAGACGTTTTAGCACGGCATCAAGCTAATGTTGGACAAGCGTTGGTCAGGACACTTTTTCAAGCTACCCCAACTCCTACAGGCTAGCCACCGCTTACTTGGAGGGGACTGCTTTACAGACTATGCAAAGCAGGTGTATCTATAGCCGCACATGCCATTGAACGGAAAATGTTATGTACTCAGTAGACATCTGTTTGTGGCATGTAGTGCTGTAGATTCACATGCACCCTCCCTCCTCCCCAGAAGCCTGTGGTCGTTATTAAATAAATATTGTATATATGTGTATACACTGCATGCACAGCTCTTTTCCTTATTTTCTATATATATTCCTTATCTCACCCACCTGCAAGAAGACAATCTTGATGCCCATGCGCAGTATCACTGAGAGGAGGAGTCACCCGATCTTGTGACTTCAAAAAATTCTTAAACAAAAACAAATTAGAGCACACAGAGCCCAGCACTAGATGGCGGACTTATACAAACCATGTGAATCTACAGCACTACATGCTGCAAACAGATGTCTACTCCCAGATGTTATCCACTGTAGATTGGGGCCTAGTATTTGTGCAGTATGATTTGCTAAGTCATTTGGGACGCGGGCATCCAAATGATGGTGTTGATACATTCTAATGCCAGTGTAACGCATCATTGTGGCTGGGGCGAGTTTGTGGAGGAATTCACATTCTGCTTCATTATATTAGCGGATGGGTCATTTTTAAGGTCTGACTCTTTCAAGCAGCACAGTTCCTTTCTGAACTCAGTAGTCATTAGGAGTGGGGGGCGGGAGTAAATACTAGTTAAAAAAAAAAAAAAAGATCTGGTGAGGCTAAATGGCACTGGTACAGTGAGGACCCTATCTGCAGAAAAGTTTAATTTGACTATTTGTAGGTGACATGGCCAAAAATTAACGTTGCACCACACTTTTATGATGCATATAGAGCTAGCAAGAAAATTATATAATGCGGTTACACATGACATGGTCTAGATTATGAGCAGGAACTCTTAGCCACAGTAGGTGTCTATCTGTTTGTGAAACACATGTGCTATAGGTAGAAGAACCATTTTGAAATCAGAACATAGGAGTACATATTCTGCCAAAGGTTGCCTGTGGGAGTATATAGAATCTGGATATTCATTCAGATGTATGGGCTCCATGTCATAAAATGTCTCTAGCAGTGATATGTGGGCCAAAGATTCATGTTTCAATTGAAACCAAAGTATTACATCATGCAGACTCACCTTATGGATCTGTAATCCGTAAAATACTTTTGCTTTGTTTTCTAGTAAAATTAGGATTAGGCCTTTTGTGGGATGGACAGTGCCTAAAACCATCCATTTCAAATCATCTTAATTATGGCCTAGGTCCAAGAAATGGTTGGTCATACAGGTTGACAATTTCCTTGTTATCATCCCAACATACCTTAATTCACAAGGGCAGGTGATCACATATTCAATGTTACACTTGGTATGTATTCTCGCCTGCCATGCGCAATAGTCTCGGATCAGTTTCCTTAATAGTTATGGTAAATGGAAAAACAGTGCAGTGGCCTCATGGAAAGTGTCCCATAACAATTTGGAGTCCCCAGATGGTGTATTGTTGCTCATTTGGATGTTTGTGTCTGTGTTTCTTTGTGTTGTATGTATCAGAATGTCCCTTAGTTTGCATAATTTCTTAAAGACAAACATGGGATTTGGCTGCTGCATTATGCCAGTGTTCAGAATTTGCCAGTGCTTGTTGGTGACCTTCTTAATGTTGTTAGAACCTAGTAAATGGTCAGGCAGGTTCTTTCATTCTTGGTTCTTATTATGGGTTCTCGTAGAGCTTCACAGTTCTTTCATGCTCATTTATTTGCTTTTCCACTTATCTTAGTGGTCTCCTTCATATCCTTTAATTTCAAGGCCAGTTATTCAGCTTGTCTGACACATGGAGTTTATCACCCAGTTTCTGCATGGATTTTCCCTAAGTTTCAGGGATGAAAACTGTTGAATCTTAGCAAGCCATTGCTGTTAGTGGATTTATGATACACCGCTGAGATCAACTGTCCTCCTTTGGGGGTGATATTCATATCCAGAAAGAAATTGCATCTGAGGATCTAGCATGTTGATCCAGGCTACAAGTCATGTGGTGCTTGTTCGTTGGACAATGTGATCAAATATCAGCACTATAGCCAAATTTGATGCTCATAAGGGTTCTGTTCAGTTACATTTTCTACATTTTAAAACTGTACATCTAAACTTACCTGCCTGTGTCCAAAAGTGCCTTCCATTGATGTCGTTTGTAATTTGTGGCATAATATAAATTTAAACTCAAAAAAGGTTTTCTTTGAAGGCCTGTGCTGTACATCCCATCACAAAATGACCAGGGGTGATGTATTCCAGTTCACTAGATTGTAGTATATTTTCTGTAACCTGGAATGTGGCATATTGAAGAATGCTGGTATAGATTGTCTTCACATCTAAACTACTAGGAAGTTCTTGCTCCTCATCAAATTGAATGCCTTTGATGTTCAGGATTTACTTTGTCTCTATCTTATGATGGCAACTTAATCACTAAAAGTCTCAAGAAAAGGCCCAGAGAGTAAATCAATCCCATGAACTATGTCCTGGTTGGTGGTGTTGAGTTTTATGAATATTTCACAGCATATAGAAGTAGGGAGCCATAGGATGGGTGTTTATCTAACAGTCCTATTCTAATTTAGTGATCTAGCCCTCACTTTCTGCTTGAATCACCATAGATTGTATGGTAGGGAAGATACTAGGGGTGGAAGAATTCCATAGCTAGTTGAATCAGTAATCTGAGGCATTCTTTCCTGCATTCATTAGTGTGTTGGATAATAATCAGTCGACCTTTAGCCACTGGTTTGATTGGGGTGCAGTTGTATCTTGAAGTACTTTTCTTTCACAGGTTGACAAGTTCTGATATCGAGCCTTATCCTGAGTTTGCATGTCTCCTCTAGATTTTTTAAAACAGCTTGCTCATATGTTTGTACCTCCAGAGAGAGACTGCTGCAATGGGAAACAAGCCTTGATGGTTCCTCAAACCTTTATTCAACATGTCATCTGCATTCTCATCTACATTGACATTTGTGTTATTCATTCTAGCCCTGCACTACCCCCCCACAAAAAAATCTCTCTTCACCAAAATGCTCTAAGGTTGTGCGCATCATTGGAGACATACATTGCTTATTTATCCAGTTGAGATCCCTGTGATACATTGTAATTACAAGAAAGACTGTTATCCTTTCTGCTGTTGCAACATGAGCAAATAATGACACAGGTTTCTTCAATACACATAGTTTTATTAGATGACGGAACTGGAATCTACATGGCCAGCTTGCGATAGTGCTGGACATCAGGTGTATTTTTTTTAAAAATCTGTGAAGCCTGTAATTTTTATCAAGAATTGTAACTCGCATAACTGTTTTTTTTTTTTGGGGGGGGGGAGGGTGGTATTAGACATTCTGTGGGCAGTTTTCTGTTTCATTAGTTCGCATTCAGGCATGATCGACTAGATCATGCATAAATACTATGCTTATACAGCATTCAACTTGTTGTTTTCTAAAACATGAGTACATGTTAAGGAGCTTATTTCTTTACTGTTTGCTGTGCTGCTTTATGGAGAACTATAGCCTATGCACTGTGAAAGTACCTGTAATCTCATAATAGGTCACTGTATTTTTGCAAACATTTATGCCGTCAGTTACTCTGACTTGAAATCCATCTACAAACAAGATGAACTTGCCTTGAAGTAAAACACCTGTTGCCAAGAGTGATTGGCATGGGGCTGAGGAGAAATCATCTGCAGGAAGCTGGAGGAGGAGTGTTTATTGATTAAATAAGAAATGAGTGTGACAAGCCAGGCTTGAAAGAGCATAAAAAGTATGTATGAAAAGGTATTTATTGTCCAAGACCATGTGGTAAGAGCACAGTTCATATATTCTGTTGCTTATCCTGCTGTGTCTGTTCAGGTATAAATCCACGTGTGAAGTCTGGCCGGTTCATGAAAATCCTTCCTGATTATGAACATATGGAATACAGAGATTTGTACACCTGCCGTACGTACCGCATGTGTTGTAAACCCATTGCTTGGTGCAGTTTTGTATGCACAAGCCTGGAGGAGCATCCACTGTTGACCTTAACCTCATGAAGTGTATGATGGCTCACTTGATTGTGGCAAAGCCCTTAACACCGGAATTCTGAAAGCTTGCACTTTCCAAATGCTAGTCCATAGCTCCCCAAAGTGATCTTACGTAGAAATGCAATAGTTTTATGTTTGCTTAATGTTCTCTTTTGTAGCTTATTGTAAAAGAAGGCCTTGTTGGTTTAACTGGTGCCCATCTCCTTTCTTGAGTGATTATGTGTGTGATGTTTAGTGCTAACCTCATATCTTCTCGAAAGAAAATACAGAATTCCCTCAATGCTTAATTTTATTTGGAGTGTGGTGAAAGTATAAGAAGTGTACATTTTGTGAGGAAGCATTACCAGTGTTTGATATGAGGAGGGGATAAGTAGGTGTAAGTCGTGGGTGGGCAATAGCTTTGGAGTCAGTTTGATGGTTTAGGAACTGCACAAGTTTGACATAAAGGGGAATATTAGACAGCTGTGAAAGGAAAGGAGTCAAGAGATATCATAGAGGCAACACACAGAATGTACATTATATTCTATAGCAGTGACCCCTTGTCAGACAAAAATAGATCTTATGAGGAGCACCTGAATGAGGCCTTCACATTTAGACTTAAAAGTTAGTAGATGTTTTCAAAGTGTAGCTTGCAACCTATAGCAGTGGGGTTGCGATGCAGTCACGCTGACTAAGCATCTGGAATAGTGAAGAGTTGTTACTATAATGAGGATTGATGGTGTTAAATGTGCAGTTAAAGGTAATCCTAGTGAGAAGAACTAATTGTTGGATGCTTCTTTGTAGGCCTGAAGAATGGACAGCACAGTAGAGTGCACTACAGTTACCATGATAAGGATTGATGGTGTTGAATGCGCAGGTGAAGATAAGTCTATTGAGAGAAACTAAATGGTCGGATACTGCTTTGTAGGCCCAAGGAAAGGACAGCAAAGTGAAGCACACTACCATTTTTCAATTTAGCCTTCCTGTTTTTTTATAACACCTTTAAAAATAGCTCACAGTTTGTTTTTCTGAGAAAAAGTTGATGTGTACTTCGAAATCTCTATTAGCTGTGATAAGAAAATGAGAGAAACATGATAATTGTGATATTAGTCTCCTATCGGGTAAAGGCTCATTAGTTTTTAAATAAAAGTATTTCAGCAATTGCTAAACTAAGACAATTGAAAGTCAGTCATTTTATTGAATAGGCGAGTATTTCAGCAAGGCAGTTTGCTTACATTGAAATTGATTTACATGTCTTTTAACTGCTGACTTTGGCAGGGTAGGAAACAGAATGGTTAGCTTTTCTTATCCTGACGTATCCTTTGTAATTGAACTTACCCACCTGCTTTTGACTGTAATCAATGAATAGTCAAGTTGGTCCTGCATTGGCAGGTTTGCACGAAATCAACTAATGCTAGTTGAGATTTTCACAGTGGAGAGTGAACCGGGATTTTATTGACTATGGTCTTATCGTTTGCTCGTTAATTTTGGTGGTTAATTGTATTCTAGCCCCTTTCTTGACAAGAACTCTTCTGACCCATCAGTATTGGTTGTGGGTTTTCACTCTTTGTCTCAGTCAGTGTTGAGGAGTTGCATGGCTCTGGGGCGGACTCTTGATAAATACCAGGCCTTTACAGTAATGATTTGTTCAGCGTTCATAAAGAGTACATATTTTATGTGCAAATGAGACTTGGACCTGTACCTTTTTTCTGTGGGTCCCACTATGCCTTTGGGCCGATATCTTGCCAGCTTTTGGTGGGGGTTGCCCCCATGTCCTTGTGACCATTCCCTCTCCCTTTTCTTGTAGCTTGCTTTCCCTTCTTGCAAATCTATTCTTGCCCTTGATCACTTGCAGTATAGCTCCTGTTTCTCCACTGGCATAGCCCTTGGTTATCTTGAAAAAGGTTTTTTCTTGTAATCGGTTCTGCCCTTCTTGATCATGTTATCACTCTGCCTTTCTTGCAAGCATGTCCCATCTTTTTGGCAGATTAGCCATCAGTGCTCTAAATTTGCCATCCCTTTGTTCATTGTCAACTTCGAGATGCATTTTCTAGTTGCAAGTACAGCGAGAGCTCTGTTACTGAAAATGGTTAGTCACGGTCTAATTAATAATCTATCAATACAAAAAACATTAACCTCTCCTCCTTGAAGCCAGGTCGAAAGGAATGTTCTACAGCATCCCTCTATCTTTACAGTGTGTTCCTTACCACCCTTATGTAGGTTCTGCTTTTCCATTTCAGTGTACTAATCCTCCTCCTCCTCCCTGGATTTATCATAGCTCTGTGTACTGCTGAATATAACTGCGGAACGTGGAAAACAATTTTATGAAATGTTTTTTTTCCTTTTCTGGCAATGCACAGTGAACCTTTGATCTTACTTGTTAGTAATAGGTTAAATCAACTATGGCGATTCAAAATTATTCACTTAGGCAGGAAACAGGTTCTTTTGCATGCTGCTATTTTTGTAATCTCTGTAAAGCTTGAATTGTGTTTTTGGGCATGTGTGTCTTTCACACTGATGAAGCATGAAGTTTTTCCTTTTTTTTTTAAATCTTATTGATGACCCTGTTTTCTTGGTGGCGGTATTTACAGTTTTCTTTTTATTGTTCAGCAATTTAACTTCTAGGATTCACTAAAAGAAATGTTTTTATCTATTGTGTAATTGTTTACCAAATCGAAATTTTCTACTTATGAACTGCCTTTGTTCTTTCTTTTTCTGTCTTATTAATATATGGATTGTGTATTTTATTTTTCAATAGTGCTGCATCGGTACAGGCATATTTTAGGGTTATGGCAGCCAGATATTGGTCCTTATGGAGGT
The DNA here is from genome assembly GCF_031143425.1 of Pleurodeles waltl. Lineage (NCBI taxonomy): Eukaryota > Metazoa > Chordata > Amphibia > Caudata > Salamandridae > Pleurodeles > Pleurodeles waltl. The sequence continues at coordinate 190,289,867 of NC_090451.1, read as the reverse complement.
CTCCTGAATGTAGTGGTAAGTAAAAATGAAACATTTCTGGCTTTTCTCATACAGTGAATATTTGCTTATTGTTTACTGGTTTATTCATTATTTATTTGTATCATGCTAAGCATGTTGCCAATGGCTACTTTGCAGTACTTTGTGATGCAGTGTAGACTGCTAATCGTTTTACAAGATGTAATAAAGACAAAAATAAATCAGCTCACATGAATGATTCTCTTGGGGGGGGTCAGAGGCTGGTGATGGTCCTATAGAAAGCAGTTTGAGTTGAAAGGTGCTTTGAACCCATTGTTTTTCAGCAATTTTTTAAATGCCACTGAAGTGGGAGTGTCCACATGTTTATGTCCAAGACATTCAAAAGGTGTGTGTCCTGAACTAATGGCTTTCCCCATGTATCTTTCTCTTTTGTTTTAGTAGGCTTATCACTTTTTCATTTTTGGTGATTCCTGTTGGGAGTATAGTGGGGGAATCAGCTAATAAAGGTAGTTGTAACCTTCTGGTCAAAGGGACTTTTAGATGGAGCACAGAACTCTTAATTGTACCCTTTTCCCAGTTAGACATTTCTTAACTGTTTCTCTTTGGTGTTTGTTTCATTTTCTTTGTTTCTGCGTATTAGAAGGTGAGCTTCCGGACACACCTGTAGGTTTACCTTTATACTTTTTTTTTTATTTGGTTGTTAATGGGTTGTATGTGGAACTATTAAATCGTTGTAAATGCAAAGTTCACTCTTTCTTGGAGAGCAGTTCACTTTGCTCCTGAAGTTATACTAAACACTCCTCAGCTGCCTTGGAAAGCATGGAGAGGTGGAGAAAGCTCATTAAGAAACTGCGTAGTCATGCAACTGCTGTGCAGGTCTCTTCGGACCTCGTAGGGTCCCAAGGCACCTCAAGCTATCAATTAACCTGTTCAGTTCTACTTTCCAGGCAAAGAAGATGCTTAGAAAGAAGATGTAAAGCAGGCACCCTTATTAGCATAGGGTTGTGCTATTCATCAGGATTTCCCAGCCCTTGATTAAATATCTGAAGACGTCTGAGCATGATGTTGCTGTGGCATATATGGAAGTGAATGGAAACTTCAGTTAAATGTTTAATAGCTTCTCACCAGCGCTACCCTGATAGTTCTTGGAGGCTTTTCTCCAAATAGCAAGAGCATATCCATTAAGGGTGCTTGCACGACTCTTAAAGAACCAGTTGACCGTATCCATGCATGTCTTCTGAGAACACTGGTGCCAGTAGCTCTGCAGATGCAGTCTCTAGTGTCCAAACCAGCTCAGAGTAAGTATTGGGCTGCATCCTGACTATCCTGACTGGTTTGGCCTCGGGGCTCCCTGGGGTTCTCTGGGAGTGCTGGCAGGATGTCGCTGGCCATCTCCCACAGTGTGTGGTTGGAACTTCCCATAAAGCAAGCTGCATCAGTAGATCTGAGTGCTAGATTGACCACAGAAGTTGTTCTCTTTCCAAAAGCACATTTGACATAGGTCTGGATCAGGCTGACATTGGTTCAGGGTCCGAGATTGGTGTCTGGATCAGATCATCGATTAGCCCTGGTGGAGTCAATATATGCACCTGTATGGAAGGAACTGGTGTGAACTTCTGAGTAGAAGTCCCTGCTGGAACCAGGATGGGTCCAATGGTGTGCACTGCTGGGGCAGACAGCGTCTGGTGTAGAACGCTTGTAGAAGTCCGACTTGACACCCCTGTTCTCTGTGAGGCCTGAAAGTGCACCAGAGGGGCATGCCGGGACCCACTACAGGATCGGTTTGGACTCTGAAGACATCAGGTGTGGGTATTCCTTGTTACTCAACATGACGCTTTTGTCGCTATACTTCAAGTGGCAGGATGGGGTGGAATCTCTTGGCTGCCTTGCACTTGGGTCTAAAATTCAAATTTAATTTAACAGAAGATTTTGACTTGGAAGCAGATTTCTTGCTGGAGCGTCCTCGAGACCAGGATGATGACTGGGCCTGCAACTTGGCATGGGACCTATGCTTCGACTGCAACCTCTTCTTGTGTTCTGTGATGTAGAGGGCGCCTCTGGTCCTGAATCACCTTAGTCTGCTTGAGGTTGCACGACTTAGTTGTTCCTGGAGACCAAGAACCAGAGACCCCATGTGCAGGTCTGTGACAAGCATCTGCTTCCTCCAAACTCACAATGATTTAATCATTTTGTGTTTGGTGAGGGCATTGGCTTTATTATCCTGCGCACAAAGTTGGTAGAGGAGTTTCAACTTCATGTCAATTGGGGTGGAAAGAAAGGAACCCATGTCGGCACAGGGGGTGGTACTTATATGTAGCTGTGCTCCATCGCTTCTGGGGGATACGGAGTCATGGATGAGCTGCATTGCACAACCTACCAATGTGCAAGAGCATTGCTGAAGAATTCTCTGCACCTAGTCTGGCACGTTAGGGATATTCTAAAGGTGAGGAATCTGTGGTTTGAGATCCATAAATACACATGACACTGATACACAAACATTGTCTTCCCCAAATGTCTGAACAGTCATAAAAAAACACGGGCGGATAATATGAAGTTCATTCATTTATTTTACTCATGATGTATGGAACAAAGCAATTGTTAAAACTTTTTGGTTCTTCTCATAATGGAAGAACAGCCCTTTTAGGCCATTGGTTTCACTTGCAGTCTACTATTATTTGAAGTATATATCAATTGCCACAGAGGAAAAATTATTTAGTCCGGGGGTAAATCATCTAGAATCCCCTTAATGACTTGTAGGAACGCCTTTATTTTCTCTTTCCATAAACACCTCCCTTAAAAGGATATCAACGCTTTTCAGCCTGGCAGTCATTTATTCGCCTCCTCAGGGCAGTTTTACTAAGATCCCTTGTTTTTAGTTTCTTGAATTGATTAGATTCTGCAAACGCAGCGTTACTGCCTGATGTATGTCTTTTCACTGACCCTTTCTATTGGGCTAAAACTATCCCCCAAGTGCTTCCGAACCAGATTGTGTTCAGCATTCACCATGCTTTCTCTCATAACTTCAGGACAGATGCCTAAAAGAAGGGTGGTTCTTTGTACTTCATAAGAAGACTAACACAAAGAGTCTTTATCTCCAGGTCCCACCCCCCCGCCAAAAAAACACATATAACAACCCAAAAGTGTATTGTGTAAAAATTAAAAACTGACAACAGTAGAATTTATTTCTGCATTACGCTCCATTACAAACTAACCTAGCTTGATCTTCTGTAGGTCAATGTCATAGTGGGGAAGTTTGCACTGAATAGTTACATTGAAATGGAAGCATACCTGCTCTCCCTGGCTTACCAGGACCAACCCTCTTGCTAATCAGTATGACACATACCCACTGCTCTCACAACCACCGATGATGTAGAAGCACATCATACTTTATTGCAACATATGGCACTGACCAGTTGCTGAGCTAGAAGTGGAAGGTTCCTGTTTGCTTCTGAAAGCCTTGTAAATTAATTTTGCAGCTTTCAGTGAGATATTAACACATCACTAAACTGCTGTGTTGATTGACTGCTTATGTTACAGTACAGTAAAGTATTTGAGCGATCTCACCTCTTACACACTCGAACTCATTTCCAAACCTGACACTAGAAAGTGAAGATCATGATGACTGCTTGCATGAGAACTGTGCACCTATCAGCTAATTTGCATAGTAAAATGCTAGGTGCCGTGTGGAGGTCACTTGAAGCTGCAACAGCAACTCCAGGACTAATTGCCAACTCCACAAACCTCTTAACACACAGGGCCGTCACCAGAGGGATGACTTTAAAATCCTCATTCAGTATTTTAGGCAGGCAGTCTCAGTTCAAGATGGAATATTGATTTCTAGTATGTTTGAAGGCTTCCTTGGGTCCACCTGATTCTGCTAATGCACATATTTGTACAGGCTCTGCTTCCTAGTGTCACTCAGTTTCACGTATCTGGCTTCTGCCCAGAGGATTACAATTTGAATCATTTCTATTCATTTTAAGAATTTATCAAAGCGTTCCAAATGTTCAGTTTATCAATTTACTATTCATTAAAACAACATCAAAAAAGGGTGAGTGGTTGTAGGTGTTACTGCAAATAGTAGTTGGCAAGTATGAAGAATATTCTAAATCCAATTTGCCCTTTCAGCAGACCAGTGGTCCACCTTCTGACCAGTTGGAGCATGTAATGCTAACTTCTTTACATTTTCATGCCACTTGTACGCAATTTTTTCAGTGCAGTAAGCTAAGGGCAAAACATGTGATCAAATAGATAGTTCAGATACACACTAACTATAAGGTGCCAGGTTCTTCTCATAGAAAGAATGTGAGAAGATGTTGAGATGAGTATGGAGCAATCTGAGGTGAAAAGGCTGACTTTTCTAAATTTGAAGTTCTCGCTGGGTTATAGCAGTTTCAGAACAAGACTACACTTACTTGAACAGCCAAGCTAAATATGAAGTGCACAATATGTGGTAGAAAAATGTCAGTGCATTTAAAATATGTGTAACTATGTTGTAGTGCTAAGGCTAAAGTGGTGTTTCAGGTAGGTATAAAAACGAATTCACAAATGCTATTACAAACATACGGATCTACTTGAAATGACATTATCACAGTGTATTGCCAGCAGCCAGCCTCTTCATGAATGCAGCACCTGACAAGACAGCACCATTGTTCTGCTAAAAATAAGAGATTAGAGGCCCAGCAGCTTTGTCTCCACAAACAAGTAACTGCACTTTCATTCCCCCAGAATACTGTGGTTGGGGGAGGGCAGAGCTAATTTCCAATGGCAAGACATAACTTAATATCCATGGGTATTGCAGGTGGTTCTTTACAGCAGTAACCTACAGTTTATCCGCAGGCTACACCACTATAAACTAAGTCTGAAAAATAGCCATATGTATCATGTCTTCTCTGGTTAGAAGCGAAAGAATGCATGTCGACTTGTAAGGAAGTGCCAGCACTCAAATAAGGACAAGAAGGGTACTTAGTTATATTTGGTTATTTTTATCTCAAAGAAATTGGCACTTAAAGGTCTTTTCTAGACCTATGCAATCTGAATGAATGCATGTCTAAACAAAAAGTAAAGATAACCATACTCCAAAATATCATCCTATTCGTAGGGAATTACTATTTTGTGTCTTTTGATAGCCCCTGTGCAGCAAACACACCTCACATTCCTGCATTTTGTCATACATTTCGGAATAAAGTCTGTGGCAAACATTTTCATGAACTGTTTCAATCTCAAAGTAGAAACATTCAGCAGACAATCATTATAACACACTAGCAGGAACTAGATCAGACAGTGGTCAGCATTTTCACATGCTGAGGTCATCTGTAACTAGCTTGAAATAAATGAACGTAAAAAATGCCTAAACTGTGCCACCCCCTGATTCCACTTATACCACAAGTGGTTACGTAGTGCAGATTACCCATCGTAACAGATTCTCATAGCTCTTGATTAAGTGTGGTAGTCCTCATCATCACACCTGATTAATGTGTCTGCTCCACCATATATCAATTGCAAACCCACCACCGCTTTTCGGGATGCACTGGGGTTGAGTCAGGTAACTGCTTGGCAGCAGCAAAACTCATACTTAGGAAATTTGAATGACCTGCAAAAGAGTATGGACATAGTAAGAGAGGCCCATAGTCCAACAACACAGTCTAGTTATGCAACCATATCTAAATGTTTTCTGTCATGTTGGGCTTGTTGTCAATTACAGTATCATCTTCATACCTAAGATACCAAATCTTCGTCATTACTTTGTTTAATTTGTTGTATAGTCCCTGAGGATATATATCCATGCAGGTACACTTGTCAACTCGTATGTCTTGGCTGGACAACATGTATACCCCTTAGATATTTTACATGACTGTCAGACTTTTTCTTTTATCTCAGGCTTGCCTTGCGTATTCAAAATCGAATTTTTTCATGCGTAGTTTCAGGCAGTGCCTTCTCATCCATGTAGTTTGTACTTTAAGTTATGCAAAAGTGCAAGACCTACCTAATCTCGACCCAGCTGAAGGAGAATCTGGGTTTTATAGGCATACGTGTAAAAGTGGAGGCAGGTGAACTCATGAGCCTTCTTGGAAATTGTCTAGAAATTCTGAACATTCCAAGTAATCCCTCACTTCTGTAGAGACTAAAGTTACTAGGAACTTTTCTTCTACTGCATGTTGTAGATTTGTTTGACATTTTCTGATATTAGTTGGTCTACTGAAGGATTACAGCCCCACTATCCATGACAAATATCGATAAAGAATACTTAATTCCTTATACCAATGTGCCAAAGTATAAGAAATAACTTTATTTTAAAATTGGGTGACTCCACTAACCATTTAAGGGATTACAGTGCACATTGCATTGCTAACTCTTTCGCTGCTAGGCCTTTTCCACACTAGTGCGACACTTTTTTTTGGGGGGGGTATTTGGGGTAGTTTGCACTTAGGCCTCCATACTTTTTTGTCCATCTAAACTATCCACGTCAAATTTGCATTCTTCTTTTTTCCAAGATCCCAAGGATTCTAAAGGTACCCAGGCCTTGTGGATTCCCCTGGATGGACAGGACTAAGAAATTAGCCAAAATATAGCTAAATAGTGTTTTGGGCTCCCCAGAGTTCAGCACTACCAGTGGGAAGCCTTTCAGCCCCAGGCTGCAATCCAGATGCCTCTTGCTGCACTATCTGCATATCAGTATCCTCCTCTAAAAGAAGCACTTCCGCCACATTTAAAGTGTCTTCATCATCGGATGATTCCTGTCGGACAGAAAATTCACTGCCAGATTCTTTGTCTTCTTCCTCTGCCTCAGCTGCCGTCTCAGTCTCAGAACCGTGGTCAGAGAAGATTAAAAAAGCAAGCTACCAACCTGCTGAGTGATAATCCTGTACCTAGCCTTAATCCTTACTAATATAAGTAATTCAACAAATACATCAACAATAACCAACACTGTGTAAAATAAGTGATAAAGTGTGGTTTTTTCAAGCAGAAAGTAAAACTACTGGCATTAAGTAATCTGGAAGGAAAGGTCAATCAATACAAAACACATAAAGATGTAAAAAAAACAACACAACTCACTTGACAGAGACAGCAAGACTGAGGGTCAACAGCGCCTACTTTGCACAGACACAGTAAGACAGAAAGTCCCTCCAGTAAGGGGGAAAAAAAAACAAAAAACATTACACATATCACAGTAAAGAATGTGCACAAATGTATATTTTACTTTGAAAGACAATCGCACAAAAAGGTAAAGATTCAAACATTAGTACAGTATATTTAGATTTTTCAGTTTCTCAATGCTTGTCCCTCCATACCCTTCCTTGACTCCTACACTTTTGTTCAAAAGGTCTCAATCCTGTTGAGAACCAGGGTGCAGTGGGCTTACTTCTGCATTTTTTTTTTTTTTTTGGGGTGGGGGGCAATTTACGCATCTGCCGAGTTTATCAGTTCTTTAAATTAGAAACTGCTACATCTGAATCAGAGTGTACCATAGGCTGAGGGTTAGCCAAGGTCTCAAGAAACTTGGTTGAATCAATATTATTCCAAGCTTTAATTTTAAGACACTTGTGAATGTTCTTGCCTGGGTTTGCTCTTTTAAGAGTTTTTAGTGTAAACACTGTAGCTTTGTGGTCTGACCACGTCAGTGGTAGAAGACCTTTCATTTTGTAACCCATTATGATAAAAAAAAGAGCCATCTAATATATGGCCTTCTGTATGCGTAGCTTGATCGGCCAGTTGAACAAGATCAAAATAGTTTAAATTGTCAATCAGTTGCTCAGTTTCAGTATTCCTGTGATCTTCAATATTAAAATAAAAATCCCCCAAGATTGTAAAATTGGGATACTGCATACAGGACTCAGTATATTTGTTTAGTGACAGTAAAAAGTTGTTTTTTAGACCTGGTTGTGGATATATACACACAATTTTGTTTTTTTAAACTGTTATTATTGAGTTATGGTAAAGAAACCAACAAGAACATAAATACAATGCAGATAATAGCAAGACAGTACAGCATTCACGCAGAGTACCTTGGAATCAAGTTCTGTATGAGGCATAATCACTGCACAGATGTAGCCCATGGTCCCCCCATTCCCACCCTAAACATTGTGAGACCAATCATTAAATAGCTTTATGCGTATAGGAACGTGTCAACACCATAGTTGCCACCCCCAGTGCAAAGGATTCAGCTAGTGTTCCCACCCCCCTGGTCCCCCATGCTACTTACAGATCCTGTATCCTCCCTACCTGTGAACCATTCCAACAGAGTCCCCCAGACTGCTACATCTACGAGTACCTTCTCATCCCTTCTTGTCAAGCGCATATGCTGCTGTGCCCCCATTCCAGCAGATCCCTTAGCCAGATGGAGACCACTGGAGTCGGGAGCTCATCCAGCCAATTGCTACCCTACACTTGGCAAGCACCAGCTCAAGTTGTGCTAATTTGTATGGAACCCCCCCCCCGACTGTGCAGCCTCAACACTACTCCCAATACACAGGTCAACAGCACTGCCCTTAACTCCAAACCCGTGGCCTCCTCAATCATTGCCACCACTTCTGCCAGAAGTCATACACTGCCCCACATGTCCAAGCCAAATGAAGGAAGGAAGCACCAAACTCACAACACCTAGGACAGCACGCTCTACAGGTCGGGTCAATCCTGTTTAGCCGACGGGGCGTGAAATACATTCTATGCACATAATTAAAATGTAGCAGCTTAATCCTGTGGTTGCAGGACACCGTACGCACCAAAGAGAGAGCCAACTCCCAATTAGCATCAGCTATGGGCTCCCCCAGGTCTGACTCCCAAGCCTTACGCCCCACACTAACCACGCCTGGTCGATCCATTCGCAGTGCCTTGTAGATCTGGGCAATCACATGAGTCCCCTCACCCCAGTTAATCAGACCGTTCATCACTGATGAAGCTTCAGGGGCAACCGGAAAACCCCTCCAAATCTCATGTGGTACCTTCTAAATTTTTGCATATTGTAGAAATTGTCCAGGATCCAGATCAAACACATCTTGAGCATCAGCAAAAGAGAGGAACTCTCCATTAGGGTAGAGGCCCCCGCCATCTCACAACCTTCTCGACAGACAGCTTCTCCATATCCTGAAATGGGGCCAAGGCCCACAACTTCAATCCCCTGTCAAAAGGGTCTCGTCTGAGTACATGCTTAACTACCTGCTCCCAAACCCCGGCGGTAGTCCTGATCAAGTAGAGTGCAACAGGGTCAGACCTACCCCCGACATCAGTATGTGCATCAATGACCACCGTCGCACAATCCTGCATACAGCCTCTTCTCCCAGTTATCAGTATCTGTCATCCACTTAGCAGCATATTGCAAATGTGTTGCGTAATGGTAGTGTCTGATATTAGGTATTGCCATCCCTCCCCCTTCAAGATCATTCTGCAGCACCAGCAGTGCCACCCTACTGTGCCTACTGGCCCACACCAGAGAGATCAACAGACTATCCAAACGATGGAAGAGCCGGGTAGCCAGCGGAAACAAAGAGGTCTGAACTAAGTATAGACGCCGTGGCAAGAACACCATTTTAGCCACTGTCGCCCTGCCCATCAGAGAGAGAGGCAACCTGTTCCAAAAGGAGACCGAGCGTTCCAGGCCCGCCACTACCCGCTCCACATTATGTTTATCATGTGCAGCCCTAGAGTGAGTGACCCAAATGCCCAAGTACCGGAAACTCTCAACCTCCCACCGAAGGCCTGCTCTAGGGAGATCAGCAGAAGGAACTCCACAAAGGGCCCCCAAGGGGAACAGGTGTGACTTCTTTCTGTTAACTCTGAGGCCAGAGACAACCCAAAAACCTCCAACCTCCACAGCAGCCCTGGTACTGAGACATGAGGATCCTGTACATAAACCAATGCGTCATTCACGTACAGAAAGATTACATGAGTAGACCGTCCCACCCGGATTCCCCACGGCTCCATCTCCTTATGAAGCCATATCGCTAGCAGCTCGACCGCCAGAGCAAACAAAGGCGAGAGCAGGCATTCCTGTCTTGTGCCCCTCCCAATCTCCCAGACGTTCGCGAGCTCCCCCGACCCTGAGTAGGATCAGTATACACCAACTGCACCCAAGCGCAGAAACCGGGGCCAAACCCCATTCCCTGCACAATCTCTAAAAGATACCCCCACTAAACCGTATCAAAGGCTTTTTCCAAGTCCAAAGACACCAATGCCAACTCACTCTCCATATCCTCGGTCTTGTGCAGGATATGCGTCAGGCAGCGCAAATTATAGGACGTACTATGACCAGGAATGAACCTGCATTGATCCTCGAGCACAAGACCCGTAATCACCCCACGGAGACAAGTGGCCAAGATCTTACAAAGTATTTTAACATCACTATTTAACATGGTAAGCAGGCGATACGAGGAAGGGTCACCAAGGTTTCCCCCTGGCTTGAGCAACAAACATACAATGCCCTGATGCATGATGTCTGGCAATATAACAGGTACATGATCCTCCTCAAAGACCTCCAGTAGTTTCTCCCGTAAAGATAAGGAGAACTTTTGATACAATTCGATAGGAAAACCATCACTTCCGGGGGATTTGGACGTAGTCATTGCAGCCACTGCCTCACTCACCTCCTCTATGGTGATCACAGTCTCAAGGGCACCCCTACTCCCCAGGCCCAATTGGGGGAGCATGATCCCCCCCCCCCCCACACCTCCCTCAAGTGGGATAGCATCAGCCCTCAACACCGTCTGGAGATGTGCCGCCAGCTCTTGCAGTACATCCGTACGCTTTGTGAGCATTTTGCCTTGCGTGTACCTGATGTGCAATATAGGAGGGGCCTCCCCCTCCCGCTTCAGAATCCAAGCCAGAAGTTTGCCAACTTTGTCTCTCTCCCTGTGCAACCGCTGCCTATACCCCTTAAGTGAGATCCGACTTAATGTGTCCCAACAACTGTTAAACTCCTTGTATAACCTGAGTTCTTCTTGAGCAGCCAGACTCTCATCCGGTGGCTGCTGTTGCAGATGCCCAACTTCACTTCCAGCATTGTAAGATCCCGCTCTAATTGCCTGCGTACCCCGCACACCATGTCTATGCACTCCCCCCTTATGACTGCCTTCATAGCTTCCCATTCCAGCCCCCTAGTCTGTGTCGTATGCCAGTTCAAATCCATATACTGTTTAATAGCCTCACACACCCGTTCGCGACACCCCGCTTCAGTACGTAGGTCCGTGGGCATACGCCAACTATTCACCAGACATGAGGCCGCTGCGCCCCACTGCAACCACACCGGTGCATGATGGAATAAGAATCTGCCCATATGCGTGACATCCAGTATGTGTGAGCTATTAAGACCACCCAAAAGAAACCTGTCCAGATGGGTATGCGTATTATGTGTTCTGGAATGACAAGTGTATTCCCTGCCCTCTGGGTGCAGTTCCCTCCAGCAATCCCATAGTCCCAATTGTGCCTTCACTTCCCTGAGAGATTTCACCATCAAGGGCTTAGTTTCCAGCTTCGGCGGGAGGCAGTCCAAATCACCGTGCAAGACATAATTGTAATCCCCCGCCCAGACCAAGGCCCATCCACATTGTCCCCCAAAATCTCCGGTATTCTGGTGTAGAAGGATTGATCATCAGTATTAGGTGCGTACGTGTTCAGGATAACTATGTGCAGGCCATCCAACATACCCTCCACCAAAACATATCGGCCCTCCACATCCACTTCAGTATACATGTGGGTAAACTGGACCCCCGGAGCCACCCACACTGATACACCTTGCGCGTAGGAGGAGAAGGAGGATGAGAACATCTGACCCCGCCATTTCTTGGGCAATTTGTGTGCCTCCTCTTCATTTGTGTGTTTCCTGAAGGCAGGCAATATGTACTTTATGCCTCTTGAGAAAGGAGTGTACCCTATAGCATTTGGTGTAACTTTTCAATCCCCTGACATTCCAGGTCAACATATTAACTTGACGGCCCATAGTGATACTTAATTGCCCTCCCTCCCGAATAAGTACCTCCCCCTGTTACCCACCCCCAAGGAAGGACAAGAGGAAAGGACATACAGCAAATCTCACCCCCATATCTGTACTGTTGAAAAAACATCCAACTTTGACCCACATAGTCATTCAAACCCCGCCAAACCACACCCTGGATATACAGTAAAACAACCATAACAAACTATACTGTAATTCCATTCCGGGAATGCTGCCAGGGCAACCGCCTAATCCCCAACTTACCATATTTTAAGTCCTACCACACGTGGAGTGATTTTCCTCCCCTCCCCGGCATCAGTCCATTGAGGACCCGAATACCACCCCAATAGTGTTTCATGCAGCAGTAGAAGAGGCCCCCCCAATGGCCAGCGAAGCCAGTGAGGCCCCAGCTCTCCCCCCGAATGTAGCTTCCAGTGCAGACCCCCATCCTGCGGTGAGGGGGCGCATTGGCACCCAGAGTCAAGAAGGTCATAGTCAGGGCCATGGAAGGGCCCCTCAAACACTCCCCCTCACCCCTGATCCATATCCAGACCTTCGGCCAGACCTGCAGACACCACCGCCATTGTTCCGTCCCGCTGTATCTCCACTCTAGGAATAGAGTCCACAGCTGACCCGCCAGTCCCAGTATCTTCCAGCGAACCTGCCGCCCCTTTCTCCCACAAATCCAGCCAGCACCACACCTCCTCTAGGCGCTAGAAGAAATGCGACCTCCCACCTGAGATCACCTTGAGACGTGCAGGATACAGGACCATATAACGAATGTTCATGGCTTGGAGTTTTGCTTTGACCTCCATGAATCCTTTTCGAGAACTTTGCACTTTATTTGTGTAATCAGGATAAATGGATATCTTGCAGTTCTCATAAATTGCCTTATTGGACTCACGGGCAGCCCGCAACACACAGTTGCGATTGTTGTAGTTCAGGAGACGGGCAATGATGGCTCTAGGTGGCGCAACAGGCCGGGGAGGCGCAACAAGTGCTCTGTGTGCGCGTTCCACCACAAACACCTTAGATATACCTGAAGGCTGCAACAAATCTCTGATCCAGTTTCCAACAAACGATTCCACAGCATACCCTTCAGCACGTTCCGGAAAGCCCATCAGCCTGACATTGTTTCGTCGGGACCTCCTCTCTGCATCCTCCAACCTCTCCTCCAGCTGTCCGACCGCTTAGGTGGCCTGCACCATCTGTTTCCTCAGAGCCCCCACCTCCGTCTGTAGCTCAACAATGGATCCCTCCACCGCTTTGACCTTATCAGACCCCTTCCGAAGGTCCGCCCGAAGCAAATTAACCTCCACTGCCACAGTCTCTATTTTACCCTCCACTGCCACCCTCGAGCTCTGGATGGCCGTGAGGAGCTCCGCACGTGAAGGCGCGTCAGAATTCGCTGGCACCCTCACACCATCCCCACTGATGTCCGAACTGGCCGGGCGCTGTGGCAGGGGTACCGGGGTAGTATACTGCTCCATGGTATTACCCTGTGAGGGATCCATCCACTTGTGCCGCCCCATTCTGCTCCTTCCACAGGCCAGTTCCCCTTTTCAGTCTCAGTTACAGCAGGAGGGACGCTGGCAAAGTCCGCACTGCGAACACCACTCTAGCCAAGTCCACTGCCCCCAGGGCAACTGGGTACCACGATCCTCCTCTGTTACCCACAGTGTTCAAAGCAAAGGCCACTTGCACCCCCCACTAGTGGGATCCCCTCAAAGCACTTGTGAAGAAGGGCCGACTGGATCAAGAAAGCCAGACGGTGGATATCCAGAGAACTCACCAATCGGCCAGACAGTCTCCAAGTCACAGCGTGATCCTCCCAAGCTCCAACCGGCACCCCAGGGCCACCGCTACACTGTCTGAGGGCCACACACTCAACAGAAGCAGCTGGGGCGGCAGCCAAGCAACTGCCGCCCGTCCACCAGCCTCTCGCCTTGTGACGGGTCCAGCTGAAAGTCACCAGTTGGCCCAGCAGGGGCCCTCACCTGCAGGCTCCGCTCACCACAAGCTCCCGACTGGAGCACCGGGGCCCAATTGTTGTAGCCGCACTCCCAGTGGGACTGCCGTCAGCCTCTCAGAGTTGAGGCCTCCCAGCAAACGTGCCCTTCATCCCGGAAACGCAGCCGTCACAGCCTCCAAGTGAGCCCGCCGGGCCAGACCGCGACCACCAGCGCGGCCCAGTAAAGTCACGGGCTCTCCACCTCCGATCTGGCGTTACTGACACAGGGAGGAGGACCGCGACATGCCCAGTCCCACCGCCCAAGGTCCTGCTGCAGAAAGGAAGGGGTCTACATAGTATAAGGTACCCCAGGATCAATAAAGGATTACGCTGGGAACGGGAGCTCAATAGGAGAGTGTCCCACCGGCCATGTTCCTAGGCCACGCTCCCACATCCTCACACACAATGCAAAAAGAGCTGCTTAAAAACTTTGCCTAAAAGCGTTAAAAAAGAAAACAAAGAAAAACGTAACAGACGAGTATGTTGAGACTGGGGGGGGGGGAGCATCACTGTTGGCGCAGGAAGAAGCAACAAGATGGAAGATGGAGAGGACCTGGGAGAAAGAGAGCAATATGGAGTGGTGCAGCAGAAGCAAACAGTGGGTCAGGAGAAAGACACACGAGGGAGACATCTGGAAAAAACACGCACTCTTGTGGAGTGCTTAAACAAAAAGAAAAAAAATTGTTCCCTAAAACAAAGCAGAGGAAGAATAGAAACCAGCTAATCAAGAGGCTCCCCTCCATTGGAGGTACAAATACACGATTGACAGGCCTAGAAAGGAAATCTGTCCAGTAGAAAGCAAGCCAATAAGAGTGAAAGTAAAGATACCTAGTGAGTAAGTAGTTAGCAATGGGTGCATTGCAAGCCCCTGTATGTTCAGAATGTGTCTTTTGCAACCAGACAGGTTGTGCTGTCTGGTAGTCTTGATCTAAAAAGGCATAGTGTCTTGTTTCTGTGTTTCACTTATGGGTCCCTCACTCTGTGCCTTACTAGACTTTTTTTTGTCTTCACTTTCTCTCTATTCGCCTTAAGAAATGAATTTATTTCAGTAGTGTATATAATGTGTACTACATCAGGATATAGTTCATGCTGTCTTCTCTGTTCTTAGTTTTATACACTATCACTTACCATTGATACTTAAACTTTCATTGGTTGTGTGTTCCGTTTCTTCATTGCTGCTTGATAATGCCTATCTTTTTTTTTTTTTTTTTTTTTTTTACTGGACTTACCCTTGATATGATGATTTTACTCCTGTGAGTTTTCATCAGATGAGTAGAATCCTCTTCATTTTTGTTTTATGAAAATTAAATTCAGGAGAACACATTATACTGTCCTTTATTTTGTGATAGTTTATTTTGCTCCTGTTGGAAAGTGATATGCTTCATTTGAGTACTTTTTATTTGTTTATTCTATGTGTGTGTTTTGATGTGACCTTTAAATGTCTTATTCAGCTTTATACTAAAAACTATGCCAGGACTGATCTAGAACTAGACTTGTAATTCCCCCACTTTCTTACCCCCAGGTACCTGGATAGGCATGCTGTGAATGGCACTATTTCCTTGCTGAGCTCTGACCCAAGGGTATTCTTGGTAATATGTCCATTTTCCCTGCTCTACAGGTGGACGGCTTGTTCATTATTGGCTGGATGTACTTGCCGCCTCATGATCCTCATGTCGACAATGCAATGAGACTGAAACCACTTTTCAGGGTGCACTTAATGGAAAGAAAATCTGCAACTGTGGAGTGCATGTATGGGCATAAGGGTCCACACACTGGACACATCCAGGTATGACCTCTTAATTGGGACATTATTTACAGTCTATAACTTCTTGGGATGTGAAATTTAATTCCCTACAATGACCTTGAGGTTCCTTTCCATTTTTTGGTATGCGGTTCTACGCTTACTACAGCCTGAATTAAAATTGAGTTGTGCGGTTTGTACGAAAACAGTGTAGTTTTAGCCATATCATATAGTGTGTGCGAGCTGCAATGTCAGCTATGTAAACCTCAAACATGCTTTTATTGTATGTCAGTTTGTAAGTTTTGCAATGTAGATAGGAATATAATACATTTTTGCTGGAACACAGTAACTTCCCATCAAACTTCTAGAAAGAAAATTGTGAGATGCTGTTAGCTGATCATATTTGCTTGTAGACTGCAATTTTGCACATTCCCAGTAGAAAGACAGGTCAGTATGTAAAATAGCACTGCACTCTACTCAGAACATTTAGGCAGAGATGCTAAACTATAACCAACACGAAATTGATATGTATGAAATTATAATGGAATATCTAAGAAAATTGTGAAATATTGAGGCATGATAATCCACGCCTTAGGAAAAGTATGACAGATTTACTTTGTTGTACTAGAGAACTTTGTACTAGAGAGGTTACCCTTAACTCAAGTGTGGTAAGCAAAACGTTTCCCACACATGATTTTCACTCAGTATGGGAAGCTGGATCCCTTTTTGGGTATCATGGCCACTATATAATTGCAGTACTTACTTTGTGCCTGAATATTCACATCTTTCATTTGTGGTTTGTTGGTAGATTGTCAAGAAAGATGAGTTTTCCACTAAGTGCAACCAGACTGATTATCATCGCATGTCTGGTGGAAGGCAAGAGGTAAGCAGAATTTCTTCTAATGGCAGGATTTGTAGTAATGCTATTTAAATGTGCAATTATTTTATGAAAGGAAAACTTCCTCGAATGGCTTGTTGATGCCTAAGCTTCAAGAGCTGATAAATTGCCAAAATAGAGGGCACAAGTTGAATGTGACCACTTTAATACCAGAATCTTATCAATAAATTTTTTTTGAACAAACTCACTTTTTCTGTGAACCGGAAGTCCTCTAGTAACAGCCCCTTTTACTCCGACACTGTAATCAATTTGCATTTGGTAAACCATGCAGGCAGAGCCTTCTCCTATTTTGCCTTATTTAATTATTTTAATTGTATCCTGGCGTTTTATCCCATTTGGATGTCTTCTGTTATTGTAGGTGCAATACCATTTGCCAGTACATAGTGTGAGTAGCACGTTCAAGCAGAGTGGTGAGAGTTCTACTGCTTTGCCAAGTCAGTCCTCTGTTAAATTTTACTCTTGTGGCATTACTCCTCTTGGCACACAGGGGTAATGTAATTGTATGGCTCACTGTAAACACAACAAAAAATATGGATTTGTAACATAACAACAGCTAACTAATCTGCAGAGCTGTCAAAAATAATTCACTAGCTCAGACTCATTAAAAAAATACTAGGAACATTGAGTAAGAAACTTCCTTCCTGTCAAATTTCTCTTGCTAATTTCTGTTTTCTAGCAGTATTGAAGTGAACGTCTTCAAGATAGTGTTGGTGTCACTACTGTATTCTTGCACTTTATAGAGTAGGAAAGTGCTTTTTTGGCATCTGTTTACCAGCGAGGGAACAAAACCCTGCAGTACTATAATTTATTTAAAACATTTTAAGTCATTTTTTCTTTGTTTTGAAATTTTAAAGGCCATTTGATTTTTGCATGTCAGTGCTCTCAAAGTAGAGGTTTTGTAGCAATATTATGGGGACAGGTTTATGTGCTGTGCATGTTCCTGCTCTAGTGGTTGCATCTAAAATCTTAGTGTTTTTCTGTAGAAAAAAATTAAAAAATAAAAATAAATATATATATATATATATATATATATATATATATATATATATATATATATATATATGTGTGTGTGTGTGTATATATATATATATATATATATATGTATGTGTATATATATATATATATATATATATATATATGTTCAATGGCATTTGTAGCTGCAGCTGCACATCCTTTGCATAAGTTCGCCATCTAGTGTTGGGCTCGGAGTGTTACAAGTTGTTTTTCTTCGAAGAAGCTTTTTCGGGTCACGAAACTCTGTGACTCCTCTCGGTGATAATGCGCATGGGCTTAGAGTCCTTTGTTAGATTGTTTTCTTTCCGCCATCTGGTTCGGAATGTTCCCTCTCGCTCCGATGGATCTAGGTTCGGTACTATCTGAACTTCTCTATCTTTCCTTTAAATGTCAGTGTCGTTTTCAAACTCGTTTTCCATAGTACACTCGATCCGATTGTAATGTCGTTTCGATTCTGCCCTGGGTGCCACACTAAGTTCCCCTACACTGACCAGCACTCGGTGTGTAACCGCTGCCTCTGAGTTATTCCTGCGGCGCAGTACATGAGTACGCCAGCCCCTTCCTATCACCAAAAACATCCCAGAAAGTCAACACAAATGGTCTTGGGTCCACCACTGCTTACCGGCCATGATCGGACCCGAAAGTTACATCTCGACGACCGGCCCTCAGGTTCGGCGTCGAAGAAGACTAAAATGCGCTGGACCGAACAGACTGTCACACCTGTTTCGGGATCAAGTCGCAAGCTGGAGGCTTCCACTTCGGAACCAAAACATTGGCATACCACCTCGGAACCGAAGCAGCCAAGCTTCTCTATGGAGCCTAAAAAACTCCCATCTGCTTCAGAGTCCACATTTTCCCCCTGATTAAAGCAGACAGTCACCAGCTATGGGAAGCAAATATGTTCTAGCTATAGAGGATACAGCAGACATTAGATTAGGTTCATTCTTGAAGTGATGGACCATATACAACCGAAAATACAGATTCAAAAAGACACAGGGAAGAATGTTGCCTCTCCTCCTTCAATAACAAAGAGGAAGCTGTCTTTCCAAGAAAGTTTGGAACCTGGGCCTTCACCTGCAAAAACATTTAGGCACAATGAGAAACCAAAGAGAGTACAAAAATCTTCTCCACCGTCTTCTCCTTTGCTTCCCACTTCTCCACCACCTCAGACTCCACCGCCACCATCTTCACCTACACAGTATTCTATGCAAGCTCCTGTCTCTTCACATGGGGATTATATGGGCGACAGTACTTCAGTGTAGCCCCATGGGATGTATATGGTTCAGACCCTATCCCATCTAATGACCCTTATCTATATCCCACTAGGCCATCTCCACTAGAAGACACCACGGCCAATGATCAGGTGCTTGCTAGAGCAGCCACATACCACAATGTGCAGCTGCACTTTGAACCCATAGAGGATGACTCTCTATTCCACACCGTATCCTCTACACATAAACAGTACCAATGTTACTCACACCCAGGGTGGACAAAAAAAGCTGCACCATCAGATCCACTCTTCATAACAGAACAATTGCCACCTGATTCCATTGTTGTCAGTGCAGCAAGAAAGAGTGCAAACAGTCTGTCCACAGGGGATGCTCCTCCCCTGATAAAGAAGGCCGCACATTCGATGTAGCAGGCAAAAGAGTGGCAACTCAAGCTACAAATCAGTGGAGAATTGCCAACTCCCAAGCTCTTTTAGTCAGGTATGACAGGGCCCATTGGGACGAGATGCAGGAGTTCCTCCAATATCTCAATATCTTCCTCCAGAACACCAAAAAAAGGGCACAACAGGTGGTGGCGAAAGGACAAGCTACTGCCAACAATCAAATTAGATCCACCCTAGATGCAGCAGACACCGCAGCTAGGGGTATAAATACTAGCGTTATGATCAGGGGGCATGCTTGGTTGCGGTCCTCAGTATTCAAATCTGAGATACAGCAAGCAGTCTTTAATATGCAGTTTAACAAACGGCAGCCATTTGGCCCAGAGGGGGATTCCACCATCGAAAAATAAAAAAAAAAGGACTCAGATACAGCAAAGGCCATGGGTGCCCTTTACACAACACCTTTTCGGGGTACTTTACGCAAGACCCAATTCAGAGGGGATTCCAACCCCCAAACATCAGAGGCCTTAAAAGCAGGGACAACAGCATTATTCTAGGGGGTCTTTCAGAGGATCCTCAAGAGGACACAATTTTAGAAGTAGGGTCAAATCCACTGCCACAAGATGTGCCTCCACCTCATCAAAGCAGTGGCTTTCTTTGCATCCCCACACAGCACACATTTCCTGTGGGAGGAAGACTGCAACATTTCTACCATCAATGGCACAAAATTACATCAGATCAATGGGTACTGTCAATTATCCACAATGGTTATTGCCTAAAACTCATGTCCACTCCACAAAATATTCCCCCTTGCTCACACAGGCTTTCTCTGGAACACCTTGTTCTGCTAAAACAAGAGGTACAATCACTTCTACTCAAAGGTGCAATAGAGGTAGTACCCATCACTCAACAAGGAACAGGAATATATTCTCTATACTGCCTGTAGGAGGCTGGCCTGGCTTGTAGTTGGTACCAAGGGGTACTTAAACTCTGTACCAGGTCCAGTTATCCCTTATTAGTGTAGAAGAGGTGTTACTAGCAGCTTGGGCTGATAGAAGGTAGCTATGGAGAGCAGCTTAGGCTGAACTAGGAGACATGCAAAGCTCCTACTATACCACTGGTGTCATATGCACAATATCATAAGAAAACGCAATACACAGATATACTAAAAATAAAGGTACTTTATTTTTATGACAATATGCCAAAGTATCTCAGTGAGTACCCTCAGTATGAGGATGTCAAATATACACAAGATATATGTACACAATACCAAAAATATGCAGTAATAGCAAAAGGAAGTACCGTATTTATCGGCGTATAACACGCACTTTTTCTCCCTGAAAATAGGGGGCAAATGATGTGTGCGTGTTATACGCCGATAAAATGTAATGTTTTTTTTTTTCTGAAATTTCCTCTTAAAATGAGGTGCGTGTTATACGCCGGTGCGTGTTATACGCCGATAAATACGGTAATGCAAGCAATGTAAAGTTACAGTAGATTGCAATAGGAGCACATAGGTATAGGGGCAACACAAACCATATACTCTAGAAGTGGAATGCGAACCACGAATGGACCCCAAACCTATGTGCGCTTGTAGAGGGTCGCTGGGACTGTAAGAAAACAGTGAGGGTTAGAAAAATAGCCCACCCCAAGACCCTAAAAAGTAGGTGTAAAGTGCACCTATATTCCCCAGAGAACACAGAAGTCGTGATAGGGGAATTCTGCAAGGAAGACCAACACCAGCAATGCAACAACGATGGATTTCCGGACGAGAGTACCTGTGGAACAAGGGGACCAAGTCCAAGAGTCCCGACAAAGTTGAGATTGGGCAGATGCCCAGGAAATGCCAGCTGAGGGTGCAAAGAAGCTGCCACCGGATGGTAGAAGCTGTGGATTCTGCAAGAACAAAGAGTACTAGGAACTTCCCCTTTGGAGGATGGATGCCCCACGTCGTGAAGAAGCTTGCAGAGGTGTTCCCACACAGAAAGACCGCAAACAAGCCTTGCTAGCTGAAAGGGTCGCGGTTAGGGTTTTTGGATGCTGCTGTGGCCCAGGAGGGACCAGGATGTCGCCACTTGCGTGAGGAGACAGAGGGGGCGCCCAGCAAGATAGGGAGCCCTCACAGAAGCAGGCAGCACCTGCAGAAGTGCTGGGACAGGCACTACGAAGAGGAGTGAACCGAAGCTCACCCGAAGTCACAAAAGGAGATCCCACGACGCCGGAGGACAACTCAGGTGGTTGTGCACTGCAGGTTAGAGGGTTGGGACCCAGGCTTGGCTGTGCACAAAGGAAATCCTGGAAGAGTGCACAGGAGCCGGAGCAGCTGCAAATAACGCGGTACCCAGCAATGCAGTCTAGCGTGGGGAGGGAAGGACTTACCTCCACCAAACTTGGACTGAAGAGTCACTGGACTGTGGGAGTCACTTGGACAGAGTTGCTGAGTTCCAGGGACCACGCTCGTCGTGCTGAGAGGGGACCCAGAGGACAGGTGATGCAGTTCTTTTGGTGCCTGCGGTTGCAGGGGGAGGATTCCGTCGTCCCACGGGAGATTTCTTCGGAGCTTCTAGTGCAGAGAGGAGGCAGACTACCCCCACAGCATGCACCACCAGGAAAACAGTCGAGAAGGCGGCATGATCAGCGATACAATGTTGCAGTAGTTGTCTTTGCTACTTTGTTGCGGTTTTGCAGGCGTCCTGAGCAGTCAGCGGTCGATTCCTTGGCAGAGGGTGAAGAGAGAGATGCAGAGGAACTCTGATGAGCTCTTGCATTCGTTATCTAAAGAATTCCCCAAAGCAGAGACCCTAAATAGCCAGAAAAGGAGGTTTGGCTACCTAGGAAGGAGGATAGGCTAGCAACACAGGTAAGAGCCTATCAGAAGGAGTCTCTGACGTCACCTGCTGGCACTGGCCACTCAGAGCAGTCCAGTGTGCCAGCAACACCTCTGTTTCCAAGATGGCAGAGGTCTGGAGCACACTGGAGGAGCTCTGGGCACCTCCCCTGGGAGGTGCAGGTCAGGGGAGTGGTCAGTGGTCACTCCCCTTTCCTTTGTCCAGTTTCGCGCCAGAGCAGGGCTGGGGGATCCCTGAACCGGTGTAGACTGGCTTATGCAGAGATGGGCACCATCTGTGCCCATCAAAGCATTTCCAGAGGCTGGGGAGGCTACTCCTCCCCAGCCCCGACACCTTTTTCCAAAGGGAGAGGGTGTAACACCCTCTCTCTGAGGAAGTCCTTTGTTCTGCCTTCCTGGGCCAAGCCTGGCTGGACCCCAGGAGGGCAGAAACCTGTCTGAGGGGTTGGCAGCAGCTGCAGTGAAACCCCAGGAAAGGCAGTTTGGCAGTACCCGAGTCTGTGCTAGAGACTCGGGGGATCATGGAATTGTCTCCCCAATGCCAGAATGGCATTGGGGTGACAATTCCATGATCTTAGACATGTTACATGGCCATGTTTGGAGTTACCATTGTGACTCTATACATAGGTAGTGACCTATGTATAGTGCACTCGTGTAATGGTGTCCCCGCACTCACAAAGTCCGGGGAATTTGCCCTGAACCATGTGGGGGCACCTTGGCTAGTGCCAGGGTGCCCACACACTAAGTAATTTAGCACCCAACCTTTACCAGGTAAAGGTTCGACATATAGGTGACTTATAAGTTACTTAAGTGCAGTGGTAAATGGCTGTGAAATAACGTGGACGTTATTTCACTCAGGCTGCAGTGGCAGGCCTGTGTAAGAATTGTCAGAGCTCCCTATGGGTGGCAAAAGTAATGCTGCAGCCCATAGGGATCTCCTGGAACCCCAATACCCTGGGTACCTCAGTACCATATACTAGGGAATTATAAGGGTGTTCCAGTATGCCAATGTGAATTGGTGAAATTGGTCACTAGCCTGTTAGTGACAATTTGGAAAGCAAAGAGAGAGCATAACCACTTAGGTTCTGGTTAGCAGAGCCTTAGTGAGACAGTTAGTCATCACACAGGGAACACATACAGGGCACATATGTATGAGCACTGGGGCCCTGGCTGGCAGGGTCCCAGTGACACATACAACTAAAACAACATATATATAGTGAAATATGGGGGTAACATGCCAGGCAAGATGGTACTTTCCTA
Source organism: Pleurodeles waltl (assembly GCF_031143425.1). Lineage (NCBI taxonomy): Eukaryota > Metazoa > Chordata > Amphibia > Caudata > Salamandridae > Pleurodeles > Pleurodeles waltl. The sequence continues at coordinate 190,266,584 of NC_090451.1, read as the reverse complement.
CACTGCCTCATACCAGAAAAGGATGGCACTCTCAGACCTCTCAATCAGTACCTTCTCTCATAGCATTTCCACATGATCACTCTTCAGGATGTCAATCCTTTGTTACAAAAACAAGACTACATGACAGCATTAGATCTAAAAGATGCTTACTTCTATATTCCCATACATCCGACACACCGCAAATACTTAAGGTTTGTTATAGCAGGCAAACACTACCAATTCAAAGCGCTATCGTTTGGAGTAACAACGGCACCAATGGTATTTATCAATACCTCAGAAAACAGTATATACATGTCTTTCCCTATCTGGACGACTGGCTCATAAAAGCGTGCACCATTCAAACCTGTCAACATCACACACAATACAAAAGTGATACCCTACACAGTCTAGGGTTCACAATCAATTACCAGAAGGTTCACTTTTAGCCAGCGCAAATACAACCATATCTGGGAGCAATTCTGAACACTTAGTCAGCATTAGCCTACCCAAAACCCACAAAGAGTTCAAGTGTTCCACAGTCTCATGTCTCGGCTACAATACAATCAAACCTACACAGTAAGGTTTATTATGAAACTATTGGGAATGATGGCATCCTGCATATCAGTAGTGCCCAATGCACCTCTAAACATGCGGGCCCCTGCAACAGTGTCTTTCACAACAATGGTCTCAGGCACAGGGACACACTCATCGCAACTGTCCCTTCTAGCACAGACAATTTGGAAGTAGGCAGTTCACAATCACATTCACCTATTAGCAGAGTATATCCCAGGGATACACAACCAACTAGCGGACCTCTTAAGCAGGACGCAGCAACAAAGATACGAATGGGAGATTAACCCACAAGTAATTCAACAGTACTTTCGCATGTGGGGTACAACAAAGTTAGACCTCTTCGCAATAAGTGCCCAAACTTCGCATCCAGGTACCCACACCCTCGATCCAAGAGCAATACTCTATGGATAAATTGGTCAGGGATATTTGCTTACGCTTTTCCCCCTCTCCCACTAATTCTGTTTCTGGTCAACAAGATCCATCACACGTACCTCACATGATACTCATAGCTCCCACGTGGGCATGTCAACACTGCTACACAACACTATTGAATCTATCTGTACTACCACATCACAAGCTCCCAAACACAGTAGACCTATTGACTCAAAACAAAGGTCAAATCAAGCATCCCAATCCCAGTATGCTCAACAACCTGGCAATTTTGCTCCTGAGGTCATAGAGTTTGGATATATACAGCTTCCATCCAAATGTATGGACATTCTAAAGGAAGCACGTAAACCTATAACAAGGTAGTGCTATGCAGCTAAATGGAAACATTTTGTGTATTACTGTCAACCCAAAAACATTGATCCCCTTAAAGCATCGGTACAGGATATTTTATGTTATTTGCTTTACTTACAAAAAGAAAATCTTGCATATTAACAAAATAAAATTCATTTTACAGTAATATCTGCCCACCTCCAAAACAGACAGCATACCTCTCTGTTTAGAATTCCTGTCATAAAAGCTTTTATGGAAGGCCTTAAAAGATTCCACCTCGGGCTCCACCACCTCCTGCCTGGAATCTTAACATTGTGCTCATACAGCTTATGGATCCACCATTTGAACCCATGCATTCTTGCGCTCTTCAGTTTCTCTCATGGAAAGTTGCTTTCCTGGTAGCAATTACTTCCTTAAGGAGAGTTAGTGAAATTCAAGCATTCACTTTAGAAGGACCTTTCTTCCAAATTCGCAAACACAAAATAGTACTTAGGACAAATCCAAAATTTCTACCCAAAGTGGTTTCACCATTTCACATCAGTCAGTGGAACTGCCAGTCTTCTTTCCACAGCCAGATTTGGTTGCTCAAAGAGCTCTCCACACCCTTGATCTCAAAAGAGTTCTCATGTATGACAGAACAAAAGATTTTAGAAAATCTAATCAACTTTTTGTGGCATTTCAACAGCCTCATAAAGGTAATCCTATTTCAAAACAAGGATTGGCTAGATGGATAGTGAAGTGTATTCAAACTTGGTATCTTAAATCTAAAAGGCAACTATTAGTAACTCCTAAAATACATTATACTAGAAAGAAAGGGGCTTCAATGGCATTCTTAGGAAATATACCAAGGGCAGACATATGCAAAGCAGCTACATGGTCCACACCACACACATTTACTAAACACTACTGTGTGGATATGCTGTCTCGCCAACAAGCAATTGTTGGTCAAACAGTGCTTAAAACACTTTTTCAAACTACTCCAACTCCTACAGGCTAGCCATTGCCTATTTTAGGAGGGGACTGCTTTTCAATCTATGGAAAGGATGCGTTTCTTCAGCTACACATGCCATCGAACGGTCAGTTACCCAGTGTACATCTGTTTGTGGCATGTAGTGCTGCAGATTCACATGCGCCCTCCCTCATCCCCGGAAGCCTGTTGTGGTACTTTCTTAGGTAAATATGTATATACATTGCATGGACAACTTCTTTACTTACTATATATATGTACATATACAATTCTTCACTCCTTACTTCACCCTCCTGCATGAAAACAATCTAACAAAGGACTTGATGTCCATGCGCACTATCACCGAGAGGAGGAGTCACTCGATCTCGTGACTCGAAAAAGCTTCTTTGAAGAAAAACAAATTGTAACACTCGGAGCCCAACACTAGATGGCAAACTTATGCAAAGCATGTGAATCTGCAGCACTACGGGCACAAACAGATGTACATTGGGTAAGATGACATTTTCCATGTATTTATTTATTTATTTTTATATATATATATATATATATATATATAAGTTTGGGTCTCAACAATAGAATGTGCGTAATAGGACCTCTGGTTGATGAGATGCAGCTCTACTGTGCCTCTGCCCCATCTTCAGATTGTTTTCTGCCACCTAGTTCATTTGCAACTGCTTCAAGTGGAAAGAATGTGCAGAGGAAACAAAAAAAGAACCGAAAACAAACTAAAATTGAAGTAGTGATTCAACTTATAAACCAAGAAGGCAATAATACCACTGCTTTGTTGGAAATGTATTGTGCCCAGATGTCTGAGAATTAATACTAATTACTGTTAGAGACTTCTAACTGCAGATTCCTCACTTCTGAATATTCCCTATTTCCACAGTACTTGTTTGTGCCTGTAGATGACAGAGTGATACCATTCTGCCTATATAAGTACCAGTCATGCAGGCCAACGTCAATTCTTTTCTTTCGCACCACCAGATGCGAAACAGGAGCTGCCTCTTTTCTCTTTGAGACCTCTTTTCCCCCAAAAAATTACAGTAAGCGAGGGAAATGTCACCTTGCCACATGACTGGTTTAAAACTGTAAGGACTGTTGCAATCAGATGTCTGGACAGATCCTCTTTAGGTTTGCCTTTGGTGCTTGGGGTCGAGTCACGACTCTAAAACCTGCAGTGATCGCACATTGTTGAACCCGAAGGTGATACAGAACCACAAGGCAAACTCTACATCACTGAGCTCTGGAAGACTCCTTGTCTGGATCAGTCCAAGTCCAAATGTTGTTCATGGTCCAGACGTTGCTGGAGTTGATCCTGAGGTTGTTTGTTGAAGAAAAAACCTAAACTATCCAAGCAGGACTTCAGCCACTCTGGTACTCTTGAGGGGCAAGAGCGTCACCATTCTTCGTGATCTTGCTCTTAAAGCTAGTCGACTTTGGAGCCTGTTCTGCAACATGTCCCAGCACAACCAGAGTTGCCGGGCCATCTGCGACACTGAGGCGGATCCAAGAGGCTATGCACTTGGATCACTTCCAACTTCCTGTGGTGCACCAGCAGGGTCCAAGCAGCCTAGAGGCCCTCTGTCCGGGATAGAGTCGGCAGGTTCGCCTTCAAAGCTAGATGTACCCTCAGACAACCACACCGAGGTCCCCAGCTCCTATACTGACTCTGCCTCCGGCCCTACTTTTTATACGGGCTCCTGGGGCATTGATATGGATGCTGTCTCCATTGACCCCGGAGAATGAGGCCCCATTGTGCTCTCCGACAGCACCGCTACGACCTCAGCCAAGGCTGCTCCCAGTTTCTGTTGAGCCAGAAACTGCACTTGACATCTAAACTCCACAAAGATGATCCCACAGTTTGCATTCCTTGTTTGCCACATATCTGGTCATGCGGAGGGAGGCCAAAGTTCTGGACCCCCAGCTTCACACCCTAGAGGTCAAAAATAATGTTTTCACTGAAGTTCTCCAGCTTGGGCAAACTACTACTGCCCCCCCCCCCCTACCTTTCAACAACAAGAGGCACCCCATACCGCCAGCCTCTTAAGGCTCAGCAAGGTGCCTGCCCATTTTGTGACTGAGGCTGTAGCACCCACCAGCCCCCACCGTCAGGGTCAAAGAGCCAGTCAACCAACTGCTATTTCCCTACTCCACACCACCTCTTCCCGCGGCCCCACCTGACAAACCACTTTAGTATGTCCTTAGTGAAGCACAGCCACCTGTTTGAGGGGTGGATCCAACAGTGCTTTTCCAAGTTGGCACGCCATAGTATTGGGCAGGTGGATCCTATAGCTTAGCAAGAAGGGATACTCCCTATATTTTATATACTCTCCCCACACCTTCCATTGACCTTGGACAGACCGACTGACTGGGGCCCACATGTCCATTTTATGACAGGAAGTGCATGCAGTTTTGGCCAAGAGGGTTATCGAGAGGGTGTCTGGGCCTGAAGTGGGCTCTGGTTGTTATTCCAACTACTTTATAGTGCCAAAGAAGGGCAATTCACCCTGTTACAAACTGGCACCTGATCAACGCTGTCCTCTGTTAGGACATATTAAGAATGCTCACCCTGACCCAGGTCTTGCCTGTCCCTGGAGACTTGATAGTGGTGTTAGATCTGCAGGATTCCTTTTTCCATATTCTCATCCTGCAGGCTCTTCAGAGCTACCTGAGGTTCATGGTGGGACCGCAGCATTTCCTATTCCTGGTGCTCCCCTGTGGTCTTACCAGTACCCGCAGGTGTTCACGAACGTGATGGCAGTGGTAGCAGCACAGCTTTGGGGTTCCATTCTTCCCCTACCTCGATGACTGGCTTTAAAAGGTGGGCTCGCCCCAGGCATTTGTCAACCGCCACTAGACCATGGAGAACCTTCTATCATCTTTGGGTTTCACTATCAACATACCAAAGTCACATCTGACTCCTTCACAGATGCTCCCTTTCTGGATATTGTTGGATTTTGTGTCATTTCCCCAGGAAGGTAAGTCCAGGACATTGACAGTGATCCTGATCCTTCAGCCTTTGTCCTGGATTTCTTTGAGGTCGACTCTGAGGCTGCTGGGATTGATGGCAGCCTGCATTCCTGATGATCAAGCACACAAGGTGGTATATGTGGGCTCAGCAGTGGATCTGAAATCTCAGTGGGCCCAGCATCACAAGATTTCAAAAGATCTGCAGTGGTGGTTATAAACCACGATTAAGTCAGTGGAAGATATCTATCCCTACCCCACGCAGAGCAGACACTGGTGGTCCTTGCTTCACTTCTGGCAGCCACCTGGGAGAGGTGAAGATCAGAGGCCTCTAGTTTCTGGAGGAGTCCTGGATCCACATCAACTTTCTGGAGCTGAGGGTCATCCTCTTGACGCTGAAAGCTTTCCTTCAGTCCATCAAGGGGAGGCTGGTGCATGTGTTCAGACATCATTGCCATGTGGCATTTGAGCAAACAGAGAGAGATGGGTCACAGCCCTGTGCCAGGAGTCCCTGCGCCTCTGGAAATGGTTGGACCATTTTGGCATTTTTGTGGCAGTGAGCCACCAGGCAGGCTCCTTGAATGCTAGGGTAGACCATCTCAGCTGTTGACACCTAGCAGATCACAAATGTCAGTTGCAACTTGAAGTGCCCTAAGGTTTTTTCAGTGAATAGAGAGAACCTTGGCTCAGTCTATTTGCCACTGCCAAGAATGCTCAATGTCAGCAGTTCTACTGTCCCGAGTTTACAAGGCATTTCTTTCTCTCTCTCTCTCTCTCTCTCTCTCTCTCTCTCTCTCTCTCTAAGATGCATTCTGCCTAGGTTTTATGCCTTTCCACTGATACATCTTCTGGCTTAAGTTCTAAAGAAGATCAGGACTGACCAGGCCGAAGTCTTCCTAGTGGCCCCCGAATTGGGCAAGGAGAGTATGATATCCAGAGCTTCTGGGTCTGAGCTTCTGTCACTGCAATTAGGCTGTTCCTCCAGGAGGACCTGGTATTGCATCAACGGAGCAGGTTTCTGCACCCGAACATTAATTTTCTACCTTCATGTGTGGTGCTGAACGCCTTCAATCTTCCCTGGTGGTAATTTGTTATCTTGTCAGCCAAGCGTTCCTTGACAAAATCTGCATATGGCTGACTGGACAGATTTGTGGCTTGGTGCTACTTGCGACAGATAGACTTTTCTCCATGCAAAGCTATCTGATGTTTTGTTATTTCTTTTGTCCCTTGCACAGCAAGACTTTTCTCTGGGCACAGTTAATGAGTATCTTTTGGCTCTTTTAGAGTTGCCAGATCAGCCTTTGTTTAAAATCAGGGGTTGTGATTTGTTTTTTCAGGCCTGCAACAACTGTTTTCTCTCTCTTTGTCCTACCACTATTGAAAGAGCCCACTCAAGAACATAGGCACCACATACATAAACACCACAACTCTTCTGTCAGGTGCTTATCACGTGAGAAAATGCATACACTGTTGTTTGCATGTCTCCAGGTGTAAGATCAAAAAATTAGCATGGATCGAAAGCAAAACAATAGGGTTCAACATTCCCAGCTGTGGAAATACCTGTCCATTAAGGTGGTGAAGCGAAAAGAAAGGGAACAAAAGTCTGGGTAGCTCAGGATCCATAGACCAGACCTAGCACTCACTGTCTCTAGGACACCATGAGGTGAGCTTACTCCCACATGACACATTCCTAAGGGCACTAAGAATGAGGCGCATGGTGGAAGACTGTAATGGTGGCTTTGTTCCAGTTTTTCATCCACATTGGGAAGAACTAGATATTGACTCAGATTTCCTTACCCTTCTAGTCCTTGTGATCAAAATACCTTTAATGTGATAATATACAGCTGAAAAAAGTCACATATTCCCCTGAAGTTAGATAGTAAAATCCCCATTAAAGATTAAAGACAGATTCCTCAGTAACGTTTATCTGAAGATACTTACCCGGAAGAAGTACACCTAGGAACCTCTGTAGATGTAAAGCACAATCCATTTTTAAGTTGACCTTTTGGAATAGAAACCGGTACAAGAGTTTCCGTGTCAACTAGTGGTTGGAAGCTAAGGCATACATTAGTGTTGGTACTTGGACAACTGATAGGTAATGGGGAAGGTCTCAAGAAAGGTAGTAGACCTAGCTCAGTGGAAATGCAACACAGTTGATTCCTAGCAAACAAAAAAACATTTAATTGGCCAATCATATACGTCCAGAGATCATTAGCCTTTTTAGAGGAGAGCAGTCCTTCCTTGGGGAAGAAGTCCAACAGAGACGTGATGACAGAATTGGGCATTATGACTTCTAGCAGCTGGGGGGGGGCGTGGCCAAGATGGCGGCCACATAGGACGCTACTAAACGAGCTCCGCGCGGGGCACGCACAACATCCTGCAAAAACCAACTTTTAAAGGAGCTTTATACATGCAGCGAGCCCCTGTGGCACTGCCTGAATGCAGCGGTGTAAACGGATGCGGTCAGTGAGGGTAGGCTACGACGCGCTAGCCTCCGCACGCCGTCCATGACCTATAGCCACAAAATGGCGGCCTGACCGGGGGAGCTGCCGGCCTCCGTGTTCCGGATCGGTGGGCAGGATCCCTGTGACGCTGTGGTCGCCCGCCTCGCCAGGGGTGTCGGACGTGATCGGATCGAGGGCGCACCGGTGTGCGTGCGCCCCGCTGAAGAGACCCTAGTCGGAGTTGCTAGAGAAAGTCCGCACCTCTTCAAAGATTGCTCCGGTGACGAGGCGGTAGGTGCACTGCGGCGGCAGCGAAGAAGACGCGCGCATATACAGCGGAGCAAACCGCTTTATAAGACCGCAAAGAAGAAGGGGTTGCTCACACCTCCTTTTGCTATCTCACCGACGGTGCTCCCCAAGGCCGGGTGAAGGCCTACTGTAACCCGGTGCTGACCGGACTACTGCCCAGGAACATTGTAACCCACAAAACGAGCAGAAATATCATTGTGCGAAAACTGTAAGTAACCTCAGGACTACCTTATGTGTACTATGATTGGAGTTTTATGGCCCACCTGTAAGACGCATTGACAACTATCTCTGCCACCACTTACAACCTGAGACTCCCGGCACTCAGCGCTTAAACATCCTCCTGCAAGTGAATAGCTGTGTGTTCACTAAAATACATTCGTGCTGAGTATAACTGCGAAACTTCTACTCAGAACTCCACAAATTTATCAGTGCCGCAAAGAGAATATCATTCGCAGCGGTCCAATAATCACGGTTACAGCTGGCAGATATACACCCCCTTCTCACTGCTACCATGGTGAAACCGCGGCCCAACAAGGCGATAAGTGACACTGGGGATACACATGATAAAACTCCCTCAGAACCACTATCTCAAACTGAACAGTTCCGCCAACTGGAAAACACACTGCAAAGTCACTCTGCAAAGTTTGAAAAAATCCTGCATGCAATACTGGACACCAAAACCTCGCTGGAAAACAAGATTGACACAGTCTCACTGGAAGTGAACCTGCTGAGAGCGGATCACCGTAAACTAACAGAGTGAGTTACCCAGGCGGAGGAAATCACACAGACTGTACCACCAACCTTTCAATCGATACAAATGCGATTAACATCCATGCAAGAGGAACTCAATGGCCTCCACCGCAGAGCCGAAGATGTGGAAGGCCGCTCTAGGCGGAATAACATCAGTTTTGTTGGATTTCCGGAGCGCTCTGAACTACCTAATGCAGAATCGTTTTGGAAAAAATGGCTCAGATCCGCGATATTCCAGGAAGACACCCCATCTCTGTTCTCCATTGAGAGGGCCCACCGAGTTCCGGGCCGACCACCAAAGGCAGGTGCCCCTCCACGCCCACTCATAGCTCGCCTCCTGAATTTTCGCGATCGAGACTTGATCCTACAGTCGTTACGCACCAAGGGTCCTTGGCACTTCGAAAACACAATAATAGCGGCATATTCGGATTACACATTGGAGGTGCAACGGAAAAGGGGGTCATTCATGGCAGTTAAACAATTCCTCCGTGCCTTACAGATTAAATATGCCCTTCTTTACCCAGCAAAACTCAAGATCATAGACCAAGAAGCAACACACATCTTTCAAACACCCGAAGATGTATGGACTTGGCTCCATGCCAAGGGCCTGGTGACGGCAACTGAGGAAGAGAAAGAAGTGGCTACATGGATCACCCCGAAACAGAGACGCCGTCGCAGAAAACCACCGAACTCCCGCCCCAATTTGGAACAGGCACTTTGGAACTGCACTACCGAACGTGGTAGTGCAGTAGCGGCAGCCACACTTTGCTGCAAGAACCCCTTCAATACTCTTCGCCCAGAGCACTTACAAACATCGGGATCGGACTCTGGTTCCGAGGCCTCAGAGACCCCCCACATTACGCCTCGCACAGCAGACAATATTATCTAATAATCAACGCAGGTCATTCGAATGTTGTACTTCACCACCCCTTATACACCTCCTCATAGAAATCTTGATCATCTCCGCGAACACTTTCTGAACTAATCCCTCCTCCTTTACTACATTAATCGCTCAGGGCCCCACAGCGGGGCATATTCACACCGAAAACTATCACTACCCCATCGTCTAGAATGTACGTCTGGATGCGTTGATTACAGAGTTACAGAGAAACTTGTTACTTGTTAATAGTTAGTATGTATTGGGCGGCACACTATATAGCTGTGGCCCGGGAGGGAATGTTTTTGCCGTTGGGGTTTTTTCTTACTGTTTTTTTTACATGTTCCCCTATGCTTATTGACATGCAGTTTTGAAAATCACCGTAGCTCGAAACATAGGGCCAAGACACCTCAGCTACCCATGCAGAATCAAATTCTTGAAAACATAGGATGCAACTGTGTTTATAATGTCGGCAACACCTTCCGTAAACTTTTATGAATGATGTCTCATACGCAACGACCGACCCAACCCCCCACAATATAGAATTTTGACCTGGAATGTGAGAGGCATGGCAACATACACCAAACGTTATAAAATACACTCATATCTTAAGCGATATGGTGTACACATCGCAATGCTCCAGCAAATGCTCACAAAAGTAGAATTAACGAAGGTAAGATCTCGCTGGTGAGGTCAAATACATGGTACTGTTACGTCAGCATTTGCCAAAGGCGTTCTAATTTGGTTGGCCCCTGGTACTCCCTTTGCTCTCACATCCCAGACAATAGACAAGGAAGGTAGATATGTGATATTGGAGGGCAAGCTAGATGGCACCCCAATTAACTTAGCAGCTGTCTATGCCCCAAACGCTAACCAGATCCCCTTCCTAGATTCCCTCATACCTGCCTTATTCCATGATCCACTTGCCCCGACGATCTGGGGCGGAGATTTTAACTGCATTATGGATCCTCAACTAGATTGATCTCATCCCCCAATATCGGCTGCCCCCGGTCTACGTAACGCCCGTCATCTTCGAACCTGGAGCACACACATGAGGTTGGTTGATGTGTGGCGTTCGAGTCACCCACAAGAACGTGAAAATTCATATTACTCCTCAGTACATGACCTTCACACCAGGATAGATATACTATTCAGTACCACCAGCAACGGCCCCCTTCTGAATCACACAGAATATCTGGCTAAAACACACTCCAATCACAACCCACTGACAGCACTTTTGTATTGGGGCACTCCACGACCCGCTATACCCACTTGGCGTTTACAAACGGAGGCCTTATTAGACCCCCCGTTTTGCGAGTCATTGTTAGACACTATACGGCAATATTTCCTAACAAACGCTAACACCGCCTCTTCCCACGCAGTAGAGTGGGAATCACATGAAGTGGTTATCGGGGGTCACTGTATGGCCACAACTTGGGGAATACGACAGCAACTAACACGTGATCTCATAAAGATTGAACGTGAACTGCACCAAGAAGAAATTCATGCCATGGAACCCTCCGGATCCCCTACACAATTACGCCAACTTAGACGGAGTAGGCACGAAGCAGAATCCACTCTAAGCCATTATGACTACCGCACACGCATGGCCTTACAACATGCTCATGGGGATCGTTCGGGTAAGGTGCTTGCTTGGCTCCTCCGAGAAGTGAACCATAAAACACCAGCAATGTCCATCCTGTTGCCAGATGGACATATGGCCACGTCACAGCCCGCAATAAATGATGCTTTCCGCACTTATTACCAACGGCTCTATGAGCGGCCGGCGGATTTAAACGCAGAGAGAGCATGCAGCTTCCTAGATGAGGTGCCCCTTCCTAAATTATCAGACACACAGCGCAGTATCATAGAGGAACCCATACAACTAGACGAAATTGCAACTGCGGTCAAACAGATGGTGCGCGGCAAGACTCCAGGCACCGATGGCTTCCCCATCGAATATTATGCTACATACCCACTACCCTCTTTCCACGACTACTAGAGGTCTATCAAGAGGCATTCCAACAGGGCTTCCTACCGCTCTCAATGCGGGAGGCTCTTATTGTAGTGCTCCCCAAATCTGGGCGTGATCCGTCTGATGTAAGATCCTACCGTCCCTTATTACTCAACCTAGATTGCAAAATATTAGGTAAGATACTTGCTAACCGCCTGCTACCTGTAATGAACTCCTTAGTACATCAGGATCAATCCGGTTTTATACCAGGCCGCACCACACACATTAACATTAGACGCCTTATACACTTAATACACAACACATCAGCGGAAGACAGTCACTGTGTAGCGGTCTCTTTGGATATAGAGAAGGCATTTGACACATTAGGTTGGGACTTCTTATTTGCTTGCCTGGGTAAAATGGAATTTGGGCCGTGTCTAGTGTGCTGGGTTAAGACACTATACGGTGATCCATTAGCTAGACTGAAGACTAACCGGGTAATATCGAACTGCTTCAACATACAACGAGGCACACATCAGGGCTGCCCATTATCGCCGTTGCTATTTGCTTTGGCCATGGAACCTCTAGCATGTTACCTACGCACCAAGGCTGAAGCCTGGGGAATATGGGACTCTCAAAGATTCCATGTGGTGTCCCTGTATGCGGATGATGCCCTTATATACATCAGAGATGTACACTCCACGCTCCCTGAACTGGAGCACCTACTCTCACTTTTTGGGACAGCAGCAGGTCTTCAGGTCAATTGGCCTAAATCATGCGTGTTTCCTCTAGTACTATATCCTCCCGCTAGACGCCTTCTTGCAGATAACACAAAACTGCAGTGGCAATGTGACACTTTCAAATACCTAGGCATACATATATACTACTCGTCCAACAACCTCATGGATGGCAACTTAACTAGAGCACTGACGTCCTCTCGTACATCTCTCACTTTCTGGCAGTCACTTCCTTTATCCCCAATGGGCAGAGTAGCGGTGTCTAAGATGTTAATTCTACCTCGTTTGCTGTATTATTTCTCAGCTTTGCCTATTGTAGTGCCACGGGCCTTCTTCAGAGCGTTGAACAGCCTATTACTGGATTTAATATGGGGAGAAAAACGACGTAGAGTGGCACTTTCTGTAGTCCAGAGACCACTTCACGAAGGAGGCCTTGGGGCCCCTCACTTTGAATCCTATTACACAGCAGCACAGCTGCAATGGCCAACCACATGGTTGTCCTCTCCGTTCCACCAGGAAACGCGCGAGGTACTAGCCCAATTGGGCAATACAGCACTGTACACTTGGTTGACCAACACTAAGAAGGGAGGTCATAAACTGAACCCACTAATGAAAGCGGCACACGCTTCATGGCATCGATACTTACACCCCAAAGGTTCACCCCCACCATACTCCCCGACGATAGCGCTATGGGATATACCTGGTGTACCACAGACTATACCAGCCCGAACAAGAGTACTGTGGGCAGACAAGAGCATTACACGAACAGAACACCTCTTCTTGGACGGTGTACTTAAATCTTTCCAAGACATGATAACTGAATATGATATTGCTCCAGGGCAATTCATCACCTATTATACTTTAATACAAGGTATGCGTCACATATGGGGTCCGGGGAATATCGAACCACCAACATCTCACGCCTTACATGCTATTTTATCAGCAAAAACAACTAAACGCATCGTTACCACTATATACACAGCACTTTGTGCACCTGTCATTGCCCCACTACAAACAATACATGAAAAATGGAACACCGCGTTGTCACAACCACTGACTACACCAGAGTGGAACTCAGCACTGCGCTCAGTAAAGGAGGTCTCCCGTAACGCCAGATTCAGATTTACTCAATTCAACTACATACACCAAGCATACCTAGACCCAAAACTGCTCCACCGTATGTATCCCACACATGTACCAGCCTGCCCGAGATGTGCTACATCTCCAGTGGGATTTTATCACATTGTATGGGATTGCTCAACCCTACGTAGTGTCTGGCACATAATTATTGCAACAATTACGGAAATAACGGACTACACCCTACCTGAGACACCGTCTTCTTGCCTGTTAAATATTAGACCCAAAACAAACCGGGACAAACATCTCCACAGATTCATAGACTTAGCACTGGTACTATTCAAACGCAGGACAACCATGGCATGGAAATCCAAAGCCCCTCCATCCTTATCGCAATGGTTGAAGGACCTTCCGATATGGTCTAAAGCAGAAGCCCATCACCTAAGATGGCTCCGAACACAGGGCATTGTAAACTCAGGAACGGAGTACTGGGAGTCATTAATACTAAAGGTGGATTCTAAAAATGACCTGCATCCACCATGATCCAGACGGTCACCAACAACAAATACACACAGTCACTACAAACCCACACACATGATAAGACACCAGCATGAAAGTGCACTTAAGCCTGACCCTCAGCACTCGTTTCACACAACACGTCCTGGCCCTCCCTGTACTCATGACACTACACAATAACTGCAAAACTAAATGTTCGCATGGTGATTGGTAATGTTAATTTTGTAAAATTGTTTCTTTCCCCCTTTTTTTTTTTACCTTTTCTTTACTTCTCATATGCTTGTTAACGATTAATTTGTAAGTCGCTGACACAGTTGGCGGAATTGACAATTTATAACACATATGTTGATATATGCAATAATTTAACTACTAGATGTGAAGAAATCGACGGCAAAATGAGCAGTTATTGTTCTGTTTTTTTTCTCTCCCTTTTTCTATATATTAAGATCATACTTACACTTCAACAATCTGAAACAACGAAACATTATACTGTATTGTAATATCTGAAACTAAATATGTGAAAATCAATAAATAAATATAATTTTTTAAAAAAAAGACTTCTAGCAGCTGTGAAATCCCAAATGCCTATTTGTACTTGCAAACTTTACTTGAATTGTTTTACAGCCAGTAGTTGCAATGCACTAGATGATTAAGACAAGAGATTACAGAAGGCTTTTAAGAAGTGGCAGTCAATATGAGAAAGTGCAGGATATTTATGGAAATAAACCCCTTTGGCACCCCTGATGAAATTAGCCCACATGGGAGAGCCCAATGCTAGTGGCAGATAGCTTAGTAGAGAGATAAAATGTGCACAAAAAGCTCTGAAACTCAAGACTGTGATTCTAGTCTGTCTTTTTGAAACCAACACACAAAATAAAAATGCTGGTCTGCTCAGGCATGTCAAAGCCGTGGAATGTTTTTAAAACTTAGTTGGATATGAAAAGATTTATGCCATATTTCCAGCACGTTCTAGAACGAAGACATCAATAGATGTGGTGACAACTCGTAAATATAAACAATCAATTTTTCTTGAAATTTCAGAGAAAACATCGGCGGAAGACCTCAAAACATGCAAATCAGGATTACAAGCTTACCCAGGACCACCTAGAATTCTAAAGCGTATTGCCCCTTCTATCCAGTATTTACCTGAATTTTGACTCAATCTCTAGAAATAGATTTTCTTCGACCCGTTGTTGAAGAAATCCACTGCTGACCTGACCTTACTGAGTAATTTCAAACCCATTTTCCCTTTGCTGGCAGCAGCAAAAATTACAGAAGAATTAACAGACGGCTCTCTGCCTACCTAGAAACTAATTACTTTTTGCATGATACTCTTCAGGAAAGGGTTGAGCACCAAGACTTCCTTACTGGGAGTTGTGGAATCCATCAAAGAACATCTTTATGCTGGACACACAGGCATGGTGTTCCTTTCATACCTACCGGCAGCGTTCGATACAGTCTCTCATGGTACCCTCTCTTGTTTGAGGTCTTTTCTAGAGGAGAGATCAGAGAGTCCATCTTCAGTCGTTTTCATCCACCTCTAGGCCCATACTCTTGGGAGTCCCGCAGGGCTCTGCATGGAGCCCTACACTTTTACATTTTTACCTAGCCCCTTTAGCTCAACTGATTGATTCTTGGGGTGAGCAAGTAGTGTCCTAGGCAGATGACACACCGCTTTTATTATCTTTCTAGGAAAACTCAGCCTCCGCCTTGATTAAGTTTAAAGAATACCTCAAGGGAGGTGCAGGCTGTATGAATGATAATTCTCTAAAGCTGAACTCCGATAAAAATGAAGTACTTTTCTTTGGTACATGCTCTCCTCCTCTTCCTAATCTATGGTGTCCTCAGGAATTTGAATCTCCGGTAGCTCCTGCGGACTATGTAAGAACCGAGTAATGTTAGACTCAGGCCTCTCCTTCTCCACACAAATCAAACAGGTGTCTTCTGCCTATTTTGCCAATCTGAGATCTCTAAGGAAGATGTTGCACCTGATCCCAGGAAAGAAGCGCAAGATAGTGGTTCAGACTTTGGTCACCTCCAGGATGGAATATGCAAATAGTGTATACTTAGTACTCACTGCTTTCTTGTTTTGCAGCCTGCAAATCGTGCGGAATACAGCAGCAAGGTTGATCCTAAGAGTTCTGTATAAGCAGGCCATATCCCCTCATTTGAAACAACTTCATTGGCTACCTTTGATAAATCGGATCAACTCTAAAGCTCTAACACTAGCTTTAAAAGAGCATTTGTTTGGACAAGGCCCTGCTTATCTGCAAAAAAAGACTGCACTCATCAACAATGTACAGTGCTCAGATCAAACCATCTTCTATTGCTTTGTGTTCCAAAATTTGTCAAGACAAGGCAAGGGCAAAGATCTTTCACATTCTTAACCGCCAAGCTGTGGAATACTCTCCCATTAATCTGCGTAGAGCTGTGTCTTTCTCAATTTTTAAGAAAGAATTGAAAACTTTCTTTTTGATAAAAGCTAACCCCCCCCCCCTTTTTCTTTTTTTTTTTTAATTTGCACTGAATGTACTGTCTGTCAACTGTCCGCTTGAGCCCCGGGACGTCTCACTGGAAGCAGCTGTGCGCTATACAAATTGATGATTTATCTCGTCCTAAACTGTCCAGAGAATCCCAGAACATCTGGCATTGTACCCTAGATAGAGGTATCTCATTCATGGCACATCACATGCCAAGAGTGCTTTTTGTTTCTGTTATGAATTTTGTCATGTAGAACTTTGTGTATAAGAAAGTCCTACTGCTGTACCCATTTGTTTTGATCCTTTGTATGTTTCTGATGCTGCGGGGCCAAATTACCCCTGGGTTCACATTGAAGCTCTTCCATGCCAAGACTTTGACTTTTAGGGACTACTGAGTTCACAGCAAGAGGAAGAAATACATTGCCCAGGGTTTTGTGGCTTCTGATACAGACGCAGGTCAGACAAGTTTGTAATGGTCAATGTCAAGTTCTCCATTTAACCCAAACTTGTGCAGATAGAGAGTCTCCTTTGCCTGGTGACAGCCAGCAATGTGGAAAATAAAGAAGGGTGGGTTTCGATGAACAGAGCAAACCTACTCTGAAAAAATGTGAGAGACTAGGATGCCTTCATTATCTAGCTACAGTTTCAGAGGAGTACCACATGTGTGTGTGGGGGGGGGGGGGGAAGTAGACTGTGATGTCCACCATGGAAAAAGAACAGCCTGCTTGGAGGACACCATATTGTGTAGCCATGGACACTTTTCTTCCTCTTCACACAGTGAAGCATACATGTGTCTGGTACCCAAACAGGCACACACATCTGAAACTCGCACATTCAAATTTGCAAGGGACCTGTGATATGGACCTCTGGTCTGACCTTCAGCAGAGTCTGTAGTCTGGTAGATGAGACATTTAAATTTAGTGGCAAGCATCCCTGAACTAAATTTGCTGCTACCTCCACTATTCGTCTCACTTTGTGTTGTGATGGGCCAGAGGTCTCCCTCACTCTAGTTGGAGGTACACTTTGGGTGGATTTCACTTTTAGTACAGCAAGGCTCAGTTGTGAAACATCCTTTATTAAAAGTGGAACCTCTCCATTGAGCTTGTAGATTGATGACCCCGCCGCAGAAAAACATGGTGTGGCAGAAAAATTCCTGTACTCCCCTTGTGGACCTTTTCGGACTGACCTATTCTTAATTTGCTGTTTAACTTTCTCACTTCATCTAACGAAATCCATTCATATTTTATTTTTTTACTTTTTCACCTTGTCCTGGTGTCGGGCAAATTATTTATTAAGTCCGGATGTGGATCGAACAATCATCAGCTCAAAGTGTGCAGACCTGATAAAATAATCTTTGAGCAATGCATGTGGCACATTAATCGCTGTTGCATTGCCATGATTTGTTTTTTAATCACAACTTTTTATTTGCTTTTGTAGCAAAAGGCAGTACTTAAAAAATAAAAAAATTAAAATAAAAAAAAATCATCAGCAATTAACATAGCAGTGGAATGAACGGAGTAGCACAGCAATCCTGCACGGCAGTGTGGCTAGTATCGGCCGTCTACATCACAGCAATAAAAGGAAACAAATATAACACTAACAACTACAAGGCCTCCACTGCTAACACTACCCCCTACAGCAATTTGGGGAAAAGGAAAAAGAAAGACTATGCATCAATCATCCCAACCCCTCAGCCACCCCGCGCTGAACAGCATTTAGTACTCAAACGCTCTGATTATAGCCTCCCGAGATCCTATCCTCTCCCCCCTCCCACAAAAAAAATCAGGATGTTGTTCCAGCCATACCCCACAGTAATCCGCCCAGCACTCCCAAATTTTATAATATTTCTAGGGCAGCCCCTGGCAAGTAAACAGGATGTCCTAGGCCGAAGCAGCAGCTCAAGCCCTCCCTCCAAACCTCTGAGGGAGCCAGAGCCTCATTCCTGGCCCTAGCAATGTCACATTTAGCTACAGTAAGACTTAACCACAAGAATGCTTGCCAGTATCTATTCCCATCTGTTCTGTCTCAAATGTGTAGTAAGGTGCAGCAGAGTCATGCTCAACGCTCCCTCCAGACAGTCAAAGACTTAGCTCCAGAAGGGGGCAAGAACCGCACAGCCCCAAATTGTATGCATAAAGCCTCCTGTTTCTGTCTGATAGCACAGACAGATGGCGGATTCAATAAGTCCTCTCCTTTACAACCTCTTCCTAGTGTAATAGATCCTGTGCAGATAGCACAACTGGATGAGGCAGTACTATGAAGCTATGGTCGCCTCATGAGGAGAGGCCAACGCTTCTCTCCAGTCATTCTCCTCCAGGGAGCCCAGATCACGAACCCAAGCCCCCTAGAGGGCCGTAAAGGTGCTTGGGCATTGACCACTGACCACCTGAGAACAGTAAATGACTGAGATCTTATGTTGTGGAATGTTGGTCAATAGTATTTTGTCTTCTAAGGGACTAAATTCAGGGATGTCCTCTGTGTGTGCGGTATAAGGTGTAAGCACATGGCGAAGCTGCAGATATTTGTAAAATTGGATCTGATGAAGTTGAAATTCTTCATGAAGTGCTGCAAAAGATTTAATAGAGTTCCCAGTGAGAATGTCCCCCAACCTGGAGATTCCTACTAAATCCCAATGCCTGGACCCCTGCAGCTTGGCCACCTGGCGCAGAGCAGTGGCTTCCCACAAGGGGATCTTCCTTGTGAGGCCCCCTCCCTCACCGCCTCCCCACAGTGCCCTCTGCCACCCTCCATGCTGTAAGGACTACCCTGGTCTCTGGGAGAAGCCCCTGAAGAACTGAACCCCCAAATAGCAGATGCAATATTGTCTGTGAGCCCAGCGCCCTCACCTCAGATATGTAGGTGGGTTCATCGAAGCCCCTGAACCATCAGTCATTCAGGGCAGCCAGGTATGAAGTTCTATAAACGGGACATATGTCCGGAATGGGGATGCAACCATCATAGGTGGACTTGAAACATTTGAAAAGAGCTATTCTAGTTGTGCCATAATCCCATAAAAACCCTGCAAAAGTGAGTCGATACGAGAGAAGAGGGACGCAAGTGTAGGAAACTGCCATTTTTGGAGCTGGTTCAAAAGCCAGGGAAGGGCCACCATCTTAAAGATGGCAGACCTGCCAAGGTAACAAAAGAGACTGCATCGCTCAGTGCTTCAAATCAACCGTGAGTCTGTCTAATTGCGGTTGTATATTGTCCTATTTTTTAAGATTACTGACTCTTCTAGAGAAAAAGCCTAAAAGATTATCAGAAATAGAAATATATTGTAATAAGAGGTTATTGTTCTGCTTCGCTAAAATAAAGAATTATTAATGCTAGTGAGTCATATTTTGAACAGTACCTACTTCTAAAATACTGGATCCATTTTGTAGAAATACTTGGGCATTGAAATGTGGTAATAGAAGTATACTGCCACAGAATGTGCTGCATAATAGATGATTCTCCAGCATTCATTCTTTCATAGATTAGCATGCTTGAATTATTCCCTATTGGCAAGGCGGTAGCCCCATGGTAACTTGACAATAGCAGCTCCTGCCTGTCTGAAAGGCCCTAGAATAGTGCCCCTTTGTTAGCACAATAAACCTCATTAGAAAAGACCCAAACACCAGCCACTGAGGTGAGAGTGTTCTCATCCTCCCTCCTCTCTGAGGCCATCTTTCCTCTGATTTTTACCACACATTGTGTGTATGGGTGTCCCAGAGCTTTGCTTTTACTTCAGCCCAGCTAACTCTATATTTCAATTGAATTATCTGCTAAAAATCCTTCTTTAGGTAATGATGGTGAGTGTAGGGTTTTTTCCCCACTGCAAACTTTAGATTGGAGAAAAATCATTAATTTGATCATGGAAGATTCCTCCAAATTTTTTCTTAAGGTGTGTGATTTTTGAGGGAAAATAATACTTCACTGATGACCCTCTCAAGATGTGTTTTTAGCTCCTTTACCAAGATCATAAGGCCAAAGACTGCAAAATCTACTTAACATTTTGGACAAAAAATAAAATGATCGGGAAGAAAAGCTCCTCAGACGGATTCAGAAAAACAAGGCTGCTAAGATACATTCCTCGGATCAGTCCTCCTCAGGGGACGAGTCAGGTTCAAATGTTCAATTATCTAAACAGAAAAAGATTACAAAACATAAATTAGATATGCCTGAGACTCGTGAAACCAAACATATGACTGCTGATTCATTCTCTTATGAGCCTCAAGAGAAAGTGCACTAAAAAGGTCTGAAAAAGTGTCTGTGTATGAGGCCACATTATTCTGACCCAGAGGAAAAAAAAAGAGAAAGTTGCCTTACCCAGAGCATCAGGATCGAGCTCCTCAGTTCATTGACAACACCTCCTCTAGCAACAGTCAAGTTGGCGATCCTGTCGATATAAGATCCATCTACAACAGACACATCAATAAAGACATTGTCGACCGTTGCATCAATGAGATTATCACCTCACTTATTGTTGAAAATGCGGTCAACTGCTGACCTGTTGAGAGGACCATCGACAAAGTAACCGTCTGACACCATCCGAGAAGCAGAAAGAAAAAACATACAAAGATTCTGCTACCCACTCCCCAGGTTTGATCCCTATATAAACACCATCTAAACTTCTGTATGCAGAAGCAGAGAAGGAATCCGATTCAGACAACCTCTGTAGGACTACATACAGTCCAAGTCAAATAAAACTAAATTGCAGTATACCGAGGGAGAACAGGGTTTACTCTCTACTTGGAGGCCATGACCTTTTCAACCAGATTATCCAGGCATACTAGAGTGACAATGGCAGGGAGAGCGTGAATACTGGGATCACCATTATGATCCATATGAGGAGGTATGTGAAGAATAAAGCGTTCGTCCAATAATGAGGGAACCTTTAGACCTCGTAAAAGACTTGTGCCAAATGATAGCCAACTATTAATCAGGTTCCCTAAAGGATGAGAGCCGCAGCAGTCCTCATACTTTGCCCCACAACCAGTTGCTTTTACAGCATGAATCTTTTCTGGATTCACATGCTGTGCATTGTTTCCCAATCTAGCGCGCGGCTCGCAACTCTCCTCTTGTGGTAGTCTTTCTGTTTTTATTTTTGTTTTTGTGTTTTTTTTTTCGTTTTTTTTAAATTGTTGCTAGATATGACTGTTTTCACCATTTAGTGGCTAGTCCAGCCTTTCTCTGACATCAGACACCCACCTTGAAAGCATCTGTGCGAGGTCCCCATCTTTGGATTCCTCAGACTTTATTTCCGCCATTGAGTCTAGTTGCGTCACTGAAAGCTCTCCAATTGTAGCAAAAAAATTAAACAAAGGATCTTTGAGGAAAAATTGAAGTTCCAGAGAGTAAAAATATAATTGCAGCAGTTGAAAAGGAACTTGGTTCGAAAGAACCCACTGAAATGCACTGAAGAAGTAAGTGGAACACATGGACGGCTGACAAGAGAAGGTTTGAGAATACGTGGACAGCTCTGTGTGACATGGTGAACACACCCTTCCAATTCTACCTGGTGTGCCACCACGAGTTTGCCCAGAGAAACAACCACCAGATGTGTCATCTTTGTCTAGCTTGAGACCACAACACTGAGGGTTGCAAGACTTGTGCAGAGTTCAAGCCCAAAACGTTGAGGGCAAGAGAGAAGCAAAGGCAGGGACTCTGTGCCATGCAGTGACAGAAGGAAACTCCATTGCTGAGGGACTTCAGACTGTTGAGCGAGGAGGAGGAGGACAACATCGCAGAAGGAGCCGAGGGAGAGGGTTCGGACGTCGAAAGGAGGTAATTGAAGGCAAGCGGGAAAAGAAAATCGTGGACAAGTAACGCAGCAAGGGGTGAGCGAACCTAGAACATCAGGATCTAGAGCCCAAACCACATGCAAGTCCAGATTGAAAAAGCCCCTCAGGTCTCATACAAAGGTCATCCCGTGGGTGGATGAACCTCGGAAAAGACGCCGGCATCAAATGATGATCTAAGTTGAGAGAAACCTAAGAAAGTGATATCCAAAACATGGGCAGCCGAGACCTCAGTGCTGAAAAAGAGACCGGCGACCACACGACACCAAAGAACAAACACTCAAAATCAAGTGAAAGAAGACTGCTCGAGGCTGAAATTGCCACGATCCTTCAAAAAAAAGGAGAATTTTAACACCTCCCTCTGAGATTTGTTTATCCTGTCAAGACCTCCCATGGAACATACACAGAAGGTGAACATCATCAACACTTTTTTCAACAGGGAACGCCTTTTTCATAGTGCAGTGGATGACACTGTAGCAGTTAAAGATAGACAACAACACATAAAAGTGGCTGGAGCCCTGCAGTTCAGAGGGCAACAGGGAAGGGGAGTTACACCCTCAAAAAGACCAGCGTAAAAAGGGGACTTCCAAGCCACCTCGACACACCAGGGCTTCTAACACACAAGCCACGCACAGACACCAGCACAGCAATGTCAGTATCAAGCACCACATAGGTGGCCCTTTCGTGGACGAGCGAGAGGCAAAGGACAGCCGCCCAGAGGTGCAGCAACAACAAGCAAGTGACTTAGTAAGCCAGAGCTTCTTACCACATAAACACATGTGAGGGGAGAATAAAAGCTTTCCTTCAGGAGTGGAGGGAGGTCACAGCTGGGTAAGCTCACATCATCCAACATGACTATTGCATAGAACATAAAACTGGGACCAAAGATACCAACAACCAACCCATCTCAAAGAAATAAAAACCTTTCTAAGCTGGGAACTGAGAGAATTGTTACAAAAGCAGGCAATAGAGTGTGCCCTTGAAGGAAATCAACCATGGAAACTACGTATTTCCCGGTACCAAAACCAGACAAGTCATTATGGCCCCTACTAGACCTCCATTTCCTATATAGGTTCATAAAGACACAGAAGTTCAAAATAACAATGCTACAAGATGTTATCCCTCAACTCAGACAGGCGGAGACTTGACCACCGTAGATCTAAAGGACATATAACTACTTAAACCTATGAACCACAGGCGCAAGATGTTTCTACGTTTCCTAATAGACAAGACGCACCACCAATCCAGGGTGCTACCATTCGGAATAAAAACAGCAACCAAGGTATTCACAAAGTGCCTAGCGGCTGTAGCGGCACACCTCAGAAGAAAGGGAATACATGTGCACCCTATGTAGATGACTGGTTGGTGAAGGTGAGTTCCTTCTGAAAGTCCAGAAACAGCATGGCAACACTCCACATGCTGGAATTCCCTATAAACCCAGAAAAATCATTACAGACACCTAGAGAGAGAAAAACTCTTCTTAGAGCAAGAATCAATACAACACTAACAAGGGTGTTCCCATGCAAGAAGAGGTTTTTGGCCATAACTCAGGAAGTTCACTGTTATCAAAGTGGCCAGTTTATGACAGTGAGGACTGTTGGGAAACTGTTGAGAATGATTGCCTCCTGCATCCTGCTCACACAATATGCAAAGTTACACATGAGACCGAGCCAGGAATGGATCCTAAGCCAGTGGTCACAGCAACAGGGAATCTAGTGGTTGTCACACAGAGGGTACAGGAGGAAATGACGTGGTGGAGCAGAGCAAACATAACCCTTCAGACTGCCATCTTCTATAGTTACCATCACCACGAACACCTCGCTTATGGGATAAGGACCCACATGGGAAAGCTCAACATCAGAGGAATCTGAAAGCCAGAGGAAGTAGTACTAAACATGAAGTTACTGGAACTAAAGCTAGTTTTCCTAGCCTTAAAATTCTTTCAGAAACTACTATGGGGAAAATCAATAAAAGTATTGATGGAGAACACAACAACAATGTTTTACATCAACAAACCAGGGTGAACAAGAGGCTTCGCCCTATCAAAACTAGCACGAGACATATGTAGGTGGGCTATACAAAGATAGATAAAAATAACAGAAATAAACTTACCAGAGGTAGACAACGTTGAAGTGGACAAACTGAGCAGACAAGCATCTGTGGCACATCATTGGGAGTTGAATCAAGCAGTGACCGAACAGGTGTTCCAAAGGTGAGGGCCAGAAACAGACCTGCTCGGAACACCAGAGAACACACAATTCTCGCCCTTCACAAGCAGGCACCCACACTGCCACTTTCAGGGAAATCCACTGTCAATAGACTGGTCAAGGAATTTTGCATAAGCTTTTCCCCCAATTCCACTGTTGCTACAGATTGCAGCATCATCACCAGACACAGATCACCTCCAGTCCAAATATACAGCAGGGTCTCATGATATCTAAAAGGAGGTTGACGGTCAAGAATTTAAAGGTAATTATCACACTTCACTTACTGATTATCAGTTTATTCTCCAACAAGGTTTCAGGTCCAGCCACGGGGAGAATTTGGGCTTTCTACACAGAATGGTTAGAGATCACCATGGACAGACTGGTGCTGGGCGTAATCATGTTTGGTCACACTCTTGAATTTCTCCAGCACTTTCCCACAAGACCACTGCCCAAGATCAAAAACTGGAAGGAAATATCAAATGGATAACTGAGGGGAAAGATCAACACAAAATAGTACAACACTCAATGAAACAATTAATTCCCACTGAGCTTGAGTGTCAGTCTCAATATCTATATACATTGCACAATGCCCACACATGTTTATTCATTCCAACAAAACAAAGTCACTTATACATGTCACTTACCAAAAAGACATTGAACAGTTAAAGCTATATTTATATATTGATTTTTTTTTTTTTAAACTCCTGCCATTTCACTGCAGACCATTATGAAATCAGTCTCCTTCAGATATTAGACAGATGTGCTACAGATACAGGGTAGTACGTAAACAGTGCGTTCCATATTGCTTCCTTATACTTTTATGGAAAGTGAGGTGTTTGTCTCAGCTCATCCGGCATATAATCCACCTGAACGTAATCCTATCTGCAAAGGAGTGATAAGCCAATGCCCTTTACTTCTTCCTATTGCTATTCTAAAGTATTTTGTTCCATTGGACTCCTTCCCAAAAAGTCTACGCTTTCAGCCAAATCATTTAAAAGGCCTCCTCACGACTTAGGAAGTCAAAGGGACCAGTATTACATAACCAAGTCCATGTTATTAAAGACACTGCCCTTCCTCGTGCTTTGGCAAAATCATCAATCCTCGCAAGAAGGAGACACAGCAGGGACAGACTGAGGAAAGACCACACACCATCAACCACTCGGTTAAAGGGCAAAAATGTTCATGGTGCAATACACAGTAAATTATAAAGGCTCCAAATTGCCTGACTGTCAGAGCAAATACCTCCTGACAAACAAGGATTATGGCTTTTTACAGAGTATGGTTAAGGATGACCGCGGACAGGTTGGTGCGGGACGTACTACTGTTTCACATTCTGGAATTTCTCCAGCCCCTTCCCACAATACCTTTGTCCAACGTCAAACACTGGCATCTACATCTGGTAAAGGCAGAGATTCACAACATGCTACAGAAGGGAGCCATTAAACAAGTACCAAAGTAGCAGCGAAATGTAGGTTTTCATTTCATGTCCTTTCTTTAAAAATAATAAAATAAAAAAAAAGAAAGCTTCAAAAGAATGAAATTCTACTTCAGGATGGTCGCTTTACAAGAAGTGCTGCAGCCACTCAAAAAAAAAAACAACAACAAAAAAAAAAACGTATGGTGTCTTTGGACCTCGAAGATGCATATTCACATACCAATTCACAGGAAACATCCAAGCCTCTCAGATTTGAGGTTGCTGGTCTCCACTATCAATTCTGCATACTCCTATTCGGCCTGAAATCCGCTCCCAGAATAAATCCAAAGTGCATGGCGTAGGTTACAGCTCATCTACGATGTCTGGATCTCAAGGTTTATCTATATTTAGATGACTGGATGATTAAAGGGTTATCTATAAAGTCTACAAACAACTGGTTTTCTGCCTGTATCCTATTTTTCCAAAATATTAGTGCTCACCTCAGCAACATCAAATCCTCCTCGAAACCAGCTCAGAGACCAGTATCTGGGACCTGTAATAGATTGATAGTACTGATCGAAAGACCGGAAATCTGCCAACATCGCATTAACAAAACAATTGCACAAAAAGCCTCAGGTTAGACTGCATCTCATCAAATTACTCTGTGGGGTGGCATCTGTAAGAAATTGGGTTATTAGTTTAGGAGGGATAATTACCCATCTCAAGTAATAATCAGAGTCCTTGTCAGGGTGAACCACTATAGTCACTAAACCTGAGCTTAACCCCTTATAACTATGACACAGAGGAGACTGGCTTCACTTAGATTCTGTGTTTAAATTATTTGTGCAGTACTAAAACGGTAACAAGGTAAAAATGCAAAAACAAAAATCCCAAAACAAATTAGAAAAATGAAGTATCGTTTAATAAACCAAATAACATCACAATAGCAAAATGACAAGAAGGGGAACTGGAGTTTTACATAGAAATAGCGTCTATAAGCACAACGTATCGATACAGGTGGCTAACTAGGTTCGTTCTGGTGAACGATTTCACGTTCTGACTTGACTCCTTTTATTTTCAATCTACTGTAGGACTACACTTCTGAAGCCCCGAGAACCTCAGGTGAGGCAATTAAAGCCATAGCAGGGTAATTTCCACTTGTCAGGTGCAGGAAAAGACCTTTTGTAGCTTCTTGTGTCCCTGTAGCTTTAACAGGAGGTCAGCCTTATGACCCTTCGAGCCCACACTTCCATGTCCTGGGGACAAGAAGGAGAGTAGATCCAGTCTTCTAGGCTCTTCTCAGACAACAGGTTTAGTCCTTCTGGTCTCCCTAGGCCCAGGACTGTTTTTATGTGGGTAACTGGAGTTGCCACATGTGTGCCTGGCATGAGCTAGTTGGTATAACCAATGGAGTAAAGGTTCCACAGGCCTAAACCTACCCACTTTGGGCATTTTCACAATGGCTGAAGTCTTCAGTTGCTGAAGAGTGTAGTATGGTAATCCAAGTTCCTCCCACTTCTGACACCAAAATCTAGTTTGATGCAATACCTGTACCCATGACAACTTCGGAGACCGAAATCTAGTGTAACAAAGCTTACTTTTCAGCAGCAGACTGTGGATACATACAAATTGGTTTGGCGTTCTGTTTCCTTCATTTGAATTGTGCCTCAAACATTATATGTAAACTCAGCAGACTTGTCAAACCATCTGTGATACTGTAATGTCAAGAGGCCCACTGTGATTGGGGCCTGACTGGCTGCGAAGACAACAGAAGGGTACTGCTCAAATGTCAGCTAACATTTGCCTGTGACGGGGAGTCCTCTTTGAAGAGTGCACCAGATGTTATATGAGAAGCCCCAGCAGACCTGTCAAGCAGGATGTGACATTCCAGCAGGATGTGACATTCCAGCAGGATGTGACACTTTAATGTCAAAAGAGAACTTTCCAGCCTCCCTTACATACTTTGTCAGCTTCAGGTCAGCCTATTGTTTTGCTGAAAATTCATACCTCGTTCACACTCATTTAAATGCTAATGGCTGGCAAAATGTGGGGGAGCAAAATGGAGATTTAGTTGCCAGGAGCGGGGTTTCAGGCAGGGCAAATGTAACTTTTTAAAAGTTACTTTTCTGTCATATTTAGACCAAATCATACTTTACCATCAAATTGGATTTTAAACGACCATTAAAATAGTTAAGTATTTTTCTAGCTAGTCCCTTTACCTTTAATATTGCATCCAAGTGTTTTCCTGTGGAACAGTCACACCTGCTACAGCAAAAATAGCGTTTAGGGTATTTTCATTGTAAGGACGTTTTACATTAAAACTTTATATGTCCTACTTAGTTAAGCACCATGACCTTTTGGTCAATAAGTCCTACTTAGAGCTGACTTTTAAAAGTTTCAAAGGAAGGTTTAGACATACCAAAAATGTTACTTTGAGAGGTACAATGTGGAGATAAAATTTGCACAACCAGGCTACTTATGGCAGGCCTTCAGTCATATTTGCATTCTTACTGTAGTGTAAGGCACAATAGGTGCAGCAGTCCACTTATGACATTTGACTTACAGGCTCTGGGTACACCTTGGTACCATATAATAGGGACTTAAAGGTAAGTTAAATATGACTCTCGGGAGTGTGCCAATTTTACCATGTTGACAGGAAGAGCGCAAGCACTTTACCACTGGTTAGCAGGAGTAAAGTGCACAGAGGCCTGTAGCCAGCAAAAGTAGGGTTCACAAAAAGGTTAAAAAAAAAAGGCGACGTGACCCTGCAGAAAGGGTACATTTCCAACAATGCATTCATGCATTGTACTGATTGCATACTGCTTTCTTTTCAAGAAACCTATCTAGGAGGAGCTGGCAGTCATCTGATTCAAGTAACAGATTCTTTCGAGGATCAAAGGGATATAACTTAAAAAATAAGGCAAGTGCTCCCCTAGTGTGGTGGATTTCATCAAACAATACAGGGCAGCCCTCACTTTCTTTCCACCTCAACCTCATTGTGGGGACTTAGATGCATCAATGGAGGAGTAAATTGCCCACCTTCTAGAACTCTCAGCAAGACTTCTTTAGTCCAGTCAAGAAAAGACGCTTCTTATAAATATTCTCGAGTTGAGAACCATCATGAGAGATATACTCCTGTGCGTCAAAACTTAATTGGTGTATGGACAACACCATCACAATGTTCTACATAACAAGCAAGGAGGTACACAATCTTGCATCGTACCTTTAGAAGTTCAAGATCACTGGCACTGGGAATCTGCCATTGGATAGCGCTAAAAGCAGAACACCTTTTTGGAGTAAATCAGTCAGATTACCTAGCAGGCTATCACAAGATTGCCACTAATAGGAAGTGAAAAGCAGCACATGCAACAACATATTTGCTCTATGGTGGAAACGGAAGGTCAACCTAATTCTATGGTTGAGTCTGTGCAAGCATGCATCCACAACCAAAATTGTGGGTTCAATGTCCTTTTTGATCTGATGGTGCAAAATATTTGTTTACTCTTTTCCACCTTTTCTCCTACTTCCCACAGTGATTTCCAAAGAAAAGAGATACATTTGCAGAATGATACCAATCTCTCCAACCTCTTCAAGAAATACTGTTCCCAATCTACTTCTGGACTGCTTTTAACAGGAAAGCCACCTATTCCACTGAAGACCAGAACAGACCTAGTCACAAGATGTCGGAGGCACATGCTTTATCACAACCCTCTGTCTTTGAGATTATGGGCCTGGCTGCTAAATTTCATGAATTCCACAACAGACATACCAATTGATTGTAGTGACGTTTGCGCTCAAGCCAGTGGTTTAGCTATAAATAAATCCTACACAGTCAAATCAAGCATATTTTGTGTTTACTACTCTTCAAAAGGATTCCATTTGGTTCAAATCCAAGCCAGTCAGATTTGCCCTATCTATTCCAGCTTCCTCAATCAGAACTGAAACATAAATGGATAAAGGTCCACTTTGCAGGTATGTCACTAAATGGAAGATCCGCAAGAGAGCCATCATTATAGTCACAAATAATAGTGAAAGAATTGTAAAAGATCTTTTCTGAGTTTTTCCACCCACAAAGTGGGAGTTGAACACAACTCTTTCCCAACTAATAGTAAGTCCATTTGAAACCATATTTCAAGGCCCACAAAAACTCTTTCTTGGAAAACATTTGCTCTAGTGGCTATAGTGTCAGCCAGAGTAAGTGGGGTCCAAGTTCACTTCAATAGAGCACTACTTGAAGGTCACCAAGGATAAAATTGTGTTACAAACTAACTCAAAATTCATGCTAAAAGTTCCAACTGAGTTTCTCATGAATGGCCTATAGTTCTAAAATCTTTCTTTTTACCCCCCCCCCCCCTCCCCCCCCCCCCCCCCACACCTGCATAGAGGGCCTTACTTGATGTAAGGAGATGCCTTACGTTCTACCTGGATAGAACAGCACAGTTTAGAAAATCAAACCAGTTTATGGTACCTCACAAACTCACCTAAAAGATTCTTGGTTTCAAAGCAATGTATTTCTACATGGGCCGTATCCGCAGTTTCCTTCTGCCACAGCACAGTGGGAACACTGCTCTGAAGAACAGCCTTGATTCACTGTATGAAAGGCATGGCAACCTCATCACAATTCTCTGCTGCAGTGATGTGGGTGGATATTTGCTGCACGGCAATGTTGAGTAACAGACACTTTCACAATAGCACTAGAGCTTGGAACCTGTAACTGACAGACACAACAGTGGAACAAGCAGTTCTGTGCCATCTCTTTAAATAGGATAAACCGAACTGTTTCATCCCAAATTCTGCTTTGTAGTTGTATGAACCAGCTGTCAATACTGCGTAGTAGTCTGATTCAATCATGTAAATCTATGAAAGAACCAATTTTTGAGAAGAAAAATGTTACTTACCTATAACTAGTTCTCAAGTACTGGCATCTTTTTTAGATTAACATGCGACCCACACTTCTCCCAGGATAGAGGCTCACATACAACACTTGTTGATATACTTACATTCTCAACACTTGTTCTGGAAATCTGATGTGAGAGGACCTCTGGGAGGGCTGAGGCTGATAGCACTCTCACCTCATTGGCTCGAGTTCAGATCTTTTCTTGTTAGATGGATGTGCTAATAAAGGGGAACTGTTCTAGGGCCTTTAACAATGCAGCTCTCACCTTGGGGAATGATTTAAGCATGTGAACCTGTGAAAGGTACCAACAATGGAGAGCTACAGTTATAATAGGTTATTTGTTTCTTCTGTGACAGGAAATCTAGATTAAACACAACTACTATTTAATGTTAGATGTTTTGTGAAATTCCTGTTGTCTGTATTTTGATGGTATTAGATTTGCTGTCTGAAGTGAGAGGAGGTGGAGAACGTGAGCAGTTGGACATGAGAATGTTGATAAATCTCTCTTTGCATTTACTATAGTCTTGAAGGGTGATATATTACTTGATAGATCAACTGATATTGTTTATGTCCACTCGTGTGTGCCTGGAATCAGTTCCAGTGAACAGTGTTAAAGTTTTTGGGGAGTGTAAACGTTTTTCCTTTCAGGTAGGATTGTAACACAAGGTCATGAGATCAGTAAGAAGAGATGTCAGCTTCTTGATCAGTGTGATATTATTTTTACTCCGGCGCGTATGTCGTAGTCTTTCCTTTGTTGGCAACGGGATATCCTACATTTTTTCACAGGTTTGCAGATCATGACTTGTAAAATATATAGTCTGTTGTTGAATTACACAGAAAAGGAGTTTAATGGCGCCACTTCTGTTCATTTGGCTAGAAGTCTAGGTAAACTTGTCTTAAAAAAATCTAATACAGATACATTTTTACAGGAATTCCGTACATGGCTGAGGGAGGAGTGGGGTCGAACCCTGGAAGACATCTTCCATGAGCACATGCAGGAACTTATCCTGATGAAGTTTATTTACACCAGCCAGTATGAGTAAGTTGTGGTCCTTCTACCAGTGTCTGCTATATATCTTTGAACCAATATCATTAAGAAGTAATAGTGTTTGAGATCACTCTTGTATTCTGACTTTCTCACGTGCTGTACAGGAATGTGCATAACTGATTTGACATGTCAGCCATAAAAAGGATTGGTTATCTCTTGAAAGTCTTCTTCATTCAGTACAAGCCAAACCATCAGACACATGCTTCTTGGGTTTATCATGCATACATCTATCCAGATATTTATGATCTCATCTGTAAATAGTCTGCAAGAACGTGAGCTACACAATTTATGAATTCCTTGTTAACGTTAACAACAAATGCACCATCTAAGCCTTCCTGAAAATTGGTGCTAGTTCCGGCCATTAGTGCAGTTGCTCATGCAACATTCTAAAAGCAGATTGCAGACCTCTTCTGTTACAGTAAATTAGAAAAAAGTCTTGAGTAAATATTAAACCACACAGCTTCCCTAGTCAATGTGATATGGTAATGTTTTCTTATTAAGGTATAAACATATAAATGGAACCAGAATTTGAATGCCAGTGTTTAAAAGAAAATGCCCATAAGGTATTATAGTCATGTTTGGTAATGTTTATGGTTCTATATATTTAAAACTATTCGTAATCAATGCATTTTACACTACAATCGCAGAACGTCGGTGTCATTCTGAGGGAGACAAGATGTAAATGTATTATTTGAGTGATTGTTTAAGGTGCAGTCAGCTTGTGTAGAATATGTAAAGTGAACACACTGAACAGCAAACCTTTAGGCAAACAGGAAAAAATGTTTCATTGAAGTCAGTAAATATTTATGAGTGTAATAGTCCGTAGCCCATGTTGGGTTTCCTCCCCTTCATAAAAGGAGAGTGTTTTTGAGGTACTTACGCAATGATTGTTTCAGACCCCCAGCCTGTTGGGAGGTATAAGAACTAAATGGGCAGAGTTGGATGACAGGGGAGTGAGTACTTCAGGTAAGTAAAAAAAAAAACTGTGAGAAGGTGGCTTAAAGTATAAGACACAAAAAAACTTTTTGGCAGTTGCTCATGTGTGTTGGATTCATCTAGATTATGTTGGAGGGAAGGGGTAAACTGTAGGAAGGGCTAAGGTGTGGTTTGTGAGGATTAAGGGTGGACAAGTAATTCTGGAAGGGAAGAGTAATAAGGGTGTGTTTATCACTGGTCGGTAATCTTCTTAGTAGGAGTTTGACTCAAAGCCCATGTATAATCTCACATTGCTTTTGTGAGGGCCTCAAGGGGCACCTGTTACCTTCCCATGCTCTTAAGTACATTGGACTAGAAAGCAAAGTTCGGAAAACTACAAAATGAGGACCACTTTTCGATAGCTGGTGAACTACCAAGTGTTTCCCAAGTCTGGAGACACTGGGGGAACCTGCACTGGGTATGTGGAACCTGTCTCCAGGGCCCCACTTGCCTCTAAAGGTAACTACCATTCCTGGGTTGACCTCTTGAGGGGCCAATCGATTTGGCCTTTTCACCCCACTTCATATAATCTTTTCTTTGCCCCATCCAGGGCCACCTTGCTTGTAGGATCATTTCTCTGGCAATGTCCTGAAATATTCCCCACACATCAGGTTACTTTTCCATCATTTTGGTGTAATAAAGTGCAAACACTGTTACATGAGGTCTTGTTTGTCTCCTTTCACCAATACTTGCTTCCATTAGTGACAGCATTCTCACTTTGGCTCTCTGGTGAAATGCCATAGAGGTCTTTTCTCTCTTCTGTCCTCCAGGCTACTAGCTTCTGCATCACAAAGTATTTGCCCAAGGAGATCCTCCCCTTTGTCAAAATGTCAGACTCCATTTTCTCAAGCCTTTGTGATGGGCCCGCAGCAGAATCTTTAAACATCGGGTCCTCTTTCTTCACTTGCTGTTAACATAAGTGATCCTGTCCTGTCCCCTAAGATAAATCAGAAAATGTTAAGTTTGGCCGCCATGGGATCCAGTCTGTTCTCTTTCTCTGTGTGATGAGCTGCACTTACATTCACATATTCGCTGACCAGATTAAAGGAGTGGCCTGTCCCAGATAAGCCCAAGTCCAACCACCCTCTCACAATGTGGATTTTTGGCTGTCATTTCTGGTGGTGTTTTGTGCCTAACCCAGTTGGGGAGACGGGGTCCTAGATGGTTACTGAGAAGCATAACCCAGGATCTCGACCCAGGATTGTGCTTCACCAAAGGGGTTATCATTTCCTCATTTGTCTGGGCCCTATCTTAGGGCGAAACAACTCAGTCCCAGAGTTTCCATTGATAGCACCTTGGAAGGACCCTTGCCAGTGATTAGTATCTGACCATCTCTCCTCAGACCGTCAAAATGTTTTTCTATAACACTTGCAACAGCATTTGTTTGCCTTTTCATATCCTCTTTAAAAACTCTTATAATTAGCGGCCATTCTAATGGTACTCAGCTTGTGAACCTTGGGAGAGTGAAGGAGTGTATCTGTCCTGGTGATATGCCAGTTTTTGACTGAAGGATACTTTGCTATCTCAGGATCCAGCAGTTAGCTGAGCTATTTTACTGGAAATTGTAGTCTATCCATGAGTTTCACAATTAAGTGGTATAGCTCTGTTCTTGCAGAAGTACAGATTTAGGGTAGCGTATATTTTTGGCATGGCAACAGAGAGTTACCAATACGCAAGTCAATAGATATTTCAGCCTATGAGAACCATAGTTTCCTATTTGGGCTTTGTAAGCAGTACTTCATCTTCTGATTTTTATTTCTGGACTTTTATGGTTCTGTGAAGATTTTAGCATTTTAGAACTCACCTCGGGCCAGGAGTCTTTCCACAGTCTTAAGTCATACTTCCTACAGATCTTACGAATAGATGCTGAAGATACACCTCTGAGAAATTTCCTTCTTTTATTCTCACCCAAAAACTACTCGAGGATGCCCTTACACTGCCAAAGGCTATCCCTTGACTTGGGCTGCGCCGTACTGGCAGCTACATGACTTAGATAAGATTTTGAATGAGTATGCTACTCTTTTGGTGGTGATGTAGAAAGTATCAAAAACATTTTAGTTCATGGGTTTTAGTGCACTGAGTGTTTCGGTGACCTGTAGTTGCTCTTACATCTGGTACCAGGAGTGCAAGTGAGGTCGAGAGTATCTGTCATAAATATCTGTGTGGGGCTCACAGGGAACCATGAGATAACTTAAACTGGCCCTTCTAGAGAATCTCACTGTTTTAGTTGCCAAGTTCTCCTCTGTTTGCAGGAAGCATTCCAGGAAGGAAAAAATGTCTGAGTGGCCACCTTCCCTTCCGTTGACATTTCGGGTAAGTGTCCAGGCTGAAATTCTAATACAAGCCAGTAGCCTTCCGGCTGCCTGTGTTCCGTGCTCTGAGCTGAGAATGTGATATCGGATCTCTCAATCACTATTTTTTGCCACTGAGTCCCATTATGTTTTCTTAAGAATTTCTCAACTAGAGAAGATGGATCTTACATGAAATATGAGCAGTCGTTTTACAGGTTTGGTTGTCACCAGACATTTTATAACCATGGTCTTTCTGAGGTAATTGGACATTTTATTGTGCTCGGATAGCAAGACCTGATACTTGTGTGATAGGACGTTTGAAGATCACACTGCGTGGCTGAATGGTTGGGGGCTTCTTGGGGTTTTCCCTTTCATAGATGAGGAGTTTCCATTCCTTATCCCCAAGCATGGAAGAGGCATGACTAAATATGACCAGAACCTGTCCTTAGAGGATCTTCAGATGTTCCTGAAAATCTTGATTTGGGAGGAAAGGCATGCTTGATACAAACACATGGCTTCCCTCCCAGGAGACCTGGTTTGGAGCTCTGAAGAAATGGCAGTCAGAACCTGCACGCTTCCAGGCACTTCCTGTATAGATAGCTCCGCAGATATGTGGTACATGTTAAGTATTTGTGTAAAGGAAAGAACAGGGTGCTGTACAGTGTGTTCTCCATTACTGGCTGTTTCATAGGTTCACATGCCTGAATCATTACCTGTGGTTCAGCTGGGAGCCCCAAAGTAAAATTTAGAAAGCAGTAGTATGCTAGGTATAGCTGCAATGGCTGAAAAACATTCACTTTATTATCCTATTCACATCGGTTGAAAATAACAAAACTTCAACCAGTCATATTGCAGCACCTTGAACACCACGCTCCTCAAAAGCTACCATACTTCAGATTTTCTACTTCGTGTCATATGAAGGGAAACTCCCGGAGCTCTGCTCAGTTCACTTCAGGAAAACCTGAATATCTTCTATCACAATTTGCACTGAACTCTTAACAGGACATCGTGTCAGACACATCCCAAAAAGAGGATCCCCACCAGGAATTTGTTTACTCCCTACATCCCCCTCATAAGGTAAAGGATTGCAACTTCTCTTGAACCTCTTACTCAAAGACTTTGAAGGACAGAGAGGGTCGGTTACTAATTTGGCTTCATTAAAAATGTCAGAGATCTGAAAGAAGAGACAGACATCCGTTCTCATATTCATTCTGGTGGTAGTGAACCATGCCACCAGGTACCCACAGGCCATTCCTCTTATGAACATTACAGCTCTTGCAGTGACAAAAGCCCTCCTTTGTATCTTTTCAAGAGTTGGCTTTACTAAAGAAGTAGTATCAGACAGGTGCAAACGTCATGTCTGCCTACCTAAAACCCATGTGGAAAGAGTGTAGTGTTATTTAAAAGTTCACCACTCCTTACCACCCCTAAACAAATGGCTTGTTGAGTGGTTTGACAAAACTCTCAAGGTTATGATAATGGGACTCTCTGGAAAAACGCAGAAGGAGGTGGGATGTCCTGTTACCTTGCCTCTTCTTTGCCTATAGGGAGGTCCCTCAGAAGGATGTAGGCTACAGCCCATTTGAACTTCTGTTCGGGCACCCTGTTAGGGATCTCTTGCTCTTCTTAGAAAAGGCTGGGAGCAACCTCTCAAGCCTCCCAAACAAGACATTGTGGAATATGTGCTTGGCCTCCGATCAAGGATGGCTGAGTACATGAAGAGGGCTAGTAAAACCTTCAGGCCAGCCAAGAGTTGCAGTAACAGTGGCATGACCAGAATGTTGTCCTGTCTACCAGCCAGGACAGAAAGTGTGGGTCCTGGAGCCTGTGGCTCCCAGGGCTCTACAAGACAAGTTGAATGGTCTCCACACCATTGTGAAGAAAAAGGGTGAGGTTTCCTACTTGGTAGACCTTGGCACTCCCAGAATCCCCCACAGGGTGCTTCATGTGAATCGCCTTAAGCCCTACTATGACAGATCTGATAGGACTCTGCTTATGGCAGCTTATGAGGGACAGGAAGAGGAGCGTGATCCTCTCCCTGACCTCTTCTCCCACAGTGCAACTGATGGCTCAGTTGATGGGGTAGTGCTTGCTGACTGCCTCTCTGAGTCCCAAAAAGAGGACTGCAGAAATCAGTCAATCAAATCAATCAATCAAGGTTTTGAAGTGTGGCTAATCACCCATAGGGTCTCAAGGTGCTGCATGTAGGCGTGCTGCTCAGTGGAAGAGCCAGGTCTTAAGGTCCTTCCTGAAACCCCCTGGGACAGCTCTCAGAAGTGTTCTCCCTGACACCTGGTCAGACCACATAGTGTGAACACACCATTGACACGGGACAGCATCCCTGTTAAGAGCAAAATTTACAGGCAACTGGATCAGGAAGTGAATGCATCATATCTGAAGTTCAGTAGATGCTAGACCTGGGAGTCATTGAGTCCTCAGATAGCCCTTGGGCTAGCCCTGTAGTGCTTGTCCCAAGACCCCAGGAGATGAGGTTTTGTGTAAAATACAGAGGTCCCAACACTGTTACTGAAACAGATGTTCATCCTATCCCTAGGGCATATGAGCTTATAGATACGCTGACATCTGCCAAGTATCTGACCACCTTTGATTTGGCTACTGGCAGATCCAGTTATCAGAGGATGCTCGGCCAGAAACAGCATTTTCCACCCCCTAGTGGGCACTACCACTTTACTGTGATGCCCTTTGGGTTGAAAAATGCACCTGCCACATTTCGGAAGCTGGCTCAGTGCAGCTTATCTTGTTG
Organism: Pleurodeles waltl; assembly: GCF_031143425.1. Lineage (NCBI taxonomy): Eukaryota > Metazoa > Chordata > Amphibia > Caudata > Salamandridae > Pleurodeles > Pleurodeles waltl. The sequence continues at coordinate 190,228,858 of NC_090451.1, read as the reverse complement.
GCATAGTTGTCTTTAGCTCCACCTGGGAGAATCACCTGGTCCACCTGGAAATGTTTTAGAGGCTCTGCAAAGGGCAGGGCTCCCTATCAACGCCTCTAAGTGCCAGATAGGGCAGGGGAAGGTGGTATATCTGGGCCACCTGGTAGGTGGAATTCAGATTCAGCCACTACAGTGGAAAATCCAGACTATTCCGAATTGGACTGCCCCTACTACACACCCGGTTAGAGCCTTTTTAGGCCTCACTGGGTACTACAGGAGATTCATGAATAATTATGGCTCCATTGTAGCACCTCCTAAATGACCTCACTTCTGAAAGAATGCCTAAGAACTTTTTGTGGCCAGCTAGCTGCCAAAAAGCTTTTGGTGACCTTAGACATGCCATGTGCTCTGCTCCTATTTTAAGAAGCCCTGACTACACCAAACAATTCATAGTACAGACGGATGCTTCTGAGGTATGGATTGGGACAGTACTGTCACAACTAAATACAGAGGGCAAGGATCAACCTGAAGCTTTTATAAGCAGAAGGTTGACCCCCAGGGAAAAGCATTGGTCAGCTATAGAAAGGGATGCCTTTACTCTGGTTTGGGCTTTAAAGAAGAGGAGGCCATACTTGTTTATCACTCACTTCCTTGTTCAAACAGACCCGAAGCCCCTTCTATGATTAAAACAAATGAAAGGTGAAAATCCCAAACTTTTGAGGTGGTCCAAATCCCTACAGGGAATTAGCTATACAGTGGAACATAGACCTGGAGTAAGCACTCCAGTGCAGATGGACTCTCCAGATATTTCCACTTGGACTATGAAAACTCATCTGGACAAGGTTAACCTCATGGTCCTTTGTTTGGGTAGGGGTGGTCGAGGGGTGGGGTGGGGGGTCTTGGCATGGTTACCACCACTGTTGGCCTGCTGTCGGTGTGTTTTGACTGTGATCACTGGGATCCTGCTAACCATGCAACTTGTTTTTTCCTAATGTAGTACACCCCACAATTGGCATACAGGTGCCCCCATGTAAGTCCCTAGTATATGGTACCCAGGGCATTGGGGCACCAGGTGTTCCCCACGGGCTGCTGTATGTATTATGCCACCCTTTGGAGCCAATGAAAAATGTGTCTGCAGGCCTGTCATTGCAGCCTGTGTAAAAAGGTGCATTGCACCCTTTCACTTAAGGTCACTGCACCAGGTCACTGTAAGTCGCCCCTATGGCAGGCCCTCCTAGCCCAGAGGGCAGGGTGGAAGTTCCTGTGTGTGAGGGCACCCCTGCATGAGCAGAGGTGCCCCTACGAACTCCAGCTCCATTTTCCTGGACTGCGTAAGTGCAGGGAGGCCATTTTACCTGTGTACTGGACACATGTCACTGTGTCCAGCTACGTAATGGTAACTCCGAACCTGGGCATGTTTGGTATCAAACATGTCGAAATCATACCCCTGTACTGTTGTCAGTATTGGTTGTATGATTCAGTGCACTCTGGGGGCTCCTTGGAGGACCCCCAGCTTTGCTCCTACCAGTTTGCAAGATTTACCCAGGCAGCCCGCACTGCTGCCATCCTACAGAGGGCCCCTGGAAAAGAAATGGGAGAGGTGGAGACAGGGGAAATGTACGCTAACTAATGGGCAGAAACCACCAACCTTGTCTCTCTGTACTTGTATACATCCAATGATGTTTACCTTGTTCAGCTTTAAGCATTGAGCCAAAAAAACATAACCAAAAAAATGATGAATATAGTTTTTGACCATATTCTCATTTATTATTTTTTTCAGTATCTTTGTTCCAGTTTACAGATTACTACTTATTTGTGGCAAATTGTATAAGGGGACAACATTTCTTATAAATCCAGATACGATCAAATGTTATGCAGTGAAGTTTAACCAACCCTTCTCCTCAAACCATAGTAAAACTTCAACACACTTTCAATTATATCCCAATCATACCTCACACATACATCATCTATTCCAACCTATCAGACCATACTAAAATTACTAAAATAATCAAGTGGGGTACTACAAGCACATCACAATATTCAAATTGCTGTAAACTGAGTAAAGATGTATCCATTTCAGTATATTGCAACAAATGAAATACTTTCTTTTAAGAAACAATCAATGCATACTAATTTGTACATTGCAAGCTTGTATCCTGTCAATACAACTGGAAATTGTTTCCTCTTTGAATGAGGGAAAATCTCCTTGATGTCTCTTGTTTATTCGTTGTTGTAAATAGTCTTCCGGACCCCACTTATGTAGCGCTAAAACACGTTTCGGCGAGATAACCAAATGCGGTCAATCGCATTATCTTGTTTATAAAAGATTAGCACAGCTCTTCGGGTTTGTAGATGAAACGGTCTCTTTGAGAAAGTCACATGTGGAGATAAGAGGATCTCCCCAGACAGCTATAAGGTAGATTACTGGATTTTACAGAAGTGACATTGTACGACAATGAAGGTTCTCCAGAATAGAAAATAAAACCAAAATTAATTCAGCCTTATGGTATGATACGTTCGTCTTCTGCTGAGTAGGCGAAGATTTGTCCGAATGTGAAGTCTTCAACTGTGATCACGTGATCGTGTATAGCTGAATCAATTTTGGTCACATTTCCTATTCCGGCAGAACATTCAGTGTTGTCCATTGTCCCCTCTGTATAATCCCAAGAATTTCCTTTAATACTCCTGTTTTTCCTGCTCCTGTCCTAGTCATCTGGCTGGACCACAAGCTTAAAGAAGAGCTTTCGGAAGTCCATGGCTCAGCCGAGAGGTATGGCCTGGACAGTTTTTGAGTCACTGTAGTGAGTAGCTTTTGCTATTCTGAATACCGACTAATATGGAGAAACTGCCACTTGGACCCAGCCTATTTTTGTGCCCTTTTGATGAAATGTTCAGACATTCTGAAGTAGAACTGGCGGGTTTAAATCTTATCTAAAAATTCTAATGTAATCCCAGTTACCCACATGAAGCAAGATGGGTTTGACCTCTATTGTAACTAAAGCATTTTCTGTGCTAAGGTGGAATCTATATGAGCCTCAATAAAACAAGATGTAAAGGGACCATTACGAGATTCTTAGCCAGACCTTGCTCTGGGAAAATGACTCGTTTGAAGTCCCACTTTGATTAAATATGCACAAATTCAGTCATTGTTTTTACATATCAACAAATTCCTTAAGATGTGGACATTAGACAAGACTGCCCTGAAACTGTAGCAGTGCTAGTCTACTAAAACCGATAATATGATTGTATGTGGTGGTGCCAGAAGACTGTTTAAGTTCACATACCATACGATGTGATGTAGCAAAAGGGGAATTGGGACTGAGTGACCGAACTAGCATAGTGAGAGCTGTGCTATAGAGAAGGGAGTAATAGTTATTTAATTCCTCATTACCTCATCCACAGACCCTTTTACTTTGTGTTGAAGCAGTTCTTCAGTAAAATGACTAGCATCCACCCTTCCTGTTTCCAGCAACTGCCTGACATACCGTCGCATCTACCACCCACAAAGCAGCCCTGATGACATCCTAAAACCTGGACTCTTCAAGGGGACGTATGGAAGCCATGGGCTGGAGATAGTCATGCTCAGCTTTCATGGTACGAGTGCCAAGGGGACAAAATTAACAGTAAGTGGTGTACCAATGACTCTCATTCTGATAGCTTTGTCTCAGTTCTCATCATGCTGATTAACTGTCCAAACCCTTTCAAATCTGGAAACGACTGGGTAGACTTAGTATGCTTTGATGTGAACGATGTCTGACACTTTGCTTAACAAATGAGGGTTGTGCTGGTGGACCCAGGTGGTTGTGTGTTTGAAATCTACAATAGTAAGAGTTCTCTGCTTGGAGTTATAGTTGACTTTTAGAAAGGGGCTATGAGGGGAAATTGGGTGTTGGTGTTTTGAGGGATCTTGCTTATAAATTATTGCAAAGATGCAGACTAGATTTGAACGGGGTGAGGGTAATCGTGCTTTCAATAGGATGCCATGCTTTTGAAACCGAGAACTCAGGTAGCCGGATAATGTATAAAGTGCCTTTATTAAGCCTTGCTAGATTTGTGCACCAGACAAATTGTAGGCGATGGAGGCAAGGTCATCCCACATTTTTATTTGTCATAACTTCGTTTTATGCAGTTCATTGCACCACAGGTTTTATACTCTAAATAACTAGGGGCCCCATGTTTATACTAATTTAATATTCTGTAAAAACCTACGGACCTTCATTTTATCTCAAAAAAGCAGTTGAAATGTACGTACTGACTTTTTGCAACTACATATCTATTTTGCAAATCGATCTATGCCCAAATAGGTTGGCTCACAAAATAAAGAACCCAATTGGGTTGCAACCAAAGCTATCACATGAATGAGGTGGGTCGCAAATTGCTACTCACTCAGATAGAGCCATCGCAGGAATGGTGACCTGCTGGGGTCTACAGACCACCATGTCTTTGTTTGCTTTTAAATAAAGCAAACATTTTTTGTGCAGTCCTTAAAGGAAACAAGCTGCATTTGAAAAGAAAAATTATGGCCCTCATTTTGACCCTGGCAGACTTTTGACCGCCAGGGTTAATGTGGCAGTATAACCACCAACAGGCTGGTGGTGTATAGTGCCACATTATATATGTGGCGGGTTGGCCTTAGCCAACCTGCCACATCTCCATTCATACCGCCATGGCGGTATGAAACGCCGGGCCGGAGATATGCATCTTCTTGAAGATGTATGCTTTCCCCATGGTAGGTTCTGCCACCAGAAACACCTACTGGCTCCTACACCCCAGTCCTTTTTTGTGAGGACCTAATCTGTTTCCCTGCTGCCAATGCACCTCGACTACTGTGCATCAGAATAACTAAGTACACGTTCTTTTACATAGATCTTCAAAATAGGTCCCATAACCATCCTTGTGTCAAGCTAAAGTAGATGCTAATTTGGCACAATATGGAGACGTTGTGCTGATTTTCTCCGCTTTCTTAAGTTTTCCAGGTCCAAAATCATGCAGTCTGTAATGAGGACATGCCAGCTGCTTCTCTTTGGATCTCACAACTGACCATGTTGCTGCTTAGGTTTGAATTTAGGAGTGAAGGTCAGACGCCACGCTTACCTTAAGCCACACACACTTATAAGAAGGCTTGGTCAGCTCTTCAGTGGGTATAGTCTCTGGGAAGTTGTCTTTTAAACAAATATAGTTAAAATTGGGGTCCCTGTCAGTTGGATCAATGGATTTTACCTTTTCTGAATTGGTCTGGTCTTTGCCAAGGGCCATCTGCACTCCAATGTAGGGGCTTATATCAGTTGTTGCAGGTGTTTGTCAGTCTTTCAACAGCTGCAATTTCTCAGTGATCCTCTACAGTACCTTCTTTGGTACCCAGCAAAATAAGTAGTTCTGTTTCTTCTTGGGGACATCTGTTGGTGGACAAATCTACTACATTTTTAGGGTCGAGCCTGCGTCGCATGCGCATGTGTTTCACTTACCGAGACGCTTTAGTTATTAAAAAGGGCTTGAAGCCCCGTCCACATCACGCCAGTGTCTGTCATTGGTTCGTGGGCTTGCCTGTTAGAATCTGCTTGATTTCATTAGTGGAAGGCATGCATACGTCATGCCTTTTCCGGTGGATAGCCCTCCTCGAGCGCATCGACCAAGTACAGAAAACATGCGAGGCTCGCTGTTTTCCGTCCGGCTCGTGGACTACTTTTTCTCTATTTTCCCAGCGCGATGTAGCTTGGCAGAAGTCGAGCGCTTTACATAATATCAACCCTGTTACACAGTTAATTGCAGTTTTTCCGGTTAGTACATAAATGCACTTTTGCCGATAGGTTTCATTACCAGTGAAAAGCCGGGTTAGGAGTTTAATCGTGTTAGAGCAGATAGCGTTGTAAACGTGAGACCTGTTGCATTGCAAATGCTTGTTCAGTTTGGGAGGGCATTTCCCAATCCCTTTTTCCATGATGTGTGGTTATCTCATTCTCCTACCCACCCTGCCACCCTCTACCCCAAGTTCTTTCTTCTCAGCTGCCATCCCCCAATTTTCATCCCAATTCAAGTTTGTCAGAAGTTCAGAACAATATTATAGCCTAGAACAACAGGGATTTGTGTATTTTACTCTTGATCTCTGTGGTGGAGAAGAAGTTCAAGGTCTCAACCTTCATGATTGTCATTACTTCAAGATGGTGGCTCTTGGTCACGTTCTTCCTGCACTGCACATAAACAGTTAGGTGTGACAGACCTAAAAGACACAAGTTTTACTTCTATGTTCATTTATCACCTCAGCACATAAAATGCCTGAAGTTCTGGGTTGGAACGCCCACAAAAACCCCTTAGGTAGACTCCATGTGTTTTCATCAAGATAATAGCAGTGGAAACTACCAAATGCTGCACCACAGGAACACCCTTTTCCCCCTCTGGTTAAATAACAAAGTAGTTAGAGCCTTCTTCAATGTTCCAGCTCTGACTCTCTCTCCTTCTCAAGCACAAAATCTACAAATAATCTTGGTAGTGCTAGGTAATTTATTTTCCAACAAGAGTTCGGGCCTTCATCAGTGTGTGCTGGTCCCTTGGCTTGATTATCTCCACTGTTCAGCTGGTGTCCATGCCTCATCTGAGAATGCGACAGATTCGGATGCATTTAGATTCCTAGGAATCTGGAGCCAATCCCATCTCAAACCTTTAAATATTTTAATATGTCCAGGAGACCAATCTTCTCTTTACTTTCCCTGCCAGAGACCCTTCCAAAATTCAGAGCACTGATGTGGGTGGTGCCATGCCTTGGCTACTAATGTATGTTTTTGGACCCCAGCTGACTCCCTCAATATTATGCTCAAGATGAACAAAGCCTTTCTGGCAGCGTTTCCTGCTCTTGGTGCCATTCTGCATTATTTATTTTAGCAATAGTGTTATTCCTTACAGGCAACAGCATAGCTTTGTTGCTTGGCATTTGATCTTTAAGACTGAGCATTAACTCAGGACTTGTTGTTTGAAATGCAAAACATTCTCTTTAACAGACCCCTCCAAGGTGTGATCAACTTCTCCTTTCCATTTTGGATGCTGTACCATCCATCCATCCTTAAACTGGTTCTTTCAGTTCTCCATAAGCTTTTTAAACTACTGTCCACCAGTGATAACTAACTGGTGTTTTGTCCGTGGTTGCTTGTACTGCCACTCGCAGTCCAGTTACAGGCTTTCTACTGTTCTCAATCTAAGAATTGTGCTTCTCCATCATTTCTTTGTAAGGCTCAGGTGATTGTGCTCCCTTTCCCTAACATGCCCTCTCATGACGAGAACTGTACAAACTGTTGATGTGTGGTGCAGCTTTATAGTATATCTATGAAGCATTCAGGGAGCTGGGTGCTCTGATAGGTTACTTGTCACCATGGAAGTTTTAGTTGAAAACAATTCACACCCCTGAATGTTAGGTTATTTGTATATTATCCGCACCTGTTAATTAATATGCCATCTGACTTCAGTGCCCCAGGTGTTTTCCCTTTAGAGATATATGTTCTATACATTTGTTTCAATAGATGTACTTACTTTATTATTCTAATGGATCCTAAACTTAGCCCAATTGGTATGTAGGTTTGCCCCCAAATAGTTTGCTGTAAGTGCAGGTTACTCATTGTACTGGTTATCCATAGTGCCCTGCCCCTCCCCTCAACACCCACAGTCATACTCTCTTTTCGCTTAGGAACAGGTAGAGAGAAATGGACTGAGTGGAAACTAGTAAGCACAAACTAGCAAGCACTAGAATCTGTTGTAGACATGCACCTGAATTTTAAAAAAATGTCTAGTTTGTTCTCTGCAAGCAGTATTTTGTTGCCTTGTCTGTGGTTTAGGAAGTCCTAGAAGACTAGGGGAATTAGGTAGGTTGGTATAAAGGGAGTCAGTTGCTAGTACAGTTGTCAGTATCATATCTTATTGTTCTGACCACCTGCACAGAGTGGCGTGTAGATATAGAAAGTTGTCATGGAATCAGCAGGACAAGTCTTAGTCTTAACGTAGTTTGCCATCTTATGACAGCTCCTAGCTGTACCCTCTTGTAGACGAAGCAGAGTTGTATATGCTTTAAAGCGTACTCTTCCTACAGGTATATTACATTTTCTTTTGAGTCTGCCTGACTTTAGGTTAGTAATTGTGCCTGTTTAATTAGGAAGATCAGAAAACCCTCATCTGTGAACTACAGTTGTTACAAAATAAATAAAAAATGTGTTTTTGATACATTGTTAAATGATGTTCAGAATGAGCCTGCAATCTCTGTGTGGACTTGGAATGGGGGTAATGTGGTTGGTGGGTTTGAAGCAGATGTGCTCTCTGTCAAACTTAGGGCATCGTTATGGCATTGGTGGTAAATACCTTTTTACTGCCGCAGTGATGGCCGCCAACATACCGCCACGGCGGCTACCATCCATCCACCATATTATGAGCACTGCCTGACTTCTGCCACAATAAGGGCGGAAGTCCGGCAGTGCTCATGGTGGTAGACGGTGGTAAACTGGTGCTGCTAACACCAGCACTGCCCCACCAGTAGAACGCCACCATCCGTACCAGTAGTACGGCCTGGCGGTGTTCTGCTGGCGGGGCGCGGTAGCAGCGCCCCTTCCCATTCCCTGCCGGACGACCTCCTCGCCAGACAAGGTAAATCAGGCATCCGACAGGTGAGGAGGGGCGGGAGGGTGGGGGGTGTTGTGTGTGTGTGTCTGAGTGTGTGCATGAATGTGAGTTTGTGTGTGAATGCGTCTGTGTGTGTTGTGTTGTTTGCATAGTTGTATGCGTGTGAGTGAATGCGTGTAAGAATGGTGAAGTGAGTGCACGTCTGCGTGTCAGTGTGATTGTGTGTAAGAATGTGTGGACGTTTGTCTGCAAATATGCGTGTATGCCAGTGTGTGAATGAATGTGTGTATACCAGTGTGTGAATGATTGTGTGTATTCCAGTGTAAGCTAATGGGTGTATGCGTGGTGCGTGTGGGTGCGTTTATGCGGGGAGGGGGGTGTGGGGCGCTGTGACTGTAGTGGGGGTGGGGGAGTGATGTCTGCGTGTGTGGCTGTGGGGGGTGGGGTCAGTTGTGTGGTGTGTGGGGGTGAGTGAGTGGATCAGAGGGGGGTGGAAGTTTTTTTTGTGTAACGGGTGGGTGGAAGAGTGAGTTTGGATTGCAGGGGGGGGGGGGGGGTTGTGAACCGCCTACTGGTGACAGGGAAGGAATTCCCTGTCACCGGTAGGGCCTACATCCATGGTTTTCGTGGCGTTCCTAACCATGGTGGTAGGCCGGCGCATAATGCCATCGACGGTACTATGTCGGCCGCCGGGCTGAAGATAGACATCTCCAGCCCGGTGGCTCATACCGCCATGGCGGTATGAGTGGAGAAGTGGCGGGTTGGCTGCAGCCAGTCTCATAATGTGGCGGTATGTACAGCCTGCCTGTTGGCGGTAATACCGCCCCATTATCCAATGAGGGCCTCAGGGTTGTATGTGAAAAATTATGGAAATTGTATTGCAGTAGTGGTGTGCAGAAGCAAGGTTCCTAGTGAAGTTTCAGCATGACTTCTGGCATTGTTTTGCTTAATTTCTAGTCACTGACAACTGTTTGGTTATCTTATCCTTCGATATAGGGAGATCCCAATGTTCCAGCTGGCCAACAGACATTGGAAATTGACCTCACCCGCCGAGTACAGTTGCCAGATGTTGAGCATTTGCGGGTCTTTGAAGAGCTCTCTCGCATTATTCTTGAAATTCAGGAGCAGGTCCACCTTCAGCAGCAGGAGGCAGCAGCAGACGGGCTGGAGGAGGAACGGGCACCAGCAGGTGCAGCAGGTCCAGGGCCAGGTGCTGGAGATCCCGCCCCACAGTACCTCTATAACGGAGACCATGCAGTGGGATTAGAAGAGGTAGCCAAAGATAAGCAGCCAAATGAAGGGCAAGCTGAGGAGGGAGATTCGACTCCTGCTGAATCTAGCCAGCCCTTTGTTCTTCCCATGGGTGTCATGGCTAGAAACGAGGACTATCCTCGTCTCTGCAAAATGTGGTAAGATATAGAACTAATTGTTTGAAATCAATTTTATGAAACTTTGTAAACAAAATGAAAAACTTAAATAGCTGCATGGTGCCAATGAAAACCAAGGGTTTAGAGGTGGCGAAGGGAGAAGAAAAAAGGTAGAAAACTGCATACAGGAAGGTGATGGCATAAGAAAGATGATGACATACGTGAAGTATAGGGCTCAGTGGAAGGAGGTATGTTGAGAAAACAAAAGGCAAGCAATCTCAGAGGACACTGTCAAAAATAAAATAAAATTGGTATTAAAACTCGGAGCACAAAGGTATCTGACAACTGAGGATGCTTTTGATACCAATATGTTTGAGGTTCCTGTTGACAGAACACTTCCTCTGACCTCAAAGTGGCAGGAGAAGGGTAACCATCTAAATCTATGCTACTAGAGGAAATTCACAAGTGAATATATTTGTTATATACACACACACACTTGATTGTGAAATACCAACACTTAGACCATAGTTCAGTCATAGCATTCCCTCAGCCATGTGCAATCATTACTGTTCCCTGACCTACAGAATGCCTATTGGAAAGCGTTTCTGTTTTTAAATATATACAGAGCTCTTCTTGGCCTTGACATATTTTCTAAACTGTCATATTTGCAATATTTATTTGTGTCTGTTTAACCCTTGACAGAGTTGAAAAATATTAGAAAAAGGGGGCAGCTCAGTTTTGAATTATCCTGGCCTGTGACAATTTGTTCACTATTTCACCATCTTGACAGTTTGTAGTCACACACAGTTGGAGAACTGAACTGTTTTAGATTTGCAGCCTGTCTAATAACCCTGCAAGCTTTCCACAAGTTCTATGATGTATGGAGACAGATCAGTTGTTTCTCAGCATCCTGGACGTGGCTAAGAATCAATCAATCACATTTATAAAGCGCGCTACTCACCCATAAGGGTCTCAAGGCGCTGGGGGGGAGGGGGTCAGTGCTCGTAGAGCCAGGTCTTGAGCTGCCTTCTGAAGGGGAGGTGTTCGGGTATGGCGCGAAGGTGACTGGGCAGGGAGTTCCAGGTCTTCGCTGCCAGAAAAGAGAAGGATTTTCCTCCGGCGGTGGTTTTGCGGATGCGGGGAACGGCTGCCAAGGCCTGACCGGTGGAGCGCAGAGTGCGCGGAGGAGTGTAGAAGGAGACGCGGGAGTTGATGAGTTTGGGTCCGAGGTTGTAGAGGGCTTTGTGTGCGTGGGTGAGGAGTCTGAAGGTGATCCTCTTGTTGACCGGGAGCCAATGGAGTTTTCTCAGGTGTCTGGAGATGTGGTGGTGGCGAGGTATGTCCAGGATGAGTCGTGCTGCGGCGTTCTGGATCCGTTGAAGTTTCCTCTGCAGCTTGGTGGTGATTCCGGCGTACAGAGTGTTCCCGTAGTCCAGGCGGCTGGTGACGAGCGTGGGTGACGGTCTTCCTGGTGTCGATGGGGATCCAGCGGAAGATCTTGCGGAGCATGCGGAGGGTGTTGAAGCACGCTGAGGTCACCGAGTTGACCTGTCTGGTCATCGAGAGGGAGGAGTCCAGGATGAAGCCGAGGTTGCGTGCGTGGTTGGTCGGTTGGGGAGTGCTGCCTAGGGCGGGGGGCCACCAGGAGTCGTCCCATGCGGAGGGGGTAGGGCCGAGGATGAGGACCTCCGTTTTATCTGTGTTCAGTTTCAGTCGGCTGTCTGTCATCCAGGTCGCTACTTCCTTCATGCCGTCGTGCAGTCTGGTCCTTGCTGATGTGGGGTTGTTGGTGAGGGATAAGATGAGCTGGGTGTCGTCGGCGTAGGATATGATGTCGAGTCCGTGTTTGCGTGCGATGTTTGCCAGGGGGGTCATGTAGACGTTGAATAGGGTGGGGCTGAGGGAGGATCCTTGGGGTACGCCGCAGATGATCTCCGTGGCTGCGGATCTGAAGGGGGGGAGGCGGACTCTCTGGGTTCTTCCGGAGAGGAAGGAGATGACCCATTCCAGGGCCTTGCCTCTGATGCCGGCGCTGCAGAGGCGGTCTATCAGGGTGCGGTGGCAGACCGTGTCGAAGGCTGCAGAGAGATCCAGGAGAATGAGGGCCACGGTTTCACCCTTGTCGGTCAGGGCTCGGATGTCGTCCGTGGCTGCGATGAGGGTGGTTTCGGTGCTGTGGTTGGCCCTGAATCCGAACTGAGTGGAGTCGAGGGAGTCGGAGGTTTCCAGGGCGGCGGTGAGTTGAGCGTTGACGATTTTCTCAATCACTTTGGCGGGGAACGGTAGGAGGGAGATAGGCCGGAAGTTTTTGAGTTCGGTGGGGTCTGCTGTAGGTTTCTTTAAGAGGGCGTTGAGTTCTGCGTGTTTCCAGCTTTCAGGGAAGGTAGCGGTGGTGAGGGAGGCGTTGATGACGTCTCGGAGGTGGGGTGCGATGATGTTGTCGGCCTTGTTGTAAATGTGGTGAGGACAGGGGTCGGAGGGTGATCCCGAGTGGATCGAGTTCATGACGCGGGTGGTTTCCTCGGTGGTGGTAGGGTTCCAGGCGAGGATGGTGGAGATGTCGTTTGCGGCTTCCGGGGGCGGGTTCATGTTGGTGGTCGTGAAGCTGTTGTAGATGTCGGCGATCTTACGGTGGAAGAAGGTCGCGAGGGAGTCGCAGAGGTCCTGTGAGGGAGGGATGGGGTTGGTTTCTGCGTCCGGGTTGGAGAGCTCTTTGACGATGCCAAATAGTTCCTTGCTGTTGTGGGCGTTGTTGTCAAGTCTGTTCTGGTAGGCTGTTTTTCGTGCGGTGCGGAGGCGTTGGCGGGTGGTGTCCTTGAGAGCTGTCAGGTTTTCCTCTGTCTGGTTGAGGCGCCATGTCTTCTCACGGAGGCGGCATTCTTTCTTGGAGTTTTTGAGTTCGGTGGTGAACCAGGAGTTTTTCTTGTGGTTGTTGGTGTTGGTTTGGGTCTTCAGAGGGGCCAGGAGGTTGGCGCAGTCGGAGATCCAGTTGGTGAGGTTGTTGGCGGCCTCGTTGGGGTTGCTGGTGCTGGTGGGTTGGTTCAGGGAGAGCGTTGCTGCGAGTTGTTCTGTGGTGATTCGGTTCCAGTGTCTTTTTGGTGGTTGCCGGGTGTGGTGATGCACGGTGGTTTTCTTGAAGCTGAAGTGGACGCAGCTGTGGTCCGACCATGTGAGTTCGGTGGTGTGGCTGAAGGTGATGTGTTTGCTTGAGGAGAAGATGGGGTCGAGCGTGTGTCCGGCGTAGTGGGTGGGGGTGTTGACCAGTTGTTTCAGTCCCAGGTTGGCGAGGTTGTCTAGAACGGCGGTGGTGTTGTTGTCGGTGTGGTTCTCCAGGTGAAAGTTGAGGTCTCCTAGGAGGATGTAGTCGGTGGATGAGAGTGCGTGGGGGTTGACTAAGTCTGCGATGTCTTCGCTGAACTTGGTGCGGGGTCCTGGTGGTCTGTACATGAGGGTGCCTCTTAGGGTTGTCTTGGGGTCGATGTGGATCGCGAAGTGGAGGTGTTCGGCGTCGGGAAGTGAGTTGTCGGTGTGGGTCGAGATGCTGATGGAGCTTTTGTGTGCGATGGCGATGCCTCCTCCGGTGCGGTTGAAGCGGTCTCTCCGGATGATTTTGTAGCCGTCGGGGATGGCTATGGCGATGTCGGGTGCCGAGGAGGGGTTCATCCAGGTCTCGGTGAGGAAGGCGATGTCTGGGTTCGTTGAGTTGATGAGGTTCCACAGTTCGATGGCGTGCCTGTGGACGGAGCGGGTGTTGACCAGGATGCATTCGAGGTTGCTTCCGGGGGCGTCGTTCTTGGTGGTGGCGGTGTGGGTCCGTAGGCAGGTGAAGCGGCAGTTGCTGCAGGTGAAGGGTCCGTGGGTTCGTTTCGGGGTGGCGCGGTAGCAGCCCGGCGCACGGCCGGGGTTGAGGTTGGCGAGGGTGGAGGAGTCATAGGTCAAGCAGGGGGCGCGGGGGCCAGGGGTTCGGGCGCTGGGCGCGGTCCAGGCGCGGACGGGTGCAGACGGGCTTGCCTTAGGCGCGCCTTCGGCACGCCAGCGGCGCACCCGCTGCGCGGCCTCGCAGCGGCCGCCATTTAAGGGGTAGGTGGGGAGGCGGGGTCAGCTGGGAGGCGGGCGGGCAGGGGAGCTGGAAGCGGCAAAAAAGAGCGGCAAAAAAGAGCGGCAAAAAACGGCGGGAAAAGCGCGGTAGGAGCGGCACGAAAAAGCGGCAATACGGCGAAAAGGGAACAAGAGCCTACTAAAATCTACTAAAAAGGAGGGGCTGAGAGGGGAGGACGGCGCACGGCACTCGGGGGCACACGCACGGGATACAAGGAGAGAAAAGGGAATTTCAGTCACTCGGGGGCACACGCACGGGGTACAAGGAGAAAAAAGGGATTTTTAGTCAGCACAAGCACAAGCACTCGGGGTACACGGGCAAGAAGGGGGGAGCACACTCACAGGAGAGGAAGGCAGTCAGGGACTGGAGGCGCTGCGTGAGCAGGGGAGCGACCTACCCGAGGGTCAGTGGTCGCTACCTCTGCCTCGCAGCAGCCCAGAGTAAACAATGGTACTCAAAATGAATACACAACAGTGCCCCCAGTAGCCGGCAAACACAGACATTGACCAAGTCACAATGAGTATGACTGTTTTGATCCTTAAAACAGTTTACCTAGACATGTTTTCAAGGTTTTGATTATGTGACCAGCACATAGATGATATGATAATAATTGTTTCATACCCTTTTTTCCTTTTTTTTTTTCTTCAGTGGTCTGTGGCCCTGAGACAGGATGGTTGTTCCATCTCCTGAATGTAAACAATTTTTTGATGCACTGTCATTATCTAAAACAAAAAAACAAAAACATTTAAAATATTTGCAGTTGACGGAGACTGTTGAAGTCTCTATGGCAACAGAAGCAGATGAATACGACCAACAATGTTTGCATCTGATCAGGCCTGCGTAGACCAGGTCCACACTGTCTGAGAAGACCTCAGTCTACAACAATGCTGTAGCAGAGGTGGAAGGAGTAATTGATGTGCTGAATGATGCACCGGAGTGGGGTCCTTGGAAATTTGTTCTTGCCGCTCCCAACATTAGTAATTTTATAAGAAGTGGACACCTCTGCTGGTGCAGTGAAAGTAGTAGCCAAGCAGAAAGCACCTGGGAAAGGGCGGAGGTCCAGGGCTTTTCAGACTACACAAATGA
Source organism: Pleurodeles waltl (assembly GCF_031143425.1). Lineage (NCBI taxonomy): Eukaryota > Metazoa > Chordata > Amphibia > Caudata > Salamandridae > Pleurodeles > Pleurodeles waltl. The sequence goes on along the minus strand of NC_090451.1, from coordinate 190,213,732 downwards.
GAGTAGGAAAGGGACCTCTGTAGAATTTTCGATCTGCACAGATTCCTCCTCTCCATCGGTATTGTTCATCGATTTCGTCCCCTTTTTCTTTTCGTCTTGGATTAATGGTTGTTACTTCTCACAAGTGGGGTTTCAGACCAACCTCGGCCCAGCGTAACCTTTGCCTTTCGGGATCTACCTCCACCTTGGCTGCGTCTCTCCAACATGCTTCGATGATAATGGAACGGACATTGTTCAGATACTGTCTTTGCTGCCACAAGACAGCCTCAGAGTGACTTTCATCAGGTCTGTAATTTGTGCCTCTTGCCTGAGCACAAGGAGGCTGCCTGTGATGCCTGCTGTTCGTTTCTGTCTGAAAAGACTCTCAATGACCATCTTCTGCCAGCCAAGCAGTCTGTGATTACGGCACATCGTCCCCCTCAACACCGCTCAAGTAGGCAGTCTCAAATCAGGGCTGCCCACCTCGAAAAGGCACACAGTCACCCAGGATTTTGGGCCGCCTCTACCTTGGGACCTACTTCGGATGCTCCACCCAGCTTCGGGTTGGTGCTGAAGAAGCCCTCCAAGCTGACTGGTTTGACACCAGCTACTCCAACACCGGCACAGAGATGCCCTTCAGTGTTAACTTCACCTTTCTCTGAGCTGACCAGACTATAGCACCAAAACAGAAAGCGCCCTTGCAGCTCAGACCTTTGGCATCAACCAGCAAATCTGACATCAGTGCCGCCAGTCCCTGACTTGCCAGGTCTTCCCCGGACTACAGAGCACCTCTTGGGGGTCGCTTTCAAGGCTTTTTCCCCACATGGCAGTCCATCACCTAAGATCAGTGGGTAAAGGATATTATCCAACATGGTTATTGTCTGGAGCTCACTTCCATGACTCCCACCGATCCAGTCACAGATAAAAACTCTCCAGAACACCTGCCACTTCACAAAGATGTCCAAGCATTCCTTCTCAAAGGGCCTATAGAACTCGTCCCCCACCATCAGCATGATACGGTTTTTACTCCCTATACTTCTTAATACCCAAAAAAGACAAATCCCTCTGACTAATCCTGGACCTCGAATTGCTAAACGAATACATTTTATCGGAGCACTTTCATATGGTCACCCTCCAGGATGTTATTCCGTTTCTTCGGCAGGTGACTTAATGACCTCTGCCAACATGAAGGACACTTATTGCAACATACCAATAAATCAGACATATCACCAATATCTCGGGGCTGTGGGCAGCAGAAAAAACTATAAATTCAGAGTAATCCCCTTAGGAGTTTCTAGTGCCCCTCGCTGTTCACCAAGTGCCTTGCAGCAGTGGCCACATACCTGCACAGACAAGCAATCATGTCTTTCCTTATCTGGGTGACTGGCTGATCAAGAGTGCCACCCACCAGCTATATTGCGAGCATACGCAAGTCACAATAGATCTGCTACACAGGTTAGGGTTTACCACCAATGCTCCAAAATCCCACCTCCAGCCCCTCCAGATCCAACTTTATTTGGAGCCATTCTCAACACCAGAGGTGGGTATGACTTATCCAAACCTTACTTGAGTGCAGTCTTTTCAAGCACTGGTCCCTCTTTTCCAGCCACATCAACAAGTCACAGAACAGTCATGCACCTCCTAGGCATGATGGCCTCCTATATTGCCATAGTACGCCATGCCAGGCCACACATGTGTCCGTTGCAAGAATGCCTAGCACAACAGTGGTCTCAAGCGGAGGATCATTGGGATGATCTAGTGATGATTGGCTGCTGCACTTATTGCTCTCTGCATTGGTGTAACACCAACAACCTGTTAAAGAGACGGCTTTTCCTCCACCCTGTTCCACAGGGAACCATCACCGGGGTCGCCTCCCTTAGGAAATGGGGAGCCCATGTACAGAATGTAAATGTTCAAGGTGATGGGAGCCCAAACAACAGGGTTTACATATCAATTACTTGGAACTTCTAGCCATCCATCTAGTGTTGAAGGCTTTCCTACCTTACCTGATAAAGTTGTCCTTGTCTGCACAGACAAAATAATAACCATGTATTACCTTCAGAAATAAGGGACCACATTTAGTCCTCGGCTTTCCGTCACAAATTTAGTTTGCTAGCCTAGTACCTTTCATGTATAGACAATGACTTTGCTGACCTCATTAGCAGGATGGGGCAAAAAGTCCAAGTGGGAACTTCACCTGGAGGTCCTCAGTTACTTCTGCAGGTGGGGCTTCCTAGAAACACACCTGTTTGAAATAACAGAAAACTCCAAATGCCCCAACCTCTCATCCAGGTTCTCACAACTACAATCCATGGGCAATGCACTGTGGATGAGCTGATCAGGGATATTTGCCCAAGCTTTTCTGCTTTTTCCTCTCCTTCCGTTTGTGCTACAGAGATTTTGGCAGAAGTCCCTCACGCTCATCCTGGTGGCTCCCACATGGGCTTGCCATCTCTAGTTTCACTACCCAAGAGCCTGGACCTTCTCATGCAGAACCATGGAGAAATCGGGCACCCAGATCCCAGGATGCTCAACCTTCCAATCTGGCTCCTGAGGTAATAGAGTTTGGACACCTCAACCTTTCTCTGGAATGTGTGAGCATCCTTAAGGAAGTTTGCAGACCTACAGCTTCTGACTGGTATGCAGCATGGTCGAAAAGATTTGTGTGCTACTGTCACTCAAAACACATTGATTCTTTTGAAACCACGGTGCAGGATGTTGTTTCCTATTACATGTGCAGGTTTCTTGTCTAGCCTTCACCTCCATACATCTGTGCTTGGCTGCTGTGGCTGCCTACCTTCAGAATAGACAACACATCTCTCTTCACAATTCTAGTCATTAAGGCTTTCATGGAGGTTCTCGAGAATCATTCCTCCTCAACTTCCACTGGCCCCGATGTGGAATTTCTGCGCTGTACTTAAAAAGCTCATGGTCCCTCTGTTTGAGTCTTTCCACTTCTGCACCCTTCAATTCCTAATTTGGAAGCTGGCCTTTCTTATTGCGATCACTTCACTCAGGTGTGTCAGTGAGCTACAGATATTAACCGTGGAAGAACCGGTCTTCCAAGTTCATAGAGATAGGGTTGTCCTTCGTACCAATCCTAAAATTCTCCTTGAAGTGGTATCTCCCTTCCTTCCACCTTAACCAGTCCTGTGTTTTTCCCACAACCCAATTCTGTTTCAGAACAGGCTCTCCATACTTTGGATGTAAAGCAAGCCCTTGTCTACTACATTGATAGAACTAAACCATTTACAAAGACACAGCAGCTCTTTGTTGCTTTCTCTAAACCCTACAAAGGGAGGAAGGCTTTGTCCAATTCAGCCATTGCTAGATGGACTGTCAAATGCATCCAAACATGCTATGCTGAAGCTAAGAGGACTCTGCCCACTCTTCCTAGAGCTCACTAGACTTGGTAGAAAGGAGCCTCTTTGGCCTTTCTGGGTAACATACCATTGGCTTTTACAAAACATTACAGTGTGGATGTACTGGTTTGCCAACAAGCTAACATTGGTCAAGCAGTACTTCCTACACTTTTTCATTCTACTACAACACCCACAGGCTAGCCACTGTTTTTTATGAGCACTGCTCTACAGTCTATGCACAGCATGTGTATCTACAGCCACATGTGCCTCAAATTGAAAATGTTACTTACCCTGTAAGCATCTATTTGTGGCATGTAGTGCTGTAGATTAACATGTGCTCACCCAACTCCACGTATGCCTGTGGTTGTTTGTAATGAAAAATGTCCTAGCTATTGCAACAGGAAATTTCAATTCTATTAAGGAAAGACAAGGATTACGCTTGTCTTCATTCATTTAAACAGCAGCCATTACTTTAACATTTAACAGACTTCATTTCCCATCAACCTAGGGGGAAAAAAGTCTCAGTTTAACTGAATAAAATCCAGTCAGATGCCCCTGGGATCCCTCCATAGTCTTACAACACTATTGCTCCCTCATTATTTCTTCCTGAGACTGCAGACCAAGAGTGTCGTTCTTAGTCCTGTTGTGACCCTTCGGATTCTAGGAGGAAATTGAACAAAAGTCTATGAAACATGACATTAGAAGAACTAAATACTACCGTTCAAAGAGGGTGCATCGTATACTCATATTTGGTCAATATCATGACAATACGAATGAAAGAAAATCCGTAGTGACCCAAAAGAAGGCAGAAAGCCGTGCCCGTGGGTTAATCCTTGCCTCATTGTCCTTAATAGAATTGAAACTTTCAGTTACGATAGCTAGGAAATTTTTCATTCTATGGTAGGACCAGAGGTGAGGATTATGCTGGTTTAATGCTTATCCACGACCAGCGAAGCAATGGTGGGGACTGGTTTAAAGTAAAATCTGTCAAAGGTGGAATTAGATGACCAGTCCACAGCACTGAGTATATCCTCTAGGCAAACCCCAAGGAAGAACGCCTTGAAAGCCATCTTTCCTCTAGCTGAATATGCCCCAAAAATCTTGGTGTCTATGCAAGCTTCTTGCATGGCCCATGGGACCCATCTGGCAATTGTAGGCGAAGAGTCCGATCTGAACAGTTTACGCAGTGCTATCAGCAGTTGCTGTCCTCCATGGGGATGGAAGTCCACAGTCATGGCCTTGTAAGCCTTTATACATCTCACCACACAAAGTTTTGGGAAATCTGGTAAAGAAGAGTAGTTACCCACACAAGTTACATTTTGTGCGTCATGAAATACAGAAAGATACCCATCCCGAGGTAAATACTCTACCCGCTGTGTCCAGTGCTCGAACGTCTGAAACGCTTCTGCAAGAAATGAGACAAAGGAGGGTGGCTAGTTTAGCCGATATTTCCTTCTGCAATAGGTACCTATTAGATAGCCAGGAAAGGAATTACTTGAGGACCTTGTTAGCATCCCACAGAACAGAGTATCTGGGTTCCGGAAGGAGGGAAAGGGTAATTCCTCTCAAGAGCTTGCAGACCAACAGGTGTTCACCTACTGTGTGATCTCCCACCTGTGGGTCACTGGCCAAGATCGCCAATCAGAAGGTATTGCTTGTTCTATAGGCCAGGCCCTCTGAAACCAAAAAGGTTAGGAAATTCAGGATGCGGACAATCTTTGCCCCAGGGGATCCAGACGTAGTGTATGACACCAGCTCCTCCATCTAGACCATGCGGATCAATAACATTTGACCGTGCTGTCTGCCCATGACTTGAAGAGGAGGCATGAAGCCTGTGTTGAAAGGCCTTGGATTTTCCAGCGTTCCCTGTAATCTTCTGTGCCATAAGAGATAAGGACCCTTCCAGCACCATAGGGTGGGGATTCTCCTACGGATCCCAGAGGAGATCCTGAAACAGGGGTAGAGGGATTGAAGAATCCCTAGAAAGTTCCAGAAGAACTGGATACCAAGCTTGAAGTCCATGTCGAGGTTACCAAGACTACGTCTGCCATTTGATGCCTGACCTGGGCTGAAAGGCGCGTGATCATTACCAACGGGGGAAAGGCATATCTCTGTTCCTGTTGCCAATCTTGGAGAAATGCATTAGTGGCCGCTGCCTCTGGATCTGGGCGCCAACTGACATCTCGGGAGCTGGCAATCCAGGCAGGACGCAAAGATTTCCACTGAGAACGGGCCCCACCATTTACATACGGTTTGGAAAACTGATGGATGTAGATGCAAGAGGCTTACGTCTCGGCTATGACGTGAGTGCCAATTGGCTACCTGGTTGACTGCACCTAGAAGATGTTCTGCCATTGCGGAGGCCTGATTCTGCAGGCAATAGTGCCAGAAGTTGTGGGCTAGATCTGCCAGGTTCTTAGAACAAAATCCTCTGAGGTGATTTATGTAAAGTACTGCTGCCACGTCCATTTTGAGGAGGGCACAGCACTGTGCCCGCTCCTTGGTCCAGCAACGGACTGCAAAGGGGCCCTCAAGGAGTTGATATACATGGATTTTTCTTGTGCAGACCATCTTCTGCCGGTGGAGAAATCTCCACATCTCGCTCCCCAGCCTGTGCCACTGGCATCTGACTCTGACCAGGTCTGTAAAGGATCCAGAGATCGCTCGACCATTCCAGGCCTCTATATGAGTGAGCCACAACTGGATGTCTTCTCTGGCATCCTTGCATAATGGAACCACTTGAGAGTACGTCAGACCTTTCCTGAAATGGGAGGCTTTTAATCGTTGGAGGGCCTCGAAAAGATGGCCTGGTCGAGGACAGCAGGAGTCCCACCAATCTTGCTATTTGGTGGAGGGAGGCAGAGGGCCTAGCTGCCAGGCGACACAGTTTGTGTCTTGGACATCTCCTGGGAATGAAGGCTGAGAGTGACCCAAACTGAGTCCACTACGAAACCCAAGAAAAGTAGTTGCTGAGAGGTGAAGAGAGCTGACTTTTGTTGGCTTATTATGAATCCGAGGTACTCTAGGAGTGAGACAGTCATTTGTAGGTGTCTCAAGAGACTTCGCAGACATTGGTCCGTTAAGAGGATGTCGTCCATGTAGATAATGAGTCTGATGCCTCGAGTTCTGAGGCACTCTACCACTGTATACATCATCTTGGTGAAGCACCAAGGCGCGGAACACAGACCGAAAGGGAAGGAGATGAACTGGAAGGTCTCTCCCTGCCATTGAAACTGGAGGAAGCAGTGGGGAGGATGGAACACCGGGACTGTGAGATAGGCATCCTTGAGGTCCAGGCGCGCCATCCAGTCATTGGGAAAGAGAAGATCCCTGAGTAGATGGATGCCCTCCATCTTGAAGTGTTTGTAAACCAACCATTCATTGAACTCCTTCAAGTTGATTACCGATCTCTGGCCACCGTCCTTCTTTTTTACGAGGAAGAGATTGCTTTAAAATCCCCTGTGATGGGGGGGGGGGGGGGGGGGGCTGTCCTCACTGTTGCCCCTTTGAATATCAAGTCTGATACCTCCATGTCCACTAGAGCCACGTTAGGTGGAGAAAAGACCAGGGGAATCATGGTCCTTTCTTGGTAAGGGGAGCTGAAAACTCACCATGGAACCCTCTCACAGTTTGAAGAACCCAGGCATCAGATGTGAGGTCCTGCCATTTGTGGAAATAATTCCTGTCTGCCCTCAGTCACCGCAAAGGAAAGGACTGGACTCTCACCTGAATTGTTTCCTTAGCTGAAACTGCCATGACTTCCTCATCTTGCAGTGGTGGGGGTACCCCCAAGTGGGGTAAACGTTTCTGAACTTGGATGCGTCCTGGTATCACCCCCTCCTGTTATGTCCTCTGGTGGAGGCTGGGTGGTGAGCACAGCTGGGCGAATGCCCACTACCTTGGCCTGCCCCAGGGGAAACCCAAGACGTAAAGATGCGCTTTATGGAAGCCTGCATCTTATTGAGGGAGTTGAAGATCTGCGCAAATTTATCCAGTTACTGGTTGAGTGGTTCCCCAAATAACTCTCCTTGAGCAATGGGACCTGCCTCTGAGGTGGCCATGTCTCCCAACTTATAGTTGATTTTTATGAGGAGCGAACAGCGCCTCTCTGTGGAGATGTCACAATTTGTGTTCGCCAGGAGGAGGATGGCCTGTTCGGCCCAACCTGAGAGGAGCTCTGGGGATATAAGGCTCCCAGATGCATTGGCATCTTCTGCCATGTCCAGGATATGGATTATGGGGCCTGTCAGGTCTAAGAGTTTGTCCTGGTGCCCACCAGGATTAGTCAATCCCCTTCTTAGGGTCTTGTATGTATTTACCCAGGAAGGTGGCCATGCATTCATGTCTGGCGTGAGTGCCACCTTTTCTCCCAGGGTTGAGCATGTACACTCTGTGCGCAGTCGGTTGCGGACCTCCTTGTCCAGAGGCTTACAAAGCCGCTCACCGACATATGCCACATCTATATCTTTAGGTATCCATTCAAAGGAATGGGGATGCAGAAGGCTCTCTGGATCTAGTATAACCAATGTGTCTTGGGTGGCAGTGGCCACCTGCTCTTCTTGCTCATCGCGTGGTGAGGGACGCCAGGGACAGGAGTCTGACTCCTGCTCTCCCTCTGAGCTCGAAGGTGAAAGTGGGGCCTGAGAAGGTGAGGAGGGGTCGGGATGCAACAGGCATCTGAGGGTGGCAGTCCTGAGGGAACAGGTTCTGGGGGGGGGGGGGGGGGGGTCCTGCAGCAGAGGCTGTTCACCGGTCATAGAGGCCCTCTTCAATATGTCAAATGCATATGTATCAATGCCAGATTCGGGGTCCCTCTTTCATTTAGAGAGCAGTGGGGGCTGAATGGAGCTTCCTGGAGGTAGGGGGGTATAGGCCCTAGATTGACCTCTCTCCTAGGGAGGGGTTTGAAGCAGCGCTCTGCATACTGCAAAAGAGACTTCTCCAGGGGGCCTACTGCCAGTGCTCCTTTGTGATTGAGTCGTGCATAATTTAGCAAAAGCCATCATCAGTGGGGAGATGGGGAGTAATATCCTCCTCCAGGTAAGTCTCCTCAGTGTCGCTCATCGTGGTCAGCTTACTTTCAGGCGCCAAGGCAGTTCCCAGCCTGAGAGGGGTCCTGGGTTCAAAGGGCAGGATACAAGAGAGCCTACGCTGGGGACTGGGCTGATTCTATGGGGGTAAGTGGAGGGGGTTGTCCCCCAACAGGTATTGTAGCCCAAGGGGCTAATCACAAGGTCAGGCCCTGCAGGACACCAATTGCCCACTTACTACTCAGGACAGGATTTTCCTGGGCCGGTGTCCTCGATCGACTTAAGGCATAAAGTGCTAAGCGCTGACTAATACGGACTCCCTGGTGGGCCTAAAGGCTCCAGGCGAGGGGGGCTCACTGTATTTTCAGCACTCGGCTGGCCACGCTGATGGAATGCATCTAAAAGAGTGCGCTGGTCCTGGTGAGCAAGACGTGCAGAGCGCGGTCGGATTGCGGCTCCCTGAGGTGGCCAGAGGCCAGCACTGAATGCCCTAGGCTCCGTAGCGCATCAAGGAAATTGACAGCAGCCGTAGAGGAGTAACATTTGTTCCCGTGCACTGAATTACACAAGTCAGCTGTAAGAATAATCTTCACGCATTACCCCATAAGTCAACAAATAGTGTTAAGCGAATTAAGCTTATACCATCACAATACAGCAATAAACTTCGAAAAAATCACATTAATAAAGAGGCCAAGTGGCAGGAGCCACTTAACTCAGCTGCTGAGCAGTGAAGAAAGAGGAGGCAGCAACAGCATCATAAAACTATGGAGAGGTCCCGTTGGCATCTGATTAGAAGTTAATCAGTTAAACTGTGACTTTTTCCCCTAGGTTGATGGGAAATTAAGTCTGTTAAATGTTGTAATGACTGCTGTTTATATAACAGTGGAAAGACTAGCGTAATCCTCCCCTCCGGCCCTGCCATAGGATCACTTGTCTTATTTTTCTTATTTTGCATGGACATCTCTCTATACTATGCTTTGTTTCACATTCCATCTTCACCCCCCATGCAGGAAAACAATCCAACAATGGAGTCGATAACCATGTGCATTACCCACAAGAAGAGAAGACCCACTACCTCATGACTCTGAAGATTACTTCGAAGAAAAACAACTTGCACGCATCCATGCCCAGCACTAGATAACAGAAGTATGCAGAGCATGCGCATCTACAGCACTACATGCACAGACAGATACTTACAGCGTATGTACCATTTTCTTTTTATGTAGATCAGGAGGCTTTAGGTTCTAAATGTAGAAAGGAACACCTGTGGAAAAGTAAATTAAAGCCTTTCCAATTCCAGAATACTTTGGCGGGAGCTTTATTGCTGCCATATGGAATTTGAAGGATAGTAACTACACAGGACGACAGTGCAAGTGTTGTGACTCTTTCAGGAGTCGCAAGGCAATCTGGGGTACTGGACTCAAACTGACAATGAGGGCTTTCTACCTCTGATGTCATGTGGCTTACCCTTCTAAATGAGCCCGAAATTGAGCACTCGTTTAGCACTTAATCTTCAGGGTAACTAAGTAGAGCAGTCCAAGTCTTACACAGGGAGGTGGAGTTAGGTTAGAGACTCAGAACTCCTTAAAACATCTGATAACTAATAAAGCATTGTCCAGACACTACTTTAGTTTGTAACACAAACAAAATGCAATTGCAGTAAATAATCATCAGAGGCCATCCTCTAAGCTATACTGATTGTAGTTCAGTGTAACCTAATTCCTGTAGATTGGTCTTATGAGGTCATGCACATTGGTGCCTAACCTTCAAGGGGAGTTGTTCTTAGGGGACCTCACTGTTCTGGCTCAGTCGGTATCGTTCTAGTCCCCAGACATAGATAGTTATTCTACCCTCCACCCTTCCTCTTGGAGTCACAATATCTCTCTGTCTGTGATTGTCGCGTGTATGAAGACTCTGTAGTTTGTAGTTGTTCAGCAGCTTCACTGTTAGAGGTTGTGTCCACCTTGCATGGGCTACCAAGTAGGGCATGTCTGTGGCATCTCCAGGCCCTGTAGACATGCTGGTGTATGCTAATCAGTTAAACACAGACAGTATATGGGTAGCAGCACCCGTGCAGCAGTCTTGCTGGTTGCAGGCCAGGAAGTCCTGCTCCTTGGTTCTTCTTTCGGCCCAGACTACACTCCCTTGCCCAAGCAAAGGAAGGAGTCTGCGCTAGTTGCAGTGATAAGTCAGACAATGTCCAGTGGTCTCATCTGTGATCAGGGCCTTTCTCCTCTTGGCACAGCTCAATCCAGTACAATCTCCGACTGTGGTCGTAATTTGATGAGCGCCTCTCATTTCAGGGCAATAGTTTCTAATGGTGGAAATGTCCACTAGCATTTTGAGGATCTTCAAGAAGACCTATTGATTTTGAACACTTTCATGGAACAGCACACACTGGAGACTCTGGACATTCACACCTCATTCCTTGTCGTGAATGGTGCCGGTCTTTCCTGCTGCCAAAGTTTACAACCTCCTGAGCTTCTTCGCAGTTCTCCATTTCTAGTCAGCAACTTCCTCATGCAATGGGCACCTCGTTAGCATTTCATCACCTTCATCCCTCAAGGCAGGCTGTCAGACTTCCCCACGTTTTGGTCCCAAATTACTCAAGTGTAATTGGCAGTACAGACCTCTACCCTGGGGCATAGAAGAGTTCCTCAGTCACCACCGGCGTGGGACCCCAGATTCAGGTAGAGAAACCTTGCCATACTGGCTGAAAGTTTCTGCCCTGTGGTAGATAGTAGTTTGCGTTCCAGTGGTTAGCTCTGAACAGTTTTGAGCCATTCTGCTCCTTTGGCTTATTCTGATACTAAACACAAGTACAGAACCTGATAACCTCTGAACAGTGCAACAGGAAAATGCAAAGGAAACACTGTTAGCTTCAAAGGGACTCTATCTATTTTTCTTCACACCCAAATTAAACTTTAGAACCTGAATATGAAGATACAAAGAGAGAGGTAGTCAGAATGGAATAGGACGTGCTCTGGTATCTTAATGAGCTATTTAGAAGGCATTTCGGAGTAGGTACATTTTGAAAAGAACGGATTTACATAGAATAGATGTTGTTCCAAAGCAGGGAAAGGTCTGACCTAGAAGTAAGGTACCAGATGTTTGATGCCTGGTTAATACATTAAAACATTAATTATCCTCTTACCATCTGAACTTGAAGAAGTACTGATTGTCTTCGGACATTAGGATGGTGTCTTATTTGAGGACGTGGAGGTCATGTCTCAGCGAATGGTTGACTATACTTAATACCTATATCAACAACTGTATTACACCGTAAAGAAGCATATATTTTATAACTAGAAAGCTCTTATGGTAAGTGAAACCGTTCTGGTAGCAAATCCATACAGGCAGGTGTTATTTCTCTAAAATTGTACAGATTTGTATTCACAGAGTGCACTTTCTATCAGAAGGGATTGGGGCAACAAAAACAGGAAACTGTATCCTCCCCCTTCCAGGGATTAAGTCACATTCTGTTCATAAGGGGAAATAAAATCAGTAAACTTAGGAACTTTGTAAGAAATGGAGTTATTACTTGAGTGGAGTAAGTACCACCTCAAGTAATTATCACAGTCCTTGTCAGGGTGAACCACTATAATCACTAAATGACCCTGAACTCATCTCCCTGGTAGAAATGGCACAGAGAAGACAGGCTTGCCATATAAGCAATGTGTAAAGTAGTTATGCAGTACAAAAATAGCTATAAAGTTGAAATGCATAACAATAAAAAGCCCAAAACGAATTAGTAAAAAAAAAAAAAGTAACTTTTTTTTTTTTAAAGAATCCAAGAAGGCTGAAAGGATATATGCATTTTTAAAGTATTAGGACTCAGTAGTCGCAGTAGAACAGAATGCAGGCTCAATTTTATGCTGAGCACAGTGGAGCACAGGCTGGATATACTAACAAGGTTCATCTAGGTCAAAGAAATGTACCTTCTGACCTTTGGTCCTTTAAAACCCAATCCACCAAAGAAGTATACTTTTAAAGTACTCCAGTAGCTTGAGGAGGAGGCACTTGGAGACTCACAGGGTGGTAGAAAGAGTTTAGTTCAGATCCAGTTACAACTGAGCAGCTGCACAGTTGCAGGAGAGGCCTCTTGGAGCTAGTTATATCCTTGTAGCTTAAACAGAAAGTCAGTCTTATGATCCTTAGAGTTCACTTCCTTTGCCTGTGCACAAGAAAGAGAGAGATCAGGTTCAATCCTCTCATGATCTTCCTCAGGTCCAAGAGTGTTCTGACGTGGGTTCCTGCAGATGCCACATTTATGCCTGGCACAAGTTAGTGGGTGGGAATTACCCTTAGGGACACCTAACAAATGGGGAAAAAGGTTATTGAGGCTAACCCTACCAACTTTTTTGAGCATTTTCAAGATGACTGAAGTATTGGACCACACTAAATGTGGGGTCTTAGGGTTGGGCGTGCTTGTGGGAAGTGTACTATGGTAGTTCTTGTGTCCTCCCACATCTAACATTCTTTATGTGGGATGACTTAGGCCTCATTCAAGGGAGCCCCAAATGTTGTATGAAAACCCCCCAAGAGGTCCTGACGCTCCTGTAGGACCTGACACTTTGATGTCAACAAGAGGACCACTGTGATAGGGGCTGGGCTAGTGGGGGAAATAAAGGAGAATGCAGACATTACTGTTAGCTACATCTGTGTGTGACAGGGTAGGTGTAGGAGGCTGGACTGGCTTGTAGTGAGTACCAAGGGGTACTTGCACCTTGCACCAGGCCCAGTTATCCCTTATTAGTGTATAGGGTGTCTAGCAGCTTAGGCTGATAGATAATGGTAGCTTAGCAGAGCAGCTTAGGCTAAACTAGGAGACGTGTGAAGCTACTACAGTACCACTTAGTGTCATATGCACAATATCATAAGAAAACACAATACACAGTTATACTAAAAATAAAGGTACTTTAATTTTATGACAATATGCCAAAGTATCTTAGAGTGTACCCTCAGTGAGAGGATAGGAAGTATACACAAGATATATATACACAATAGCAAAAATATGCAGTATAGTCTTAGAAAACAGTGCAAACAATGTATAGTTACAATAGGATGCAATGGGGAAACATAGGGATAGGGGCAACACAAACCATATACTCCAAAAGTGGAATGCGAACCACTAATGGACCCCAAACCTATGTGACCTTGTAGAGGGTCGCTGGGACTATTAGAAAATAGTGAGAGTTAGAAAAATAACCCTCCCCAAGACCCTGAAAAGTGAGTGCAAAGTGCACTAAAGTTCCCCTAAGGACAAAATAGTCGTTTTAGAGGAATAATGCAGGAAAGACACAAACCAGCAATGCAACAACTGTGGATTTCCAATCTAGGGTACCTGTGGAACAAGGGGACCAAGTCCAAAAGTCACAAGCAAGTCGGAGATGGGCAGATGCCCAGGAAATGCCAGCTGCGGGTGCAAAGAAGCTTCGACTGGACAGAAGAAGCTGAGGTTTCTGCAGGAACGAAAAGGGCTAGAGACTTCCCCTTTGGTGGACGGATCCCTCTCACCTTGGAGAGTCGTGCAGAAGTGTTTTCCCGCCGGAAGGACGCCAACAAGCCTTGCTAGGCGCAAATCGTGCGTTTGGCGTTTCTGGACGCTGCTGGGGCCCAGGAGGGACCAGGAGGTCGCAAATTGGACCTGAAGAGAGAGGGGACGTCGAGCAAGACAAAGAACCCTCACTGAAGCAGGTAGCACCCGGAGAAGTGCCAGAAACAGGCACTACGAGGATGCGTGAAACGGTGCTCGCCGAAGTTGCACAAAGCAGTCCCACGTCGCCGGAGACCAACTTAGAAAGTCGTGCAATGCAGGTTAGAGTGCCGTGGACCCAGGCTTGGCTGTGCACAAAGGATTTCCGCCGGAAGTGCACAGGGGCCGGAGTAGCTGCAAAGTCGCTGTTCCCAGCAATGCGGCCCAGCGAGGTGAGGCAAGGACTTACCTCCTCCAAACTTGGGCTGAAGAGTCACTGGACTGTGGGGGTCACTTGGACAGAGTCGCTGGATTCGAGGGACCTCGCTCGTCGTGCTGAGAGGAGACCCAAGGGACCGGTAATGCAGCTTTTTGGTGCCTGCGGTTGCAGGGGGAAGATTCCGTCGACCCACGGGAGATTTCTTCGGAGCTTCTGGTGCAGAGAAGAGGCAGGCTACCCCCACAGCATGCACAAGCAGGAAAACAGTCGAGAAGGCGGCAGGATCAGCGTTACAGAGTTGCAGTAGTCGTCTTTGCTACTATGTTGCAGGTTTGCAGGCTTCCAGCGCGGTCAGCGGTCGTTTCCTTATCAGAAGGTGAAGAGGGAGATGCAGAGGAACTCGGATGAGCTCAAGCATTCGTTATCTAAAGTTTCCCCAGAGACAGAGACCCTAAATAGCCAGAAAAGAGGGTTTGGCTACTTAGGAGAGAGGATAGGCTACTAACACCTGAAGGAGCCTATCAGCAGGAGTCTCTGACGTCACCTGGTGGCACTGGCCACTCAGAGCAGTCCAGTGTGCCAGCAGCACCTCTGTTTCCAAGATGGCAGAGGTCTGGAGCACACTGGAGGAGCTCTGGACACCTCCCAGGGGAGGTGCAGGTCAGGGGAGTGGTCACTCCCCTTTCCTTTGTCCAGTTTCGCGCCAGAGCAGGGGCTAAGGGGTCCCTGAACCGGTGTAGACTGGCTTATGCAGAATTGGGCACATCTGTGCCCAAGAAAGCATTTCCAGAGGCTGGGGGAGGCTACTCCTCCCCTGCCTTCACACCATTTTCCAAAGGGAGAGGGTGTCACACCCTCTCTCAGAGGAAGTTCTTTGTTCTGCCATCCTGGGCCAGGCCTGGCTGGACCCCAGGAGGGCAGATGCCTGTCTGAGGGGTTGGCAGCAGCAGCAGCTGCAGTGAAACCCCAGGAAGGGCAGTTTGGCAGTACCAGGGTCTGTGCTACAGACCACTGGGATCATGGGATTGTGCCAACTATGCCAGGATGGCATAGAGGGGGCAATTCCATGATCATAGACATGTTACATGGCCATATTCGGAGTTACCATGGTGAAGCTACATATAGGTAGTGACCTATATGTAGTGCACGCGTGTAATGGTGTCCCCGCACTCACAAAGTTCAGGGAATTGGCTCTGAACAATGTGGGGGCACCTTGGCTAGTGCCAGGGTGCCCTCACACTAAGTAACTTTGCACCCAACCTTTACCAGGTAAAGGTTAGACATATAGGTGACTTATAAGTTACTTAAGTGCAGTGTAAAATGGCTGTGAAATAACGTGGACGTTATTTCACTCAGGCTGCAGTGGCAGGCCTGTGTAAGAATTGTCAGAGCTCCCTATGGGTGGCAAAAGAAATGCTGCAGCCCATAGGGATCTCCTGGAACCCCAATACCCTGGGTACCTCAGTACCATATACTAGGGAATTATAAGGGTGTTCCAGTAAGCCAATGTAAATTGGTAAAAATGGTCACTAGCCTGTCAGTGACAATTTGGAAAGAAATGAGAGAGCATAACCACTGAGGTTCTGATTAGCAGAGCCTCAGTGAGACAGTCACTACACAGGTAACACATTCAGGCACACTTATGAGCACTGGGGCCCTGGGTTACCAGGGTCCCAGTGACACATACAACTAAAACAACATATATACAGTGAAAAATGGGGGTAACATGCCAGGCAAGATGGTACTTTCCTACACAACCCCCCCCCCCAAACGAAGGACAATAAGACTAGCCATTACCTGATGAGTCTTCATTGTCTAAGTGGAAATATCTGGAGAGTCCATCTGCATTGGAGTGGCTACTCCCAGGTCTATGTTCCACTGTATAGTCCATTCCCTGTAGGGATATGGACCACCTCAACAATTTAGGATTTTCACCTTTCATTTGTTTTAGCCAAAGTAGAGGTTTGTGGTCTGTCTGAACAATGAAGTGAGTGCCAAACAGGTATGGCCTCAACTTCTTCAGAGCCCAGACCACAGCAAAGGCCTCCCTCTCTATGGCAGACCAACGCTTTTCTCTAGGGGTCAACCTTCTACTAATAAAAGCTACAGGTTGATCCTGGCCCTCAGAATTAAGTTGTGATAGGACTGCCCCTACTCCTAATTCAGATGCATCAGTTTGGACATAGAATTTTTTAGAGTAACAAGGGCTTTTCAGGACAGGTGCAGAGCACATGGCCTGCTTCAGCTCCTCAAAAGCTTTCTGACAGCTTGCTGTCCATAATACCTTTTTAGGCATTTTCTTGGATGTCAGGTCATTAAGAGGGGCTGCAATGGAGCCATAGTTCTTAATGAACCTCCTGTAATACCCAGTGAGGCCTAGGAAGGCTCTCACCTGAGTCTGAGTGGTAGGGGGAACCCAATCAATAATAGTTTGGATTTTCCCCTGAAGTGGTGCAATCTGTTCCCCACCAACAAGGTGTCCCAGATAAACCACCTTACCCTGCCCTATCTGGCACTTTGAAGCCTTGATAGTGAGGCCTGCCTTTTGCAGGACCTCCAAAACTTTCCATAGGTGGACCAGGTGATCATCCCAGCTGGAGCTAAAGACAGCTATATCGTCCAAATATGCTGCACTGAAAGCTTCCAGCCCTTGCAGGACTGTGTTCACCAACCTTTGAAAAGTGGCAGGTGCATTTTTCAAACCAAAAGGCATTACAGTAAACTGGTAATGTCCTCCAATGGTAGAAAATGCAGTCTTAGGTTTAGCATCTTCTGATAATTTGATCTGCCAATACCCTGCAGTCAAATCAAAAGTGCTTAGATACTTGGCAGATGCCAGTGTATCTATAAGCTCATCTGCCCTGGGTATAGGGTGAGCATCAGTTTTGGTTACCAAGTTGATACCTCTATAGTCTACACAAAACCGCATTTCCTTCTTTCCATCTTTAGAATTGGGTTTTGGTACCAGTACTACAGGAGAAGCCCATGGACTGTCAGAGTGCTCAACCACTCCTAGTTCCAACATTTTCTGAACTTCTTGCTTTATGCAGTCCCTGACATGGTCAGGCTGCCTATAGATCTTACTTTTGACAGGTAAACTGTCTCCAGTATCTATAGTGTGCTCACACCAAGAAGTGGTGCCTGGCACAGTAGAGAAGAGTTCTGAAAATTGTCCTAGGAGATTTATGCAATTATCTTTCTGCTCAGCAGTAAGACAATCAGCCAAAACTACACCTTCCACAAGAGCATCTTGTTCTGTGGAAGAGAAGAGATCAGGTAGAGGATCACTGTCTTCTTCCTGTCCCTCATCTGTTGCCATGAGCAGGGTGAGATCAGCCCTATCATAGTAGGGTTTCAGGCGGTTGACATGGAGCACCCTAAGGGGACTCCTGGCAGTGCCTAAGTCAACCAAGTAGGTGACTTCACCCTTCTTTTCAACAATTGTGTGGGGTCCACTCCATTTATCTTGGAGTGCTCTTGGGGCCACAGGCTCCAAGACCCACACTTTCTGCCCTGGTTGGTACTGAACCAAAACAGCCTTCTGATCATGCCATTGCTTCTGGAGCTCTTGGCTGGCCTGAAGGTTTTTACTGGCCTTTTTCATGTACTCAGCCATCCTTGATCTGAGGCCAAGTACATAATCCACAATATCCTGCTTAGGAGCTTTTAAAGGTTGTTCCCAACCCTCCTTTACAAGTGTGAGTGGACCCCTAACAGGGTGTCCAAAAAGAAGTTCAAAGGGGCTGAAGCCCACTCCTTTCTGGGGTACCTCCCTGTAGGCAAAAAGGAGGCATGATAGAAGGATATCCCATCTCCTGCGGAGTTTTTCAGGGAGACCCATAATCATGCCTTTGAGAGTTTTATTAAATCTCTCCACCAGTCCATTTGTTTGTGGATGATAGGGTGTTGTGAACTTGTACGTTACACCACACTCCTTCCACATGGCCTTTAAGTATGCAGACATGAAATTGCTTCCCCTGTCTGATACCACTTCCTTTGGGAAGCCCACTCTGGAAAATATTCCCAGGAGGGCCTTTGCCACTGCAGGAGCTGTAGTGGTCCTTAAAGGAATAGCTTCCGGATATCTTGTGGCATGGTCCACTACCACCAAGATAAACCTATTGCCTGAAGCAGTAGGAGGGTCAAGGGGGCCAACTGTGTCAACCCCTACCCTTTCAAAGGGAACCCCAACCACAGGCAGTGGGATAAGGGGTGCCTTTGGAGTGCCACCTGTCTTGCCACTGGCTTGACAGGTTTCACAGGACTTACAAAATTCCTTTGTGTCCTCAGACATCCTAGGCCAATGAAACAATGGTACCAATCTGTCCCAAGTTTTCATTTGACCCAGGTGCCCAGCTAAGGGAATGTCATGTGCCAGTGTTAGGAGGAACTTTCTGTACTCCTGAGGAATCACTAATCTCCTGGCAGCTCCAGGTTTAGGATCCCTATGCTCAGTGTACAAGAGGTTGTCCTCCCAGTAAACTCTGTGAGAGTCACTGACATCCCCATTAGCCTGTTTGACAGCTTGCTGTCTGAGACCCTCTAATGTGGGACAGGTTTGCTGTGCCACACTCAGCTCCCCTCTGGCAGGCCCCCCTTCACCCAAAAGCTCAGCAGTGTCTGCTTCCAGCTCCTCTGGTGTAGGTTCTGCACAGGGAGGGAATTCTTCTTCCTCAGAAGTAGAATCCACTGTAGAGGGAGGGATAGTAGGAAGTGGTTTGCTTCTACTAGCCCTAGCTTTAGGGAGCACTTGGTCCATTGTTCCAGGATCCAAGCTTCCCTGTCCTTTTTGCTTTTTGGCCTGAGCCCTTGTCAAAGCAAAAATATGCCCTGGGATGCCCAGCATTGCTGCATGGGCCTCCAACTCCACATCTGACCAAGCTGATGTCTCCAAATCATTCCCTAATAGACAGTCTACAGGTAAATCTGAAGCTACCACAACTTTCTTTGGACCAGTTACCCCCCCCCAGTTGAGATTTACAACAGCCATGGGGTGGCTTTGTGTTATGTTGTGAGCATCGGTTACTTGGTACTGGTGTCCAAGTATGTGTTGTTCAGGGTGCACCAGTTTCTCAATCACCATTGTGACACTGGCACCTGTGTCCCTGTAGGCCTGGACCTCAACACCATTTATTAGGGTTAGTTGCTTGTACTTCTCCAAGTTATGGGGGCAAGCAACCAAAGTGGCTAAATCAATAGCCCCTTCAGAGACTAAAGTAGCCTCTGTGGTCTCCCTAATCAGACCAACCCCAACTAAATTACCAAAAGTGAGCCCAGCTACTCCCTTGGATTGGCTATTAGTAGGTTTGCTCCCACCACCACTGCTATTAGTAGGGACACTAGGTGTAGCAGTAGGGGTTGTAGTGGTAGGAGCTGTGGTGCCTTTCTTTGGACAACTGGGATCTGTTGTCCAATGGCCTTTTATTTTACATAAATAGCACCATGGTTTCTTTTCCTTGTTCTGATTAAAGGAGGATTTGGACCCACCACCCCCACCAGAGTGTTTTTGTGGGCCTGATGAAGACTCATTTTTAGATTTGTCCCCACCCTTGTCAGAAGACTTACCATCCTTCTTTTTGTTGCCATCTTTGTCACCCCCTGTATGAACTTTTCTGTTCACTCTTGTTCTGACCCATTTGTCTGCCTTCTTTCCCAATTCTTGGGGAGAGGTCGGATCAGAGTCCACCAAGTACTGGTGCAACAAATCAGACACACAATTATTAAGAATATGCTCTCTCAGGATCAAGTTATACAGGCTGTCATAATCAGTAACTTTACTGCCATGTAACCACCCCTCCAAGGCCTTCACTGCCTGGTCAATGAAATCAACCCAGTCTTGTGAAGACTCCTTTTTGGTCTCTCTGAACTTTATCCTGTACTGTTCAGTGGTTAAGCCATAACCATCCAGGAGTGCATTCTTAAGAACTTGGAAATTATTAGCATCATTTTCTTTCACAGTAAGGAGCCTATCCCTACCTTTTCCACTAAATGATAGCCATAGGATAGCAGCCCACTGCCTTTGAGGGACATCCTGTACAACACAGGCCCTCTCAAGTGCAGCAAACCACTTGTTAATGTCATCCCCCTCCTTATAAGGGGGAGCTATCTTGTGCAGATTCCTGGAATCATGCTCTTTTGCAGGATGACTATGGGGAATACTGCTGCTGCCACCATGGGTATCTAAACCCAACTTCTGTCTTTCCTTCTCTAATTCAAAAGACTGTCTATCCAAATCCAGCTGTTGCTTTTTAAGCTTCAGTCTGGTTTGTTCCACCCTCAACTTATTGAGTTCCCTCTCTAACATTCTGTCATCAGGGTTGGTGGGAGGGACATTTCTAGAAACAGAGCTATGATGGGAATGAACAGAAGGAGACCTGTCCCTTACAGAAGCCAACTTAACAGCTTGGTTTACAGAAACATTACTACCAGTATGGTGAGAATAAATGCTTTTGCTATGATGTGAGACAACACTATTTATTTGGTGTGGCTCATCATCATTACCATCTATGCTAGATTGTCTAGTAATGGGCAGGCTATGAAGTTTCTTTCCTGAATCTTTTCCTGGGGGAGTCCCTGAATCAGATTGGGAACTATTAGGTACTTTTTCAACAGATGGGGCACCTATGGCCTTATCCTGTTCTCTAAGCATGTTAATTAACAGTTCCAAGGCAGGATTCTTCCCTACACTCAAACCTCTCTCTATACAGAGACTCCTTGCTCTTTTCCAGCTAAGGTTGTCATATGCAAGTTTGGACAGATCAACACTTTGGCCTGTGCCAGACATTTTTTTAGAGAGAGTTAAAGTGATAGAGAAAGAGACAAAAGTTTTCAGAACTTTTTGGAAAGACAGAAAAAAAACTTTTTAAACTTTTAAGAACTTTTTGAAAGTTTAGGAGTACTTTTCAGCACTTAGAAAAGAGTGAAAAGAGGAAATGCAAAACTTTTTGGCTATGTGTATATACACTGACCTTGTTTTGTATATTTTTCTCTTATGAAAAGTACAATGACAAGAGTGGTAAGTAGTCTCAAGCACTTATCCCACCACTGCACAACCAATGTAGGAGGCTGGACTGGCTTGTAGTGAGTACCAAGGGGTACTTGCACCTTGCACCAGGCCCAGTTATCCCTTATTAGTGTATAGGGTGTCTAGCAGCTTAGGCTGATAGATAATGGTAGCTTAGCAGAGCAGCTTAGGCTGAACTAGGAGACGTGTGAAGCTACTACAGTACCACTTAGTGTCATATGCACAATATCATAAGAAAACACAATACACAGTTCTACTAAAAATAAAGGTACTTTATTTTTATGACAATATGCCAAAGTATCTTAGAGTGTACCCTCAGTGAGAGGATAGGAAATATACACAAGATATATATACACAATAGCAAAAATATGCAGTATAGTCTTAGAAAACAGTGCAAACAATGTATAGTTACAATAGGATGCAATGGGGAAACATAGGGATAGGGGCAACACAAACCATATACTCCAAAAGTGGAATGCGAACCACTAATGGACCCCAAACCTATGTGACCTTGTAGAGGGTCGCTGGGACTATTAGAAAATAGTGAGAGTTAGAAAAATAACCCTCCCCAAGACCCTGAAAAGTGAGTGCAAAGTGCACTAAAGTTCCCCTAAGGACAAAATAGTCGTGTTAGAGGAATAATGCAGGAAAGACACAAACCAGCAATGCAACAACTGTGGATTTCCAATCTAGGGTACCTGTGGAACAAGGGGACCAAGTCCAAAAGTCACAAGCAAGTCAGAGATGGGCAGATGCCCAGGAAATGCCAGCTGCGGGTGCAAAGAAGCTTCGACTGGACAGAAGAAGCTGAGGTTTCTGCAGGAACGAAAAGGGCTAGAGACTTCCCCTTTGGTGGACGGATCCCTCTCACCTTTGAGAGTCGTGCAGAAGTGTTTTCCCGCCGGAAGGACGCCAACAAGCCTTGCTAGGCGCAAATCGTGCGTTTGGCGTTTTTGGACGCTGCTGGGGCCCAGGAGGGACCAGGAGGTCGCAAATTGGACCTGAAGAGAGAGGGGACGTCGAGCAAGACAAAGAGCCCTCACTGAAGCAGGTAGCACCCGGAGAAGTGCCAGAAACAGGCACTACGAGGATGCGTGAAACGGTGCTCGCCGAAGTTGCACAAAGGAGTCCCACGTCGCCGGAGACCAACTTAGAAAGTCATGCAATGCAGGTTAGAGTGCCGTGGACCCAGGCTTGGCTGTGCACAAAGGATTTCCGCCGGAAGTGCACAGGGGCCGGAGTAGCTGCAAACTCGCGGTTCCCAGCAATGCAGCCCAGCGAGGTGAGGCAAGGACTTACCTCCACCAAACTTGGGCTGAAGAGTCACTGGACTGTGGGGGTCACTTGGACAGAGTCGCTGGATTCGAGGGACCTCGCTCGTCGTGCTGAGAGGAGACCCAAGGGACCGGTAATGCAGCTTTTTGGTGCCTGCGGTTGCAGGGGGAAGATTCCGTCGACCCACGGGAGATTTCTTCGGAGCTTCTGGTGCAGAGAAGAGGCAGGCTACCCCCACAGCATGCACAAGCAGGAAAACAGTCGAGAAGGCGGTAGGATCAGCGTTAGAGTTGCAGTAGTCGTCTTTGCTACTATGTTGCAGGTTTGCAGGCTTCCAGCGCGGTCAGCGGTCGTTTCCTTATCAGAAGGTGAAGAGGGAGATGCAGAGGAACTCGGATGAGCTCGTGCATTCGTTATCTAAAGTTTCCCCAGAGACAGAGACCCTAAATAGCCAGAAAAGAGGGTTTGGCTACTTAGGAGAGAGGATAGGCTACTAACACCTGAAGGAGCCTATCAGCAGGAGTCTCTGACGTCACCTGGTGGCACTGGCCACTCAGAGCAGTCCAATGTGCCAGCAGCACCTCTGTTTCCAAGATGGCAGAGGTCTGGAGCACACTGGAGGAGCTCTGGACACCTCCCAGGGGAGGTGCAGGTCAGGGGAGTGGTCACTCCCCTTTCCTTTGTCCAGTTTCACGCCAGAGCAGGGGCTAAGGGGTCCCTGAACCGGTGTAGACTGGCTTATGCAGAATTGGGCACATCTGTGCCCAAGAAAGCATTTCCAGAGGCTGGGGGAGGCTACTCCTCCCCTGCCTTCACACCATTTTCCAAAGGGAGAGGGTGTCACACCCTCTCTCAGAGGAAGTTCTTTGTTCTGCCATCCTGGGCCAGGCCTGGCTGGACCCCAGGAGGGCAGATGCCTGTCTGAGGGGTTGGCAGCAGCAGCAGCTGCAGTGAAACCCCAGGAAGGGCAGTTTGGCAGTACCAGGGTCTGTGCTACAGACCACTGGGATCATGGGATTGTGCCAACTATGCCAGGATGGCATAGAGGGGGCAATTCCATGATCATAGACATGTTACATGGCCATATTCGGAGTTACCATGGTGAAGCTACATATAGGTAGTGACCTATATGTAGTGCACGCGTGTAATGGTGTCCCCGCACTCACAAAGTTCAGGGAATTGGCTCTGAACAATGTGGGGGCACCTTGGCTAGTGCCAGGGTGCCCTCACACTAAGTAACTTTGCACCCAACCTTTACCAGGTAAAGGTTAGACATATAGGTGACTTATAAGTTACTTAAGTGCAGTGTAAAATGGCTGTGAAATAACGTGGACGTTATTTCACTCAGGCTGCAGTGGCAGGCCTGTGTAAGAATTGTCAGAGCTCCCTATGGGTGGCAAAAGAAATGCTGCAGCCCATAGGGATCTCCTGGAACCCCAATACCCTGGGTACCTCAGTACCATATACTAGGGAATTATAAGGGTGTTCCAGTAAGCCAATGTAAATTGGTAAAAATGGTCACTAGCATGTCAGTGACAATTTGGAAAGAAATGAGAGAGCATAACCACTGAGGTTCTGATTAGCAGAGCCTCAGTGAGACAGTTAGTCACTACACAGGTAACACATTCAGGCACACTTATGAGCACTGGGGCCCTGGGTTACCAGGGTCCCAGTGACACATACAACTAAAACAACATATATACAGTGAAAAATGGGGGTAACATGCCAGGCAAGATGGTACTTTCCTACAGTAAGCCTCTGTGAAGGTAATCAAGTCTTTTGGCCCAGTTCACAGGCCATCCTTTCAAGGGCACAACACCTCCCCACACCCAAGGCCTTCTGTCCCTGACTGGGAGCACGTTCTTACCACATTCACACTAATTACTGGGTGGCAAACGTGAGACAGCAAAATGCAGATTTAGGTTCCAGGGACACTAGGCAGGGCAAAGGTGGCTTTCTAAAATTCATGTTTCCAAAATATATATCACAAAACCGACTTCAGCAGTGGATTGAGTCTGTAGTAAATATTTCAAAAACTCCATCATTACATTTTGAAATTTTAGGAAACTGGTTTCCTAGGCAGAGATATTACTTATTACAACTGATATTGTATTCTATTGGTTTCCTGTAGATCTATCAACCCTCCTACAGTGGAAATAGCTTTAAGGTGCTAGTCACTGTAAGGACATATTTAACTATACTTATATGTCCTACCTTTATAAGTACCATGCACCATGCCTTATGGACAATAAGGCCTACTTATGGATGACTTGTTGATATTTAAAAGAAAGGTTCAGGCCTGTCAAAAAAGGTTAAAGTCCAGTGGTAGCAGTTATCAGCCCTGGGTACACTTGGCACCATATATTTGGAACTTATAGGCAAACAACATAATCAGGTGTATACCAATTTCACCATGTTAAAAGGAGGAGCACAAGCAATTTACCACTGGTTAGCACGGGTAACATGCACAGAAATCCATAGCCAACAAAAATAGTGCTTAGCTAAATGCAAATAATTCCAGGATGACCCTGCAGAAACCATCATGGCTCACTTTTCTAGCTCATTTTTCTACCACATGCAGTGTGTGAGGTAGTCCCGGAAAGTGTTCTCAATATTGAAGCATTGGCTACATTTCTCAGGTTTTTGAGATTTTCTTCAACTCCCTGGACTTCTTCTGGCTACTCCTCCAACTACACTACACTACACTACACTACACTGAGTTGGTTCACAGGTTGTTTGACTTTGTTACCTTTTTTCTGGCCTAGGTGAAAATGTCATCTCTCATGACGGTCAAAGAGAAGATCTCCTATCAAAATTAGTTCTTCTAGACAATGAAAGATCTATGTTGTATAACCTTACGTGAGTTGCCTATATGGCTTGTAGCCGAAGCATGAGGTCTCAAAGACTGTTCGTTCGAAGATCCTTAAGGGCCAAGAAAGACGAGACTGGCATGGTACCGCTTGGAAATGGAGGATTTCCCTTTTGAAGTGGATGTAAACCTCTTCTGGGAGTGATTCCATACAGTGTGCTCCACCAAGTACTTCACAAAGGTGGAACAAATAAAGAAACCTTTACAATTTCCAGGGACTGAATTTTCTGAAAAAAGGAAGAGCCAGGGTTCACTTTCAGAAAGAACAAACAAATGTTCCTCTGACATAGTACCAAAGAATTCTTAGCATTCTCTGCTCACATGGTTGTGTGAAAATGTACCTTTTCAGAGGCTCACTCAGAATTCCAGCCCAAAGCAACAACAGGAAGCCTCTCACTGACAAAGAAGGAACACAGCCAATCAGCGACCATCTCTCAGGCATTGGGTTCAGCGCCCACAACCACCCTGTCAGTGAAGTCCCTCTCAAGATGACTGTTGACTACGTCACCATTGACTGCCTTTGTGACAACAGTTGCATTAATTACACTGTCAACGACCATGGCTTCAGGGCTTCGCTATACCACCTTTACTGGAAAGTCCTTTGTCTTCTTCAAGGATTCTACCTTTGCCATTGAAGGTGTGAGCACAGCTACCAATGCATGTTCTGGATTCTTAGCTGGAAGCATGCATTAATGCTCAGGAACAATCTGATACAGCCAATATTCCAATACATCTGGATGTGCAGTTTATCCAGGACTTGGAGCCTACTGGGGAGAAACATAGACACCTGCAAAGTGAAGAGGCCCCAGAATGGGCTTATGATGAACAACAGGTGTACAACAAATGTTACGGAAACTAGAAGCAACCGTATGAGACCAGACAGCACTGCTGTGACCCACCTGTGTTGCAGGTATTGGTAGTCTGTCTTAATGTCCTGCTCCAAATAATGGGGACCTTGCAAAGAAAGTGCCAGCCCTACTAGGTTGTTTGCCAATAAGTGCTTGTCCTTCCGCAACATCCTCACCAGCCCAACCCCCAGTGGCTGCGCCTCCTCATTCTCATTTGTTGCCTGATTAACCACTTTCTCTTCCTAAACAGCCCCCTCAGCTAGTACACTCAATACCACCCACACCTCAGAAGATGGGCAAGGATAACGATCTGCATGGCCGTAACCATGAGGCATACCAAGGGATGATGGTGAGGTGCCTGTGATTGGGCTGAATGAGGTGGAAGATCACCACAGTGATGATGAATGGAGACACTGTTGTCCCTGAGGAGGGAAATAAGACAACGTCACAGCCAGAGTCCTGGCCCAGTGACATTGTTCATTTCCACGCAGTACTTCGGATAGGACCCAAAAGGTTTGGCCTACTTATTGTGGCGGGGGCAGGGAACGAATACTAACTTTGTGTTTTAAAGGAACAGTCAAGTAAGTCCAGTAAAGTAAATCCCAATTCTGCATTACCTCAAAAGGGCTAAATCTGATAAAGACACCCGCAACAGTCCAGTCTGTCAGTCCTCATCTGGAGAAAATAGGGAACAGGTTTCTGCACCTTGTTCTGCCTTCCTACTTATCTCCTATCGGAGCTTACAGAACCTCTCTGGAATGCACTTCTGAGTTTAAAGAAGACCTTTATTGTTGTTAATTCTTCCCCACCCACAAGTTCTTGAGAGACGAATTAATAGACTTCAAGCACACGTTCAAAAGAGTAAAAGTAGTCGCAGCAATGAAAGCAAAATATATCACAGTACTTCTCAGTTGCAATGTACACAGCAGATTATATTAGCAAAGCATAAAAATCAAAATTCATCACCGTATGAGCAAGTAGGACCTATCTTCAGCTTCATCTTTCTGGGGTCTGCAAGTTGATGACTCCGGTCAACTGCGAAAAAGAGATTATCTACCCACACGGGAGACTGGCAACTGGCGCCTAGTTCCAGCCTGAAGTCAAGCAGATTTGGATCTAACTCACTGTAGCCCAGAGTCATCCTTACAAAAGCGTGCCCCCTCCTCTTAGACTCGGGAAAACTACGCAAGCCTTTGGAGACTGGCCAGATCTCCTAGACTTCTCCTCTTCCCAAGCCTGAGCAGAAAGGAAAACACCAAATGTACTCTCTCTTATCAGGTCTAGTCTGGTGTGAAGAAAACAGCTTGGTTCATCTTGTGGAAAAACACAGCTTGGAAGAATACAGACATCTGCGATGTTTCAACTGCAATGTCTAACTCCACGTTAAAGCCAATAGGCAGCTAACCTAAATATCAAATGTAATGTCTAATATCATGTCAAAGCCAATAGGCAGCTGAGCTGAATACAAAATGTAATGGCTAATGCCATGTCAAAGCCAATAGGCGGCTAGACTGAATACAGAAAGTAATGGCTAATGCCATGTCAAAGCCAATAGGCGGCTAAACTGAACAAAACATATAGGCGGTCATTCTGACCGCGCGCGGCCCGCCATGCGGTCACCGCCAAATGGCCGCTCCGCGGTCAGGAGACCGCGGATGGCATTCTGGCTTTCCCGCTGGGCCGGCGGGCGACCGCCAAAAGGGCGCCCCCTGGAAAGGCCCTGCAACGAGGAAGCCGGCTCCAAATGGAGCCGGCGGAGTTGCAGGGGTGCGACGGGTGCAGTTGCACCCGTCGTGATTTTCACTGTCTGCAAAGCAGACAGTGAAAATCTTCATGGGGCCCTGTTAGGGGGCCCCTGCACTGCCCATGCCAGTGGCATGGGCAGTGCAGGGGCCCCCAGGGGCCCCACGACACCTGTTCCCGCCATCCTGTTCCTGGCGGTAAGAACCGCCAGAAACAGGGTGGCGGGAAGGGGGTCGGAATCCCTATGGCGGCATTGCAAGCAGCGCCACCATGGAGGATTCCCTGGGCCAGGGTAAAACCGGCGGGAAACCGCTGGTTCCCCTTTTCTGACCGTGGCTTTACTGCCGCGGTCAGAATGGCCCTGGAAGCACCGCAAGCCTGTTGGTGGTGCTTCCGTGGTCCCCGGCTCTGGCGGTCATGGACCGCCAGGGTCGGAATGACCCCCATAATGTGCTACTAGTGAACATTGAGCAACTAATATGCGCAGTAGTGAAACACAGTCATTGGTCAAACACAATTAATAGCATCACACACCTGTATGCCTTACTGTTCATCATAAGGCAGGTTTCAAAGCTGCAGCGCAGTGGAAGCCCAAAAATATTGATAATCTGGTATAGGGTGACTGCCATCAAGGGAAGGTAGTGCACATAATTTCTTCTCTGGTTGACCTCAGAGGACAAAGAACAAAGCCAAATCAGTTGTTCAGCTGGGGGTGAACTCTACTACAGCTATAATGAATGTCACAAATACAGGCTTCCGCCATTCAGGGTTGAGCTTCAGTAAACCGAAGACTGAGCAGTTAATATCCACCTCTTTCCGCCCTGAAGTACAAGCCAAGCTTTTCAGCATGCCATTTGAAGGGGAGACTATCTTTGAAAAATATGCCTAAGACAACCTGCAATCAATTAAAATGGACATAGGCATGACTCATTTCCCTGGGACCCCTCCCGTACATATAATCTTCCTATTGTGGCTTTAGAACATCAAAGGGATATAGAGGTGCTTCTGGCCAGTATGGTGGCAAGCATAGACCTCGTTGCTCAGACAGACATTCGGGATACAACTGTGGTGACGCCTAGGTGGAGGCCGAACCCACCACTTATATCTGACGTCCTAATGGTGCCTTTGCCACCACCCCGAATCAGGCCATGGTGGGGGAGGGGATAGAATCTCGCACTCTGCATCCAAATGGAGAAATATCACGACTGACCACTGGTTGCTACAACTTATCGAATCAGTACTCAGGTTGTGGAATTCCTTAAAAATCCGCCTGGTCTTTCTTCAGTAAAGGACCATCACTTGTTCTTGGTAACCCTTCAAGAAGTCCTTTTGCTACTGGAAATAGTTCTTCACCTTCCTGGATGTACAGTGCACATACATCCACGTCCCCCTATCCCCAAACCGCAGACTGTATTTGTGATTTTCAGTGGCAGCGCAGGACTGTTGATTCAGAGCACTCCTTTTGGACTGAAGTCTGCTCTGGATAATCACAAGGAGCCTTTTTTCTGAGACAGTCCATGTATGGGAATACCCAGTGGACCTATTGGCTGATGAAAGGGCCCTTTGCAGAGGAAGCTGCCATCTCCACACCATCGACCAGTTGCATTGATTAGGTCCTCTGCTTGTCCCACTACAAGATTCCAGTTGCTTTGAGCAATCCTGGACATATATCTCATTTTCATCAGAGAAACTACAAATGTTGTCAACAACCCTTCTATGGTGCCAGACATTCACGTTCAAAATATACAAGTCATTGCTTGGTCTTATTCTCCTGTATAGGGCTCATTCCATTGTGCCACCTTCATATGAGACCACCCAACAGGAATAGTAACTCCAATGACCGCATGCAACAGGCACTTTGGATGATGTTGGAAGATTCACTTCTCGTCTGAAACAAGTACTTTTGCTGTGGTGATTTCATGAATACCTCAGTGTTGGCTTCCCCTTTCAAATGATTTTAGACAGGATTGTAATGATAGTTGCCTCTTAAGATGAGGGCACTCACTTGCAAGAGCTATCTGCAAGAAGCATGAGATTGGAGGAAGAGAAATTGTTCAGTATCAACACCGTGGAACTCCAAGCCACTACATTAGGACTGCCGATCTGGGCTGATCAAATCAGAACCAATGACGCAATCCCTATGAATTACATTGCCAAACAAGGAGGGGCGAGGTCCCAGAATATTGGAGGAGGCACAACTACTATGGGGCGGAGCAATGCGAACAGAGGAAATACCTCTGTGGAACGTGCACCAGGGAATCAAAATCGCGAGGCAGGAACCCTCAGTTGTTCATTGTTAGATTGCCATGAGTAGGAACCCCACAATCAACAGATCTTCAGTAAGTGGGGTTACCCCACACTAGACCTATTCAACACTCTGAAGAACAAAAATTTTCCATCCTATTTACTGGCAACCAGACTCCAGTGCAATGCATAGGCATGGTAGAGCGTTTTGCTTATCCTGTTTTCCATTTCCCCTCATTCTTAGCGTTCCTCAGGTGGCCAAGACCATCATGTTCACTGATATTGATATCCCCTGCCTCATGGTCATACTAATTTCAGCAGGTAGACCTAGCCGACATGTCGGACATCTGCCTACCTCACAGAAAATTCACCTGAAAGTCTTATCCGGTAACAACGGACAAATCCTTCATTATGACTTGAACCTGCTAAACTGGTCAGCACCTGATCATCTAGAATTCACCTAGTTTGATTTGACTGCAGAGCAATACTGGTGTAAGTATGCTAACACCTGCTACAATTAAAAGCTACTGATAATCAAACAGTAGGGCAGCCCAATAACCGCAAGCAAACTGCATCAGATTATCAATGGGACAAATGAGGGTGCTTCTAAGGCATTTCTGACACTCATATTCAAACGAAACCATTGCCATGTTCTGGTTAGGTGGGGAGGGAGGAGGAATACCTGTCTATCAATAGCTGGATAAGTTGACTTGATTTCAGTAGTGACAGAGCTACACAAACAGGGTCTATGAACAGTTAACCTTCAGAACTTCACAGTCAACCTTCAAAAGTTGTCTCTGACTCGCTGGAAAAGTGGGCACAGCCCTGAAAGCAAAGAGGCGTAGTGTTTAAGAATTTTATTACCCTGCCTTTTGCTTTCGGTATCAATGTTTCGAAGAATTACTCCTGATCATATTGTCTGAAACCAACAGTGCACAAGGGCACTGAGTTCTCTTTGGGTCATTTTTTGCACTCTTGATTCTGATGGTTTTACATCAGAAGGATGATAAATTAATAGCTGTGAACAAAAACAATTATAAAGTAAGTTGCACACCTCTTTGTAGTTGGAAAAAAATCAAAACACACATGCTACAAAAATCCTCAGTTATAAAAGGAAATATTGATTTGTAACTGCTGCTTGAACTTTGATGTACCCCTGTTGAGAATATAAAATGTACTTGCTCAGAGTTCCTGGTTCATAGTCATCTAATCTGTGAGCACTGGCGACTCCCACGAATTACAAGGCTATGACATGTTACAATTCTATTTTATATAATAAATGCCTACTCCTATTAAGTCCATCTAGTGTGTACTCAAGTTTGTAGAGGGTGGGAAATGGTTACTGAAAGTTAGGCCTCCTGCTTTATGGTATTTGTTCTTTTTTTTACAATTTCCATCTGTATTTATCTATATTTATTTTTTGGCCATCTTAATAGTATTTATTCATATTTATTTTTTGCTTTGTGAACAGATGAGGTGATAACTAGTATGTTTCTACATTTATATAATGGATAAACATGCTCTCATACTTTGATGTCTGTCAGGTTTTATCTCATTACACTGCCAAAAATAATAAAATAATAAACCCACATGAAGATTCTGCATAATAGCACAATTAAATGTTGAAATATGCAGTGATTTATACAAATCTCGTTCCGTTTTTTAACTCCCCGTGCTGCCAATATGTACAGCTATTGAACCAAAATTCATTAGTCGTGGCATGGAGAGTCACTAAAAAGAAACCAAATTGTGTGTATTTTTCTGCATCTGAAAATAAATACAGACAGGAAATGTAAAACAGAGTGCCTTACAGTTTACAGAGAAATTTACAGTTGCCCTGAGAAAGTATGGATATACTAAGGGAAGCATGCCATTATACTATAAGTGCATGCTCTGTTGCGAACTACTCTATTGCTTTCAGTTAACCCTCTGCATGCTTCAGTGCCGGGTATTATAAATTACTTCCTGAATTTGCAACGTACCTGCTAGCCAACACATCATTGATGTACATTTGGCTGCTATTGTGACGTGTTGTTAGGATTTGTAAAGCTCTGCAATCACATAAAGGAAGCCCTGGCACTGAATGGAGAAATGTATGCAGTGGAAGCTATCTGTGCTGGAGCAGCCTCGTGTTAGTGTTTTCCCAAAACCGAAGATGGTCATGAACCTGTCTGATGCTAATAGGCAATGAGTTCTGGAGCCTAGCTGCCAAACAGGAGTAAGATCTTCCACCTCTACATTGGTGAAGGATACATGGGACCATAGTTCCATACTTCCAGCTTCCTGAGAACTCTATGAACATCTTAAAATAAGTTAGGAGGACCAGCGCTAGAAAGTGTTATGCAGCCAAATGGAAACAATTTGTCAGTATTGTTCACACCTTCATATTGAACCGTTAACAGCTACAGTACAACACATAGTATATTATCTGTTAGATCACCAAAAGGGTTGGTTGGCCCACACATCAATAAGGAATCATTTAGCAGCGATTGCCGCATACCTTAAAATCAATTAACAGAATTATTGGTGAGGGCAAGAATCTATCTAACTGCAGCATTTGTACAAGGATAGAGTTGAACTAAGCACTCATCGTCTTTTATTACAAAAAGTAGTGCCACCATTTCATTTGAATGAGCATATTGTATGCCTTTTTTCCCCTCAAACCCACAGTCATTAGCAGAGAAGGCTTTGCACACACTAGATGTACTCCTGTACTGCCTGGACCATCTAAAGTCTATCTGGAAAACCAAGCCACTATTTGTTTCTCTTTGACAGTGTCACACTGGCAGCCCTAACTCAAAAGGTGGGTGCTTAGATGGATTAAGGGCATTCTGTTTTCCTTCCCAAAAAAACGTGTACTGCTTAATAAACTTTGAGTGCATTCTACTTGCAGGAAAGTAGCTGCAATGTCGTTCTTGTGTAACATTCCACCTGCAAGACATTTTTAAGGCTGTTTCATTGAGTACCACACACACATTCACTAAACACTACTCTGTGGATATTCATGCAAGCATGAAGCAGTAGTCAGACAGACCATACTCAAACCACTATTCTACATATCTTATGCAGCTGCTTGCAGCATGCGATATATAGCTATACTTGCTACAGACATAAAGTGTTACCTGTAACCATCATTTTGCAGACTGTTGTGCTATAGATTCACATGGGGGGGGGGGCAGTAGTATGTGGTGTCTGTGTTCTGGTGCATTGTGGGTTTCAAGTGAGGTGTCCAGAGTCACCTCGAAATCAAAACTATGCCTTTGAATAAAAACACCTTGTATGGGTCCAAGCACTAGATGGCATAAGCATGACCAGCATGTGAGTCTACCCAAGTACAGACTGCAAAACGTTTTTTACAGGTAAGTAACATTCAGTTTGTTAGAATCTTTCCTGTAATCCCATCCTCCTAATACACCTCTGTAAAAAAAAAAATAAAAAAAATTGATGTCCAGAGTTTTTCATTTTTTATTTGTTTTTGGATCATTAGAGAAATAATGTAGTTTGGGTAGACATTGCTGATCCGGGCCGTTTTTTTTTTCTTTTTCTGGACATGATGATGTAATATTTCAGGAACCATCATACCTATATTCTTTATTTTGGTGTTAAAACATAGGGTTAGGGGTCAAGTAGTGTTATAGTGACAGAAAATAACTCCTCAGTGAAACTTTTCCGTCATTTTCCAAAATGGCGGCTTTAATAGCGGAAGAAGAGACATATATAGAAATTAAAGAAAAAATTGCTTTTAATCCTTTTATGTATACACTAAAGAATGTTTTTGATCTGAGCATGAAAAAAAATAGTGTTCATCACGCCTGTTTTTGACACTTTTTCATAGTACACTTTCTTTGTTTCGGCAATCTGTGCTACATTTGCAGAATGTTGAACAGTTGAGAAGAACGTATCGACGGACATCTTTTTGTTGCACAGGTTTTGCAAGTACATGTAAGTTCTGTGGGTAGAGGCGTTAGAAATGTTGTAGGTTTTAGCACTCCATCAATATCTTCCCAACCAAATTCACACAGTTCTTTCTTTACATATGCATGATCCAAAACATTTACACACCTTCTGATCATTTAGAATGCTCTTTTAATGTGTCCACGCACTGAATATGATGTTGGTGGAAGATCACTTAATGGGACTGATTTCTTGAGCTCACCGTACTGAACATCGTCAAATGTGTGACAGTCAAGACTCGTTTTCCACACATTCATAAAGTATTTTTCTATGTTTTTAAAGTCACGTTGTTGTTCTGTCTCTGCAAATCCTTTTAGAAACTTCACACATTCAGCAGTTAAAGCTCCAAGCAAGCTTTGTTCCAGTTTTGCTCAAAGTGTCATCACCCGTAAGAATATGTGCCTTAATAAGAACACTGGGCATCTCTGGGTCACGTTTCTTATACAGAATATGAAGCAGGATTAAGAGTCTTTTCTCTCCTGTTCCATAATGTATCCAAAACTCTGACAATCCTTGACTTAAAGAAATTGTAACAAATCTCTGTCTCATTTGACAGTACGACAACTCGATTAGAACGATTTTGAACAGCCCACTCAACGTGTAACACAACACAAAGGTTCGCTTCCTCCAATTTGCTGTTAAGTTTTTCAACAATATGGCCCGTACCTTTTGAATATATCTCTGCAGGCAGCATCTCCTCATTGACAATCATTCTACTTGCAGTAATTGGAAATTAAGTGTTCACTGAAGCATCAGCAATGTTTTAGTTAATTAATATCTCCGTGTTCATCTTGTTCAATGTTGATTACCAGAATTTATCAAGTTCCACAGGTATAGGTGTCAAAGTTTTGACACAGGCAGGTCAGTTGTTTCACTTGTAGACATTAGTCTGATTCTCTCACATTCTTTGACAGATAGTTTGAGATAAATGCCAAAGACAATGTGCAGTTCTTGCAAGGTGCACTCTGACGTTGATATCTGTAGAACAGTCTGAACAACCTCTCCAAAGTTTTGCATGGATTAAATCTTGACCATTCACAAGTGTGGCCGATAGTCCATAACAACAGCAGTTTTCAATGAGTACACCTTTTCAAATTGAAATTCTTTAGGTGAAAGGTTTTTTGTTTTTTTGGGCTCTTGTACGAGTTTGTGCTTCACTGGTTTGGTTGCAGCACCTCCATCAAATAATGCGTTTGTTGGAAGAAGTTCATGTGACTGGATGCCCTTGATAAATTCACACCTTTCTTCTGCTACAGCCATCTCTCTATGTGCTTGCAAAAAGTTTTTTTTTTTTTTTTGGTAACCTGTTTTGTAGTGGCTGGTTGGGCGAAACTCTTACTTTGGCAATTAACGCATAAAAGTTTAGCTTTAGTGATTGCCAAGCAGCTTTTTCTCTTTCAGTACCAATCTCTCCTGCTTCAGATTTGCATATAGTTGTGATCCATGTTTCAGGACATTTAGTGGAAATGTCTTTATATTGTTATCCATATATTGTTTCATCACGAAGTTGAGTAGTTGCACAGGCTCAGTCATTTTAAAGGGGTTTCCTTGCTGCTGAATGAAATGAAGAAGGCTGTCAACATGTTTATTAAAACGTTCCCCTCTCTTTCCCGCACGTTTGTGGTGAGAAATAGTTTCACTATGGTCCATTAATTTTGAATTTGTCAACTCTCTGAAAACATTGCAAATAGAAAGGACGTCATGGTAAACTAGCTGCCACTGAGCAATATATTCACTTTTACATGTCTGACCAATAATTCCCTTGGAGTTTTTTTGTGATCTCTGGCTCGTCTGTTCCAGTTTCATATCTGGAGCCACAACATTGAACTTTTCCTCTGTTTTTCATCATAAAATGCCTTTGAATTAATTTTCTGTAGAGGTATGGTTTTAACACCTCGAGCTACTTCACTCTTTCCAGATACCAGAACCCATATCGCATGTAGTTAATGCAATCAAATTCACGAAACATAGTAATCAGTGACTCCACAGTCTTCACATGCAGTTCCCAATCACCTCCCCGATCAGCATGTACCAAGTTTTTCACTAGAGCTATCATGTGTAAAACATTTCCCCAGTACTTGATAAGTTCATACTATTCTTAACATTCTTTGACAAACTTCACAAACTTGGTTTTCTGATTTTCTGAGTGTGTTTAACATTGCCTGGCTTTGCATTATGTCTTTTGAATGACATGCACCCGTTGCCTTGTTCAAAACCTAATTTGTCATTCTTGTTCCAGAAAGCATTCCAATATTTCTATAGCCTCAGAT
Source organism: Pleurodeles waltl (assembly GCF_031143425.1). Classification (NCBI taxonomy): domain Eukaryota; kingdom Metazoa; phylum Chordata; class Amphibia; order Caudata; family Salamandridae; genus Pleurodeles; species Pleurodeles waltl. Next base: position 190,177,219 of record NC_090451.1, on the reverse strand, counting down.
ATGATGTGCATACCTTATGCATACCTTGTAACGAACGAACGCACATAATGAGTTCCACTCAATACTGACTGTTCAGCTTCCAAAGAATTCAGGCTCAATAAGTGCATCGTCTACGCCACATCCACGGAGAACTTCCTGCACCACTACACTTTTGTCATGCGGAAAAATGCCCATCATTCGATAAAGATCATCAAATTCTACTGGATTGCTCATAAAAATGTCAGCTAAAATACAGAAAACACCATCACGGAAAATTGGCAGGATAAACTGGTCTTCAAATTGTGCACCCAAATTTGTGAAATGTTTTAGAACTGTGTATACTGTTGCGTAGTTTGTGACTGGAGATAGTATTACTGGTAAAAACCCAACCTTCTTCAGTGGGGCGGTATTCTGGGAGTTCAGAGCATGAATTCCAGCCCATGGAGGGACTGGCTTTCGTTCATCCTTCACTCTGCACCGAATAAGCAATATGATAAATTCAGTTGAATGAGCTTTGCAGACCGCAGCATCGGTTAGAAGACGATCCATGTCCTCAGCCACTTTGAAACTTTTTGGCAGACTGGAACATATTGATGGCTTGTAGTGATTTAGCACACGTTGGCAAGGTAGTTGTGTTATAGGTTTGCAGCTTTGTTTCTTTATGCCTGCAGCTGACAGCTTGTTTTTCAGCAACTACTTTATTGGTACAGTCTTGAAAACGCACCATGGCAGTATCATGTGTACTGGATGTTGTAGACAAAGAAGAACTGTCTTCAAAATCAAAATTTTCAAGAGCAGCAGCTGTAAATCTTTTCCTGATAAAGTGACTTGGAAGTGGTGTGCTGTCAGATTCACAAAATCTTACAGCATGCTGCTAACAAGTTCCTGCTCTGTACTATGTCATTATAACTTGTTGATACACCAATCCTATTCATTGAAGTGGTTAGCTCTCTACATTTGCACTTGTCATAGATTGCGTGGGCAGCCATCATGTGTAGCGGAGTTTTCTTTTTGCCGTGATGTAATTCATAAAACATGATTTGGAAAAGACAGTACATTTGCACAGCTTAAGCCTGTCAGTTTGTGGGATCGTTTTTTACTTCTTCGCTTATGTCTTCAAAGCCGTCATCCATGGTGTTGGCTTCTGTTCCAAATTCAAGAACTTTAGTTTGTAACAGTTTTTCTTTGCTGATAGTAAACAATAATGTAAAATGTATTAACATCAGGCGTTCTTGTTGACTCCCATGATTTGTGGAGCCCTGGGTTCTCACAAAAAGTAATTAAGTCAAAAATATAAATCTTGCAGGAACTTTATTAAAATGGTTCCTGCTGATTTTACTTCATCCTGTGATCTTATTTTGGCAGCAAGAACTTCAGGAGTCAAATCAGATGATAACATCAAAAGTGTTGCATTCTTTTTGTTAGACTGACAGCAACAAAAAATCTGTCATTGTGCATTCTCACCTGAAAAATCTTAGTTTCATTATTATAGATCAACACAGTTTCATCAGTGTTGACCATTATTTCTCTGATCTCACTGTGTGTGAGCCCTTAGCCAGCATTCGAGTGGCTCATTGTGAAGTCATATTTTCGAATGTATGCATGCATACTGTTTGGGTGGGCATACAAATGCACTGCAGATACATTCACCTCGCTGTTTAGGTCAGTTACTCGGCTCAAAACTTCATCGTGGAAGAAGCTAGCTATAGATAAAAACATGTTTGCCCTTTGAGACTCACATATTCTCTTCTTTGGTCAATCTCTTTGGCCCTTGTTCTGGCTAGACCACAGAAGATCCTCTTCTTTCTGATCAGTTGTTGGAGGTGGACGAAGGGGAGCCATCGATCTTCTAAGTGGATGTGCATTGGGGTTGGTTGTCGTTGATTTCTCAGAAGACTTGGACACTTGTTGTGATTCACTGGTTTCTGCTATTTTTTTTTTTACACTTTTTTCACTTTTTTTTATATTGTATATGACTTGTAGTACTTGTTGTTACAATGATAAAATATTTGATCCTCTTCATCCATCAGTTTCAATCGTTTGTGAACTTCGTCTTGCTGTGTTTCTGCAGCATCTCAAACTCTGTTCTGTCCAGCCGCAGTTGATGCTAGCTTTTCTTTCAGATTAATTTGGCATATGTAACATTTTTCTTGGTTTAAGGAGTCCTCTGATTTTGCGGTTAGCAACACTCAGGAGGTGAAGATCTTCTACGACCTCCTGCTTCACTCATGTTTACAAATTTGAATCGACGGAAAACCTGAAACAAAAACTATATTAAAATAAATTACCAACATAGTGGCTAAAATACATCATTATCGATCCACCATTTTGGAAAATGGTGGAATGGGTTGCGCTAAGGAGTTATTTTCTGTCTCTATAAGACTACTTGATTCCCCTCCACCCACCCCCCAAACAAAAACCTAGGTTTTGACACCAAAATTAAGTATATAGGTCTCATGAAGCCTGAAATATTACATCATCACTGTAACACATCTGCCATTTTGAAAAATGTTGTCCAGGAACAATTGCCCCGGAGTAGCAACATCTACCCAAGCTAAATTACTTCTCTAATGATACAAAAACAAAAATCAAGAAATCTCTGGACAACAATTCTTTACGGAGTTTTATTAAGGGGCCGGGACTACTCAGACTTGACATGGTGAGTCATTCTGACTGTGCTTGTGGTTGACACCCAAACATTAATTTATTCAATCACCAAGTGGCAGAACAGGACAGAGTATATGACTTTATGGTATTGCCCAAGTTGAAAAATGCTACAGATACCTATTTTTAATCTCCAGTTATTGATTCATTGTGATCAGTTCTGGGAACTTTCGGTGCTAGCTCTCCATAACCCCTCGAGTTGTGGAACATACTGAAAGTGGTATACCTTTAGCCAATAATATTGGTCATATCCTCAGCCATATGGTTCTCTGGAGGAAAAGGGAAGGTGAGATAGCTTCATATCTGTTTCTTGGCATTCTCCTTTGCACTCCACCATTGACGTGTAGGTGATTGGTCAGGGGCAAGAAGACCCTCAAAGCCAAGTCGTCAAGAAGTACTAACAAGCATTGGCAAAGCCAGTCGCTCTGGTGTAGGTCACCAGACGTTTGGCAATTCCTGTTTTGTCATGGATTTTGCTTAACTTTATTGTTTAGGAGCCTGCTGGGCTCTCATCACTCTAAACATAAACATTGGCTAAAGGCAAATATGTTGTTTTGGTAAAAAAAAAGAAAGAAAAAAAAAGTACACGTTGTCGTAGTACTCTATGACACTGAAGGAAACTACTTGCTGTATTGCTGTGCTCTTTGTGAAAGGGCAGCAAACCATAACTCATATTGATGTCAGTTAGTGGCTGAAATGGGCTGATACATTGCCCTTTGATTCATGCTGTAGTGGGTGAAAGACAAAAATGAATAATAAAACCACAGACTAATGGATGAAGTCTGGCTGAAAACCCCTATAAGTAAAATGAAAAAGTATTCGCTAACACAGATTTAAAAAAAAAAAAAAAAAAAGCTAATAGTTTAAGGAAAGAAAAGAAGGGAGAAAGGAGAAAGAAACAGGGAAGAAGAAAAAAAGAAAGGAAAGAAAGAACAAAGGAGGAAGGTAAGAAATGATAGAAGGAAAGTAAACAGAAAGGAAGGAGAAAAGAAAATAATGCAGGAAAGGGAAATAAAGAAGGCAAGAAAGGCATATCGAAGGAAAGAAGGGAATAGGTGAAATGGAAGAAAGAAATGAAAGAAAAATGTAAAGAAGTAAAGAAAAAAATCAAGGAAGGAATGAAAGAATGAAGGAAATGCAAGAAAGAAAGACAAAGAAGGGAAAGAACTAAAGGGAAGAATGACAAAGAAGGAATGACACTGGGTTGCAAAGATAAAGCACCCTCAAAAGCTTACATTCAGAGGTCATGTGAGTTGCTGGTGTGGTGTGAAAAAGCAGCAGTCAGATAAACAAAGGAATTCACAACAGTATTATTAGGAGACAGGAATTGATAAAGCTGGGATGTGCCCTGTGCTCTCACCTGGTAGAAAGCCTTCTGTTAGCACATCAGGCTCTACAAACAAAGGCAATATTAAAGTAAATATAAAGTAAAAACAAAAACACTGGCACTGAAAAGAACTACCTCCGGTGTGGTTATGCTCTCTATCAAAGGGCTAAATGCAGTCAGACATTCAAAGTGAAGTTATCCAGTGTCTGAAGTACTCTGGCCCATTGTGCCATGCTGTATGCAGTAGTGGGCAGAAGCAAAATTTAAATGACACAAGAACAGACCAGTGGATGAATAGAGCTTGGCAAAAGTCCCTTTGTGTAAGTATATTATTATTATACATATAATTGTGGTAAAATCAAAAGGTCTCGGCTAACGACAGGCCTAAAAAATAAGTCTGCAGAAAATGAATTCATGTTCACAGAACGTGATTTGAGATGTATGAAGTGAGTAAAGAATATAATAATTTTGGACTCAATTGTTTCCACAGGTGGTCTATTTCCTTTACTGTGCTTTTTTCCACCTGATGTTACATAGTGATCTTTAAGCTATCCACGCTAGTCGAAAAGTATATTTTCAGTTTGACTGCAAATCCTGGGTCTGTAGTAAGATACAGTGCAGAAGTTATAAGGGCCATTTGGACACGGCAAGAGCAGGAATTACTTTTTTCCCAAAAACCTTCTGATGTATTCTTATACTTGAAAATGTATTTGGAATTTCGTAAAGACATTGAAGGCAAACAATAGGGCTGTGTCGGCTCATAAAAAATACTACTCTTTATTTGCTTTGTTAAATCTACTCTTCTCCCTGTTCATTATATTGTTCTTCAACTTTCCTTTAGCTTTTATGGCACTGGACTTATAGCTGGGCATGGATTCACCAGCCCCGAGCGGACAGCTGGCGTCTTCATCCTTTTTGACGAGGATCGATTTGGCTTTATCTGGCTGGAACTGAAATCCTTCAGCCTGTACAGTAGGATCAAGGACACGTTTCAGAACGCCCAGGCACCTTCCAGAGAGGCCTTTGATGAAATGCTCAGAAATATGCAGTCATGGACCACCTGACCATAACCCAGCAACGGACAGGTGAACACCCTCCAACAAACAAAATGGCCATCATCCTGTTTGAGGAGGGCGTACGGTGGAGCCATTGAAGCGACCTTGGTACCTCCACACAAGCATGCACTTTTAATCCAGGTCTTTGGAAACAAATTTCAGAGTTGACTTTTAAAAAGACCATCAAGACTTTTCTTGAAAATTAATAATTTTATATATCGAATGTAATAATATAAATATATATATAATATATATATGTATAGAAAAAGTGACCTGTCTGCTGGGAGGAAATAGAGCATGTAGTTTTTAAAGGAGGAGAGGAAATTGATCTATAGGGAGGACTGAACTACCTGTAAAATTGATTTAAATATTATTTTCGCCGCACAGCACTTTTCCCTCCGCCAAGTATAACATATTGCTCTTCAGGGAAACCCATAAGTGCATCACTGGAAAGCAGCTCCTTTTATACTAACACCATGGGCCTAATAAACTACTGTGGAAAATCAACAGAGTAATGGGTTTACAGAAAAGTATTTTTTTTTTTTGCTTGTTCGTTTTTTAACCAACTTCTCAAAGTACTTTTACATAATTTGCACTACTTCAAACCTGAAAGGGCAGACCGACATATCGAGTAACGATGTTGCTTGAAGGAAGATGGAATTGGTTGATGTTGTCTAATCTACTACCGGTAGTTCTGCCTGTTGAACGTTGCAAGCCCAATCCGCCAAAGGTAGCACTGTATTACCAGCAGTCAGTGTACAGTTCACATTTGTTTTGTACCTCTTCCTCTCACCCTACCTTTGATCCAATGCTGCCCCACGTATTACCAACACACTTTTGTTGTGCCACTGGAGGAGGCCTCTGGGTATCTGGCCAAGAAAGACTGATGCTTATAGGCCATCCGGCACTGCCTGTTGCCGCGGCATCACTGCTGCTCAGCTACACTGCTGTTTCCTTAGCATTAGTGACTAATATCACCTTGCTGTCAGTTACAGAATAAAAAGACAATGGGCAAGGGAAAACATGGAAATCGTAGATCATTGAGGAGAAGACCATATATATACCCACTTTCCTGGGAGCACATGTAATTTGATATGTCTGTACTGCACAAGAAGAGGGGTGTAATGCTGTTTATCTGTGACTAAAATAATGAAGCAGCATTACATTGCTGATTTTATTTCTGATTTCATTTACATGCCCAGTTCTTTCAATGAGCATTAGAGTAAAAGGTGAACATTTTTTTTCATTGTTTATTTTGATTAAGCTACAAAGTTGAGGGATATTTTCTTGGAGTATTTGGCCAGCATGTATTTAAAAGTTGAACACCGGCTGCCATTTTTGCATGCTCTTCAGAGCCTTTTCAAAGCTCTTGGGTGTCAGAAAAATTGAAATTTGGATTGTTGGTTGATTAGCTATAGTGGCAGTAATTGGAAATTGTGTATTTGGCCAAGTGTATCAGACATGTGAGCAGCTCATGGTTATGTGAGTTTTCAGACTTATTACATCAGCTAGTAGAATCAGTGGGGAGCGGTGATAACTGTGAGTACTGTGAAATTACTGTTAGTGTTGACTTTGTTTTGCAGTTTACAAATTATAATACCCGTTAAATAAGAGTACAAATATTGAATTCTTTCAGTTTACAAACTACACGGGGACAGCAGGACGTTTTCAGCAAATAACCATTTCATTATATGAGGTGTTAAAATACATATCTTCTGGGCGCTGTACATGGAATTAAGCCAAGCCTTCCCCCTGGATCTATCCAGCTGAAAATACCTTGTTTAAAGAACCAGACATGACTACAATCCTGAAAGAACCAACTGCATACAGGGGTGTGCTGTAGGATGAGAAAGACTGAATGTTTGGAGGACAAAATCTCTGAAGATGGACGTTTATGCAGTTGACGGAGAGGAGCTTATGGGTGCTTTCTTTATACATGACATGCAGTAAGGGGAGTATTGTTGACTACTCTTGCCTGCCCGGAGTTATTCAGTTTGTCAACTCATGATAAATTGGGCTGCTTGTACAGCCTCATTACGTATATGCACCATCACTTGCACCACCGCACGCTCTCACCGTATGTACACCAGCACCTACCATCGCACCACCAAGACACATCTTCCAGATACTATTGCAGGCACGCCATTGCACTCTGAAATACACTGTACTCACAGACTGCCAGGCACCCCTTTATTTTTTGTAGAGACATTTGTAAGATACTCCATTCTCCTTCTACAAAACAGATTTATACAATTCGACATGTACACTAGTAAATGCAGTGGTAAGAGCAATTTGACTATAGTGAAGCATATTGAAAGGTCCCAGGGTGCATTACTATCGTTATTGTAGTGTCAGTTGTTCACAGAATCTTTTACCTCGCTTTTCTTGTGATGCCCAGGTACCAAACCGGCAGATTACATTGAGCTGCAGACTGCAAACAATAAAAGCTTTTCTCTTTCTACAAAAGTGCAGCACTAAAAACAACCCCTACGCAACGAATACTGCACAAACCGCATGAATAAATACAGCACAATCAATGTATTCTACCAACAATATTTGCTTCATCTCTATAGGTCAGTTACCCAGTTGCCACTTCCAGTGTGCTCCATATAATACAGAAAATCACCTGCAACGATGATGCAAACATAACCAGTTCTCAAATCCCAAACAAAAAATGCAAGTGCAGTCAGAAATACTTATAGTGTAGATTGTATAGTTGGAAGTACCTTAAAGGAAATATTTGCCCCTATGTATTTCACACCCAAGATGACAAGAACACAAGGGGCTGCAGTTCGCAGTATTTGTGGTTTGGCACTATTTATTTAAGTCGAAATACATTCTTGCGACCCAATTAGATGCCAGATGTATTTTGTGCTAAAATAGATTACTAAATTACAGATTTGGGTTTCATGTAATTGCACATAACTTCGCATAATTTTCCTGAAATTTCACCGAATTACGTGACAGCAAATCACCTACATCCCGGCAGTCTAGAGTGTATGTCAGATCTATTAGCTTTGCCAGTGCTTCTTTATGATAGGCCCTAATTGATCACAAAGCTGTATTTAAACGAATTACATGGCAGTAGGTAGTGCAAGTGAAGTTATTTTAAAGTGAGTTATTAGATTTAATTTAACGTGGATCAGAATTAGGTGGATATTATGCAGCATGTCTTTCTGTGTGGCCAAGATGGTACTGGGATACCAGTGAGCAAGGCATTATTACAGACTTAGGGACAATGCTAGGGTCCGAATGATAGGTTATAAAATATAAAAGGGGCAGGGAGGCTTTTCTTGATTAATTTGCAGAAGATGAATTGATACCAGACCACCATTGCCTTCTTTTCCTCATGTTCCTTGGAGGACAGGTTAAAGTTTGTATGAAAGAAAACACTTGGTACAGTAGGTGAAACAGAAATAGAAACCCTCTATGTTCATGTTGATAAGCAAAACCTGGATCTGTTGTTCAAGTGTGCTGCCTTTGAGTACAGGCTCGCCCCAGATTAGATTAGATTTTAGGTTTACAGCAGAATTCTAGGTTTGGGTGTTTTTAAAGCAACATCTGTTTTGTTGGATGTTTCTGTTAGGCGACCACTCCAAATTATTGGTCATGAGTCTGTAATTGGAGTGAAATGCCTTGGTGGGAGAGCAATCTTAGCAGCGAAAGGCTAGAGTTCTTTGGATGCCTCAGGTGAGCGGTGTCCGGAAGGAATGTGTCTGGAGGAGGAGTTTTGTTAAAAATGATCCCTGTATGGCAATGGAGGAATCCACCTTTTGGTTGAAACTAATGATAACTATCTTAATGGGTTTCACTAGAGGAGCTGGGTGGTCAGCGATGTTCAAGGCCAACACCAGTTTAAGCAGAAAAGGATACTCTCTGGTGTTTGTGTACTGGTTGTGTGTAACACACAAATGGTTGTGCACTCAGTGCCTCAGTAGGAGCAGAAGCCAGGCTGCTGGGATTTAAGCAGCTAGTGACAGGCACTGTATTTTTGGATTTGGATGGTGACTACTTTTGAATAATATGCCAAGGAAGAAGGAGTGGGTTCATCGAGTGGTAGTTACGTTTGATGATTTGTGGTTCATGTAGAAGGAAATATCTGGCCTCCTTTTCTTTCTCCCCCTACGCTGTTCATTGGGTTACAAAGAGGACGGTTCTTTCAAGGCAGCAGTCTTAGTACCGGAGTCTGTTAAACCTCCAAAGGGAACACCACTCAGGGCTTTGCTGACATGTAAGCCAGCAACCTTCCCTCCGGTGCACACATTCAAAAACATTAATATGGGGATATTCATGCAAGAAGTTAGGATCATGTTGGACAGAACATTTGAAATATGATATTTTCCTCCCCTTCAGTGCAGGCCACCACTTTCATGGAGATGAGTGTAGTGCTTTACTGTCCATGCACTGCACATAAATGTGCAATGTAAACTGCCCTGAAAACATCACATACATATAATCATTAACTACGTTTCTGAAGGTACTGGATGACAAGACTGTGAGATTCATTATGTACATGCTTCCAGGTGAACATATGAGTATCATGCTAATGGGAAAAATCATTTAAAGTGGAGCCTGCGTCCATGATGGGCTTCAAGGTGACATAAGGGGAAGTCATGCTATCCCTACCTGAAGCTAAACAAAGACTTTGAAAAGAAGAATACTTACGTGCAATTTTCCAAACAGCACTCAAGATGGAGGAGCTATACAGAGCTTAGGAACTTACAAGAAAACAAGCTTAAATAAATGGATACATGTAAGTAACATTTTATTATAATTTCTAATATGTTAGCTATGAGTATTTTATTCATAAATAGTGGATTTAGCAAGAGTCACTGTAGCCGGGTTGCATGCATATTGATCTATAGCATTCACCAACAGTAATATTTGTCCTTTCAAGTTATAGTAACCTCCTGTATTCAATATCTGCCTTGAGTCATCACAACTTAAAATGTAGACTGCATATTCAGATATTAAAGTGGCCTAAAGACAACTCTCATTTCAATCCCCTCAGCTACAGTCCTTAACCCATTTGTTACATAGCCCTGTATTCCTCCCACATTTGTCACAATCCTCCATTTTTGTACACCTTCAATGCAGAACTCGTCTTCAAAGAACATATCACAAGCAAAACTAAGACTAGATATCCATTTTGAAGAAAGTAAAACGCTTCCTTCCAGAAACCTGGAGAAGCCAGGTGAAGTTACTCCCACTACCCATCCGAATGCTGCTTCTCTCTTCCATATGCGAGTCCATGACCCATCCTTATTATTCTTGCCATCCTAACCATACGTCTTTTAGTGAGACACTCAAGCTTTGAATCATCCCTGGAGGATTCAACAGATCTGTGCTTCACTAGATGCAGTGTTCTGGAGGCCTTGATTATGGTCTTCTTCTCAATGGTTGGGGGAGAAGCTATACAGTTGTCTCTCCGTCCGGGTGACTGTGGACCCTTTTTCAAAATCATCAATTCTAACTCCATATCTCTTTCATTATGTATGAATCCTATTTTAGATGTTTTGGGGAATCCAAAAGCCTTTCTGGCCACTTCACATGCCTCTCTCAGTTAGGGCAGGGGAGTTGAGGGTTTGGCAAGAGAATGCCTTACAACCCCTTCTCCGTCCCCATGTACAGGCTTCTCTTTATGCCCTCCTTTGCTTGAGATTAGAACTGCTTTCTTTTATAAGTTTATTGTCACCAAATTACATTTTCCCACTCCTAACTGTAATAGGAGAATTCAAAATTGTAACACTGTCAGTCGGTCAGTTATAATCTTAGTCAGTATGACACCCCAGATTCACTTATAAGCCACCTCCATATGTGGGGTATCCGTTTTGATCTGTAACTACTTCAGTCTTGTAGTCAGTGTTACTTATTGGTGTGGAAAAGAAGTACATTTTGGTAAAGTGAGGATGACGATGCTTAAAGAAGAAGTAATTTATGCGCAAAATCATGTAAGGGGAATGAAAGTAATGCACTCTAACAACTGTTATTATCAGAGGAAATCTATGATACATAGGTGTTAAGTCAAGGCTGAGAGAGGTTATATCCAATATTGCATATAAAGCCTTTTAGGAAGCACAACTAGAAATAGGCCTTATAGATGGTTGGAGGATATTACACCTGAAAGAGTTTGCAGTTTACTAGTATGCACCGCTCTTGTTCAAGAAATGACTTAGTATGCCTGTCCAGTGATATGATGACATTAGTTAGGAACTCTACTATGTGCTCTTTCTAACAATATCTGATAATGGGCCCAATGATAGCTATCCTAAAAGGCATCAACCTTGACCCCTGAGATAGAAGGTGGGAGCTGGGCAGATACTACACAGTAATATCAAACAGGGAAAGACAGTAAGTACACTTTATGTTCTAGTCTCTGGGATGCCATGAATGCAATTGTGGGAGGGGAAACTGCTAGCTCTCGTTTCTTGGACACAGCCAAATTATAATTTTTGTTCGTACAATCTAAATTAAATTATCTAAAAAGAGCAGAATCAGGGTAGAAAACCGACAGGCTCTATATCTGATTTGATGACTGCAAAACCTAGGGCAAACTAGAATGCAAGAAAATGCTCTGCTACCACTTAAGCAGTAAATATATGGAACTGGGGCTGTGACCTATACCGTACTGGCAAGATGGCTAAAGATTAAACCAAACTGTAGGCAAATGCTTCTTCTGGCAAATCTAGAGGAGCTTGTGTTTCTGTACTGAGAAAAGACAAGATTTTTAATGTCTACATATCCCAACAGTAAATGAGATCTAGAGAACTGGTCTAGATTTTCCACGTGATCCAGCCCGCACTCACAGAGGAGTTGAAGACATACAGCTGACAAAAGTTTTTTCACACATAATACTCTGGGCCCTTCTGGTTGTTCCAGAGAGTTTTGTGAAGCATTTGCCTCTAAATGGACCTCTTTATTGACCAACCTGTTCCATTTATGTGTATCTGTAAATGTAGTGAAACACTGTGTGGAGGCAGATGTCAGGGTTATCTCCAAACCTAGGAATAATCCTCTCATGTGCCTGATAAGGCTACTGCCCTACTCAATGTGCGTGTTCAAGTTTGTCTGAAGATCGTAGTTGGTAGGTTTTCATAGATGTTACCAGCATTTTTACATGAGGACAGGCAGTTTTTTTTGTGGAACACTGGTCATTTTACAATATCCACAAAATAGATCACCTGGCGAGGCAGTAAAATGCAAAGAGTAGTGTATTAATTCTGATGCCGAAAAGGCTTTTAATAGAGTGAGCTGGTTTATGCAAGAGGTGGCGGTGAGATTTGGCCTTTGGAGAATTTGATGGAGATAGTCATGGCTTTGTACCAAGTACCCACAGCCAGAGTTCTTGTGAGCTGTATATTCTGATGAATACTTCTAACTGAAGACCCCTCACCTTATAAATATCTTCAGTCTCCAGATTGGATCCAGGCACACATAAAGCAATGCTTCTGCGCTCCGCTAGGTGACGTGGTGCAGCTCCACATCCACTCTGTTCCACCCCAAAAGTGACAAGCAGAGCCACATATAAAAGCACCACTATTAAGCAATCAGGTTTTTTTTTTTTCATTGCTTTAGACACTGATCTGTAGCTTTGCTCATCTTTTCCTTATGCTGAAGAGATTCCTATGCAGATTTTCTAGTTGCAAGGGACGTCAACTCCACTCCAATAAATGATAGTTTAAATGGTATAGGGACTGTCACAGACAATTGTCTGACAGATCCTCACTAGGTGTGCCTGTGGTGCTTGGATTCGACTCTCAGACATGTTACTATTTCCCCAGAAGAACCCAAGGCCAGCTGAGAATACAAAGCAAAGCTCCACATTGCAAAGCACTTGAAGGCTCCTCATCAGTCCTGTTCTAGAACACAGACCCCCTCCTGTCATCGTCCCTGCTGCAGATCTTAAGGGTCGTAGTCATCGTGTAAGTCAAAGAAGAAACACAGGAAGTCTAAGTGGGACTCTGGCCCCTTCGCCCGCTCCCCTACTCCAGAGAAGGTGCAAGGGAGTTTGCATGCCTCTCAGATTTCATCCCGTACCACTGCAGAGTAAATTCCATCTTGGGTCCCTATGCACCTTCGTTCCCAGGTCCATTGGTGACGCTGACGCCTCTTGAGAAGCTGTGCTGTGCATCTTCTGGTTCCCTGTGGCTCGCCTTTGGGCCCCAAGAATCCACAGGAACTTCAAGTTGGGTAAATACTGACCCAGGCACACTTGGTGCCTTCTCTGCCCCTTGAGCCCACTTCAGGTTCCTCCCAGGCATCCGTGCCGGCATGGCGTCTGTGTTGAAATCCACATCAGCTCCTTGAAACATCAACCCCTGTGCCGAAAGAGGAACCATGACCCATTGTGGTATCTGACTCCAAACCAACTTCATCATGACCTTCTCCTCTTCTGAGGCCATGTCCAGCTCTTGACATAGCACAACTAATACTAAACCCATCAGACACAATTCCACTGCACATAGACACTACATCATCTTTTTTTGGCGTGCACTTTCCATCAGAGCCAACCATATGTAGATGACTATGGTGGAGTTGGGCAAGAGTCTACCTTCACCCTGTGCTGAAGACAATTGGTACGTGGGATTACATGGTGCCACTCGGCTGGACACCTCACCCAGTATTGGAATGGGCTCCCCTAATGGACCTGCAACAGAAGAAAGTATTCCTTCGCTAGGATTAGGAGGGCTGTTTAGGGCCTTGACCTTCACCTCCCTACTAAGGAGGTAAAAAGAAATGTACTGACCAAGGTCCTGCAGTCTGGCCAGCCACCCTCAGAACCTCTTTTGCCTTTCAAGGAGGACCATACTGACACACTTTGGGGGCACTGTGCTAAACCATTGTTATGGCCTACAGTCAGCTTTCAAGTCGCCTTTCACAATAGACCTCCTCCAGGTGACTTGGATTTCTTACAGCAACACCCAGGTCCTGAAATCTTGGTGGTGCAGGGCTCTTACAGAAAGGTTCATCTTAACTTCTTCCCAGGCACTTCTCCTGACAGGGATTCAAAATATTTGAACACTTTTGGAAAGCGATTGTTCTCCTCTACCAGCCTTGCCTTGAGATCTGTCAATGTGAGATGTGTGTTTGGAGGCTACCTCTGTGCATTTTGGCACATGATTGGTGCGATCCTACCTGCGGTCCTCAACAACTTGTGTGCTCCTTTAGCTCCAACCATTCAAGATGCCAAGGATTGTCCAGATAGGGCCATGGGAACTAGCATGGTGCCCAGGTGCTATGCATGGTAGGGGTCTACAGGTTTCTCAGCTTTTGACAGCCCTACCTATTTGGTGGAAAGACGGAATCAGCGTTTTTAGTAAAGCCAAGCAGCAACACAATCTTTTGTCATTCAGCTCCAGTCTGGCAATCCCCAGAGCCATATCTCCTTTTAGGGGATATGCCAGGGGCTTAGAAGCGTCGGTATCCACTTACTGCACAAGAGACCTCCCAGCTCTTTCAAGGTTAGGGTTGTGTTCCCAAAAGACATTGAGGGGCATCAGTCCTCTGTCCCTCCTGCAACAACTTCTAAACCCCTGGAATGCACCTTTAGTGGTACACAACCATCTAGTGGGAGGCAGGATCAGCCGCTTCTGGCAGGGATGGCAACACATTACATCATTCTAGTTGGTCCTGCAAATAGTTTACCACGCTACGCCAGGCCATTCCTTTTTGACACACAACACCTGAAACCTGAACCGTTCCATCTGCCAGGGGACCATCTGTCCATCTTACAACAGGAAGTGCACGCTCTTTTGGTCAAAAAAGTCCTAGAGAGACTTCCCACCTCAGAACTAGGGACAGAACGTTATTCCCATTACTTCCTTGTGCTGAAGAAAAATTGAGGCCTACACCCTATTCTGCATCTTTGTCTTCTCAGTGCTTTCCTTTGCAAAGAAAAATTCAAGATGATTTCTCTGACCCAGGTTCTAGCTGCACTGGATCCAGGAGACTAAATGGTAGAGTTGGACTTGCAGTGCTTGCTCCTTAATGCCTGTCCTGCAGACCCACAGGCACTACATGTGGTTCACGGTGGGCCATGAGCACTTTCAGTTTGACATACTCCCTTTTTGGCCTCACCACTGTCCCTCAGGTGTTCACAAAAGTGATGGCGGTGGTCACGCTATGCTTTCAGAGGTACCAGCCCTCAACAACTGTTTGCTGAAGGTGGGTTGGCCATAGTCAAGCATGGCCACCTCCAAACAACAGCGAACCTGCTGAAGTTGATTCCAACTCTTTCACAGAGGCTTCCCTTCATCTAGGCCATTCTGGACACAGTGCAGTTCTGAGCCTTTCCACCAGACCAACAAGTCCAGGACACTCTGGATATGATCCTAATGTTTCTGCCTTTCTTCTGGGTCTCAGGGAGGATGGTTGTGAGGCATCTTGGCCTACCAGCCTCCTGCATCCGGCTCACCAACCACTTCAGTTGGCATATGCAAGCTTTGCAATGAGACCTGAAATCTGTGTCAGATTCCATCCAGAGCTCAGAGGACACTGCTAAATATCTGCTGAGGTGGCTGCTCGACTGTAGTTGGACCAGTAGCAGACTGCACTCCCTGCCCTATCCAGAGTTGACGGTGGTGACAAATGCCTGACTGCTGGTTTGGGGAGGTCATCTGGAAGCAGTAGTGATCGAAGGATTCTGCTCTCCAGCAGAGACCTATCTCCACATTAACTTGCTGGAGCTGCAGGTAATTTGCTTTGTGTTGTAAGCCTTCCTGCTAGGGAAATTTAGACAAAACTCTCCCATGTGGCTCTGCAACAAGCAGGGCAGGCTGGGATCTTGAGTTCTGTTCCAGAAGGCTCTACACCTCTGTAACAGGCTGAATCAGCTGGGCATTTCCCTGGTCATAAAGACCTTGCAAGATCTTTAAGCACCATGTTGGACAAACTCGGACGACGATGCCTGGTGGATCACGGATGGCAGTTACACCCAGCGATAGCGCAGGGTTTCTTTCAACAACCCTGGCTCTATCTCTTTGCTATTGCTGAGAACATGCAGTGTCAACACTTTTGCGCATTGAATTTCCTAAGGAGGCTTTCCCCCTGAAATTCATTTGACATGTAGTGGAACATGGGGCCTCCTATATGCCTTCCCGCCACTCCCTCTCCTGAGTTCTGAAAATCAGAAATGACTGAGCCCATCTCATCCTAGTTACTCTGTAGTAGATCCAAAACTTATAGGATTTAGCATCTGTATCAGGATGACACTTTTTTGGGTGGGAGGGGACAGCAGGGCAGCTCCTAGCACCCGGGCCTTAATCAACCTGCACCTCCAGGCAGGCCTTAATCAACCTGCACCTCCAGGCATGGAGAATGAGAAGCAACAATGAATTTTGTTTGACCTTCGTCTCAAAAGGACATCCTGGCAGCCAGATGCCCTTCCACAAAATCTGTATATGCCGGGCCGTATAGTTAGTTTGTGACTTGATGCAGTACTCATCATACAGACCCATTGTGGGCCAAACTGTTGGATGTATTGTTTCTTTTGTGTTTGGCCCAGCAAGTGATTGTTGTGGACATTAAGGTTTATATGTCTGCCTTTTTACGTTTGGTTGGAGAAAAGTCCTTGTTAAAATCATCGGTTGTGATGCATTTCCTAAAAATGTTAGAACATATGTTTAGGCCTAAGTCCTGTGTGATGCCACAGTGGGGCTTAAATCTGGTTCTCACTTTGTCATGCATGTTAAACCAGTGCACAGTTGTCCATTGCACCACTTCATCTTAAAAACAATTTTTTCGATGGCATGTGGCTGTAGATACACATGCTCTGCATTCTCCTGCCACTAGTGTTGGGTGGGGAGTGGTGAAAGTTATTTTTCTTCGAAGAAGTCTTTCAAGTAATGAGATCAAGTGACTCTTCCTCTCGGTGATATGGTGCATGGGCATCGACTCCTTTGTTAGATTGTTTTCTCTCTGCTGTTGGGTTTGGAAATGTGTGCCTCTGCTCTGTGTCTTTGACTTGATTCTGTTTGCTTTTTATCTCTTTTTCTGTTCTGTTTGATCACCCATTTCTACCTCTGTGCTCTACCTCATCAGTTTGTGCTCTGACCGTCCACGCTTTGGGGCATTAGTGCCCAGCTCAGGCATTGATAGAAATGGTTCCCTGAAGAAACGTACACCATTTTGTCTCTGTCCTCGGTGCCATGCTACCTTTACGCACACCAACCAACGCCTCATGTGCAACATCTGCCTCTCTTCAGACTACCATGAGGCCGACTGAGATGCCTGCAAGTCATTTTGATCCAAGGAGACCCTTCAGGACTGGATGGCTCAGCGAATTGAGCTGGCACAAGAGGCATCAGACGACACCCGAAGTCTTTTTCGGGAAGAACTAGCCCAAGAGGAGCCAGCAGCCTAGGAGGAGGAAGCTGTTTCCACTGAGGACTCTGATGTGTCCAACATTGAGAGCCATGAACATTCTTCTGTCCAGCTTGTGAGCACTGTGGCCCCTGCTCTCCCACTGAAGTCCTTCAAGAAGGCCCCTCTGTCTATCTAAAAAGTTGCCAGTCCTCTACTGCCTCCTGGCATGGTTGGCACCGAAAGACTGTTTCGGCCGCCCCGCCTTCGGGGTTGGATCCGAAAATTGCTGCAAAGGCTAACGCCTTGACTTTGACCACCTCGGACCAAGAAATTGTTTTGGTTTCGATCTGAACCATGGGACTGATCCGGCAGCCAACTGCTTCGACCTTGGCGCCAACCAATATCCAGATGCTCAAGCCTTTGGCGCCGAAATCCTCAGAACTGAAGGACTCCGGCCAGTCTTCCACTCGTCCTTCTCTAATCGAGACAATCCTCAAAACAATGGATGCTAAATAGCACAAAATTCACTTTCAGGCAGGCAGAATCGATTGAATACTCTCATCTTACTAGGTTCTAAGGAAGTAGGAACAATTACTTTGATGCTATACACAAAAATCTATTGTTTTTATAAACAAGAGTTTCTATTCAAACTATTCAGATGGATACAACATGTAGCTCTCTTATAATACATGTAGATGGGGTGATTTACTGGTCTTCTGCCCCTCCCAGTACAGCAACGACGCACGTTTCGGTGTGACCCAACAGTAAAAAACACACCTTCATCAGGGTGCTAAATACTAAAAGGGGTGACGCAGGAGTGGGGTAAAATTTTGCTATAATTTTTCATATAATGTGTGGGATTCCCCTTTAGGATTTGTGCCATTTCCACTTTAGAGGTGATATTTTCAATAAATGTTTGTGTGTATCAATCGTGGGCTACACATACTAACCATTTGGGGTGACTACAGGTGTTCACAAAATGCTTGTAAGTGGTCACAGAGCACCTGCAAAGGCAAAATGTCCATGTGTTGCCTTACCTGGACAACTCGCTCATCAAAGCCAGTACACTTCACCAGTGTCAACGACAGTGGGTCTCTTTTACAGACTAAGGTTCACTCTAAACGTTCCCAAAATCTCATCTCCAGCCTCTACAAGTTCAACCTTGCTCAGTAGCAATAATGAACACACATATAGGGTTACTCACATTCAGAATTTCCAGACACTCCTGCCTCAGTTCAAAGAAAACCAATTTTTTTACAGTAAAGAACATCATGCGTCTATTGAAGATAATGGCTTCCTGCATTGCCAATAGTCCCCCATGCCAGATTATACATGTGTCCCCTACAGCAGTGCCTATCTCGCAAATGATCTCAGTTACAGGGTCACCTGGAAGATCTAGTGTTAGACTTCCAAACTCACCCTTCTCTTCAATGGTGGAACACTAACAACCTCTTGAAAGGGCAACCTTTTCTAGCCTCTGTTCCTCACGTCACACTAACCACAGACGGATGAGGTGCTCACCTCCAAGACTTGACAGTTCAAGACCTCTGCGATGTCAAACACCTATCCCTTCACATCAACTACCTGGAGCTTCAGGTGGTATTCCTAGCGCTGAAAGCTTTCCTGCCTCACTTGTATTACATGATTGCCCTAGACTGGGTGGGCAACATGACAGCCATGTATTACTTCCAAAACAAGAGGGGGACAGGGTCTTCACAAATATCACACAAGTCTCAGGCCATATGTAAGTGGGCTCCCACGAGTGGGAACACCACCCACAAGTCCTCCAGTCATACTTCTGAAAGTAGGGGGGCCCTCGCATAGACCTTTTCACCACAGCAGAAAACGCACAATGCCCAACCTTCATCTCCAGGTACCCATACCCTACTATCCAAGAGCAACAGTCTGGAAACGTTGGTCAGGGGTATTCGCCTGTGCTTTTCCACCTCTCCCTCTCATACCTTTTATGGGTTAGAAACTCAGCAAACATCTCTCACCATGATCCCTGTGGCTCTCACCTGGGCATGTCAGCCTTGGGTCTCCACACTCCTGGATCTCTCAGTAGTTCCACAAGAGAAGCTCCCCAACAGGCCGGACTTTCTCACCCAGAATCAAGGACAAATCCCTCTTGAGGAAGCAGCCTGCTATGTTTCAAAATGGAAACGGTTTGTTTGCTACTGTCAACCCAAACACATTGATCGAATGAAAGCCACAATACAAGAAATCGTTTGCTATCTGCTTTATTTCAGAAAGCAAATCTTGCTTACTCTTCCTTTGCTTGCAGCAATAGCTGCATATCTACAAAATAAACAACATATCTTGCTATTCAGAATTTCAGTAATTAAAGCTTTCATGGAAGGACTCAAGCGAGTCATTTCCCCTCTGGAGGCCCCAGACCCCTCAAGGGACTTTTCACATTGTACTCACTAGACTCGTGGGTCCCTCACTTCAGCCATTTTAGTCATGCTTGCTTTAATTTCTCTCATGGAATGTGGCTTTCTTAGTCGCCTTCACTTCACTCAGACGTGTTAGTGAGCTCCAGGCACTAACCTTAGAAGAACCTTTCTTCCAAATTCATAAACACAGTACGTAGTTCTTGTACCTAATCCTAATTTTCTACTTAAAGTTGTTTCCCAATTTCACCTCAATCCGTCTATTAGGCTCCCAGTTTTTTTCCCGCAACCAGATTCTGTTGCGGAAAGAGCTCTTCACACCCTAGATGTCAAAAGGGCATTCATTTGCTACATAGACAGAACCAAAACGTTTAGGAGAAGTAAACAACTCTTTGTAGCCTTTTCTCCATCTCATAAAGGCAACCCAACAACCAAATTAGGCATAGGCAGATGGATAGTCAAATGTATTCGGACTTGCTACATTAAGGCAAAACAATCTCTACCTGTTTCTCCTAGAACACACTCCACTTGTAAGAAAGGATTTACAAGGGCCTTTTCTGGAAACATACCCATAGCTGACATTTGTAAGGCAGCTACATGTTCTACACCACACACCTTCACTAAAACACTAATGTGTGGATGTTTCAGCACGTCAACAAGCCACTGTGGGTCAGAAAATGCTACATAACTTTTTTCAAACTACTGCAACTCCCACAGATTAGCCACTGCTTTTAAAGAGGGACTGCTTTACAGTCTGTACAGAGCATGTGTATGTAGTCAGTCCACTCAGACTGGCATTACAACCAATCTGCCATCAACCATTCTATAACGGAACTGTCAGAACAGAGAGCTGGCAAGAGACCAGAGTTGAAAATACACAACTACACAGAATATTACACACCTTTCTCCTTTAAGAATAAAAGAAAGAAAAGAAAAACTAGTACAAAAAATATACATGGAGAGAACACAGATGATATAAATGCAATGATTTATACATAATCAACACATTTGCAAGGCACTCGCCTGGCACGAGCTGACTTTCTTTGCGATGAGTATGTGACCCTTTGCTTTGAGAATATGATCTTTCACTATTGTTACTTCCAAGTGTATTTATATTTTCATGTTAAGCCACACTCCCTACATTACATACTTTTTCATCTTAAGTGACTACACTATTTTTATTATGTGACCACCCAAATAGCTTTGCTGAACTGGGGATCTTCCTTTTCTGAATCCCCAGGCTTCCGAATTCTGACCCAATCAACAACTTTAACAAGCATTTGCAATGCAATGGGCCTCGCATTTGCTCGAGTTAGAACTATTAGTGTTGTAAATTCTTAACTGGACTTTTCTTACCGCAGAAATGGAAAATGAAAAGTAAAACAGTTGACATAAGCAAGCCAATTCAAAGTGCCACGGCCGCCTTGAGTATGATTGCGAATGAGAGAGACAAAAGGAAAAAAAGTTTGCTTGCAGTCAACCGTATCGGCAATCGTGCGATTATCCATTCAACAGAGTTGATGTCCAAGGCGGTAATAAAACCTCCCCAAGGATGGACAAATGTAAAGCATTAACCAATGATATCAAAGGATTTTTGAAAGGCAAGCCCATGAACGAGTGATAGTGATGGGCGTGTGGTGGGCGTGGTTAAAAGCCCACAGATAGATTACAACAGGTCAAAGCGCTTGCCCGCTCCAGCCTAAAAATGGGCTTTTTGATTTTCCATTTGGCATCATACGCCTGTTTTATCCTCTGATTTTTTTTTTTTTTTCTGCCACTCTCGATGCCAACTCTACCTTAAACCTTTCCTCCTTTACCTTTTGTCTCTTTAAACCACCAAGGAAATAATTTGGAAACAGGATCTCTCCCTTTAGGTTGCAAGGACTAACCTCCATGGTGGTGTGAGGAGTAATGTGATACAATCATAACTTCTCTCTTAGTTTATTTTTCCACTCTGCTTCAAATCCACGTGCCTACTAGACGTGATCTTTCAACACACAATTAAATCTTTCTACCTGACCATTACCTTGAGGTTCATACAAAGCAGAGGTGCTCACCTGGTGCTGGCGGAAGCGACGTGGTGTGTAAGCGGAGGAGATTCTGGCAGAGACAGCTTGGGGAGGAGTTTGGGACGGAGGGAGGCGGCGAGGCTGGTGCAGCTCGGGATGTGGCATGTGGGTGGATTCAGGGAACCATTTCTATCAATGCCTGAGCTGGGCACTAATGCCCCAAAGGGTGGTCGGTCAAAGCACAAACTGACGAGGTAGAGCACAGAGGTAGAAATGCATAACTTGGAGGAGGTTGCCAAGGCAATTTTAATAAAGTATGGGCAGAAACAAGGAGGTTGTTATAGACAATTTTCGAGCCTCCCTTTATCTTTTTCAGGGAGGTCAAATATTATAAAGATGTCCATTTCACCGAAATTTACTTTTTTATTTAATACTATTCCCCTTGAATTTAAGTCGAGTTGGCTTAAAAAGCTGCAGGGGGATTTGACCTCCTTTGTATGGGCCTCAAATGATGCACGCATTGCGTGGAAAACATTGTATAGGAAGAAGGAGTATGGGGTGATTCAAACTCCATATTTCTTTAAATATTGTCTGGCCTTCCAATTAAAAAATATAAAGAGCCCTTTTAAACGATAGTTCAAATTATACCCCTCTTTTAGGGCAATGACTCATTCCTTAGCAAAAACAGGAAATCATTTGTTGTATAAGTTTGGCCACCCAAAATACTTCAAAAAGATCTGACTAAATAATTTTAACCACAGCCTCTAGAGTATGGTTTCAGGTCAGGGGCCTTGTAGGGATTGCATACTACAGTAATATAGCTCCCAAATGGGACTCACCGGGTACACCTCAGTGCCTTTTAGATAAACTATCTGTCCCCCTCCGGGAGAGTGGGGTGGTAAAATGTGGTCAAATTATAGAAGACTATTCATTGGTATCTTGGTCCAGGTTTAAGGAGCTAGCAGGGAACAAGATTTCTAACTTTAAGTATTACCAACTGGCAGGTTGGATCAATTCCCTTAAGGAAAGAAATGACGGGGAAGAATATCTGGGAGAGAAGATTAGTGTAGAGTTCTGTTTATCAGAAGGGGCTGGTACTGGATGATAATTGAGGCAGGGGAAGAACTGCCTACTTTATACATCTCTCATCTTTGGCAAGTCTCAATGGCTACACTTTGGGGTACAGTTAAATCAGTGAAGAAGACCCATTTGTTTACCTTGCATCGGGCCTACTGGTCGCCAGAAAGGATAACAGCTATGGGAAGGGTTAAAAAATGCTGCCCTTGATTTGCTGAGGAGAAGGCGGATGATATTCACATGTTCTAGCAGTGCCAGAAACTGGGGTCTTTTTGGAACCCGGTAGAAAGGGTGTTAAAGAGGATATTCTGTTCTGAGCTGAAATTAAGCCTCCCGATGATAATCTTTGGGAGGCTAGACACGGAAAGCCAAAACAAGTTGCTTACTAGGCATCAAAGTAATTTGCTCTTCGTCCTAATATTATTAGCTAGACGAGAAATCTACTCAAAATGGATCACTCCATCAGCCCCTACTCTACAGAAATGGTTGAGGTCAATTGATAAACTGAGCTATTTAGAACACAGTGGTCCACCAAATAAAAGAGATGAGTTTTGGCTCCTCTGGGAGTATAGTTCCCAGGAGATAGATCTTTAAGGGCATCTGACAAACTGGAGTCCTAATATAATAAGATCCCACAAAAGATGCTACCTGTCTTCGGACTGTGCAGCGAGGTCTTAGGCTGGTGATGTTCTGAGTGGGTCTAGTAAAAGCTGTAAATAACATCACCTTGGCCGAATATAGCAGGAGGTTGGGGGTGTGCCGGGTGGGGGAGACTAAATGATACGGGTTGGTCTCCCCCTCTGGGTGTAAACCTATGGCTCCCTTAGCCGGAGTGGAAATCTATGAGGACCAAAAAAAAAAAAGCAGTGGTGCCATGACGAATATTACAGTGTGTAAGGAAACTTTCCATCTCTAACGACTTCAACTGCACTCCATCGTCTGTGATGAGAACTTCAGGATACCCTTCTCTAGCAAGCAACTCTTTGAGAAATTCAATTACAATTGCTGTGGTGACCTGAGGCACCAACTTCACTTCAGGCCATTTCCCGTGCTTCCCATGCCACTGGATTCAAGCTAGCCTGGCTGATGAGGGGTGAAACCCCGAAACCGGTCCCAGGATGCTTGTTTCCAGTCCAGGGAAGACCTGGCCTAGCAGTTCGTGCTGGACTGTTCCCATGGGGAACAGGGTCAAGACTGATTTGCATATGGCTGGGTCCAAACAGGAATGGCATGGGCAGCAAAAAAACGATGGATTAAACCCAGATCTGTGACTGGGGGTGAATGTTTGACAATGTTCAGCATTCCGTCCATCACTTCTTGTTTTTGCATTTGTCGCCCTAAGTGGGAAGGGTATGCCCAGACGTGGGTCCCGTGCTTCCCATGCCACTGGATTCAAGCTAGCCTGGCTGATGAGGGGTGAAACCCCGAAACCGGTCCCAGGATGCTTGTTTCCAGTCCAGGGAAGACCTGGCCTAGCAGTTCGGGCTGGACTGTTCCCATGGGGAACAGGGTCAAGACTGATTTGCATATGGCTGGGTCCAAACTGGAATGGCATGGGCAGCAAAAAAACGATGGATTAAACCCAGATCTGTGACTGGGGGTGAATGTTTGACAATGTTCAGCATTCCGTCCATCACTTCTTGTTTTTGCATTTCAAATAGTAGTCTACCACAACCATAGCAAACCTACAGTCTTGGGGCAAAAAATTGAAGGGTTCCAAAATATCAAACCCAGCTTTCTGCCGTGGACATTCAGGTCAAACCACTGGGTTCAAAGGTGCCAGTGACACTTTTAACATTTTCTCTCTATTGGTGCACACACATCACAATCTCTGACCACTCTGCCTACTAGCCTGTCAAGGCCTGGCCACCAACCAACTATTTTTATCAATCTTTCAACATCTAACACTCCCTAAACCGTCCAATAAGGAAACAATTCATCAGAAACTTCCTTCCTTGACAGCCATCCTCCTTTAACATGTTCAGTAACCTTTTTTCAACAGAAGATCACTTTCCATAGCAATCCAGACATAACATTAGCTATGTTAGATACCAATCCATTGCCTTCTATTTCATCAGTACCCGCATTAGTTGCACAAGGAAGTCTGGACAGGCAATCCGCTGTGATGTTCTTCCTTCCAGGTACGTATTCTACATTAAAGTTGTACTCCTGGAGCCTTAACATGAACTATGTAATTCGTGCTGTGGCAATAGACCCCCCACCAGGAGATAAAATCACTACAAGGGGCTTGTGGTCAGTTCTCAATGTGAAATGAGATCCCCAGACATAATTTTGAAAATGTTCCACAGCCCATACACACGCTACCGATTCTTTTTCCATCACAGCATAGTGTCTTTCAGTATCAATTAGCATGCGGGACGCAAAGGCTACATTCAACTCTTCTTTTCTACTCTGCTACGATAATACACTTCCCACTCCATACATGCTTGCATCTACTGTAATGATACAAGATTTTTTTTAACATGAAAAGGTTTCAATGTAGGCACCTTCCTCATCTCTGTCTTAATAAAATCAAAAGCTTGCTTTTGTCTTTCAGTCCAAATTAATTCTGTGTTTTTTCTTGTCAGTTCCATTTTGGTGGCAAAGTCTTTTGTAAATTAACTATAGTATTCACAAAACCCAGCAAATGAAAATAACTTCGCTTTATTGTCCGGTGCTGGTGCCTTGATAATGGCATCAACCAAAGATTTTTTTGTACCACATCTTCTTTGAACAAAGTGCGCTCCAAATATTCCACTGTTTCCTGGGACAGTCTGCACTTACTTTCCTTCAAAGTCAGATCATGTTTTTACAACTTGCCACACACTGTCTTTAGATGCTCCAAATGTTCATGTATGTTCCAGGAGAAACTGAGGCTATCATCCTGAAAACAGTTAACAAACGCTTCCACTTTACCAAAAATGTGGAACATTACTCTTTTGAAACCCGAATGCTGCTGACACAATGTCAGACGACATCTTCTTAAATTGAAATAATTTATGAAGTGTGTGATAAATACAGTTAAACTCTTAGTCTTAATTCAAATTGGTGATATGCTGATCTTAGGTTGAGTGTGGAAAACACACTAGCCCCTTCCAACATTCCACCTGTGTTCGGTAGTGGATGACAATGACAATATTGGCATTTAGTTCTCTAAGATCAATACACAGGCTCAAAGTTTTATCCGGCTTATGTGTAAAACTATGGGAGACACCCATTCAGAGGACTCTACTTCTTCAATAATATCACATTTCATCCAACACACTTTTAAGTTCATCTATCACATTTATATGCACATTTCGTAATTTTTGTTTCGCTGGGCGAGCTCCACATTTTAGTTTAACATGATGAGTATAACCTTCCAACTTACCCAAACGCTGGGAGAAAACTTATGGAAACTGAGACACAACTTTAGCCCCATTGTCCTGTTCGTCAACAACAAAGGCAGGTTCCTTACTGCGTGAATTAAGTATAATGCCCAGTTTACATTGGTTTCTCCAGCCCAATACATTGACTTCCTTTTCCTGCACATATAGCTTGATATGTGCTTCTCTTCCTTTGGAAGGTATGTCGACTTCAGTGGACCCTACCAAATTAATTTCTGAACCATCAAAACTCTGGGTCACAATATCGGATTCTCTTAAATCACTTTCTTAGCATCATTACATTTTTCTAATAAAATATTCTTTAGTAATGATGGTCCATGAAGATCCAGAATCGGACATGAGTTCTAACACTTTGCTAAGAATTTGAACTTTGCACCTGGGGGTTTCTTACCCTCTTTGCTTTATTCTCCAGAAGTATTCCCTTTTTCTCATATCACAGATCTCTTCACATCCACCCCTGACACAAGAAAGTTCCCCAATAGTCGTTGTTCTGCCTTTGGAAAAATAACGTTTCTTTTTCCTATCATCTTTGCATACATGTGAAAAGTGTCCAATCCTGGCACATTTGTTTCACTCTTTCCCTATAGCAGGACATTGAGGAAATAACGCTACATGACTGTAACTACTGCATCAATAACTAGCTCTAGATTCAACATTTTTTTCTTGCTCCTTGAGCACCTTTACGAGTAGCACTGTTATTCAACACAAATACCTCATCTACCGCATGTACACTTTTAGTGTTGGTATCTTGAACTGACTTCACCAGTTTGCGGACTGTTCAAACGCTTTAGTAGTGGTGATGTCATCCTGTAACTTAGGATCTCTCATCACCCATAGTTCCTGTGAATTTATTTTGCTCCTTACATTTACAATTATTTGGTCTCTGATCATCTCATCACACATACCACCAAAATTACAGTTCATAGACAGCCCTTTTAAAGTTGTAAGAAAGTCATCAAAAGATTCACCCTCATTGTGAGCCCTCGTATAAAATTTAAACCTATTCAGTGCTATGCTGGATGTGAATTTAAATCTGTGTTCCATGTGTAACAATGCCTGCTCAAATTAAGTTCCCCTTGACCTTCTTGGGGACCAATTTGCGGTAGAGTTCTAAATATTATCAGTCCCTCTGATTGCTCCAAAATTACTCCAGTCTCACTCTACCTCAAACACGTAGCAGACCTCGCTCCACAGTACTCACGTGTCCTTCGTTCCAGTGTTCTCCATCCTTATTCCGCTGCACGGGACAGCAAACTCCAACTGTAAGTATTTTGAAAAACACAGAGGCCAAAATAGTATGAAAATGAATATGTAGATAAATCACAGTACCTGGTCGCAAGCAGCAAGCAATCCAGATGAAAAGAAGCACTCTTCCTCTTTAGCAGTGATGAGTAGGAAATCCAAACGGGTCCAAATGTTTCAAAAAGAAGACAGTACCACTTCTGTGCTGTCCAATGGTATCCCGTATATCTTCTTAGCTCGCAGCCAGAGTATCATCCAAAGATAATTACTCCAATATGTGGTTAAAAGTATCTGTATTGGAGACAGCTCAGTACCAGTCTGCTCAGACTGGCAGAACAACAAATCTGCCCTGAACCCTTCTATAATGGAACTTCCAGAACAGCGAGCTGGCTTGAGACTAGAGTTGAAAATATACATAGGCAAGTTAAAGGAAACTACACAGAATATTATAGCATCTGGTTGTGGCAAGTACTTCTGTCAATCCACATGCACCCTCCCTCTTCCCAGGGCACATGTGGCCATTGCTCTGTGGACACACACACACACACACACACTCTCTCTTTTTCTCTCTTTCTTTCTCTCTCTCTCTTTCCCTCTCTTTTGGAAAATCAAAAGAATTTTACTAGACCTGCAGGTTGAGTAGCTTGAATAAACTACTCGACCTAACTGAAATGTACTTGACCTGGAAACGAGTGTTGAATTGTGTGATTCTATGCATATATTGTCTTTTACAGAGTCACCTTTTTCTTCATTCTCACATGAATGCACCTTCAAATATGTAAGTTCAGCAGTTCTGCTGTAAAAACATCCTCTTTTGTTTGATTAAATACACTAAACGTTTGCTCCATGTATAATAAATCTAGCCCACTATTAGGATACACATGATCCATGACTTGCCTTTTAGTTTTCTAATAGCTTTGCCATCAGGGCAGGAGTGTTTCTCAGTTTATGTTTAAACACTCACTTTTACTAAGTATATTACTGAAGCATGATGTGGTAGCGCACTGTCATTTACAGACAGTAGATTTCCAAGAAAAGTCTAAAAACCTTCCCACTAACTTGCAGCTTTACTGATAAAACTGTATATTGTATTAACAATATTCTGTGAACATAGGGTTTCAGAAAACATATTTATCATCTGCACATCACTAGGTGAAGTGTTCTGACTTTTTTTTCATCCTAGTAAAATATTTTTTTCCTCACACAGAAGGACAAAAAGTGGACTTACATAGCACATGAAATATATTTTGAAATGTTTGTAAAGTTGACTTTAGTTATATACATGTGTGTTAGTAAAAACCTGATACCGACAGCCTTTTATTTCACACAGGTCAGACAGTTCACCTTACAATATCCTGGAACTCTGCAGTCAAAAGGAAAAGTAATTGCAGTACAAGAAGGCAAACTGACTTTTTCTTTGAACTCAGAGCAAATGTGACAAGAATAAGATTTAAAGGCATTTCAATTCAATTCAGTTTCTGACTGATCCGCACTCCTGTTCTTTGTCAACTCACCAGAAGGGGCGAGAAGGTTCTAAAAATAGCTCGACCTGATAAAATATGACTCGCCATAGCAAGTAGTTGAGTAGATTTATTTAGCCTAAATATATATCAGTGAAAAATCTAAAGGTTACAGGGATGTTATGCTTAGGTTCTAAATTTACTTGCACAAAACCATAAATAATCAGCAGTTATAGGTAGTTATTTCAAGTAACTATAGCCTTAAGGTAACTATAACTCATGTCTGTGGCCAGGCCCTGCGGTCAACCTCCTATAACTACCCAACCACGTGCCGAGCACAGCCTTCGGTTGTGCGCAGTAGGGGTTGGCCACAGGGCCTGTATCTCTGGGTGCGAGAGTAGGTGTGAGAAACTGTCACACCCACTTTCACACTCTGAGACACCCTCTGGGTATGAGAGTGGGTCTATGTGGGTGTGAGAGTGTCTGAGTGTTAGAGTAGGTGTGAGAGGGAGTCTCTGCATGTAAGATTTTGTGTGAGGGTGTCTGTGAGTCAGTGTGTGGCTGTATATGGGTGAATTGGGGGAGTGAATGGGTCTGTGACTGGGTGCATGAGTGGCTAAGCGGGTCTGTGAGAATGTGTGTCTCAGTGTGTCTGTGAGTGGGTGCATGAATGTCTGAGAGGATCTGTGAGTGGATGCTATACTGGGAGGCAGTTGGGGTCACGGTAAGGGACGTATTGCCATTACCGCCCTCTCACCCAGCATCCTTGCTGCTTCTGCATGCTACTGGTGATGCTAGGGATAGGTCTGCACGCAACTCTGCCTTCTATATACAGCTCTGGCCACGGCTGAACTTTGTACCCTTTGACATTGGCAAGCAGCAACCCCCCCCACCAATGATGAATGGCTGTCATCAATGTTCCAAACTGCTTCCCATGAATGCATTATTTATGCCATGCAGGACAGGACAGAGGTGTTCTTACAAACTTGGGCCCCCATCATCTGACTCGTGGATCACTGAATGTCCACCCCCTATTTCCCCCCATTACACCCCTGCTGCAATCACTCTCGCTCTTGCTCTCCCTCTTTCTCCCTCCCTTTCTTACTCCCTCTCTTTTCTTCCTTCCTCTCCGCCTCTCACTCCCCCCTTTCTTCCTCCCTCTCTTTTCCACTCTATCCTTTCTCTTTTCTCTTACTTCATACTTTCTGATTCTTCAGCTCACACCCCCTCCCCTCCCCCGTACTTCTCAATATATGCCTCCCTTCTTCCCCCTCCTCTCTACATTTTTATTCCTCAAACCTCCCCATCCTACTTTTCTCTCCCTTTCTCTTTCTTTCCTCTTCAAAATGGATTATAATCCTTACCTTTATCTACTTTGCATCTATTGCATGACCATTTACTCTCCCACCGCAATAGGATGAGAATTCTCACTGATAACTACTGTCCTTTTGACGCCCCTGCTCCCTTCTCCACACTGTTGCAGATCGCTGCGATCCTTACTCAACAGAGGTCCTAATCTTATCAGTGTCACCCCTTATAATATAATGGTATAACCGACCCGTACTCTTGAGGCCATTATAGTTGTGAGACCTGGTGCTGAGCTCCACCTTATATCCCTGCCTATGGCCGGTATTGATAGTATATAGAGTCCTGCCCTTCCTTTCTCTAGATGGTAATGTACAGGGACTGGAATTGCAGTCACATGTTCTAAAGCTTTCATTACTCAAATATTGTATACGTACTGCACTGAATTACACCACTGCGGTTCAGGTGCTTACGATTGTCGAAATGCCGAGTGTACTGTATTGAAAGAGAAAGTTCATTATAATCCTTTGTACTGTAAATGCCATGCATGATGTTACTTCCCTGTTTATTCTTCCTCAATAAAGAATTGTGAAACAAAGATATAGACAAGTAAAAAAAAAAAAAAAAATTATATAGAAACTAGGTCCTAATTATAACTACCTAATGGTGACCGCCACTAGGTTTTAATATATTTATATATATATTTCACATTTAGCATGGGCATCACTTGTCTCTTACACATAACTTTCCCCTCCTTTCTCACCGCCTGCAGGAAAACAATCTAACAAAGGAATCAAAGCCCATGCGCAATCTCACTGAGAGGAGGGTCACGCGATCTTGTGAGTCAAAAGACTTTGAAGAAAAGCAACTTGCACCACTCCGGACCCAATACTACATGGCAGGAGTACGTAACATAATCCTCCTGGCTGTGATGACATCCGCACACCTGGTGGGTGAGCTTGAGGCCCTTTCCAGCAAGAATCCTTATTCCACTTTTTTTTAACAACAAAAGTGGTGTTAGGAACTTCAGCAGTGTTCCTGCCATAGGTGGTGATACCACTGTTCCAACCTTCTTTTCTCCACCACATCTGTCTGAAGAGGAAGAGAGACTGCATCCCATGGACACCAAAAGAGCACTGTGCTTTTAAATTGTATCAAAGAATACCAGGTAGACGATCAGTTCTTTATGGGGTTCTCTGGTGCAAGGAAGGGGAAGTCTGTGTAGAAACTATCTGTCTCATAATGGAATGTCCTCTGTATTAAGATCTGCTAGACACTGTCCAAGTAGCAGCTTCCAGAAGGTCTGGTGGCTCTTTCCACCAGGGCTGGGTTTGCTACCACTGCTTCAGCACACAGTGTGCCTGCCCTGGATGTCTATCAGGCAGCTACACGGGCATCGGTGCAAATGTTTACGAAGCATTGCCTTGGCAGTCGGGTTCACCAGGATGAGCATGTTGTCCATTTGGCCCTGCAGAACTTATCACTCTAAGCCATTCTGCAGCTTTGGTACCTATTCACCAGGTATGGAATCTGCAGTTAGAAGCATCCATCAGAACAAGTTATTTGCCTTCAGGTTCCTCCAATCCCTCTCACCTTCCCTGTTCTGTGGAATGGTCTTCTTCTGTCCTTAAAGGTCCCACTTTTAGGAATCTGTGCATTGGTTGTTTGAATTTGCTGATAGATTCCGCGTCTGAGGGTGCCGGCAGACTTAAGAAAGAAACTGACGTCTGTGCTCATGGGTGCTGCTTATATGTGGCTCTGCTCATCACTTCTAAGGCATAGTACAGACACACAATGCCACCTGCCAGCACACAGGAGCACTGCTTTTTGAGTTTCTGGATCCAGTCTGCCCCCTTGGGATATTCACAAGATGAGGATTCTCAGTGCAGATAGAGTATCCACCCAGAAAGAGCATTACGGAGGTAACTTCTTGTAAGCTTTGTTTACCCTGTGCAAGAGGATCAGGCAGGGCTGCTGATGTTTGCTACTTCTCAATCTATCAATTAGGAGCAGACACATCTCCCCATCAAAGGGATTACTTATAGAATGTACTTACTATAGGAACTCATTTGCAGAAAGTCATAATGTCACGTCATTCTCAGTGGAATCAGTCTCACCTTTGCTTGACATCCTGACAGTCTTTGCAACAGTGTTAAGCTTCAAAATAAACATGGAAAGTGGATACTGACGCCTCTAAACGTTGGGGGCTATGTCGTAAAGCATTTGCAAAAATGCAGTGCCCTACAAAGGAAACAATTGATTTGGTAACTTTCCTGGGAACCACGTGACCACAACAATTAGTAAGTTGTTTGTGGCTGATTTACCTGTCCTTATATCAGACAATAAAAAAGAATAACAATGATGAGGCAGTGATTACAATGAATATCTTTCAGAGGCTCATGTATGCTTTTCAACCCTCCTTGACGTTCTAGAAAAGGTGTTTACTGACCTTCACAGATGGCTCTTGGACTTCGCACTGTGGCTTTCCAGTCACCTTATTAAGCTCGAGGTTCCACTCAGTTGGTCCCCCCCCCCCTTTTGTTTTTTTATGCCTTCACCAGTTCGCCCATACGTGAATCATGGAATAACTATTTTGGGCTTGATTTGAGGTGCTGCTGAGGTTCTTTGGGTTTCGCCCAGTGAAGTCTTATGGGACTTTACCTTGAAAGCTCTGCCCACCATGCCTTTTGCCTAAAGGCTTTTGGTGTGTTTTTTGGCTCCAGAATGTGTTAACCTCCCTCCAGTTCTCATGATTCCTTTACCCAGATATTTAAGCAGGGTCTATTCCAGTTACTCATCCATTACATTTATATCCCACCTTCTTCTCTACAAGAATGATAATTTGCTTTTCGGGATTTCTCCTCTGTGCCAGCCCTCCAGTCAGTCTCCCATAGAGTTGCATCCATTAGGTCCGTGGTGCTGCCATGCTCTAATGCTACTATCAGTGTCCTTCCCTCGTTACTCAGGATCCTTTATCTACGGACTCACGTTCAAACTTGGACTGATACTCTGTTACATCTGAGACTTGCAAGATTAACTATTTGTGCTTACGTGTTGCTAGGGCCCTTTCACTGGTATGGTGCGCTCTTTTGGCTAGTCCCTCTATTGGAGACTCCATGTGCCTTAAGGGTATAGCTGGGCATTGGAGGTTCGTCTGGTGTATTGTCTTCAATCATTGCAGTTCTGTCATGCTGGAGTTGTGTCCCTGGCCTTTCTATAATAACTCTAATTGGTCATTTTCCTTGTATCTCCTAGACCTTATGTGACCTTAGTCTACAGCTATGTGCTTCCTTTCAAAGCGAGTTTGACCACAGCCTTGGCACTGCTTGAAGAGTGATCCCTTCTTGGACGTCCCCCTTCCCTCTATAGGACTACAGTTTGGCCCATTTAGTTTTTTAAGGGGCCCTCCAGCTATCTGCCAGTGGCTTTCTGAAGCTCATGCTTGGTGCTTTGATGGAGTTTTTATACCGGTACCTCCAATTCTCCTTTTTCTCATGAGGAATGGATCTTAAGGTTGGGCCAGAGATTTTACTTTGTGTGTCCCATCTCTTTTAGCTGCAAATATTGTATCCATCGGCTTACATCACACAAGGGACCGATGTTACAATCCTCTGTAAGAGAGCAGGTGTGCGTTGCTCCTAAATGGATCTGGCAGGGCAATATTTGCATGGAGTGCCTCCCTAGAGAGGATTGGTATTTTGTCTTAACAAGCCGCCACCCCATTTGAAGCATCATGGTCAAGCTTGGCGAGTGGTTGTGATTTAAGTATAAAGGCACCTAATTAAGGTTTGCTTCCATGAGAAGTAGGTGAACCCTGGGACTACCAAGGGTATTGTTGGCCTGTGTGTTATTCTAGCTGTTCTGTTAGCGAGCCTCTGTCTTTGTTCCTTTTCCACCACATAGCTCTCCTAGTTTTTAAGGGACATTCTTAAACACTGCATGTAGCTAGCCCTCCTCCCTCTTGAAAGAGGTAAAATTGCTGCCATGATTTTCTTGAATATCCCTCCTTGGGCTTCTCTTTATCCTAAAATATTTGGGTGGGCCCCATGTTGTTGGTACAAGATCAGAGGTCCGTCTTCTCTTCACCTTTATCAGAACTCTCTTTTCCTTCTGCAGCGGGAGAATCTGTGTCTTGCTCTTTTATCTACTAATTTTAAAAAAAACGTCATCAGCTAGGATTAGCTATCCAATTACCTATTCCAGGATACATTCCTGTTTAGAAGCTTTCTTCCTTTTACACCATTATGCCTTGCTGGACAATGCTCCTAAGGAGGCCACTGCCACGTGGAAGGTTAATTTCTTCTCTCAGATTGTTCAGGATTGATTGGAACCTGGTCTCCTTATATGATATCTTCTTCCCGTGAACTTGCCCCTCTGGCTTGTCTTTGGCTTACAGCTAACCATAGCAAATTTTTGGGGATGCTTCACCCTTGTTTTGTGATATTGGTGGACCTGGGCAGGAAAGTTTGCCTGAACTCCTTGGTACTCTAGCAAACGAACTCACTCTCTGCTGGTGGTAGGCCTGTACAACTCCCGAAGAAACCATATTTGAGCTCCTGAATTTCCCCTTTGATATCAAGGGTTTATTTTATCTTTCTGGTGACATTTTAATGAGTTCCTGCAAAGGTGCTGTAGGACACAGGTTAGAGGTTAGTTCTTCCTCTGTTGGTTGTGTCCTTGAACAGCAGATATTGTCTTCTCTGACATTGAAACCCATAGATGCCATGTTGTTCATGGCATCAGATTGTTCTTGTGCTGCTTAAACCTTTGTTGTATTAGCTGTTAATGAATTCCCCATTATTAGTACCATGCTCACTCTAGTGGCGTGTGGTATTCTTGTGAAGAGATCTGTCCCCTTACTGAAGTTCAGTGTACCTTAAGGAAGTTGTTTCCTCTCCCTAAGGGCTTCTGTTTGGGGAGCTGCTTTTTCTTTCTTGTGAAAGACTAGTCCTGCTGCTTTTTCTGGATGGTAACCCAGTATGTTTAGCTAGCCAGATCTTACAGCTCCTGTTCTTAGATAAAAAATAAATTAAAGTCTAAGGGCTATGGGGAGAGTATTGTGAAACTAGGCATGACTCCATTTCTTAAGGATGGATGACATAAAATCTTCTTGTAAATCCTTTCTAGGCATTTAAGCCCCTGCAGCACTCGGGCTGAGTTGGTATTTGTGTAGGGTATCAGGTGTGTTTATGTATCTGATTAATATATGAGTGCTAAATATTGAGGTATAACATGTGCAAACACCCCTTGCACTGATTGGGGCGCATGCTTTTTCACTTTGCAGTACGTTCTGCAGAAGGCATCTCTATTCCTGTTGCGAATGCTAAGTAAAGTAACAGGGAAATCCACAGAACCGATGTCAACAGAAACTATAGAGAAGACAAGGGACAACTTGAGTTGACTGGATAACTTTAACATTCAGAGGCTTTTTTAGTTTTCAGTCTATAAGCCAGGCAGTGATTCCAGTGTCCCGCCTTTTGGAATTGCATCGATGTTTACTAAGTTATGCTTTTGTATGCCGCCAACTTCCATGGCATCATCGTGTATTCTGTGACTTTGTGCCCATTCTTGCGAAACTGGAGAGATCGATACCCTTTTACAATGTTTGTTGATGGTTGTGTGGGATTAGCAGAGTGTGTGTCCAGTTTTTATATTCGTAGGTAGTTTGTGTAGATAAGTGTGAAGGTCAGTTGTCTTCTATCTTGCAAAATCTTTGCAATGTTTTCTGTGTACGGTGGGATCTACTGTTTTCCCTGTATACACATAGACAGCTGTGGCATTTGAGGTATCCATTTATGATGCAGTCTTTAAATTCACATATGTCACTTTCCTCTGCCTTTTAAATTCGCCTACTATTCTCTGCCTAGTCTCAGAACCAAGCCAAGGATTTATTACTTTGGGGTTTCCCAGGGTCCCTCTCTTTTGGAGTTGGGTACATTAGTGATGATGGTGATGTTACAGTTGCCGAGCACCCAATAACTGGACAGATAATTGACAAGTCATTGTACAGTTCATTTTTGTGCTATTGCCAATAGAGATTCTAGAAACTGGAGAGGTCCTAGCTACTGTCTGCCTTCACTATGTGTTCCTCTGGTGTGCTGTGTGGAACAGGAAGCAGGCAGATTGCACCTGTGCAGTAGAGTTTGGGTATGACTCTGTAGTGGTCGCCTTTGAAGGCTCAGGCCTAATTTCAGCAATATGGGTCACGGCACTTAGAGGGAGACATCACCAGGTGTCTTTAATTTGGTCTGTATCTGTAAAGTTTCAGAAGTGAGACTTGATGATTCTTTTTTTCTTCTGATTTGGTAGAGTGCTGTCATTCGCCTTGATTTTGCGTAGCATCTGCTGCAATCTTATTTTAAATTATTTTTCCTTTTCTGAAGCCACAAGACATCGGAGTTCCTTGTCAGAGGGGTTGTGTAAGATCAAGTGGCGGGGGGGGAGTTGTAGTTTCAACACGTGGGGCTCCCCTCTCCATGTTTTTCATTTTGTCCTCTTCTAATGAGTGCCTAATTTTGGGATAAGTGGACTGTGGGACATTAATTCTGGCATCGTTGGTTTCCATGTAGGAAGCTTGAGATCCTTCTTTTATCTACCTTTTTTCATCAGTCTCTTCAGCAGAGATTTAGTTCTGCGCTCACTATATTCCAACACTGCTGCAACAATTTCTGCAGCCTTTGTTAGCATATTCTCTCTGAAAGGGCCAAGGATCGAGGTGGATTAGATTCTCCTAACATTGTTACGTTATGTTAATAGGTTTTATAGATCGCACAAATACCAAGAAGGCGTCCTGGCTGAGATAATACTAGGATTTATTCAGTAAAGCGGTTCGCCTTGAGCGACTTTCTGAAGGTCAAATGATGTCTGTCAAATGATCGCTGTCTACGCATCACTACCCTTTTTAGTACCGTAGTATTTGTCGTCTATTGTCTGTACCAGCCGGTACATTAACAACCTCGTACCCCATGTAATTGATAGGAAAAATAGAACATAGTGTTAAGATTACAAACGTCATAACCAGGAGCAAGGTCCTTCTGTCTTTCGTTATTTTGATCTTTAGGCATGCCAAGAGCCTCTGCCCAGGCCTTCTCCTCAAACTATCCAAGCTCTGAATATCATGCCCACTGACACCAGGTTATCGAAGACTCTTTGTTCAAATTTTTCTTCTTTGACTCAAGCCTTCCCTGCCATCTCAGTGCTGTAGATCTCTTGTAGCAATATGCAGCCAAGATCAGTGGGACTCAAAGAGCCTGCTGGCTTAGGCCAGTTTTCCCACCACACCTATCCCCAGGTCTCTTCGTTCTGCGTCTGATGCTGCTAAATAAATGTACATCTTGCGTTTTTCACTAGTATCCTATAAGGTTCCAGCTTTCCCTTATATTTGTTCAGCTCTACACTGTGCAGGTGCCCAAAGCCCCCTTTTCAGTGGTGGCATCTCATTACCCTCATCGTAGGTTCCACCATATTGGAGTCTCTGAAGAACAGCGTTTGCGGTAGGCCAACCTCTGTTCATTGCTCGGCCCTGTAGACACTACAGATTAACCCGAGGAGTCCCAGGACTATGTCATCTTCTGCACTTTACCTCTAGGCCCCTATCCCATGGCATAGGTTTTCTGCGTGGGCCACAACAATGGAGTTTTATGTCCCATGTGCTTGACTTTCGGACCCTGAAAGGCTTTTATATCAAAGAGAAAGGCCTTTCGAGCATTATTCAAGGCAACTCTGTTCCTAATGATCTTAAACTCCTACCTTAGTTACCAGGTTCCAGGGCATGGCCCATACGCCTGTGGCTAAAAGAACTTCCACCTCGAGTTTTGTTACCAAAACATGTAAGGAGTCTTTTGGTCAAAGTGGAGAGTTCATGTGGTGTAATTTTTTCTCTTTTGTAAGTACTTTCAGCCAGAGTTCTGAGAAGCGTGGCGAGTCTAGCAGATCAATTTGAAGATAGTTCTGAAGGAGAGTGAAGATGTGTATAGCTCCTGAAGAAGAGGTGGTTATAGGCAGGGACTCTTCCCCTGATCCATAGCGCAGCAGTAAGACTTCTCCTCTGATTCATTCAAATGTCATTGTATGCTACTTGTTCTTTCTTCCTCCTCCCCCCTTTTCCATAGTCTTTATTTTATCGACCACTGCACTTTCAAAATAGTGACCTTTATGTTCTCCTCATTGTATGCTACATCTTAACTGTTGCACTGTCATTTCACATAAATAAAATCCGAAAACGGCGCAAGAGTAGCTAATCCAGTTCTTGAGGGGAGGCACCTAATCAAGTGCCTTTTCCTTGCATAATCCTCTACCAAAGATGATGTTCAATTTGCATTGCATGTTCGGGGTCCCGTAAAATCTTTATTATATGACCCTCTGTGCTCTGCCACCTGTAGAATCTGCACGTGTATCTCCAAAACCGAACATTGGTATTATCCACATTGTGGTCTTCTCATGATTCATGGCTTCTTGGGCCAGATCCAGCGGTAGGCGTGTCCTTTGCACTTCTTGCTAGCTTTTCGTATGATCCTTTCCTTCTATTTCAAATAACGCAGCCTGAACATTAAAGTAGGCCTCACTCTGACGTCCACGCTTGATTAACTCACACTTGAGCAGAGAGAGAGAGAGAGATTGCGCGAGCGCATGTGTGTGCACGCGCTGCAGGACCCTTAACTCTCCCAAGGTGCCATGATTAACACGAGTTGGGATGCTAAAATTTAGCAGGGCATCTACTTGGTCTCTGACTTAACTAACACCTTATACTTATGCTGGCTCCGAAGCATATAAAAGTCTTTGCCATTTTACTGTTTGGTGCTCCATGGTAAGAACAGAAGAGGTGGTTTTTGCTTTCTTAGCTTGTCTTCAGCCAAGGGGACTTGAATCATTTTACTCCTATAACACAGTTATATTCGATGATTAATTAACCTATAGTCTACCAGAGTACGTCTTACAGGTACCTCTTGAATAAACCCAATCTATTTAAATTTTATTATGTAAAGTGGGGGAAGACATCGTAGCAGAATAAGTACTCCGTGCACAGTTAAGAAATAGAAATACTGCCCACATTTGTAAACGGTGTAAAAAGTTATTTTTCATCAACTCTTAACATTAGCCAACTGGTGACCTACAGGTTGAAGACTCTGCTTGATCCGGCTACTTATATCTCTTTTTACACCGTATTTGTAACCCAAAGCCCTGTTTAGGCTTTTGACACTTTGTGTATGACCCCTACTGATTCATGCTATAATTGTCTCCAGGTGAGTAAAGACAAGTGTAAATATTTCAAACTGGAGTGTACCTGAGGAAATAGCACGGTAAGAATTACTCTTCAGTGGATAGGTTTGCACTTGTGTACCGCTCTTTCCAGGAGCAGGGTTCTCTTCTCCTGTTCAGTTAATCGATTTTTCTTCCGTTGATAGGATTTGCACCTTTTATGAGTATTCTTCTCCCACAGGACACATTCATCTTTCATTCCGTGAGAGCCACTCTGTGACAGGCCTCTGAGCAATCGGGGACATTGGGAAAACGACTCTGTTACTTCAGTGCTGCTACAACGTGGACTCCTTGCAGTTCACCTGAGAAGTGTTCACTTCAGGGTCCATCTGTCATCCAGCACCGCTTGAATGAGGAAGGGAGATCTGTACACTTTTAGTAGCGTTTTCATTCAGCTCGTCCATTTTGTTTTCTAATCTGGATATTGATTGCCCATTATCACCTACTACCTGATCTGTCCGTGCTAGGGCTTGAATGATCGCATGCCTTCGTGTGGTGTGATTGGGAGGGGGGCATTGATGTGGAGCAAACGGCTCACTTTTATTTCCTTTTCTCTGTTGTAGGCTGAAAGAAAATGAAGACCCATTGGCTTTTTTCAGTTATGTGTTTATTTTATTTCCAATGCAGTCTCAAACAAGCAAAAAATATATTTATATGCATTTGTTAGAAATTGCGTCTCTAGTTGGCAGGTAGTTAGTAAGGACCACAATCCTATTTATGGTAAGTCAGATATACACCCTAAATTAACCTGTGCTCACCCTCTGGTAGCTGGGTACAGAGCAGTCTGGCTTAATTTAAGAGGCAATGTGTCAAGTATTTATGCAAGACTTAAATTACAGTAGCACATTGCAAACGCCACAAAAAGACTCCATACCAGTTTAGAAAAATAAGGAATTTTTATCTAAGTAAAATAAGACCAAAGCGACATAAATCCAATGAGTTGAGCTCTTAATTTTTAAAGATTAAATTCAAAATAGTGCTTAGAAGTCACTAGCAGTCAAAAGGTTACATGAAATTGCGAGACACCACTGCAAATCCAAAATTCAAGCTGATCGCAATGGAGAGTAAGCCGGCTACAGGACCTAGATAAGTCCTGTTGGGAGAGTGCCTTGTATGGAGCAAGCATCAACATCAAAAACTCAATGTGAGGAAGTGCTGCATCGTTGTCGATTCCTGTGGATGGAGGCGAAGCGTCAGTGCCGAGCCACGCAGTCACTAAACGCTTCACTGTCAAACCCTTTCATGATGCAGGCGCTGCATCTATATGATGCCACGCTGCCTGTCAGCATCGAGCCGTGCATTCTGTTCAGATGATGTAATCGAACAGCCACTGCGTCTGTGTTGAAGGGGGTGCAAAGTCCTTGATGCATCAACACCTAGGTGGGAAATTGCTGCAGAAACCCATTTCTGAGGCCCAGGACTGGAGGGGGCACCTCCAGCATGGCTAGGACTCATAGATGGTAGAGTCCAGCAGTAGGAGCAGGGTTGCAGGCAGTCTTTGATTTCCCGGAGACTACAAGCCCTTGGAGAAACTTGAGTTCAAGGTTGTAGAGAGCAGGTCCAGTTCTTCTCACTCTCAGGCAAGAAGCAGCAGGCATCAGGCCAAAATAGCAATGCAGGTAGCAAAGTGGCACTCCCTTCTACAGCACAGCACAGCAATCAGCAGGTCAACACAGGACAGCAGGTTGCAAAGGGGCAGTCTTTCCTGCAGCACAGCAGTCTTCTTCCAGACAGAATATCCTTAGTTACAGCAAAGTTCTCATTTGGTGGGGTTTGGGGCCTGGTACTTATACCCAGTTGAGCCTTTGAAGAGGAAGACTTCAAAGAGAGGTCTTTGAAGTGCACACATTCCCTGCCCTTCTTTCTCTGGCTCCAAACACTCTACAGTGGGGTATGCAGCCCTTTCTGTGAGGAAAGACACAGCCCTATTCAGGTGAGTCTGCTCCACCCTCCCATCTAGCCCAGGAAGATCCATCAGCCTGTGGTGGGCCATCAGGATGTAAATGTCACCCCAGCTCCCTTTGTGCGTGACTGTCTGGAGGGAATTCACAAAGCCCAGCTGTCATCCACCCCAGACGTGTATTCAGAGACGGTCAGAGGCACAGAATGGTTAAAGTAAAAAAAAAAAAAAACTTTCTAAAAGTGTCGTTTTCAGGCTTACAATTTAAAATCTGACTTCACCAGAAGTTGTGATTTTAAATTGTAAGTCCAGAGATGCCAAACTCCAAATTTCTATCTTTTCCCAATTCAAAGTTCCACATAAAGGTTGCTTCAAGGTAACCCCATTGTTAACCTATCGGAGAGATCAGCATTGCAGTAGTGAAAAACGCATTTGAAAGTTTTTCACTACCTGGACATGTTAAACTTAAAAGTACATGTCCAACTTTTTAAATACACTGCACTCTGTCCTTGGGGCAAACCAGGACCTACCTTAGGTGTGACACTTGTAATAAAAAGAAAGGTTTGAGCCTGGCAAGTGGGTGCACTTGCCAGGTCGAAATGGCAATTTAAAAATGCACACACAGGCTCTTCAGTGGCAGGCCTGAGACTTGTTTAAAGGGCTACTGTAGTGGGCGCCACAATCAGTGCTGCAGACCCACTAGCAGCGTTTAATTTACATGCCCCCTGCATATCTAGTGCACTTTACTAGGCACTTCCAAGGGAATTAAATATGCCAGTTTGAATACACCACTGTTACCCTATGTACAGTACAGAGCACTTGCACTTTAGCACTGTTCAGCAGTGGTAAAGTGCTCGGAATCCTAAAGCCAATAAAAAATGATGTCAGAAAAACAGTAGGTCAGAAGGCAAAAAGTCAGGGGAAACCACACCAAGGATGCCGGGTCTAACAGCATTCATTTAATTGCCTTGTAAAGCATTGGCTTGCAACAGGTGACCAATTCATAGCTTCTT
This sequence comes from Pleurodeles waltl, assembly GCF_031143425.1. NCBI lineage: Eukaryota > Metazoa > Chordata > Amphibia > Caudata > Salamandridae > Pleurodeles > Pleurodeles waltl. The sequence goes on along the minus strand of NC_090451.1, from coordinate 190,134,848 downwards.
GTAGTTCTACTTCCACTAGAAGGTGAAACCCAATTACTGAGTCATACTGCATGTAATAAATCTATGGTTATTATATAGGTAACCTTCCCCAATGTTATCCCAATAGTTAGTACAGATATATATGTATACTGCTAGGTATATGTACATCAAGCTAGTGTGCCCTAAGTCCTGTAAGTGGAAAATGTCAGGTATGTGGGGGAACCTAACTTAGAATGATATATTGTGCATTTAGCATTGTCATGAGGTTATTCAGAACACATTAATATAACTAAACTTTCCTAAGATTTTGTTAAATAAATCTACATTTAACATGTCTCATTGCTGTGCTTGTGGTTTTTTAATATTTTTCTCATGCAGTTTTTTTAATATAGTAGTGAAAACATGTCATTACCCAATGCTATACAGCAAGACTAAAAAAAAAAAAAAAAAAAAAAAAAAAAGGATAAAAAGTAATTTTGTAGTCTTGCACCTACAGAATGACGTGCTTTTTTTGTCTACTGATACGAGGTAGATCGAGAAAAAAAAAAGTAGTACATACGACTTTGGGGAAACAACACAGAGTGAGCAACTAGGGATGGAGAAGCCAAAACAACACAGGGGGACGCAGATGCTGGGAAGCAACAGAGTTGAAATAGTGCAGACAAGGAAGCAAACTCAGAAAAGAAAGTGGAGTGCCAGAAACCAAACTGAGACGAGGGAATCCAATATGGAGTGGAGGGGAGAAGCACCCGAATGAGAAAATAGCAGGGGTTGGGGGGCACTTCTGAGTGAATACATCATGGGGGAAGGGGAGAGGCATAATGCCAGAGAAAGATCAACACGAGCGTGTCGGGGGTGGAGGGGGGGTGGAAATGAGGAAGAGAGCTGGCAAACACATGCACTCTTGTAGAGTGCTTAAGCAAAAAGAAAAAAATTAGCACCTGAAACGTGAGCAGTGGAAGAACAGAAGTAATACATTCACGCTCCAGGTGAGGGACAAACATACAAAGAGGAAATAAAGCCAACAGCAGCTACCTAATAAGAAGCAAGCGAATGAGTGACAATGAAGCCAACCAATGGTATGCAATGGGCAGGCTCTGAACCCACTGTAAGCTGACATACCCTATCATAACAGACAACGCATATTATGTTCATTGGGTAAGGCCTAAAAATGTCTGGTCTCTTCAGTTTTAGAAATTGTTATATATTTTTCTTTGTGACAGAAAATGTATTTTTACCTGTAATAATCTTGTTTCAGCTTTAAAGGAAACTGCGTTCCTTTTGTTAAATCTCCGAGGAAGCAGTTCAACAAATGTACCTTGTTTGAAGTTGATAGTTACATTTACAATTGCTCACTTGCCTGTTATTTTCTGGAAATTTCACTCTCATTATTGGCACCGGAGCATCGACCTAGGCAGCCAACAACATTCACTGATGTCTCTCACCATCTGAAAGTGATAAGTGCAAGTAGGATGAAACATGCCGTCAGATTTCTGCCGGTATTAAAAATAGAATTAATTCTCCTATGGGTCAGTCATTAATATTTAATGCAATTTTTGCCTATTACTCTTTTTAATTGCCGGTTGGGTCGGCTTCCAAACGGCATGAGTGACTGAAATTGAAAAACTCTCCGTGGGGAATCGTCTCATGGAACATCAAAGGGGTGCTTTGAAGAGAGCATTTTTTCCCAGTTGGCAGTAGAGGAAAAAGTCTCAGCTTCACGGCACTGTTGCGTGTACTTTAGCACTGTTTGCTTGTCCAGCAGGGGGTGCTACCACCCAATACAATGAGGGCTGTGTGTTGTTTAGAGTGGCTGAGCTTGCGCGGGTCCTGTTTACTACAAGTACCTAAGAACCGTAGAAGACAGTGCATTTCCATGTCGACATTTCCATCCTAGTTGTGCCACAGACGGCTTTTCAAACGCCCAGCGAAACATTCTTAAAAGCTCTGCTAGGGTTGCCACCTGTCAATCAGTCAACAGGCTATATTTAGCTTATCCAGTCCCGATGAGCCCCATTGGTAGGTGCTTTCTCTGACCCAAACCAAGATATATCCAGACACAATATTGTCCTCATCGGGCAGGTGTTCTACCTGACCATCTTACATTGATGCAAATGCACCACATGCCTCTGTGTGTTGCAATACGTGTTGACAAGTTTACCTAGAGCTGACAGAACATAGGCATATAGCCCAGGTGATCAGACAGACCCGAACAATGATTGCTTCAGACCTGAACACAATATAACCCCCTATGGGGCAGGTGTCCTCTCGAAGTCAGACAGTTCGTTCCACACAAAACTATTCCACCAAACTAAGACAGGTTCCAATGGTATTATTAAGTCGCTTTCCACTACTCAGAATCTGTAGCCTTACAGAAGGTATCTCTGCTTTGCCTTCTATTCGTAGAGTTAGGATAACTGTGCTGTCCTAGCTTTGCAACTGGCTTAGTCTACCTTTAGTGCAATCCCCCAATTTCTCCCAGAGACCTCTGTGGTTGCCACCTGTTCCCTGTCTAGAGTAGACCTTTACGATGCTGTATGTAGGAACACTGGCTGCCTGCTGTCGGCCAGAATGCAGCTTCATGGGTGGGATGGTGGAGAGCGTCAGAAAACATGGTGGCTTTTTGGAGCCCGGAAACAGGGGTGTAGCTCCAGGGGGGAGTTTGGGGGTGCTACACGCCCCTAAAAGATGTAGTCTGTAATAAATCGTTCGGTACAAGTGCTTTCAGTCGGATGATGTTGCATGCCTGTGGGATTTCACTTGGGATTTGTACATGCCCACACTGACAAAAACACATTCACTCTTTCTCTTCTATGGTTTGAAGGACATAAAAATGTTGATTAGTTGAAAACAAATAATGCGTTTTAAGTACCCTTAACAATCTGCACTCCTCTCTTTTCCCTGCCCCTGCTGCCTCCCACATGTCCTGCTTCTCATATAATGTGCTTTAACAAGATGTTCCTGTATGATTGTTGGGAAATCTGAAGCCTCCCCCACTACTCCCCCCCCCCCACCCCCCCACGCCCCGCCACCGAACAGTGAGTTCAAGTCAAGTTTGATATCTGTATATCATGCATATGATTTTTTGCAAGACCGAAAGGGTCTTGCTGTCTTCTCTTACGCAGCCCTACATCCCAGCCTGCCTTTTAAGTACAAAAATCAACTCTTGTTATGTACTTCACCAGTCAAGAGGCCCAGGTGGGAGGATGTTGCTTTCGGTAAATTGCCGCTGCCTTGAATATAAAAATACTCAAGAATTACTTGTTTTTAAAAGGACCTTTGTCTTCTTTTTAGATAGTATTTGTATTTGTTTATTTTTACACTGCCTTACCACTATGGAGCCTGGCAGGGGCGTAGCTTGGTGAGTTAGACTGGGGGAAGAGGAATTCGGATTGATAGGAGGAATGAGAGAAACTACAATGTTAATATTTAGTAAAATAATCAATATTTTGAGGACTTTAAAAATACAGAAGGAGTGTTTATGTGGTTGTATGCAAGAATTCCCATAAACTCCAACAGACACCTCACCATACCCGACTGAAAGCATCTGTACCCATCTATTTATCAGAAAATGCATTTATTTAGGGGGTATACCACCCCAAACCTCAACACCCCCACAGCTCCCCGAAGCTATGCCCCTGAAGCCAGGTCAGTTAATGGTGCAGTTTAAAAATAAAATAATAACACTGAACAGCGGACACATTTCATGATGTACTATTGCATTCAAATAGATGTACCCAACTGAAAATATTAAAATCAATAAAGGTAGTTCTTGTCTGCCCAGGCCCCCCTCAATATAGCTTTCATAAGAAGACTGCCTGTATCCCCCAAGCCAAAAACGTTTTCAGTCGATAGATGCCTTTCATACACTGTCTCTAGTGCCAAGTCCATGGCTAGCAAAGGTTTTTTTAACTATATATATATATATATATATATATATATATATATATATAAGACCCTCTCTTCTCTTTGTAAAGCCTTTTATGATTTTCTCCATATCTTTTTGGCCAATTAAACTCACTTTGGTGCCTTTTGGCTAGGTTTGCGCTACAGAAATACCATATGCATACATATACACAGTAAAGTTTGGTCCTAATATGGTATCCCTGGCCTTCTTGCTCCCTCTCGTTTTCGTCTGATACCACACAGTGATACCGTTAGGATCTTCGTTTGAATGAATGTGTGTTTTGTGGGACTATTTATATAACATAACAGATCCTTCGAAGAAGCATCCCAGTGCTTAACTAGTAGGGAGTGATTGATCCGTATTTTAAACAAATCTAAATCGAAAATTTTGTAGATCTTTTTTGAACCGAGAAGTTGTGACCAGCGGCATAACGCAAAAAGAGGGCCCTCCTTCCCTCAGTCTCCCATATCTCAAAAATATTCATTGACCTTGTGCTAAATGAGACCCACGTGAAAGGTTGCAGGCCACCTGGAAGGTTGCAGGGCCCCCCGCACTTCAGGGGCTGCAAGTATTTGTGTTCCGTCCCTGGGCATGAACCCCTGGTTTAACTCGTTTTACAACTAGGTAGGGACAAAAAGTTGCTGCATAGAGATCCATAGAGATAAAGGACGAGACTACATAGTCATTGTTGTGGTAAATTCTTAATTTGAGTGAATGGTTTCCGGTACTCGGCTCTGACACTTGTCAACACCAGCACTTATGATAGTCTGCCAGATGGTGGCACTGTTTATTTAAGTTACAGATGAGCCAACAAAGGTTGTTTATATATTCAATATACATAAAGAATGACTAATACCTGCTACTTAAACCATTCTTGTAGTTTTGGGGGCTGGAATAGTCTACATTTTCAGACTTGTAGGGCGTGATGATCAGTAGCTGTCTTGGTTCTGTGATTGGCAGCGCTGGCAGGGCAATGGATGGTGCAAGCTGCAGTGGCCGCCTGACGAGGACCATGACACTTATGATTTTTACAACTTAAGCACTGGTTTTGGTGGAGTGCGTGAGGAGGGGCTCAGTGTACTATTAATATTCAGCCTTGTTAGAGAAAACTTTGTAAATTAGGCTAAATCATGCATTAAGAGGAAAATTGTTTCACTTAGGCAAGTAATAACCCTATGTGGGTGTTAACTATTTTTTTTAAAGGGACACACACATAGGGCATACCCATGCCAACAACTGTCAATCGGTATTGTCAATGGTAGTGTTAGTGTTAACTCTATACGTGCTATGCTTCTGATATGAGAGGTGAATCTTGAATTTTGTTCCATTTTAATTTTAATACAAAATAACGATAAAAAAAAATAACTTGGTTAGATATTGTTTCCAATTGATTTATGATAGTGGTTCTTAACCTTTTAATTTCTGTGGACCCCCACTAAATCACTACTGTAAGGCAAGGGCCCCTGCCTATGCGATTGCTATAATTTTAAGTTCGAAATATACAAAAATACAGAAAGAAGTATACATCAAACAGATACACAAGTTGTGAGATATTTTTTTAAATCACCAACAAAAGTGAAAACTGAAATGGTGTGAAGGTTGGAGTCTTTCAAAAATTAGTTATAAATGACTAAGCAAATGTTAGATTCTGGCATATTACTTGTTTGCATACAAGCCTGAGTCAGTTGAGACTGAGAATTGTCGATACTAGAATCAGTAAACATGAATAAAGCTAACAACTGAATTTTTAGTTTGCAGTTTCAAACTCCTTCCGTTTAAAACATTCATCTTTGCTTATATGTACGCTATCAATCAGCTCTCATTAATTAATTTTCGAATCAGTCACAGACCCCATGAGTACCAAGTAGGGGTCACCGGCTCCCAGTGGTCTGCAGACAATAGTTTAAGAATCACTTATTTATGACACCTTCCTTGCAGGGGCAGCTCCTTCGCAATGGCGAAGGAGCGTCGCCCCCCTGGCTGGGCCAGGAGCTGAAAGATAAAACAATATTTCTTTGTTGTTTTATCTTTCAGCTGCTGGAGCAGCCAGCAGCATGTGAATGGAGGAATGGGGCGGGCTGGACCACAGGAGTTGGGAGGGGGAGGAGGAAAGAGTGCACCTAAGTGCGCATGTGTGTTTGGCTGGTCGTCTTGGGCCAGCCAAACACACATGCACACTTAGGTTTCTCCAATCCAGCTGTGTTGAACAGCCAGGCTGGAGAAACTGCACAGACCACAGGGCAATTTCTGAGCAGCTAGGTTTAGCATGAGAGCAGTGCCAGGATTGCTGGGGAACCTATGCTGTTGTCCCTGGGAATTCAGAAGAAGAGGAGAGAGGTGGGAGGAGGCGATGGGAAGAGGTACGTTTTTTAACAATTTTTTTCCCCTATCCCCATCCCTCCCCTCCCACCCACCCCTCCACTTGAGATTTGCGGTGGCCACTGCTACTTATATGTCATACCCTCAATAGAGGAATACATTCTTTATTGCTGAATGTGGCTCAGTTCTAAGGAGGTAACATAAGTTGTCCTCCATAGGTAACAAAGAACTTAGTACAATTGAAGATGGTTCATTTAAATCTGTGTCTTTTAGTCTTTTCATGAATAGTTGGCAGTCCTTGGTTTCAAATTCTGGTGATAAGTCCAGAAGAAGTAATGCTGTAACTCCATTATGGTCTATGTCCAAATCCTGCCTGGCTGTCAGACAGGAGCTTGTTTTGTTGAATGAAGTTTGGGATCTTAGAGAATGATGCTTTGTTAATGAGTTTACCAAGGAACATACAGTTTGATATTGACCTGAAGATTGTATAGCCCGAATGATTAAGTGACTTCGATAAGAGAGTGCCTCTGCTTAGAAGTTCTCTAGTGCTCCAACAGCTGTTCAGATTTGACTCTGAACAGAACCAACCAGCTTTACATGATGATGGTGGGCATGATTTTGTCCCCTAATATGATGATGATAATTTTTAGATGGACCTATAAAATGCCAGCGGGCTGAAACACTTCCCCTGACATGGGGCTGAGTTCTCCCCCTGATGCTTCCATGGAAGAGTCAGCTTAATTAGCTGTGGTCATTAGATGAGTGGCTGACGTCTCGGAGCTGGACCTGTCTTTTGCTGAGTTAAATGTCTCAGTTTTAACAGAGGTTTTACAACCTGGGTTTCACAACCCAGACAAACCTCATTTAAACTATATTTAAACTATTACTACTATTCAGCAATGCCCTGACCAACACCTTCATGGACCCATGATGCAGCAGACAACATCCAGGCTCTCAGAGACGCCCTCTCAAGCCCCTCCATCAACTGCCTCCAAGCCGCTTTAGTTTGCCCTCAGTGACTCACAACCACTCTATGGACAGCAGAATCATTCCTTTTCTCCACTGATGCCAGGCCATAACATCCAACCAATGAGTTCTGCGTATAGTCCAATGGGGCTACTCCCTGACTTTAATTTCCATTCTACTGCCTATTCTGTCTACATTGCAGTGGCTTTCGTAGGACCATTTGTACATTTTACTGCTGGAAGTCCATGCTCCTTTGAGAAATGAGCGATTAAAGAAGTCCCCACCTCGGAACTGGGTGTTACTCAAATTGTTTTCTTAATGCCAATAAAGGGGATGAGACCTTTCTCCTATTTTTGATCTCTGATCTATTATTATTTTTTTCCTATGGAAGTATAGCTTCAAGGTGCTCATGCTAGCCAAGGTTCTCCTCCTTCAGGCCAGACCAGAGATAGTACCTGTGATTCAAGGTGGACTGCAGGTTTTTTCAGTTTGTTGTGTTCTGTTTTGACTTCACCACTGCCCCTTGGGTGGATGTTCACAAGGGTGATGGCAGTGGTCGCAGCATACCTTCGGAGATCAAGGGTACCCGTCTTCCACTGCCTTGATGATTGGTTGAGGGCCACCACCAGGCAGCAGCAAACCACCTTACATCTCTAGAGATCACGATCAATGTGCTGAAATCACACCTGATTCCTTTGCAGAGGCTCCCTTTTATCTGAGCCATCTGAATATGGTGCATTTTCAGGGCTTCCCACTGGATTAATGAGTTGAGTATGTTTACGCTATGATCTCAATGTTTCAGACCCAATCCTGAGTCTCAGTGCGGGTGGCTGTGAAACTTCTTGGCCTATTGACCTCCTGCATCCTGCTCATCGACCACTCTGGGTGGCACATGCAAGTTCTGCAGTGGAATCGGAAGTTTCAGTGGGCTAAGTACCAAACTACCAAGGAAACATGTCCGATTCCATTCAGGTTTCGAAAGAGACTGCAAAAGGTCTGCAGTGGTGGATCCTCAACTGCAATTGAACCAGCAGCAGACCCATCTCCCTGTCCAACCTGGAACTGGCAGTGGTGACAAATGTGTTGTTACAAGGTTGGGGAGGTCATCTGGGAGATGTGCTGATCAGAGGACTCTGATGTTGGGTGGACTCCCGTCTCCAACTTAATGGAGTTATGGGCCATTCGCTTGGCACTGAAAGCTTTCCTATTGCCCATCCATGTGGTATTGCACCAAGCAAGGGGAAGAGGGTCCCTGGGCCATATGCCAGGAAGCCTTGCTCCTCCGGAACTGGCTAAACTGCCACAGCATTTCTCTTATTGTGCACCACCGGGTGGGATCTTTAAATGCCATGGCGAACAAACTCTGTTGGAAATGGCTAGTGTGTAGCAGTTACACCTGGAGGTGGTGCGGGGTGCCTTCCAGAAATGGAAAGAACTCTGACTCATTCTCTTCACCACCTCCAAGAATGCACAATGTGAGCACTTTTGCACACTGGAGTGCCCAAGAAGGCAGTCTCTCGGAAACACATTCTGCCTTGATTGGAGCATGGGACTCTTGTATGCTTTCCCACCACTACTGAGTTCTGAAGAAGATCATGAACTACCGGGTCCAAATCATCCTGGTTCTCCTGATTGGGCCAGGAGAGTGTGGTACCCAGAACTTCAGAGCATGAGCATCTGTCCTCCAAGCAGGCTGCCAATTCAGGAGGATCTCCAGCAGCAGATCAGGGTGTTGTGTAATCTGCATCTCTGTGTATAGATTAAGTGATAGCAGTTGACTACATACAGTCTCCCTCCTCAAGTACTGGATGTCATCCTTGCAGCCCGATGACTTTCTAAAAAGTCTGTTTACGCTCAATGCTGGGACTAGTTTGTGGCATGTTGTAGCACCTGTAATACTGACTCATTGAAGACCAAACTGCAAATGTCTTCTTGTTCTTTCTGGCCCAGTAAGAGCTTACAGCGGCCATGTTGAAAGGTTATGTGTGGGCCCTTTATGCCGTTTTGCTTTTACTGGACCAATCATCCTTGTTCAAATCACTTGTGATTCTTGAAGGTTTAATTCACGTTTCCTTTCTAAACCCTTCAACGTGCCACAGTGAGACCCTAATTTGGTCCATACTTTTGTTTTATGCACACCTTTTGAGCTGATGCACAGCTGTCCTTTGCGTCTTCTGTCCATAAGATGATCTTCCTCATTGTGATAATTTCAGCTTGTTGTGTGAGTGAGTTTCAACGTTTATTGGTACAGCTGCTCCACACCACCACCTTTTGGGACAAGCTGGTGCTGAGGAATGGAACGGCCTTTCTCCAAAAGGTTGTGACTCTTTTTCATGTTGTACAGTCCATCACTCTTTGAACATCCTGTGCTCTGCCTCACCTCTCAAAAGACTAGAAGATACTCCGCTGTTGAGATCCCAGAAGGGCGCTATGCTTTTACATTGATTGTACCAAAGGCCATCAAGTGGATGATCAGCTCTTTGTCAAGTTCTTCGGGGCAGAGAAAGGCAAGGCAGTGCAGAAAAAGACTTTGTCCAAGTGGATAGTCCTCTGCATTAATATCTGTTATGCAATGGTGAAGAAACAGCCTCTACAAGGATTGAGGGCCCTTCCACCACAGCCAAAGCTACTTCCACTGCGTTGCCACCCATAGCGCCTGTCGGATATTTGTCCGGATGCAACTTGGGCTTCCCTGCACATATTCACAAAGCATTCCTGCCTTGACAACAATGTCTGATGGAAAGGGAACTTTGCACGTTGAGTCCTGCAGGACTTTTTGATCTTAATCATCCCACAGACCCCCCAACGGGGTAGGTAGTGTTTTGGCATTTATTCTAAAGGTGAGGAATCTGAAGTTAGAAGTGTCTATCAGAATAAGTTACTCACATTCAGTAACACCCTTTCTGGTGGATACTCTACCTGCAAATTCTTCATGACTTCCCACCTCCCCATTTTGTGGAATGGACTCATTTCCATATAAAAGGTCCCAAATCAGAAATCTGCACACTGGCCCAAATAATTGTTTTTTCGAGTCCTGGGTCTGAGAACATGGACAATGTCAAAAAGAGACTGATGTCAGAGTGCTTGGTTAACGCTTTTATATGGCTCCAGCAATCACTTCCAGGGTGGAGCGGGATTGACACAGAACCACATTATGCCACCTACTGGCACGCAGAAAGAGCATTATTGAAGGTAAGGAACTTGTTCTTCTCAATGTGAAACTTAGCAGCACTACAATTCCCAATTAGCCTGGCCCACAGACCTAGGCCTGCCACCAACCAAAGTAAAAAAATCAGGTGAGAAACCTTGGGATGGTAATGAACTCCAACATCTAACCCGAAAATCAAGTTAACAAAGATAACCGAGATGTTTTCTTTACAATAAGAATGCTATGGCATATCCACTGCTCCCTAGTCTATCACAAAGGATCCAGGCATCAATAACCTGTGTGTCCTTAAGCCATAACTAAGTGAATGTCATAAATTAGGCTATCAAATAAATGCATATGCAACTTACAGTGATTGCAGAGTTCAGCTTCAGAGTAGTCAAGAATCACATCACTGCTTCCCTCAAAGCCCTACACTGGTTACCAGTAAGAAGAAACATCTCTTATGTAGCTATCTTAATTACACCCAGGGCGATCCATGGGACGAGAGCTGAACTCTTAGTCAAAATTCAAGCTGCATAGTTAAATGAGGAATCACATACCCAATATTGTTCCACTCCTAATCAATCCCTCATTTAAAAATTCAAGAATATGAGATAGCTCATTCTTCGTACAGACATACAAACGCATCGGCAAACACCTAAAATTCAGACATGCAATAAGGAACTTCAGTTCCCACCTGAAAACCACTGAATACTGGTTTATATCTCATTATTGCATATTTATCCCATACACTGCTTTTGCATACCGCCTCCAACGTATGGCACAGCTAGCTGCCCCTGCATCAAGTCTGGAACACGTCTTTTAGCCTCACACAGGATGTCAAAATAAGCAAAACCTAGCTCACTTCTCAATCAACACCTTCTCCCATTTATACACAGCAAACCGAATAGCTACTGTCTTGTCCTACTGTAAAATACTTTAGGGCCCTATCAAGGAATAGGAAAGCACTATACAATAATTTTTTTCCTGCTGTAAAATTAAGCATGAAAACGCTCTTTTCTTTCACTCCTCTTAGTTTATTTTCTTTTGGGGGGCAAGCGGATTCTCTATAGTTAAGGGTTCTGCACACTAGAGAGCACCAAGCTATCTGCAGCAGACCAGTATCCGCCTAATGTCTGCCAGCAAGGAGCGCCTACCCTGTTCTGAGACAGTTCTCCCATACCTCCGCTTCGGATGTGGTTTTCCAATGATCCCATTGCCACAGCCTCAAAGGGCGTTGTGGGGAATCCTCCTGGTATCTGTATGCCGGAGGGCTCTGGCTCATCTTTTCCCTTTGTCTTCTTCTCATGGGCCTCAACTCAGATCTTCACAACTTTACTGCCATCTTGTCTAAACTTGTGGTTCAAGAAAGAGGGTGTTACTCCAACTTTCAGGGTCCAGTATGCTCTCTTAGATCCCTGAGACCATTCCCATGATGGATTGCAAATTCTGACCCCTGGAAAGTGCAACTGTTAGATGCATTCTACTCCATGATGTGCTATTGCAACATTGAAATGGGGGGACTTTCAAAACGAAAAATGGCATTCGATGTTTGTGTGAACTTTCATCCTTTTTATTCTCTCAACATAGTTCTTCCTTTAAGACATTTCTCTATGCCCCACATAGATAATTCAATCGACTAAGTTGAAAGGTAGTTTAGGAAAGTGTTGAGCAGATCAGTACCATATTGAGTCTGGTGCACTGTCAGAAGGCAGTTCTGAAGTGCTCTGCAAGAAATAAGGTCTGATCAGTCATGTCAGACATCCTCACAGTCTCCTGCCATCTTGTGTCTCCCCTCCTTAGTGTTTTCTCCTATCCTTTAACTTGCCTGCAGGAATCGAGGTCTGATCGGTAAGACATCCCTGAGCCCCCTACAATCTCACTAACTGATTGGATGTTTTATCTTATTCAGGGGGTTCCACCAGAATACCTCTACTACTCCTCACTCCACACGGTTCTGATTGGCCCATTTATAAATGGATTGTTCCAGTTTAACAAAGGTACAGTTGTTACTGGTGGAAGGGTGTATCTAACCTCTTGTTGTTGCTTCTCAGACAAAACCGTCCTCTGCCTCCTCCCAGCCTCATTGTTGTGGGAAGCAGGAGGGTGTATTGGTGCAGCCATGGTGGTAGTGTTGGCTGCATACCTGGACCATGTTACAGCTGAACCACCAGATATGCTCTGTCTCACCACATCCTGGGAGATTTCTCCCACTGCACTAAAGAGACAGCCACACCTCTGGGTGTCAACCCACTGTCTGTTCGTCCTGTACCCATCATTACCCCACCTGTGAGAGTCTGTCTCTCTGAATGGGACACCTCTTGCTGAGGTATACAGTCCTAAAGTGATGGGGCTGGATCTTTACCTGGCCCCTGCTTGTACCCTGATACTGGCCTTTCTGGACCCTGGGAGTTACCGCAGGGCTTCTATGAACCCCCCGAGTATGGTGCCCATCTTGGTGCATGGTGATCTTCGTCCCCCAGAAACTGCCTTTAGGAAACACAACATGCTTGTTTTCTGGATTGACTCAACTCCTTCCATAAACTCTCATATCTATCACATCACCAATTTGGTCTATCACTTCCAATCTTTCTAAAACATCTCAGACCTTTCACCAGCCAATCACAGTTTGCCACGTAATCCAAGCCACTGTCATCTCAAAAACTGACTAAGGTAATTACTCGCAGGACATACTAAAATGTCACTGGCACATCTAAAGACACTGCTGCATTCTGGTGCTTGTCTCGCAGCAAACAGCAGAACACACGATCACCCTACCTCCAGTGTGAGAGGCCTCCCTTGCCCCTTGCTGCAGCTGCAGATTTAAACTCGTCCGTTTGTCTTTCAAAGCCTTGAAACCAGGCTATCCGACTGACCTCCTTTCACTCCTTGCTCCCCATGTCCGGTGCAGGAAGACACCCGAGGAGCAAAGACCCCTCGAAAGTAAGACATTTAAATCCTACCAAGCTTCACACTCCCTTCTCGGGTGCAGCCCCACACTTTGGAACTCTCTCCGCTATGAGATCAGACAAGGAGTCGCCCATGGTGCTGTCCAGAAAAAAGTTAAAACCCCTTCTCTTGAGACAGCCCTTACAAGTTTAACCTTCACTGCTGTGACTAACCTTAACCTGGCTTTTCAGGCAACTGTCTGCTCCTTTATCTCCCGTCTATCTACCGCCCACCTTCCGTCCTGCTCAAGGATCCTAGTGGGTGAAAACCAGCTGTTATTCGCTCTAAATCAGCCCTTGTACATATCGGGGTCCTCGGGTTTTGTTGTTTATTTTTAAAGTGCTTTGACAACCCGGAAGTCGAGATGCTCTTTTCTTTTAATATCTATTTTCAAAACAGTTAAATACAGCAATAGCGCGTTGTGTATGTTAAAAATGTGTGTTACATTAGACTGTGCATGTCGAAAACAAGGCAGCGTAGTTTATTTTAAAACACGCTGTAACGCAAGCAAGCTCAACCATACCACACACGAGAACGTTTTGGAAAGCTGTGTAAATATCGACAATCTACTGGGGGAAGCGAAAATGATTGGAAAGTATCTTTCAAAAAATTGAACCTCAGCAGGAAGTATTCGATGGATTCATGTATCCTTACACTGCCAAAGAAATGAATCCTTTGCAGGGCATGGACTGTGAAGCGCCCACTCACCGCAATGAGCAACGCGTTGTTCATCTAAATGCAAATGACAATGGACTGAACTTGCTGCTCCCCTTTCTTCTCCCCCTTCATCTGTGTTCTTCTACCTTTCCTCCCCCTCTGCTTCTCCACAGCTCTGGCTTACTTACCATCTCCTAGCCATAGTTTCCTCCTCTACATGACCCCAATGACTGTGTCCAGTTTTTTGGATCTTGATGGGACAAGTGTCTTAGTTATTCAGGAAGGCTTTGGAGCTTAAGTCAGCTAGGCATCACTATATCAATAATTTATTTTCAAGTAATTGCTTCGCATGGTAGTCTTCTCATCCTGTTAGCCTTTTGTTTGGGACAACCAGTATATGGGACATTTTTCATAATTTCTTAAAATTACTCTTTCTCCTGTTTATGGCATCAATTTATTGGCCGTAGAATATTTTTGATGACTTTGACACTATAGTTGTTGTTTATATATTTAGAATCCTGAGGTTCTCAATGTGATCTGCCTGGGTTGGGCTGCTTCTTAACTAGCTACACAGGGATCAGATTATAGCAGCCACCAAAGAATTGATGCCAGCACATCGGATGGATTTGTGATTTTCAGATTGTCATCTTCCAGGTCTAGCAGATGAGTAGTACGTTTACTATCTTCTCCCGGCCTAAGTAGATTATGTCAGTCTTGAGGAAGACGTGAGGATGTGCTGGCTGGCTCCTGCAGTATTTTATTCTAGAATCGTCTCTATCGGTTTTCCTATAGGAGAACCAGCCCCCAGATCTATTAGTTTGTTACTATTTCACCTATTATCGCTTGTCAGACTTTAACAAGATGAGCAAATATGTAGTTGGGAAAGTGGAGGGGATTACTGATTGTCTTTGAAACAATTTACACTTTATGGATTTATTTCTGATGTGTCACCCCAACTCGTGCTGGGATCAGAGTCAGTAAATAATTATATTGCTGAACATTTTCCAACCAAAAATACGCTTCGGGGCAGGTGACTTTATCTAGTTTATAATACATGGGATTCTGCAATCCCTGTGTAAAAAAAGGACCTCTAAATTCTGTGTAATAAGTAGGATCCTGCAATCCCTGTATAAAAAAAAATCTGTCTATAATTTCTTTGTAATACATGGAATTCTGTAATCCCTGTATAAAAAAATCCACCTCTAATTTCTTTATAATGGGCAACTTGTGACTAATCGAATTGCCTATTATAAACAAAATGACGTCAGAACTCAAATGTAACAAGTTATTTCAGTTGAGTTCTGGTGTCACAATACATGCTGCCAGAGCCAGCAGCGAATGGGAACGCCAGGTTAGGTCACTGCGCCTAATTAAAGTAGCTGTTTAAAGATTAACCAAATGTTGCTCTTCTTTCTTCTTCCTAGCTTTTCTAGCTTACAGTGACAAGGAAAATTAAGATTTTCATGATAACGTTTATTTTTTGCACTGTTTAGGTAATTATAAAAAAAGTTAGAATCTTTCTGCAAGTTTCTACACATTCCGAACTACTGCATATATTTTTATTTACTTGTATTAACCAGATTCTAATGTCTTTTTGCAATAAATATTTAACAGCGTTTTTGTTGTGTTTAATTTGGAAGTAGAGATTCTGTTTTTACCCTTCATATTTGTAAACATGCTCTTTCTTTCATATGAAAGAGCTACACAAAAACGATTTAAGTGATTTGTGGCAAGGGTGATGGTGTGACCATGTCTTATATAGGATAAGGTACCTCCTCACGCACATAAGGATATTGCAAGTCACGTCCGGGTTCCATAACCTTGTGAAGAAGTTGAGCCTTCTGCCAACTTTATATGATCATGTAACTCCTCAGTGACTGGCAACGTCCTCATAATATACAGTAGTTGGTACTTTATCCCACATATAAAGGTACTAGATAACGGCCCCTGTTGGATGGTGTGCACACACTTGCCGGCAGAGCCACTCTACAATGCTGATTTTCCTTTTGTTTGAAATGTCTTTCATTCAAGCATTCACTTATGATCCACTCTTGCTCATGTTTCCTGTTGCCAGCCTCTCTTTGGCATAAATACGTCATGACATATTAATCAGTTTCGAGCTATCGGGAGAAAAATATTACTTTTCAGTTTTTGTTTTTTTTTTTTAAATAAATCCTATTTTACAGTCAGTCATTTCGATTCTTCAACTTGATCTTCATGCATTTAAATTAAGAGAAGCACTGGAACCCATTTTTAATTCATAGTCGCTCTAAATCCATTTAAGTGGTTATCCGTACCTCCTGGGATTGTTATACACCTGGGACATATGTTAGTAAGTAGAGGCAGTACAGATACAGGAATTGTTTCTTTATATTGCTTTATTGCCACCTGCTCAGTTCAGTCATCCGTTGTCAGCCAGGCTCCTGGCCGTGTTCTATGTTCAAGATGTCTCGCAGCAATATAAAATCTCTTGGAACTGCTTAAGAAGCTCTCTGGAGCTAGGTTTGTCCTATGTCAAACTTTGATGAAAGTAGCCCCTCATGGCTAATACGTCATACCTTCAGTGAGCTATCATGCTAGTATATTCCAGTGTCATTTGTATAGTGGAGCACAATTTCCGCCCTACAATACTATATTATACAAACTTGTGACCATTTACTCCTTTAAGGTCATTTCAAAATAATCTCCAGCCAACCAAATGTAACTAGACGGTTTTTTTTTCTGAAAAAGTTGCCTCAAAATCCAAATGTAACATGAACGAGGCTAGCAATTACAATTAAGCTGTTAAAAAGTTAATCAATGCTAATAAAGTATCTAGGCCTTTTCACCACTCCATGCAGCCAACTCCATCTTAGTCAGAACTCAGTGGCAATCTATGTTGCTTGAAAAAAGCACAGAATTTCAGTATTGGTATCTACCAGGTGAACCCTGCAAGCAGGCATGACACATCATCCAACACAGGGCAGGAAAAGTAAACTGTTGCACTTCTGTCACTCAGTATTGGCTCGACTATCGAGCTCCGTCTTGTTTAGGATAGTGGTCTGATGCCAATTTCAGCTCCAACCAGGCACCTGAACCCCCTGCGATAGCACTGTCACTGTCCCCACCACCAGGGGATTTGTTTTTGATACCCACAGTCAAGGAGGCTGTCTATTGCATATGGAAACCATTGTGCAATTAGACCACATCAAGGGGGAAAGGCTACGATGAAAAATGCTGAAGACTGGGAAACATTAATTTTGAAGGCAACATTGGAAGTATATTTACAGCGTCTGTGATACTTGCGTTTTTTTGTTAAAATGAGCATGTTCCAGAGTGTACCGACGTTCCTCAAGTTGATTTTTTTTTTTTATCTATTGAATATGCTGATACCCACTTCTGTTTCAAAACCTTTATAAAGTACATCCCACTGTCGTATTTTATGGGTCTGTACTGGCTATCTGATCTTGTTCAGAGGGACCCCATGATTAAAAAAAAAAAAACATGGATCAAAAGGCACCAGACAAAAAGGAGCCAGACGAATACAAGAGTACAGATTGAGAGGTGCCACCAGAATAATACATCCAAGCTTTGTCAATAATGCGCCCTTACTGGCCAGTCCCTTAGTGATCCCCACCACGTCCCCAGCATGGAGCATAGAAAGGCTCGAGGCAGCAGATGCCAGCCCTGGAGCACTGCCTCTTCTCCAGCATGGCACATAGAATGGCTCAGGCAGGAGATACCAGCCCTGGAGCACTGCCTCTTCTCCAGCATGGCACATAGAATGGCTCAGGCAGGAGATACCAGTCCTGGAGCACTGCCTCTTCTCCAGTATGGCGCATAGAATGGCTTGAAGAAGTTCTCCAGTATGGCGCATAGAATGGCTCGAGGCAGCAGATACCATCACTGGAGCACCGCCACCACTTCTCCAGTATGGAGCATCGAATGGTTCGAGGCAGCAGGCGCCAGCCCTGGAGCACCGCCACTTCTGCAGTATGGCTCATAGAATGGCTCGAGGCAG
Organism: Pleurodeles waltl; assembly: GCF_031143425.1. Classification (NCBI taxonomy): domain Eukaryota; kingdom Metazoa; phylum Chordata; class Amphibia; order Caudata; family Salamandridae; genus Pleurodeles; species Pleurodeles waltl. The sequence continues at coordinate 190,116,923 of NC_090451.1, read as the reverse complement.
CAGATACCAGCATCGGAGCACCGCCTCTTCTCCAGTATGGCTTGAAGCAGTTCTCCAAATGGCTTGAAGCAGTTCTTCAGTATGGAGCATAGAATGGCTTGATGCAGTTCTCCAGTATGGAGCACAGAATGGCTTGATGCAGTTCTCCAGTATGGAGCATAGAATGGCTTGATGCAGTTCTCCAGTATGGAGCACAGAATGGCTTGATGCAGTTCTCCAGTATGGAGCATAGAATGGCTTGATGCAGTTCTCCAGTATGGAGCACAGAATGGCTTGATGCAGTTCTCCAGTATGGAGCATAGAATGGCTCGAGGCAGCAGATGCCAGCACTGGAGCACCGCCACTTCTTTAGTATGGTGCATAGAATGGCTCGAGGCAGTAGATACAATCACTGGAGCACCGCCACTTCTCCAGTAAGGAGCATAGAATGCCTCGAGGCAGCAGGTACCACCACCGGAGCACCACCGCCACTTCTGCAGTATGGAGCATCGAATGGCTCGAGGCAGCAGATACCATCACCGGAGCACCACCACTTCTCCAGTGTGGGGCATAGAATGGCTCGAGGCAGCAGGTACCATCACTGGAGCACCACCGCTTCTCCAGTATGGAGCATCGACTGATTCGGGGCAGCAGATGCCAGCCCTGGAGCACCGCCACTTCTGCAGTATGGCGCATAGAATGGCTCAGGCAGGAGATACCAGCCCTGAAGCACCTCCACATGGAGCACAGAAGGGCTCGAGGCAGAAGATACCAGCATTGTGAAGGGGCTGAACTACAGGCCTCGGAGCTAATTTAGAGGAGGGTGGGGGCGGTACCTGCTATCTATGGCTTGCTCATTGCTACCTTGACTCTGCCCTTGCTACCTGTGGTCTCCAGGCCCATGATGGACGCAGCGAATCAGAAAGTAAACATAGGTTTTAATGGTGTTTAATTTCCAATCCTTGCCATTCTCTCTAACCCGAAACCAATCGGAGGCAGTACAGAGGCTAAAAGTGGGACAGGCAGTTAACCCTGATGTCATAGGACACAAGGGGTGCGCAGTGTTAGGTTTGATACTCCTGGTGTTTTGGCGAATCGACGTCCCTGCTGCGCGTCCCATTAGGAGAAACATAAGAACCAAAGAGTCTCTACACCGAAGGTAAGAATCATATTTCATAATTTTCATGTGTCTCTCTCTGAGGATTTGCTAACATTGATAGAAGATGTAGGGGGTATGGTGGATTCAGACACTAAGAGGTGGGTGCAGCGCAGGCAGACCTATTTAACGCATTAATTGTATGGGCGGGGCTTCGTGCAGACGATTTGCAAGGATGTGCACTATGAAGTAAACGCAAATTACTTCAACGAAAGTCAGAGATGTTATATTCTTCTAAATACTCTTTTGAAAATTTCCATCCCTGCCCAGTAGCATCAGAAGCGGAACGCTCTGTGGTACCCAGGAGATGCCATAGTCACTGCAGTGTAACTATATTAAGTCCGGAGAGCCTCTGCTGGGGACGTTCTCTTCTGCAGAGAAAAAGATCACGGTTGAGACAGTAAAATAGGTATCACGAAGCATTTTGTTGGTTCATGGTGTGATCCACTTTAGTGATTTAATCTACAGATTTGTCAAGAATGTAGATCTCCTCGAAGCCTAGCCACGCTTCGACCTTTTGTCTGGTAGCACATGGTATCGCCTGCCCTGTTGTGACGTCGTGATGACATGTGGCGCGGGTTCTATTGTGACACGTCCTTTGTATAAAACGCTGTTTACCCATAGCTGCGAGAGTAGAGACCAGGACACAAACCAGCGAGCATCACTTCTGGCGGCCGGAGCTCTAGCCATGGAGGAGCCCAGAGGCTGTAGGGCTAGCCAGACGCTCGTTATAAAGAGCAAGAAGGCTTTGCGGTCTGAGGTGAGTGATACAAACAAAAAAGGAAACTGAAGCGAAAATCAGACTGACTAGACTTTTTCACACCAGCCCTCATAAACTTCCTAATTTACTCTTAAATCTCTCTCCAATCATATTGCCGCGCTCTGTCCCTGGTGTAATCTCTCTGTGGGCTTTTAACCGCGCCCATATCATTCCCATCAGTTAGGTTGGTTGGTGGGCTTGCTTTTTAAAAATCGCTGGATTTAATTAGTGAAAGGCATGCATACGTCATGCCTTTTCCGGTGTTTAGCCCTCCTCGAGCGCACCAGTGTTCTGTCTGCGCATCCCTTTCTGTGCCTTCTCCATGTCAGAGGGAAGCTCAGAAATAACGCTGCTGCCTGTATGTTTGCGCTTGTGGAACCGCTAACCAGCACGAGGTCAGCAGGGGCATGACTGCTGAGCTTCCAAAGGTTGGGGTAGTGCAGGGGCAGAGACGCTAAAGAAACTCACCATGAAACGAAAGCCAAATTAAATATAAAGAATATATGTAATCAGCTCGAGGTCTGCAGGAACACGATTGCTGTACTTCCAGAATGGAGGGGCCCGCGGAGAGAGAGAGACTCGTTCTAGTCTCTCCGCGGGCAGGTTCAGGAGGACAGGAAGTGGCACAGGGGAGCCGGATTGGATGAAGGTAAGTGGGGTTGGGGTTTTAACTAGAGTTTATAAGGGGTGTGGGAGGGTAGGCCAGCCTCTTCTTCTGCGCTGACCTGTACTAGGAGGGGCAGAGTTTTGACGGTTACAGCATTCTGGTAGTGCGAGGCTCGGCGGCCTCAGCACTTTAGTGGTAGGGTCCCAGGGGGTCATTTTGATCACGGGGCCATGCGGGCCACGCGTTTGGATACAATTTCATACATTTGAAGCGTGGGGCTCTGCGGCCTCAGCGCTTTAGCGACAGGTATCCCAGGGGTGTCTGCTGGTGCACGGGATCGGAAGGGCCCGCAATAGTTTTATATTCAAGCGGCTCTCGCCGCTTGGACTGCGCAGCGCCATGGCAAAAGCCATGATGCTGAGGCGGTCAGGGACGCGCTTCGCATTTTGGGCGAAGCCAGACGTTCTGATCTACTCAGGCCTGGGGTCTTGGACCAGGCCTGGGTCGGGATGACACGGCCGACGCAGGCTGCGTCGAGCCGGGTAGCAGCTGCAATTGCCGCATGCGAGTCCTGGGACTCAGATGGAGACAGGGAGGTGGGGGAGGCCAGGAACAGGAATAGGAATCAGATACGGGGGTGGGGATGCATAACGCGCCCAGCCCTTTAATTGTCAGTGGAGGAGAGTGAGCAGCCCTTGCATGGGCCTAGTGGTGGGTGGGCCCCTTTAGACCTGTCCTGCCCAAGGGGGGGGCCCAACAGCTTGGGGGGCCCCAGGGCCCCAGCCAAAAAGCGAGGGAAGTACATGGGAAAATCCAGGGGGGGACGGCCAGACCCAGGGCAGCCCGAGACAGGCTAGATCAGCAAAACCCAAGGTAGATGGGGAGGCAGGGGCCATTGGGGCCCCGGGCCCTTCCGTGCAGGGAGGCTGGGATCATGCAGAGGCATGGGACCTGGAAGCCAGGATTCGAGAGCAGCGCAGGGTTGTGGTGGAAACTGAGGCCAGGTCGGCTCAGTTGTGCAAGGACAGGGAAGAATCGGGTACCCGTGGTGATGCAATCAAAAGGGCTAGAGAGGTCCCGGACACCAGGGGGTCACAGCCATCTAGTTCAGGTGCAGGGAGTTGGGTCTGGGTACCACAGACGGAGGTGGGTTGGGGCCATGAGGCTAGTGCGGCCGTGGGGCTGTTCAGCGCTGGAAGCCCCAGTGGCGCACACGGCCACGTGGGAAGAAGTAAGTCAATGCCAACAGCTGAGGTTGGCAGAAGAAGGGCGATGCCAACAGGGCGCAACACGGCCCAAACACGTTGGTCCGAAGCACTAGAGGGGTCTGCGGCGGCCTTCTCTACACCGCTGGAGCGTGGGTACCACAATGATGGTTTGCGCCATGTGGGTCAGGAAACAACAGCTGCAATGCCAACAAAGTCACGGGGGTATATGGAAAACAGGTGTGAGTGGGTAGGCGATGAATAGTTGGAATTGGATTATGAGGAAGATGGGGATGATTGGGAAGACTGAGAGATCCGGGACGAGGAGGTGAGCGGTGTTAATAAGGGGGGGGGGGGGGGCGGCGAGGGCGCAAGTGCGGCGCAACCTCTTCCTCTGCTTTTGTTTTACAGGACACCGGTTTGGCTGAAGGGCCATCAGGAGTACGGCAAGGAATGTCACGTGGTAGAGCAATGAGAACGCCACGCAATTTGGGGGAAACTGACAGAGGTAAGGGGAGATGGTGGTTAGTCTGGGGCGACGGGGGGGGTCGCAAAGGTGCCTTGCACAAGCAAATCCATTGGTGTGGGGGATGGGTCAGTGTTGGAGACAACAGGTTTAGTTTCAGGACAGAAGGGAGACGCAAACAAGGACAATGAGGCCTCTTCCACAGCAGTTACAACTGCAGGTAGTCAGACGACAATGACATGGGCACAGAGGACAAGGAGGGGGGAAGTCATAGGAAGCGACTCCCGTATATGGGTTTGGCCATGCCCCTGGGGTCTCATGTGGCTGACAAAACAAAGACGAGGATATGGAAGCATGAGTATGTAAACGTTTTTAAGCTTCTGCATAGGGACATACAGGCCAAAGAGGGATCTAAGGAGGAAGAATGGGAACTGGCATGCAGGCCCAGGGTTCCTATCACAATGGACAGTTGGATGTCCGCTTTTCTGATATTCGCTAGTATATATTGTGAAAAGTACCCGGACAGGGCCATTGCACTTTTCAAGTACATGGACATTATAAGGAAGGCACAGATGCATTTTGGGGGCTTTGCATGGCTGAGTTATGATGAAGAGTTTAGGGCTCGGGTGAGTGTAAATCCGGAGAAGCCTTGGGGGGGATGTAGATCTATAGTTATGGATGCAATGGATGGCATCGGCGCAGTCATCGGTGTCCACACATACAGCGAGTTGGCTGCTGGTAGTGTATAAGCCTTTTCAGTCACGCCCTGCCCCGGGAGGGGCGGGTGCAGCTACAAAAACACCGGTGTCCACCACAGGGGCTTGTTGGAACTTCAACAAAGGTTTTTGCTCATGACCACAGTGTAGGTTTAAACATGATTGCTCCAAGCGCAGGGGCCGTTACCCAGTCACTCAATGTTTTTTCCTTTCCAGCCCGGCGGATCAATGGAGGGCGTCTAGAGGAAAGGGCACGCAAGGCGCTACTGCGCCAGTTAGATTGGAGATTCTGTTACCTTGGTTACGCATCTATCCAGAGGCGGATAAGGCTCGTCAGTTGGAGTGGGGGTTTCGAGAAGGTTTTCGGGTGGGTTATCAAGGTCCCCGAGAGAGAGGAGGTGGGCAGACAATTTGCGGTCTGCTAAGGAGCAGCCTCAGATAGTGCGTCACAAATTGGCAAAAGAGGTGGCACTGGGGAGAATAGCAGGGCCGTTTTATGATTGGCCAAGCGATCAATTGATGATATCCCCTTTGGGAGTGGTACCCAAAAAAGCGCCAGGCGAGTTACGCTTGATTCACCATTTGTCATGGCCTGAGGGTGCGTCGGTCAATGACTTTATTGCGCAAGAGGACACCAAAGTGATTTACGCCTCGGTGGATGATGCAGTGAAGTTAGTGTTGAGGTGCGGGCGGAAGGGGGAAATGGCAAAATGTGACATACAATCTGCCTTTAGGCTGTTACCCATTCATCCAGCAGATTTTGACCTCCTGGGTATGCAGCTGGACGGAGCCATTTATGTGGGCAGGGTGTTACCCATGGGCTGTGCAATATCATGCGCTCTATTTGAAACATTCAGCACTTTCTTGCAGTGGGTTTTTGTCAGAATAAGTGGCCACCGGGCGGTGACTCACTACCTGGATGATTTATTATTTGTAGGGTCAGCCACATCCGGGGCCTGTGGTCGGGCGTTGGCAGATTTTCAGAGATTAGCTCAGCAGACAGGAGTGCCATTGGCCCCGGAGAAGACAGAAGGGCCGCTATCAGTTTTGACCTTTTTGGGCAATGAATTAGATGCAGACGCACTGGCCAGATTGCCAGCGTCAAAAGTGACAGAAATAATTGAATTTCTGGCGGTAGTGCGAACACTTCGCAAGATGGATTTACGAACGGCTCAAAAATTGTTGGGATACCTTAATTTTGCATGCAGGGTAATGAGGGGAGGACGGACGTTTTGCAGGCGATTGGGGCTATCCATGTCAGGAGCAGTGCTACCACACCACAGGATAAGGGTTTCGTTGGCCTTGAGAGAGGACATCAAAGTATGGGAAACCTTTCTTAAAAAATTCAGTGGGGTACCCATGTCCTTCGGTGACATTGACACGGTGTGGCAGGTTAAAACAATTTCGGATGCAGCAGGAGCTTCGGGTTTCGGCATTTACTGGGACGGGAGGTGGTGCGCCGAAGCATGGCCACCACAATGGCTGCAGCAAGGGAGGAGCATTGCTTTCCTTGATTTTTTTTCCACTATTAGTGGCACTGGCAGTTTGGGGTCAAGAACTAACCAACAGGACAGTGGTTTTTCAGGTGGACAACATGACAGTAGTGGAATTAGTCAGCAGACAGAGGACTAGGGTCCTCAGAGTTTTGCGCTTATTGCGCCAGTTTATGCTTCGATGTTTATCTCTAAATGTTATTTTTAAAGCTGCACACATACCTGGGGTTTACAACGAGATTGCAGATTCCCTATCTCGTTCACAGTGGTGGCGTTTTCGCGAGTTGGTGCCAGGAGCGGAACAGAACAAGACTGCGGTCCCGGCAGACATTTGGGAGTGGGGGGCGTGATGATCACGGGGCTGGTGGAGATGTCTTTAGCGGGATCCACGTGGTGGAGTTACAGGCTTGCATGGTTGGATTTTCAATCTTTTGGGTTGTTTGTGGGTAATTTCTGGGCACAAGGTCCACAGGCCCTCGAGGCACGGGCCTTACGCTTTGTGCTTTTTCTGAATGAGGAGGGTTTATCCCCAGCCACAATAGGAGGGAAGCTGTCAGGGGTTTCATTTTATGGGAAACTTTTCTTTGGTTCTGATCCAGCGCGCAATGATTTGTTAGGAAGGATGTTGAAAGGTTGGGGCAGGGTCAGGGCTAGTGCGGTTAAACCAGCAAGTGAACCCATTACTTTTGAAATACTGCTGGAGCTATTGCATATGTTGCCAGTATGTTGTGCGGATGAGTACGAAGTGGGTTTATTTCACCTGTGTATGGTTTGGATGTTTTTTGGCGCGTTTCGAGTATCTGAACTGTTGGGTGTAGGGAAAGAGATTGGGGTAAAGGTTAAGGAGGTTTGCATGCATAGGGAAAGGTTGGGTATTTGGCTCAGGCGTTCAAAGACGGATCAGTTGGGGAAATGTAAATGGGTATGGCTGGATGGGGGGGACGAGTTGGCGTGCCCAGTAAAAGAATGGATGGCTTTTAAGCAAAAGCTGAGCAGGACGGGAGAAAGTGGGGTGTTTGTACATGAGTCAGGGAGGAAGCTTACTAGCTATCAGTTGTTGCAGGTTTTAAGGATTGCGCTTGGGCGGACGGGTGGGCGTTCAGTGGATTTTGGCACACATTCGTTCAAGATTGGCGCAGCTACGGCGGCAGCTCATTTAGGTTGGGACTGGGCTAAGATTAAGGCCATAGGTAGATGGAAATCTAGATGCTGCGAGCGTTATGTAAGACCGTGAGGGGCTTAAGGCGCAAGAGGGTGGTCCAAGGAATGAAGAAGTATTAAGGGGGCGTTAGGTTTTCATGAACGCCTTTACAGTGTTTTTCTTTGCAGGATGTGTGGCTGGGCCACAGAAAGACAAGATGGTGACATGGCTGGTCGGCCATTCCTTCGTTCATTGGGCGGTGAAGTTTGCGGAGAAACAAATTTACAGCAGGTCAATGGGACTGCCTAGCAGGCACCATGAAGTTTGTTGGTGGGGGAAGAGTGGCATGAGGTGGGGATGTTTGCTTCCATTTATCACTGGTAACATGCTGCAGTGGGGATGTCCTGATTTATTACTGATTCATCTGGGGGAAAATGACTTTGTGAAGCTATCGGTGCTCACATTGATACAACTTATGCAGAGAGACTTGGAATTTTTGAAGCAGAAGCTACGCAGGACATGTTTGGTGTGGACAGAATTTGTGCCCAGACGAGTGTGGAGAGGGGCAATTAATCATGGAGCCATCAAGCGGGCTCGCAAAAAACTGAACAGGGCGATGAGGGTATTTTGCTGGGCTCAGAGGATCAAGGTCCTGAGTTATGAGGACATTAAATAACAAGATGAGACATTGTTCAGAGCGGATGGGGTGCATTAGTCACAATTGGGAAATGCATATTATTTGACAGAGTTAAGGTTAATGTTAGGGGATTTATGGGGAGAGAAGCTGTGGTTTAGGGAGCAAATCTAAAAAAAGAAAAAAAACACCTGAAGAAGGTTGTTTTTCCCGGGGTGGGGCAACAAGCGGGTTTTGCTGGATGGCAGGAGATGGGGGAGTGTGGAGAGCCAGATGCGGGCTTGTCCACCCTTCCAAGGGGAAAAACAAGGAGGTGAAGGATCAGAGTGGGGGGGGGGCTATGTTACAAACAAGGAGGGCATGAGAGGGATAGGGGAGTGTCTAGGGGAGGAGAATTGAAGGGAGGTTTTGGAAGAGAGAATGAGGAGCAAGGGAATCTTTAAAAGTTAGGGTTTGTTAAAATGGGGGATACAGTTTGAAGTTTATTGATGTTCATGTTTAAATCCTGTCCTAAATAAATGACCTTTTACACCAATGATGGGGGTCACTATATGTGTGTCCCGAGGTGGGGGTAGCACTCCTGTAAATTTACCTCCTGTGACAAAGTGCAACGAGGGAGCCTTGAGAGGAGCTTGTAAATATGTGAAAATAAGAAAATGATTAGTGTGCATGTGCACAACCATACGCATGCGGATCGCAAAAAGGGAGACTTGAGGGGAGCTCGTAAAGATGCACAACATGAATAAATGATTAGTGTGCAAGCGCATTCACACATAACTAAGTAGACGGGCAGCTTCTAACGACAGAACACTTACTGAAAACATACAAGGCTCCATGTTTTCAGTATGGTTTTTGGACTGCTTTTTCTCTTTATTTCATAGGCAGTGCGATCTCGCTGGGCACTAGTCGAGCGCTTTGCATGACATCGACCCTGTTACATGGATATTTGCACTTTTGCTGGTTACATGGATAATTGCACTTTTGCCAGTTACATGGATAGTTGCACTTTTGCCGATACGTTTCACTGTGAGCGAACTTCTGTTTCCTTTTGTGTGTCTGCTTTGTGCTCATGGTGGCCGTCACCTCGCTTATGTGAAACTGTTTTACTTTTAATTTTCAGTTTATGTGGCAAGAAAAGTACGGTTAGTTATATGAAACTGTTCTACTTTTAATTTTCATTTTATGTGGCAAGAAAAGTCCGGCTAGTAGTATACAATGCTAATAGCGTTAACTCGAACAGACACGAGACCCCATTGCATTGCAAATGCTTATTCCAATTTGTCACTTTCCTCAATATTCCTGTTCCTAGTGACCCTTCCTGAATCCACATGACCATCCTTTATTTCCAAATCTGAACAGCCTTTTCCTAGATTTCACAATGGATATGCATAGCCCTCCTCCCATGCTGTCGTTCCCAGTACACAATTGTATCTTCGTCAATTTCCATTTCCCCTCTTGGCTTCTAGTGCTACATTCTGTACACCAACCTCTCAAAAATCTAACCTCTGCTCATTATCCAATACGGCAACACATAATCCATATAATAACCCCTATTAATCTCCGTAATCCCAACGCCTCATGTTCCAACTACCTCCTCCAAATGCCACACATTTGCTATCTATCACAGATCCCCATGCACCAAACCTCCATTTGCTGATCCCTGTTCCTCCTCTGCCACTCTTTGCCTCCACAAGGGTCATGAAGATTCATTAACTGTCACCAAAGTTATTAGAAAAACAAAAAACTCTGTTCCTAGGGACACTCTGGCCTAACTATAACTACACGGTGGTGGCCACCACTGTATAATATATGTGTGTATGTGTGTGTATTTAATAACTTTGCCATTGCTTAATGAATCTTCACAAAACCTTACAAAAAACATCAGCTCCTTCCTGGAAAGTTTCAGGGTGATAATTCAAGCGGAGGCTGAAGGTAGGAGGGGGCCCCAAAACATGTTTTCCCCATGCAAGGCTGCCACCATATGAACAGGGGTGTGGTGGCAGCCATTTTAGGATTCAAGGACTCAGTCCTCTGGCCTAAAAGAACAAGGAAAAAAAGAACATAGACAAAGGCAGTATAGGGATACCCTAAACCCCTAGCCCTGGAGAGGCCAAAAACCTAATTTTTAAAAAGATGCTACTGCAAATTTAGAGAGTATCTACAGGATTTTTTTTTTTTTTTTTAAAAGGGACAGACTCCCTCTGTTTTTGAAAAAAATAAAATAAAAGGACCTCCAGAGTGGGTCAATGTTCCCATCCCCTGGGACCTGATGAGTGCAGTGTCCAGGGGACACAACTTCATATGACAATGCTGTTCCCTGCCCAGGAGAGTGTGGTATTCCCTGCCCGCACTCTCCTAGGTAGGGAACACAACTTTGTTCCTGTTCAAAAAACAAAAGTTGATGCCACCTGGGCAGGAGCAATGGAATTCAGTCTTCTAACACAGCACCTAGGATGGCTGCTAGCTGGGGATCCTGTGAGGGCCTTGGGACTCCTGCCAGGACTCCAACGATTTGTCATGTGAGTGCCCTGGGTGGGCACTCACAATATAAAAGTTGCCAGCATGGTTGCTAGCTAGTGAGTCTGCAGGGGTCGCTGGGGCCTAGAGGCTCCCCCTGTGCACCCAACATTTCATCATGTTGTGGGTGCACTCGGTGGGCACTGGCGCACTCTCTGAAAAAAAAAAAATCAGCTTCCTCTGGTACGCTGTGCAGGTGTTGCTTGGGGAGCTGGCAGGGGCTGTGGGGACCTTTGGGTCTTCCCACGCGGGCCCCAACATTTAGCATATTGTGGATGCTTCAGGCATGCACTTGAGCACCTCTAAAAAAAAAATATATATAAATACAAGCTGCTCATTCATTATTCACTGCACCATCAAATGAGCACTCCTTAATGCCCTGCAAGGGCTTTTAAGTTAAATGTTTTGTTCCTGGTGATGCCCCTAGAAGGAGCAGAGGCACCATCAACCATTTTTTAAATGTTATGGAGGGCTGCAGGGAGTGCAACAGCCCCCCAGTGACATTAAAAAAGAAAGTCTCCTGTGTCATTGAATCAATGGAGAGATTACTACATATATTTATATTTTTTTAAATGTCCGAGGGTAATATGACCTTCTCCTGAGCTTGAAGCAGTGCATGTGAAATGAGTAACTAGTCCGCTCATTTCACATTTTACTTCGTTTCCAGTTTTTTTCTGCAGGGCAGGGGGTATGTGGCCTGAACATTTATTTTTTGGGGGGAAAAAGTAGCTAGTCTGTTCATTTCACATTCATTTTGGTTTCCTGTTTTTTTCTACGGGGTGGGGGTATGTGTCCCTAACATTTATTTTTGGGGGAAGAGGGGCATGCAGCCCCCCTCCCCAAGCTTCTAAAGGGCCCTGGGGACCCCATCTCCAACATCCTCATTTCTTATACTTTTTTGTTTTAAGAGGGGAGGGAGTTATTCTTAAAAATGAAGGTTTAAAAAATATATTTTACTCTGTGGAACTTAACGTGCGCCCTCATCATGCACTGCTTATGACCTCATATATGACATAACTCAAATGATGTTCTGTGGCATCATTGATATCATGACTGTCACATCTGAAATTATATCATTGATGACAACAATGTTATCACTATAGATATTGTTACTTTTGGGTATGTGTTATAGATACCTGAGATGACTAAAAATTGTGAATTTATGTGGTTTTGTTAATTTAAAAAGGTAGGTTTTAGCTGACATTTTTACCTAACCATATATATCGCCACTGGCTGGTACATTTTAAATATCTCCACAGGGGATATTATCAGATATGTTCTGAGGGAGAGCTCTTTTTGTCCATGCTGTGGTGCGGAGAACTCTGGCTTTGCACGTACAGCATGGTATTGCCCAGATGTACACAGCTTTTGGCTGTCCGTGTTCCGCACCCTAGGAGAAATGATGGGTGAGGCACTGCCTTCTGTGTCTATTTTGCAGCTACTGGGCTATGATCGTGACATACCACGTGGGAGCCGGCGGCTCATAGCTATGGGCCGTCTGTTGGCTAAATGTAGGGTTGTAATGCATTTGGTGAATGGATCGTTTCTGACAATAGTGGATTGGCATGCTGACATGGCATACTGCAGGACCCAATCAGACACCTACCATGAACTCATGCCACCCCGTAGTCGCCCCCAGAATATATTAGGTTAATACCAGGAATATTTATTGGGTAGGAATCAGGGTGTTGAGGATGAGGACAGCTATCCATAGACATCATAGAGTGGGGGGACAGTCGCAGTCTGCTGTAGGGAGTGTGGGATCCGGGTCTGTGTGGTATGATATGATGTGGGTGATGAGGGCTGGCTTGCATGCTTGCTGTGCTGTTGCCCACTTGACTGATTTCCAGCAGAAACTCCAATTTCTTTACAGTCTCTGTCAGTAGTGATTAGAAACTTACTGTTACTTGCTTGAACCTCCAGATACACCCTTTGGATAAACTACTTATGTCCACCAGTTGAAGATGTCACCACTATGCATTGTAAGTATCTAACCTAAGACGTACTTGTGATTTCCTGATGCTGCAGTGTTAATTTGTCAAAACTGAAAATAAAGTTAAAAAAAGTAACCATATATATATATATATATATATATATATAATCTTGACTCCTCTTCGTTCCACAAGAGTCCTAGTTTCAAAGGAGAGGTGCACAACAATAGGTCATGTGCCAAAAAATGTGTTCGATTTCCTTTTTATTATGTTACATTACATCCACCATCTGTGTATAATACGTGCTTATCATGGACAACGCATTTCAGGGAATTGCCTTCAACTGGACCATAAAGTCACTCCACCAAACATTCCATTCAAAGTGATAGTGTGCATTTGTCCTTTTACAGTAACTAGAAATCTTTTACTTTACTACAAATGTGGCATAAAGGACCCTTCATTTTCATGGATCAATAAACATATCAATCAAAATAGAATAGGATTTCATTGAAAATGAGTCCCATGATAAAAATCAAGACATCCTTCCCATATTTCACTTTTTGAATTGGGAAGATAAACCTACAGTAAAGTACACAAATCATCCCTTCCTTTTCACTTCAATGGACACCTTCTGAATCCTTAATATTGATGTTAATCATAATGTGAAGAAATTGAATGCTATATCAATTACAAGATGGTTAAGGACCAAGGCAAACAGATCGAAACAAACCGATCCAAATAATGATAATATCCTGATAAAATATTCCCCCAACATTTGATGATTTCTAGAGATTTTAGTTGTAAATCCTCTTTCAAATGTTAAATGGTGTTAACGCGTCCCTTTATGATAATTTATTACACATCAGGGCTCGTTTTAGGCCAATGAATCTTTTGACCCAGTTGAGAGGCACCTTAGGACGAGATAGCTAATCAATGGTTCAATCAATACTTCAACAATGTCATCAATATTTATCGCAACAATACATTTCACTTTAGTCAAAGTCATTAATCAACTCAAGACATCACCATGACCTTGCAGTCATGAATAACCACACCAGTTTAGTAGATTTTTATGAGTTTTATTCCCTATTAGTTACAATTCTAAAAGTAGATGTGTTCATCTTAAAACCAAGAAGCAAAGTAGCATAGTCACAATATGGCAGCTTTGATAAGATTTCATTAAAGCAAAAATCACGAACATCAGAACATAACACGGCGTGAACATAGATACATTTTAGCAGAGTGTCAATAATGTGTCAATTCAACAAAGCATAGATTCAGTCGTTTGTCTATTTGCGTCAATTTAGTGAACACCTGTCCTAACCACTGATTAGCATTAGCATGTTGGGCTTCATGCAAAACGATTTAGAACATCAATTTGGGAAACATCTAAACTATGGTCCCTGTCAAAAGCAAGCAGTTGGTACCTAGAAAGGAAAAGCAAACAGACAAATCACAAATTCATTGTCATAATTACCCTCCAAGGTTTAGGTCAGCGCAAAGGTTCAGTCTTCGTCTTCAGGACATCAGTCAAATCGCCATCAGTCAGAACTCAGCTCCAGGGCAAAGAGGGGCACTTCCCTCATAAGGAGGTAAAGTGTAGATGGGCAATCTAAGGAAAAGGATGGTTTAAATAAAACCAAAGTAAGTCACCAAACAGAGTGACAAAGTTTCTGGATAAGATCAATAGCATTCCCTACCTAATTCTAAATGGCTCCCCGTGTCATGGGTTTTATCCCTTTTTCATAGTACATTCCCCTAAAATTCTATTAGACATTGGTTATACCCCACTATCTTTACCCAATACAAGGATGGATTATGTCAATAATCTTTCACCCCATATTATTTTACAAGCTTTTCATTGGTCCACATGATCGATGTCTTCAGAGGTAGCATGTCCGGTATGATTTCATTCTTCTGTAATTCTTTGCACATCTTTTGGTCAGTAGCTCCATTGTCTTCACCGGTTTGAATGACCTTGTACATTACATTAATCTACACTGTTTCATTTTGTCTAATATTTTCTACAAGCAATGTGGAATTTATGGGAACGGATCCACTATGGTTACATTCAGCTTCTAGTTTGAAGAAAAACAAAGGGCATGTCCTTTTGCGAGTCAGCACACTGCAAGATAGGAGAAATACATTTAATATGACAGCCAAGCGGCTAAGCTTCGGTTCATGCTAACTTAAGGCCTACAAGGATTTCAGCACAAATTCAATAACGCAGTCATTAATAATTAGATTAAAACGTATTCAGTATAACAATTTATAAACATTTTAGTCATTTTATTAATCCACGTATACATTGGCGGCCACTCCCAATGGTCACATTTCAAGTGCACGTTTTAGTAAAACAGGTCAATACAATTTCTATATGACATTACCACACATTAGTTCATAAACATTTCATGTTAATATAGATTATATATGCTACGCTCTCTCAATGGTGACAACAACATTCTAAAAATCTGATACAATTTCCAAATGATAGGTCTCATAATTACTGGCCAACACAACTTACATCCTCAAATTAGTCTTTCAAATCATTGTATTCCATAATTAAAAAGTGCTGTTAGGGGTAAAGTGCAAATGCCAAAGTATTATTATCATCATAATGTGTAAGGTGCATCTATACTAACTAAGCAAACAAAATAGCTTACAGTACATATGTAAGTACATTCTGTATGTTTTGAGAGTAAAGTGCTAGTGCCCAAGTGCCTCAGCCATCATACAATGCAAAGTGCATTTATGATAATGCAAAAGGATACCTCCTAATTATATGTATCATTTCAATAATGATCTCATCAATGATCTATGTACCTAAAATATCCAAAGCCACATATATTATTCCATTCTCCAGGTTTCAGGAGTAAAGTGTGTATACCTAAGTGCCTATGCCATCATAAAGTGCATAGTGCACTCATAAGAACAAAATGTAAAAAATAACTCCTGAATACATCCCTCAGTTTATTCACCCTCTCCTTAGAAATCTATGTACCTAAAGGGTAAAACTTTATGATAATTAAGGGACCCATACATCTATTTCATAAAAATGAGGATTAAACATCGACATGAACTCCTAGCATATTTCCATAGCAGAGAACATAGTCCCATGAGCCATCTTGTTCAACATTAGATACTAGAATGTCTTCACCCTGATAAACTACAGGGATAATTAAAAATGCACATACCATTTCATCGCCTGTCTGCATCGAAGGATGCAAGCCAAAAAATGTCATTGATACAAAGAAACCAGTCATCCTATTATAATGAGAGCTCCTGCCTACAGATGGATGTGCAGTTCTGCATTCAAGTTATGAGAATTTTCCAATTTTCCTAATGAGCTTTTTAATTTAATATGAGATGTATTAAAATCCATACTGAACTATGCATTCTAGTTAATTTCTGATTCCTCTTTTTCTTTTTTTCTTATCACAAAAAGTTTCTCTCATGTTTTGATACCTGTTCTCTGTAGGGCATCCTTAAGAACTTCAGCTGGATACCCACTTTGTTCAAAGTATCTCAACATCTCCCTAACGTGTTTTTCAAAATCATCTCTTTCTGAACAATTACTCTTGGCCAGCAATAACTCCCCATATGGCAGACTCCATTTCAGTGTTTTTGGGTGCCCGCCATTTGCACGTAATATACTATTATATGATGTGGCCTTTCTACGAATGTGGCTACACAATCTCTGACTTAAAAAAGAAAAAACACTACATTATCAAGAAAATACATTTGTTTTCTTTGCTGAAGTTAGATGTAAACATTAGATAGCACTGATTTCCATTAAGGGAGGTGATAACTCCAAGCTCTTTCTATTCCCATCCCAAATAAGAAGAAACAAGTCATCAATGAAACAAGTCCACATTTTTTTATGTGTTCTAACACGTTAAATTTTTTGCGATCCATACAACGTCTGCCTCCAATATATACACTTCATAAAAACTTTAGTTGAGGATTTTACATAGATTCCCTGTCAGATGTATTATTAATGGGAATTTTCCACACCGCAGAGTACCTATGACTAAAGGTCTGGCCCGCTGCTGCTGGCAGACCATAGCAGAGGGGTGAGCTTCCATCCTCTCTCAAAATCATCCTGAACATACAGAAAACCTATTAGTGGACATCAAGAGCTTCAGGAATTGGATCACCACCTGTACAAGTGCCCTGGCACCTCAATAACAAACCCAAGCAGCAAGAACATGTTCCCAAACCAGGGGACTGCATTGAGGGACCTATCCTCCGAAATGATCAGCATATTCTTAAATGAAAGAACTCAAATGGTCCACATGCTGCCTTACTTATCTGAAACCCAGCTACTCCTCTGTGCAGTACTGTAAGGCTTCTTACTTAGCAACACACTCTTCAGCACCTACATGAACCCACTGGCTGACATTATTCATGCCCACAACATCAACACCCTTTCCTATGCTGATGACATGCAACTATCCCTGTCCGACAAATCCCCCAGCATAAGGAAAACATTCACCACCAGCATGACCGAGTTTGTCACCTGGATTAAATCTAGCTGTCTCAAGTTGAACAATGATAAGACAGAAGTGGTATTCTTCTAAAAAGAAGCCTTACGGTGGAGCACCTCCTGGTGGTCTACAGACCTTGGTCACACCACCAGCCTACACTCAAGAAACCTCAGGATCATTATAGATAACAAAGCTGAGCATGTCCGCCCAGGTCAATGCCATAACTGTTGTGTGCTTTCGCACCTTGAAGATGCTGAGAAAGATTAACAAGTGGCATCTGGACACATCAATCACCAAATCCCTCATCACCAGCAGGTTGAACTATGGAAATTCTCTGTGCAGGGATCACAAACGACCTAACAAATAGGCAGCGAACAATCAAGAATGCAGCAGCCAGACTTCTTCTCAACCTCCCATGCCAGTCGCACATCACAACACACCTGAGGGAGCTCCACTTGTGCCTGATACACAAGTGCATACAGCTCAAACTCCTCACCCACACATACAAAGCACTGCACTACATGGGTCCAGCATAACTAAGTAGCTGTGTACACTTACATCAACCCTCCAAACACATCCACTTAGCCGGACTCTCACTAGCACAGATTCCACTCCTTAAAAGCAAAACGGAAGGTTGAACCTTCCTTTGCATTGCTCCTGAATCATGGATTGATCTCCCATTACACGTAAGTGCCTTCTCCTTTCTTCTTGAATCCCACAGGAAGTTGAAAATGTGTCTATTTGACCAGTCTGCCCCGCCACCCTCCTACCCCTCAGCATATAAGGCTAGCATCACACACCTGTGGAAGACATTTTTTTCATAATTAAATGTTTTGCACAAACATTATTGTTACTCTGCATGCAGATGTAGCTACCAAGTGATATTCATGTTGAAGTTAATCTAGTGTAGGCATCAATTTAAGATGGCTGATGTGTAGTTGCCATATTCTTTTCTTGTGTTTTTTTCCTCCTTCTTGTTACAGGAGAAAATCTGTACCCACAAATGTTAAATGATGTCTCTTTTGTGCACTTTTCACGTGAATGTTATTCTTTGCATATTCCTCTGAGAGTGAAATATTTATCGAACACCTGAGAATGAGAACATCTTGAAATTAGTGTAATATCTGGTTGGAGATATCAAACTAGAGGTCAGCTGACAGAAACTCCCATGTGTTAGTCAGGGAAAATAACAAAGCTCACGTTATCAGAAATGTACTTTGACCTGAGTGGTTTCCTTCATGGGAATCGTGTATGGGTGTAGTGAGTGTGTAAAATTGCATTCTTTAACTAATGCAATGTCGTTTTTCACTCAGCTGCTTTTCCTGCTCCCTTTATAGATGGTGTCTTTTTATCTTGCCTGCAGCAGTTTGACTCTTGTGCAAATACCTTCCTTACTTGCTCAATGAATTTTTATTTGATTAATTTGATACTGCCTTTTAGAAACTTTTCACTCTTTCTGCCTGACATTTCTCCAACTTTCCCAAATTTTCCCCTTGCTTAGCTGAGTAGAACTTCTTTTCCCTTCATAGGAAACTGAGGTCGCAGTAGCTGTCTGACTGCTGCCAAAGCGATGGACAGACCTCTTTGGCAGTGGTCTGACAACCACATTATGACCGTGGCGGTTGCACCAGGATCAGACCGCCAGCACCACTAGTTTCCCTCCACAGTAGGGGCTGGCAGTGCTTGCGGTCCTAATCTGCCAGGACAGTGCTGCATGCAGCGCTGCCCTCGGGATTACAACCCCCCTCTCCACCAGCTTTTACATGGCGGTAGCACCACCATGTAAAGGCTGCCAAAGACAGGGTGCAGGGCGGCCTCAGAGGGGCATGGGCAGTTCAGGGGCCCCCATGGCCAGCCCTGTCATGCAATTTACTGTCTGCACTGCAGACCGTGAACTGCGCGATGGGTGCTGGTGCACCCTACACACTGCAACATTGCCACCAGTTCAATTATGAACCAACGTCAATGTTGTAGGCTGTTGCTCGCTGGGCCAGTGGGCAGAAACACTGTTTTCGCCTGTTGATCCAGTGAGGAGCTCGTAATGGGGCCGCAGGAAGGCAGCTATACTGGCGGCAACCTGACCGCAGGAGTTTGGTGGACAGTCTTTTCTGTCCACCAAACTCAAAATGACCGTCTGAGTCTGCTTTGATTTATTTTATGACAAATTTATAATAGTTTGTCTACACATTTATGATTTTGAATAGCTTTGAAATATATTGACTAATGCATTAGTGCATTAACTGATTTATGACTAGTTTGATGATTTAAATGTTTAACTTTTCTAATCCTTTAATAAACCTTCACTGTTTGCAAATCTAAACTCTGTCGTTTTTGTGAAGACAAATGTGCTTCACGTTATTGATATGTATTTACTGATGTGTTAACTCAAAAATAGACTACGTAGGGCAGGGGATTGTCACATTCCATCCTTCTCTTATCCCCCTTGTTAGATGGAACTGGAGTGCGACTTTGGATCTTGCATGTTCTGGTCTGGCCGAGATTGGGACAATTCTTTCTGGTAGCCATGGTGCTGCTGACAAGGTGGATGTCAAGGCAGTCCATACCATCCAGAAGGAGTCCCAGAGGAAAAAACCCAAGGGGAAAAAAACATCTAGAGCCGTAACTCCAAAGAAGCAGGAAGAGAGAGAGCGTCAGGATACCAGGACTTCAAGAAATGGAACTGCTGAGAAAACACAGGAGAAATAACAGGAAATACCCCACAGGAACAGCTAGTAGGAGCGAGGATCCACCACCAAATAGGGAGTGTTGCAACACAAGGACAAAAAGAACCCAGGCTCCTTATATACTGATGAACAGGAAGTGACAAACATGTTAAAGGACAAATGCCATCTTGGATTGGATATATACCTTTGAGAAAACTGGAAAGGGCAACATCTTGGGAAAGGACAAAGGAAATCACCAATGCATGCTGTGAGGTAATGGGATAATAGGAAGAAGGCACATGGCCTCGGAGCACAGAAAGAAGAAAACACGAACAGTCCCCAAAGGACTCCAGGACAGAAAAGGAAGAATTATGTGAGCGTCATGGGGGTGCCCACGATGCAATACTGTGCTGTGTTTTGACCACAGTGAGGTCCGAGTCCAATCCCGGCCCACCTGACCTCACTTCAGGCCACAAGGGAGACACCGCAGCTGAGCGGACGGCCCGTGGTGGGTCCACCGGCCCAGGAACCGGACCGCGGACCTCACCGCAGGTCAGAAATGTAACAGCGCAGGTTTATGAACTGCCCGCGGCGTTACAGGGGATGAAGTAATGTGGTAATGGACTATCCATCTAACATAAGTAAAAAAAGCTGTATATCAAACATATTCAACAGAAACCACCAGATATGTAATGAATTCATAGTGCGTAGGTACAAGACAATAAATATCAAAACACAAAAATACATCAATATAACCTGGTTAACTCAGAAGATTTAAACAAATGAACAATAAAATGTTTTTCTTTTTCCCATGATTCAGATTCTTATTCAAAGAAGTGAACATCAAGAGTCCCATCAAAAAAAGAAAGAAATTACTGAAATAGTCCATGGAATAAAAATAAAAACGAAGTCCTAGTGGCAAGGTCCTGGTCTGCCAACGACAACAGGAGATAGCAGTCATGGCCTCAGTCTTGTGAAGCCATGCCACTATGGACAATAAAAATATTGACCCATCTTTCGGTGGGTAACATTTAAATCCTCAATCCACCTTATTAGGATTCAAAGTTGATGACCTTCTATAATAATAATTCCAAAGAATGGCAATGTCTGGCATCTAGTAGATAACAGAAATAAAGAAAATATGCAGCACTAAGATTAGTTAATAAAAGATCAACATTATCTACTGAAGAGACAGCAATGTCTTGGACCCAAACTGCTTAGGTTATTGTCTTTGCTAATTACCATAGCTAGGTTAAAAAAACAAGGGGAACCCAAAGGTGTGAAATGGACCTGGGGTCTAAGTATGTTATAGGGAAAAAGGGTCCCTTACCATACTGAATACAATATATAATATACACAGAGATGCAATGAAATCTATGTAAGTATGCTAAAAGATTATTATTATGAACAAAAAATAAAATACATAAGAAAAGAGGGAACTTGAATGAAGGGGGCAGCTCTCAGCAATTTTGGAGACTTTTAGCAGAAACGTGGAATCAGAATTTACAGCTAATACATTGTTATGTCTACAAATTTAAATACACAGAAAGAGCTTTCTTTCTCAAGCGAAGCAACACGCAAATATCACTTGACCTCAAGCATGAACCAATAGGGTGTAATGTATTGAGTTTGATCAATAGTATACCAAACCTTATAAAGAGAACCAATCTACAGATTTAAACATTTTTAGAGCGTAATTATCTATCTCAGGCATGCAGAATCAACCTAGGAATATAATATAATGTGTCAGATCAGTAATGTCCCACAACTAAGACACAGCACCAATCTTCAATTAGTCAGTGAGTTAAGGTACAATATCAGTCGATGTTTTGGTCCCTTTAGGGCAATATGCATGGGACCATCTTCAGGACTATGAAATAGTGCCTGAGAATGAGGTTGTATATGCTGAAAGAGACCAAGAAAGGGAGAAAAAAAAAGTGAAAAAATAAATACTAGATAAAGTTAAAATATGGTACTACGTCATAATTGGTCTAGTTGCCAAACATGTCCAGGGAGAAACATGCTATAAAGGAAGTCATGCTGACAAAAGACAATAATAATTTGTCATGAGAAGATAAGCACAATAAAGTGTCTGAATCAGGCAGAATACATTAATAACAAGGGTGATCCAGTATCCTGCCAGTGACGCTTCATGCTGTCCATGCAAATGTGTTGTAAATAATAATGCCATATTTTAACTTTATCTTTTATTTCTTTTTTTTCCCTTTTTTTCTTTCTCCCCTTCTTCGCCTCTTTCAGCATATACAACTTAATTCTCTGACATTGTTTCGTAGTCCTGAAGATGGTCCTATGCACATTGCCCTAAAGGGACCAAAAGGTGGACTGATAATTGAGTCTTAACTCACTGACTATTTGAAGATTTGTACTGTGTTTGAGTAGTGGTACATTACTAATTTAACACATTTTATTATGTTCCTCTGTATTGGTTCCTCATGCCTGAGACAGATAATTGCACTCTAAAATTATCGAAATCTGTTGATTGTTTCGCTGTATAAAGATTGGTGTACTATTGATCAAACTCAATACACTACATTCTATAGGGTCCATGCTTGAGGTCAAGTGACATTTGTGAGTTGCTTTGTTTAAGAAAGAAACCTCTTTCTGTGTATTTAAATTTGTAGACATAACCATGTATTAGATGTAAATTGTGATTCCACGTTTCTGCTAAAGGTCTCAAAAAATGCTGACAGCTGCCCCCTTCATTCTCTTTGCTTATGTATTTTATTTTTTGTTTATAATAAACATTTCTTGAGCATACTTACATAGATTTCATTGCATATCTATGTTTATTATATAATATATTCTGTATGTCAAGCACAATTATCTTTGCTAAGCAGGCCTAAAACAATGATTCAGCAAATGTCAAACAAACTCAATGTACAGACTCAAATTAATGGAGATATGAAGTAACAAAATAAAATCAATCTACATTAACACAACAAAAATAAAAAACCCTGTCATCACCTCATCATGTATATTCAAATTCAGGCACATCCGTAAAGCGACTCCTCGTGCAGTTTATAAATACAATTGTCATATAATGCGTGGCATGGCTAAAAACAGCCACTTAAATATGTAAAGGTCATCCAGGCTATCTGCTGAGAACCATGTCTTAAGCCATTCTATGTCAAAAATATATCACTGTAAACCTGCAACCTGGAGAAAGGAATTGAGCAAAATGCTGCATGTAAGGGCCTCTTCAAGTTTCTGTTGATGATTTTTAGCATAGACATTTTTTTGACTGCCTTGTTAGCCTCGGTTGGAACTGAAGGTCCAGCCGGTTGAGTGCAGCTTGTACTAGAGTTTGCACCAGAGGTGTGCACAGTGTAAAGTGATGCATCGATTCTGGCCTCAGAGTATGGTTTCTGCCAAGGCAGAGATAGTTAACATTTGCCCCGACCCATCCCATGTTCCTGAGCTCACATGGTCCCGTTCGGAATATTGATAATGTAACGGCATTCCTGAGGCAGCTGCAGTGTGCTAAGAATGTGCGTATGTAGTCATTTTTTATTGTGTTGACGAGAAATGTGGGTGTTTGCTATTTCAGGTGAGATAGCATGATTTGCGGTGTTGTGTCAAATTGGGTGCAGAAGAGCTCCATGAAATAGTTGAGAACTGAAATGCTTTTCTGAGTATATTGTTTGAGCTTATGAAGATAAATGTGCTTGCTGCAAAGAGTTGAAGTCTGGCTATCGGATTCATCATAATCTAAGATTCTGGGATAGCTACTGGGTATTTTAATCTTCTGGCCTGTCCCTTGAGTCTCAGTGACCTTTCCACCTTTACCAATCAGTTTTTCTGAAACTGGGAGACCATTCTGACCTTTGGTACACACAAATGGGGAAGTTTGAGAAAATGTTGAAGGTACTGTGGGAGGATTTCAATACTTTCTTTGATATTGTGGTACCAAATGCTTTTGTGGGTAGAACGTAAAGTGGTTGTAGCTTGGCTGAATGCTGAGTTGCAGAGACATCCTCAGACTCATCTGCTTTTCCCAATAGTTATGTACAATTATGACCAAGTGAATACTTTTTTAAAAGCAAAGGCCCCACAGAAATAGATTTACTTGCTTAAAATCTATAGCACTACTCAGGAGTCTAAGGAGCCTGCGCATGCTTATGATGAGTAGCTTAAGCAGGTTGTCAATCAACATATTGGTGTTAAAAATCCAGAAGGGGAAAACTTCAGCAGTTTCCTATCAGTTTGTTCTCAGTTTGCACCAAGAGATTGGTGACCATGTATATCAAAATGTGATTTGTTGGCAGTCAAAGTCCCTTGATGAGATCGTATGGTATACAAAGTATTGCAGTGATGATTTGGAAATAAAGCAGAAGAGGATTTAGGATAAATTATTTTTGGGACAAACTAAATTGGCACAGAAAGTATGTCGGGATTGCTCATATATGGTGAATTCAGGTTACTGGTCCAGTGCTGGTGCAGGATTGCAGGGAGCTGGCTATCAAGGTCATAGACTGATGATGCAAAATGGGGAGTTTTGCTCCACAAGGTAGAGGTCATGGCTGTTGACCAAAATTCTTGGATAGATATAGCCATGCTGGATAAGACTACTCGCTGTCATTATTGTAACAAGCTGAGGCCCTGGAAATATGAATGCAGACTGAATCCAAACCAAAACCAAAATGTTGTTCAGGTGCCAAACATGGATGTGATGCTGTACAAAATATGCAAATGCATGACTTCATGATGCCAATATGCCCCAAGCACCAATGAAGCAGCAATACATGGCCAACCAGAGGTTTCAATTAAATCCAAACCTGAAGTTTCAGCAAAATCCTTTCTTGAATCCCAAACATTTCCAGCGGTTCCAGTCCCTGATCAATCACAATGACGGTGCCTCAGAGAGGAGGAAGATAGCATACTTAGCGCAGTCCTACAGGTAGACCAGAGTGGGCCATATGTAGAGGAAGAGGTGAACAGCCACCCCAAATCATTCCTAATTGATACTGGAGCTACCCATCTTAGTGTTAGAATTATAGCAGTCTCAAACCTACTCCTCTTGGGAAAAGAAGTCAATGTTGTAGGCATTTTTAAAAAAACAGAGTACAATCCCAGTTTCAGCTAAAGTCCCTGTAAAAACAGGGCCTGTTGAGGAGACCTACCAATATGTTATATGAGATTCAAGTCCAGTCAATCTGATTAACAGGAATCTACTTTGCAAGTTCAATTGTGTAATCTATTGCACACTGGATGGTGTTGAGCTTTAAACACACAATGAAGTTGCAGACATTCAGTTGAGAACCCAAGAGTAAACCATTGAGTGGTTCCCAGTCTTGAAGGGAAGACTTATCTCATAACTTAAGTGACTTTGTGAATGAGGTAGTCTGGGATTTAACTGACAAAGAAATTGGTTTAAACAAAGATGTTGAACCAGTGAGAACAACCATTAAGTCAAAAGCAGAGTATTCCGAATGCCCCAGTACAACCTCTCACCTGAGGCGGTGCCTGGAATTAACCCTGTGATTGAATCTATGTTAGCGCAAGACATC
Source organism: Pleurodeles waltl (assembly GCF_031143425.1). NCBI lineage: Eukaryota > Metazoa > Chordata > Amphibia > Caudata > Salamandridae > Pleurodeles > Pleurodeles waltl. The sequence continues at coordinate 190,091,640 of NC_090451.1, read as the reverse complement.
TTAAAGGAGATACTAGAGAGTCCCTGCAATTCACCCATGATGGGTTTGCAGAAACCAAATAAGAAGTGGGGGTTGTTCAGTATTTGAGAATGATTAACCATGTTGTCCTTTGGTATCAAATCCTGCTGTGATACTCTTCCTAATGCTCTGTGATGGTGAATGAACCTGTCAAGCGTTCTTTTCCAGTCCTGTACATGAGGAGTCAGTTCCTTCTTGCGTTCCAATTTGAACAGAAAATCATGGCCTAATGCCGAATTGCACATGGGAACATAGAAAACCCTTCAATCTTTAATCAAACACTGAAGAAAAATGTGAAGCCTTGCAGCTGCTGTGTATCTTGTTCTTTGTCCACTAAATAAATGACCTACTTGTAGTGTTGACAACTCAAGATGCATGCAGACAACACACCCTTGCATTGTTGAACCATTTAGCAGAAAAAGGTATCCTCTGCCAAGTTGCAGTACTGTCAGCGGGAGGTTTTGTATCTGGAACATTACATTGAGAGGGGAGTTTAGGAGAGTGTCTCAAGAGAGAATCTCGACAATCCTGAGATTGAACTGCCCACAACACAGAAAGAAGTCATCATGTTTCTTGGAAGGGTTGGCCACTGTTGTCAGTGGATTTCCAACTTTTCCCTAGTGGCAAAGCATCTACAGAGGCATACACACATTGATCTGCTATCTTGGGACAATGAATGCATGAGTGCCTTCCCTGAGCTAAGAGAAAATCTCTGTCATGCCGACTCTTGGAATGCCTGATTTTCTTCTTTATTGTTGCGAGCACGAAGGGTGGAGTAGAAAGGAAACCCATCACCTATTTTTCTGACACACTTCATCTGGTATCCGCAGCGTTGCCTGGATACCTTAAGATGGTGGCTGCAGTTGGTGTCAGGAATCAACAAAGTGAAAGAATAGTGATGGGATAGCCACCTACTGTGATATTCCCTCACTCAGTCAAAATCTTGTTAGCTCTCACTCAAACACAACTCATGACAAATAGCAGACTCGGAAGCTATGAGCAAACCATCCTCACAGCTGCAAATATAACATTACAGAGGTGCCAAACCTTGAACCCTGTTACACTTACACCTTAGCCTATGTCTGATGAAGATGATGATAGGGTTGACTTTGGCTGTCTGGATGTGACAGAAAAATGTACGAACCCAAGACCTGATGTTCGAGACATCCCTTTGGAAGTGCCCCATTTTGCCTTGTTTGTGGGTGGCTCTTTCTGAAGAGATGGATGAGGAATTCTGAGAGCAGCGTATGCTGTGTGTGTCCCTTAGGAGATATTGTGGAAACCTTCTATTTGTGCAATCTAACTTACTTACAGGTAGCTGAACTGATCCATCTTACTAAAGCATGCTGTGTCTCTAACCATTTGAGAGTTACCATTTATACTAACAGTCAGTATGGGTCTGGCGTGGTCCATGTTTATGAACAGTTGTGGTCCCAAAGAGGTTTCATGAGCTGCCCTCAGAAATAGCTGACGTTAAATGTGCAGCACACAAAAACAGGTGGGATTTTGTGATTTCTGGAAACTGCTATACGGATGAGATGGTAAGGTACTGTGCTCTTGAGTCTTGCACATTCAATAGAGACCACTCATATGATTCAGATAATGTTGCTGTTTCAAACTTGTGATTGTTGCTGATACTTGGAATGCGATTAATAATTTACAGGAGAAAACCTCAGAATACAAACAGAAGAATTGGGTCAGAGCAGGGTGTGTGAAGAATCAGGATGTAATCTGGGTTTCAACAGATGGGAGACCCGTCCTAACGGATGCTGTGTTGTCTCCGATGACCATGCTTCTCCAGACTTACGGGGTCTAATGCCCATTGTCATGTCATTGTAAAGAACCTATGTTACTGATGCATAATGTACCAGCAGTTAAGTGTGAGCAGGAGGACAGTTCTAACCAATAGTAACATAGATAGGTCATGCAGTCCCTGTAATTGATTGCAGCTTGATTCAAGGAGATACCAATTTGCAATAGACTCTGCTATATTTTGGTGGTAGTCTGTATTTTTCCCATACTGGGAAAGCAGACCCAGCTAGGAAGAATGACAGCCTTAAAGTGACCAAACTGTTGTTGAGGTAATTAAGTCCCAGTTTTGGCCTGCAGGTTTCTCAGATTGTGGGACTCATTTATTTTAAAAATGAGATAATGAAGATAGTTTCTGTATCCCTTTCGATAGAACAGAGGTTCCATTGTAGTTACAGGCCAGAGGTGTCTGGGACCATTAAGCAAATCAATGGGATGCTGAAGTCCAGAATTGCCAAAGTGTGTGTGTGTGTGTCCACATCCTTCAAGTAGCCTGATGCCCTTCCCTCAGTCCTGATGAGCCTCTGAAGCACCTCTGATTGAAGGACGGGACTCTGTCCTCAGGAAATCCAGATAGGGAGAGCCATGAGACTTTCCAATGTGCTTGCAGCTGCGCTTGGGAATATTATGAGTGATATGATCCTTGACTACTGCAAAAAACTGTCTGACGTGGGACGTTCTCTCTCGCCAGTTTGAGTTGCAAGCTTCACTTCCAAGGCAAGAACAGTGCCATGACTTTAGTCTGTTAGACTGGGTTCTGGTGAAGAAGCACATAAAGAAATTGAGCTTGGAACCCTGCTGGCATGGTCCTTTCCAAGTAACCCGTATGACAAACACTGCTGCGAAGTGTGGGAGCCTCCTGAACTGGATCTACGCCTCCCACATCAAGAGAGTGAGACAAACTGATGAAGAAGTGGTGACAAACCTAGAAATCCTTGAGGAGCACAGTGGGATATTTGGTCCAGCATGCATTCTCCCTCTATCAACTAAATCAAACAAAAAAGCATGCCGTTTCACAACAAAGATGGGAAACCAGCCTATATTATGGTTCTGGTCATCAAAGGCAGCTCCGTTAGGAGCACAAGCCCTCTCCCACCATTGGTGGCATGCTTCATCATTGAGCTGTGTTCCTCGTTGTGCTGGCGCAGCAATGCCCAATGTGCCTCTTGAGAGGCACGTTGCAGGATATCTTTTAGTATTGCCTGTAGGCCAGGGTCATCAGTTTAGGTGAACTATGAATCTTAAAACAAATGTAGACTGGTATTGTACTGTTAAAATTGACTAGCAATCTCCTCTATCCTAATTTTATTATTGTGGTCTCTGTCAAGAATTAAAACCACAAAGTAGATCTCTGGAACAATTATGGTTCCTCAATCTTTATAACACTGAGCAAAAACCACTGATATGCAGAGTCAAACTCCAGTTCAAATTGAACTCTCAGAGGAAGGAGAAGATTGTGCACATGTGTCTCAAAGTCAACTTAAGACAAGTGCAGTGCATGTGGTGGATGAGCCAAGGGTAGCCACAGTGAACCAGACTAGAGAAACTGTAAGTGTGCACCTTGATTTGGAAGAAGGTGCAAGCAGTCCAGCCAGAGGAGAGCAGAGAAAAGAAAGGTGGGTCAGAGACTGAGCCTAGTTGTGTCATAGGAATGCTTCCCAGATACAGTCAGTGAAGAAACAGAGATAAGTGAGAAAGTGACAGTGAACAGAAGGTAGTTAGAAGATCAAAGAAAACACATGAGCCTAGTCGAAGGAATTCGGCCCCGGAATATACCGACTGCTCTGAAAGTGGGGCTGATACGATAACACATGAAATTGTGATCACAATGAAGACTGATTGATTTGTGATTTTTTTTATTTTTGCCTGAATAAATTCAAGTCACACGTCTAGACAAAGATTTATGCTGAAAATGTTGTGACTCTCTTAGGGTCCAGACTCCATTAGAAGAACTAAGGGCCATAAGTACGAACACATTTTCCCATAGACACAGAATGGGTAAAACCCTTTGATACATCTGGCCCTAAATGAACTAATATCCTGACTTTGAATGAGCTGAAGTTGTGCCAATTTGCAAATGACAAGTAGAATTTTGCTGTTGACTCTTGAATATTGAGTTTTTTTAATCTGACTTGAGAGAAACCATGGTGTTGGATTCACCAAAGAAGTGTAGAGTGATAATAACGTTGTGGCAATTGTCTCAGTTGTTTTGATGGCTGGTCTATTGGTGTGCTTGAATTCTCCTGTTTATCATGCTTTCACCGAAGTTAAACCTGATTAAAGTTATTTAGAAGAGCATCTTAGATTTACGATGAATATTTTACACAGGGATGGGTCTGAGAGAGAGTTCACAGAGAACGGCTTCTTTAACCTCCTTCATGAATAGTCATGTGTCATGACAAAGCAATACTGCTACATATGCATCTATTTGCCTGCATCCACAACAGTGCTTGTTACATATCACCACTTGCCCCTCACCTATTCACCATCCTGTAGTGTAATCTTGAGTATCTTTTATCAGAGGAGTCACATCTAATATTTGCTTTGCAGTTTCTGACATGTTTTAGACAATATGCCTGCGTATAAAAAGCAGAATCCAAATGCTAGTGCAAAATCTATAGTGAAGGTGAAACATTATTTTAAGTCTTTCAAAGAAATTGATGTTCCCTGTTTTAATAAAGAAAGAATCACATGTAAGTTGACTGGACCTGAGAAGGATTTTATTAAGGAATTAGAAGGAAGAACTGAAGAAATTGAGATAAAAGCGAGGAGTTAAGGGGGTTTGGGAAAACGAAAAGGAAAGTTGAAATCGGCTTGAATACATCAAAAGCTAAATCTGGATTTGGCAGCAAGATGGAGAGCTCTGGTTTAGGAGAAGAAAGGAACAGGTTAAGAATCTGCAGATGGTGGGTTGAAGTGATCATGTACAGAAATGTCAAGTTACGGCTGAGCAAATATTTGCAGGGAAGGGATGCTGTTGTTCCTGGGATATATTATGTGTGCAGGAAGAATGTTTATTTTAAACTTCCTGCACATTGAATTGTTAGCTGCTACTTAGCTAAGGTGTATCATGTAGATGAAACAGATTATAATGGAATAGTGACTCATGAAAGAGCTAAACGTAGTGCTTCACAAGTGGTACTGGATGACTTAAAGTACAGAAAGCTTTCCACTTTGGTTGAATGCCTTGCTGCTAATACAGCAGAAGCCTTAACCAATATTAACACTGAGCTTGTGGCAAAAAGAGCAATGGTTTTGCAGAACAGGCTTGCTTTAGATATCTTACTTGCAAAAGATGACGAGTCTGCCACATGCTACGTGCCCAGCAGTGTTGAACTTATGTGCCTAACAAACAAACTGAACTTAGGACCTGATTACAACTTTGGAGGAGGGTGTTAATCCGTCCCAAATGTGACTGATATACCACCCACCGTATTATGAGTCCATTATATCCTATGGAACTCGTAATGCGGTGGGCAGGATATCCGTCACATTTGGGACGGATTAACACCCTCCTACAAAGTTGTAATCAGACCCTTAATATGTTTGCCACAATTATTTTTGAGGTTTCTAAAGGTTTGAAGGATCTAGGAAAGACTGGTGCCTGGGAAGCAATAGGGAAAGGATTTTCTGCACTTGTTAGATGGCTTAGTAATATTGGCACTGAATTGCTAGCAACCATATTAACTCCTTCATTAATCATTGCAATTTCTGTGATATGCTTTCTTTTCATAAGGGGAGTCAAACTAATAACTACAAAGAGTGGGTCAAAGTGTAATGGAGGAAAGCAGCTGGTAAAGGTGAATCTAAGGAAATAAAAGAGAAGAGGTAGATCTTGAGGTATTACAAAGTCATATTTATGACAAATTGTGGGATTTAGAGGAGGAAGTAAGCTGCAAAAGTAAACAACTGTTAGATAAACTAAGGCTTAGAAGAGAATTATGGTTAATGTGTGATGACTCGCAGAGTCATTTGACCGAGATTTGCCAGCCATTTCATGATTAAGGCCCTCATTCTGACCCTGGCGGTCGGCGGAGAGACGGCGGTCGGACCGCGAACAGACCGGCGGTATTAAAAATGGCATTCTGACCGCGGCGGTCCCCGCCGCGACCGACCGCCACTTCTCCACTCCGACCGCCACGGCGGTCATGACCGCGGGGCTGGAGTTTGCGCACTCCGGCCCGGCGGTCGTCCCAAGACCGCCAAGGGTATTATGACCCTGCCTACCGCCGCGGTTTCTTGCGGGCGGGAACCGCCGTGCGAACCATGGCGGTAAGCACTATCGGGGCCAGGGAATTCCTTCCCTGGCACTGATAGGGGTCTCCCCCACCCCCCACTACCCACCCGAGTCCTCCCCCCACACCCTCCACCCCCCTGCCACCCCCCAGAGGTGGTACGAACCCCCTCCCCACCCCCACCCCGACATGCACATACATGCACCCCGACATGCACACACCCCCAACATGCACATATACACACCCCCTACACACACATACACAACGGGGACACATACCCGCACACATACATGCCGACATGCGCACCTGCCGAACAGCACACATTACCCATAGACACAGCAGCACCCCCCGCCCGCATACACGCACTCACACACCCCCTCTACACACTCACACGCACACCCCCATGCACGCCCACATCACACAACACCCCCCCACCCCCTCCCCTCACGGACGGTCAACTTACCTTGTGCGTTGGTCCTCCGGGAGGCGACGGGAGCCATGGGGAGGTGACCGCCAACAGAAGACCGCCAACAGAAGACCGCCACACAGAAATGTGGGTCGTAATTCTGTGGGCGGTGTTCTGCTGGCGTGGCGGTGGAGGTTGACCAGTCTCCACTTTCCCGCCGACCGCCAGTGTGGCTGCTGGCGGTTTTCCGGCGGAACGCTCCCAGCGGTCAGAATGCGCACAGCGGCATACCGCCGCGGTCGGCGGTCTTCACCGCGGCGGTAACTCGGCGGTCTTGCGAAAAGACCGCCAAGGTCAGAATGAGGGCCTAAGTGTTTTGCACAGCATTAATATTACTTTGCAACATGCAAATGTAAATGCTGTGTGATATACATCTTAAAATTAACCAGAGCTAATGTAGGCCTCAGTTTAAGATAGCTGATGTGCAATTGCCATATTCTGCATTTTTGCCTTCCTGTTACAGAAGAAAAGCTTTATCTGCAAATGATAAATGCTGTGTCTTTTGTGTATTGCTCATGTGAATGTTTATCTTTGAGTTTTCCTTGGAGAGTGAAATAATGAGTGAGCACCTGGGAAATGAGAACATCCTGGAACTCTTGTATCATCTTGTTGGAGAGGTCAAGCTGAAGGTCGTTTAGCACAAACTCCATTGTGTGTTAGTGAGGGAAAATAATGAAGTTCAGTTGTCAGAAATGTAAAAATTGTTGAGGGTTGGTATATCAGTATACGTTTCTGGAGTACGCAGGAAAAAGTTGGTTGAAACATCCTGTTTACAACCCCAACAGTGTATTGGAAAGAACCTGTGGCACAAAAATGCAGCACTGCCATGGTGTTCAAAACTGAGGTGATAGCTATTGGCAGTGCTTAATTGGTAAATAAAAACGTGCCGATGCCCAAAGCTCTCTTCTGAAAGATGCGGCTGCTGCAATTAAATGTGCGACTACAGAATACTGATGCAACATAATCCTAAACCCTTCTCACATACAGCCATTCCCTGACCCTTCAGCGCACTCTTGCAGCTTTTGCTTTCTCCCTTTGTGGTGCTTTTCCATATTTCTCTTTCTGCGTTTTTCACGTGAAAAATAAGTGCCAGTACCCAAAAATAAGTGCCAGTACCCCCCACTAGCAACCACCGGCTCAAATTAAGCACTGTCTGATGTGTTAGATCCAAAACACTTTGGGGGTCATTACAACATTGGCGGGCGGCAACCGCTGCCCGCCAAGTTGTAACCGCAGCCAATGCGGCCACACTCCCGCGGTGCTCATAATGACATCCCCACTAGGCCAGCGGGGATGTGGGCCGCAACATGGGAGCCGGCTCCAAATGGAAAGACAGTGAAAAGCTGCAGGGGGCCCTGTCAGGGGGCCCCTGCCCATGCCAGTGGCATGGGCAGTGCAGGGGCCCCGCGACTCCCCGTACCGCCAGCCTTTTCCTTGTGGTTCAAACCGCCAGGAAAAGGATGGCGGTAGGGGGACTCGTAATCCCCTGGGCAGCGCTGCCCTGGCGGATTATCACCGCCGGGGCAAATGTGGCGGGAAAACGCCGGCCCCGGCGGTGCGACCGCGGCGGTCGTAATCCCCTCTGAAGCCCCGCCAGCCTGTTGCCGGTGCTTCAGCCAAAACAGCCCTGGCGGTCTTGGACCGCCAGGGTTGTAATGAGGGCCTTTGTCTGTTCAGTCTGTATTTTCTTATAACGTCTCTTTCCTGCATATTAGCCAGATCTGGAAATGTTGGTTACACTCTCAGCTGATATTGTCTTGTCTTGCATGTGCCCTCATTGGTAGTTGTACCCTCATTTGTATATACTAGAAAATATTGTAGCATTTACAGTCATATTTCTTTAAAAAAACAGAAATAGATGATAGTACAGAATTAATTAACCTTACACGATTTACATAACTAACAATAGGCAGTACATATTTTGATCTTTATTTTATTTGTTAACTTTTGTAGAAAAACCTAAAATATATATTTTTTACGTTTTTTTCTTCAAATATCTATCAACATAGGTTTTAATTAAACCACGCATATATTTTTAAGCTGCACATTGCGGAGTACTGCACATCCCTGATGAACAATATGTGACGGGTGTAATGAGTTTCCGTTTACATCAAAAATGCATTCCTCCATTTTAGGCTTAACAGTCGAGCTAACTTAAGTATGTGTAACACGTTTCGTATCTAAAATGTTGGTTGCTTGACCTATCCGTCATGGGAAACGGACGAACTCCGTCTAATTAAACAACGGTCCATCACCTTCGTAGACACCCATCGGTGCTCATTATGAGATTGATATACCAACATGCACTCTGTTGTGTCGGTACTCCGCGTTGACATGCGCGTACTTCGCTGCACATCTCCTCACGCGTTCCTGCTCATCGATCTCTGGGACCTACCATGGGTAAGCTTTCAGGCAACAGTGCCCCAAAATTCATGGATGAATAACTCACAATAGTGTCAGAAGGGGCCCTGGCCAACTACAGGTAGCTGCGTGGGTCATCAGAGGAGCAAGTAAGCAAGGCCGGGACCCGTTTATAGTTTTATACAATAGTAATATGTAATTTTAATTGAAAGGTACTGTGCAAGTTCTTGATTCAAAATAGTACGCAATTTTTTCGAAGAAATGTTGCACATTTGGTCATACAACTATGTTGTATTATTAGATCTAGGGTCAGAGTTGGCCTTTGCTCAGTTACCACCCTGGGTGAAACACATTTTGGTGCCCCTCCTGCTTGTCTTTTTTAATTGTCTGTGTGTTGGGAAAACGGGAGGGGTTGGAAGATGGCGAGGGAGTACAGGAGAAAGGAGAAAAACAGACTTCTGGGCAGCGTTTAGTACACTCGTCTTCGGAGCGAGGTTAGAAGGAAACTGATGGATGCTGCCCTAGGGCTCTATGAAGGTTGGCACCCAGGTGCAGCTCAACTCGTGTGTGGTAAAGCCCAGCCCTGCGTTGTATCAGTGGACCAAGAAAAATAACAATTTAAACTCTATTTTATATATGTAACTTTTTTAATAATAGGCAATGCCATTTTATGATGTGTAAGAGCTCTTACGAAACTCTGAAAAGTAGCATAACATATCGAAGCCAAAAAATATTATGGGAAAGAGAAATGTGATGTTTGTTTATTTATAGTTAGCACTTACTTCTTTCCTCCAAGTTTGAATCAGTTTATGAATATGTAACAAAATTTTAACAATCCAATATATATATATATATATATATATATATTATATATATACAGGGAGTGCAGAATTATTAGGCAAGTTGTATTTTTGAGGATTAATTTTATTATTGAACAACAACCATGTTCTCAATGAACCCAAAAAACTCATTAATATCAAAGCTGAATATTTATGGAAGTAGTTTTTAGTTTGTTTTTAGTTTTAGCTATGTTAGGGGGATATCTGTGTGTGCAGGTGACTATTACTGTGCATAATTATTAGGCAACTTAACAAAAAAAAAATATATACCCATTTCAATTATTTATTATTACCAGTGAAACCAATATAACATCTCAACATTCACAAATATACATTTCTGACATTCAAAAACAAAACAAAAACAAATCAGTGACCAATATAGCCACCTTTCTTTGCAAGGACACTCAAAAGCCTGCCATCCATGGATTCTGTCAGTGTTTTGATCTGTTCACCATCAACATTGCGTGCAGCAGCAACCACAGCCTCCCAGACACTGTTCAGAGAGGTGTACTGTTTTCCCTCCTTGTAAATCTCACATTTGATGATGGACCACAGGTTCTCAATGGGGTTCAAATCAGGTGAACAAGGAGGCCATGTCATTAGATTTCCTTCTTTTATACCCTTTCTTGCCAGCCACGCTGTGGAGTACTTGGACGCGTGTGATGGAGCATTGTCCTGCATGAAAATCATGTTTTTCTTGAAGGATGCAGACTTCTTCCTGTACCACTGCTTGAAGAAGGTGTCTTCCAGGAACTGGCAGTAGGACTGGGAGTTGAGCTTGACTCCATCCTCAACCCGAAAAGGCCCCACAAGCTCATCTTTGATGATACCAGCCCAAACCAGTACTCCACCTCCACCTTGCTGGCGTCTGAGTCGGACTGGAGCTCTCTGCCCTTTACCAATCCAGCCACGGGCCCATCCATCTGGCCCATCAAGACTCACTCTCATTTCATCAGTCCATAAAACCTTAGAAAAATCAGTCTTGAGATATTTCTTGGCCCAGTCTTGACGTTTCAGCTTGTGTGTCTTGTTCAGTGGTGGTCGTCTTTCAGCCTTTCTTACCTTGGCCATGTCTCTGAGTATTGCACACCTTGTGCTTTTGGGCACTCCAGTGATGTTGCAGCTCTGAAATATGGCCAAACTGGTGGCAAGTGGCATCGTGGCAGCTGCACGCTTGACTTTTCTCAGTTCATGGGCAGTTATTTTGCGCCTTGGTTTTTCCACACGCTTCTTGCGACCCTGTTGACTATTTTGAATGAAACGCTTGATTGTTCGATGATCACGCTTCAGAAGCTTTGCAATTTTAAGAGTGCTGCATCCCTCTGCAAGATATCTCACTATCTTTGACTTTTCTGAGCCTGTCAAGTCCTTCTTTTGACCCATTTTGCCAAAGGAAAGGAAGTTGCCTAATAATTATGCACACCTGATATAGGGTGTTGATGTCATTAGACCACACCCCTTCTCATTACAGAGATGCACATCACCTAATATGCTTAATTGGTAGTAGGCTTTCGAGCCTATACAGCTTGGAGTAAGACAACATGCATAAAGAGGATGATGTGGTCAAAATACTCATTTGCCTAATAATTCTGCACTCCCTGTATATATATATATATATAAAATCTGTGTGTATATGCGTATTTATTTATATACTACACAGTGAAGGTATAGTTAGGATTCCCGAGTATAGGAATGCCCCAGAATTTTGGTCGCTAATAACTTTGCTCTCATCTGACAAGTCTCCAGGAAACTTTGCAAAGCTGTCCCGCATTATACATTGACGAGTATGCAAAGTTTTGTGGACCTTCGTCAAAGGGGTACAAAGAAAAGAGGGGAGCCCCAAGGCTGGTTTGAGCTCCATTGAATTTCCCATAGGCTTTACAATCACACTTGGCGTGAAAACAGCTGGATGGATTTGAATGAAATTTGGCAAAATTACACATTATGGTGCTCAGAAAACCCTTTTTAGTACACAAGTAAGTAGGGTAAGTATTTTCTAAGTTATAAGGCATTTAACTTAATAATGTCTGCTGTCACAGTGCTTTCACAAAATTTCACATAGTGATGACAAGTCATTATGTGATAGGCTAATGAGTGTCTTTACGAAAGTTAAAGGCTGTCATGTTGTTTTTAGGTACACTTTGGCTGTGTTCTGTGTTACACCTTCAGCTATAGGTAAGTATTAATTTTGATATTTTTCCCCTACCTATTACCACTTTATAAAATGGTAATAGGCAGGGAAATATATATCTATTTTAAAACCTTTATTTTTGCAATTCTTGTAACCAAAGAAACATAAAATTCAGTGCAAACCACCATGTACAGGTGCCATACGCTACATCCAGATTCCCTGACAGTGAAGGTTAATAAAGGGTGAGCATTATTACATATACCAGATCTGTAAGCTAACATGGCTTTACACACATCAGATCCACAGTTAGCAGCCACAGCTTCTATGCTCAGCATAGCTCTGTATACACTTATGTCCCCTATTCTCACTGGTCTGAATCAATGTCAAGATTCCCATGTTCATTAAAACCATCCAGAATCACCTTCCAGGCTGCCACATCCTTTGCAGCTTTCTGGGCAAAGCAGTAGAGATTTAGATGTTGTTCTGCGAAGATAGAGAAAAATATTTATACTTTTCTAAATATTTAAAAAAAACAAATGTATGGAGTGCAGCAGTAATTAAAATACATGTAAAAGAATGCTAAAAAGTTAAAACTACAATGTAATCCACTATATTTTACAAATATAGTGTACTAGAATGTATTTTCTATTCTTGTCATATTTAGGTTTGCAGAAAAAAGTCTATAGAGTACCGCAATGATACCTAAAATTACAGAACAACTTAAAACATTGTTTAAAAAATGTGCAGTTCTCCCTAAGCTGCTATAAAAAATATCTAGAAAATTCTAAATACATTTCTCTACCTATTAACACTTTAATAAAGTGGTAGTAGGTAATGAACAACAATAAAACATACTGCACACCTATACATAAGACCCTAATCCAGAATGCAGTGAAATGCAGAACACAGCCAAACTGTGCAAAAAATGACATGGGTGTCTTTTACCTTTGGTAAACACAGTCATTACCTAATCACATAAACCACTGAAAGTGTGGGGTAGTAAACGGTGAGACTGGATCAGTGTACCCTCAGTTAGTGATACCGGTTAGGTGTGGGTTACTACTATGGGAAGTGTATATTGAGTGGATCCAGATGGGGTGAGAATAAAATTACCATACATATCACCTATTTCAATTGATTAAATTTAATAAAGGTGCATGCAGGTAAGGTTAAAAAGTGGGAGAGAGACTCGTTAGAGTGCTTATGTCTCTTAGAGTCTAAAAAATATGGACCAACATGTTTCTGCCCTCTCTATGTGCTGGAAGGTCAGGGGCATTCATCAGGGTCTATGATCCCCAGAGCACAGCTGCTAATGGGTGTGCTCGCTAGTGAAATAAAAGGAGGTCTAAGGGCCTACCTGAACAGTTGGTTCATTATTTAGGGTAGGTCTGTAAGGAAGATTAATACACTGAAGATTATAATAAAGTAAAAAATTGGTGGCATACCACAGCACACAGCACAGCAAACAAGGTGGTGAAAAACAAAGCTGAAATAGAAACACTCGCAATCACATGCAGTGGTGACTTGCCCCTGGAAGAAAGGCGATTAGCCTCTGGTCTGGGTAATGCCGGGGGGGTTCCCTTGTAGTCACACTCTTAGGGGTGAGGGAGGAGAAGGAAAGGGGAATAACAAAGGCAAGGAGAGTTAGATAAAGACAAAAGAGGAAAGAAGAAAGAAAGAAAGAAGAGCTTGGGACAAGCCCAGCAGTCCCGAGTTATTGGCCCCATTAGTGGTGCTCAGTGGGGTTTGCCCACAGAGCTGAGGGGGGGGTGGGAGGAGGGGTAAACCTCCTGCCAGAAGACATAGAAAAACCAAGTTGCAGGCAAGGCCTGAATGAAGACTTACCACTCCAAAGGGAATAACCGGTAGGAGTACCTACATGCCGGTGCCCAGCCGCTCTGCTGTCGAGCTGAAGGAGGGCCCGGTATTTAAGGCAGCTGGTAAAATGGAAAACGTAATGAACGCTGCGCCAGCGGTGTGCAGCGTAAAGAAAACGTTTATGGCGCTCCCGGAAGTTCGTCAAAACATGGTGTGCCTCAGTGCCAAATGGTAATGAGGGCCGCGCTGGAGTGACGCGCCGCTAATAGAGAGGCGCGTTAGGGTCAAATCCCGGAGTTGCCGGGAGGGCTGAGGTGTGGGCGCTGCACCCCCGTCCCAGGTAGTGGGACACGGGGAGGGCGCGCAAGAATGACGCGTCGCGTGAGTCGCGGCGAGTCAAGCAGCTCCCAGGGACGACGGGAATTGTAGTCTCCCTGGGAGGGCGCGCAAGAATGACGCGTCGCGTGAGTCGTGGCGCGTCAAACAGCTCACAGGGACGACGGGAATTGTAGTCTCCCTGGGAGCTGTGCGAAGCCCAGAGCGTGTCGGATAAGGTATTCCCGGGCAGTCTGGGAGACCAGCTAATCAGGGCCGGTTATGAAACATGAAAAAGGAGAAAAGAAAAGAAGAAAAGGGGGGAAAGGAAACAAAGGAAATAGTTGAGAGTGAAGGGGACAAGAAGAAAAAGAAAATACAAGCCCATAGGGGGTGAAAAGGGAAGATGATGGGTGGTATCAGAAAGGTGAAAAGTGAGACGGTGGGGCGAAAGGGAGGGGGGTTAACGGAGAGGGAGGGGGGGCTTTGTGGAGGGGGAGAGAGGAAAAAGGGGGAGGGGAAGGGGGAGAGGTTGGGTTGAAGTTTGTGGGTGGTTTGGGGTGGAGGGGCTGGACAGGGATAAGGGGAGGAGGAAAAAGATGGATAAAGAAAGAAAAAATGAGAAGAGAGAAAGAGAAGAGGGAGGTGGGGGGTGGCAGCAGGGGAAGGAAAGAGAGAGAGGGAGGAAGATGAAGGAAGAAGAAAGGGTGGCTGCTGGGACTATTATAATGATGAAACTTAACAGAGAATATCTGCTGTAAAAGGACACACAAAAAAGGGCATGGTTGTGAAATAATTGGTGTTCAAGATAAAGAAATATATATATATATAAATAAATATAATTTATGAGTCTTGAGTGTTCAGACAATAGTATGGTAAAGCCATTAGCCCAGGGTGGACCACTGGATGTTGTCATTGAGTCCAAACATGTTGGTATGCAGTCTCCATACCCATCTCTGCTCGTAGAGTAGTAGCTTTTGTTTTAAATTTGTTACTGTGGGTTTGAGTTGGTCTATGACCACCCATTCCATATGGTTGGGATGGTGGTTATTGGTGACGTAGTGCTCTGTCAGTCTTGTGGCATCTCTTTTGCAGTGAATGGTGCTCCTGTGTTCACAGATGCGTGTGCCTACTCTTCTGGTTGTCATCCCAATGTACCTCAGACCGCATGGGCATGTTATCATATAGGCGACATTCTTGCTATTGCAGTTGGTCATCTGCCTCAGTTCCCACTGTGTTTTTGGCCCAGATCCACTGTAAGGGTCGTCTTGGTGAATGCGCAAACACTACAGTTACCACAAGGGAAATGTCCTCTGGGAGGTGGTAAGTCCCATAGCGTTCCTTGTCTGTTTCTAACGGGACCGCCCTGTGGTCGAGTGTGGACAATCATGTCACGGATACTCTTGGCCTTTCTATAGGCATTCATGGGCAATTGGAAAGGTAGCCCTCAAGAGGTGAGAATTTTCCAATCCTCATTTATTATTTTTTTAATAGTGTTAGACACGGGATTGAATGTGGTTACGCAGATTAGAGTATCTTCCTTACTGGTTCTGGTGGTGGGTTGTAGTAATGTCTCTCTGTGACTGAAGCGAGTTTTTCGGCTCTCCTCAGGAGGTAATCTGGGTATCCTCTTGCTCGGAGTTTGTCAGTGAGCTGCTGGGCATGTTTCTTATAGTCTGTAAGTTCTGTACAATTACGTCGCAGACGTAGGAACTGTCCTACTGGTAGGTTCTCTCTAAGGGAACGTGGGTGGAAACTGCGAAATTGCAGCAAGGTATTTCTATCAGTTGGTTTATAATATACCTCAGTTTTGAGGAGACCATTCTTTTCCGTTATAAGAAGGTCAAGAAATTAAATGGCCGGGTCCCCCAGGGTGGATGTGAATCTTAGGAATGGATTCAAGGCATTTAGCCATGTGACAAAGGTGGTTGCTTTCTCTTTCGTGCCTTTCCAAATGAGGAAAATATCATCAATATATCTTTTCCATATTTTGATGTTATCAACGAAAAGGTTGTCTTCTGTGAGCACCATTTTTTTCTCAAAATGGTCCATATATAAGCAGGCCAGACTTGGTGCGAAAGTGCTCCCCATTGACGTGCCCTGAATCTGTAGATAAAAGTTTTTGTCAAATTCAAAAAAAAAATCTGGTCAGGGCCAAGTGGGCGAGGTCTAAGACAATTTCTTGTGGAGTAATGAAATCCCAGTCGCTGTTGTTCAGCAAATTGCTAATCACTTCTAGAGTTGTTTCCTGTGGGATGTTAGTATACAGTGACTCCACATCGAGGGTCATCAATTGCTTCCGGTCCTTGTCAAACTCAAGATTGCTTAGTAGTGACAGGACATCTTTAATGTCTTTTAGATAAGTAAGGATTCATCTCACAAATGGTTGGAGAAACCAATCGCAGAACTGTATAATGGTTCCAGTATGGAGCCAATCCCTCACACTATCGGTCTCCCTGGAAGGGGGTGCTTGTTCTTGTGAATCTTAGGCAGGATATAGAAGTAGGGTGTTTTGGGGTTGGTTACTGCCTTCTCAACTGTATGTAACACGAACTTCCCGCTGTATACTGTGGTCCAGTATATAACTAAGTTTATTAAAATTTATAACTTTAACACTACTTACACTATTCACACATACTACCAAAAATCACCACTTACACCTCATAATGTATGTTCATGCCACAATGCATCAACATAGGCCCATATACTTTCATACTACCTTTGTTTCAATCACCACAATCTATGCCACTCCACTCAATGCCACTCCACCCCACGCTATTATACTCTATGCTACTACACTACACTCTCTGCTAATCCACTGTACGCCACACCAACCTCCTCCACTCTGCGCCACACCACTCTACACCATTCCTCTGTACACTATTACACTCTAAGCCACTCCATTCTATGACACACCAGTCTACACCACTCCATTGTACGCCCCTTGACTCTACATTACTCCACAGTATGTTCTTCCACTGTTTGCAACTTCACTCTTCTACACTACACTCTATGCTATTCTACTCTATCCCACTCCATTGGTTGCCACTTCAGTGTAGACCACTGCACTCTACACTACTTCACTGTACACCACTCCACTCTATGCCACTACATTCTTCGCTATTCCACTATACACTATTCCACTATACAACACTCCACTCTACGCAAGACCACTACAAGCCACTCCACTCTACGTTACTCCATTGTATGCCACTAACCTCAATGTTATTCCACTTCACTATATGCCACTCCACTCTTCGCCACTCCACACAACTCCACTCTACGCTATTGCACCCTATGCTATTCCACTTGATTCCACTCTACAAAGCTCCACTCTTCGCTAATCCACAGCATGCTATTACACTGTACACCACTGCAGTCTACCCACCTACACTCTACCCCGTTCCACTCTACAGCACTCCACTCTCTGGCATTCTGCTCTACAACAATCCACTCTACGCCACTCCACTGTACTCCACGCCACTCTGTCAATCCAGTCTATGCTATTTCATTGTACACTGCTACACTGTGCCTCACTCCACTCTACGCCAACCCACTCTACACTACTCCAGTGTATGCCACTCCAGTGTATGCTCTTCTGCTGTACGCCACTGCACTGTACACTACTCAACTCTATGCCACTGCACTGGTCACTATTCAACTGTATGCCACTACACTGTATCTCACTCCAATCTACACCATTCTACTCTACACTACTAGACTCTATGCACCTTCCTTGCCAAAACTCTCGAGAAATGTGTTCTCCATCAACTAACCCAACACATTGATAACAACCACCTTCTTAACCCTCTACTATCAGGCTTCTGAAAAGGCTGTAGTTCAGAAACAGCCACTCTCAACATAGTAGATGACCTCCACAACTCCCTTGACGCTAACTGATGCTGCCTTCTGATTCTCCTAGACTTAGCAGCTGCTTTCGACACAGTCGACCACACGCTCCTTTTGGACTCTCTCCAAAAGAGAGTCAGCATAGAAGGCACAGTCTTCTGCTGGTTCTCTTCCTTCCTACAAAACCAAACGCAACAAGTAAAAATACATAACATGACCTCGCCCACCTCAATAATCACCAGAGGAGTCCCCCAGGGATCTATCCTCTCTACCACACTCTTTAACATCTACATGGACCCTCTTACCACCATCCTCACTCAAGCCAACATCCCCTTCCATCTCTAAACTGATGACACTCAACTTTACATTGAAATATCCTCTTTAGAAGACATCCACTGCCTGAACAACACCTTTAAACAAGCTCATTGTTGGCTATCCTTCAACCATCGCAAACTCAACCAGGATAAGACGGAAATACTCCTCCTTTCGAAATCGAACCAGCTCCCCCAGATGCAAGAATGGCTGAAATCCATGGATGCCCTCAAAAGCAATCTCACCCCTACGAGCACAGTCAAGTCACTGGCAATCACTCTGGACTCCAACCTGACTATGCAGGACCACATCAAGAAGAACGCCAACAATGCTTTCCACAGCCTTAAACTGCTGAACAAAATCAAATCTTTCATTCCCCAAGATGATGTCAAACAGGCCACACAAGCACTGGTACTCTTGAGACTAGACTATGGGATCTCCATCCTTACTGGCACGGCCAAATCCCAACTTGCCCCCATGAGGTCCACCCTCCATGCAGCTGCCAGACTGGTGACTGGAATAAAAAAATATGACCACATCTCCCCTGCCCTGAAGAGTCTTAAATAGCTCCCGATTGAAGCCCGCTGCTCGTTCCGAACTGCCTGCCTAACACACAAAGCCCTTCACACTGGGAAACCAGAATACCTCTCCAATAAACTCTTGAAAACAGGTCAAACAAGATAAATTAGAAGCTCAAACACCTTCCTCCTCATCCTGCCCAAAACCCAGAAGCAAAAAATTCAGACATGTTCCTTCTCAAGCAACGCCTCGAGAATCTGGAACTCCATACCAATTCACATCAGATCTAACCCTTCCCATCGGATCTTCAAGAATCTACTAAAAGAATTCCTCCTCAACCAACCTCCACTCCAAAAAGAATCACTCGCCCTCCACCCCACCGCTGCCGGATTTTTATCTTCTTGACCATGTGAAACCTACTGTATAACTGTTCTCTTTGAATTAATGTGTTTATTATCTACACTGTTGTAAAGCGCTCTGATACCCTTGGGTCTTGCCAGCGCTATAGAAAACTATCTAAATAAAAATAAATAAAATAAATACACTCTGTGCCACTCCACTCTAGGCTATTCCACTCTATCTCAGTTCAGTCTATCACAATTCCTTCTACGCCACTTTACTCTACACCATTACACTGCATGCTATTCCACTGTATGCTGCTCCACTATATGACACTCCAGTCTATGCCACTCCACTGTACAACATTCTAGTGTGCAGCAATCCACTCTACAGTATTCCACTGTATGCAACTCCACTGTACGACACTCCACTCTATGCTATCCATTCTATGCCATCCCACTCTAAGCCACTCCACTCTCCCCCACTCTACTATATGCCATTCCTTTGTACGCCACTCCACTGTATGCCACTCTGCTCTACACCACTCTAATCTACCCCACTGCTTTATGTGCCACTTCACTGTACTCTATTCCAATCTATGCCATTCTATTGTAAGCCACTCCAGTGTACACTACATTGTATCCCACTGCACTGTACGCTACTCCACAGTTTGCTATTTCAGTGAATGCTTCTATGCTGTATGCTATTCCACTATATGCTACTCCATTCAATGCCACTGCCCTGTATCCCACTCCAGTGTACGCTATTCCACTGTACATTGGTTTCACTCAATGGCACTCCACATGCTATTCTACTGCACTCTACTCCACTCTACACCACTCCAATGTACACTAATCCTTTGTATGCTACTCCAGTCTATGACACTCCACTCTGTACTACTCCACTACATGCCAATCTATTCTAATCTATTCCACTGTAGCAACTCAACTCAATGCTGCTCCAGTCTCTGCTATTTCACTGTACCCTAGTCTACCTTACACCACTCCAGTGTATGCCACTACAGTGTACGCCACTCAACTCTGTGCTAGTCCACTATACACTATTCCACTCTACAGCAGTGCACTGTATGGAACTCCAATCTATGCTATTCCACTGTATGTCACTCCACTCTATGCCACTCCACTATACACTATTCTACTTTACGCTAGTTTGACCCCCACTGTACACCACTCTAGTCAAGGACACTCCACTATATGCAACTCAACTGTACTCCACTCTAAGCCACTCCACTGTATGTTATTCCATTTCACACCATCCCACACTACAAATGTCCACCCTACACTATTCCTCTGTATGCCACTCCACTGTATGCTGCTGCGCCCAACAGCACTGTATACTACTGAACTCTACAATACTAAAGCAACTCCACTGTAGCACACTGTACCATACTCTAGTCTACTATATCTCACTGCCCCGTGCAACATTGTACTCCACTCTGTGCCACTACATTGTACTTCATTGTACAACAGTTTAACATACTCTACAACACAGAATACCACTCCACTGTATGACATTCCACTCCACTGTATAACACTTTACTCAACTATGTGCTATGCTACTACAGAGTTCTAAACTCCAAAGCATTGTACTACATGAGACACCACTCCACTATGACACTTTAGCCCACTCTACGTAACTGCATTCCACTCAACTACACTGTACAACAGTTTAGCCCACTGTGTGCCAATGTATGACACTCCAGTATATGCCTCTATATTCTACAACACTTTACTGTACTCTGTAAAACTGCTCTCTACACACTCTACTGCAGTCTATGCCACTATACTGTACTGTATGCCCCTACACTCCAATGTACAACACTCTACTCCACTCAGTGCCATTCTACTCAACTCCACCACTCAACAACACTACACGCAATGACACTCCACTCCACGACACTCCAGTCAGCAATACTCCACTATACGACATACCACTCCACTGTACACCACGCCACTATATTCTGCGGTACTCCACTTCACTATATGACACACCATGGCACTCTGCTATGTAACACTTCACTCCACTATACACAATGCAACTCAACTCTATTCCACTCCACTTTATTCCACTCTATGACACTGCACTATACAACACTGTCCTTTACTATACTTCATGACACTGCACTTAACAGGGCTCAATTAAATGGCACTCAACACTATGGGGATCATTACGAGTTTGGCGGCCTTTTGGGAAGACGGGCGTGGTGGCGGCCACCAAAAGATCGCCATGTTGGCGGTAATCTGACCGTCGTATTATGAGTTACACTGTGAGAAACAGCCAAAATTTCGAAACACTGCAGGACAGTGGAGGATGGAAAAGAGGCAGTTCCACCATCAGCACCACAAGCCCGACAAAAATCCTCCCATCAGATTACAAAGCACAAATCACGACAATGGTTCTTCCATGGCGGAAAACCATTGGTGGTGCAAACCGCAGCGGTCTCAACTCACATCACACTGAACACACCACCACATTGGATAGTTCGAAAATCCCACACCTGGCACACATCCACACATTCAGCACACCTACACACTACACTATATAACACACCCCTACACAACCCACAATCCTTTTAAAAAAAATGCCACACACAGTCACAGAGGGGCAATAACCAACGCAGATTTCCGAAAACAATTTCTGGCACCTATACACATTTCACCACACATACATCATGCACCTGCACAACACACAATTTACTTTTGCACACAACAACCGTCACCCACTCACATCACATCACCTACACCTCATCACTTACTTTTGTTAAGCCTTTTTCTTTTAACTCTACTTCACGGTCTTTACTACCACTACCTGGACATTTTCCAATCATGACTTTCCTGTTTCAGGATCTATAGTAACCCTACTTATACTGGACTTTGGATTAATGACTTAATTGAATCTCTTTCTTAGTCCCACTACCCCACACCTTCAGTGATTATTCAGATTTCTCCTGGGAGACGGTGTGGGCTAGCTACACTCCCAGCGCTCTCCTTTTGTGTACTTGTAGTCATAGTAACTAACCACCAATCTAACCCATCATGAATGTCCAACTGTGAAACAGTTGATGGCAATGACAGCAATGAAAAGGCCCACTCCAGCTGAGTGCCCCATCAAACTGCCCTTAGAGAAAAGGTCCCTAAGATTGAAATTTACTCACCTGGGCTGGAAATCTAGATGCCAAAGTGGATGCACATGCAGTACATCCAGATAGAGGTTAATGTCTATTGTTTACTCCCACACTGTGTCCCTACTCTGACACTATTGTGCATTGTCCAGACTTTTTGTGCCATGTATCATGACAGGCACTTCGTTAGGCAACAAAGGTGAACACCCATGTCAATAGTTAGACAACATAAGGTGGTATCAGCAGTCTAATGACTACCAACATAGTTTAACATCTTTAAGCATGGTGTATGGTGCTGAAATTACAGAGTCTCATGTTGTACTAAGTAAGATTTTGCAGCAGCGGTCATTGTAATTTCTGGGGATCATGTTAAGGCACTGTGTGCATCTCACATAACATCTGTAATACTCTAAATGAAACATCACTTGTATAACTTACAGCAACTCTGTGTTCCATTTCTCCCACAGGTAACCTTGCCACTGCCACCATGGAGAGGATACCAGAGACTGCCACTACCCTTCTGGATGAAGGCCCCAGTAAGGACAACACCCCTGGATGTGTGGCCACTGAGGACAAAGCTGGGCCATCAGTGACACCTGGTCAGTCAAAATCTGTCAGCCTCAACCTGCCCACATCGACTCCTCCCAGCTCTGTTGCATTAACATCACAGGTAACCATTCACCCCAAACCTGTGTCCCAAGGACTGTTTCATCCACTGTGTGCCCCAAGTACAGGTACCTGAGTCTGAGTCTCATCTTGTCATCCCTGACAATGATAGTCCTGCCACCACTGGGAGTGGGCACACTGTGCCAGGGGCACAGCCACGTGGAGATAGAGTGCATGGGACGGATGGGGGAAATCCAATAGTTGCAGAGGGACAACCACCAGGAAGTTATGCAGCAGTGACAGGCACGAAATGCCATCTTGGCTTCCATTGCTGGGGTGCTGAGGGATGTTAATATTACCCTGAGTAGGTCTGTCACACAACATCAGGCCTCTTTCCCTAGTAATGACTCTTCACGCCCTTCAACATCTGCAGCTGCTAGTGGAATGGAGGCCCTGCCAGGGGAAGCACGTGCCTCAGACACCCCACCCTCTGTAGCAGAGGAATGCTCCCACAAACATTGACATCCACCCAGACATCCAGGAGGAGCAGATGCCACGACCAAACCCACTCCCAGGAAGTAAACCTCTCCTAACTGGTTCCCCTTGTGTGCCACAGATACACCCTGTTGACTGTTCTGAAATCGAACTCTATTTTCCTGTGGTGCAAGGACACTGGACTTGTGTTTCTGAATGGTGTAGCAGCTACGCTGATGATTTCAGCCATCATTACTGAACCATTTACTGTTTTCTCTGTGTTTTTTTGGTTACTATTCACACATCTTGTTTGCACCCCCCAATAAATAACACTTTAGCATAGGTCCTGTGTAAGTGTCATTTATCAACCATGTACAATTGTCATGTATGCTAACTCTAGTATCAATATGTACCTCTGTATTTTACAATCTTAATTATAGACATCAGACGTGTATCACCAGGAGACTCATTACATTGGGATTGTAACATAGACAGAAGCCAATACAGCTGTATTCTACATACCCACACATTTATTTCTAGATTTGCAAACAGCAGATAGAATAGTACTGCTAATGACCTATGCTTGCCAGCTTAGGTGTCATACACTACTAACCCACAGGATAGAGAAGTTAGGGATATGTCAGCCTTCCTACAAGCTAGCAGACATACATATTGGTCCTTTGTAACACCAGGTAAAGCCTTATCACATAACCATACCTTAGCTTCCTAATTATAATACCCCATTATACAGACAGAGATCACTACTGATGTTCCCAGTCCAGGAACCTTTCACTTACATTGGTCATGTACCTGTAGGCTTGCCACTCACCCACGTCAGTCTACAGAGACTGCACATGCACATTGATCTGCAAAGTAGGAACACACTGACAGCTATGTTATAGGTATGTCACATACAACAGAAACCATTATGATGATAGAGGCTCTGGTTCAACATGTTCACATGTCAGACACATATGGACACACACATGACACCATTTGACCACCTCCAGTACCAAACAGGTCTTCTTGGTGGGAAAACACACTTCTACCCTATGTCCTGACAGTCTGGCCATATTAGTTACACTCCACATACTCATGCCAATCAGTACCTGGTTTCATCCATGTCCACTTCTCAAGTCTGCCTGCAATTCCCATCTGACTCTGACACTGTCTGTGACTTGTCAATAAGGGAGAGCCAATGACAAACTCAGCAAATCTGTGATTGACAGAGATAATGGATAGGACATAGATGTAAACATACAGCAATTCTAACAAGTCATTTTCACAAAGTGTGACTTTGCTTGTGCAGTATCAAATTAGGACACTGTATACCATTCTGTTCTGTACACAATACCAAATTACAAACTGCATGCACAACTGACTCGTTGGCATTAGAGCTACCTAAGACATCATAGGTTATAGTGAATAGGAGGTGACATGCCAGCCATCAGTTCTAGGTTACAGATTGAAATCTCACCATTAGGAAGACATCACATACCTTGAGTCAGCTGAAGTACTGACTGATGAGATCTGCCTTAAAGTCTCCACCTTCATCTGGCTCATCATCACTTGACTAATCTGCATTTCCACCCACAGTGGAGAAGTGTGGCACAATAGTGGAGAAGTGTGGCACAATGGTCAGAGCGGCAGACCCTGATGCAGAGATCTGGCCCGGGACCAGGGTTCACTTCCCACCTCAGCAGGTCTTGGGCTCAATTCCTTTGGACCAGATAATTCTCACCTCTGTGCCTAATCTAATTAATGGGTCCCACTCTGTAACTCTGGGCAATAGTTTGCTTAATCTCCACAATGGCCCTGACAGTGCTTGGATGCCTGGCTTCAACCTGGGGGTTGTCCAGGAGTGGGCCCTTCACAGGGAAAAGCCAGGAGGGGTTCCACAGCGGTATGCGTACAGTGTCTTGAGACCCTAACGGGCGAGTAGTGTGCTATACAAGTGCGAAGTTTACGTTTTACTTTTACAGGTTCTGATGCCTCCCCCTCATCTGGTATGAATGGTATCTGATGTCTCAGGGCAAGGTTGTGGAGCATGCAGCAGGCAACAATTATTTGCCATACCTTGTTGGGTGAGTAGAGGAGGGCTCCTCTAAATATGTCCAGGCAGCAAAATCTTGCCTTCAGGTGCCCAAAAGTCTGATCCACAACACACCTTGTCCTTCTCTGGACCTCATTGTAGCGACTTCCCCTGGCGTGGTTGGGTACCTCACTGGTGTCAACCAAGGACGGTTTAGATAGCCTGTGTCTCCTATAAGGAACAGGTATAACAACACAAATATATATTTACGACATGCACATTTGTGATAGCAAGAGATAAACTTAGCAAACACACATGTCAAATGTGACTTACCAACCAGCCATGCCCTCTCTGCGTAGAGTTGCGTCATCAGCAGTGTGATATTGCTGTTGCGCATGATGAAGGAATCATGGACTGATCTTGGATACAGGCTTGTGAAATGTACTGGTCTGGCAAACACACCATTTGGACGTTGGTGGAGTAGTAGTGTTTCCTGTTCCTGCATACCTGTTCATTGGCACTGGGGGAACCAAGGCAACATAGGTGCCATCTATGGCTCCAACCACATGTGGAATGTGTCCCATAGCATAAAACTCTGCCTTCACATAGGCCAAATCCGAACGTTGGGGAAACCTGATGTAGCTGTCCAGGTGTTTCCACAATGCACACAGTACAACCTTGAAAACTAGACTGCACATGGGCTGAAACATCCCTGCAGTTAGGGCCACTGTATTCTGAAAGGACCCGGTAGCCAGGAAGTGAGCACTGACATGACTTGAACAATGGGAGGAACGTTATTGAGATTGCGTATGGCAGGCATCAGATCTGGCTCCAACTGATCACAAAGGTCCATGATTGTCTGCCTATTCAGGCAATAGATCTGTATTATATGTCTGTCCTCCCTGGCGTGCGGGTCTACTAGTGGGTGGTACGCTGGAGGTTGTCTTCCTCTCCTCATGCCAGAGTAACTATGTGGAAAAACAAATAGATTGTTGGTGACTTTTACAATGTACACATAATGAATATGTTCATATACAAGTCAGACATATCTGCTGTCGATGTCAGATACAACATATGTCACTCCCCTTAGTTCACATTCCCTGAATCCTCTAATGTACTAGACATGCATATTTATCTGTGACTGTTAGTGTTTGATAGTCCAACTTAGTTTACATGTGAAACATAGTTATTGCATCTATGCTACATTACTGACCCACACAGGATGTTGAGAATAGGTGTACATTTCCATTACCACTAATCCATCTGTCACACAGCTTTTACTACTCACATGCCCAAATAGACTACTAAACATAAAGGCAGAACTTACTGATATTTCACAGAATATAGGGAATCGTTCATGACGCAGATTCCAATACTTCTCCATACAAATAATTGTATCAACATGGCAGCTGCCTGACCTACTGTACTGGACATGAGGAAGTAACCTAACTCGCCAGTGGATGTCGTCATGGCCGTAGGCGGTTACAACCACGGTGGACATTGCCATTGGAACACATTGCTGCCTTTGGCAGACTTGGGCCAATGTCAATGTCCACCGGCGGTGGTTGTCCTGTACCTGGCGGACGTGACTGCCATCTTCTGCAGTGTTTCTCACTTGTCTCCTGACACTGCTGCCAGCAAGACCTCCACCACCTGAACTGCTGTGTACTGCCTCTGGGAGCTATCATGCCATGTCCCGCAGGTGATAGGGCCCCAGCCTTCATCCCAGAAGAGCTGAGTCAAGCTTGTGAAGGAGGTCCTACCCATGTATGAACAGCTAAATGATGCACCAGAGGAGCAGATCAGTTCAATGATATTTTAATGTGTGAAAGGTGGAGTGTATGAGGATGTACATGAAATGTGAAGTAGTGAAGATTTCGCCACTCATGTCTGAGTGTATGGAAATGTGTGCATATGCATAGGCAGACATACTGTAGTGCCACATGGTAGATAGTGTGTAATCTAACTTCCTTCCAATACCAGGTACTGATCATGCATGTTGTATGGGACACTCCACTTCACACGTGGGCTGCCTGCCGATGCTAAATTGTGAAGGAGTTTGAACTTAGAGGGTGGGAATGTTTGCCTACTTGCTGTGACTGAAGTGTTCTGATCACTTGTGTTGGTATGGTACATGTGGACATAACTTTCTCCTTTTGTCTGTGTCATCCATGCAGGTCAACACCCATCAAAAAATGGGAATCTGGCATGCCATTGCCACACTAGTGCGGACCCTGGGGGTCCACAGCTAGCAGAGTTCCCACCTGAGATACTGGGCCTGAAAGTTTACAGAGGCCCAGCTGGGGATGTCCTCCAGTGAGGGAGGGGTGCCCATCAGACCTTGATCCCCCTAATGGCCTGCATTTTGGCTGTGGCCTACCCTGAGTTGTATGTGCGTCTGAGGGCAGCACAGCAGCTACAAGGGGAAAACTACTGACTAGACACATTTAAATCCTTCTGCCAAGCCAGCGTCTGATGTGTAAGTATCTAAGTATCTAAACTGTAACAGCGTGGTAAGTGATAAAGGTAAAGGGTTGCTACCATTGATATGCAGGTGTCGACATGGTATTGTGTGTAGGAAAATATAATTCACCTATGTTAAGCCTATTGTATAACAGAATGTGGTGATGTGCATGTGACTGTGTAATACGTGACCCTCTACGGTGCTATACATATATGTAACCTGCATAGTCCAGATATCCTGTTGGTAAGTTGTCCAGCTCTTTGGTCTCAGTACATTCCTGTTCCACTGGATCTAGCTCTATGTGCAACATCGGGTCTCACAGGTGAGAAACAGGCCAAATATTCTTGAGTTGTGAAATAGATGTAAACTTCATCTGAGGGTTTTACCTCATTCAGAAATTTCACACAGCATACTTACTACACTTAGAGGTGTGAGGAGGTGTCCCCATTGTTACATGTGACAAATGTGATGCTTGATCAGGGTGGACATCCTACATGATGAAAAGCATGCTGGTAGTAATATATTCCTAGTGCAAGACATATCATAGACATGTGAGTTCAGACTGTCTATACCATGTATATGTTATTGAGAAGGCAAGTGGCTAGCCTGGTATTCACTTAGCCAATTTGTTTTGCCCATGCTACATAGGGCAGGACACCTCCTATATAGGTACAGCATATACTGTTTTTTGCCAACATTATGGCCCTCATTACAACCAGAGGCAGCAGGCGCCACAATATTTCTGGCTCCCTATTTTGACGTTTCCGCTGGGCCAGTGGAAAAGTCACATCATCATTGCTGCCTGCTCGTAATAGAGCCGGTGGCAATGCTGATATGCAGCGGGTGGAGTAGCACCCGTCACGCACTGCACTGCCCAAAATTGGGACAGTGAAATGCGCGATGGGGCTATGCCTGGTGGCCCCTGCACTGCCCATGCCAAATGCATGGGCAGTGTAGGGGCCCCCAGGGGCACCCCAAGACCCCCTTACCGCCAGCCTTTCCATGGCGGTGTTTACCGCCGTGGCCAGGCTGGCAGTCGGATACTCATAATTCCCAGGGCAGCGGTGCTTGCACTGCTGCCCTTGGGATTATGACTGCCAGGTGAAAGCCTGGTGGTATAGTGGAGGGGCCGGCGGTATGGCTGTGGCTATTGCGCCATGGTCATAATAGTTGGCGGAACACCTCCAGCCTGTTGGCAGTGTTACCGCCAGCTTACCGCCGGTTGTCAGGGTCGTAATGAGGCCCTATGTGTACATTGGTACTTCCTGTCATTTTTAAGATTTAAGATTCAGATTTGGCATACTTACTTTTGCTATTCTGATCCTGTTTTGAAGTATTTTTATATGGATAAGCTCATTTAACCATTACTTTGTAGTGTTGCAGGTGTTGCAGTTGACAGTTACATGTTGGTGGAATGGTATATGTTGTCAGTCAAATTACTGGACTCTCGGTGTATGTGTCAATCATGGTTACTTTAGAAGTGGTTTATGTCAGTGTAACTGTACTCCAAAGATGTAAGGTGACTCCTGTCTGAAGTGTTGATAGTGATGTTGGTCATTTGATCTTGTTATATTCAGGTTGCTACTCAGCATGATAAGTGGAATTGTATGTGACCTTCATGCACACAACACGTGTCCATTGTATTGAAGGTGTTGGTATGCTTCCTGTGGTTGTCTGTAGGTGTAGCCTGTGTGCTAAATAGACTCCTATTGCTCTACATGACTGTTTTCTATGTGAGAATGACTAAGATGAGTAGTTCAGGAATGTCGTTGTAATCATTTGCAAAAACACAACTGATACATGTGTTGCTGAAAAGGATTAGGAGTCTATTATACCTCACAATTGGATATGCCAAATGGAGTAAATGCATCTGAGTTTTTTGCCTTTGTGAATGTTATAGACACAGTTACATTTTAGAGATGTGATAGCTAAGCAACATGCTGTGTTTTAATTGGAATGTAATGAGGTAACTTTCATAGAACATGACATCTGGCAATGGACTGAGCAAGTGTAGATTTGGAGTAAGTATGAATTTTAATTCAAAGTTAACACTGATTTCCATCAATGGATTGTTGTTTCACAGTGATGCTCTGTATAAAGACACACTTTTTATGTTGAAAAATGATCTTGAGCAGGAATAGTTTGTGTTTTAGCTGTACTGATAGGATGGTGATGTAGTTGTCAGATTGTAGGCTTATGTTGGGTGTGACATTGCTGGAATATGAGGTTGTGGAATGTATGTTGTTGGAATATGATGTTGGCTCAAAATGGTTTCTATCTGGGTTTTTTTTTACACATAGATGTGATGTTACTGTAGTGTATGGTGTAATGTAAGTGGTATGTAAAGAATGTGATGACCCTACCTCTCTCTCTGTATCTCTGCATCAGAATTGGCAGGTTAAAGAGATGGGGCACAGCACAGTGAGGAAGCTGCTGGCCACGGGCCCAAAGTCATGATACCACTGACACAGAGGGACCCAGTGGCCCTGATGGTAAGGGAGTACCACCGGGGAGACAGGATCCAGTTCTTCATCTTCAGAATCTTCCTCCAGTGGACACTCCCTGGCAGTGGCAGACCCATCTAGGACCACCCCAGCACCATCTCAGTCCGCCACCCCCCTTACTACCACTGCCCTGCCTGTAGCTACCCACCCGGTGGCCCGTGCCCGCTCACCCAAGAAGGTGGGCATCTCTTTTGCCACAGGCACCTCTGCCACTGCCAGCCCTGCTGCCCTCAGTGAGGAGGCTATTGACTTCCTGAGGTCTATCTCTGTGGGTCAGTGGACCATTGTGAATGCCATCCAAGGACTTGCAACTCATATCCAACTGAGTAATGCCTTCCTGGAGGGCATTCACAGTGCACTGGCTAGCCTACAGAGATCCCTTCAGGCTCTGGCCTCCACACTGATGGAAGCCAGTCACCCTCTGTCCCCTGTCGGCCCTCTTCCTTTCTCTTCCCAATCCCAAACCCCTCTTCCCTGACCCAGCAAAGGTACACAGACATGCATCCACCTCAACATCCAAGGGCAGCTCAGACAAACACAAGCTCCAAAAAACACACCACTGACATGCACACAAGCAACATTTATATGCACACACAGCAGCAGTGACAACCTGCCTCGACACCTCCACCTCCCTCAGCATCACTGACAGCATACCTGACACACTTGCAGACACTACACCAACATTCACAGATCCAGCCACCTTTCCAATCCTACCCACAGACAGC
Organism: Pleurodeles waltl; assembly: GCF_031143425.1. Classification (NCBI taxonomy): domain Eukaryota; kingdom Metazoa; phylum Chordata; class Amphibia; order Caudata; family Salamandridae; genus Pleurodeles; species Pleurodeles waltl. The sequence continues at coordinate 190,060,682 of NC_090451.1, read as the reverse complement.
ACCAAAGCAGACCCTCAGACATCTACCCCAGTCACCACACTCTGACACCACAACCACTCACACCTACATGCAGCACATCTGCCATACCTGCAGTCACCACCCCAACAGACAGTCACCCTCCCATTACAGCATCCCCCAACACCTCCAACACCCCAATCCCAAGACACATAAATGCCTGCACTCACCCACCCAACAGATACCCAGCAGCCACAGACATATCTCGCACAAACATGCACCCAAGACATCCAACACCTCAGACAACCACTTCCTCTCACTCCACACCCAAACCCTTTTGCTATGACTGGCCCTGTGTGTGTAGAAAAGCTTTCCTTTCGAAGTTTGCCCTTTTCCCTACTCCTCTCCCACCAAGTGATACCCCTAGACGTTCTATGTCCCTCCCCAAGTCTGGCCCTACCACCTCCAAGACCTCCCCTACTACACCTGCAAGTACCCACGCCCCTTCCCCTGCCAAGAAGTCTACTCCTCCTAAAAAAATAAACCCTCCCCTAAACCTAAGATAAAGTCAAGACCCCCCCTCCCAAACCAGATCCCAAAGACCCCCCTCCAAAACCTAAACCCAAACCCTCCCCTCTGCCCCCTTCCATCCTCCCCCAGATAACCCCTGGGGTGCCTGCCTGCCCCTATAGATGCCCCTACCTGTGGAGGTTACATGGTAGTCAGGAGTCAAGTTTGGGGCACACATATGTGCACTGTGTGCATTAGGACTGTTATTTAAGGACGGGCCTGTGGCCTTTGTTTTTCCAATATTTTGGATTATAATATTAATTTAAACAAACATGCTGTTGGTTTATTGCTTAAATCTTTGTCATGCATTTCTTTCCCTAGTGTGGAGTTATTCCTGGCTAACATTAGTTGTGTGTCTGTATGTGTGTGCTGCTTGGGCTACCTGTGTTGTTTAGCTGGTATGTGAGGTTGTGTGCAGTGCTTTTGTCTGAAAGTGGTAGGGTGTGTGTTGTATGATGGACAATTGTGTATTCAAGATTTTTTGTTTTGTTAGGTATTGAGTGTTGTTTGTGTTGAGATGTGTTTGTTGGTCTGTTGTGTGGCTTTGTGTGCTTTGACTGTGTGCATAGTATGTTAAATACAATGTTCTGTGTAAGTCTGTCTGTGTATGTTGATCGGTAAGTAGTATGGTTGTGTATTTTTTGCCTGTTCGTGTTACATTGTGATGTATGTGTGATGTGTCCCTGGGTAGTTTCCCTTGTGGGTCCCAGCCAAGAGATTGGAGATGGGGCGGTTGTGTTGTGGTGTTGTGGGGTACTGTGATTGTGGGCCTGTGCATTCTTTTTGTGTACCTGTGTGTATTTGTGATATGTGTAGGTGTGTGTGTGTGTGTGTTGGCTGTAGCATGGTTGTTGTGTATTTACGAGTGTGTGTGTGGCTGTATGTGAAGTGTGCATCTTAGTGTGCTGTTACGTGTGAGTGTCGCCCTCGCACCCCCTTTCCAAAAGTATGTTGTGTGAGTGTACCAAAATTGAAAACCTACAACAGTAATAGGTTAGTGTGTGTACTTAAGGATGCTGTTGTTGTTACAGATTCCAAAGCCTTTGATTGAGCAGAAGCAGCGGGAAAACGTCTAGTTCAGGTTCCATGGCGACTCCGGACGAGTATGGCTTCCTGAAGGTGGGTGTCTCCTTTTATGCAGTTGGTTTCTGTAGGAAAGTACCATCTTGCCTGGCATGTTACTCCCAATTTTACTTGTATGCCAGTTGCTTTTGCCTGTCTCACTGGGATCCGGCTAGCCAGGACCCCAGTGCTCATAGTTTGTGGCCTGAATCTGTGTCCTTGTGTAGTGACTAACTGTGTCACTGAGGCTCTGCTAATCAGAACCTCAGTGCTTATGCTCTCTCTGTCTTTAAAATTGGCACTATAGGCTAGTGACTATTTTTACCAATTCTAATTGGCACACTGGAACACCCTTATAATTCCATAGTATATGGTACCTAGGTACCCAGGGTGTTGGGGTTCCAGGAGATCCCTAAGGGCTGCAGCATTTCTTTTGCCACCCATAGGGAGCTCACATTTATGTCATTTAACCACTCTTATTTCAACTTCAATTAAGAGGTTATATTTCTCCAACTGATGGCTTTATTCTAGGGATGTGTAATTTTTATAGTTTCTTTTGTTTACTTTTTTTGGTTATAAAACGTATCTACATGAAATAATAATATGTTTGTGTGGTATATAGAGTTTTTGTCTTGAGCTGTAACCTTTATCTTATATAGTTTATTGTTAATTACAAAACTTTATTCAGATAACATGTAAGGAATTGTGTTATCAATCATGTAGCCAGTTATCCAAGTGAACAGTGTGATGTCAGTTGACACACAGTGTGTTTATAATCAGAATGAAGAATGGGGGAGTGCGGCTGCCCAACCCAAACTATAATTACTTTTTGCAGGTGGTGAAAATGTGATATATTAAAAAAAAAAAGTGTAAAGGTTTATATTTTTTAACTTGAAACTTTAGGGTCTGCTTTAAAATTTACTAGACCGGTTAATTCTTTGTAAAGGTGACCAATATCCCATCCACCTTATTAAAGGAGCATTATATTGTATGGCAGCTTTAATAAGGTGGATGGAGTATCTGTTAAAACATCCCTTTAAAAATAATTGACGCTATGGTCGTGATTTAGATTTCTGTGGAGCGATTACTCCTTTACAAACATGATGGAGATCCTGTCTGCATTACTTCTAGTGCCATGGGATATAATGCACTAGTAATAAGGCGGGCAGGATATCCATTACGTTTGTGACAGAGTAACCCTGTCACCAAACTCTGTCAGGCCCGGCCTATGTAACCTTTATATTTCAGTTTATGCTGAAAATATGTCCAATGCAAATATTTGCAAAATGATGCTGACAATCTCATATTCAAGCAAGCCGAAAATGCAAGTGATTTATAGCACATGTAAATTTATAAAAGTCGTAAACATATTCTTTACCTTCACAGGTCCAAAAATATTGACAGGGAATAGCTAAATTTTTAAGGTGTATACATCACAAAAACAAGCACAAGTCTACACATTTTTTAAACATCTTACACGGTTAATGTCTTGTTATGTTTTGACAGTGTTTAACAATCTTGGAGCTCACATGGGCAACATATTTGACAAATGCTTTGATATCATGTTGGTATAATCCCCTCAAAATGATGTATGGATCTAGCAACACAGTTCTTACTAATGTATTAGGATCTCAAGGACTTTGAATGTAATGTAGGTGAAGTCCATAACATTTGCAACAAAGAAGAACATAAAGGCAAAACAACTGCACCACAAAAAATGAATAAATCACATTTTTAAAGTGTGTGAATGAATGAAGGGTCTCATTTAGACCTTGAAAGGTGGCCTACGTTTTCACAAACATGACCAAAATCCTCTACACCATACTGCAAGTGCATTCAATCCTGTGTCACTTGGAACATACCGAATAGGATATAAGTGATGTGTTAAAACAGTATGGCATCTGCCAAAGTTTACATAAGAACTTAACATTTATAATAAAATATATTAAAATGTAAAGATAGTTGAGGTTTACTCTGTTGTTCCTAATGAACAACTAATTGTGCCTGGTTTTGAGTTTTCCAGAAGGGTTACTCCATCAGAAATGTGACGAATATCCTGTTCACCTTATTAAGAAGTGGCATAGAATAGGAAACTCTTAAATTTAGGTTGATGGGATATCTATCAATTTTGTGACAAAGTAATCCTTCTCCCAAACTCTAAATCAGGCTGTAAGTGAACAGACAACACAACATATTTTAGAGTGCATACTGCAATGTATACTTATTTTTCACTTCAGCTACCTCTAGAGCAAGCATAGGAGATTTTGGGCAAGAATCTGGGTGGCAGGGCAAGACAACATATATTGTAACAACTGGTTCTACCTCCACCACTACCAGTAACATCAACACCCTCCCTCCTGATACCTCAGAGATGGGCCAACACCCAGCTTGCAAAAACACTAGATTCTCCTTTGCCCCACGCACCTCACCTCCTGCCCCTGTCCACCCAGCAGTGCTCTTGGAGGAGACTGTGGATCTGTTGCAAAGCCTGCCTGACTGTAGGTAGAACTGCACTATTGTGTGCCATCTAGGGAGTCAGTCAACAACTGACTTGGGTAATTACCTTTCCAGATGACATACATTCTGTTCTGTCTGCCATAACCAGAGGCTTTGACAAGAGCACCCACAGAGGCCACTGCCTCTCACACACCAGCAATTGCCCCTCCAGATATTCACACCCAACCACCACCATGAAACCCAGCGCCACACCCAAACATTCACCCAAATCCAAATTAACTCAAAGCTAACACCACCACAAAAACCATCAGCACATCCAAAGCCACACCCTTGCCTTAATCCAAACTCCCACCCAAAACCACTACCACAGAGCCCAGCACCACACCCTCACCCAAATCCAAACACCCTTTAAAAACCTCCACCACCACTACGGAACCCAGCAGCACACCCAAACTCACACCCTCCCTCAAGTAACAACAACCACCACAAAGCACCACTATTACACCTGAAACTAGTACCTTTCCAATACCCACACCTCCCACCCAAACTCTCTATCCATCTACATCACCTGAATCTATTGAGAATCCCATACCCTTAGAAACAGGGGAGTCACCCCCGATCGACACCCTTAAAGCACTTGACCGAAAATGTTCGGACCCCTCTGGCACTAGTCATACTCAACAGGTTGGACTTTTGAATGACTCAGATGCAAAGTATGGTGGATATCATCTCCACCTATTTTGTGGCTATTCCGACTCCTGCCAAGGTTTTACTGCAGATATTTAATACCACCAACAAAGAGGAAGCAGTTCAAGAAAGTGACGTGTTATCTCATTTTAATCCCTACGAATATTGTAGGTTTTGCCAAGAGGTAACGGATGAAAAATGGGACAATTTGACCCAGGTAATTACTTACAATATTATCACTGGTGATGTTTGTTAGAACTTAACTTATGACACAAAATTGGAAAATATGCACAAGTGCGCCTAGAGGCAACAACGGGTTCTCCTCAAGAGATCCCATGGGAAAAAAGAACACTGTGTTAGCAAAGAAACAATAGATATTGTAAGAATATGGATAATAGCATGTCTTCTCTCCACATTGACTGCTACTTGTCACATCAAGCATGTCAAACTACCAGTGGGATGGTTGCTCTCTTGTGGAAATACCACTTTTACCTACATTCCTGCTAATATGACAGGTAGACTGTGTACCTTTACACGATTATGACTCATGATGTTTCTTTTTCACTCTGTACAAACTTGCTATCCAAGGGAAACAGTTCAATTAAACAAAGACTGTGACTCTGACATTAAATTATTATCTAATAAGAATATGTGAGTTTAAGCATTTCTATAGTAGGAGTTCCAAGGTTAGCTTTTTATAATACTCGAGTTATTAACACGTTATTAGCATGTTTAATGATTAAGAACATTAATCATACCTCCATCGCTTTAGCTGAGTTATTGCTAAATAAACAAAATACTAGAAAAGCTGCATTCCAAAACAGGGCCGCCATTGACTATTTACTGTTAAAGCATGATCTTGGTTGCTCAGAATTTGAGGTCATGTGCTGTTTTAACCTATCAGACCACCCTAAATCCATTCAGTCTCATATTGACACTTTACATGAATAAGTAAAAGGAGTAAACAAGATGACGACCAAGGGTGGTGGGACTGGTTATTAAAATGGTTACCTGATGTTTGGCAATTATGCAATATTTTAGGCGGAATACTTGTAGTGATTTGTATTATAGTCATGCTATGTTGTTGTGTACAATGCATACCTAATCTATTTGCAATGTTTAAACCAAAAAGGGTTATTTTTAAACCAGTATGTTATGGATGTCACTGGTCAAAGGGTGGAATGTGATGCTATCTGTATTTAACCACCAACTCCATTTTGACCACTGAATCCATTTGTGCTTAGCTTAGCTTCAAATGCTGTCACATTGGTGGTGCAGGTATTTTTCCACGCACAGTTTGTTAACATGTTTTTGCTTTTCTCACCAGGGAAAGGAACATAATATCAGGGTTGAAACATTGACAATACTGTACAAGGCTGAGAATGTTTATAATAGAGAAAGGTACCGCTCAGTCTTGGAAATACACCCTGGGATCGTGCCAGTCTCTTGTGTATTTTTTCAACACTGACCCAGTACGGCCAGCGCTTGAATTACACAACTTACTCGACTGGAGGGGTGTTTCTAGAACCTTCCTCTTAAGTTTGTTTAAGGTATATGTGTCCAGGAGACCAGATCCTCGGGGCTTGCGCATCCTCCCAACATGTCCACCTCTTCGCAGCTCCAAACTCCACAAGTTATATAGCATAGAGTTAAAGAATGGCAAAGTGGGGGAATAGGTTTTGGGTTGGGAACAGCGGGGAAGGAGACCTGTGGAAGCAAGAGTTAAACAACACAATTGCAAGATTAATCACAATGACTTTCAATAAGTTTTGTTTCAAATAAACACTTATGCTGAGAACATGAATGGCCTATGGCTTCACTCTAACTAGGCCTCAAGAATCTGGGTACCTGGAAATCAAAGAAGGTTATGCAAGGTTTTCTCATGAACATTCAAGAATTAGCATTATATATTTTGAACAATAAACTCTCTCCAAAATACTTCTTAGAATAATGTCTGCATTGTAGCAAGAATCAAAGAGCACATGTTTTTTTTCTCTGCATGAATAAACTGTACAAGTACCATGAATAACACTGCTACGCCACTCTCTGATTAAGAGTTTTAAGACTCAAATGTTCAGGGAATATTATGCACTTTAATCAAAACTGCACATCTAGGTTTCAATGTCTAGAAATGATCGCGCACTCCGCCGATCTGTATTTCTAAAGTTAGACACCAGGAAAGAATCGTGCACTCTGTTGCTGATTCGAACATCTAGATTCACATGCAATGAAATGATCGTGCACACTGACGATCGATGGTTCAAGAGTTAAATGTCGGGGAAAGAATCGCGCACACTGTTGCCGATTCGGACTTCACGATACAAATGCCATGAAATGATCGCGCACACCGCCGATCTGAATGCCAAGAAGTAAATGCCTATTTCCATTGATTCATGACTACTCTCTTTCGGAGTTCTTGATTCTCTACGTTCGTGAACACGCCAGGAATATTTCTCAGTCTTTTTACGTGTTCCTTTTCGTTCTGCAAGACGATGGTCTATTCCCAAAAAAGTTGATCAGATCTTGACAATCTGTAGGTTGAGGATCGATCTGGGCAAGAATGTCTTTTAGCTTTTCTCTGAGTCCTTGGTAGAACAGAGCTGCTTGCTCTTCTTCAGGCCAGGATGTCTCTGCTATCAGCCAATTAAAACTAGCCAAGTAGGAAACTAAGGGGGTCATTCTGACCCTGGCGGCCGGTGACCGCCAGGGTCACGACCACGGGAGCACCGCCAACAGGCTGGCGGTGCTCCCAAGGGCATTCTGACCGCGGCGGTTCAGCCGCGGTCAGAAAGGGTAAACCGGTGGTCTCCCGCCGGTTTACCGCTGCCCGATTGAATCCTCCATGGCGGCGGAGCGCGCTCCGCCGCCATGGGGATTCAGACACCCCCTACCGCCATCCTGTTCATGGCGGGAAACCCGCCATGAACAGGATGGCGGTAGGGGGTGCCGCGGGGACCCTGGGGGGCCCTGCAGTGCCCATGCCAATGGCATGGGCACTGCAGGGGCCTCCGTAAGAGGGCCCCACAAAGTATTTCAGTGTCTGCTTTGCAGACACTGAAATACGCGACGGGTGCAACTGCACCCGTCGCACCCCTGCAACTACGCCGGCTCAATTCTGAGCCGGCGTCCACGTTGCAGGGGCATTTCCGCTGGGCCGGCGGGCGCTCTTTTGGAGAGCGCCCGCCGGCCCAGCGAAATGTTTGAATGGCCGCCGCGGTCTTTTGACCGCGGTGCGGTCATTTGTCGGCGGGACCTTGGCGGACGGCCTCCGCCGTCCGCCAAGGTCTGAATCAGGCCCTAAATCTTTATTGCCTTGTCGCAATTCTAACAGTTCTCGGTCTGCTGATAGTCACTGTTCTTCGATCAAACACTCTTTCAAATTCACGGACAAAGTTTCTCCAATTGTAAAGCAGGGGACTGTCTTTACGTACAAGAGGAAGTGCCCAAGTGGCCGCGTGTGATGCTATTAATTGTGTTTGACCAATGACTTTGTGTTTCACCACTGCGCATATTAGTTGCTCAATGTTCACCAGTAGCACATTACATGTTATGTTCAGTTTAGCTGCCTATTGGCTTTAACGTGGCATTAGACATTACATTTGGTACTTGGGTTAGCTGCCTATTGGCTTTAACATGGCATTAGCCATTACATTCTGTATTCAGTTTAGCTGCCTATTGGCTTTGACATGGCATTAGCCATTACATTCTGTATTCAGTTTAGCTGCCTATTGGCCTTGACGTGGAGTTAGACATTACATTTGAGACATTGCAGATGAGCTGTGTTTTTCCAAGCTGTGTTTTTCCACATGATAGATCAAGCTGTGTTTTTCACACCAGACCCTAGCTGATAAGAGCGCGTAGATTTTGTGTTTACCTCTCAATCCAGTCTGAGAACGAGTGAGGCTTGGAGAATTGGCCACTCTCCAAGTTTCTTCGGTTCTCACACTGAGTTTGCTTTTAAGGGGTGGCTCTGGACAACAGAGTTAGTTAGAAACTATCTTGACTTCAGACAGGAACCAGACGTCAGTTGCCTGTCCCCGTTTGGGTAGAAAATCTCTTTCTTGCAGTTGAACCGGAGTCATCAACTTGAAGCCCCCGAAAGATGAAGCTGAGTTATAGGCCCTACAGCCTTGCCCTACGGTGATGCAATTTTGACTTTTATGCTTTGCTTTGAAGTTATGCTATAATATAATCACATGTATTTGCTGTGTGCATTGCAATTGAGAAGTACTTTGATATATTTTGCTTTCATTGCTGCGACTACTTTTGAACGTGTGCTTCCAATCTACTAATTTCGTCTCTCAGGAACCGCGTGGTGAAGTAATAATAACAATAAATGTCTTCTTTAAACTAAGAAGTGCATTCCATAGAGGTTTTGTAAGCTCAGGTAGGGTGTGTGTTGTATGATGGACAATTGTGTATTCAAGATTTTTTGTTTTGTTAGGTATTGAGTGTTGTTTGTGTTGAGATGTGTTTGTTGGTCTGTTGTGTGGCTTTGTGTGCTTTGACTGTGTGCATAGTATGTTAAATACAATGTTCTGTGTAAGTCTGTCTGTGTAAGTTGATCGGTAAGTAGTATGGTTGTGTATTTTTTGCCTGTTCGTGTTACATTGTGATGTATGTGTGATGTGTCCCTGGGTAGTTTCCCTTGTGGGTCCCAGCCAAGAGATTGGAGATGGGGCGGTTGTGTTGTGGTGTTGTGGGGTACTGTGATTGTGGGCCTGTGCATTCTTTTTGTGTACCTGTGTGTATTTGTGATATGTGTAGGTGTGTGTGTGTGTGTGTGTTGGCCGTAGCATGGTTGTTGTGTATTTACGAGTGTGTGTGTGGCTGTATGTGAAGTGTGCATCTTAGTGTGCTGTTACGTGTGAGTGTCGCCCTCGCACCCCCTTTCCAAAAGTATGTTGTGTGAGTGTACCAAAATTGAAAACCTACAACAGTAATAGGTTAGTGTGTGTACTTAAGGATGCTGTTGTTGTTACAGATTCCAAAGCCTTTGATTGAGCAGAAGCAGCGGGAAAACATCTAGTTCAGGTTCCATGGCGACTCCGGACGAGTATGGCTTCCTGAAGGTGGGTGTCTCCTTTTATGCAGTTGATTTCTGTAGGAAAGTACCATCTTGCCTGGCATGTTACTCCCAATTTTACTTGTATGCCAGTTGCTTTTGCCTGTCTCACTGGGATCCGGCTAGCCAGGACCCCAGTGCTCATAGTTTGTGGCCTGAATCTGTGTCCTTGTGTAGTGACTAACTGTGTCACTGAGGCTCTGCTAATCAGAACCTCAGTGCTTATGCTCTCTCTGTCTTTAAAATTGGCACTATAGGCTAGTGACTATTTTTACCAATTCTAATTGGCACACTGGAACACCCTTATAATTCCATAGTATATGGTACCTAGGTACCCAGGGTGTTGGGGTTCCAGGAGATCCCTAAGGGCTGCAGCATTTCTTTTGCCACCCATAGGGAGCTCACATTTATGTCATTTAACCACTCTTATTTCAACTTCAATTAAGAGGTTATATTTCTCCAACTGATGGCTTTATTCTAGGGATGTGTAATTTTTATAGTTTCTTTTGTTTACTTTTTTTGGTTATAAAACGTATCTACATGAAATAATAATATGTTTGTGTGGTATATAGAGTTTTTGTCTTGAGCTGTAACCTTTATCTTATATAGTTTATTGTTAATTACAAAACTTTATTCAGATAACATGTAAGGAATTGTGTTATCAATCATGTAGCCAGTTATCCAAGTGAACAGTGTGATGTCAGTTGACACACAGTGTGTTTATAATCAGAATGAAGAATGGGGGAGTGCGGCTGCCCAACCCAAACTATAATTACTTTTTGCAGGTGGTGAAAATGTGATATATTAAAAAAAAAAAGTGTAAAGGTTTATATTTTTTAACTTGAAACTTTAGGGTCTGCTTTAAAATTTACTAGACCGGTTAATTCTTTGTAAAGGTGACCAATATCCCATCCACCTTATTAAAGGAGCATTATATTGTATGGCAGCTTTAATAAGGTGGATGGAGTATCTGTTAAAACATCCCTTTAAAAATAATTGACGCTATGGTCATGATTTAGATTTCTGTGGAGCGATTACTCCTTTACAAACATGATGGAGATCCTGTCTGCATTACTTCTAGTGCCATGGGATATAATGCACTAGTAATAAGGCGGGCAGGATATCCAATACGTTTGTGACAGAGTAACCCTGTCACCAAACTCTGTCAGGCCCGGCCTATGTAACCTTTATATTTCAGTTTGTGCTGAAAATATGTCCAATGCAAATATTTGCAAAATGATGCTGACAATCTCATATTCAAGCAAGCCGAAAATGCAAGTGATTTATAGCACATGTAAATTTATAAAAGTCGTAAACATATTCTTTACTTTCACAGGTCCAAAAATATTGACAGGGAATAGCTAAATTTTTAAGGTGTATACATCACAAAAACAAGCACAAGTCTACATATTTTTTAAACATCTTACACGGTTAATGTCTTGTTATGTTTTGACAGTGTTTAACAATCTTGGAGCTCACATGGGCAACATATTTGACAAATGCTTTGATATCATGTTGGTATAATCCCCTCAAAATGATGTATGGATCTAGCAACACAGTTCTTACTAATGTATTAGGTTCTCAAGGACTTTGAATGTAATGTAGGTGAAGTCCATAACATTTGCAACAAAGAAGAACATAAAGGCAAAACATAACTGCACCACAAAAAATGAATAAATCACATTTTTAAAGTGTGTGAATGAATGAAGGGTCTCATTTAGACCTTGAAAGGTGGCCTACGTTTTCACAAACATGACCAAAATCCTCTACACCATACTGCAAGTGCATTCAATCCTGTGTCACTTGGAACATACCGAATAGGATATAAGTGATGTGTTAAAACAGTATGGCATCTGCCAAAGTTTACATAAGGACTTAACATTTATAATAAAATATATTAAAATGTAAAGATAGTTGAGGTTTACTCTGTTGTTCCTAATGAACAACTAATTGTGCCTGGTTTTGAGTTTTCCAGAAGGGTTACTCCATCACAAATGTGACGAATATCCTGTTCACCTTATTAAGAAGTGGCATAGAATATGAAACTCTTACATTTAGGTTGATGGGATATCTATCAATTTTGTGACAAAGTAATCCTTCTCCCAAACTCTAAATCAGGCTGTAAGTGAACAGACAACACAACATATTTTAGAGTGCATACAGCAATGTATACTTATTTTTCACTTCAGCTACCTCTAGAGCAAGCATAGGAGATTTTGGGCAAGAATCTGGGTGGCAGGGCAAGACAACATATATTGTAGCAACTGGTTCTACCTCCACCACTACCAGTAACATCAACACCCTCCCTCCTGATACCTCAGAGATGGGCCAACACCCAGCTTGCAAAAACACTAGATTCTCCTTTGCCCCACGCACCTCACCTCCTGCCCCTGTCCACCCAGCAGTGCTCTTGGAGGAGACTGTGGATCTGTTGCAAAGCCTGCCTGACTGTAGGTAGAACTGCACTATTGTGTGCCATCTAGGGAGTCAGTCAACAACTGACTTGGGTAATTACCTTTCCAGATGACATACATTCTGTTCTGTCTGCCATAACCAGAGGCTTTGACAAGAGCACCCACAGAGGCCACTGCCTCTCACACACCAGCAATTGCCCCTCCAGATATTCACACCCAACCACCACCATGAAACCCAGCGCCACACCCAAACATTCACCCAAATCCAAATTAACTCAAAGCTAACACCACCACAAAAACCAACAGCACATCCAAAGCCACACCCTTGCCTTAATCCAAACTCCCACCCAAAACCACTACCACAGAGCCCAGCACCACACCCTCACCCAAATCCAAACACCCTTTAAAAACCTCCACCACCACTACGGAACCCAGCAGCACACCCAAACTCACACCCTCCCTCAAGTAACAACAACCACCACAAAGCACCACTATTACACCTGAAACTAGTACCTTTCCAATACCCACACCTCCCACCCAAACTCTCTATCAATCTACATCACCTGAATCTATTGAGAATCCCATACCCTTAGAAACAGGGGAGTCACCCCCGATCGACACCCTTACTGCACTTGACCGAAAATGTTCGGACCCCTCTGGCACTAGTCATACTCAACAGGTTGGACTTTTGAATGACTCAGATGCAAAGTATGGTGGATATCATCTCCACCTATTTTGTGGCTATTCCGACTCCTGCCAAGGTTTTACTGCAGATATTTAATACCACCAACAAAGAGGAAGCAGTTCAAGAAAGTGACGTGTTATCTCATTTTAATCCCTACGAATATTGTAGGTTTTGCCAAGAGGTAACGGATGAAAAATGGGACAATTTGACCCAGGTAATTACTTACAATATTATCACTGGTGATGTTTGTTAGAACTTAACTTATGACACAAAATTGGAAAATATGCACAAGTGCGCCTAGAGGCAACAACGGGTTCTCCTCAAGAGATCCCATGGGAAAAAAGAACACTGTGTTAGCAAAGAAACAATAGATATTGTAAGAATATGGATAATAGCATGTCTTGTCTCCACATTGACTGCTACTTGTCACATCAAGCATGTCAAACTACCAGTGGGATGGTTGCTCTCTTGTGGAAATACCACTTTTACCTACATTCCTGCTAATATGACAGGTAGACTGTGTACCTTTACACGATTAGGACTCATGATGTTTCTTTTTCACTCTGTACAAACTTGCTATCCAAGGGAAACAGTTCAATTAAACAAAGACTGTGACTCTGACATTCAATTATTATCTAATAAGAATATGTGAGTTTAAGCATTTCTATAGTAGGAGTTCCAAGGTTAGCTTTTTATAATACTCAAGTTATTAACACGTTATTAGCATGTTTAATGATTAAGAACATTAATCATACCTCCATCGCTTTAGCTGAGTTATTGCTAAATAAACAAAATACTAGAAAAGCTGCATTCCAAAACAGGGCCGCCATTGACTATTTACTGTTAAAGCATGATCTTGGTTGCTCAGAATTTGAGGTCATGTGCTGTTTTAACCTATCAGACCACCCTAAATCCATTCAGTCTCATATTGACACTTTACATGAATAAGTAAAAGGAGTAAACAAGATGACGACCAAGGGTGGTGGGACTGGTTATTAAAATGGTTACCTGATGTTTGGCAATTATGCAATATTTTAGGCGGAATACTTGTAGTGATTTGTATTATAGTCATGCTATGTTGTTGTGTACAATGCATACCTAATCTATTTGCAATGTTTAAACCAAAAAGGGTTATTTTTAAACCAGTATGTTATGGATGTCACTGGTCAAAGGGTGGAATGTGATGCTATCTGTATTTAACCACCAACTCCATTTTGACCACTGAATCCATTTGTGCTTAGCTTAGCTTCAAATGCTGTCACATTGGTGGTGCAGGTATTTTTCCACGCACAGTTTGTTAACATGTTTTTGCTTTTCTCACCAGGGAAAGGAACATAATATCAGGGCTGAAACATTGATAATACTGTACAAGGCTGAGAATGTTTATAATAGAGAAAGGTACCGCTCAGTCTTGGAAATACACCCTGGGATCGTGCCAGTCTCTTTTGTATTTTTTCAACACTGACCCAGTACGGCCAGCGCTTGAATTACACAACTTACTCGACTGGAGGGGTGTTTCTAGAACCTTCCTCTTAAGTTTGTTTAAGGTATATGTGTCCAGGAGACCAGATCCTCGGGGCTTGCGCATCCTCCCAACATGTCCACCTCTTCGCAGCTCCAAACTCCACAAGTTATATAGCATAGAGTTAAAGAATGGCAAAGTGGGGGAATAGGTTTTGGGTTGGGAACAGCGGGGAAGGAGACCTGTGGAAGCAAGAGTTAAACAACACAATTGCAAGATTAATCACAATGACTTTCAATAAGTTTTGTTTCAAATAAACACTTATGCTGAGAACATGAATGGCCTATGGCTTCACTCTAACTAGGCCTCAAGAATCTGGGTACCTGGAAATCAAAGAAGGTTATGCAAGGTTTTCTCATGAACATTCAAGAATTAGCATTATATATTTTGAACAATAAACTCTCTCCAAAATACTTCTTAGAATAATGTCTGCATTGTAGCAAGAATCAAAGAGCAAATTTTTTTTTCTCTGCATGAATAAACTGTACAAGTACCATGAATAACACTGCTACGCCACTCTCTGATTAAGAGTTTTAAGTCTCAAATGTTCAGGGAATATTATGCACTTTAATCAAAACTGCACATCTAGGTTTCAATGTCTAGAAATGATCGCGCACTCCGCCGATCTGTATTTCTAAAGTTAGACACCAGGAAAGAATCGTGCACTCTGTTGCTGATTCGAACATCTAGATTCACATGCAATGAAATGATCGTGCACACTGACGATCGATGGTTCAAGAGTTAAATGTCGGGGAAAGAATCGCGCACACTGTTGCCGATTCGGACTTCACGATACAAATGCCATGAAATGATCGCGCACACCGCCGATCTGAATGCCAAGAAGTAAATGCCTATTTCCATTGATTCATGACTACTCTCTTTCGGAGTTCTTGATTCTCTACGTTCGTGAACACACCAGGAATATTTCTCAGTCTTTTTACGTGTTCCTTTTCGTTCTGCAAGACGATGGTCTATTCCCAAAAAAGTTGATCAGATCTTGACAATCTGTAGGTTGAGGATCGATCTGGGCAAGAATGTCTTTTAGCTTTTCTCTGAGTCCTTGGTAGAACAGAGCTGCTTGCTCTTCTTCAGGCCAGGATGTCTCTGCTATCAGCCAATTAAAACTAGCCAAGTAGGAAACTAAATCTTTATTGCCTTGTCGCAATTCTAACAGTTCTCGGTCTGCTGATAGTCACTGTTCTTCGATCAAACACTCTTTCAAATTCACCGGCAAAGTTTCTCCAATTGTAAAGCAGGGGACTGTCTTTACGTACAAGAGGAAGTGCCCAAGTGGCCGCGTGTGATGCTATTAATTGTGTTTGACCAATGACTTTGTGTTTCACCACTGCGCATATTAGTTGCTCAATGTTCACCAGTAGCACATTACATGTTGTGTTCAGTTTAGCTGCCTATTGGCTTTAACGTGGCATTAGACATTACATTTGGTACTTGGGTTAGCTGCCTATTGGCTTCAACATGGCATTAGCCATTACATTCTGTATTCAGTTTAGCTGCCTATTGGCTTTGACATGGCATTAGCCATTACATTCTGTATTCAGTTTAGCTGCCTATTGGCCTTGACGTGGAGTTAGACATTACATTTGAGACATTGCAGATGAGCTGTGTTTTTCCAAGCTGTGTTTTTCCACATGATAGATCAAGCTGTGTTTTTCACACCAGACCCTAGCTGATAAGAGCGCGTAGATTTTGTGTTTACCTCTCAATCCAGTCTGAGAACGAGTGAGGCTTGGAGAATTGGCCACTCTCCAAGTTTCTTCGGTTCTCACACTGAGTTTGCTTTTAAGGGGTGGCTCTGGACAACAGAGTTAGTTAGAAACTATCTTGACTTCAGACAGGAACCAGACGTCAGTTGCCTGTCCCCGTTTGGGTAGAAAATCTCTTTCTTGCAGTTGAACCGGAGTCATCAACTTGAAGCCCCCGAAAGATGAAGCTGAGTTATAGGCCCTACAGCCTTGCCCTACGGTGATGCAATTTTGACTTTTATGCTTTGCTTTGAAGTTATGCTATAATATAATCACATGTATTTGCTGTGTGCATTGCAATTGAGAAGTACTTTGATATATTTTGCTTTCATTGCTGCGACTACTTTTGAACGTGTGCTTCCAATCTACTAATTTCGTCTCTCAGGAACCGCGTGGTGAAGTAATAATAACAATAAATGTCTTCTTTAAACTGAGAAGTGCATTCCATAGAGGTTTTGTAAGCTCAGTCATGAGATAAGAGAAGGAAAGCAGAACACTGCGTCTCCAGTCAGGTAAGATAACAGGAAGGCCACCCTGGATTGGGCGTCCGGGAAAGTGTGTGGTCGAGAGGTAAAATGCAATTCTACCTGAGTCAAAAAGGATTGCGCTTTCAGAGGATCACCTGAAAACCGTTCTGGAGGAGCCAGAGGAATGGCTGAGGGAACGTTGAGGGAAATATTAGTTGGAGGATTACCTCCTGAACTTTGAGGAGTACCACCAAACCAACCCGCACCCAGAGGACCTTGTTCCTTCTTTTCTCGGTCTTGTAACTGACTCACTCTCTCAGCTAAACTGGTTGCTATGTCTTTGGATGCTACCACATCTGATTGGAGCTGCGTGATAACTTTAACTAACTCATCCAATGTGGCCATATTGAGAACCTAGCGCAAACCAAGAGGATAAAAAATTATTGGGCTCACTATTCTGTAAAAGAGACCAGATCCTCGGGGCTTGTGCATGAATGGCCTATGGCTTCACTCTAACTAGGCCTCAAGAATCTGGGTACCTGGAAATCAAAGAAGGTTATGCAAGGTTTTCTCATGAACATTCAAGAATTAGCATTATATATTTTGAACAATAAACTCTCTCCAAAATACTTCTTAGAATAGTCTCTGCATTGTAGCAAGAATCAAAGAGCACATGTTTTTTTCTATGCATGAATAAACTGTACAAGTACCATGAATAACGCTGCTACGCCACTCTCTGATTAAGAGTTTCAAGACTCAAATGTTCAGGGAATATTATGCACTTTAATCAAAACTGCACATCTAGGTTTCAATGTCTAGAAATGATCGCGCACTCCGCCGATCTGTATTTCTAAAGTTAAACACCGGGAAAGAATTGCGCACTCTGTTGCCGATTTGGACATCTAGATTCACATGCAATGAAACGCTCGCGCACGCTGCCGATCGATGGTTCAAGAGTTAAATGTCGGGGAAAGAATCGCGCACACTGTTGCCGATTTGGAATTCACAATACACATGCCATGAAATGATTGCGCATACTGCCGATCTTAATGCCAAGAAGTAAATGCCTGGAAAGAATCGCGCACACTGTTGCCGATTCGGAATTCACAATACAAATGCCATGAAATGATCGCGCACACTGCCGATCTGAATGCCAAGAAGTAAATGCCTGGAAAGAATCACGCACACCTTGCCGATTCGGAATTCATGATACAAATGCCATGAAATGATCGCACACACTGCCGATCTGAATGCCAAGAAGGAATCGCGCAAACTGTTGCCGATTCGGAATTCACAATACAAATGCCATGAAATGATAGCGCACACTGCCGATCTGAATGCCAAGAAGTAAATGCCTGGAAGGAATCGCACACACTGTTGCCAATTCGGAATTCACAATACAAATGCCATGAAATGATGACGTACACCGCAGATCTGAATGCCAAGAAGTAAGTGCCTGGAAGGAATCGCGCACACCGTTGCCGATTCGGAATTCATGATAAAAATGCCATGAAATGATCGCACACGCGATTTCAATATTAGGCCCAAAACTCGAGTGTCACTGGAAAACGGAGTTGGGGCCTAACCCGACCTCCGCCTTACCACCTTGCTTGAAGATCACCAAATACACAAGTGCAGGCCTGGAAATGACTGGATAGGCCTCCGGGATAGGAGCTCTGGAAAATGCTGCTGCTCTGCACTGGGACCTCTGAATAGTGAGCACGTGGAGCTGGGCTGGCTCCCTTATATGGAGCCAAGCCCCACCCACGAGCCACACCCAACAATACTGCTAGCAAGGCTTCTAGAAAGTCTTAGAATAAAGGACCACACCCTGCAGTCCTGCAAACAAGCCTTGCAAATGAACAATGAATTACAAACAGCATTAATGACTTTTCAAGGTGAAAGCTCTGCAATGCAAAAGCTTAACATACTTCATAGAAACATAATGCATGAAATATGCCTTTGCATAAGGACTGGGTTTTTGCATTTACGTCGCCCGTACAGCGTGCACTGTCCTGATGTTGACAATATGTATATATGGTGAGGAAGCTTGACACTGAGGGAGAAGGAACTCATCCCTGAGAGTGGACACATTGCTCAGAGTAATCCTGTTTGGGTGGTTTCTCCTGTCTCAGCTGTCATGGGTTCCACAGCTTGACGTTGGCAGACAAGGATGATGTTGGATTCGATCCCCATGGTGACGCATTTTTTATTCTTAATATCTAGCTTTACTGTGTGCATGCATAAATATACATAGTCACTGCATATATATTCATGGTTGATGTATTGCTTTTTATTTGATTATTATTATTCCACTGCTGTGATTATTTAAAGAGTTGCACGTGTGTTGCTGCATTCACGTTAAGTGTTCACATTATTCTTTTTCTGTATATGAAACCTGGGAAGTGCCTTAATAAATTCATTACTCAGACTAAGAGTGCTGCATTTTTTGCATTCTTTAGCTTTGTTCCCTCTCTGTCAGAAGCAAAGCAGAGCAAGGTGTTGTGCGGATATTAGGGAGGGGTGTAGGGAGGTACATGCACCCACCAGTAAGTCCATTTCTATTTACAGACTATACTTCTATAGTTACTACACCCAATAAAGGGCTCAGCACAGTTGTAAATGTACTCCAGCTCAGTGCTGGAGTAAATACACTACTACACATGGCCAACCACTGGTACTATAGTACGTGCCCATATAAAATAATGGAGGAAGGGACTTAAAATAAAAGACCACAGTAGCTAATATTAAATTAAATTAAATTATTTTAACATTTAAAAAATATAAATACTTTTAATTTAAGGTTGATAAGTAGATAGATAGATATTATAATTTTTAATTTTCAAAATTAATATATCGTTAGTTTTGTAATAAAATAATGAAATTATTTAAATTAATGCTGTACAAAACTTAAATAAAATAAAATAGTCTAGGGGTAGACATTTATGTGATCTAAAAAAAAATAATGTTATTGTACTTTAATATATTTAAACAAATTAAATGTGTATTTCAAAATTAAGTTAGTGCTGTACATTTTATTATTTTGTTCTATATTTAACATAAATATTTTTAATTATTTTATGTTCATATTTATCTTCAAGGTATTTTTATTATTTTTTAAACTTCACTAAGCTTTTAAACTTTTCCCTATACTTCACCAAATGGGAGATCTCTGCCTCAGTGACGGAGATCTCAGCCATTGTTTGAAGTTACAAGTAGTAACTTTACACTCATCAAGTAGGCTTCACCTTGACATGTAAACTACACTTTGTAGTAAATTTACAACTTTAAGCAGAGACTAAAGTAGTAAATTTACTACAAAGTGTAAGAGTAAGCTTACATATGAATATTTACTTATGTGTAAATTTACCTTCGTGAATAGGTCCCTGTGTCATGTTTTGCTTTATTGATAACTATAACTCATAATTTTTTCAGTGCATAAAGTGCTCGCTGTGCCACTTTTACCCTTACAACCAGCATATTGCAAGCTGTCCTCAAGCATCACTATGCCACTCCATCAAACCTAGGTTTTCCCTTGCATACTGGTTCTTATAGGTATATTTAACCCATTATAAACCCAGGCCCCTACATGTGAGAATGAAAAGTAAAAACATATTTGATGACATACTCACATGCACAAAATCTGAAACCTCAGAGCTGACAGACTCAAAGTGTTTGTTTTCTTCGATAAATTATGTTTTGTTCACTTCCTCTATGTAACAAATTACTTTGACTAGGTGGCAAGATGGCCCAGTGAGTTGAAAGTTCCTGCTTCTATAGACAATGATTAAAAGTTGACAAGGTCAAGCCCAAGCAAGGCCAACTCAACTTTCCATCCTTCTAGGGTCTATATCGTAACATTGCATACTACAAACATCTGTTATTTTCAGCACTTAGAAATGACACAACTATGACATGAACCACTGTGGAAAACTGTTAGCATCATTTTATTCTTAATAATTGATGGCCAAACAGACATTTTATCGAAATAACAATTCCATTGTTCTCTCCAAATGTTCCTTACTAGACATGTCAACTTTTGACAGGAATGCCATGCCTCTACGTGCATGTCAATTTTGAAGACTAATATTCATCTGCATATAAGTTACATCTGTTCTCATTGGTAAATTAATGCCAAAGCTTAATTAAGACTTTAGATTAAATTGAAGTATTCCCTTTAGATGACTTGTATATCAGTGGTCTCCAAACCTTTTAATGTTGCGCCCCCCCAGTTGAAAAATAAAAATCATTGGGCCCCCCTCAAACTTTTTCACAATTGTTTTATAAAAATAGCATTGTTTAAATATGTTTAGACCGATTTAAACACGGCAGTTAAGTACTGTTACCTTTTTTTAAATGCAATAACAAGCTTCTGCTTACAACAAAGGCATGTTATCTGTATCATGCTTCTTTTGGCCAGTGTCTGGTGCCCCCCTGGGATCACTTGAGGCCCCCCTAGGGGGGCCCGCCCCCAGTTTGAAGACCTCTGCTTGTATATTGTTTATTTTATTGCCCCAAAAATTTCCAGAACACTCCTGTTAGATACTGGAAAGAGGTTAATGACATGGCATAATCACGTTAGGAGACTTGCAGTAGTTTTGACCCTGTTTTAGACTACTACAGTAGCAAACTGACCTAATTTATGTAATGTCTTTCACCACGTGGATGCAACTGCTTTTCTGTACAGCGATAATGTGTCACACAAAATGCAATGAAATATCACATATAAGCACACTGAAAACATGGAAATGTAAGTGAGCTGGGTCCTCTGAGTCTTGGTAGTAATTAAAATGGACATTGAAATGGGTCCCCATTGGGCCCTATATTCATCTTCCTAACTTTAGTGGCAAAAACACTGAACAATTCATGTCAAAACCATTGATGTAATCCATGTCAGTGATTTAGTTCCTGTTTAATATTTCACGTTTTACTTTGTATTGCATTTACTAAGAGTGTTTTATATTTCGAGGATGTCGTGTTTCTAACTGAAATGCCTCTGGGTGTTTACAATGGACAATGATTGAGATCTCTGGATTTGAGGATGAAAGCAGTGTGAGTTCTAACAGTGTCTATCAGTGGGTCAAAATAGTGTTCAGAATGCACGGTCAAACAATCCTTGTCCTTCCTGAAAAGCACCCAGAGCAATTGTCATGTATTCCAGTTGCAGTGGTAATTCTGTGCAAATAGGTGTGAAGGAGATACCCAGTTTCGAAAAGGCAAAGCAAATAAAAAAACAGTGCTTAGGGGTACAAGGGTGTGTTGTGTGTTTTGGTAGGTTGAAGTGAAAGAGATGCAAGAATGTGCATTCAGAAGTGAGTGAAATAACAGTGCTTAAGAAGAAAGTGCTAAGGTATAAGTCATGCAGATGGATGAGTGTTTGAGAGAAAAGGGTGTACATGTCTAACAAACTGAACATGGTGGGAGTGATTGAGACACTCTGAAGACCATTAAAGGCTTCAGTAAAGTTTAATTAATAGTGTCACAAGTTCAGAATGTAAAACTTTTACCATTATTTACAAAAAATTAATTGTTGGTACTCAATGATAGGCCCAGGCACAAAATTTTATTCCGCTTGCAGAAATGACGGAATTCAGTCACTTCGCATTACGCTTGTAATGTGGTTGTAGACGGGTCCCGGAGGGCCCGGCATACTCACCGCGTATCCGCCATCTTTCGGCTGAATTCACGGAAACGGCGCGGCGTTCCCCTGGCAACGGGGAGACGCCACGTCGTCATAGCATCGACGACTTCCGATTTCGCGGACTCAAGGAGGAGGCGGGCCCGGAAAAGAAGAGCGCGACGGAACACGAAGGGGAAGAAGAGTGGAGAGCGACGAGAGTGCGTGGCGAGGAGGAGACGAGAGGAGAAGAAATCCCGACCGGAGAGAGAGGAAATACCGACGAGCGAGAGCTGGGAACGGAAGGAACTCCGGAGAAACGAGAGAGCCGCCACAACCCAGGAGGGTCGTGGCTTGACAAGGTACGGTCCCTTCTAGGGACGGGAGGGTCACGGGGGAAGTCGGTTACGGGGAAAGGCACCAGGGAAGTAGTAGGAGGAGCGACGGGGAGGGTGAGTAAGGGACAAGGGAAGGGGCCAGAAGGGAAATAGGCACAGTTGGGAACCCCGCAACCCTAAAACCCAACCCCGATCACCCCTTCACGAACTTACCCGCATGTTGCCTTAAGCCCTCACGAGCACCGTACCCCATCCAGGACCCCAGAAGTACTGACCGCCTCTTTGTCTGTTTCTTTTTGACTAGGGTCCGAGAGAGAAGAAGTCCATCCTCCACAAGACCGAAGGCGACGGAGGAACCAAGGAAGACCTAGGAGAAACGAAAGAACTTAAGGGAAAACAGGAACCCCAAAGACTCAGACCCTTAACTCTACCGTTAAAAAGAAATAGCCTGTGACTAAACAGAGAATAAAATCTAAACCAGTAAAATACCCCATTGTTTGACTCTATTTGATCCGCTCGCAACACAGCCTACCACAGTGGTGTCAGAAGTGGGATCACTTCTCAGGTGGGCTTACGAGCGTTTCATCATGAGTGAAACCCCGTCCCTCGAGGACATAATTAAGCAACTCGCAGAAGGACAGAGACATCTGCAGTTGGTGTGGGAAGCACACCAACGAGAAGCCAAGGAGGACCGGGAGGCCTTACAGTCGGCATTAAAAAGTCAGGCTACCATAATAGCCAATAATCAATTAGTACATGAGACTGCATTACAAAAACTAACTAATACAATCGCGGCCAGTAAGGTACACCCAAACGTTCCCAGTTCGGTCCTCCAAAAATACCAGGAAGGAGAAGACCCAGACTCATTTTTCACGAATTTTGAGAGGGTAGCCTCATCTGCTCAATGGCCAGAGGACCGCTGGGGTCAGTATGTGGCCCCCTTGCTTACGGGATTTCTACAAACTGCCTACCAATCCGCCAATCCTGATGGTACAACCTCCTATCAGGAGATAAAAAAAAGTATCTTGGGGCGGGTTGGACATGATACAGAATATTATCGTCTACGATTCAGAAAAATAAAATGGAGTGCGAACGAGGACCCTCGCTCCTTCTATTTTAAGGTGAAAGACCTAGCTCAAAAATGGTTGGGACCCATAGGGACAACTCGGGAGGATGTCATTAAGATGATTACTTTAGAACAGTATTTGGATTCACTACCCCTTAATACTAAGAACTGGATCCGACAACATCCAAACATGAACACTGAGGTGGCTATTGATTTGGCTTGTGCTTTCCATCGGTCCACGGAAAGTAAACCCGTAACCCCGAGGCCTTTCCCAAAAAAAAACATTCCTCTCCTAAAACTAACTCCCAGGTATTTTCCTGAGGAAACACGGTTCCCTACACTCGTAGAACATCACCCTATGCAGTCCCCACAATGTTTCCACTGTGGTGAATGGGGCCATATTGCCAGAATATGTCCCAGGAAATCCGAAGGACCGGAACCTATGGAAATCGGAGTCACACAACGTAGAGTTCTGTGTACAGGAAAAGGGAATGAGAAATTTAGATACCTGGTCACCATAAATGGACAGGTCATTTCGGCTCTAATTGATTCAGGATGTGGACAATCGGTAATCAGGAAGGATATAATCCCTTTGGGTACTCCGGTCACCAACCGCTGGGTGTCCATAGGTTGTATACATGGAGACAAAGGAACTTATCCCCTCACCACGGTCAAGATAGAATGGGGCCCCTTTCGGGATATACTTTCGATAGGGGTTATGGAGCAATTAATCGAGGACTGTATTATCGGGACTGATTATAGTCGGTTCTATGACCTATTGGACCAAGTTCGTAGGCCCGCTGGAACTCCCGAGTGGTGGACCGAAGCCCCTTTTTCCAATGTCCCCCTAGAAGTACCTCCATACCGAAAGAAACTTACGCGAAACGAGAAAAGACGGGGGAAAAGACAATATCAGGAAAACCGAAAGACGAAGGAGGTTCCTAAACTAATAGCAGAAATTACTAGCAGGCCCATCTCCTTTCCAAGGAGCCAGAGAGAAGACCCTACCCTTGCCCATGCTTGGAACTCGGCCAGAACAGAGATTACTAATGAGGTGGGTCCCTATTTTCTTATAAAAAAACACCTCCTATACCGGATAACTAGAACGGGAAAAGGGGAAACCAAACAACAATTAGTTGTTCCAGGCCCATTTAGAGACCACGTACTGTTTTTAGCTCACAATCAACCCGGGGGAGGTCATTTTGGTCGAGAGAAGACGGAAGAGTACCTGATGCGGAAATTTTATTGGCCAGGAATATATGCGCAGATACGCAGATACTGTTCCCAATGTTCTAGATGCCAATTAACTGAGCCAGGGATGCCCAGGAAAGCACCATTATACCCCTTACCCATTATTGATATCCCTTTTAAACGGGTGGGCATGGACCTTGTGGGACCCCTCCTTCCCTCTTCTAAAGGTCATACCTACATATTAGTCATAGTGGACTATGCGACTAGATACCCAGAAGCCATACCCCTCGCCAGCATGACCACCAAAACAATAGCCCAAGCCATGATAACAGTATTTTCCCGCATAGGTTTTCCCCAGGAAATATTGACGGATCAAGGCACGCCCTTTATGTCAAAACTCATGAAGCAGATATGCCAGTTGTTAGGGATTACCCAGCTACGAACCTCGGTCTATCACCCCCAGACAGATGGACTGGTAGAACGATATAACTGCACAATAAAGACACTGTTAAGAAAAACTGTAGATGAATCCGGTCGCAACTGGGATCAGAAACTTCCTTTGGTTCTATATGCGATACGGACTCACGAACAGTCCTCTACGGGGAATAGCCCCTTTGAACTGGTTTTCGGGAGGCAACCTCGCAGCCTTCTGGGTATGGCTGCAGAAACCTGGGAGGAAGAACAAGAAGAAGGGAAACCCTTGATGGATTATGTCCATCAGCTCAGAGGGCAGTTGCAAACCCTCTGGGAAGACGTTCATAGTCACCTAGTCACGGCTCAAAAACAGCAAAAGTCCTACTATGATAAGGGAAGTAAAGTTCGTTCCTTCCTCCCTAATGAACAGGTCCTTATCATGCGACCTACATCTGACCATAAGTTGATCGCCAAATGGCAAGGACCCTATAGGGTTATTAGACCAGTCTCCCCTGTCACTTATCTATTAGAGATAAGTACCCACCCAAAGAAAACACAAATTTACCACATAAATCTGTTAAAACAATGGAAATCAGCAGAGGAGACTACCGACCAAACGGGTATTGGGTGTCTGGTCTCTTATCCCCAGGAACGAGAACTAGAGTTATACCCTGTAAGAAAAGCCCCTCCTGAAGAAAAACCTAATATTAATGAAAAGCTAACTGACACAAAAAAAAAACAACTAGACACCCTAATCAAGCAACATCCCCAATTTTTCTCCAAAACACCGGGAAAAACCCCATTAACGTACCATCACATTAACACACCCATAGGACAAGTAGTTCGTCTTCGTCCATATCGCATCCCCGAAGCCCGGAAGCCTATCATTGAAGCCGCAATCGAAGCAATGTTAGCCTTAGGGGTCATTGAACCCTCTAATAGCCCTTGGAATTCCCCCGTAGTATTGGTTCCTAAACCAGATGGATCGATAAGATTTTGCATTGATTTTCGCAAACTTAATGAGATTTCCCTTTTTGACACATACCCCATTCCCAGGGTGGATGACATCCTAGAGAAATTATGAAAGGCTCGTTATTTATCCACCCTAGACTTAACCAAGGGTTATTGGCAGATACCCCTCCACCCCGAGGCCAAGGAAAAGACGGCCTTTTCAACCCCTTCCGGCCTTTACCAATTTACGGTTTTACCTTTTGGTCTTCACGGCGCTCCCGCGACCTTCCAGCATCTGATGGATCGAATCTTAAAACCATTCCAAAAATTCTCAGCTGCCTACCTAGATGACATAGTCATTTTTAGTGAAACCTGGCAAGAACACTTAGTCCATCTGGATACGATCTTTTCCGCCTTAACGGAAGCTGGTTTAACTGCCAACCCTAAGAAGTGTTTACTAGGAAACACTGAAATCTCCTATTTAGGGTACATCATAGGTAATGGCACCCTACAACCACAACAAAACAAGGTTGAGGCTATATTACAAACGTCTGAACCCAAAACAAAGAAAGACCTACGATCATTCCTGGGCTTAGTAGGATACTACCGCCGGTTTATCCCCAATTATTCCACCATAGCTGCCCCTCTGACTGACCTACTGACCAAACAAAACCCCACCAGATTAGCTCCATTTGCAGACCCCCAACAGAGAAGCTTTGATCGCTTGAAGCAGTCTCTTGTCACGGACCCAATACTAAAATGCCCAGATTTCTCAAACACTTTTCACCTATATATGGATGCATCGGACGTAGGCCTTGGAGCCGTGCTTACACAGCCTGATAAAGAAGGCTTTGACCACCCAGTGGTTTTTCTGAGTAGGAAATTATTTCCGCGAAAGACCCATTATCCAACGATTGAAAAAGAATGTCTTGCCATTAAATGGGCCATAGACTCCTTGCAGTATTATCTCTTAGGGAGGTCCTTCGTTTTGTTCACTGACCATGCCTCTCTCAGCTGGCTTGCCGCTCACAAAGACTCTAACTCCTGAATCTTGAGATGGTTCTTAGAACTGCAACCCTTTACGTTCCAGGTTTGCCATATCCCTGGTTCCTTACAAGGTCCCGCCGACTACCTCTCCAGGTTCCCTCCGTCATCGGACCTCGACCAGCCCCGATCTAGGGTAGGGGATTGTAGACGGGTCCCGGAGGGCCCGGCATACTCACCGCGTATCCGCCATCTTTCGGCTGAATTCACGGAAACGGCGCAGCGTTCCCCTGGCAACGGGGAGACGCCACTTCATCATAGCATCGACGACTTCCGGTTTCGCGGACTCAAGGAGGAGGCGGACCCGGAAAAGAAGAGCGCGACGGAACACGAAGGGGAAGAAGAGTGGAGAGCGACGAGAGTGCGTGGCGAGGAGGAGACGAGAGGAGAAGAAATCCCGACCGGAGAGAGAGGAAATACCGACGAGCGAGAGCTGGGAACGGAAGGAACTCCGGAGAAACGAGAGAGCCGCCACGACCCAGGAGGGTCGTGGCTTGACAAGGTACGGTCCCTTCTAGGGATGGGAGGGTCACGGGGGAAGTCAGTTACGGGGAAAGGCACCAGGGAAGTAGGAGGAGGGACGGGGAGGGTGAGTAAGGGACAAGGGAAGGGGCCAGAAGGGAAATAGGCACAGTTGGGAACCCCGCAACCCTAAAACCCAACCCCGATCACCCCTTCACGAACTTACCCGCATGTTGCCTTAAGCCCTCACAAGCACCGTACCCCATCCAGGACCCCAGAAGTACTGACCGCCTCTTTGTCTGTTTCTTTTTGACTAGGGTCCGAGAGAGAAGAAGTCCATCCTCCACAAGACCGAAGGCGACGGAGGAACCAAGGAAGACCTAGGAGAAACGAAAGAACTTAAGGGAAAACAGGAACCCCAAAGACTCAGACCCTTAACTCTACCGTTAAAAAGAAATAGCCTGTGACTAAACAGAGAATAAAATCTAAACCAGTAAAATACCCCATTGTTTGACTCTATTTGATCCGCTCGCAACACAGCCTACCACAGTAGTGCTCCGGCCAAATTCTGCCTATCACTTCATGGGACAATTTTGCTCCCATGCAATTAACGCAATAACAACAGGAACGATGAGAGGCTCTGGTAAGTGTGAATGAGATTTAGCGTCCCTTAGTGTGATTTCCAGTTGCTAGGAAGCCCTCCGGCACTGCTTTCTTATGTGAGTGGTCGCTTTCAGAGGGCTGCTTTGTGAGTAGATTTTCTACTTGAGAAGCTGCAAAATCAACTCAAAATTGGGTTTTCATATAACTCTTCTACCCGAATGGATGGTTCAGGTAGTTTTTTAATTGAAAAACAAATTTTTTTAAAACTTTTTTTTCAACAGGAAGGCAATGACACAGAGACTCCAACTTCGCCTTCTTGTCCAGAAGGCTCCTCTCAGTGCATTATCCATCCCTTGGGCACTTTTCATTTGGATTTTAAGGGGAAAGGAACATTCTCTTTGTCTGCAATCCCTGCTGCATGTACCATTGGATTTTAAGAAGTGTTTCGTGAGAAATCATGTAAGTTAAAGAACTTTTGGATACGTTTATTGTTTGATGGAGGGCACCAGTATTTTTTTTACTTTTTTAGTTTTTCCTTCAATTTGTAAATGTGATTGTGGGTGGCACGGAGTTGTAGTTGGGGGCCTATGTTATATTAACATTTTTTGATTTTTTTTAAAGGAAAAGTTTGCATAGTTTTGAAAGGCCTGGGGGCCTGATTTGAAAAGTTTAAAAACAATTTAATTAATGACATTTCAGAAAGAAACAACACCAACAAGGTGAAGCCCCAAAAGCATACCCCAAAAATAGCATAGTACAATGGGAATCATTCTGTGAGGCATCAGAGAGCCAGGCAAAACGACAAGTCATGGTACAACTGGTTGGCCAAAGGTCAGGAGAAAGACCCCTGTGGGGCTTTTGTGTGGGTGTGGCAGAATGAAATCCAGGGTCTTGGATAGTGCGGTGTGTCTTGATATCTGAGTGTCAAGCATTACAGATCAACAAAAGTACTGTTGCAGTAGCTGAAGCCACAATGGCCAGAGCTGCGGCCACGGCCAGGTGATTATCTCCTATCAGGTGTTGATGATGGGACAACTAATCATTGTCACCTAGGCGGCCATCTTCATTCTAAGTGGATCCTTCTTGAGGGGTTGCCTTACAGCTCGACAGCTGGTGGGTGAATTTCATCGCAGCTTTAGAATCAGTGAAGTAGTGTGGCCTTTTATCATGCTGAAGCTGTAACTTTGCCAGGTGCAGTAAGGAGTAGGTGATCTCTGCTTTTTGAACTTAACAGGTAAGAATTCCCGGCGGCAGCCTGCACCACAAAAGTAAAGAAATGTTATTTCCTTGATATTGGATAGTGTGGCATTCTCGTGCAAGTTGTAGGACCGTGTCGTGGTCTCGATTATTCAAGAGTCGAGCTACTAAAGGTCGTGCAGGCATGCCGGGGGGTGAGGATGGGGGCCAAGCTCACACCACAATGAAGGCCACTGTGAGAGCATCCTCAAACAGTGACCGCAGCATGCGATCAACATAGTCTTCCATTTTATCAATGGCGGTAGATTCGGGTGCTCCAGTGGTACAGAGATTATTGCACCTGCAGCGCTCTTCTACATCTTTGTTTTTTAGATTGATTACATCCAAGATCTTATCCATGTGCAGCAGATTTTCTCCCGCAGCAGCTTGCATTTCCTCCTCTCTCCTTGATGTAGTTTATGCGGCTGGTGAGGAGATCAATTTTGGTGTCAATAGTACAGAGGCTATTCTTAACATTAACTAACATCTCCTTTATGTCCAGGTCTTTGATTGTTGGCATTCAGGACTGGTTGTGGGGGCACCAACTTCGACTGTCGATCTTCTAATTCCCCCATGGTGTACAAACAGGGGAGGGAACAGTGCGCTGGTTCCTGCCACACTCCTCGTCCCACACACTTGGGATTGAGGGAGCACAAGCAGGCGTAGCTGCCTGGGCTCACTCAGAAGGCAGTCAGTAAGTGGGGCAGAAGAGGTCTGTATGGCGAAATGCAGGCCCCCTGCAGGCAGATGCAGCGTTTGAGTTTGGTAGTTGGGGGGAGGGTCCCACAGATATCCAGTGCCCTCAGTGCCTCACCTCACCCCAAGCACTGCAGGATTGGGTCTGGGAGCATGAGCAGGCCTGGCACCAGGAGGAGGAGAACCCCGCTTACCCCAGTTACACTCAGGGGTCCAGTTTCATGAGCATCGACAAAGCACCTCAAAAGGCATCACTCATAGGCCCCAATCCTCAACGGGGCAACAAATGGGCCTCCA